>NC_086244.1:41857367-43114867 GCF_036321145.2 Pelmatolapia mariae
CTTGTGTAAATGGGTGTGAATGTGTCAAGTTGTATAAAGCACTTTGAGTACTCTGGGAGAGTAGAAAAGCGCTATGTAAGAATCAGTCCATGTAACATTTACTATTAAACTGGAGATGCCCTTCTCAGTGTCATCAGAGTACTCTGGAAGTCTTACATGAATTTAGGACTTGATACCAGAGGGTGTGACATAACAGCATTGTATGTCACATAACTAGTAGACCTGTAATGTCCTGAAGTTATAAAAAGAAATAATCCACGTACCTTGGTTATGGCTTCTTTCTGATAACTGTAGATACAAATCAGCTACAGTGTGTATTATCGTGACAAAAGTATAACACACTCTATGCTCCAATGTGATGTGGTGGAGGAGTACAAATACCTGGACACCCATATACACAACAGACTGAACTAGTGTAGTATTCAGCTCATTCACCAACATTACTCATAAACCAAAACAGGACAGAAGTAACAACGCAGGCTTTGGTAAATGTACCTCTCGGAAAAAAGAAGTCTTGATAAGGCAAGACATTCCATTGTTTTCCCAACGGTCATATAAGTGAATTCTGCATGGATTCATTAAAAGAAAAACAAAGCCTTGTCAAGATTTCAAGGCTGGCATTTTAGTGGACATTAGCAAAACTGTATTTTGATAAAAGTTAAGGTCTCCAAAGCATTCTGTCGTTTGTTTGCTTGATTATGCTTTAAAGACATCAAAATGCATAGTGGGATTAGTATACAAGTAAAAACTGTGACAAGGATTGGTACAGGACAGATAAACATAAGAAATTACTTGGCAGCAAGGTGATGAATTAGGGTGGTCTGCACTTCTTCTTTGACTTTGTGACAGGAGTTGAAAATAATTGGATGAGTGAGCCATGGGAGGGCCCTGCAACCTTCTGCATTTTAAACGGCGTCATAGCTGGCACTGAGTACTGGGAAAAAAAACAGTTTTTCTGTCCCCGAGGGCCCTGAAGCGACTGGCACAGTTTCTGAGCCATGGCACGGGCGCCAGGGCAGGAGTGCTGGGAGTGAGTGCAGCCAGGACACCTGAAGTGGGAGTGTCTGCTGATTGAGGTGGGACAGGTGTTCCGCATCGCTGGGGCTCCGGCACCCTCCCCGGTCCCTGAGGGACATACAGCATCCTCGTAAGGAGTCAAGGGGGTATATACCACCAAACCCTGGTTCGCCCTGGGGCTATGTTGGAGGCAGAGTGGATGGAGATTAAATGTGTGCATGGGGGCATCCACAAATATCCCACAGCTGCTGCTTATCAAATTTAAGGGCAAAATGCATAGAATTAAGGCTACAGTTAGCTTGCACCTGTTGAATCCCCTAATTTCGGGAACGAATTGGCCGGGGCACCTTTTGGGGCAGTATGTGGGGATGCGATCAGGACCTCTAGTAACGTGTAGTATCTGCATGCATGGTGTTCAGCGGTGACGTGGGGTTGACCGACACTGACTCTGGAGGGGGAGGAGACAACAGGTCCGGTGATTCGCCCCATGGAAGTTTTTCCACTGGAGCAGTCCCGTGACGACACTCTACGCTCAGCCTTTGACCAGGTGATAGTAATTGATGGTCACCTGGATGCTCCCTGAAGCCACCTGGGCCTACCTGCGCTTTGTATTATTGAATGATAGGCTTTATTGAGTGAGTTGTGACACTCGCACAGAGGAGGAACACACCCAATTGTCGGTGTCTAAAAGCCACTGGGAAATGATTTACCAGGCGGCTCATAATAACCCCATGGCAGGGCATATGGGATATGATAAAACCCTGGAGCGAGAAATGGCCCAGTTTTATCGTACCCTAGCGGATGTGCGCCGATGGTGCGCGTCCTGCCCGGAATGTCAGCTGGCTAACCAGCCGGCCATACCAAAAGTGTCTTTGCATCCACTGCCATAAATGGAGGTCCCGTTTGAACCTGTTGGCATGGATCCGGCCATTTCACTGGAGTGTATGCAGTTATCACTTTGTCCTAGTTCTAGTGGTTTATGCAACGTGATACCCAGAAGTAGTGCCACTGCGCACTGCAAAGAGAGTGGCGCAGGTGCTGTTTCAGGTCATTTCAGTTTGTAAAATAAATGATTCGTAAGTTCATTCATAAGAATGAACATAGTTGGGATCGCTGGTTAGACCCTCTGTTGATTGTAGTGTGGGAGGTGCCCCAGGCCTCCATGGAATTTTCTCCCTTTGAGTTACTGTTCTGCAGGAAGCTACAGGGCTGCTCAACCTAATCAAATAAAACTGGGATGAAGGTCCGAGTCCCGCTAAAAATGAGATTCAGTATGTCCTGGACTTGTGAGCAAAGCTGCATACTTTGGGGTGATCATTTTGAGAGAATTTGCACCTGGCCCAGGAGCGGCAGCAGTGCCTGTACAACAGACAGGCTAGACTTTGGCCAATTATCACCTGGAGATAAAGTGCTTGTTTTGCTTCCTTCTTCTCGCTTGAAATTACTTGCCAAGTGGCAAGGACCCTTCATGGTCACACGGCGAGTGGGGAACGTTGACTATAAAGTGATACGGTCGAACAGGGGAGGCGCCACTCAAACTTGTCACCTCAACCTCCTTAAAGCGTGAAGAGAGGCTGAAACTGATTCTCTGGTGAGCCTGGTAAAAGAGAGAGATGAGTTGGAGCCGGAGGTACCAAATTCCACCATTCCCTCCTCCCTCCATTGTGATAACCATCTCACATAGTCCCAGAAAATGGATGTTGCAGCATTGCAGCAGCATTTTGCAGATTGTTCTCCCTGCTGCCTAGCTGTATGACTCTCATAGAGCACCATTTCGAAACGCAGCCTGGCGTGATGGTGCATTCACGGCCCTACAGGTTGCCTGAACATAAGCGACAAATTGTTCAGAAAGAATTGGCTGAAATGCTGAAAATGGGAGTGATAGAACAGTTGCACAGTGCTTGGTGTAGCCCCATAGTTCTGGTTGTGAAGAAAGATGGGTCTATACGGTTCTGTGTCTACTACTGCAAGGGGAACAAAGTGTCATGGCTTGATGCCTACCCCATGTCCTGGGTCGACGAGCTCCTGGACTGCTTAGGCAGGCCAGTGTTATTTTTCATGACACTGGATTTAACCAAGAGGTACTGGCAGATTCCCTTGTCTGCAGAATCCAAGGAAAAGACAGTATTCTCCACTCCGTACAGTTTGTACCAATTCATCACACTTCTGTTCGGCTTGTTCAGCGCTCCGGACACAGTACTGTGGTAACACCTGGCCGAAGAATGTGCAATGGGTGGCCACGGTCCTGGAGTCCCTGAGGCAGGTGGGGCTCAAGGTTAAGCTGGAGATGGGGCAGTGCTAGGGAGTTTGAGGGCCAGGTGGAGGGAATTATATTAATGAACCCTTTTCCTTTAGTGATGCCAGGGGACTGGCGGTAGAGAGTGGAGTGAAGCCAGCTGAATAGCTGGCCACGGAGAGTTCAGAGGTGCAGAATGGAAAGCATTGTGTGTGCCATAAACATTAAATAAAAATTAACCAAACAGTTACAGAACGCTGTGTGGGTCAGAGTCTTTCACATATAGATGATGACATATTGAAAGAGTTGCAATTTTACACAGAGGAACATTATTCTGGAATTGTTTCATAATTGAAAACAGATTTTTGCACAAGGTGACACTCTGTCTCTAAGATGCTCTGATTACACACAGTCATGTTACCAACCTGTGGCCAACTATTCAAATTAAGTGCAAAATGTTCCTCCAGCTGTTTCTTTCTTTCTTTCTTTCTTTCTTTCTTTTTTTTTTTTTTTTAAGTAATAATTGCTTTTCCAGCCTTTACATAGTAAAATGTCTCAGCTTAAACATCTGATATGTTTTCTGTGTTTGGGTCTGTAAAATTTGCAGATCTTCGCATTTTTTTTAAATGTTTTACACGGTAGCTCAACTTTTTGAGAACTTGGACTGTATAAATTATGATGTTTCCTTGGTTGTTATGGAGTTGAATGTTTTACCAGTGTTGGTAGCTGCGTAGGAAGACTGACCAATACACCATATCTGGGTGTAATGTCACATGGCAATATCTGGAGTGGAACATGGGGTCCTGTTGGCTGTGCAGTGACTGAAAAGCTGCACTCACCTGAGTGTGCAGGTTTATCATGTCGGCCTCCATCTCTGAGTTGGACTCATTCAGCTCGTTGATTTCCTTATTGAGCTGCTTGATATCTTCATCATTGTCCAGCACTGAGCAAGATCAGAAATTTACTATTAGCAAAATGAATGTGAAGACAACTAATAGTCCTGCTTTGGTAGCCTATTATTTGGATTACACTCAGCATTTAAACTATCTGATTGTTGGGGTTTTCTCTCTGTTATTGTAGTGTCTTTACAATATAAAGTACCTTGGGGCAACTATTGTTTTGCTTTAGTGCTATATAAATAAAATGTAACTCTCATTGGGAAATATATGAGCAAAAACAAATGTAACACAGGCATAGTTTTGAGCAGAGAGGAAACATCACGGTTTCTTACCATCACTGGCTCTGAACTTTGCAGTGATATACTCATCTCCAGGGAACTTGGCTCTTTTCTTGTTGGCTGATGCTCTGGGACAACCTGACAGACTGAGAGAAGCAGCTGATGAGGATCAAGAGCTCTTACATTCTCACACAAGGCTGAAATAGTGGACACATGGACGAGAAGGGACACACACACACACACACACACACACACACACACACACACACACACACACACACACACACACACACACGTCTTGAGCAACCCCTCATTTCTTCAGATTTTGCCAGGAAAAAGGGAAAATAGGTTTTTATTTAAATGTACAAACATACATGAAAATACAGCAAAAATAGAATTTGTACATTTCAAATTAGCTTTATTGTAAATATTTGGTATGGCCACCTTTATTATTTGTCAAAGAACAATTCAAAAAACCCTCATGGAACTGAGTTCTTGGGGCTGGTTAACCTTAAATTGTGGCCCACCATTGGATCCAGCCCTGGGTCCAAGGGGCCTGTTCGGGCACAGCACACAAAAATAACATAGTTTTGCCGTCCTGTGGATCCACCACCCATGGCTGCAAGCACTGTGGTTGGGTGCAATGTTTCTCTATAGAGACTGAAGTCTCATTGGAGTTACCTGGTGAGGGATGATCGAAAACAACAGCTTGCTTGATCTAATCCAGTGGTGTTTTGTTATTGGAAATCTGTGCTAGGCATGGGTTGGTGAAAACAAATGCCATGTTCAAGCATAACATTGAACTTGTTACCAGAGCACCTTAGGTCAATGATGGACATTGTTATTAGATTATCTGATATGAGGCCATATATCAAATCAAAATCAAATCTATATATATATATCTCTTGTTCACTCAGCTGAAAAGGTGAACCAAGTTGTAAAATGTTCACCACATCGAAGTGAACTGGATCAGATGGTGCCCAAGACCGCTGGACAGACCTGGAAAACCCAAACAAGTAGTGATGATAAACTGAGTGACTGGTAGAGGCCCATGTCTGTCGAATCTTTAACGCCCACATCTGAAAGGATTTCTTTTGCATCCCAGGGGAGGATGGGGTAAATAAAGTCATAATGGGCCATGTTCAGGACCAATTCAGAGGCATCCAGTGCATCTGTACCTGTCACGGCAGTGGGACCAGGGGTGTTCTGAAGCAGTAGAGCAGTATCAGAGCACCAAAAGGGCTGTGGCTTTAGCAATTGTAGAATCATGGGTGTGAGCACGTTTGGATGAGATTCACCCTGAGATGGGGAAATCTCATCTCGACATTGACATTGACATTGACATTGTGGGACTGTCAAATTTAACAAACAAATGTAACAAATCTAAGCATGTTTTCAGCAGGTGTTGGATTCAACCCCTTGTCTCTAACGTTCTTGATTTATATCGACAGGATTGCAAGGCATTCCCAGGTTGAGAAGGGTGTGGAAGAGAAGAGTGCAATCTTCAGCATGCACTGGCGCAGTTTGCAACAGAGTATGAAATGTCTGGGATGAGAGTCAGCACACCCAAGAGTCTGAGGCCATGGTTCTTTGCCAGAAAAAGAGTGGAATGGTCTCTCTGGGTCGGAGGTGAGAGGCTTCCTTAATCAAGGGAGTTCAAGTGTCTTATTCATGAGTAATGAGTAACGGAGTACAGGTTGGACTGGCAGATCGGTGTGGCATCAGCTGTAATGTGAGCATTGTACTGGATTGCCATAGTGACGAGTGAGCTGAGCTGTAAGGCAAAGCATTCAGTTTACCAGTCCCTCTACATCACAACCCTTACCTTTGGTTATGAAATCTGGGTAATGGCTGTTTGCAAGAGTTTCCTCTGTAGGATGGCTGGGTTCGGCTTTAGACGAAGGTTAGGGAGCTCAGACATCCAGAAAGATTTCAGAAGAAAGCTGCTTCTGCGTGTGAAAAAGAGCCTGGGCACCTCCTTTTGGAAATGTTCCAGGCACACCTAACCTCTTAAGCCCCAAGGGGGTTTCTGAGCTTCCTGCTCGAAAATGTAATGCCCAAATTAAATTTATTATTTCTCTGCAATTACAAACTCTGTCCTTACAATCTTGGTATCAAAATAAAGCTAACACTTGGGAAATTTAATCAGAGGTGTAAATATTAAAGCAGATATTACTGTGTCAAAGTTACTGAGACTGGAACACAGAAAAAGTAAGTAGATTTTATTTTCGCCTAATTTTTTTTTGTAATTTTTAGCATATAACCCTTTTAAAAATATGCCTCAGCTCACATTTGGTTCCAGAAATCCAGTAATCAACATATAAGCATCATCTGTGCAAAGATTTATGTTTCTAAAGTAAAACAGTGAAAAACTACAGCTCTGTCAATACATGAATATCCAGACGTTGTACAAAAATGTCCAATTTTGGCACACAATTGGACACCATGCCAGTTGATTTTTTTTAGGTATTAAAGAGCAGAAAGTAATAAATTTTATTAACAGGCCTAAAAATGCTTTTTTTTAAAATATATTTTGGAAGAATTAACCACACATTTACATGGTAATGGCCCTTTACTGCAGTGCGCATAGAGCGCTTCATTGGCCTCTGGCCCTTTAAACTCCGAGGGGCTGTAACTTTGGTTTCTTTTGGTCAATTTGCATGATTGACACCTCTTTTTAATCGTTTTAGCCAATAGATTCAAAATAACGATTCACGTCGCTTCAACCAATCAGACGTTGTGATGCCAAAACCCACGTGGGTCCAAATTTATTGCATGTGGCGTCTGTCCAGTCACTTGTCTGTAGGTGGGTCTAAAATGGAGGTTGTTGACGGAAAACGGCTCTGATGCGGCTAGGTAGGCGTGGTAACTACCGGCAATCACGTGGTTACCGGCTACCGGCGAAAATAACGGAGGAAATCGGGACGGTAAGCCAATTTCTGTCTTAGCGCATTTGCGCCGCTGTGTGTTTTTGTGGTCTTCTTTTGCGGCTCATTCAGTGAATTTTGGTCAGAGTGTGGTGAAACTTGGTGTGTGCAGTCAGTGATAGCCCTGGAAGCTAACCAGCCTATCTTTAACCGGTTACATGAAAGTCTGAAGAATTTCTGGTTCGGTTTTGTTTGTTTAGCGGACTTTTGCGCATTTACGTAACTGCTCGTTTAATCGCGGCTTGTTTTCGTTGAGTTTGGTGGTTGTAGAAATGGTTTATATGACATTTTAGCTGAGATTCAGAGGTTTCTGTGGATACCACACATGTCTGGACTTATATTTCTCACCCCGTGTTATAACCGATTAAACGTGATCTCCTCCTTTTTGCCCCCGATACCGGGGGCGTGGGGCTTAAGTGGCTAACTTGGAAGAGACCAGATGTCCAACCCTACTGGCTGAAATGTACCACCAAACCATGACAGAGCTCCAGTTTTTAAAAAAAAATACCACTCCCTGTAAACAGCTACTGTTATACCTTTCACCTGACCTTTTCTGAACATTTTTTTTATAATTCCAAATTTGAACTCATTACTTCATAAGACCTATTGCCTCTGATTTTCAGTTCAATTCAATTTATATAGTGCCAAATCACAACAACTGTTGCCTCAAGGTGCTTTATATTTTAAGGTAGCCCCTACAATAATACAACAGAGAAAACCCCAACAATCATCTATGAGCAAGAGCTTTGACCTAATCTTCAAAGTAGAGATAGTGTCTGTCTCCTGAATCGAAATTGGAAGCTGGTTCCACAGAAGAGGGGCCTGAAAACTGACAGAA
Source organism: Pelmatolapia mariae (assembly GCF_036321145.2). Lineage (NCBI taxonomy): Eukaryota > Metazoa > Chordata > Actinopteri > Cichliformes > Cichlidae > Pelmatolapia > Pelmatolapia mariae. The sequence continues at coordinate 41,865,563 of NC_086244.1, forward strand.
GGTTCTGCCTCCGATTTTACTTTTAAATACTCTAGGAACAACAAGTAAGCCTGCAGTGCAAGAGCGAAGTGCTCTAATAGGGTGATATGGTACTACAAGGTCATTAAGATAAGATGGGGCCTGATTATTTAAGACCTTGTATGTGAGGAGCAGGATTTTGAATTCTGGATTTGACAGGAAGCCAATGAAGGGAAGCCAATACAGGAGAAATCTGCTCTCTCTTTCTAGTCCCTGTCAGGACTCTTGCTGCAGCATTTTGGATTAACTGAAGACTTTTCAGGGAGTTTTTAGGACTTCCTGATAATAATGAATTACAGTAGTCCAGCCTGGAAGTAATAAATGCATGAACTAGTTTTTCAGCATCACTCTGAGACAGGATATTTCTAATTTTAGAGATATAATACAAATAAAGCAGTCCTACATATTTGTTTAATATGTGCATTGAAGGACATGTCCTGGTCAAAAATGACTCCAAGGTTCCTCACAGTGTTACTGGAGGCCAAGGTAATGCCATCCAGAGTAAGAATCTGGTTAGATACCATATTTCTAAGATTTTAGGGCCGAGTACAATAACCTCAGTTTCATCTGGATTTAGAAGCAGAAAATTAGAGGTCATCCAGGTCTTTATGTCTTTAAGACATTCCTGCAGTTTAAATAATTGGTGTGTGTTATGGATGGATAGATAAAGTTGGGTGTTATCTGCATAGCGTATGTATGTATTAATAGCTCTAACCTTAATCCTACTATTGATCTTGTTTTTAATGCGTCTCTCTTACTTTTTGGATCTTACTGTGACTCTGTCCTAGGCATAGATGTATTTGGCTGTGACTGACCTTCTTGCTTCTTCATGATGGTCCCCATTGGCCTGTTGGGTACCTATGTACTTGCAGCTGTGCTACACGTATGCTATCGCACCTTCTGTGAACCTCATCCCTTTGGTTTGGATCACCTACAGTTAACTGATGTCTTGCTCACTCCTGGTGTATAGTTTCATGACATCCATGTACAGGAGTGGCTGAGCGTTATTCCACTCATTTCACTCCTGAAACGATATCTGTATCCGCTCTTAATGAACTGGCTTAGAAGGTTGAGGTCTATCCAGGCTACGTCCACACGTAGATGGTTCTTTTTTTCCTTTTTTTTTAACGCAGCTTTTTCTGTGTTTGGATCTTTTGTCCACACGTAAACAGCATTTTGGATCACTGAAAACTGAGATTTTTAAAAACTCCTGCCAGGGTGGAGGTTTTTTGCATTTACATGTGGACGAGGAAAACTGAGATTTAGTCACGCAATGTCAAAGGTGTGCGCCACGTTATTGTTTACATGAGATGAATTTCAACAATGGCGGATATAGACAAAATACTGTTGCTGTTAATCTTACAATCTGCAGTTTTTACACGCTTACATATCAAAACACAGTTACTATCCCTCCATTTACAAAGACAGAGGCGTCAGAGTGAACTTTGGACGTGGCTTCTACATTCAGCACAGACACTCTCACAACCCAAATCCTGACGCCAACGTCGTCGTCGGGTTTGATTACATTTATTTTTTTTAATTAAATTATGTATTCTGCATGGATTTTGTCCATTTCTAAGTTTTGAGTCTACACCAGCCATATTTCACAGCACTGTGACTTATGATTATGAATCACTCAGACTAATGTAAAATTTTCAGTTTCTTTCTTAATTGAATAAACTCTGGCCAAGAGAGCCAGTGAGACAAAATTCAAAATACTGTCTTTACTTATTAACATTTGAAATGATACAGAAGCTTGAAAAGTAACACAAAATTAGCTGTGTTTCCAGAAAAAACACAAAAACTTTTCAGAAGTACTTAAGGTTTTGTGAGAGCACAAAACCATGTTTACCCCGTTTAAGCTTCTAGACTTCTGATTGGCCAACATTTCTACACGGTTAGGATTTGCCATGTTCTTGACAGCGTTTGACTTTATTTTTTGCATTTACATGTAGATGGAGATATTTTTCAAAACTGCATGTGTGGATGGGATTTAAAGTAAAAAAAAGAAAACGGAAAATCTCTGTTTCAAAAATATGCGCGTAGGTGTTGACGTAGCCCCAGAAGAGCAGTGGGGACATTACATCTTGGTATTTTCAATTGAATTAAATTTTAATCATACAGTGCTAAATCACAACAACAGTTACCTCAAGATTCTTTGTATTATTGTAGTCTGTATCTTACAATGTAGAGTAAAGCAGAGAAAACCCAAACAATCAGAAGCCCACGATGAGCAAGCACTTGGAAACAGTGGAAAGGAAAAACTCCCCTCTACAGGAAGAAACCTATAGATCAGTTGTGGGTGGTGGGAGGGAGTCGTAGGCTTTCTTGTAGTCAATGCAGGTGGTGCTCAGGTTAGTCTGCCTAGTCTTAGGGTCCTGGTGTACTGCTCTGTTTAACAGAAGCTGGTCATTTGATCCTCTGGTGTTGTTTTCAGTGCCCAGTGCTCATGTAATGATTCATGTGCTTATTCAGCTTGGTTGCTATGATACTTGAGAGGAGCTACCATGTTGTGAAAAAGCAGGCAGTTGGCCAGTAGTTCAACAGTGTTATACCCTTGTGGAGCTCCTTCATGATCGCTATTGCTCTGCCCTGTGTTAGTCAGTCCAGATGAGTACCTGCTTTTAGCAGCCTATTTAGTTGTGCCACCAGGCAATCATTGAATGAATGTCTTTAGCTTCTTCAGCCAGTAGGCATTGATCATGTTAGGACCTGGTGCTCTCCAGCTCTTCTTTCTGGAGTTTTTGGATGCCGGCCTTTGTGAAGGTGACTGATTCTTGTTCTGGGAGGTTGCTTTGGTCTGCTCTTAGTCCATGATATTGATATTGTGTGACACCTTTCTTATACATATTCCTCCAGTACTGCTCAGTCACAGCTCTGTGTGGGTCTGATCTTGTACTACTGTTTCTTTGCAGTGGGAGTACACCTTTTCTGTGATGCATCTCTTCAGCCTAGTGGCTGAAGAGATGCACATTTAATCTTATACATGCATTTTTAATCTTATATCCAAGTGTGGCAGTGGCATATATGAGCTTACTGGTGTCTGTGATGCTGGTATTAGAGATGGTGAGCAGAGCTCTGTTCTCTGTGAGGATCTCCTCTGATGAGACTCAGGGAGCCGGGAGAGTTGTGCTCTTGGTTGTGTGGCTACATTAAGTCTGCCCACAATCTTCATCCTCAGCTCAGTAGATGCATCATCTGCAGTTACACTGCTCTCTGCCTGAGTTAGCTCATCATATTTATATGGGTAACTGTTGTTCCCATTGTGCTGTAGCCTCGGGATCTCGCAGCTTTGATGGTAGCCTCCACTTATTGATGTTCTTGCTTTGAGCTACCATCTGACTATCTTCTGACTTTCATTCCTCTCCTCTGCAGAGCATACCTCCACCTTCTTCCTACGGTCACTACAGATCACATCAAATGTTATCTGCAAACAACATGGTCCACAGAGACTCCTGCTTCAGCTCATCTGTCAGCCTGTCCAAGTACAGAAATTTGCTGTGTATATATATGTATATATATATATATATATATATATATATATATATATATATATATATATATATATATATATATATATATATATATATAAACCAAAATAAATCAGAAGTTTGGTTAAAACCACTATTAATGATGCACTGATATTCAGGGTACCTGCGATGTGTCAAGAAGCTGCCGTTAGCATGACCAGAACCGTCACAGCCTGGTGTTGGGCAAGATGGGCCCTCGGTCTTGAAGGCCTTCCAAGAGAAGGGTGTGCCATTTAGAAGACCTTCCTTCTGCCGGCGTGCTGCTAGTGGACATCCATAAGCACTGCGATGAGTGGCGTACTTCCCACTGATGTGACCCAGGCTATCACAGCCAGGAACAGGACATCTGTAGCCAGGCAGAAAACACTGTCAGGCTAGTTTGGCTTAGGCTAACACAAGACATTTTAAATTTGGTACATGAATTTAGACAATGGCCTCTGAATGGGTTAAAGTAGACAAATGTGTCATTTATCCCATTTGTCCCATCATTGAAATGTTTTCCATTTTTCTACAGGAAAGAATAGAGGCATAGTTTTAAAATAAGCAAGATATTATCCTCTTCACAGGGTCAGTGTGCTGTCCTGTGACAGCCGTGAAGGTGGTGTAAGAACTAAAACTCCATCATTCATCTGAATCATCATAATTCATCTTCTGATACTTAATATCTATAATACATTTCTTTTGAGCCAAAGTAAACCAAATTATAATCTAACAAACACACACACGGTGCTAATGAGCTATTGTTGCAAACCTGAGCAGCTCAGAATCTTCTTTGTCATCCTTGGTAGGGGTTGATTTGACTCCACTTTTCTTGGCTCGAGGGCATCCAGACAAACTGGCACAGAGGAAGAAAGTGGACCACACAGAAAAGACAAAGCTTTGCTTAAACATAGGCTTAATAAAATTCTTTAAAAGAATGATCTCAAAAAGTAAAAAAGTCATTTGTATATTTTGAAACATGTAAGCTAATATGGGTGAAGCTGATTCTGTTTAATGTGCATTTTAACAGTTTACAAGGACTCAGTACATTTACAGTGAGTTTATGTGAACATTATATTCTGTTAGCTTAATGTTTGTCACTAAATGTCAGCTTCTGTCTTAGTGAGACTGGTGGACTGTGTAAGCAGTAGGGACCAAGAAAATAAGTCTACACACAGACTTTTTTTTATTATTATTCCCAAAGTGTGACATAAATACACTGAGTAACTGATGTAGTCTGTAACGAATATGTGATTAGGGAGGCAAACTCTCACCTGCGATGTGAAGCATAGTTTCCAGTGATGTGGCCTGATCCATCACAACCTGGAGTTGGACACCTGAGACAAACACACACGCACACACACGCACACACGTGCACTTATTCAATTTGAAAATTTAAATTATTAGCACATTGCTGGCAAAAATGATTTTTTTCCACCAGATTACTTAGAATCAATGTTTTTTTTTGTTTCCAATTTTTGATATATTGTATTATATCAAAAATATTAGTATTTTATATTAGTTTAAAAAGGAGAGCAAGGACAGAGCTGTAGCTGTGGAGGTGAGAGACGGGAGAAAGCACACATACTTTAGTTCTGCTGTGTGGGCAGCCATGAGGGTCCGAAGTGATTTATCAGCAAGAGGACAGCCTGACAGACTGAAAGATAGGTTAGAGAGAGAATGTCAGAACACCAGACAGATCAGAATGTCTGAGTATGAGTGAAGGAAAGAGCCAGAACCTGAACTAGACTGCAGAGCCAGGACAGAATTGAGCAGGATACACAGCAAGGACAGAAATGGTATTATCCTTAATTCAAGTAGTGTCATTGTTAGCTTCCCCTAAATATGTTCTTTGGCATAATCAGAGTCATCTACTCTGAATGGTGTAAGTTGTGAATGTAACAGTCTACTGTTTGCTGAAACATCTGAAAGGTCTCGTTTGTTCAAATGAAGAGAGAATGAAGGGAAATCCTCAAAGGTTTCACTGCTTATACTCTACATACAGTAACCATGTATTAGTTTGTTTCATTACATGAGGTCAGGTGTGAGAGGTCCCAGTTGTCTGTGCTAATGTGCTGAACAAACACTGAAGCAATGAAGATACAAATTTTACATGAGCCATTTCATTACAGCTGAAGAAACCTTTTCAATGCGTGTACAATGCTACCCCCCCCCCCCCCCGAGACCCCACCCACAAAATGGGAATCTATGTAAAACCTAAATAAATAAAAATAAAATTCCAAAGCTATAAACAATTTGAAAAAATTTCTTTAGCTGGGAGCTGTTAGAAAAACTAGTTTTAGTTATTTGCAAAATAAGGAGATAAGAAATAGAAATCTCTTAAAAGTTACACTTAGTGACACTTTTCATTTCACAATTCAAACACTTTCAGTGTGGTGCTAGATTGCAGCCAAGTATGTGGTTTAGTATTGTCTTGCTGACATAAACAAGGCTTTCCCTGAACCTAGCAAACATACCTGTGTGGGGTCACAGTGGGTAGATGTGGGTGAACTATGAGACTGTGTTGGCTGGGCAAATCCACACTTGCCCTGCCCACACAATTTTGACCTTTGGGTTCCCTTTATGGGTTTTAAAAGACTATGATGGTTGGGTAGACTAGCCCAAGTGTGCCCCATAGTAAAATCTTTCCCGTTTGTGTCCCCCAGAAGGAATTCTGTGGGCACTTAACTGTGTGTGGGCCATGTGTGGGCACACCCCGTTTAGTGAGTGATAAACATTGGTTTCGTCCTGCTCACACAGCCCCTCAGTTCATGGGCACATTTGCTGGTATATTATTTGTAATACAAAAGTAAAGGTGTTTCATATCTTCTCTAAAATAGATGAAAACATGAAATGATAGAACATGTTTTATTACAATGTCAGAAATATAAGACTGAGAGAAGATGACTGATTTAAAACCTCAGTAAAATTAAAGTTATACTTGTCCTAATTGATATACTGCAAAAGAGCTCAACAAGTACCGGGTTGACCGTGGCTCAGGAGGTTGGGAAGCGTCTCTGTAACCGGAAGGTCGCCGGTTCGATCCCTGGGCTCTCTGTCCTGGTCGTTGTGTCCTTGGGCAAGACACTTTACCCTACTGGTGTTGGCCAGAGGGGCAATATGTCTGTCAGTGTGTGGCTACAACTGTAGCTTATTAGGCCAGTATCTGAGCATACTGTAGATCTGTTGCAGGTCTACTGTGGGCCATTCTCTTGTTAGTGTGGGCAGCTCACAGTCAGCCCACATTATGGGCTGTCCCACTGAGGCCCTCCACTGTTGGACCAAGATATGGTTTGCATTTCATGCTGGACCCCTGATCAGCCTGCTATGGGCCTCAGTAGGGTAGTGAAATGTAAGCCCCGTGGATCTATTCCTAGTGGCTTTACACAGCCTCAAGGGGGCGTGCTGTCATCATCTGGATTGCAGCATATGATCCTAAAAACTTGTATATATCATCTGGCATATTGCTCTCTTTCTCGCCCTGTCTCTCATAAAATTGTATAAAAGCAGATCAGAGTCTGGTCAGAGGTTGAATAGACAGGTCATTATTTAGCACTTTTCTTCTTTATCTGAGCACTCAAAGTGCTTTACACAACCTGCCTCAGTCACCTATGCACACAAGCACTTTTTTCTATGCAAGTGCTTTCTATCTACCACCCACAGGGTGCAACTGCATTACTTCAGGACTGTTTTGGACGAAGTGATTAGAGCATGTTGTATAATATGTGATACATGTGCCCTACACACTATCTTATGGCACTTGGAGAAAAAGATGAGTTAAGCCAGGATTCTGCTTATCATCTTCTCTTTAGTTTTTAGTGCAATCATCCCACAGCTCTCTCTCTGACTGGATTGAACACCTTACTCTCAAATTGGATTTTGGACTTATTGTCATGATCCTGGGTTTTTTGGCCCAGCGTTTTGAGTTTTCTTGTGTTTTGATATTATTTTGTATTCTAATTTATATTTAAGTCGACTTTGTTATTCTAAGGATATATTCTACAGTACCTAGGTTATTCTGTTTAGCCTTTTGATTATTAGATTCCCCCTTGTGTCTTTGCCCTCTGTGTGGCTGTGTTTATCTTTGTTGTGAGTCTTTGTGTCTTGCTTCACTCATGTTTCATTCTGCTCCCCCCTGCCTGTCATGTTATCCATGTTTCCCCAGTCATGTCTCTGTTTGTCTGTCTGCACCTCTCTGCGTGTGTTCCCATTACTTCCTGTTTTACTTTGGTAGTCTCCTACACCATGTTTTGCTTGCCTCTCTTACTTTGAAGCTACCTTGTCTCATGTATAATGTTTAACTGTACATGCTCCGTCTCATTGTGTGTAATTTGCCCCAGCTGTGTTCCCCACGAGTTTCCTGTTCCCTCGTAATTCCCTGCATATTTAAGCCTTTTGTTTTCTTCTGTCCAGCGTGGCGATCTCTCACATTCCTGGCTGTGTGAGTCTCTATGTGTTAGTTTATAGATGTACCAGTATAGTTTTGTATTATTTCCCATTTCAGCAAATAAAGCTGTACCACATTGGTGCAGCTTGTCAGCTCGTTGGTATGTTGACTGGAATGTAACTGACAGCAAGGCTCTGCGACATTTGAACTGAGGATGGATGGTAAGGATGGATGTTAATGCCTTTCTGGAGACCATTTTCAAGGACACAGTAAGACGTATGCTCTCTGCACTGGGAGACACGCCTCATACCCCCATCATTAAAAAATCAGCACCACCCAGAATGTACAATAGCTTATTTCCACAGACAATAAGACTGCTAAACTCACTGTGATATGCAGAACACAAGCCACTTTTGGGAATAGGCATAGTGAAAATGCCAACATTTTATCACTATTTAATCAAAACACCCACAATGAATAGCAAAATAATTGTTTTTCCAAAATTTTAAATACCTCATGCAAAATGCTATTTCTGTTTTGTTTGAATTATTTTATCAGCAGTTTCTCAGTTTGTTTGTTTTTTTTCTTGTTCAGTGAGAGAAATCTCACTCATTATGTTTTAGGTTTGAATGAGTGCATTAAAGTCAGGTTCAGTGTTTGAGGTGGAAATAAGAAGGACACTCACATCAACAGCAAGGTCCGCCTTCCCTTCTGCACCTGAGAGCTCAAGGATGTCCTTGCCTTCCTTTTCACAAAACTAGCACTGACTTACAATAACACCTCCTGTCACGATCCTGGGTCTCTGACCCAGCGTTTTCAGTTTACGTTTTGAGTTCTTAAGTTATTCCTTTATTATGTTGAGTAATTGGATTGTCTTTTGGTTGCCTTTAGTTTATTTATGTTTCACTTAGGTCTTCTGTGTTAGTCTGTCATGTTTCTTGTCTTCTTGTCCATGTTGTGAAGTTGTATTGTCTGCTTTCCATTTTGTTTCCTGTTTTATTTTGATAGTCTCTGTCCTATGTCAGTGTAGTCAGCTTTGCTTCCTTTGTCTCGTTATGTCAGATTAGTGTCAGCTGTTTCCCCATGTGTTTCCACTTCCACTAATCACCCTTGTGTGTATTTAGTCTGTGTGTGTCTGTTCATTCTTTGTCAGGTTGTCTGTTGTTCACGTCATGTTCTCCACACCATGTTTCTAAGTTTCATGTCCAGGTTTTTCATGTTGTTTGTTTTGTTCACCCAGTTTAGGTTAATGTTAGTTTTGCTTCAGTTTGCCTTGCCCTTTGTTTGTACCTTTTAACAGCCTCATTGTACGCCTCGCTTTTTGTTAATATTCAAGTTTTCGTCCACATTCTTTGTGTCTGCATTTTGGGTCCTCTTTGCAAATTCATACAGTGTGCTGCCGCATACTGTGACACCTCCTGGTATATAACACAATGCAAAAACGCTAATTTCAGTTCTGGTTTGGACAGCCAATCATAAAACCTGCCGGTTTGTCCCATTTCAGCCCAGGCCTATCTAAGTAGGCAGTCACTTCTATGAAAAAATCACTACATTTGTGGTCCCTTTCACTGAGTGCATTGCTGCCAGCTCCTCTCTAATCTCAAACTCTTTAATTGTTTCAGTGTACAAAGATGGAATATCGGGCCTATGTCATAGACATTGCAGCTTTAGTCCAGTAACAAGGAGAAATGGTCTAGCAAAGATTCAAATGTCTGTTCCCACTCTGCATCAGACAAATTCTTGTACTTTTTTGTGTGTTTAGCTTCATAATGTTTATTCAAACTGGAATCCCTAAACACAGCTATCTGCTCTCCATAAGCTAAGCAGATGGCTTTACCTGACGTCAGTAAATAAGTACTAAGAAGCTCATGTTCTTCATAAATGTTTTATTTAATGTGAGCTGATAGCTTTCAAGGCCAGCTTCTTTCATAAAACTCTGTTCCAACGCATTTAAAGTGAAGCTGCATTCGCTTGCACAGGAAAAGCAAACAAACAGTTGCCTTCAAAATAACAAAGTTGTATTGTGTGGTGGCTGGAATAGGACAAACTATTTGAATCCTAATTTCCCATTGATCTCATGTGGACTGGCCACATGTTGGATGTGCCACAGATGCTGTACAATGTCCAGGTATGTTTCAAATCATTTCATTCTTACACCTTCACTGCTTACTCAAAAAGTAGGTCCATATTTTCCAAACACCAGTGACACAGGGTTCAAAACTGGTCTAACGCATTCTAGGACAAGTGGCAGAAACATTATCTGTTCCCACTACAACCTCACAGAAGTGGACATCGGAGCAACCAACCTTAAACAAAGATATGTGATGCTTGTCAAGTATAATTGATGAAAAAGAACCAGCTGGCCTGTTGTCGTTATCACTTACTGTATCCTCCAATAAAGACAGATTGGTGTGGAATGTGCGAGTCACCAGGAAAGAGGGACCAAAGCTATATGTCAGCTGTGGGAATGAGATGGTCTTGCACACTATTCTCCCAATGACTGAAATGTGTTTTGACTTAAAACTTGTTATATAACTATGGGAAACCTTTTCTGTTTGTTTATTTTTTTTTCATTTATAAGGAACCCCATTAGCTTCCACAACAGTGGTTGCTAGTCTTCCTGGGGCCAAAACCATCAAATACAATCAAATAAAATATTACACAATAAAGTGGATACCAAATATCTGCATAATTTGGCTCTTATATCCACAGTAAGGGTTTACAATTAAGAAAATATAAGCATATAAATATCAATAACACTGAAACAAAATACACAAATTTCCATTACAAATGACATTGCCCTGTTACAGTATTTAGAATGAATTAAAAGCTGCCTAAATAGGCTTATAAGTGATTTTCAAAATTATGAATAGAAGCCAATTCTCTAAGTGCGTAAGGCAACTTATTCCACTGAAAAGATGCTCTAAATATAACAGAGTTTTTCAAAAAGTTGCTTTTAACTCGAGGAGTTACTAAATTGCGGTTTGTTGAAAATCGTGTACTATGATTATGTATTTCATCTGGATATTGCAACTGAGCAGAAAAAAATATGGTGTGTTTAACAGTATTGCTTTCTTTAAAAATACAAGTAAGCCATAGTCTAATTCAGCTTGTACAGAAAGCCAAGAAAGTTTATCATGCATTTCATCGCTATTTGTATAGTATGAACACTTTAACACTAATCTGGCCGCCCTATTTTGGACTAACTGAAGTCTGTTCAGAGCTGACTAACTGTTACCACTTCATTGTATCCTAGATGAACATGTTCATTTGTTACTTAGACAAAGTTTACTTCTTTGATTCCACCTTCTTGCATGATTTGGGATATGCATGTTTGCAAATTTGTCCCTGTTCAATAATGTCATCAGTAAGTCCACAGTAAGAGTGTTGCTGTTGAGGGAAAGCAAACAATGTTCTTCATGATTGATGCACCTTCTTCAGCTTGAAATTGTCTTTTAAAGCACTGTTGGTATGTAATCTAAAATATGAATTTTGCTTCTGTCAATGAAGAGTAAAAAAAATTGGCACAGAGTTTAGTTAGGGGAAGCAAAAAACGAGCGAGTATTTTCTATGTGTCTTGTGATTATTCAATTTAAAGACATGAGAATGGAGGCTAGAGTCTTTCCCAGCTGTCATAGGATGAGAAGGCAGGGTACACCCTTGTAATGACTTCATTGCAAGGCTCTCACAGCAATACAGACAACAATTCATGCTGATGTTTATAGATCTGGCCAATATGAAGAACATGCCCACACAAGAAACCAGCAGGTGGATATTTCCTCAGTTTTGCCCAAGTTCACCTGGTCTAAGTATAGAGAGGGAACCTGAACCCTCCTATCATTGTGCTCATTCTGAGGAGAGGAAGAGTTTGGTCTGACTGCTGACTTCAGCCAGGTATTGGAAGTAGAGGGCATTATAAGTAAATACAGTATTTTGGTAATAATGTGTGAGAAGCTTGAATGCTTTAGTTTTCCTGCAGTGAACACACTTACAGGTCCTTCTCAAAAAATTAGCATATTGTGATAAAGTTCATTATTTCCTGTAATGTACTGATAAACATTAGACTTTCATATATTTTAGATTCATTACACACAACTGAAGTAGTTCAAGCCTTTCATTGTTTTAATATTGATGATTTTGGCATACATAACTCATGAAAACCCAAAATTCCTGTCTCAAAAAATTAGCATATTTCATCCGACCAATAAAAGAAAAGTGTTTTTAATACAAAAAAAGTCAACCTTCAAATAATTATGTTCAGTTATGCACTCAATACTTGGTCGGGAATCCTTTTGCAGAAATGACTGCTTCAATGCGGCGTGGCATGGAGGCAATCAGCCTGTGGCACTGCTGAGGTGTTATGGAGGCCCAGGATGCTTCGATAGCGGCCTTAAGCTCATCCAGAGTGTTGGGTCTTGTGTCTCTCAACTTTCTCTTCACAATATCCCACAGATTCTCTATGGGGTTCAGGTCAGGAGAGTTGGCAGGCCAATTGAGCACAGTAATACCATGGTCAGTAAACCATTTACCAGTGGTTTTGGCACTGTGAGCAGGTGCCAGGTCGTGCTGAAAAATGAAATCTTCATCTCCATAAAGCTTTTCAGCAGATGGAAGCATGAAGTGCTCCAAAATCTCCTGATAGCTAGCTGCATTGACCCTGCCCTTGATAAAACACAGTGGACCAACACCGGCAGCTGACATGGCACCCCAGACCATCACTGACTGTGGGTACTTGACACTGGACTTCAGGCATTTTGGCATTTCCCTCTCCCCAGTCTTCCTCCAGACTCTGGCACCTTGATTTCCGAATGACATGCAAAAGTTGCTTTCATCCGAAAAAAGTACTTTGGACCACTGAGCAACAGTCCAGTGCTGCTTCTCTGTAGCCCAGGTCAGGCGCTTCTGCCGCTGTTTCTGGTTCAAAAGTGGCTTGACCTGGGGAATGCGGCACCTGTAGCCCATTTCCTGCACACGCCTGTACACGGTGGCTCTGGATGTTTCTACTCCAGACTCAGTCCACTGCTTCCGCAGGTCCCCCAAAGGTCTGGAATCGGTTCTTCTCCACAATCTTCCTCAGAGTCCGGTCACCTCTTCTCGTTGTGCAGCGTTTTCTGCCACACTTTTTCCTTCCCACAGACTTCCCACTGAGGTGCCTTGATACAGCACTCTGGGAACAGCCTATTCGTTCAGAAATTTCTTTCTGTGACTTACCCTCTTGCTTGAGGGTGTCAATGATGGCCTTCTGGACAGCAGTCAGGTCGGCAGTCTTACCCATGATTGCGGTTGTGAGTAATGAACCAGGCTGGGAGTTTTTAAAAGCCTCAGGAATCTTTTGCAGGTGTTTAGAGTTAATTCGTTGATTCAGATGGTTAGGTTAATAACTCGTTTAGAGAACCTTTTCATGATATGCTAATTTTTTGAGATAGGAATTTGGGGTTTTCATGAGTTATGTATGCCAAAATCATCAATATTAAAACAATGAAAGGCTTGAACTACTTCAGTTGTGTGTAATGAATCTAAAATATATGAAAGTCTAATGTTTATCAGTACATTACAGGAAATAATGAACTTTATCACAATATGCTAATTTTTTGAGACGTACCTGTATATACACACACTAGGAAAGTCGCAGGATTGCATGCCATAAAAGTAATGTGTCAGCAGAGATGGGCAGTAACGTGTAATCCGATTACTTTTTTCAAGTAACGCGTAAAGTAAGGAATTACTATTGCAAATCAGATTACTGTTACTTTCCTGTAAGCACGCTGTGTTACTGCTTTACTAAACTGTGATTTTGTTTGTAAGAGTGTTTCATGACAATGAAGTACGAGCGTGTGACGTCCGTGGCAGCAACAGACATGTGCAAATCAACACTGGATAATATGGAGCGCGGGAGAGAGTACGACCATGCAGCTTTTAAAGCTTGGAACACTCACATTACTTTGAGTTTGATTCCGTAAAAAGGGTAAAATTAAACTTCAAATCTGAGCAAGCACCGAGCACGCTGCCACGTGAATGTGAAATTCACGGGATCCCCCCACTGACATGACCACTGCGGTGGCAAACCTCCACCAGTCCCACTCCTGCTAAACAGGTGAAAATAGATTTAAGAGTGGCAGGACTTAGTGCTGCTGAATCTTTGATTTGAGTTATTTTTTTTTGCTGTGCTTTACTTGCATCTATTTGAAAGAGTGAGTGTAAACGCAACACATTATTTTATTTTATATGCTGAATATGCAGAAAACAGGTTTAACTGTTTAACATTTTCCTTCAAGTCAAAGACATTTACATATAATAAAATGTTTGCTCGATGCAATGTGCATTAGTTAAAAGATTAAAACTAATAAAACAATTTTTAAAAAGAGGCTTTTCCATTTGATTCTATTTTATATGATGGATTATGCAGAAAAAAATGGGCTGAAAGGTCTATTGCTTTATTACCTATTCAGATTGTGTATCATGTTTTTAAAAAGTAACTAAGTAATAAAATAATAAAGTATATAATTACTGTTGAAAATAAGTAATCAGTAAAGTAACGGGATTACTTTCTTGGAGAAGTAATTAGTAACTAATTACTATTTTCAAGTAACTTGACCAAACTGTGTGTCAGTAATGGTGAACAGTGTTCTGACTGCTGTCTGACAGACTTAGTAAAGACAGGCTAATGAGATTTTTCTTTCTTTTTCTTTCTTTTTTTTACAGGCCAAAATGAATGATTTTTTTTTTTTGCTATAATCACACTTTGAAAACAGCAGAAGCAAACACTGGACATTACTTCTAAGCTAGATTTGAGGTCTTACCTCCGATGTGATGCGTAATTGCCAGTAATGTGTCCACTGCCATCACAGCCTGGAGTGGGACACCTAGGGTCAAGAACACATTCACAGATCAGTGTAGTGCTTATACAGACTTTTCAGAAAACAAAAGCTTTCTTGTGCGCACATCCTGTGTCTTGCATTGTCTTTTGCTCTCATGTTTATATTAGTTAAGTAAAGTTCTGTATTCTTTCATCAAAATGCCAGTATTACGGTGAATTTCATTTAAATACTCTCCCTTTCTAAAAGAGAAACTCATAATTACATATGCAATAAAGCAAGCAACAAAAACACCCGTATAAATGGACTGGTACTTAACTATAACACTTTTCTTTATATATATATATATGTATATTTTTTTTATTAGATTTTTTTCCATTTTCACAAATAGTACATAATTACATAACATAATAAAGTGTACAGTTCAGAGCCATAAAAAAAACAACCAAAAAAAAAAAACCCAAACACCCCCCCCCCAAAACACAAAGCAATAAACAACCCAAAAACAAAGCAAAAACAAAAACAAACAAACAGACTGAGAACGAAACACAAAACAAAACACCAGCTCAGATCCATCTAAAAAATAAATAAAGAATACAATACAGTACAATACCTGTGGTCCCAGTAGTACGTTGCAGCTTGAACACTCAAGAGAATCCTTGTAACATAATACTAGAGACATCAGGTTCCACATAATTCAAGTATGGTTCTTACACCTTGAAGAATTGGTCTGTTTTTGAGTGCAGTACACCTGTAAGATATTCCAATGGCACTAGATCCAACACTACTCTTTTCCAACCTTTAATAGTTGGTGCTTTTTCATTAATCCATTGGAGTAGTATATTCTTCCTCGCCGCATAGGTGAGAATACAATACAACCTCCTATTATTCTTGGATATTAACCGCCGGCTGGGGAGACCCAGTATGAGAGACAAAGGGTCCATCTCCAATTTACAACCCAAAATCTTCTCCATTTCAGATCACACATTAGACCAATATTCTTGCAATTTCAAACATGACCAGAAGCTGTGAGTTAGGGTACCAATTTCTGTCTTGCATTTGAGGCACATGGGTGAAAGGGTAGGATTATATTGATGTCTGCGAAACATGGATATATGTATTCTGTGTATAATTTTTAACTGTATTGCTTTGGTACGATTACAAACTGAGATTGATTTGGCATAACTCCAGACATGTTTCCACTATTCATCATCAATTATTATACCTAACTCCTTTTCCCATGTGCCTTTAAGCCTCTGTGACATCACTGAAGGTACAGAATATAAAGCCGTATAAAATATCTTCACAGGTACCTCTTTATCTGTTAAAAATAATAATTTCCTAACAGGAGAGACTTCATGACTCTCACTGAAGTTAGTACTGTCCAAGATATAATGCCTTATCTGTAAATAACGGAAAAAGTCATGTTTGGGGAGAGAATATTTCTCAACCATTTGGTCAAATGGCATAACTACATTGTCGGAGAATAAGTCCCTCAGTCTGTGAACTCCTTTGTTCTTCCATTTCTTAAAACCTATATCTAACATCCCCGGTTGAAAGTCAAGATTATTCACAATAGGGGTAAACACAGATGTTAACTTCAACCTTCCCTCAATTCGACATACTGACCGTCAGGCCTTAAGTGTATTAAGTGTGATTGGATTATCACAGCTCGATCTAATATCTTTAAAGTTCCTAAAGAACAGTAACAGTAAGTCCCTTAATGGATCCCTTAAGTTTCCATCCCCAACCAGATAGAGTGTGAATTAATTGTGACCCAGTCATGAATATAGCACACGTGAGTACTCAATTGATATGTTCTAATATTTGATAAATCTAGACCCCCTACTGAACCTGGGAGCTGTAGTGTAGCCATCTTAAGTTTTGGTCTGCGTTTGCTCCATATAAAAGAGCTTAGCCAGCCATTCAGATCCTTCATCACCCTATTTGAAAATATAACTGGAATAATTTGAACAGGATATAACAGTCGAGGCAAAATATTCATTTTAACCATTGCTATATGTCCTAGCCAGGAAACGGGTAGGGAATTCCATCTCTCCAAATCCTGTTTTACCTTCTCGAACAGAGGGACAAAATTTGCTTTATACATTTGTTTAAATTTTGGAGTTATAAATATCCCTAAGTATACAAAACCTGTGGGGGACCACTTGAAGGGGAAAGAAAACAGTCCAGTTGGCACTGAATTAGGGCTCCCAATTGGCATAGCCTCCGACTTAGTCAAATTTATTTTATAACCATAAAATTGACTAAATGTATCAATAATGTTAAGTAAAGCCGGTACTGATGTCTTTATTGCCTCGTCCTTATAGCCTCGGCTAACGGTTCGATGGCAATAGCAAACAAAAGAGGTGACGGGGGCAGCCTGCCTCGTTCCTCGATACAATGGGAAACTATCTGATTTCAGTCCATTAGACAAGATGGACGCCTGAGGATTATCCTACTAAATTTTTACCCACTTAATGAAATTATCACCAAGACTGAATTTATTTAAAGTGTAAAATAAGTAAGTCCATTTTATCCGGTCAAAAGCTTTTTCAGCATCCAGAGAAAGCACCAAACCACCCATGTTCCTTTGCTGAGATGCCTGAATTAGATTGAGAAGGCGCCTGACATTATTACGGGAATTACGGCCTTTTATAAAGCCTGTTTGATCTTCTTTAATAATTAGAGGCAGGAGAGTTTCGAGTCGAGTAGCTAATATTTTAGAAAGTATCTTCTGGTCCACATTTAGAAGAGCCATCGGTCTATAAGAGGAACAAGACTCTGCACACTTCCCCTTCTTCAAAATAAGAGAGATATTAGCTTCCCTTACAGTCTGAGGTAATCTATTATGGAAGAACGAATAATTAAACATATTAAGTAATGGGTCTATTAACAGCTCACTGAATTCTTTATAAAATTCTCTACTAAAACCATCCGGTCCTGGGGCTTTTCCGTTCTTTAAAGTTTTTATAGCGTTTAGTACTTCCTCTCTAGAAATGGGAGCATTAAGGGTGGTCTGTTGTTTTGTTGCTATGGTAGGCAGATTGAGCCTGGAGAAGAAATCCTCCATTAATTCCAGTGCGTCAACTGGTTGTTCAGATGTATATAGTCTACAATAAAATTCTTTGAAGATGTTATTTATGGTTTTACTATCATATACATGCTCATTCTGAGCATCACAAATAACTGTAATAACTTGTGTTTCGGATCTTTTCTTGGTAAGATATGCCAAGTATTTTCCGGGTTTGTTTCCATGTTCATAAAATCTTTGTCTAATAAACTTAAGGTTAAGCTCTTCATCTTGTGTAAAAAGGCTATCTAAAGTTGATCTGACTGCAGATATCTCTTGCAGTAAGGCAGGAGTTGGGGAGTCAGCATAAGTCATTTTATTTTGTTTTAAGTTCTGTCATTAACTGATTCTGCTTCCTCAATTTCTGCTGCCGCTTACTGGTATAATTTAATAGTTTCCCACAGTAGGGCGGAGACTGCAGGTTGATGGACAAAAAATATCTAAACTCAGTGTTGAAGTAAGATATAAATGTATGGTCCTTTAGAATAGTTGTATTTAACCTCCAGTATTTTGCTCTGTTTATCATATCTTTGAGAGAGAGATCCAGCATTACATTGGCATGGTCTGAGATTATAATACTACCAATTTCACACGATAAGACTAAGTGCAATAATAGCCCCGGTAAAAAAAAAAAAAAAAATCAATCCTAGTATGCCATTTGTGTGGTGCGGAGAAAAAAGTGTATTCTTTATCTAAAGGGTGTTTATTCTCCATACATCTACAAATCTCAAATCTTCACAGATAGAATTAGGTGCCTTAGCTTGTGGTGAGAGAGGCAAAGGCTTGTGGGGGAGCCTGTCAATAACAGGATTCAGTATACAATTGAAATCTCCCCCCACTATAGAAATGTCAGAATTAATCTCAGCGAAGTCTGTAAATACTGTGGTCATAAAATCAGACGGATGAGCAGGAGGGTAGTAAACATTCAATATAGAAACAACCATACCCAATAATATTCCCTTGACTATAACATACCTTCCGTGGATTCCTTCCTCACAAGGATTGCACCCCTCTACTTCTTGAGGTAAATGAGGAGATAAATACCTGTCCAATTCCACCTTGCTGTAATTTAAGGTGTTCTACATCATATAAATGTGTTTCTTGCAAAAGTGCAATATCAATGTCTCCAAAAGTTGAATCTGTTCATCTGGACGTTGCGTTTTGTGGGAGAAACGTTTCGTCACTCATCCAAGTGACTTCTTCAGTCTCAGCTGACTGCAGGTTTCAATCTTATAAACAGTACATTTGCATAATGACTGAAACCAGCCCACTGAAGGAACAATGAGCTGGGAGGTCAGTTCCTTAATCATAATTATGCAAATTCTCATGTCCATTGATCAACAACCACTGACCAAAACCCACTGATCAAAGAACACTGATCAATGGCCATGAGTACCATTCACATAGAGTTGGGGAATGGCTGCAATCACAGCATTTACTTTCCTGGATGATTGAGAATGCATCAAGATGCAATATCAATGTGTTCTTTTTTCAGAAAGGTGAGTATTTTTCTCCTTTTAATAGGATTGTGGACCCCTCTTACATTCCATGTACACAAATGCAACTTATTACTTGCCATATTATTTAAGTTGACCCTCTATATGGATATATGACCTATTAAAAGCATACACCTGAGACTCCATAATACAAAAAGGGGGGGGGGGGGGGGGGGCGGAGAGAATCACTGAGCTTGGAAACAAAAAACAAAACAAAAACAAAAAACAAAAACCCCACAAACACCTTGGGGGTTGTCCCTGCGACCAAATCTGCAGGGCATTTAATCCTCTTCCACCTCACTCTCTCTGTACAGGCCTCATAAAAAACGAGAAACTGACCTGTAAGCAATAAATGTCTTCCCTGACATCCGCACATAGAATAAACAAAAAACTACGTTTGCTCCCAGCAGTTATAACTTGATGTATGAACTAAGTTTCCCTACATATGCAAACATATAGTGTCATGCGCGCCTGCAAGTATACATGAAAAAACCCCAACAACAATTCAAACGTTACGTAGCATGTAAAAATGAAATGAAATCACATAAGGTCACCTACTGATAGACAAGTTACTGAGGAGTAGTGTCTTCCTGCCTCTGTTCCAGTGTATGAAGCAGCGAAACGGCCTCCTTCGGGGTGTTAAATCTCTTCTGAGTCCCGTTCACCGTTACTCTCAAGGTAGCTGGGTATAGTAATGCATAGTCCACATTCATCTTCCTCAGCCGCACCTTTACATCATCGAAAGCTTTCCGTTTTCGAACGACCTCAGCCGAATAATCATTAAAGAAGGAAATCCTAGATTCCTTACATGCGGTCCTGGTTAGATCGGTGGGCTCCGAGCCGCCTCCATCAAGCGTTGTTTATCTGCATAGTTGTGAAACTTCACTATAAGTGGCCTGGGACATTGATCGGCACCGGGCTTCGGTGCTAAGGATCGGTGTGCTCGGTCAAGTTTCAGCCTCCCTGCCTTTGTGTCCATCTGGAGGTACTCCGGGATCCACTTTTCAAGGAACTTAACTGGATCTGGGCCCTCCGTGCCTTCAGGTAAGCCGACTATACGTACGTTGCACCTGCGACCTCGGTTGTCAAGTTCATCTTTATGTTCTAGCATCTCATGTATTTGTTTCTCGAGTTGCGCCAGCTTAGCCTCTGATAATGTCGCCGTGTCCTCCACATCAGCAATCCGTTTCTCCGCCTCATTCATTCTGGCGGCGATCGCCTGCAGCTGTGAGGTCTGTTCTTTAATAGCTTCAAGAACAGTAGAAATCTTGGAGTCAATGACTTTAGTAAGATTATCAGTTATTCTATCCAAAGCGTGAACAATACTTGGTTCCATAGAGCCGGGACTAGCAGACATGCTCAGTATCTCCGGTATGGTGCCTAGCTCCTCTTCGTTTTCAGCATAACCGGGAGTTTTCCTCAATGATTTTTTCGTACTTCTAGGCATGTTGTCCGAGATTTTTAGGAAATAACTGTCCAGGTTCATGTCAAAACACTCCCCTTTAGAAATTCTGTACTTGACGCCGTTCAAATATAAAGATATGAGATAAATATTAACAAATACCACTGGAGCTCACTCAGCCACAATGTCTATTCTACGGCACCATCTTGAATCCCCCCATAACACTTTTCTACTCTGAGTACTCTTTTGTGCTTTTTACTACAAGCTTCATTCACCCAACCTCACACATGTTCAAACCTTGGTGCCCGCTCTAACATTCACACACACACTCCAGTTGTGAGTCATGAGCATTGGGAGGAACTTGAGTTCAGTGCTTGAGGATACTGACCCACCCACATTCTGCTTGGTAGATGACCTGCCCTATGTCCTCAGCCACAACCGCTCATGTGTCACTTTCTGTCACCTTACTCATTTTTCTGTCTGAAAAATGAGTAAGGTGACAGAAAGTGACAAACAAGAGACAGAAGGTTTCTGTCTCTTGTTTCTTGGTCACCCTGGCTAAATAATAGAACTTGTGGTCTTCAGCATTCCTGTTGAAAAGCAGAGCAGCTATGAAAGACCACGGGTTTGTTTGTTTATCAAACAATGAGACAGTGAAAGAGGCTATTTTAACAGAGCGTTATATATTTATCAGTGACTTTGTAGATAAGATGAAATTATCTTTATGTTCCTCCCATTATGAAGATGATCACCAGTGTCCTGAGTCATGTAGCTCCTTCTCTCCAATAAAAGTGAATGACTTAGTTACAGTAATGGGAAAGATGAAATCCTCATCATCCTCCTTGCCTCCTTCTGTCCTGTTTGGAACTTTCACAATCACTTCATTGCTGTCTATTATTAGCAACTCACTGAGAAAAGTTTGTGGGTTCTCTCAACACATCGCATTCAATCGGGGACCCCAGTTTACATCCTGCATTTGGAGAGAGTTCTATGCCATTGTCGGTGCCAAGGTTAGTCTTTCCTCTGGCGTCTATCTGCACATTAACAGGAAAACCAAATGAGCCAACCAGGAGTTAGAAGCACTGTACACCTGGAGCAAGCAGCTATCCCGGATCAACAACACAGTACCGTGACATCTTTGGCTATGGTGTCTCTACATTCGACATCTATCAACCTCCTCTGTTTCCACCAACTGAAGCTGAGAGTTCTGTCTCTTCTGTGCAGCAGCATCTGCTTAGCTGTTGGCACCTGGAAGGACACTTAGGCTGCTCTCCGCCGGACAATGAACCAAAATACGCACATTGCTGACTTGCTGACTCCAGGTTTCTGACCAGGCTACTGACCTGGTCAGAAAGTTTGTTTTTCCACAAAAGAGGTTCCACTCAGAACAGAACCCAAAAAATTATTACAGTTGCTTATTAACCCTTTGAAACTGAGGCCTTGATTAATCCTTTGTCAGTAGTTTAACACTTCTTATTTAATATGAGGATACACAAAGTTTTCCATCTGTCCAAAATGAACCCCCACAACCCAAATTTCAAAATTTCTTTGCGAGCACTGATTTGCATGCCATATTTCATTGATATAATTTCTCACATGCACACGTCTTCCTGCCCTACTGACATAATCCCTCTTAAATGTATTAAACATTTAGCTATAATTTCCTATAAACCCCTCTTGAGATTCCACTGCTTTAGATCATTACAGACCAATTTACAAACTGCCATTCATTTAAAAAAATTCTTTGCAACTGGGTTTGTTTCTCTGCCACAGCTCTTAATTGTACAGCTGGTTTTCATCACACAAGGCTTGTAAAAAATATTAAAGACTTACACAAGAAGCTCTTTTTTGCTGTCTTTGGGCTGAAACTTGACCTTGAAGCTGGTGGTGGTGACCTCACCGGGGTATTTCCTGTCCTCCAAGTTCTCTTGGTCCTCTTCCTCACCTTCAGATGAGGTATATGAGGGAGCTGTGTACTCCACCTAAAGCAAGATAAGACATAAGGTGCTTGTAGCAAGGACCCAGGCTGCCAGACAGTTTTTCCCAAATGTGAATGTTTTTTTATTTGTGCAAACAATTTAGGAGACAGTCTGCTCCATGCTTTCACGGCTTAATGCCAAACAACAACTGAAAGGGAGGAAATCCCGTTGAGGCCTAGGGCACCTCCTGCACTGTAAACAACAGAGGGGTTGGTGGAGTGGCTGAAGAAGAATTTAAAATTCATGATTCGTGCAGTTCTTTTAGTGTACAAGACATGAACAGAGTCCCCTGGTCAGTCAGTATCTCTTTTGGGATGCTGACTGGGGAGATGACCTGAAACAGTGCCCGCCCCACACTCTCTGCAGAAATAGTGGGTGGTGACACTGCTTTGGGATATGGCAGTGCATAATCCAGCAGAACTAATACAAATCTGTGTGTACTTCGGTGAAATGGCCTAATGAGGTCCATACCAATACGCTCAACCGGGACCTCCATTAACAGTAACGGATACAAAGGAGCTTTTGGGAGGCCCGGCTGGTTAACCAACTCCGGGCAGGACATGTGCCATCGGCGCACATAATCCGCCTGGAAAATCATTTTCTGCGGCTTCTTCTTTCGTGCGAGTGTTGTGAATCTCTTAATAAATCCATCAATTTTAATCACTTGGTCAAAGGTTGAGCATAGGATGTCATCGCAAGACTGTTATAATAGGAAATCGTCTGTGGAGTGAATTACTAGAGGCAGCGGCGCCTCAAGTGAAGTCCCTGCCATCTCCTCCTCCCCAGAGTCAGCATCAGATGACCCGCATCACCACTGAGTGCAGCACAAACACTACACACCGCTAAAGGTCGTAAATGCATCCCCTCATACTGCCCCAAAAGGTTAATAAACCCTGGCCAATCTGTCCCCAGAATTAAGGGATGTGTCTGGTGCGAGCTAACTGCAGCCTTTACTCCATGCGTTTTTTCACCTGTATTTAATTTGATTGATTGATCATACTTTATTCATCCCGAGGGAAACTGGGTTAAGGCTGCCAGGCGTGCCAGCGCCGTCTTACCCTTCTGACCATACATACATTACACAAACATCACATGGGGAAGACAGGTCAGAGAGGTATAACATGGAAAATACACAACATGAGGAAAGACGAGGAGAAAACAGAACTCCCCCCAGACTGAGCTCCAACAGGGAGATCAGTTTGATAACAGAAAAAAACACCTCAGCACAAAAAGCACATGACTATCAATACACCATAGAAACACAAGACAAGCAACAGGGGCGGGTAAAGGGTGATAGAGAGCCGGTGTAGACAGCGCATCCGGTCCTGCAGCATGTCTGCGCTGGTCCAGTCGACCGCCAGCTTCCCCGGGAGGGGACAAGCATCGAAGGCGTTTGGAAAGGGAGGGGGGATGAGTGTGTATCAGTGTATGTGTGTCCAGAGTTCAGCTGAGACAGTGTCCTTCGCCCTGCCAGGCTAAGTAAACAGTCTTCCAGCCAACCCAGGTGGCCTCGCATAGGGGAGGAACAGTCTAAGCACAGTCTGTTATCAGGGTGTTTTTGTTCAGCTCCAGCCTTGAGATCACAGCTGGCGCAGAGGTGGTAGCCGCATGAAGTGATGGTGGTTTTTACTTTAGTGCGAACAACTCATGTGAATTTCAAAGCTGTTCTAACAGTCCGACACTGGTCTCTCAGTCTCCTGTTGGAGAGCCGTGAGCTTCTCCATGATGTTATCAAACTTACGCTCCGTGATGTTGTCATTCTTGTGCTCAAAGAGCCGATTCTGAGAACTCACGACCGCAGTGAGCTTCTCCAAGATGTGATCCAATTTGCACTCAGAGGTCTTATTCTGAGTGTTCACGGCAGCCGTGAGCTTCTCCAAGATCGTATTCGTGCTGCACTCAATGAGCCCATTTTGAGAACTCATGCCTCGTCCCATCGTTTCAATCACAGCTGGCAGCCTTGTGGGGTTTTGAACAGCCGGTTCCGCTTTCTTTAATCTTCGATAAACCAGGGCCAAGCCAGCTCCGATCAGCAAGAACCCTGTTATCATGGTTCCGAATAGATAGATATCTTCAGCGTCTTCGATCGACAGTCCCGCCAGGCACACGACCCTCCAGTTATGCCACCCGTCCATCGTGTATCCGGCAGGGAAAGTACCTCCAGGACACTCAGGCTCACCCGAGCCCAGACTTCTCGTTGAGAAAGGGGTGTCAATTGCATTCAGGGACCAGTTGATCAAATCCATAATTCCTCTTTTAGGTTTTAGAGAACAGACTGTGAGAGAGTGTTCCAGGGAAAAGTAATACAAAAAACACGAGACTAGACAAGGACACAAGAGGCTAAGCAGGGAAGATAAGGGAGGAGAGGAGAGGAGAAAAGTGCGACCGCCTTCGTCAAGAGCAAGAGAGCAGTGGCACTATGGCCTATTCGTGATGTTCAGTGGTGATGTTCAGGTGAAAGCCAGCCCAAGCAACCAGACATTCGACTACACTTGTCCCATGCTTGGAATGATCCCGCAGCTTATCTAGGAGATGGCGATGCGCCACTGCCTGCTCCCGGTGCACAGCTACCAGGTCAGCCACCATCTGGGTTAGCACCTCCACTGGCTGAAAAGAAGTGACTGTAGCAAGGACCCAGGCCGGCAGGAAGTTCTTCCTGTGTGTGAAGGTTTTTTTTATTTGTGCAAACAGCTTATAAGACAGTCCGCTGCATAATTTCTACAGCCCACTCTCTCTGCAGCTCAGTGATCCTCTCCCCTTAGGTCCTGGGATCCTACTGAAGTAGGGAGCCATGACCAGGTGATGGAGAACAGATATGTGGGCCAGTTTCACCGCTCCCCTGCAGCTGAGCCACAAACCATGCCACAGTGCTTAAACTTATTAGACCACCACCCAATGTAAGGTTAATTGAACAGTACTACTAATTCCCTAAATCATTTTTTATGGTTCTGTAATGGTTAATCCACCATGTGCATCTCTTTAATCAAACCAACAATTTAAAGCTAAAATATAATTATTTCTGTTATCAATGAACTTTCTAATGTATTATTTTCCAAGAAAGGAGAAAAAGCAGCAAAGCACATTAATGTTTTTTGATTAAGATGCCAAATTGAAAATATTTACTGGCGTTCCAAATTAAATTTTTAATGGTTTAATATCACACTAATAATAATTTACGACTTCAATCTTGACAGATTTCTAAAGTATTTGTGTTTTTCTTGTTTTTTGCAGGTGCTCTAATACATTTATTAAGCACTGTAGGTTCCCAACAAATCAGCTCTGATTCGCTTTCATTTTCTCTAGCTGTCCTCATTTACAGTAGGTCTGTACTTACCTCTTCGTGGTCTTCTTCTTTGACACCACCCATTTTGGTGAAGTCAAGTGGGCCTTCCCACTCTTGCTGAGTTTGGCCCTGAGATGCAGTGGCTCCCACATGTTGAGAGGAAGAAGACAAAGAAGATGAAGGCTCTGGAGACTGTACTCCCTCCCGCTTGGTCTTCTTCATGCTAAGGTCCAAGGTGCCATTCTCATCCACCTCAATATCCGCCTCCTAAGTGAGGACACAGTGTGCAAATGAAGTGACTGCAAACTCAAAGAGCACGAGTTTCATACACTGTTCATTGTTAGGCTATTTTAAACCGTAGTTTTAAAAAAGAAGCATGCGTCTAAATGAAATTCACTGTGCATCACCTTGGTGCAGGGCTCCCTGGTCTTGGTGCTGAGTGTCTCTGGTCTCTCCCAGCAGCGGGTGGACAGGTTGAGGATAGCTGTTGCTGCCATGTGGGCTGCCTCTGCATCTTGGCTATAGTCATAACCGCTGGAGGACAAGGTGCTCATAGAAAAGCTTCCTGACATGCTGTGACTGGGGGAGGATGCCTTGGGGAATAATTTAGCTGCGTACAAGTGGAACAAAATGATTTCCTTGAGACATGAAATTGGGAGGAGATTATTGCATATTCTACGACTATATGAGTGCAACATAAGTACTAGTTCAGGTTTCCTTTTAGTTATAGCAGAACCTCATACAATTTTATACAGAGCTTGGCAAGTGAAAAAACAAACAAACTTTTATGTATAAATTATTTAAAAAAGTAAAACATTTTGTACAAAAACATACAGAGTTATTAATACAAATTTATAGATGTTACTGACAAAAATTGTTTTTTGGTATAATGTCATTTATTGATCAGAATAATTGTAGAATGACATATTCCATTTGGATATAACTCAGGTGGTTCTCTGCCCCTATAATCTCAGGACTGAGCCTTAAGTTGTTTCTGATACAGGTGTCACGCATGGCAGCTTTGCCTCATTAGCATGTGAGTGTGAATGGGAAACATTATAAAAGCCCTTTGCAGAACCTAGCTATGTTTGAAAGGTGGTATATAAATGTGAAGAAGACCATTTCACATAGAATGGTTAGCACTGTCACCTCGCAGCAAAAAGACTCCTGGTCTAAACCAGGAACCAAACGAGGCCTTCTTATGTGGAGTTTGCACGTTTTCCTTGTGCTGGGCATCTTCCAGGTAGTTCGGCTTCCTCCCACAGTTCAACCGATAGGTTACCTTGTGCTTGATGGATGTGAGGAGGGTAAATGTATAACAGAATTAGAATTTTTCCCCATCTGTCTCTCTTCTCATGTTTGGTGTGTGTCTTCTTGTTTCTGTGTTTGGTTTCTTTTAATTGTTTTACTGTTTTACTTTGTAGCTTTGTTTTCTTTTGTATCCTGTGTTACTTTTACTTATTCACTGTCACCTGTATCTCATTTCCCCTGCTGTTTGTCATTTCTCAGGCTCAGTGTATAACTAGTCCTGTGTTCCTCTTTGTCAGAATATCGCTGATCCTTGTGTGTAACACTGCTTTCTGTTTTCCTGCTTTGGATTTAGTCTCTGTGCTTTCTTGGCTTTCAACTGTTTTTGTTCCTTCTGTATCTTTGAATTCATTCACTGAGTTTCTTGCATTGTGATGGCTTCCAGTTTGGATTCAGGAGACAGACACTATCTCTACTTTCAAGGTTAGGCTTAAAACTTTCCTTTTTGCTAAAGCATATAGTTAGGGCTGGACCAGGTGACCCTGAATCCTCCCTTAGTTATGCTGCAATAGACGTAGGCTGCCGGGGATTCCCATGATGCATTGAGTTTTTCCTTTCCAGTCACCTTCTCACTCACTATGTGTTAATAGACCTCTCTGCATCGAATCATATCTGTTATTAATCTCTGTCTCTCTTCCACAGCATGTCTTTCATCCTGTTTTCCTTCTTTCACCCCAACCGGTCGCAGCAGATGGCCCCGCCCCTCCCTGAGCCTGGTTCTGCCGGAGGTTTCTTCCTGTTAAAAGGGAGTTTTTCCTTCCCACTGTCGCCAAAGTGCTTGCTCATAGGGGGTCATATGATATGATTGTTGGGTTTTTCTCTGTATTTATTATTGTGCTATCTACTGTACAATATAAAGCGCCTTGAGGCGACTTTTGTTGTGATTTGGCGCTATATAAATAAAATTGAATTGAATTGAATTGAATTGAATTGATGGCTGCAGTTACAGCCACACAGTGGTAATATCCACTAAACATCAGTGTTACAATAGAGGCTTACACATAACACTACATTTACATTTTCCTTCCTTTAGATATAGGATTTCATTTACAGGGTAATAAAGAATTGGTTTTGGTTTAGAATTAATTCATTTATACACTCACATAATACTGTATTTTAAAATAAGTGAGGATATTTTAGTTTACACTGTTATGTATGTATGATTTAATCTTTCTTCTGTTTTCTTCACCTCAGTGACAGCTGCTCGGGTCCCTTGGTTGATGAGCTAAGAGGTGGAAAAGGGGCGGAGCAAGCTTATATGGAGAACTGCAAATTGGGTCATACCACAATTCTGGATCATGGGGGGGAAATGGAATTTGTTATGTTAGTTTCAGTTGGGTTTTTGTGTGTTTTATCCCTTTTTGTGTTTTTGTGGGCTGATCAGCCACTATTTAAGTTTCCACTTGTCTGTTTAGGTAGGTCAGTTTGTTTCAGTTGTTGTTAGTGTATGTGTAGTTTTGTTACTTTGACCTCTTTTATGGGCCCAACATTTAGATTTTTCTGTATAGTTTAACCGAGTTTGTTTTTGGGTTGAATAAAAAAACTTTTTTGGACTTTAACCTGTGCCTGACTTTCCTTCACTGCTCGGTCCATCACATGCATCCTTAGTTTGGGTCATCATTTCCAGCCTTAATTACATAATCTTTTTCTTTTTGTATTATTCTGTGTTTAAATTGTTTGGAGATTGCAGGACTGCTTGGTTCTAAAATATATTCAAGAATAAGACAGTGAAAGAAAGTGCTTAATGCTTATCAGATTCACCAAGTTTTTTTCTTTGGTATCTCTAAAGGAGATAAATATTGCCTTTGTCATTTGAAATATCTCCTTTAAGCCTTCATCTACTTGTAATATGGATGTATTATAACACTTCAATTGATCAGAAGATGCCAAACAAATAACAATTTGCAAGCACAGAGGGAATGCGGTTCACAAACAGTGCCATGGAGAGTTTATGTTAAAACCATAACGATACCTTGGAGTAAAAATTGACACAGCTCTTAAAATGGACAAACAGGTAAATACAGTGGTGAGAAAAAGCTTTTTTCAGCTGAGGCAGCTCTCTAAAGTTAAACCTTATATTTCTTTTTGTGACTTGGAGAGAGTTTTACATGCATTTGTGACCACTCGGCTTGATTATTGTAATGGACTTTATATTGGTATTGATCAGGCTTCACTATCACGCTTGCAAATGGTCCAGAATGCTGCTGCTCGCCTGTTGACAGGGACATGCAAACGTGAGCACATTACCCCTGTTCTTGCCTCTTTACACTTGGTTGCCTGTCCATTTTAGAATTCATTTTAAAATTTTATTGTTTGCTTTTAAAGTTTTAAATGGCTCCTTCTTCCCTGTCAGACCTTCTACACCGATACACTCCACAAAGGTCTCCCAGATCAACTGACCAGTCACTCCTTGCTGTCCCCTGTCGAGACTGAAACACTGGGGGGACCGAGCTTTCGCTGTTGTTGCCCCCAAATTATGGAATAAACTGCCCCTCCATATTAGGCTGGCCCCAACACTTGAAATGTTTAAATCACTTTTAAAAACACACTTTTTAGGAGTCGTACCAGACTCAGCTTGTAGTCAGTTTTAGTCAGCTGTTGGTCACTCTTAATCTTTTTATTTTGTTAATCTTATTCATTGTATATCTTATTGTCTATTTTACTCATGTTTTAATATTTAATATATATACTGATTTATTTGCATCTTCTTTTTCATTTATGTATTTATTTTATTGTTATTTATATTTATTTCTTTGTCTGCTTAATGTATGGTTTTTAACTGCTGTCTCTGTTTTATTATTGGAAAGCACTTTGGTCAACTTTGTTGTTTTTAAAGTGCTATATAAATAAAGTTGGATTGGATTGGTTATAAAAAGCCTGTAAATTGTTAAAAAATAAAAGCAAAGTGAAATTGTGTCTTACTTTTGAAGGCTTTGGGTGATGTTTCAGCAGTGCTAGGTGTCTTTGGAATGAGCGTACGTTTTCCAAAAACCTGACCATCAAAGCTTGCATAGTCAAAAGACACCTTGGAGTATTTCTCCAGCTCCTTGGCCAGGTTTGCTCGAGGTGTAGTGGTCACCGTGTTGGGCCGGTAGCTGCCATACTGAGGGATCTCCAGCTGTTTGACAAAACACATGGGCCTAAAAAAAGAGCCCTGATTTAGGTACTGATACTTTAATATTGTATGAATCAATTAGTTGAAAATTTTGCTTGCATGTCTCACCTGAGCACTCTGTCAGAATTGGAAGAGGGTTCACTGGCTGAAGCCTGTAAATGAACCTGTTTGTCCTGGTTCTTGTTCAGCTTAGCAGCTGCGGCAATGGGGCAGCCGGACAGACTGATGGGGAGGCATGCCAATGATATTGCATTTAAAGAAATAAAATGCTAATCAATAGAAACTCACTGAATTGCTGGGAAAGCAGTGTAAGCAGGTGTGAGCACAATGAAATGTTATGCAGTATTATTTTGCAAATGTGTGTGTGTGTGTGTGTGTGCACTCAGATCTAGGATCTTCAACCCTAAACTATTAAAAAACCCATCAGAATACAAGCCTCTTTTTACAAGTTCTTTTCTATGAAGTAGTGACAGTCAATTTCTGTTTCATATACTGTTGTAAAAAGTGTTCAGAGTGTATTGAGTGCTTTATTAACCTGCGATGTGTGTTGCGGTTGCTGTTAACGTGGCCTTGGCCTGTGCAGCCAGGAGTAGGACACTTCAAGACGTTCTCATGCATGGCCAGGACTACAGACACACAGCAAGTGCAAACTCAGGTCAGTGCATTTATCTTGCATTAGGTGGTTTCACAGCAGTAACAGTAGTAATGTACGTGTACACCTGTATGAGCTAGAAAAGGACAAGTGGCAAAGAGGCAAAGATACAGAATTTACAGCAGTAGTGGAAGTAAGAGTAATGGTAAAGCTGGTAGAGTTAATAATAATAATTACAACCTGATTTCCAAAAAAGTTAAAAGCCTATGTAAAATAGTTGACTTAATATGCTGAGGATGTGACGTCTAATGCTCTGGAACACCTCACAACTAATAAACAAACATAGAGGTCAGAAAAAAAAGCACCCCAAAAGTAAAGATAGGGATTCACCCATCTGTGAAAACCTATGATGATATTGTATTCAGAAATAACATTACTAAATATAAATTGGCAGGATGCTACCTAGAATTTGGTGATTTTATTATCTAGTCAATTCAGTGTTGGCCAGTCATATAGCACCAATCACCTTAAGGCACTTTAAATGGCAAGGTAAACACCCTACAATATTAGGGACACTTTTTTAGAAACAGGTTTGTGTGTTAGCATTATTGGTCAGTATTTATTAATCATGGTGATAATTCAAAGTGCACACATTTGAATGTTGGTCGATGAAGTTAATGGTAAGCTATACTTACTCTCTGGAGGGATTCTGTCTTTGTGAGGACATCCAGACAGACTGCGATGGTGGGGATACAGCCCAGTCACATGACCCGTCCCATCACACCCTGGCGTTGGACACTTGACTTCCTTTTTTTCTGGAATTTTATTTAGATAGTGAACACCTACTTTCTATGCAAACAGGTTCACGTTTGACTTTGCTGTTTCTTACCTTTGCTGTAGTGAGTGGTGCGGCGGGCTACAGCAGCAGCCTCTGAGCTCTTGCTGGATGATGTGTATGGTTGGTAGTCCAGGGAGCTCCGGCTCTCCTGGCCTTCCTTCACTTCCTCTGCCTTCAGAGCAATAGCCTGCTCCAGCAGCCCCAGGTTCCCCCGAGTCATATCCCAGTTCTCTGAGTCGTCTGTTATTCCCGAGCCCTCTGAGACACGATCCTGCTCCTCTCCTTCCTCTTCTTCCTCCTCCTCCTCCTCTTCCTCCTCTTCATCTTCTTCATCATCATCATCCTCCTCAGAGCGGACTTCTATAACCACTGTTGTTGGAGAGGCTTTACTGGAGTCTTGGTCCTCCTCTTCCTCGCCCAGGATCTCACTGTCTTCCTTCTCTTGTCTGTGATCCTCCCCCTCTCTCTCCCCTTCCTGTTCTTCATCCTCTTCTTCCTCAGTCATGGGAGTACAGATCTTTTCTTCCCTGAGTGACACCTCAGTTTCAGATCCCTGAGTGCGTGGACTCAAAGTGTAAGGAGTGTCAACCTCTTGGAGGACCTCCCTCTCTGTTCCATCCTCCTCTTCTTCTTCTTCCTCTTCTTCCTCTTCTTCCACCTCTTCTTCATCAGCTTCCCTCTTATGCTGTTTTGACTCTTTGGCCAGATGGCCGTAATCACCACTTGAATACTGATGATCTGAGTTTTTCTGGCTGATCATTTGTCTTTCTATTACTCTCTCTTCTACAATATTCTCAGGACTTTTTTGCTGTCCATTTTCTTCCTGTTCTTCTGCTTCTTCCGCCTCCTTTGTTTCTTTTAGATCAGGAATGCCTGTTAGCTCTGCATGTTCCGCAGATGGCTGATCCTTTGTCATCAGACAAGCATCCTTCACATCCTTTGTCTCTGTTTCGTCCTGCTGAAGGTCATCAGTGAGTGCCACAGGTTTTACTTCCTCGCCAGCTTTCTCACTCACAGTTTTGTTCTCAGCCTTTGCACTGATGTGTTTGTTCATGTCAAGGTCAGCTGAAGGACACACTGCTGTTACTTTTGTCACCTGTGAGGCCTCTGCTGTGGAGTTCAAAGTACAGATAAATGTCATTGCCACAGATTGTTTTGTCTGTGTCATCTCACAAAGACAAGCATTGTGACTGATCTTACAGTTGACTTGATGTGATTTGTTTTCGTCACAGTCCATGAAATACTGATGATTTTTTTAATGTCCTTGTTTTTATACAAAGCTCATTTCTGTGACACTGGATTACATATGCTTTAATGTGTCTATATTTCAACTACAAAATGGAAACTTGGATCAGTTTCAGGTAGAAGTAAGGAATTACAACTACATGTACCTTTATCAATATTTTTCAAAGTCTACAGTGTTACTTTTATGTAAGTAGGCATTACATTTTAAGATCTACTTCACACACATCAGAGTAACATCAGAGTTGACAGTGACAGAAATTGTAATGTTGTCTCTGTACACCACAAACGAGATTGATGTTAACAAAGGTCTTGCGCTATCTGTTTAGGAACTTTTATGCACAGCCCCTCCATTTTCCGAGGCTTTACAGTTTATTATTCCATAACAAGTTACAACAATAAAAGATCTGAAAAACCATTCAATGAGAAGGTGTGCCCAAACTTTTGACTAGGACCAAGTAAAGCGCTATACAAATACAGGCCATTTACCATTTAGGATCCCCCATCAATCAGCAAGTTTTCTGGCTCCCAGGTGTATTTTATACAGGTAACAAGCTGACATTTGGAGCCTTCTCAGCTCGTTACCTGTATAAAAGACAGCTGTCCATAGAAGCAATCAATCGATCCAGATTCCAAACTCTGCACCATGGCCAAGACCAAAGAGTTTTCCATGGATATCAGGGACAAGATTGTGGACCTACAAAAGGCTGGAATGGACTACAAGACCATCGCCAAGCAGTCTCCCTCGGTCTGGAGCTCCACACAAGATCTCACCTCGTGGAGTTTATGAGAATAACAACTGTGAGGAATCAGGCCAGAACTACTCAAACCTTGGAGTTTGTCACCAAACATCTCAATGTTTCAAAAGAGGACTTGGTGAAGGTGTTGTGGTCAAATGAGACCAAAACCGAGCTATTTGGCATCAACTCAACTTGCCATGTTTGGAGGAGGAAGAATGCTGTCAATGACTCCAAGAACATCATCCCCACCGTCAAACATGGAGGTAGAAACATGCTTTGAGGGTGTTTTTCTGCCAAGGGGACAGAACAACTGCATCACATCAAAGGGAGGATGGATGGGGCCATGTACCATCAAATCTTGGGTGAGAACCACCTTCCTTTAGCCAGGGTACTGATAATGGGTCGTGGGCCATTATTCCAGCATGACAATGATCCAAAACACACGACCAAGGCAACAAAGGATTGGCTCAAGAAGAAGCATATTAAGGTCTTGGAGCGGCCTAGTCAGTCTCCAATCCCACAGAAAATCTGTGGAGGGAGCTGAAGGTTGGAGTTGCCAAACATCAGCAGTGAAACATTAATGACTTGGAGAGGATCTGCAAAGAGGAGTGGGACAAAATCCCCCCTGAGATGTGTGCAAAACTTGTGTCCAACTACAAGACACGTTTGACTTCTGCAGTTACCAAAAAGGTTTTGCTACGAAGTACTAAACCACGTTTTGCAAAGGGATCAAATATTTATTTCCTTCATGAAGATGCAAATTAACTTGTAACTTTTTTCAAATCCATTTTTCTGGATTTTTTTGGTTATTGTTCTGTCTCTTACTTTACTTTACTTTACTGTACTTTACTTTATTGATTTCAAAGGCTGTTGGTAGTCCCCCGAACACGTTTTAAAACCAGAGCGGTGGCCCCAAGGTTGTGGAATTCTCTCCCTCCATCTTTACGTTGCCTGGATTGTATTTATTCTTTTAAACATCATCTTAAGACTTATTTATTTAGACTAGTTTTTAATTAGATTTGTGCTGTATGTTTGATTGTACTGTTTTATGTTTATGTTTTATATTATTGTGAAGCACTTTGGTTTTTATCCTGTGAAGAGTGCTATATAAATCAATAAAGTAAAGTAAAGTCTCTCATTGTTCAAATAAACCTGCCATTGAAATTATAGACTGACCATTTCTTTGGTAGTGGGAAAACTTACAAAATCAGCAGGGGTTCAAATAATTGTTTACCCTGACTGTACATACTTAAAATAAGTATGTATACAGGAGCCAGTTTAGCTTAGCGGGTAAGGAGGCAACTGCTCTAGTTTGGATTTACTCACTTTTTATTGACTCTGGCCTGCTTGTTGTTTTGGCCTTCTTGTCCTTGTTTTCTTCATCCCCTTCATTCTCTTTCTGCTCCTCCTCTTCCTCTTCTGCTGTGTCACTGTCTGCAGTCAACCCTCCATCTGCTGCCTGTTTAGCAGACTGATTCTTTCTCTTGGGAGCGGACTGGTTCTCCCCGGCCTCAGCCTCCTCCAGCTTCCTTTTCTTCACAATTGGGCAACCAAGTATGCTGAAAAAAGAAACATGGTTACTGATGTGTATAATGTCTAACAGGTTAACAGAAGAAAAAGAAACCTAACAAGTAGTTAGTGTTCTGTCACATACTATATTGAGGTGTGTGAGGAACACTGGAGAGTCTAGATACTACTAGCAACAAAGTTTTTAGCGGCTTTCCTTCAGGTACTCTGGCTTCCTCTCACAGTCCAAAGTCATGCTTGCTAGATTAATTCGTAATTCTAACTTGGTTTTAATTATGAATACAAGTTAGAGAAGGTGCTTAATCCCTAGCGCTTTGTTTGATAGTGTGATAGTTTTGAGCTAATGTTTGTTTATGCCATAGTTCCCAGGTCATTGACCCAGTGTTTTGTGTTTAGTGAACTTATTTGGGGATTTGTTCTGTGAAGACTTTCTAATTTTGTTTATCATAATATTTCTAGTAATTCTGTCATAGTCCTGTTTTTTTTTTTTGTTTTTGTTTTTTTGTCTAAACTCTTAATTAAAAATGTTAGTTTTAGTTTTAGGTCAAGTATATTCAGTTTATGTTTTGACTCCCTTTTCTCCTGTGCCCCTGTCTTGTCTGTGTTTAGTCCTCAGTCAGTCAGTCTTGTTTCAGTGTTTACCTTTCTGTTTCTAAGTCAAATCTGTGTTTCTGTTGCCATGTCTAGTTTATATATGAATCTGTTGCCTACTCAGTTAGTTCCTGTTTTATTTTGATAGTTCCTTGTCTCTTGTTGTGTTGGTATAGTGGTAAGGCTACACACACCTTTGGAGCGATGTCTGCAGCCTGTCCGCAGCTCAGACACAAGCATTTCACTGCATGTTATACTGTGTATAAAAAAAATGAATTGAAAGTACACTATGTTCAGTTTTGCTTCCCCTGTCTATTTAGTCAGATTCAGTTCAGCTGTGCTCTTCAGGTGTCTCCACTTTGCCCATTTGCCTTTGTGTATTTAAACCCTCTGTATTGCTTGTTGCGTCATCCCTCATGCTTCTCCTGTGTAGTCCTCTGCTTTACGTGTCCTGGTTCAGTTCTGACCTGGCTCTCTGTTTATCTCTCTTCCTTGTAGGTTACAAATAATAAAAGTTAAAAGCTTTCACATCCTGTCTCCTGTATCTTGCACTTTGATGCCAAAACCTGGCTTCAGCACAGCAACACATGACAGAATATTTGGCTAGACAGAGCTCTGGCTTTTTGTCACCCTGGCTACATTGCAAAAAAATACAAATAATGGTCACGGGGCCTCAGACCCAGGGTTTGAGTTTCTCTGTGGGTGTGTGATTCTCTGTCTAAGTAAAACAAGTAAAACATGGGGCTTTTTAAAATCGTTCCTCATCTTGTAAAGGCTAGTCTTCACAGATCTGATGAGTCTCCACTTTGCCCACTTTGGCGTTATTCTAAGATTTTTCCACAATTTGCATTTTTTTTCCTGAATGATGAACTTTGCTTATTTTTACTTCTGAGAAGCGCTGCCTCGCTAAGATGCTGTTTTCACAGTAAGTAATGTTACTGACCTGTTGCCAAGTAACCCAATTGGTTGCAAAATGTTCCTCCAGATGTTTCTTTTTTAGTACCACTTACTTTTCCAGCCTTTTGTTGTCCTCTTCCAATGTTTTTAAGATGTGTTGCTGACATCGAAATTCAAAATGAGGTTATATTTTTCATGAAATAGTAACGTTTAAACATTTGTTTTCTATATTGTATTATGAATAAAATATGAATATATGAGCTCTACAAATTATTGCCTTCTTTTATTTTCCTCTTACACAGTGTGCCAATTTTTTTTTAAATTGGGATTTTACTTGCACTTTTTCACCTTGCTCTCTGTCATTTTGTGGAAAATGCACATGAACCTGCTGACATCAGCTCTGCAACAGTTTGTAATACAGTTAGTGAAAAATAATAGTTTGTCAGTGCAGCAATATCATCAGATATGCTTGGCAAGTTGAATCAAAACAGTGGAGCTCAAAATAAGAAGGAGAGAATACTACAGCACGAGTTCCAAGACTTGGTGACATGTAGTTTGTGTTTTTGTAAAGAACTGAAGCATTGTTACCATTTATGTATTGAATGTATGCATTCATACTGTAATATGTGTGTGTAACATACCTAGAAGGGCTTTCTAAAATGAGTGTGCTTGTTTGGTATGATAACCCTGACTAGCCAGTCTATGAGGACCTGTGGTCAGTGCGTTTTCCTCATTTCTTCCATTGTTATACACATTAGGGTACAGTTATGTCAGCATGGCTAAACCTGGTTTAGGTTTACGGTTGTCTAGTTGAAGAAGATGGCATGAGTTTATAGCATAAGCTTAAATAAATATGCCTGTTCCCCCCAACCTCTGACTAGGGTTGCTGTCCATGGTGCTGATGAGAAGCCAGAATGACGCTACTGATGCTTTGTATTATAACTATATGATTCTATTTATTCACTGTATTCATTGTGTGTGTGTGTGTGTGTGTGTGTGTGTGTGTGTGTGTGTGTGTGTGTGTGTGTGTGTGTGTGTGTGTGTGTGTGTGAGAGAGAGAGAGAGAGAGAGAGAGGGAGCGCGTGCAAGACTGTGAGAGAGGGTTTTTTTGCTCGGTATGTCGTAGGGGTAAGGACCCAAAAAATGGCACCAGAGCCTGTCACTGATTTGTTACACCTAAGCTTTCATATACACACTATGTACTAGGCAGCATGCAGTCTTTTATGATGACTGACTGATTTGTTATATATATTTAACAATCTTACCTCCTGTGTCGTGAGTACCTTCCACTGACATGGCCTTTACCATCACATCCAGGAGTGGGACAACTGCTACTGACACACATCAAGTCAAAATAAATACAATTTTTTTACACACTATATATATATATATATATATATATATATATATATAATAACTTTTTATGCTGAGTTATAAACTCATTTACCTTAAGTCTTGCTTCATTTCTTGTGCCACCAGTTCTGATGAAACAGGAAGACATGTTGAATACGGATATAACAATAATTTGGCTTTAACTGAAGTGAAAACTCTAGGCCTATTATCTTGTGAGCTTTGCTTATAGTCAACATGATTTGCTTACTGTAAGAGATAGATGACATCTTCTCCATTACAATGTAAGTTGGAGAATTAGAGGACATCTTGTCCCACAGAGTGACAAGATGTACTATTATTTTTTACATGCCATTTTTTGTTTCGGTGTCGATGTTTAAGATTATATACAGGTTAATGACACATGATAATTTAAAATACTAATGCAAAACAAGCATTTGTCACAAATGTTAATGGTTTGGAGAGAGTTCTATCCTTCAGCATGCATGACACAGGAAGAATTGTTAAAATGTGTGTTTGGTAAGTGCTGAGAACTGCTCTGAGGAGTGTGCCAAGGCAAATGAGAAAAACAAGATAATGATAAAAGAAGAAGAGATAAAAGTGACCACCTGCCTATTATCAGCACACAGTTCAATGCCAGCATCCATAGGAAGCCTGCACCCTGTGAGTAGACCACAGGGTATGCGGTGGCTGTAGCTCAGGTGGTAGAGCAGGTCACCTGCTGATTGGAAGGTTTTTGGTTTGATCCCTGGCTCCCCCAGTCTGCATGCACGATACTAACCCCAAGTTGCTCTCTGATGCATTCACTTGAGAATGTATGTGCTAGTTAGCTTCTTTTTTTTTCTAAAAAGCATAGAAGAAGGTGCTTGTGTGAATGGGCGTGAATGGGTGAATGTGACATGTTGTGTAAAGCGCTTTGAGTGCTCCGGGAGAGTAGAAAAGCGCTATGTAAGAATCAGTCCATTTACAACAGTAAAGATACGTCCAAGCAACACTCCAAAAACGACTTTCATCTACAACAGCTATAACTGTCTTGACTACTGTTGTAAGTAGGAAGGTCTGGTAAGCAAGTGTGTTAGTGTTTTCTCAGTACTCCACCCTCTTTGTCATGGTGAAAATGATAAGAGCTTTGTGCAAACTATAGCTTTCATTTTAACATTTTTTTAATGTATTAGAAATTTTATTTGTGTGTGTGGGTGTGCATATACTGACCCCGGATGCCTTTGGAGCGGGTTCGTGTTCGTGTCTCTGTAGTGTCTTGACTCATCTGAGTAACAGAGGGACATGAGTAACATTCACAAGTGAGGAAGTGTAGCACAGACAGTCAGACAGACAGACAGGCAGGCAGACAGATAGGTAAATTGTCACTGAGGCTTGTCCTCTCTGGTTGAATGGTTCTGTACTGGTCCACCGCTGGCTCAGAGTCTGAACTTTGAACTCATTTTTGCTGGATAAAACACACAAAACACACAACACCACCTTACAGTCAGCTAGTGTTGTAGGACAATTATGTTATACACTATATTAAGCTGCTGCTTATATACTAACTAAAGATCTTTAATCTTTCTCTTGTGAATCCCACAATTTTATGGAGGTAGAAATGTGAAAACTCTACTTTTCTAAAAGAAAATCTTTCCAAAGGTACCAGAAAATGTGTATTTCGGAGAAATATGTGGGTGCACATGGGTCTAGTATACTGTACATGCTCAGACAGCGATGTAGCATGTCACTGGGAACACCAAACATTAGCTGTTGCTGTTGTCTGTTGTATGTTTATATAGTGAGCTAATTCCACATCCAAACAGATTTGACCAAAATCTGTATTTTGATTCTCATATCAGAAAACATCAAAATCAAATGTAGACAAATATATTTCTTACGTAATGATTTACTGCTATCTATTTAGCTTTGGAAAGATGAGCTTGAATTATTTCAACGGTCTTGTTGCAGATTGAGCCACTTCTCTTGGCTAAAGTTAAAAATCATTGGATGGCAAGAACAATACAAATATCCATTAGTTCAAAAGTATGACTAAATTATTTCGTGAGGTGGGGAGCCCTGTTTTGACACTGACAGTATCCAACGCAGACATGCTGTGTGAGCGTACAGTCTAACTATTCAAATATTCCATCAGTAAACAGATGGACTTTCTGATCAATGCCCGTGATTTTGGAGCTCAAAGTAAAGCAGGCTACGTCCTAGAAGGCAGTCGACAGCAGTCAGCTGTAGACGTGACAGATCGGGATTTCAGGATGACTAAAGTTTCAGGTGACCTCATCCTGCTGAAAGCTTTGTTTCACGTTGACAGCAATTGACAAAAAGAGAAATGAGAACAGAGAGTGAGCTACAGGCCGATCGGCTGAGCACCACCAGGCCTGCGGCCGGCGGAGGACGGGCTGTTCCCGTTTCGGGCTCTCACTTCTGGGGCCGCCAAAGAACCGCCGGAAACGCCGAGCGGCCCATAATAATAATCGGATGAAAAGGCCGATCTCTAATGATTCTCCGTGGAAGGAAACGAGTTAAAAACATGGAAACCTAAATACGGCCTCGCTTCATCCGCACCGCTCGGCACCAAATCCAGCGTCACAGTCTGCAGCCGAGGCCTCACAACATCCACGCATACGCTGCTCTTTGTCACGCAGACACAGCTCGGCCTTACCTTACGCTCAGACTACTGCCCTCCCCTCCCCCCTCGCAGACACATCTCCGGGCAGACGGACGTTCCGGTAACGCTCCAACGACTACGAGCCCGAAAGAGGTGCGGAGCCGAGCTGGACACAGGGGACCGAGTCTGCGAGGCGGCAGCAGCAAACCGAGCCGTTCAGCACCCCGGACAGAGACGGCCGACTCTCCAGCACCACGGACAGAAACCCCGCTGCACTGCCTCCTGCAGGAGCCCAGGAGAGCTGCAACCGGCCCACCGGGGCTGGGCTCCCCCCTCGGCCGGCCGAGAAGTACCGGAGGCAGCCAGTATTTAAAGAGCCAGAGCCAGCAGAGGGACCGGGGGGTAGACGACACGCTCCTCTCAGTTCCCGCGCAGCTGAGGCTGCAGCACTCCTCTGACAGAACTGCATTCTGCTGAACATTGTCAGCTGCAGAGCTCAGCTCACAGACATCAGAGACAAAGATTTTGTTCTCCCTTAGTCTCGAAACAGACCTCATTGCTTCATTCATTGCTGATGAACTAGGTGCAAAGATCTATCAAGACCTGGGAAAATAAAATAAGACAAACAAGCAAACCCCAGTTTCCACAGTTCCAACGAGCTTGAAATTCAGTGTTTGACCACCTTTAATCTTTACACAGGCTGAACTCTCTTTTAGGAACGCTTTCCTGTAACTTCTGTAAGTGTCTTCACAAATAGTTCTCAATGGTTCTTGAACAACATTCAAGGCTCATCTCTGGGCCATATCTTTACATAATGGCAACATGTTAAATAAAAATATCAAACTTTGATTAATCTCTACATAAGTCCTGTTGCCTCTGGTTTTTAGTTCCTCTGCCATTTCTCTCAGTTTCCTTCTTATTAATGGCTTCTTGATACGGTACTCTATACCTGCGGTCCCCAACCCCCGGGCCTCGGACCGGTACCGGTCCGTGAGTCGTTTGGTACCGGGCCGCGAGAGTTGAGGCTCAGGTGTGAAATGTATGGTTTTCAGGGTTTTTAGCGTTATTTTGTTATCGTTTTTATCGTTAACTCGGTTTTCCTGGGTCTTTTCACGTGTGTTATGAATAAATCTTCTTTTTTTCGGTACCGGTACTAGTTTTATTTGTTGTATTTATCCGCGACACCTTAAAGGCCGGTCCGTGAAAATATTGTCGGGCATAAACCGGTCCGTGGCCCAAAAAAGGTTGGGGACCGCTGCACTATACTTTATTGTCCCCTAAGGCAAATTTTACAGAAATTTGTAAAGTGCTGTCACAGAAACTGCTTTTTAAAAGAGCCAATACACATTAAAAGAAAGACTAAAGAAATACCAAACAGATGTGGATCTATAATGACAAACCAAGCAGCTTAAAAGCAACCAATACTCCACAGAAAACCCCTGTACTACACAAAGCTCTGATGTAAAAGCTTGATTGGTGTGGGGACAAATGAAACGTTAATGCTATTCAGCCACATTTTAGGACTCCAGAAGCCAAGAGCTCATACTTAGGATGTGGGATAGAGCCCTGTGTGCCTGGCTGAGTACAGACTGCTCATAAATGATTGAAGGGAGAGGTCTTCGGCCCTCGGCACTCTGAAATTCAATTTTGCCTGCACAGAGAAACATCCATGATACTCGATGGTATCCCATGCCTTGACAGCCACTTTTCCTCTGAGACAATTTCTAATGAGTCTTCAGTGAACAGCAGATTGGATGCATCTCTCAGGTCCCGTGTCAGGTCTTTGCTGGATCTTTTCCAGTTTTTGACTTTCAGATACTGTTCATCTGCTGTAGAGTTTTTAAAAACTCTAGCTTTCTCAGATGTTTTAGAGACTCCCTGCACACCGTCCTGAGATATGCCAAGTGTTCAACAAAAAGAAAATGGTCAAGCTAAGCCTGTTGATACAATTATTAATTAGTGCCTGTCAAATTGTGTTATCTTTGGCATTTTTCATAGATTTAACTCAAGAAATGGGGACAAATTCCTTGTTTTCCTTACAGGCTGCCCAAAATAAAGTGTCTAAAGATATCACTGAAGACTGGTTCTTTGCTATGTTTTCTGTTATGTGTAGACAACACTCATTCATTCCTTTCCTGAATTTCCCATAGTTTTCGGCCATAGTTTACGTCAATGTGTGTATACGAGTGTGTATGTTGGGTAGGAGTGGGTGTAGGTGTGTCTTTTGATGCTGGAATGATTGATAGGTCAGAATTAATGATTGAACAAACAAATAAAAAAAGCATAGGTGTGAAAATGTTGATTTTTTGATTTTTGAATATCTGGCTCCTTGAAAGCAAAATGGAAAAAATGAGAGGTGACTCAAAACCTTTGCACAGTATTGTAATTGTGCATATTACAGACAGATGAGCTAGTAACAGCTGCTGTTCACAGTGAAGCAGACTGAAAGTATGGCGGTTTTATACTTGAATGTGGAATGGCAGGGTTACTTATTGTATGATCTCATACATCATATGAGATTAAAAACCCCAAAAGAAATATTTGGAACTATTTTGTCACAGCTGAAATGAAATAGGTTTAAACAATAATGCAAACAGGGCAGCAGTTCAAAAAAAATGAAGAAAGAACAAATGTGTTGGCTTTGTGCTCCATTTTCACACATTTGTATTTCGCTTGAACATTTACACAGACGTATGACTGTAGCTCTTATTTCTGGAGAGACTGCTGCCGAGGCTTCCTAGCTTGGTTAAATGCCTGCTGCCTCCTCTGGTCACGTGTCTTCGACTGGACGAGCCGCTGAGAGGAACGAAGGATACGCATTGAAG
This sequence comes from Pelmatolapia mariae, assembly GCF_036321145.2. NCBI lineage: Eukaryota > Metazoa > Chordata > Actinopteri > Cichliformes > Cichlidae > Pelmatolapia > Pelmatolapia mariae. The sequence continues at coordinate 41,909,155 of NC_086244.1, forward strand.
AAGCTGCCGTAAAACCAGCAGGGGGCAGTGAAGGAACGGTTTGGAAGACGGGAATGAGTAGAAAAGTGTGGAAGACGAAGAAGAGTAGAGGGGCTGTTTCCGTGCGCCAGCTGGTTGGACCTGGATCTGGACCTGGATCTGGGGTCTTTGGCTGTGCTTCAACAGTTCAGGTGAGCCCGCTCTCTGACCTTCCGAACCGGATTGTTGGAATTGATTTAGCAGAGCTAGCGCCACCTGCAGGCCACTTCAAATTGTTGTTGCGTGTGGGAAAGGTTGGTGCAGCAGAGCTAACGGAGGTAAGTGAACATGAAAGCTAGTTGTTGCTGGATGACGTGTGCGGCTAGCTCCTGTAGGCCAGTTTCTTAGTGCAGTCTCCGTGGACCTTCGGATGATCCAGCAATGAAACGGTCGCTTTGGAGTAACTTTCGGCGAGGCTGCAGTGCGTGCGGCCGATTGTCATGACTGTCACATAAAGCACAGTAGTCAGTAACCTTCGTGTCATTCTTAGCCATCAAGCTCACTCACTTCTTTTTCCTCACTCCAAGATGGTCTTAAATACATTTCCATGTGCAGATGGGCTCACGGCTCATTTTGATCGATTTCTTTAGAAAGATCTAAGAAGCTTAATGTGTGGAGACATTTTCTTTTTGCAGAGAGAAAGAAGCTCCCAACGAAACCAGGACTGATTACTTTAATTCATAAAGAAGCTCCTAAACCTGGCCTTTTAAATAATTAAAGGCCACTTACACTGTTAAACGCAGATTATCAAATTCTTGCCGGATCGATTGCTGCCAGATTAAAAAGAGCTCTTTCATCAATAAATCTGTGAATCAATCAGGTTTGTTGAGAGGACGACGTACACAATACATAATAGCATACGACTCGTTTAGGATCTGATTGTCTGCAGTGATTTATTGAATGAAAGAGGATTTATTTTATTTTTTAGATGTTATGTATTTTCATTGCAAACAGCGAAGTAGACGGGATTAATGTAACGGGAAGTGAGTTGGCTGATGATACTATTTAAAAAAGAAAACAAATCAAATTTCAGCATCATTAAGAACTATAAACACTGTTTTAAAGCTTTAGGGTTACAGTTAAATATAGATAAATGCAGGAGCGAATGGTTGTCTGTCTCTGTGTGACTGGCGACCTGTCCAGGGTGTACCCCGCCTATCGCCCTATGACAGCTGGGATAGGCTCCAGCGCCCCCGCGACCCTGAAAAGGATAAGCGGAAGCGGATGGATGGATGGATGGATGAAATCTTAACTCTGCAGCCACTGTATAATGTAAAGGTTAAAAATGTAAGTGGGATATTTCTAAAGATAAAGCAGTGTCCAAGGAGAAGAATATTATGAATAATATAGAAAAATGCAAACAGTTGCAAAGAGACATCACTGTTTTTGGTCGAATCATACAAACTAAAATAGAAAGTCTGTCTAGGCTTATCAAGCCAATATTTTCCTTGCCCATGTCACCTGATGTTGTTAAAGCTTGGTTAGGGAAGATCTGCTACAGTCAAACATTCTCCTGGTCTGAGGTGGCTCCACATTAAAAATATCGAATTTAGTGACAGAAAAATCTCCAACAAATTTATTAGACTAATCTTACAAAGAATGTTTTCCTAATCAAAGTCATCATGTTAAAAAAAACCCAACCAAACAAAAAAACCTACTTTTTCCTCCATCCATCCATTTTGTGCAGTTTTTGTGGAAAGCCTACAGAAACATTACAGCCAAGCACTGAAAACAGCACTCGGACTCTTTGACCTTTGTGACCATATTGTGATATTGCAGTGTTGTGTCTGTCTGTGTGTGCAGGATGGACATTCCCAGCAGGTTGGAAGTGTGGCAGGAGCTGGTTGAGAGTTGCGGTCTCATTACAGTCCAGCAAGGCCTCCAGCAGGTGTGGAGGCTGCTGCTACTCTGCCTGCTCTGCAGACTCTGTTTCACACTGGGTGAGCTTCACTCGCTGCACAGGAGCACACGTCCCAGCTGCTGATTACAGTTATCGCTGGACGCAAATGGGTAGTCAGAGCTGCAGAACATCTTCTGGTCAGCCACCTGTGATTTGGCTGCAAATGTTATGGTTTAAAGTTTGGACATGTATGTTTCACATGTTCTCTGTAAAATGTCATCATCATATGACAAGTAGTTTTCTAAATATTCCAGCCTTTTTGACACACTGGGAGGAACAAAAACACAAGTGCCAATGTAAACATCTTCATCCATACAAGTAAATACAGTAAACCAGTTAAGGGTAATGACAGGGGAATAGTCACTTATTTCACACGAGTGTGTGTGTGTGCATATAAAAGTTTAACACACCTTCCTTTTTAATGGTTTTTTCTTTATTTTCATGACTATTTACATTTTAGATTCTCACTGATGGCATCAAAACTATGAATGAACACGTGGAAATAACTTAAAAGATGTTTTATATTTTAGATTCCTCAATATTTGCCACCCTTTGCTTTGATTCCTGCTTTGCTCACTCTTGGCGTTCTCTCCATGAGCTTCATGAGGTCGTCTCCTGAAATGCTTTCCAACAGTCTTGAAGGAGTTCCCAGAGATGCTGAGCACCTGTTGGTCCTTTGCCTTCACTCTGCGCTGACAGGCACACCTGTGAGGTGAAACCATTTCAGGTGACGACATCATGAAGCTCACTGAGAGAAGGCCGAGGGTTTGCAGCGCTGTCAACACAGCAAAGGGCGGCTACTTTGAGGAATCTGTGAAATAAAACATATTTAGAGTTATTTATCAGTTTTTCTTTGCTACATAATTCCATATATCTTGCTTCATATATATGATGTCTTCAGTTTGTATCTACAATGTCGAAAGTAATAAAAATAAAGAAAAAACATTGAGTGAGATGATACATCTATATATTCAGCATTAGTCAGAAATAAGCTTATTGCTGTTTTGATTTGTTTAGAGCCTCAGACTAGCTATTAAAAATTATTTTAAAATATTAAAAATTAAAACCATGTGGACGAGGACCATGTTTAACTTTATTATGCTCTGCAGTCTAAGTGACTGCAACAACAACAGGCTACTTGTGATTACGTTTCTAAGTGCGTCCTGCTTTGCTTCCTCAGGTGTGGTGTCTACTGTGAAACATGTAGTGTCAGCGCTGGCTGGGATGTTTGGCCTCTTCCTGTTCTTTGAGCAGCACATGCAGTGGATTCTGCTGCTCACTGCGCTCTGTTACTTCATTCTGCTGCTCTGCCGACACTCCAGCAGCCACGGCCTCTTCGTCTCAGGTGTCGTCCTTATCTATATCCTAACAGGGTGAGAAACGTAGACAAAAACACTTTTGTACCAGGAAAATTGCTCCTCAGTGTTTTCTAAACATTTGCGCAGAGAAAAGGCTGGCAGTAAACAGCAGGGCACTCCTCTGGAGGCTAACGCTCGCTAACCTGTTGGCTGCTCCTTATTTTGAAAGCTTTTTTATAACAAAGAGTTTTGCTTACCTTCCAAACCAGTGTCACATACAATACCAGTCAAAAGTTTTAGAACACACTAATTTTTTCCAGTTTTTTTTAATTAAAAATTACACTGTTTAATGTCTCATTGCACTCTGTAATGAAAGCATAGTACAAAAAAGCAGTTGCAGCTGGAAACTCTTCTGTCCAGTTCATCCCAAACCAGCTCGATGGGGTTTAAGTCTGGAGACTGTGCTGGACACTCCATGTTTTCAAGCTCACCACCTTGTTCTTTGTTCCTGAGGTAGTTCTGGCACAGCTTGGACTTGTGTTTTGGGTCATTATCCTCCTGTAGGATGAACCCCTGACCAACTAGGTGCATACCAGAGGGTCCTGCATGGTGCTGCACAATGCTGTGGTTTTGGTTCAGGGTGCCTCTCACTCTGTACAGTCACCGGCCCTGGATCCAGTAAAACAGCCCCAGACCATCATCTCACTGTGGACCCATCCTTTTGCCTACTCAATGGTGTACAAAGATCCTGTGTGATGAACCCAAGGTTTCAAATGTTGATCCATCAGCCCATAATACCTTCTTCCAGTCTTCAGTAGTCCAATGGTGGTGTTTCACGGCCCAGCCAAGCCTCTGTCTTATTCTGACGTCTGGCTTTCTTGCTGCAACTCGTCCTGTCAAAGCTGCAGCTCAAAGTCTTCTCTTCACAGTTGAAACTGAGACTTTCTCACTACGACCACTGTTAAGCTGCTTGAAGCTGTTGTCCTGTCAGCCGCCATCACACAGCTGTTAACTCTCAGAAACTTGTCCTCTGATTCAGTCGTGTCTTTGGGTCTGCAGACCTCTTCCTGTCACAGTTTCTGAGCCTTTGATGGAACAGGAAACTGTACTCACTGACACCTTGACTTTCTTTGCAGTTTCTCTGTAGGACAGACCGACATTTATAAGTGTTATGATGGTCTGTCTCTCTTCCATTGTTAATCACCTTTTCTCCCCATTCTTGTACCATCACACTACTTTCTGCAGTACAATACTGTTCAACTGATGCTCATGAGGGTATGGTACCACAGTGTGTTCCAGCACTGCTTTTATGCAGACAGAGGGGGTTGGAAGTAATCAACAGAGTTCTCATAATTAGTATGAAAGCAGTAAGGGTTAGAACTTCCATACAAATTGATAAATAAGATAGTAATTAAATTAAGTTGTCGTCAGTTGATGCCAGTCAAGTGCCCTTAACAAGTGGCACAGTCTTCCCAGGAGTGGATGGTCCTAGCAAAATTCAATTAGGCTCAGGCCCGAAGTGCAGACGACTCTGCTGCTCTGCAGGCTGCATGTTCAGGACTGCAGGATTTCACAGGGTTTTTTTCCATCACACTTGGTGTGCAAACACCTTAACTGTTAAAGTTCTCGACAGTACAATTAGAGAAATACTGAACAAGTGTGGCTTGTTGTGAAGGTTTGCCAGGAAAAAATCCTCTTCTCTCTAAAAAGAGCATTGCAGCATGGATTAGGATCGTACAATTGCATCTGAACAAATCACAAGACTTCAGCGACATCTTTTGGGCCGATGAGACCAAAGTGCAGACGTCTGGCCACAACGCACAGTGTCACATTTGGAGAAAACCAATACTCAAGTATTCTAGAGTCATATGTTAGGCTCTGTCTGGCAGCTCAAGTTGGACAGTGATCTCAAAGTGATGCAGACCTTAACCTGACTGAACCTTCAACTGGGGCCCAAAGCTCTGTAACAAAATAAATAGCATCGGTAAGATGTCACTAATGAAGAAGATTATGTAATAATAAAAGAACTATGTGGTACAGCATTAAATGAAACATTTTTTAGAAGGCAAGAAGATTGTAGCTGTTATCTCACAGTGCTGGCTGAACCTGCATTTACATGGAGCCTAATACAGCCATTTCAATCCAAATAAACAGGCCCAAGCTGTACAGAATTTCAGTCAGTTGAAGATGTTTTTTTTTCTCAACTTTTCCTTGTAATAGTCTGAAAATAACCCAGCTGATTGTTTTCTTGCTGTGTTCTTCCACATATCAATAAGGGGACATATGTTATCAAGATGAACTGCTTTTAATCCATACTCTTAAACACTGATAGAATATGTACAAAATAATGGCTACCCACTGTTATGTTATAAGATGGCTTTATCAGAGACCCAGGCAAAGTTAGATTTAGTTAGATTTTTTTTAAAAAGCCTGACTCTAATGCAAAAAGTCAAACAACAATTTTGTTGTCACCTATGGTCCTCCTGGCCTGTACTCAGATTTCTTATAATTATTGTGGGCAATTTTTAGCATCCATGTAAATGCTGAAAATGAAACTCAATGCAACATGTTACTTTTTTTATTAGAGTTGATTGGCCTCTCTCAAAGTGTAAATGATCCCACTGATTGTTTTAATCACACTCTGGATCTCATCCTGACCAGGGATGCACAGTATCCCAATACTGATACTAGGTTGTGTTATCATGCTAACACAACCTAGCCAAGAAGCCCAATACTGAGCCTGTTCTGGCCTAAGGAATAAAAATGTCTGATAATCTGATGTATTAAAAATTGCAAAAATGCTTCACAAAACTTAATGGAGCTGCGCTATGTGCTACCAAAGCAGCATTTCATCAGCAAAATGCCTGTCCCAGATACATACAAGCAAGTACAGTGGCTTGCAAAAGTATTCGGCCCCCTTGAACTTTCCCACATTTTGTCACATTACAGCCACAAACATGAATCAATTTTATTGGAATTCCACGTGAAAGACCAATACAAAGTGGTGTACACGTGAGAAGTGGAACGAAAATCATACATGATTCCAAACATTTTTTACAAATAAATAACTGCAAAGTGGGGTGTGTGTAATTATTCAGCCCCCTGAGTCAATACTTTGTAGAACCACCTTTTGCTGCAGTTACAGCTGCCAGTCTTTTAGGGTATGTCTCTACCAGCTTTGCACATCTACAGACTGAAATCCTTGCCTATTCTTCTTTGCAAAACAGCTCCAGCTCAGTCAGATTAGATGGACAGCGTTTGTGAACAGCAGTTTTCAGATCTTGCCACAGATTCTGGATTGGATTTAGATCTGGACTTTGACTGGGCCATTCTAACACATGGATATGTTTTGTTTTAAACCATTCCATTGTTGCCCTGGCTTTATGTTTAGGGTCATTGTCCTGCTGGAAGGTGAACCTCCACACCAGTCTCAAGTCTTTTGCAGACTCCAAGAGGTTTTCTTCCAAGATTGCCCTGTATTTGGCTCCATCCATCTTCCCATCAACTCTGACCAGCTTCCCTGTCCCTGCTGAAGAGAAGCACCCCCAGAGCATGATGCTGCCACCACCGTATTTGACAGTGGGGATGGTGTGTTCAGAGTGATGTGCAGTGTTAGTTTCCACCACACATAGCGTTTTGCATTTTGGCCAAAAAGTTCCATTTTGGCCTCATCTGACCAGAGCACCTTCTTCCACATGTTTGCTGTGTCCCCCACATGGCTTGTGACAAACTGCAAACGGGACTTCTTATGGTTTTCTGTTAACAATGGCTTTCTTCTTGCCACTCTTCCATAAAGGCCAACTTTGTGCAGTGCACGACTAATAGTTGTCCTATGGACAGATTCCCCCACCTGAGCTGTAGATCTCTGCAGCTCGTCCAGAGTCACCATGGGCCTCTTGGCTGCATTTCTGATCAGCGCTCTCCTTGTTCGGCCTGTGAGTTTAGGTGGACGGCCTTGTCTTGGTAGGTTTACAGTTGTGCCATACTCCTTCCATTTCTGAATGATGGCTTGAACAGTGCTCCGTGGGATGTTCAAGGCTTGGGAAATCTTTTTGTAGCCTAAGCCTGCTTTAAATTTCTCAATAACTTTATCCCTGACCTGTCTGGTGTCTAAATCTAATCGAAAATCTGTGGCAAGATCTGAAACCTGCTGTTCACAAACGCTGTCCATCTAATCTGACTGAGCTGGAGCTGTTTTGCAAAGAAGAATGGGCAAGGATTTCAGTCTGTAGATGTGCAAAGCTGGTAGAGACATACCCTAAAAGACTGGCAGCTGTAACTGCAGCAAAAGGTGGTTCTACAAAGTATTGACTCAGGGGGCTGAATAATTACGCACACCCCACTTTGCAGTTATTTATTTGTAAAAAATGTTTGGAATCATGTATGATTTTCGTTCCACTTCTCACGTGTACACCACTTTGTATTTGTCTTTCACGTGGAATTCCAATAAAATTGATTCATGTTTGTGGCTGTAATGTGACAAAATGTGGAAAAGTTCACTGTATGCAAGTTCAGGTCCTTGAGGCAACTGTTCTTGTGATTTGACGCTGTATGAATAGAATAGCCCTTTATTGACATTTTACATAGAATTGAATTACATTGAATTGAACTGAATTACTCTCTGAATGGTTGGAGAGCATTCCCACTTTAAACGTAAGAACTGATATGTGGAGCTCAGTGCGTTCTTAAAAGTAATACAGTATGTTACTTAATTACTTGTCGGAGAAAGTAATTTGCTACACTACTTGTTACATTGCTTTCTCAATTCTCTGTAGAATGACCTGAAACGCATGTCACACCCATATGGAAAAGAAATAGAAAAAACGTATAAAAGACTTGCATAAGATTTGGCTTACTTCATAGAAGGCTTATATGATTTACTCATGAAAGTGGCCACTTTCTCATTACTTTCATATATTGTTTTAGTAAGTATCCAAAACATACAAGTTTCATTTATATAATTTTTCAAGGGATCTTATATCTGTTTTCACTCTTGTATGCTTTTCATACAAATTTCACACAAGACAGATACAAACTTTATAAGATTTATATATATCCTTTCCATATGGGCATAATTACCATGTAACTGTATACACCTTGGGCTACAGACCCACACAAACACAAATCCCTATCCTAATGAGGACACAGTATTTGGGTATGAACAGGAAGCCAACAGCACCGAAAGATTTTAAAGTGATCGCCACGGTGATGCTACTTTAGAAAAATGAGCCAGTAGAAACCGAGATTGCAACCTGACTGATCATCAGTTTGTTACCTGGTGAAGTTCATGGCTGGCTGGGCTGGGGTTGGCATTCACTCAGCTTTAACATCACTCTGGGTTCTTGGCTAGGTTGTGTTAGCATGATAAATGGACTGCTTTTCTACTCTACCTCTACACTTTATACAAGATTTTTCTACGCGTAAGTGCATTGGAGAGGGTTAGTGTCTTATCTTTTGGCATGCAGACTGGAGTAGGGATGGAACCACCAACCTTCCAATTAGTAGATCACCTGCTCTATTCCTCAGCTACCCATGCTGTCTGTGCAGATGCTTGCAAAGAGCTGAAGGTGTTTTAGCAGCATAATGTGCTGCTTCTGTCCTGGGTGCACTTTGATTACAAAAAATTCTTGACACAAATTCTTTCCTTTGTGTAATGCACGGCTCTGTAGCGCCGATGTCTTTAACAATGTAAACGCGAGTGTTTCACCCACATTAGCAACTAAAAATAGACCTGCAATGGAAATGTATTTAGGAGCAGCGTGTGAACAAAAGTCTGACAACATTGAGCCCACGCAGCCCGCAGTTTTCGACAAACAGACTGATAACACAACAGTAGCAGTGATGACGTTCCTGGCACATGGAGCCGGAGTCTGTTTACACACCACGAAGAGCAAAGAGAGGGAGCCGTTACTGAGCTCAGGTTGAGTGAAACAAAACGTGTTTCTAATCCAAAACAGCAGTGCTGTTCCTGTGATCACCATTAAAACCTTTACTGGGAAACACTATCGGGAGTCCTTCATCCAAGCACCTGATTAACAAACTGACGTGAAGAAAAACAAACTTTGTAACTGCTCCATCCACCGCCGATTGTTCTGCAGTAAAGCTTTTAATAAAAGTGTTCTATTTAATATGTGAAATAATTACTTTTTTGAGTAACCTTTTTTTTTTTTGACCTACAGCTGTGCAATTAGTTTGCACAAATGTCTTTTTTTTATTGATGCTTCGTAATGGTAGTTACTCTCAAAACAGAGTCAGTGAGAATCGATAAGTGATTATGGAACTGGAAGTGCTAATTTTTTATCTATTTCCATCCCTATGCATTACTGAAAAATGGGATTACGTCCAACACTATTTACAAGACACCGCAAGTCCGTAGGAAACGCTGTGAAACTTGTGAAAATACAGTTGAAAGTCAAAAATTTCTGCTTGTTTGTGGTGAGCAGCAGATCAACCAAGTTAAGAATTTTAATGGCTTCATGCACACATTCATTTAGACACTGAGCCACGGCTCTGTGTTACATATTTCTGCAGACACTTTTATATAGTTTATTTTATGTAATATTCAATACTGAACTGTGAATTTAGTCTTCTGTTTTCATAAAAACCTTACTTTTATACATTATATTTATGCATTTTATACATTTACTACTACTACTGGGTTTACACGAGGTTTAAGTCCTGGACAAGTTTGAAACTTTTTGTCCTTCATAATGGAAAATTGCTGAAAAATAAAAGTGGGTATCACTTGAGCTAGGTCCTAATTTTATAAATTCTACACTCAGGTTTGAGGTTATCACTGAAATGCATCCAGATGCTACAGATTTTACGTTTTCACTTGTTTCTTCATTTTTTTCTCAACACGCTTGCATTTAAATCTCTCTGTGTACCTGGCCTGTACCAACACACTTGTTGTCTTTTGAACATCTGCCCCCTTCCTTTTTTCACATAATGTCTTTGAATGTGATTGGCTGCATGGTCTGTCCATCAAAGTAAAGTCCCACCCCTGCCTGCATATAATAACTGTGCACTCAGACAGTGCACTCCTGTACAGGCAAGTCAACCAACCTAGATCTGGTTTCTGCAGCAGCCATATTTCTCTGTGCACCTACAACAAGTGTGCAAACCGGGAGACTCGCTATCGATAAAAGGAGAACCAAGCTGACAGCTGAGAAGGCTCAAGTGCTGCTTTTTGTAAAGAAGAACCTGCAGCTAATGTTAACGTGAACGTGACTCTTACAGTAGAGTTGTGAAAAGAAAGAGTCTTGCAGTGTTAGGCCGTGTCTTATCTTAGGGTCCAGCTAAAACCAAACATTTCAGTTCAGTGTGTTTGGAAATGTTTTCAAGTTAACCTTCCCTTTAGTTAAAAACATTGTTGAAAGGTTAGTTGTCTAAGTGAGCATCTGCAGAGGAATGATTTATATGAAGACTTTAAATCAGCATTTCGATGCACCACAGCACAGAAACAGCTTTAGTGAAGGTTGCAAATGATCTTCTCATGGCCCGTGACAGTGGACTCATCTCTGTGCTTGTCCTTTTAGAGCTCAGTGCAGTGTTCAATACTGTTCACCATAATATTCGATTACAGAGATCACAACACTACACAGGTATTAATTGATCTATCTGTTGAAACATTATAGAGCAGATAAAGTTTGCCTTGTGGTGAGATTTTATTTCATTTTAATAAGTATATCCTTGTAAACTGGATGTGTTCCAGCTAAATATAGTCTTAATATAGTCTTGGTTTTTAATACACCATCATTATTTAAAGCAGTTGTCAATGATGAAAAAGTACAGTTGCAGTCTGAGTTCTCATGCCTAAACTTAGAGACAAATAAATGGTAAATGGTAAATGGACTGGTTCTTATATAGCGCTTTTCTACTCATCTGAGCACTCAAAGCGCTTTACACAACTTGTGCATTCACCCATTCACACCACATTCGCACAAGCACATTGTTCTAAGTGCTTTCTAAGTAACATTCACACACATTCATACTCCGATGGATGCATCGGAGAGCAATTTGGGGTTAGTATCTTGCCCAAGGATATTTGGCATGCAGACTAGGGGAAGCCAGGAATCGAACCACCAACCTTCCGATCAGTAGATGACCTGCTCTACCGCCTGAGCAGTTGTACATGTCTATCCAGGAGCTACAATTCCTATAATAATTTAGTAATTCATTTCCTTTAGTGCTGCACTGTCCAGCTTCTAGAGCAGCATTGATGGCTTATCATGTTACTTTTCTGCCCCTTCTTTTTAGAGAGTTGCATTTAATTGACACGGTGACCTGGCACAAAATAAGAGGTAAATATTACATCAATTTTTTTTGTTCCTAGTTAATCTTCTGTAATTTTTTTTGCAATTTTCATTTCGTGTCTTGGAGAAACATTTAAAGGTTTATTTTAGCCTTTGTACTGTTTATCTTATGTTCCCTGTACGGCAACCTTGTATGGCAACAAATTAAATATATTCTTCTTATTATTATATTTACACCCAGTCATCATGGGCATGAGTATCATTGTAATTTATGTCTTTAAATGATTTCTTCAAACTCCCTTTTCCAGGTTGGAATCTGTATAGCATAGATCTTTAATAACATAAAAAAACAAGAATTTGGGGGATAAGTATGACTTCCTCTAGTCCACACAGGGTTTAAAATGGATACAGGCTAAGTGCTGTGAAAACATTTTTCCCTAGGTTTCATATCATCAAACACACTTTTAATATTAGACAAAGCCTGAGTAAATGCAGAATGTCTGATTACAGCCACATCTGCTAAGTCAAGACATCACATAATAAATAGGACTTGTCTGAAAACGTGAAGGAGGATAAAAGATCTCAAAAAGCAATATTTCCTGCTACGATGTAATGAAACAGCTGAGAAACAAAGTCAGTATGGAAAGGGTTACATGTCAAAAGCTTTAGGACTCCAATGAGCCACAGTGAGAAATTGGTGAGGTGCCTACCAAAATTACTCCAAGACTGTATCGATGACTCTTCCAGGAGGCTCTTGCAGGACCTCACTTAGGGTTGGTGTTTCTGATTTAGCAATATGAACAAAAATGGGAAAAAACATAGCATCCATGGTGAAAACCACTGCTGACCAAATTGGGTGGCTATGCTTAAATTGCAGGGTCCATGCCAGGAAATCAACCAGTTTAAATGAACTCTACCAAGATCAGATATAAAGGTGTATGGAGCCAGAATTATGCCAGAAGCTTGTTAATGAGAAAAAGCATCTGGTTGAGATCCAAGTATTAGTGCAGATGTATGCATACTTTCAACCTGATGTAGATTAGAGAAAATCCTGATTAATTCATAATAAAACTTGTGCACCCAGTTGTTGTTTTTAAAGTAATTAAAGTTGTATGCTTTAGACTCTACCTTGGAAAAAGAACACATGTATGGTGCAGCTCATAGACTGAAAAAACGACCATTGTGAACTATAGTATATTGGTCATATATATACATACATAATGTATAAAAGTTGGGTCAAGCCTCACAGCAGAAATCTTCGAGATTTATTCTTAATAATATTATATTCAGACTATGTTAGCTTATAATAGTGACTTCTATGAGGAAGTGATTCCTCATAAAAGGTGAATGTAGTATCCTGTAATGGTATCAAATGACTTTGTTTTTGTCTCTTTGAGGCTCTCAGATGGTGGTGGCCATGAAGGCCATTTCTGTGGCCTTTGACTTGGACAGAGGTGCACTGAGCAGCCTGCCCTCGCCAACTGAGTTCCTGGGCTATATTTTCTTTGTGGGTACTGCCGTCTTTGGCCCTTGGATCAGCTTCTCCAGTTATAAGAATGCTATTGAAGGCACAAAACTTGTGAGTAACTGCCAGTTCTACCTTAATCTGCATGCTTTCTAGTCTTGTATGGCACTGTGATGGTAATGATGGATTTGGGTTTCAGAGCTGGTTGTGGCTGCGTACCTCCAGCGGCAGTCTAGTGAAGAGTCAGATCTGTTTGCTAATCTCCACCTGTATTGCCCCATACCTTTTCCCGTGGTTCATCCCGATCCATGGAAACTCTGTCACAAAGAAGTAAGAGATTTTAATTCAATCATTGCTCTTTTACACCCAGAGCAGCTGTTCCACTACACTGCTTTGACACTATACTGTCTGTCTTTCTTTCTCTGCTTCCAAGATACATTTGAGAAAGGTAAGGATTTGCCCCAAGTATTAACATTTGTTCAAATTCCCAAGTATAGAAACTATTTAGTCATGTTCTGATGATGGTATCATAGTGTAGTGTCATACTTTTCTCACTTCTTATAATTGGCACTGTAGTCTTTGTCTTCTCACACACATAACAGTATATCTTCAGTTTGTTATACAGAAGATTAGAAGCTAATATGCATCTGCACTGGTTTTAATTAGTATGACTTGAGAGTCTTCCTTCTGGTGATTTCAGACACTGAAATGAAGGCATGACACACAAGCATATCATACTCATATCAAATGTAATAGAAGTGTTTAACAGAGACAGATGAAATTTGGCAGCTGTGAAAAAATGATGCGCTGTTTCTTATATTAAACTCAATAGGGCCGATTTAATCAACAGAATGGTGCAAAGTAGGGATACTTTCCCAGGAAAACATCGGACAGAATGTGATGAGGAGCTCTGATGAGAAGACAGCCAGTTTAGTGTTTACTGAGGAGTCTAATCTTAGAAGGTTTAGATTATAAACAGGAGCAAATGTCACACAGTAAGTCAAAATATCACAACATCTTGGTCATGAGAACAATCCTGTGACACTTGATAGATATGTGTGTCTGTATTTGTAATTGTTATTTGATCCGTGATGTATGACTTTTAACCCCATTTATGATCTAAACCTTAAATGATTAGACTATGGGTTAAATAATTATGTTTTATTCTATTTTAATACTGTTTTTATTGTATTTGTGCTCCATTGCTAGTCTTTCTTTTTTACAGTTATGATCTGAATACACTGTTATCCAAAACATTTTTGCATATCTGTTTGTGCAGCTGGCTAATGCCGGTTTACCTTATTCCCATTCCTTTGATAAAGAGCTCTTACATACAGTGACTCAGGTGTACGAGTTGTTTAGATTGTCTGCATGCTTGAAGAAAAAAAATGACGCCGGTGTATCAATCATAGTGTCGTAAGAGGAAGCAATATGAGATCAGCAGATGAGTAGTCCAGTCAGAAATCAGTCCACCTCTGACGTTTTGTGGAAATGAATAACTTGCTGGGTGAGAACTAGCACTCGAGTTATTTGGCTTTAATGTGATCTGCTATAATTATTTGTCGTGTGCCAGCCAGAGATTATTTAATGATGATGTGTGTATGTGACTTGATTGTGGTGTGTTGCATAGGTGGCTGCATGCTTACGAGAATGCAGTGTCCTTCCACTTCAGTAACTACTTTGTGGGTCACTTGAGCGAAGGTACCAGCATGCTGGCCGGAGGAGGATTCACTGAAGATAAAGACAACACAAGATGGTAAGATTAGCTGATCTGCTATCAGCTGCTCTCAGATGCTCTGCTCTCTTCATCCTGGAAATTGTTTAATCAACAGTCAAGTTTTTCAACCCTCTAGAATAATCTACTGTAAAACAAGGCAGAATTGAAGAGCATCATTGGATGTAATGGCAGGCTTCCAATCTAGCTTATTATATGATAGCAGTATCGTGCAACAGGCTCTGCACAGCAAAATGCCCCAGATTGCTTGAACCAAATGTCGCTAAGACAATTCTAGCTGGAGCGGACAAACAAAGATTCCTGAAGAAGGGAAGAAAAGTCTTGCACAAAGCAGCTCAACTGGGAATAACAAGGCAGGCTAGTAGCAACACAAAGAATGACATGCTGCCGGAGACTGACTTGGTGCCAGTCCAAGAAGATTCACATTAGAAATCTGACTGTGATTATAAATTTTTTTAAAAAGTGGAAAAAAAAAACAAGCTCTATGCGTGTGTGTGTGCGTGTGTGTGTGTGTGTGTGTGTGTGTGTGTGTGCGTGTGTGTGTGTGTGTGTGTGTGTATGTGTGTGTGCGTGTGTGTGTGTGTATGTGTGCGTGTGCGTGCGTGCGTGCTGTGCAGGGATATGAAAGTGGTGAAGCCTCTCAGTGTGGAAATCCCTCGCTCCATGGTGATGGTGGTTACGTGCTGGAACATCCCCATGTCTCGCTGGCTTAAAACCTGTAAGTCTCAATCTTCTCTGTCTGTTAAACTTTCCAGAGTGTCGGATTTAAGGATGCCAAAATTTGTTGAACTGATAGAAGCAGAAGCAGACGGCTCTTCTAGTGTGTACACACTGAAAGGGAATTGCAGCAATGAAAGAACTGTAGAATGTGAACCATCTTTGGCGACTAGAGGCACCATAATCAAGTACAGAGAGTATTGTCAATTGTTACATTTGTTTCGATATATAAAATCAATGTTTGTCTTTTAATTTCTTTGAAAGATGCCATATCTAATTAACAGAAATAACAGCAAACAAGATCTTAGTTAGCTTAACTCTGGCTTTTATTAAAAGGTGTAACTTGAACCTCCTTGTTGCTTACTGGAGTTGTTCACAGGCTCAGTGAACACAGGCTGCCTCTTACTGCAGGGACAACAACTAACACTGTTACTGAGTGATGGGCGTTTAGAGGTTTTAGTAACAACATATTATTCTTAATATATCTCTCTGGGTTTCTGTTAACTCCTTGGCCTTACATTACAAATGTTATTTAAGACTCAATAAAGCGATTAGGAAGGCTGGCTCTGTGGCTGGCTCCAAACTGAATTTATTTGAAGCTGTGGTGGAGAAGAGGTCACTGAACAAACTGTGGATCATGAAAGATGATCCTAACAACCTTTTCATGCCTAATTCAGTAATTCCCTCCAGTGTTATGCTTCTGAGAATCATCTGTTCTCTCTTGTTAAGGTTATTTCAAACCTGTATTATTATTGTGTCGTTGCCTTACTATATAAGGTTTAAGAGGATTGAGACAGGCTCTGAGTGACTAGGAAAGTACAGCTGGAGTCCTGAGGGAAACTGCAGAGGAGGTATTTGATGGAACCTCTGGGAAGTAGACAAGGAGACTTTGTGCTGGAATGAGAAAGAAGAGTATTTAAAGAAGCTGGCAAAGAAAAAGTGACATGAATACAATAGACAGGAGTAGCGTACAGTAAAAAGAGGTGCAGGGCTCTAGACTAACTTTTTGCCACAGATGCACTGGTGCACCTTGATGCGCACCAGCACAAAAGTTAGGCGCACCCAAATTTTTCAACCGCGTCACTTAACACAGCAGTTTTACATGTGCACTTTTGGGGGGAAATTGCTGTCCATACACACAATTGATTTGTAAACGATTAATTAACCATCTTGTCAACACAAAGTTCTTTACTTGGAGCACATTTCTACAAGAAAGATAAGTTACTGAAAAAGTGCTTGTGCTTAAAGTGCGTTGGCACTCTTTGGTGATATTGTAGGCAATGTTAAACTTAATCATCACATCGACCTCCTCTGACGACCTGTTTGCTGCTGAAAGGCAGTGGGGAGAGGGGACACTTGGGCCGTGCATTTATCGCATATAATGTGTTTCTGGATACACTGTGCTTGTTCAGCGTTCAGAGATTGATGGCTCCGTGTCAGAGCACTGGCTATGAATTTCAGACGGATCAGGCCTTAACAAAAAAATATTATTATTAATAATATAGCAGATAAACTTCAAAATATTCTGCAATTTTGCGTAATTTTAAAAAGTCTAAAATTATCAGTATTAGTTCAATACTGATAAAAGTATCAGTATTGAACAGCAGAAATTAGGCTTTCTTGTCTGAGGTCATTTAAGTTAAAAAAAAAGAAAAAAGGAGGAAGACAGCAGCTGATGGCGCTGTAAACAACGGTGGACTGATGGGTAATAAGCGAATGAACAATGCAGAAAACAGAGATTTGAGACGGGAAACTGTTCTTGAAGTACACACAGAGAGCTGTGCATGAAGTTTGCTTTTTATCGTGGTGGAAGCAAAACAGCAAAAGTAAGAGAAGGTTTATGACGACATTTATCAAATGTGAAGCGTAGTTTGGATCTTCTTTTGCTGCTGGTTCAATGAATTTTGGTTGGAGAGAGATAAAACCTGCAGCTCAGAATCAGCGCAAAAAGACGTAAACACAAAGCGGGACGTATCAGGATCAGCGAGCTGTCGGCTTTCAGCCCCGACGGCGTGTCCATGTACGGGCCGTCGGGTGAGAAAGCCGAGAAAGAGAAAGCTGGTTCTGATGCGTCGGGTCTGCTCTGTGTTTATGTCTTTGTGTGGAGTCCGTGTAGCTGCTCTCATTTGCTGTTTGGCGGTTGTTGAAATAGTTTTGAGAGCTTTAACCTGAGATTCTGGCGTTTCTGGCAAAATACATTTATATTTAAAAGTTGATTCAGATTTAATGAATTGTTATCGCTTTATTCAAGCTACTCACCTCTCTCTATCCACCTGGCACCTGCACTTTCGAACTTACACACAAAGTACTCTGAACCATGGCCAATCATAGAGGTCCCGCCCCTGACTGTCTCTGATTGGTTTAGACCACGATAGGGGCATAATGTGTGTCTGTTGTTGACCACAGGGAGACTTTCAGGGTTGCGGAGACTTTTTTTTTTTCCCACTCGAACAGCTAGACCAGTGCGACCTAAGATTTGTTTTAGCCGCACCATCGAAAAATTTGGTCGCACTCTAGAGCCCTGAGGTGGAAAACGTTTCTAGAGGGATGAATATGAGGCTCAACACTAAGGAAAGAGAAAAGAACCTGTGGATTGGCAGAGAGATCAAGCTCGAGAGCATGAAAACTGCAAAGGTGGTTGGTCCAGATTCAGTTCAGTTCAGTTCAATTTACATAGCACCAGCCCACAACAACAGTCACCTCAGCGCACTGTATACTGTAAGGTAAAGACCCTACAGTAATAAAGACGACATACCTGTGGAGGTATGGATAGTGAAGACTGTTAAACACAATCTTAGAGAGTGAGAGGATACCTGAGAAATGATGTTCAAGAACATGAGTGATGTGCAGAGTATCTACAGAGGCATAAAGCTGAGAGTGTCAGTGGAGAAGTACAGAGAACACAGATGATGGGGTATCAAAGGAGGCACTGTGGTATTGTATGAGGAAGTCAGGAGTGATAGAGAAGTATGTCAGGGTGGTGCTGGACTGTGGGTGTTCAGTAGTGACAGATGGAGTCAAGGTGGTGCTGCGATTATGTCAGGGATCTGCTCTGAGCCCTTTCTTATTTGCAGTGGTGATGGACAGGCTGACAGATGAGCCCAGGCAGGAGTCTGTGTGGATATGACGTTTGCAGATAACACTGATCTGTAGTCAGAGTAGCATGCAAGGGGAGGTATGTGCTGGAGAGAAGAGGGGAGTCAACAGAAGCAAGAAAATACATGTGTGAATTAGAGGGAGAGAAATGGAAATTGGAACGTGCAAGGAGCAAAGGTAGTGAAGGTGGAGGAGTTTAATTATCTGGGATCAACCATTCAAAGCGGAGGAGGAGTGATTCTTATATAGCACTTTTCTACTCTCCCGGAGTCAAAGTACTCAAAGCGCTCTATCCAACATGCCTCATTCACCCACTCATACAAACATTCATACTCCAATGAACGCATTGGAGGGCAACTTGGGGTTAGTATCTTGCCCAAGGATATTTGACATGTAGACTGGGGAAGCCAAGGATCGAACCACCGACCTTCCAATCAGTAGCTGATCTGCTCTACCACTTGAGCCACAGCCACCCCCTGATGAGTGTCAGGCGTGTTTTGTGAATTGAAGATGGAAGTGCCTGTTCATAGGGCGAGTGGATACGTTAAAGAAATGATCATGATGATGATGATGGTGGTGGTGGAGCTGCCAGGCAGAAGGAAAAGAGGAAGACCTTAGAGAAGATTCATGGATCGTGTAGGAGGACATGCAGAGGGCTGGTGTGACAGAGGAGGATGATGATAGAGTTTGATAGAAGCAGATGATCTGTTGTGATGAGCCGTAAAGGGAGCAGCAGGTGATCTTGTATGAGCACCATGTTGTCATAATGTTGTTTTCAGTGAGTTCATTGTGGTTTGTCCTCCATCTTTTTCAGATGTCTTTAAAAACGCCATGAAATTGGGAACTTTTCCAGCTATCCTGGTGACATACACAGCCAGCGCCTTACTGCATGTTAGTAAGATGATGCACACTTCAACACTTGAATCCAGAGTCTATACAGTATACTAAATCCATGCTTAAACTTCACTGTTAATTCAATTCAGTATTATTTATACAGCACCAAATCACAACAACAGTTGCCTCAAGGTGCTTTATATTGTAAGGCAGACCCTATGATAACACATACACTGTTACCCACTGTGTGTGACATTTCGCTCAACAACCAGGTCACTAGGCTTGGGCAGTGTCCACCTTATGACATTTCACTGACGTGTTTGGTATTTGTTTAAAATGATATTCTGAAAGTTGAATTACTGGTGATAGAAGTCTTTGACCACAGGTACCCCAAGTGGACCCCAAACATCACTAGTTGTACTTAGTTACTGCTTGACCTAATTGTATTATCTTCTCCAGGGTCTCAGTTTCCACCTGGGAGCTGTTCTGCTTTCACTTGGATTCATCACATATGTTGAACACGGTATGGATAACTCTGTGCTCACACAGAAGAGTGATTCGCTGCTGAAAGTGGAACAAGTGACACGTGATGTGATCTGTTGTGACCCAGGTCACACACAAACACTGAAGAACTGCTTAATAGATTTCTATTAAGGATCGTCAACAGGGCTGAAAAGTTCTGCCTCAATTATCTGTCACAGTCATTCTTAGATTTTAGTCACAAAAATGTTTTTATTACACTGTCGTGCAGACTGGACACTGACTTTGATCTCTGTAAATTCAGTTGATCTCTTCAAAGAAAGATGAAAAACAAACAAATATTATTGATTTCATATTGAAACGTAACACAGAATTAAATAAACAGGGCACAGCTTTTCCCTTCAGACTGTGTTATGTTCTGTTAATTACAGAAAAGTTCTTAGCATCAGTGCAGTTCTTACACTTAATCTAAAGTCTTGTGTTTCATATGCAAAATGACCATGACATAAACTTGTGGCAAAGTCGTCGACAGCTGTGAGTTCCCCCTCTATCTGTACCGCACAGCTGTTTCCACTTCGGAAAACTAACCACATGAGGGGATAACATGTCTTTTATCCTGTATGTTAACTATTATCCTGCACCTTCCGTACTCAGTGTCATTATTAGTCTTTGGCCAAACAGAATGCATTTGCGTTTTTAGTGTACCTTTGTTTGGATGGATACACTGACATGCTGTATGGACCTCTGAGTGAAGTGGAGCCTTCTACTTGGCCTTCATGCATTAGTTATACTGCAGTTTATGCTGTGTTTTTAGGAGGTTGAATAAATTACAGAATGCTTTGCATGTGATTTGGTCTTGATTAACATTGCTTTCTCAGTATATCCAAACGACAGATAATGATCCACATTTAGGAACAAGCTCATGTGAATTTAGTTGTTTATCTGTCTTTACTCGTCCAGAGTAGTCTGGGAATCTTCATGCTGCATGTTGCAGGGGACAGCTGTGATCCAAAGGCTGTTTGAGGGAATGCTTGATTTTCCTTTTGCTTTGTTATCTGTAATTGGAGCACTCGTCGTGTCGCTCTGTTGTGTTCATTTAATGGTAGAAAGTCAGATTTGTGGAACCCCTCCTATTTTCCTTTTTTACATTTTCATGTTTAAAGTTTTTTAATTTAATGTAATTGATTATTTTTGTCATCCTCAGTTCTGAGAAAGAGGCTTGCTTCTATCTTCAGTGCCTGTATCCTGTCTAGGCCTTGTGCCTCTGACTGCACCCATCAGCACAAAAAGGTACAGCTTCATTCCTACTCAGCTAACAGATGGAGACAGTGAAAAACAAAACACACACACAGAGACACAAATGGACAGACATAGATGCAGAGCCAAAGTTTGGTTAACCTGTGTTGTGTTTAAATGTGCAGTGTAAAAAGGTGACTTCAAAGTGCTGCACAGCTAAACAACACAGAACAACAAAGATAAACAGAGCAATAAAGTAACTGAATAATTCCAAATAATCCTTTTTCTTTTTTTTGGTCATTAAACTGACTAATTAATCACTCAAGCACAAACAGACAACAAAATCAAAAGATGAACCACATAACAGAAGACTCATTTTAAGTTGTGTCTTGTATGTAAATTCTATGTCACTAGCAGCCTGTGTTGCACGTTCTTTTTCTCGAGGATAAAGAGAGATAAAGATAAAGAGAGCACCAGTCCAATTCAAATTCAATAGATTTATTGCCTCAAGCAGTTTAAAAACATACATGTACATGGATCTCTTCAGTTCACAGTCTGCAAGCAGTTAGCTATAGCCGACTTCTGGAAGAGTGCGCTAACTTAGCCGTACACAAACTTAAATATTAAAAAATCAGCTATCTGAGTGGTCAGAAAACCATTGGGGAGGGCCCTGGTCTAGACTTAGCTCTCCCTGGTTGGCACACAAGTTGGTCCCAACCTCTTGGCGCTTTCCTCCTTCTGCATTTTGGGTGCTTCACCTGCCTGTCTCAATATTTTCTTCTCACACACTAGCTGTTTCATTTCCCGTCATCTAGTTTCATATCCAGGCAGCAACTGTCTGTGAGAACTTACTGTTATTTGACCTTGCCCTGGTTCACGCCCACATTCCTGCACACAGCCCTCCACTAAGTCTGCACAAGCTACTCTCAATCATGTGAATCTAGAACTTTTGTACTTATATTATTTTGAGTCTTCAACCTTTCTAGTCCAAACGCCTGTTTCAAAAAACTGTTAGCTGCTGTTAGCTGAAACTTTGGGAAGTCTTTTTTTGCACCAGCATGGCGATTCCCAAAGAGCTATTGGACAAAAACTTGCCACGTCTCAGCATTATGTGCAGTGTGTTCATTCAGGACATGGTCCCAGTGAAACTGAGGCAGCCAGGGAAATGGGATGAAAAGCCTGTGGATTACAGTTACATAAGAACTAAAGTGAAAATTAGTGGTAACAGGACTGATGAATGGATGAATCCAAATGTGAAATTTTTGGTTCAAATAGTGATCAGTATGTAGGAAGGAGGTCAGCTGTGAAACACGGTGGAGGCTCTGCCCCAAACCATGAAAACAGAAAGGCACCATCACATTTTGATCCATTAAAAACCACCTGAAATACATCTGATTGGCACCAGCTTTTTATCATGAGAACGATTCCATCCTGTCAATGTAGTCAAAGCAAAGATGCATAGAAAACCATAGAATAGAACACTAACAGTCATTGTTAGCAAGTTGTTATTTCTTAATATTGAGTAGATATTGAGGAGAAATAATATTGAGGAGAAAATGCAACTTTTGTCTCTATTTTTTCTTTTGTCTTTTATTCTCTCCTCTGCGGTCTGTAGGATTATTGGGTGATATTGCTGAACCTGGTTTTCAGCTTGCTGGCCATCTTCCATCTCACTTACCTAGGCTCCATGTTCGACCCAGGAGTTGATGAACAGGAGGTAGAAGAGGTAAGAGCACCATGAGGGCCGACCCCACCTGTATATGTAGAAGATATTATGACAGAGTGCAAATTTATACCCAGTCTCGGTTTGGAAATAAAGCAAGTGACAGCTTTCATACAATAATAACACTGAATATTCTCACTGAATATTTCTCATAATTTTAATTGTTTGCAGAACGTTCATCATTTTTAATGGTCTGATTGCTTTAAACTGAATTCTGTGGTGAAACTTACATGTTATGCTGTAGGACAGCTCACCACCCCTGGCAGAAAAGCCACTGGTTGATTTGTATCCATAAACAATAATTTTATACTTTGCACTGCAGTTATTGTGTCTCAAATCAGCACATTTTTTAAAATATTTTTCATTCAACCAACTCTGATTTTCAACTCTGGTTGAATGGTTGAACATGATTGCAGTCAAGTTTTCATACATTATATATATTTTTTAAACCATGGTCAATCAAACCATTTTCAGGCTATTTTTCACAGATTGAAATCAGGGACAATTTTTGAACATGAAAATCTGAAAAACGTAAAGATAAAAGCATGAAATTCTTACTAGTCTCAGAATCTGCAATTTGGGACACACCCATTAAAAATGTCTGCGTATTGACTAGTTAAAATATGGGAAAAAATTAAAGCCAACTATTGCTCATAATAAACTTCACATTGCAAAAGACAACTATAGTGACAATTTCTGAATGGGTGAATGTAAAGTGCTATGATTGCTCAGAATAGAAAAGCGCTATATAAGAGCCATAAGTCCATTTACCATTTATTTGTTAACACCAAGGATTTTTTTTATGCAGAAAGTTGAGCAGCAGCGCCGTGTTAATTTGAGAAGGAATGGCCCTTTGACCTTTTCTGGTTGCATGTGGACATTTAGCTGACAGCATGCAAATTCCTAATGCACATGTGTACCTTTAGTATGTATGATTCCCTGGGCTGTGCAGGGACTAACAGCGTCCATGTTTGTTATTGTTTTCAGGATTTCACAGCCATCCACACCATCCAGAGGTGGTCTGAACTGAACTGGGCCAGCCACTGGGTTGTGTTTGCTTCCTGGGTATTCTACTGTTTAATTAAATAATGTTGTCTGGGCCGATGAAAAGGCTGACAGACACCTTTGTTTCAGTGTATACCAGACTGTTTTCTGATTATGAAAGACAGAGATATGCTTAAGTGGGAAGGACGTTGGCACAGGGGGATGACGGTGTGTGCGCTGTGGTGATTCTCACAGATGTGAATGAGTTTTCCGGCCTGTTTGAAAGAATGACTGGTCTCTAAAGGATTAGTAAAATGAAAAGTAGAAACTGGCCCGTTCATATGAATGACCTTTGACATGTGCAGGTCCAAATACATTTCAGCATCTGATCATGTGAAGAAAATGAAATGTAGCTTCACAGCTGTATTTGTTAAAATCTTTTGTCATGTTTCCTTTTTTTTTTTTTTTTTTTTTTTTTTTTACTGCTGTTGTTTTTGTGTTTGTGTTTTTATACATTTTTAAATAAATGCTAAATACAATAATTTTCAAAAAGTGTATATTTATTTAACATATTTATAATTTGGATCTTGTCTCACTCATTTAACTGAAAACAAGGTTCTCTGCTACTAGAGGTTCAGATAATTAACTGAAAATGAGCTGCTGTACGCGCACCTTTACCTGACATTTTACCCTACCAATCAAAAGCAGGTCACCCGATGGACATAACAAACAATTCAGGATCATTTCCAGTATCTTTAAGAGATAACAGAACATTGAGTCCATTATATTTTTCACCATCTCCATAATTTACCAGTAGGACAAATTGTAAAATTTGTGAAAGTCCAAAATTTGTAAATCCTGTAAGTTACCTCCAGTTACTTCAGCTTTCTCCCACATCCAGTAATTCTTGTTAGACTAGTTGGTCATTCTCAATTGGTTGTTGGTGTGGGGTGGATATAAAAAAGCTTAAAATGGTGTAGAATAAAGTGCTTCATGAATCGTTTGTGCTTTTTGTGGTCAGTACGACCAAAGGTGTTACTATGAATTCACAGTAAGGCAGCAGGCAGCTGCTCCAAGGGTGTGGAAAGTCCTATGCATCCTGTTGGACTCTGCTGACCACTCCTCGCATCTGCAGAAACTTACGTTTTCTCTTTCATTTGACACCTGCAAAAGCTGATGGCAATAATTTTCAAAGTTCGTGGTCTCTTTTCAGGTGTAAGAAAAAACCTGGTTGATTTATTTTTTGCATTATTATTCTAAAATGAGGAGTATAAATACTGTATATAACCTGTAATTATAGCTTTCATTTATTTCCTAGAGATTGTGCCCATGACAGATTGTAAGCAGAGGGTGAAAATAACATCCCCTTAGCATAAAAAGTATATTCCACCCTTTAAAACTATCTAATGGTTAAGAATAGTTTCATTTAGTAGAGAGCTTTTATTGTGAAAGAAAGTGTTTTAATTGATGTTCCTGAGGTTGAAGAGCCTGGATGCTTATGAAAAGTGAGCTGGGGAGGCTTTGGGGTGAACAAAGGTAGCTGTTGCATGTATCTCCTTTGCCTTGGTAAACTGATTATTATTAATTATGCTCTGTTCAGTTGGTCTATCAGCTAATGACATTACTGTAATGTGAAGGCTGAACTAAAACCCCGTCCTGATGTCGCAAGGTAACATTAAACTAAAACTTTCACTTTTTGCGTGTTTTTTGCTGGTAGCTTTGCCGCTGTTTTCTCAAGATGCTTTTTTGGAAACAAAATGTTGTTTTTAACAACTTGCCTAGGGTTAGTGAAGTTGATATTAGATGAAAAACAGCCCCAGTGGAGCTTCAGTTAAAATCTTTTCTATACCATATACAGTCCTGATCAAAAGTTTAAGACCACTTGAAAAATGGCAAAAAATCATATTTTGTATGATTGGATCTTAACTAGGTTCTAAGTAGAAATTCAGCATGCACCATGAAGAAATGGGAGTGACACAAAACATTTTTTGATCATGCAATTTATTGAAAACAACACTTAAACTGAAAGAGGCTGTTTTACAGCTGATCAAAAATTTAGGACCACACCTCCAGAAAACCCTTAAACCGCCCAAAACAGAAATCAAAGGTCCAAAACATGAACTCAGTTATGAGCAGCTCCACTATTATTGTCGATCACTTCAAAAATTCATTGCGGCATGCTTGATGCAAGTGTTTCCATGAGGTGAGTGGGAGCATCTCCCCAAGTGGTGAAGACGGCCGCACGAAGGGCGTCTACTGTATGGAGCTGTTTTCCATTTTTGTAAACTTCCGTTGCCATCCATCCCAAATGTGCTCAATTGGATCTCTCCCCTTTGACCCTACAATCCAACTGCTATACACAGAATGTGGACTTACTCACTGAACATAATGTGCCTCCACATGTCCAGCTTCCAGTGCACATGTTGCCGATACCAGTGCAAACAGGCCTGACTGTGAAGGGCAGTCATGGCAGGCCTCCTGGCAGCCCAGTGAGACCGGAGATTGTCTGTGAGGAGAGCCGTCGGCCATATCGTCTTGCAAATCAGTAGGAAACTGCTTATGGTTTTTGATGCTGACAGGGTGAGGAAACTGTTTTCTTGGCATGTCTTCCTCACTTTGAAGCCCATCCCTAAAATCCCCTGGAATGGAACATTGCTTTTAATTTGGTGATGGTACTAGGGCTCACTACGATTATACCGCAACTTGGGTTTTGCGGAACACAAGAGTTCTGACAAGAGTCAATCGCAGGATTAAGCTGTTTGGCATTGGCACAGAAGATATAGCAAGTTTTTAATGGGCACATCCCACATACTCAACTCTGCTTCTCAACCCACAACTGCATTTTCTTAAAAATGTGGTACCAAAAAGCATTGTTACAACAGTGACATAATTGACCAAATACAAATTTCCTTACTTTTTAAACAAACTTTATATATAACTACTAGATAAAACACTTTTCATTGTGAATTATTTACAGTAAGTCCATATTCTGGGACGTCATTTAGAAACAAGTTTTGATAAGAGTCTGCCAGATGCACTCGGGGCAGTTATCAGAATCAGAATCGTGTTTATTGGCCATGTATATGTGCAGACAAATACAAGGAATTTGGTTCCGGTAGATGGTGGCTCTCAAGCACAGCAATGTAAAACACACACACACACACACACACACACACACACACACACACACACACACACACACACACACACACACACACACACGTGTCTATATATACATTACACATGCACACACATACATACACAAAGCTGTATAAACCAACTATAAATAACTAATCTAAACTTATATACATAAAATACAGAAATGAAATGAGGTGGAATGAATACTACAGAATGTACACAAGGTGCAGTTGCAGTCTGGCAGTGGGAGCAGTGTGACAGGTCAACTGTTTAGGAGGGAGATGGTGAGGGGAAAGAAAGTGTTCCTGTGTCGGGTGGTCCTGGTCTGCAGGCTTCTGTACCGTCTGCCAGAGGGCAGCAGATCAAAAAGTCTGTGTCCAGGGTGTGAGGGGTCTGTGATGATTTTCCCTGCCCGTTTCCTGGTTCTTGAGAGGTACAGATCCTGGATGGAGGGCAGAGGGGTGCCGATGATCCTTTCTGCTGCCCGTACAGTCCGCTGCAGTCTGCGCCTGTCCTGTTTAGTGGCTGCACCATACCAGACTGTGATGGAGGAGCACAGGACAGACTCAATTTTTCTCCTGGTCTGACAGATTTGGGACACTGTGGGCCCAAGCTGTTTTGACTGTGTGATTATTGTATGCTGTTTCTATTAAAGGGGTCGAGGTACTAGCTTTATCACTGCATGAGAGATCGTTCAAATTGGGCCAGAATATTTAGGCTAAAAGTGACAAAAGTAGTCATATTTCACATTTAGCCACATGATCCTCAGTTTATGAAAAATGTTGATTAGTGGCACCTGCACTAAATATTGTGGGTGTATTTTTAAACTATTTGTTCTTCTCACATAAACTGTTGGCTGTTCAAGATGAACTTGGATCCCATACCTGTCCCCTACCTGTATCTATCAATGATTAACATCTTTAGTCAGACAGGAAGTGTTCGGGTCAACACGGAAAGGACAGGAGAGGCCTGGAAGTCGTTTTGCATAAAACTACAGCCTCTGGTAGGTAAAAGTTTGGTGCTGGGATATTTGGTTGGCTACGAATTAAAAGAGGTAGCTGACTGGTGTAAATTATGCTATTTCCTATGTATTTGCTCCGGATGCATGGTGAGTAGGATTATATAGAGGATGAGAAGTAGGGCCAACTGCAGCTGGATTGGGCCTGAGATCCCTCTGTCATCACAAATTTTTACTGGTAAGTACAATTTTCTACTTCCACTGTAGCAGAATATTAAGGATTGTATTTATTATCTCCCCTTGTTAATGCCCATTAAGTGAGATGGAGTGATAAACTATCTCAGATTCAACTCTTTTTGGCATGAGCCGTAGCATTTTAGTTTAATATTTTAGTTATAATGCTCAAAAAAAGTTTGATGTGTATTCTTTTCTGATTCGTATACAGAGAAAAAATAGACTTTAATAAATATTATAAGAACTTTGTTGTTGCTTGTTAGAATCATTCAGCATTTTTAGCCATTGATAGATAGTTATAGAAATCCGTTAAAGAAATCTGCAACTGAGACGATGTACATTTTCATATTTTATGCACATCTCCTTACTCAATAGACGAAATGTTACATTACAAACATTCATTTTCTAAAAATGCTGAAAATTCTGGAAGACTGACGGAATGCATCCTGAATATTTTGCACAGCTGTAAGAGGAAAAAATATTCTCGCAGGACTTAATTATCATAAACTACGTATGATTGACTGGAGAGAATCCAAAGAACTAGATGTATAAGAAACTGGAATCAAAATGGAAGCTTGTGTGTATGTGTGTTGATTTCTCACCAGTTTCTGGCAGTATTGTGTACTTTTTTGTAAAAATTCTCTGGTGCTTTTGTGTGGTACTGTGTTTTTTTTTCTCAGCCATTAAAAATGAGCTGTGGCTCTTCCTCATCCCAGCCGGCCTGGCTGTCATTTTACTTGGGGTGTTTCTGGAAGAGGTGGGCTTCTTCTTGCGCAATATTTCCTCATTCAGACGTCAATTTCTCTACCTTTGGATATTAGGAATGTATCCGGTAACTGCAGTCTCATCTCACACACACACAAACACAGAGCTCCTTTTATGAACTGAGCTGAAATTGTATGCTGATGTGCTCCAGTCCAGCGTGCACTACAGCTGAGTCTTACTGCTGTTTTCTGTTTCCTTTAGGTGTTTGCCTTCACATCTCTGATAGCACTGTATGTGCCCCGTTCCTCTTCTCTGTGTAATTTCATTGCTTCTCTGTAAGTTACCAAGAATGGACTATAAAGACTCGCTGTGATCACAGGTTGGTTGTATATATCCTGTCCGAATGTGTGTATTTGGCACAGGTATCACTCTATCACCTTGTTGAAATTCATGGGACTGATCACAGACTTTTTTGGAGGGAAAGTGCGTATGCTGGCTACGTTGTCTGGACAGCAGGTAACTCCAGATCCTTTTCCCTGCTGCTGCTGCTGCTGCCTCCCAATGGTGACCATCAACAGGTACACAGCGGCAGCCACAAATCTGAGTAAAACACTGCCACCGCACGTAGAGTGAAATGATTAAGGTCTTATTAGGCACCAGGTATCATCTCATGGACATTGTAGAGGTGGCATCTCAACAGATCATGTGCCACTAATGTCTGTAATGGCTTTTAGTACTTGTGTATGTTACCTGGATGGGAATTTGCACATATATTGTAAAGAACTGCACACACTTCCTGCATGTATGTCCTTTGTGTTGGTGTAGCTGTGTTGTGTAAAATGTGGTCAATACAGTAGCAGACTGACATGTGAAAGTCTTGTCCCTTCTCTTGTGTGCAGCAGCAGCCGGGCCTGGATGATGGCTGCTGTCCTGCAGCTCTCTGTGGTCCGCAGCATCTTGTTCTTCGTGACTTTGGTGCTGTGGACAGATGAACAGTATGACTATGGTGATGTGAGTTGTTTATAAAAATTTTGATCTATGCTTATTTTGCCAGTGAGGATAATTTCATGAAGCTCAAGCCAGTGCTGGTGTTCATTTAATAGAAGATATACATTATTTATCCCAAAGCTGGGAAATTTGTTACAGCAACTGGGTTTAACACAACAAAGACAAAACACTGTCAGAGTAGTGTCAGTTCCCAATCTTGTGCAAATATTTTCTTTCTGAAAGTAACTTGTTTCAAGCTAGGTTCATATATAATAGAACAATCTTACTCATAATGGTTGTAGATGGTTACTGACTGTATCAAGTGATTTACAAATATTTGCAAAAAGGCTTCTAAACTGTACAGGCGGAAGGTCGTGGAGAACCTCATATGATCCACATTTCTGCAAAACCACTGCACATTGTATGCACTGATTGTTCATTTTTATAAAGGTGGTTTGAACACTGTGAAGCTCTCTCTTTGCGTCACACTCCAAATAGCTTTAAGTAGAGACTGCCTCTGTAGTTATACTATGTTTAACATTTGAAGTACAATGAGGCTTTGAGCCCAGTCTTACATGTTCAGTCTATTTCAGATAACAAATCATCTCATCTGAAGTGAAAAGCACTGGATAGACTGAAGAATAAAAAGTGTAACTATCGTCTTATTTTTTCAAGGTGGGTTCAGTTGACCCCAACCTGTATGTGAACGGCATCATAGGTGTGTCAACTTTCGTGTCCTTTTATGGCCACCTATTGTTTTACAAAGCAACAAAGAGTGCGTTGCATGGCTATGGACTGAGAGCCAAGTTCATCTGCATCATCCTGGTGCTGGTCCTGTGTGGCCTGCAGAGTGGCATC
Organism: Pelmatolapia mariae; assembly: GCF_036321145.2. Classification (NCBI taxonomy): domain Eukaryota; kingdom Metazoa; phylum Chordata; class Actinopteri; order Cichliformes; family Cichlidae; genus Pelmatolapia; species Pelmatolapia mariae. The sequence continues at coordinate 41,939,776 of NC_086244.1, forward strand.
TTAGAGACTATGGGGGCTCTGGAGGTTATCCCCTGCACACCACCTTTCTCTGTCTTGGCCCGGTCTCAGTGTAAGTGACAGCACATCTGGACTCCTCCAGTCTTTTGCCTCCCAATCGGTTTTACTCAAATAATTCTGTGGTTATTCTTGACATGATTGGTCACAACACTCAGACAACATTTTTCAAACAAATCTATCTTGAAAAGTATTAGATTTTATTTTCGCAGGGTACACTGTGGACAGGTCACGAGCATGCAGAACAGGTCTTACACTAATATGATGTGTCCTTGACTGAGACAGAATTCTAGTGCAACTGTGATTTGAGTTCTCATTAATACTAGATAAGTGCTCAACAATCTAATGTGAGCAAATAATAAGATTTAAGACTATAAACCGGAAATATAAAAAAATTCTGTCATCACTTTGCTAAAACTAAAGTTTGATTTCTTTGAGTATGGTTATTGTATGGTTATATTGTTACATCGGCTATAGTTTTGAATGAAAACTCACACTATCTCACAAAGCTGGAAGCACTGTTGTTTCACCCAAAGCACTCTACACTGCCTGTTAAAATCAGTCCTGTATTGTGCGTTTCTTGTCCAATCTTAGTGATCTACCACTACAGCGTGATTGTGGAGATGTTTTGCATTGGCCTGTATGCCCGCCACACATTCCGTAAGGTGGAGCCGAGTGAAATGGAGATGGAGGAGCCGCTTGATGTATGGAGAATGGAAAAGGCCATCCAAACGGAAGAAATTCAGGCAATGCATCAGAAGGCCAGCGTGCTATCAGAGGAGGCTCGGCCTGGTGGATGTCTCATCAACGCCTCATATAGTCCCAGTTACAACAGTGACAGCGAAGACAGCCTGTGCAGGATAGAGCATGCACCTCTGGATGGTTTCCACTTTCCTAAGGCCAAAGGTCAGCACTCAAGGAGTTCAGAGACAGTGGAGCCCAGGTGTGTGGATGAGCCCGGTGTAGCTCTGACACACATTACTGTCAGGGCTAATGTAAATGACCTGGAGTCAAAAGATGTCACTGTGGTTTGACCAGTGGGATAGAAAAGTCCATAAGATTAAGCTTGACTGCTGAAGATGCTAAAACTAGCCAGGAAAGGGCACTTTGAGCAAAATATACTGCTAAACACTTCAATTATACATCAGATCCTGATGAGCAAAACATTCAACTTAAAATTTGCTGAAGAATGTAACAACTGACATAACATCAGTCAGTGCAAACCGAAATCATCGAGCCTTTGAGGGCTGGATTCAAGATCAGGTGAAAAATAAAAAAAATATTCCCTTAATTTGATGATATTTATCAACATATTATTGGATATTCTTTAAACATTGCACCTCACCCCAAACTGCTCTCAGATGGTTGTGAAGTGCTAGTTTTACCTTACGCACACTTTGCACTGCCCTTCCTTTTGTTCTACACATAACATTTTGATCATTTTAGTCATTTTGGCGTTGCATGCTTGTTCTGTTTCTGCAGTACTGTCTAAGCATGATACCAAGTAGTTGGCAGCTTTTTCCATTTTGTTGAATATTGGTTACTGGCAAACAGTTCGTAGGTACATTACCACCACACTGCATTACTAATGCATAACATCCTACCAGGCCTATGTTTAAGACAAAAAAAAGGCACATCAACTATTCACTTGAATTTCATGACTACTGAAAAGTAATGACCATCCCTAGTACTGGCTTGGGTGTTTGTGGGGTTGACCAATAAGACAAAAACTTACACACATAGTTATCTCATTTAGGATAATTAGGAGACTGTGCAGAGATATTCATCTCATTTTAAATGTGGTCCAGAAACTTCTTATTCATGTGTTTTAGGGTTTGGACTAACCAGGCTGGCTTATAAAGGTCGCCAAAGATTATGTGCTTCTAAAATCTTTAATATATATTTTGTTCTCTCTATTGTTCTTATTATTATTACATATTATTACATTGTTGTACTTATTAATCCCACTTACTAATTGTTGTGACCTGAGGAAAATGAATGAAATAAATATAATGTTACAACATAATTGAAGCATTTTAAAGCACTTCAAACCCGTGCTCTTTAGAACTGTGTATATATGTAGAGATTTGTTGCTTCTTTTTTTTTTTATCTTTAATTAACAGAGTCTCTGAGTCTACAATTAAACGTGACATGTAGGATGATATATGTATATATGTGTGATATATAACCACAATAAAGCCCTGTCCAAATTTAATTCAAACTATCAACAAATTTAATATTTTTCTGTGGAAATAATTTGGTACATCAGGAGCTAGTAATGTACCAGTAAGTAGATGCACATTCTTGCAGGTGTGTACAGCTGTTTTCCTAACTTTGACTTGACCTCTAGAACCATCTTTAGCAGGAATAATTTGAAGTAATGGTTTTCTGTGCAACGTCATCAGTCTCTCACGTAATTGTGGAGGATCCTCAGTCCACTCTTCTTTATAGTGTTCCTTCAGTTAATTGAGGTTTGAAGCACTCTTTTATGCATCGTTCTCTGAACACCCCAGTGCACTCCAGTCAGGCTGAGGCCTGGACTTTGACTGGGCCGGCGCAAGACCAATTCTTTTCATTTGGAGCCCTTCTGTTGGCAATTTGCTGCTGTGCTCGGGATGATTGGGCTTCATCCACACACAAATCTGTGTGTAAACAAGTGTGCACATTTGTGCGTTGTGTGATGAATCACACAACACCTCGGTTGTGTGATTCATCAGTTTTCTTAGCTGTCCTTGTTGACACTATATGAACAAATGCTAAAGGTGTGCTAGCTAAAGGTCCAGCTGCTGTATTTCACAGGGAGAGAAAAGAAAGAGATCTAACTTGACTCAGAGATGGAGAAAGATGAGAAAGACAGGACAGGAGAGGAAGAGGAGAAGTTAGATTTGAAGGCAACAACTGCTCAGTGGTGTTTGATAAACTGTAAATGTAAGTCCTCATGTTTTTAAATCAGATTGGGTCTCTACATGTCCTATTATGGTTTTTCATAATGTAAAACATGCTGCAAAACAAACTAGGGTAGCTTAATTGTGTTATGTAAAGGCTGATTAAAATACTGTGCAGGTTAGTTTACTGTAGTGTGATGGATTTCAGTAAAAAACAGTGTAACTGGTGCACAGTGACTGTGGTTTCACACTCAGAGTTAGGTTACATAAAAGCCAGCAGAGGTGAATTTGAAGTTAAACTGATGATGCTCATTCACTGAATTCCACCAACTGTATAGTGTCTAGTATGAAAACAGCATAAACAGAATACTGTCAGTGTAGAAAATGGAAGTCAGCCAGGACAACTCATGAAACATCTGCTGACATCTGGTTGAATTCAGTTGTTTACATCCACAACGAGCAGTAGGTTAATTGATCACAGCCTTTACACTAAGAAAATCTACTGGACATCTCCATAGACATTTTTGTTATTTAGGATTCTTTTCTCCACACTGAGCCATTAGATTTTAGGGTCTCCCCCACCTGCTAAATCCCATTTTGACCGCTTTCCTACTCATTTCCTTTTTAAAGGCAAAGACGCCCTCTATAACGTAGACAACAGAAAATAGAGCTACAATTTATTTTCATTTTTTTCTCTGCTCATATTCTACTTAACTGATTCAAGTTGAGTGCATTTATTAGAAATAAAATTTAGACTGAAGTAAAGTTTGTATTCCTATCTACTAATATGATTACATTATTACATTAATATAGCACAGTGTTCAGCTTTGCATAAAAATTGGTGGTAGAAACGTTTTCCAAGGACCTACTTTTACTTTCTTACTTTAAGTACATTTCAGAACATGTACTTTTTCGCTTTTACTTAAGTAAATAAGTTGAATCGGTACTTTTACTGGAGTATTTTTCAACACTTAAGTACAGAATGTCTGGACCGGGAGAGGAGAAAAAGGACATCAGCTGGCAGACTCACTCAAATGTGAATCCATTGTACTGGCTGTATCTGTTGTCTTCCGGCGTGCCCGCCGGACTACTTCTCTAAGCCAATCAGAACGCTCACAGAGGGCGCTCATCCAATTAGCTGCCGCTACGATCTCTGTGTCGTAAGGCCTTTCTGACCAATGTAGCTTATTCTATTTTGGCGGCTGTGCGGAAAACATGGCGGAAAATTTGAAAGGTAATACATAAGGACTGTTATTTCATTTAATTTTACACCATCTAGTTAATATTTGCGGTTACCTGGTTGTGTCTATATCCTTTAAATAGCTCGAATATGCACATTTTTCTACCTTCGCATTCACGCAGTTTTAACTTAAGTGCTGGGCTTTTACATCGCGGTTATTCTATGAAAGCCAATAGTTCGAAGTACGGGTGCAGTTTAATAAAAGCGGTCTTTTTGTCCAAATAGTCGACTCGTGAACTCAGTAACTTGGATTAAGCTCTTGGTGGAGCTTTCTGTGTATTCCAGGTAGCAGACCGTAGCCGCTGTGTTGAAGTGAGCGGAGGAGTTAGCGGTGCTATTGCACGGTGCTCGGTAGCGCTGAGCTTGAGGCGCCATGTAGCGCTTCGGGAATGTTTAAATGGCACATTGTGGGTCTTTGGACGAACGTGGATGCAACTCTTTAAAAGGATTCTTGTTTCGGGCCCCCTGTACCGGCATGACGTTTGATTTAAAACATACGCTGTTTCACACAGCTATACTTTGGCTGTCCATTTGCACAAAGCCCAGCAGTAAACCGTGTGTGCTGTCACCGTGCGCTGTTTCGCGGTAGGAAGCTGAGTCAGATTAAAAATGAATTTTTCCTTACTTTCCACTGTCAGAAAAAGACTGGGCACTGTCAGTTAAAGGTGTGTGGTGTGTTAGATTGCAGCGTGCCCTGCAAGATGTCCTGGGATGAGCTGGAAGCCATGTGTCGAATGGAGAAACTCCAGTGTCAAGAGCTTGGAGTTAGCAGAGCCAACGTCAATGAATACGAGGTTGAATTCCTATGTGACTACAAGAAGACTAAGGTATGATATCGACTAAGGTATGATATGGATTGTTGGCAACTTAGACTCTTGTTAGTGTGAAGTTAGGGAAGGTTTCTTGGTTTCTTTTCGAAGAAAAATAAATTCCTAGTAAATATTTTGGCAGTATTTTTAATGAAATCAACCAGTTTAATTGTTGGACAGGGCATGCATTCACTGTTAGACATCACACAGACATGTTTGAAAGGAGTTTTATTGCAAGTGCTAAAAGTACAAAATATTTTACATTCATCTACTTTATAGTGAGACATTCTGCTAGTGTTTATTCATTGTACTGTGGCATGGATAAGAGTCCCTTTTCCTCTTTGCTCCACTTTGAAGGCAAATGGTCTAACCTGACATTAGAAGAAAGAAGATGTTATAATACAGCAAGTGCTGCATAACAAACATTGTTCCTAATAGTACAAGGTAGATACCGCGAGACAGTGTAACTTTGGACTGCAACAAACCATGCACTATGTTGTAAATTCCTTAAGTATTTTATCTATAATCTTTTAGATTTTTGTATCATTTTGCATCATTGTATCATTTTACTATTTAGTTTGTATTTAATGTGCTCATATACACTATCTTGCATATATACAATATTACTCATGTTTCTCACTTCTTATCCCTGTTAGTTAAGTATACACGCATATGCGTCTGTACGAGCTGGCTCTTACAGTCCCGTCTCAGAACAGATTAAGGTGTTTCTAGAAGAAAACCTTTCATGTATGTGCGGTGGAAGTTTTGAGCAGGCACAATTGGATTTGAGGTGGCACTCATTTAGTCTTCTCCAAATAGTTAGAATCAATGTAATCTCAGCTAAAACATTCAACTCGATATGCTCATGGTTTCATTGTGCCTTACCTGCCTTTTTAATGTTGTTTTGTCTTGGATTTTATTTTCTGTAAAGCATTTTATGATTCCTGATTGTGAAAAGCACTATATACATGGAGTACTGTGCAAAAACTCTGGAGCCACCCCTCATTTTCGTATATTTTGGGAGGAAAATGGGAAATATGTGTAGTTATTTATTCAAATGAGTGCTAACATATGAGGTTGAATGATGAGACTGAAAGTGCTCTCACTGCTGGAGCTCTCCTGACCTCCTCTGAACCAAAAATGTCACATTTCCTGTCATCACACTGTCAGTCTGTAATTTGCTATACCTCGGCCTTTTCTTCCTTATTCTTTTTATTTATTTATTTTTAAAGCACATGCCTTTCACATAATAAACTATCTACTATAGATATTTTTTTTAGGGCTGATACTTCCTGTTTAATCTCCTTGTGTCCAGTTTCCTCAAACAAGGATGCTGCACATCATGCTGAGAGTTGCCAAGTTTTCAGCTAATAGCTCTTTGACCTCGTTGCTAATAGCTATTAAATTGTCTAATACCTGTCAAACTGTGTTACCTTTGGTATTTTTCCATAGATTCAACTCAAGAAATGGAAAATGTTTTTCTGTAACAGGGTGCATCTGAAGGAAATATTTGGGTATAAGGACTAAAAACGAATGAAAAGTCAGCCATGTCTACAGAAAGACAAACACCTTCAGAAACCTGGAGAGCTACTGCTCAAGAGCACTTTAAAAAATTACAATAAACTCTGGCTGGTTGGGAGAAAAAAATAAATAAATATGAGGGGTGCTTCCAGACATTTGGACATGCTATAAATATTGTGCCTTTGCTGTGTGGAGATTTAGAACATCTGTGAGGTGGGACAGATGTTGCCCTTGGTAGACATGGTAACAGAATAAATTAAGTTTAGGCTGAACCACTAATTGCCCCCAAAACTGACCTTATTGTGTGTGTTTCAGGAAGAGGAGTTGTACCTTGTAAAATGGAAGGGCTTTCCAGAATCAGATAACACTTGGGAACCCAAGAGGAACCTAAAATGTCCCAAACTGATGAAGCAGTTCCATCTTGACTTGGACCAGGAGCTGAGGCGCCACAAGCGACGTTGCATCCCAAAAAAGCTAGATAAAGAAGTTTCCTCATTTCTGGTCCAAAAAGCCAAACTTCGCCAGAGTCTGCAGCGCTGGGAAGACCATCTGAATCATACTCGCAATCATCCAGGGCGCATTTTTGTCATGAACGAAGTGGACCTAGAGGGTCCTCCGAAAAACTTTACCTATATCAACAACTATAAAGTAGGTCAGGGCATTGTGTTAGATGAGATGGCAGTGGGTTGTGAGTGCAAAAACTGTTTAGAGGAGCCAGTGAATGGCTGTTGCCCTGGGGCTTCCTTCCAACGCATGGCCTACAACGACAGAGGACAGGTCCGGATTCGGCCTGGACAGCCAATATATGAGTGCAACTCCCGCTGCAGCTGTGGGCCTGACTGTCCCAACAGAGTTGTGCAGAATGGAATCCAGTTCGATCTGTGTATCTTTAAAACGGAGAATGGCCGGGGATGGGGAGTCCGCACACTGCAGCACATCAAGAGGAACACATTTGTCATGGAGTACATTGGGGAGGTGAGACCTGTTTAGTCATTTTTTTTAAAGTGCCGTGTCATGCTTCACTGTGAAGTGTAGAGCATGACAAAAGCAGCCAGCAGCTGCTTGATGATTTGACAGATGTGATACATTAATTGAATCGGTTTAAAGTTTAATGATACAAGTGACAGCACTCGTTTCTGGTAACTTGCAGCTAGAAAGCAAATGAAAAGAAAGGTGTGGTGCACTAAAATAGAATCTGAATACTACTGGTATCTTTTCATACTTACAAATGTGAAATTGTGTATGTGCACACACACGTACATACACAGAGTTGTTTTCATGTCCTTGTGGGGACATCGAATTGACATAAGGCTTTCTCTAGCCGCTTACCCTAACAATCAAAATGCTTAACCCTGACCATGACCTAATTGTAACCCTGACACTAAAACCACATTTTTGAGTCTCAAAAATGGCTTCAAACTCCTGGGGACGGGGATTTTGTCCCAATAAGGGCTGTTGGTCCCCACAAGTATAGTAAGCTTCCAATTTTTGGTCATCACAAAAATATGTAAACATGGTACACACACAATTTCGCATTTGTAAGCATACCCCTTTGGGCATTTTCTATCCATATCTATCTGCCTGTAGATATATAGATCTATATGCCTATATATATTTACTTAGCTGATTGGTTCTTGCCATATATGAATTCTAACAGTTGTCAAATAGGGCTGACTTCTGCACAACACACCTGATGTTCTCAACCCCATTAAGGGTGCAAGAAATTCCACAAATGAACCCTGACAAGGCACACCTGTAAGGTGAAACCATTTCAGGTGACTACATCATGAAGCTCTTTGAGAGAAGGGTTTGCAGCGCTGTCAACAAGGCAAAGGCCGGCTACTTTCAGGAATCTATAAGATATAAATGGTTTGTGTTGACAGGTCGGATTTCTTTTTGCCATCATATGAAAGAGTAGAAACGCATGCATTATTCCAGGTGTTTTTGCTATTTCTTAATAGATTTAACAGAAAAGGCAGACTGAGAAAACCTTACTGAAGCCACTGATATCAAAACTGTGCTTGTGCATTCTGAGCAGAGCTGAACAACGCTTTTAAGAGATGGTCCTTCAGCATTGGGAACAAATGAGCTGCACATCTGAATAGAGGTTAAAATACTACATTTACTAAGAATATTACAGTGATGAGACTACCATGGCTTCTTTGAGGGACTTTTTTTAAAGGGATTTCATTGGTTTTAATATTGTAGTGGACTGAAACTCTTGGACTCCATGGTTTAAAAGGGTGCACGCACTTTTTTTCTGTACTTAATTACATAATCAGATAGGAAATACTTTTTTTTTTCTTCTTAAGAACGAGGAATAGTAAATAGGGATGGGAGTCAAGAACTGGTTCATGTAGAGAACCAGTTCAGTAGTTCAAGTCCTTGGAATTGTTAGTCAATCATCAATTCTGCTTATTGGTTAGATTGCACTCACGCGCAGACAGCATTCTAACAAAAACCTAGCCAAGAACCCAGATTGATGTTAAAGCTGAGTGAACGCTAACCCCAGTCCAGCAGCCAGCGGTTGAACTTCAACAGGTAACAAACTGACGATCAGTGAGGCTGCAGTCTCTGTTTCTACCCGTTAATGTTTCACAGTGGAATCGCCGTGGCGATCACTTTAAAGTCTCTTTACTTTAAAGTGCTCCTTTTGAGCTTTGCTTTGTGATGTTGGTCCACCTTAGGATGGGGATTTATGTTGGTGTGTGGATCTGTAACCTAAGGTTTATATTAGGACTTCACTTAATGCAAAGCTCTGCAGTGGGCCGATGTGGTAAACCAGGGGTGTCAAACTCATTTTACATCGCGAGCCACAGACAGAATACGTGTGTGAATAAGAGAGAGAACGGTGGAAAGGTGAACATGCAAGGAGCAGAGGTAGTGAAGGTGGAGGAGTTTTAATTACCATTTAGGGCTGGGCGATATGACAAATCTCTCATCACTATAGTTTTTGGCTGTATCACGAGATGTTTAAATAACCTTCAAGAAGAAATGTTATTTTCAACAATGTGGTGCCTAAAATTGCACTCATTGTGCTCATTCAAATCAACCATTCCATATTTTTTTTTCTACTTTGAATGCAAAAAAAAAAAAAAATCTGAATCAATTGAAATGTTTTATTTTAACCTTTTTTTTTTTTTTTTTTTTTTTTTTAACCATCAGTTGCACGCAGAGGTTTTTCACAAGTGACTACTGTCACAGTATGTCAAACTCTGTGGTCAACACTAGACCTTTAACAAAGAAAAGGTCATAGCAACAAAACAGGATATCAACCAATAATTCATGAGACAAAAACAAATGAAATTAAACAGGCACTCTTTTGTGCTTATAAAAATTGTAAAATAAAAAAATGGTATGAACTCAAGTCTAAATAGTGACTATAAAAATGACTGACCAAGAACAGCGAGTCTCATTCCCTGGCTCGTTTGAAAATCCCACTGTTGCCATATTTTTCCCTGTATATAAACATGCATGCGCAGTGTGCCAGGTAAAAAAAATTTCCATTTGGGAGGGGGATTTAATAATGCATTTGCAGCATGTGGGATTTAAAAAAAACAACAAAAAAACCTCAGTGAATTACGTGCATACAGCTTAATATTTCCATGGCAACTTATACTCCAATGGTTACGATAAACCCATTTTAACCATCGTACATGGAAAAACCCGCGGTACATCGAGGATGTTTGACATGTCGCCCAGACCCAGGATCAATCAACCAAAGAGATGAAAAGGGGTGCAGGCAGGATGGAGTGGTAGGAGATTAGGATTGCAAACTGAAGATGGAAGTACCTGGTTAGACAGTGGTTTTTTGTTTGTTTTAATGAGAGAGGACATGCAGAAGGTTGGTGTGACAAAGGATGCTGTGGTAGGGTGAGATAAAGCCAGGTGATCGACTTTGGTGAACAGCAGCATTGAAAGCAGTGGCAATATCAGTCCCAGTGATCCCAAACAGACAGTATAAAACATCCGCTTAGCTTTCTGGTCAGAAAAACAGTGCCTTAGACCTGCAGAGGGCCATCAGACAGTCATAGTTGTGGTTCTATAGAAGTGTATGGGAAAGTGGCTTCTGTTTAGACCTCTGTAAACACTTTCCAGTTTATAGGCTAAGTCACTCAGTCTGGTACTACAAGGTCATTAAGATAAGATGGGGCCTGATAATTTAAGACCTTGTATGTGAGGAGCAGGATTTTGAATTCTGGATTTAACAGGAAGCCAATGAAGGGAAGCCAATACAGGAGAAATATGCTCTCTCTTTCTAGTCCCTGTCAGGACTCTTGCTGGAGCATTTTGGATTAACTGAAGGCTTTTCAGGGAGTTTTTAGGACTTCCTGATAATAATGAATTACAGTAGTCCAGCCTGGAAGCAATAAATGCTTGAATTAGTTTTTCAGCATCACTCTGAGACAGGATATTTCTAACTTTAGAGATGTTGCACAAATGGAAGAAAGCAGTCTTACGTATTAGTTTAATATGTGCATTGAAGGACATGTCCTGGTCAACTGATTCCAAGGTTCCTCACAGTGTTACTGGAGGCCAAGGTAATGCCATCCAGAGTAAGAATCTGCTTAGATACCATATTTCTAAGATTTTCAGGGCCGAGTACAATAACCTCAGTTTTATCTGAATTAAGAAGCAGAAAGTTAGCGGCCATCCAGGTCTTTATGTCTGTAAGACATTCCTGCAGTTTAACTAATTGGGGTGTGTGTGTGTGTGTGTGTGTGTGTGTGTGTGTGTGTGTGTGTGTGTGTGTGTGTGTGTGTGTTATATCTGGCTTCACGTCCTATTAAAGAGTTGGGTGTCATCTGCATAGCAGTGAAAATATGCTCTGATGATACTGCCTAGGGGAACTATGTATAAAGAAGAAATACATGGTTATGAGGGGAAAAATCAAGGCCAAATTATAGTAAATAATCAGTAGACATGGGAACACAAATACCAGCTGTCATTCACGTTCACATAATTTTATTCTAAAAGTTGTAATTTTGAGATTACCAAAGTATCTTGGTAAATGGACTTGTTCTTATATAGTGCTCTTCTACTCTGAGCACTCAAAGTGCTTTATACAACTAATTCATTCACTTGTATTTGGGTTCAGGAGGTGTTGGGAAAGCTGAGCTGACTTTCTCTAGCCACACCCAGGCCTGATTACTGCCACACCTGTTCTCAATCAAGAAATCACTTTAATAGGACCAGCCTGACAAAGTGGAGTAGGCCGGCAGATCCTCAAAAGCCAGACGTCATGCTGTGATCCAAGGAAATTTAGGAACAAATGAAAACCAAATTGAGATCTCTCAGTCTAGAAAAGTTTATAAAGCATTTCTGAAGCTATGGGAGTCCAGCAAACCACACTCAGAGCCATTATCCACAAATGGCGACAACAGTGGTGAACCTTCTCAGGAGTGGCTGGCTGACCAAAATTACCCCAAGAGCGCAGTGGCGACTCATCCAAGAGGTCACAAAAGGCCTCAGAACAACATCCAAAGAAATGCAGGCCTCACTTGACTCAGTTAAGATGAGTTTGCGTCACTCCATCATAAGAAAGAGACTGGGCAAAAATAGCCTGCATGGCAGAGTCACAAGACAAAAACCACTACTGAGCAAAAAGTAACATAAAGGCTCATCTCATGTCAGAAAACATCTTAATGATCAAGACTTTTGGGAAAATACTCGTCTGGTGTAAAGGTAACCCAGCATTTCAGAAAAAGAACATCATACCAACAGTAAATTATGGTGGTGGTAATGTGATGGTCTGGGGCTATTTTGCTGCTTCAGGAACTGGAAGACTTGGTGTGGTAAATGGAACCATGAATTCAGCAAGTCCACCTCTGAATGCGCTAAACCCCTTCATTTAGAAACTGCATTTTGTGTTTACTTGTTATCTTTGTTTAATATTTACATTTTTTAATGATTTGAAACATTTAAGTGTGACAAACATACATAAAAAGTTGGAAATTAGGAAGAGGACAAACACTTTTTCACACCACTGTGGGTGCTGTATATGATCAGCACGTCATAACCATCCTCATTTGTTAAAGATGTTTGAACCCTGCCTTGCTATAAAGCAGTATTGCCAACTACTGCCACCCTGGTTTCACCACAAATCCAGCATGTCTTGTTCTTAGTACAGGAGTACATGTCCGCTCGTCATACATTGCCACCTAGTGGTGGAAGTTTTTAGTTCATTTGTGTACATAGTTTTTTTATTTATTTATTTTTCCTCCAAAGAAGCTACAACTTTTGCTTTAGCATCATGTTCATGTTTTTGTCCAACATGTGACACACACGTGTTTCCAATCATGTTAATTCAGATGCCAATATAAATAAAAAACAAATTAAAAAATGAATTTGTGACATTATAAGTTATAACCTCTGATGTATTAGCAGAATTATTCTGCTATCTAAACAGTGTATAGTAATGCTATCCATATCTTTCCAAAGAAATGTAATGCTGGCAGTTTAATGCTGATACAAAATGTTGTAAATTGTTTGAATGTACAAAATTATTCAAAACCATGCAAAAATATTAGTAACCTGTTTTAATTTTCCAAAACTCTCTGTGAGCCTGTTTTGGGTTAAGTTTTGAATGTTGGTGAAATTCTAGATTACAGAAAGATTCTGCTAAATCTGTGTGTTAACATTGCAGCCCACACCTCAAACAGCCTGAATCACAGACAACTTGAGTTGACTGTTGTCTTGAATTAGCACTAGATACATACAAATTGAACTGAAAAATAGAATTGTATTGGTTTATATGTGATTTGAATCCAACTATGCTCATTTGCACAGTAAATAAAACTGTGCTGTATACAGAGCAGCAGCAGGAGACAGATATTGATTAAATATCTATTCACTTGTACAAATGACAGCCTTCTATTAAGAAAAACAACTTATTTCTTAGCAGGTACTCATTTTACAGTCATCTGGTGGTTACACTGACATGTTTTCAGAATCAGAATACTTTATTAATCCCTAAGGAAATTATCTGGGTTACAGTTGCTCTAAGACAGTAACAGTAAAAGACAAAACTATTTAAACAATGCAATATGTTACAGATTTACAAATGTAAGAAATGGCACTAATATTTACAAATCACTCAATTAGAGGTGGTTATTGATATGAAGAATCTTATCAGAATTATTTTTAGCATCAACCAGGCATGCAGCCTGTTACAGTTGCTCCTGCTTTTTCTTTTCTTTCTTATGTCTTTGTTTTGTTTCCACCAGATTATCACCACAGACGAAGCAGAGAGAAGAGGTCATATATATGACCGCCAGGGCTCTACGTACCTCTTTGACCTGGACTATGTCGAGGACGTGTACACAGTGGATGCAGCTCACCTAGGAAACATTTCTCATTTTGTCAACCACAGCGTGAGTGCCTATGAACATGTCTTTGTCCGTTCTCAACTATTTGTAAATGACCACAGTTTCTCCACAATGTTCCATTAAAAACTAAAGCTTTTAATATTGATGTATATTGACCAGCATGCATAGCAACACATGTACTACCAGACTGCAATTTTTCAAATATGAAAGCAGAGTCAGTGCGAACAAAAAGCTCCTGAAAAACCTTCTGTTCCTTTTGCAGTGTAACCCTAACCTGCAGGTATACAACGTGTTCATTGACAACATTGACGAGAGGCTTCCGAGAATTGCGTTATTTTCAACACGTGCTATCCGAGCAGGAGAGGAGCTCACCTTTGACTACAAAATGCAAAGTAAGTAAATTGACTGAGCAAATTGGAGTCATATGTATTTTGGCACAAATACTGACCTTAGCCAGACTTTAAGGTGCACTCAGAAGACTACAGAACTAAATAAATCAAGTTCTGTCACCCACTGGTGAAATATGTTTATATTTAAGCTCACTAGCCTCTCCTGGAATTAACATAAGAACTCAGAGTGTGAGTTGTGGTGCCTGGAGCCCGAACATTTTAATCCTGTAGGTTTCAGGGTGGGGGCTGTATTGATCAGATTGAGGATTCATGATCTAGAAGTCTCTGAAGCCTGGTCAGCCTCTCATACTAGTTTGTTTTTCTTGCACCGTTCAGTTTTTGTGGCGTGGAGTGGCTGCCACCAGGGGAAACTAATGTGTGCTTAATCTGCAGTAGTTTTTGGGTTCATGTCATTCAGTAATAGGATCCAAGCCTCCCCAAATGTTAATCACACTGATCTCATTGTTCTGAGATCAGTGTGATCAACGTATATGCTGCTGCTGGCTCACAGCAGAGCATCAGTGTTTCTGAGCCTTGTTTTTTTTACTTGTTGTTTTTCATGTAAATGAGTTTGCTGTGTTAAATGTGGATAAAGCTGTCATTTCTTTGCGTTTGTTTGTTTCACTTTTTCCTTTGTGCAGCACTTTGGTCAACCTGTGTTGTTTTTAACTGTGCTTATATATAAACTGATTAATTTCACATGGGAGTTAACCAGCCTGAATTCTGTGTCTTTCTAGTTGATCCAGTTGATACAGAAAGCACCAAAATGGATTCCAGTTTCAGTCTAGCTGGGCTTCCTGGCTCTCCAAAGAAGAGGGTTCGAGTGGAGTGTCGGTGTGGATCAGACTCATGTCGAAAATATCTGTTCTGACAAGGACCTGTGGGGAAAAATGTACAGTTATGGGTTTGTTTGTTTTTTTTATTATGAAAGATGAAATCCCAACTTCACTTTTACATTTATGAACAAGACAGACTCTTAAGATGGAAACCACAGTCCAGCTTCAAATCTGTGAAGTTTGTGTGTATTACAAGTGCTTAATTACAGCGAGATTTCTTTTTTATTTTGTCCTCTTTTAACTCCAAAATAGATTTGAAACAAAAAAGTGATTAGCTTGTATTCTAGGCCTTACAAAACGCAGTTCATGAATGTACAAGTTCCTCTGTGACTGTCTGCAACAGGTTTATTACTGCTTGGCGCTGGCCAAGTCTGGTGGGCAGAAAGAGCAGCAGTCAGTCTATTATTTTAAAATCTGGATCATTCTTTTGTCTCTTTTTCTTTGGGTCAAAATTATTTATAGGAACAAATGTTAGGAATCTGCACACTGTTGACGAGCTGTGAAATGGCTGCAGTGTAATGCTGTTAGGCTGACAGGCTCTGGTATTCTCTATGATGGTCTCTACACTTCCACGCTTTTGCGTGTGCTGGTAATCAAAACATTGGCTCCAGTGTTTTAGGATATACCATTTATTTATTCTGCGTTTTTAGTTCTGTTTGACTAAAGAGGTATGCAACACGACAGGTTTCAGACAACAGTCACCACAGTGAATTTATAATAATTGAGATGGAACACAACCGTAGCCAAAACTGGGTTTGGTTTGGCTGTACTGCAGTTTGTTCTGAGCCATGTCAGTGTTCCCTCATGCTGTTTCTTAATATGCATGTTGTTTATTTCAGTCATGGTGTTTGACGCTCCAGATGTTGGCCGATTCAACAGTGTATAAGGCTCGATCCTACTGTGTTTGCACTGCTGCTAGGCCAAGACTTCCTATAATGGCCTGCCAACATGGAGTAGCATACAGCTGGTAGATGGGTTTTCAGTAAGCTAGAACAACAGATGCATGCAAAGTGTCTGTGGCTGTTCTAAATGTGTGCACTAGAAGCTGTGGAGGTATATGTGCAGTTCTGCTTGCAACTGCTTCATCTTAAGTCTCCCTTCATGAACTCTCCTCCTCTAGTCTAAATAATATGAACTGTATAAGAAAGAACAGTAGAGGAAACTTTACTTTCTGCTTTCAGACATTTATGGTTTAATCTGATAAAAGGACACATGTTTGTAAAGAGAGCATGATGCTGTGTTTTCTCTCAGTCTCACCACTGTGCACAGGCTGACATGGTGGCTTTCAGCACAGCATGCTGTGCACATCTTCCCGTTAACAAGGTAAGTTAAATCTGCACCTGTGCACAGAACGAGAAGCTCCGTGCTTCTTTCACTAACAGCTACACAGGTGGATGAAGGTTGGGACAATACATTGGTCTGTTTTCTGGATATGGTTTATTATTTTATGCCTGATTATTTTTATTGTAAAGAGTCTTTGTATGGTTTTACACATGTCAGTGCAAAAACAAATTCTCTACTTTCTTTCTGCCAAAGAAACGGATTCCCTGGAAACTGGTTTATAGACATTATTTTGAATAAAGTACTCATGTACTGGGGATACATGAGAGCATTTTAGTGAACTGCTCTTCTGGCAGCCCAGGGGTATTGTAACTCTCAGTGTACTTTGTTTTGTTTTAAATAAATGGTCAGTAGCTGATTATTTTACAGTTTTGATATTTAAGCGTTTTAGTTATCAATACTTGTTTTTATCAATGTGACATTCTGATAGATGGAGGACAAAAGCCGTGCTAATAAATGGTGCATTTGTATCCAATGGGAGTGGTTTGTTCCAGGATATTAATATTTTGATGAGAATATAAATTATGTCCTAAAGAAATCATGTGGTTACAGTTGCTCCAAGGCAATAAGAATAGCAACACACTGAACTAAATTAAATAATATATTGCAAAGTTACAAAATAGAAGGAATAGCTCTAGTTTATACAAATAGCTCAATTATAAATATTCAGAAAATTGCAGATATATAATATAAAGCTAAAAGAAGCCAGCCAAACACATGAGATATCATTGGAATGCCCAGGATGTCCTCTATTTAGTACATCAGGACTTAGTAGGGTAGCTCACATAAGTCAAAAGATATAGACCAAAACAAATGTCCATTACAGAGGACATAAATAAATAGGCTGGTTCTCAGGAGGATGACCCACTAAAATAATCAAAACATCCTGGGATTGTGCAGGTTCTGCCCCTTCTGGCACAAATTCTAAAGACCGTTTCTGCTATGGCACAGGCAGCGCTTTCATTAACATCCTGTAACAAAACAAATTAAATTAAAGAATTATTTTTCACTAATGCGTACCATTTAAAGCAGTCAATTTAATAAGGCATAATTTGAAACTAAGGGGAAAAGTGCTGCATGCATTTTCTGAGTGACTAAGTTGTAAAAGCCTTATTTTTTTGAAATGCACGAGAAAATCCCACTAACTTAAACTAACTGAAACTGTGCATGATTCAGTTCTGTGTGCACCTTCACCAGTTTCTGTGGATCTTAATTGATCCAATGAAAACCAGTGAAGTTGCACACAGAATTGGATCACGCCATACTTTACAGCATACAACTCAATTTTTGTTTTAAAGTTAGAGCACAGGGTGAAATTTAAATAAAATAAGAAAACATTGATTTACAAATTTCATAAACCCATATTTTGTTTAGAAATAAACACAAACTACATCAAACATTGTGAGTGAGAAAATTTACCATTATAAGAAAAATATTAGCTCATTTTGAACTTGATGAACTGTCCTGCCTGTGGTCTATACCTTTCACTAATTGATACCACTTGATTCAATACAATATGAAAAATACAACGAAGACAAACCAGGACTTTTGGGCAACTAGAATTCTCCATCAGACAAAACATTATCAGCTGCTCTCCTTAGTCCATGGATATTTCCAGATGGGATGCTACACAATAGGAAACTTTGTCCCTTTGTTGTAATGTTTTTCTTAAAATAAAAATGTAAAGAAGAAGATATATTTTGTGGGTTCTATAGTGAATAAAACATGGGTTTATCTTACGGTGAATGTCCTGTGTTTGAATCCAGCCTGTGGCTGGGACCTTTCTGTTTGGAGTTTTCATGTTCTCACCGTGAATGCGCGGGTTCCTTCTGGGTACTCTAACACGCTTATTATTTCTGTTCAAACAAGTACAACAATCAGCAAGTTCCCAAAACAATCCAAAATCCTTTGGAACAGTGGCAAGGACAGCTAGTCTTTACTGCTAAACATGCACCAGCAAATCCATCCAACACAGTTTTATATGTGAACAGGATAATTGTGCAACACAGTTATTTTGAAAGTTAACTTTTTAAAGGTCAGATAATGTTGCCTGTGTGTCAGACTGAAACATTTATTACCAATTTGATAACTTACTTTATTATTCTTCAAAACAGAAATTGACCATCCAAAAATTCACATAAACACATACAAAATCGTAAAACTCCAAGCAGCCCGATATTTTTTATTCTATACCAGTCTTCTGCCACAAGAACAGGGAGGGGTGATCACTGCGCATCTTTACACCCAAGCAGCTGCTTTTCTTCGTCTTTTTGGCAGATTACTCTCTGCATTACTTCTCTGCAGGTGAAATTGTTTCCTTCGTTGTTTCTATTATTTTCACCATGCAACTAACAGTAAGTAAGTTAGTAAAAAGCATATTCTTTCTGATCTAGTAAAGGGTCGAGAAAGTTGGAATTGAAAGAGATTGAAGTCCGCCCAACTTACCTCTCATTACACCAGAGAGTGGGTAAAAGGTCCAGTTTTTATGTTAAAAGTGATACAGGGTGCTAACAAGAGTATTTTATCTGTATATGCTAATAGTAAAGTGTCTTTAATTCTTAATCAAAAATATAATAAAAGTATAAATCTAATTAATATGATTGATGAGAAATTTAGTTTGAGTAATGAAAATTATTCTAGTGTCTGGATTTTTTGTGTGTAGACATGATCACACATGATCACATGATCACCCTTGGCTGATTGGTGTTCCCTTGAGGCCACTGAATTAAACCTAGTCATATTCAAAAAGCACTGATCTATAGGGGAGTTACTGGAACACGCGTGGCTGGTAGAAGACGGCCTGCAAGGGTACTCGCGGCTGGTGTTCTTTCTTTTTTTTTTGTATCCGAGTAGGTGGGGTAGACATCCGGAGGACAGAGGCAGAATAAACTGGGCGAGTTCCTTTGCCCATCGGCTCCTTCCAAGCTCTGTGCTGCCTACTCGATAATACTCCTAGGATCAGAGAACAAACTATTTAAACAGAGAGCTGATTCCGACTTCCTGTATTGGGGTGCTGGTTCCACAGATCAACAAAAGTTAATTAATTAACCTTTGTTAAAGTTAAGTTATATAAGTCAGCAAAGCTACTAGAACTCACAGTGCAAGATGGAAACCACTGGCTACACTAAAGAACAGGAAAATGTGTAAAAGCACAGCTCTCAAAAAAACAACAAAGACAAACTTTGAGCAGATGAAACCAAGTTTCGGGAACAGGACATGATTACATCACTTACAGGCGAGTTTTACCACTCCATATTAGGACTCACATTTTTGGAGGTTTTAAACAATTAGCTGAACAAAGTGTAGAAGTTAGCTTAAAACACAAATTCTCAGCAAATGAAACTAAATATATTTGCTGGTTTTTATAGTTTTTGATGAACTGTCAGAACAGTTGTGCTGCCCACGATGATCACCACCATCACTGTTCGTCAGCTATAGCAAAGCTGAGCACAGTATGAAATCATCACATCAGAGCAAACTGTGTTGATACCAACTACTCATAATCATAACCATGTTCTCATTGTTTCAAGTATATAATTTATTCTCATTACAAAACCAACAACAGAAATCATAACTTGCCAGAGACATGCATATGGCTCAATCACCTATTTTTCCTCTTTTAAATACAGAACATGGGAAACCAACCACTGAGCCACATGATTTGTGGTGGTCAGAAGAAAAATCCTTTTACAGCCTTTAAGTATTTTTATTGTAAGATATGAAGAAGAACCAATCAGGATAATTTGGGGTCATCTTTCAAAGATAGCAACCTTTTGACCCCTTTTTGATGTAAAAGTGATGCCATGTGTATATTTTAGAATTCTAGTTGAAAATGACTTTACTTTATAATTAAACATTCAGGATAAGGCCAGATTTGTGCACTGGGAATGACTGGATGCTTGATCTTGAGCTCAAGCTTCATAGATTTTTCCTAGATACATACACAAACAAAAAACAAACAAAAACTAAAAAACATTCAATTAATAACATGTTTTGAAAAAGGACTTAAAAGTCATTGGTTTGAAAACACATTCATATCTTTGTGTCAGGAAAAAGGTCAACAGAGAAGTTCTGAGAAAGAATTCGCAGAAGTGATATTTCTGAAATGCGCTATGCATATGGTATGTGTTTCCTTTGTGACTTTCCTATTACATCCATGCAACCAATACATTACACATACACCCATTCACACCTGCTGATAGAAATAAACACACACACACACACACACACACACACACACACACACACACACACACACACACACACACACACACACACACACACACACACACAGCAAAACTAAGATGATCAAGAGCTTTTTCGCTGCATTTCAAAGTTACCTTTCAGTATAATACACACCAAATAGTTCAGAAGTCATAGTAAATTTACAAAAGATAATCTGCCCAAGGCAATTAAAAACAGATATGATGCACACTTTCCTGTGGCTTTGTCAAAAATGGAAATGGAATGAGCAATAATTCCCCTTCATTCCACGGTTTGAGATTCCAAAGGAGAACAACATAGAAAAACTGCAACAAACCAGATTGGACCTCACTCGTATCAACAAGTTGCAATAGAAAAGTCACTTCATTTTTGATGCTCTCACTTTCTGCTGGTGACTACGGGTCCTCCAGCTTTTGATGGAAAGTGCAACAATGTCACGAGTGCCCAGAGTATTCCCTTTCCTTGCTCAATAACTTCAGAAGAAGAAACATTTTTATACTCTTGGCTACTCAGTTGCATTGGTTTGGTGTTTGTATGGAAGTAAGGCCATATGCCATGACAGAAACAAAGGGTTAACCACAAACACGCTTTTTACCCTCACAGGCTTAACGGCATGCCGTTAAGCCTGTGATTTTAGACATGCACTGACAACACCTCTGCCCTGTGATTGCTTTCCACCTTCATAAGTTGTAAATCACAAAAGTTGCAGAAGACGCATAGTTTAATTGATTTATCTAGATTTAGGCAAAAATAAAGCAATAGCTATGTCTTCCACTGTACGCTCTCTTGTAATGATGAAAAAAGTAATGAATGACTATTAGATCCAATCAGTTTTACAACATAAATATAAAGTGGATGCTGACACTGTTTGTATCTTTATCTTTTTCAGCTGCTTTAAGGTCATTGTCAAAACGAAAATAGGGATATGAAGTGACTAGTGATACTAACATTTATACAGCACTTTTCATTCATAGCATACATTCATATGACACATTTTTAAATATACATCAAGCACTTTATCGTTCTCGCATGCTGTATGTGGGCAATTTAGAATCCTCAATTAACCTAACATTCGTGTGTTTAAACGTGGGAAGATGCCAGAGCGCCCCAAGGGAACCCAGACAGGCAGAGAAAGAACATGCAAACCCCACAAAGAGAGGAACGTTCTTGTTTAGCATGCCAACTTGCTATGACTATTTAAATAGGTGTCCTTGATAACTCAGCATTGCAACTAAAAATATTGACTTTGTTCTATATTTTTAAACATAAGAAATAATGAATAAAATGTTACTTTTGAGTTACTACCTCCTGATTGCGATTTTAACCTTCAAGTGACCAAGTAGATTAACTGATGAACCCAGTGCCTCAGGGTTTGTTACACTGTGATTTTTTTCATTCTAAAAATGTTTACATTTTCCATAAAGATCGATTGAGGCTAATGTCTACCACAACAGGAAAGACCCCAGGTGCAGGCTGTGCAAAGATACCTCCGAGACAATCCTGCACATAACAGCAGGGTGCAAGATGCTAGCAGGCAGGACATACATAGAATGCCAAAAGCTGGTGATGGCTAACCAAGAGGAAGATGTCCATAATGAAATATAGTTATACCAAGTAATAGCTACATCAGGAAGAAGGAACATGGGAAGCTGGAGAAATACCAATGTCTGAGAGAGAAGCTCAAAAAGATGTGGAGGGTGAAGGGAACAGTCCCTGTGGTAATCGGAACACTTGGGAAAGTGATCCCTAAATTGGGGGAGTGGCTTCAGCAGATCCCTGGAAACAGATGTGAGGTCTCTGTTCAGAAGGGTGCAGTTCTAGGACCAGCACATGTACTGTGCAGGACTCTAAAAATCCCAGGGTTCTGGTACAAGACCCTAGCTTGAAGGATAAAGACGGTACGCAGGGTGAGTGGGATTTTATATACACACTACTGATCAAAAGTTTTGAACTGCCAGAGGTTTAAAAAAAAAAAAAAAAAAAGGTTCCCCGAGACTGAAAAATAATGTACATTTCAGAATTATGCAAAAAGGCCTTTTTCAGGAGCACAAAATGGATTAACAATTTAACCTCCTAGGACCTGGCGTCCACATATGTGGACATCACATTTTGGGTTATTTAGACCAAAATACTCAATTTTGCTCTACAAAGGCCTGATATCCACTTACGAGAACATTATACTGCTACTATTCTATCAAAATTTCAAACAAATATTCTCATATGTGGCTCTTATTTTTCATAAAAACAAAAATAAGGGGAAAAAAATCTGGTAATTCTTTGTTTTTACATTCATCGGGCCCCAATCAGCCCAAATATCAAAGAGAAATTAAAAATGCATGTCGTGGAAGAGTTCGGGTCTTAGGAGGTTAAATCTGTTCTGCAACAATGGAGGTTGATCAAGCCTTGAAGCTGGTGCTACTAATTCCTACAGCTGTTCCAACTTTTCTGGATTACTTCCAACCCCCTCTGTCTGCATAAAAGCAGTGCTGGAACACACTGTGGTACCATACCCTCATGAGCATCAGTTGAACAGTATTGTACTGCAGAAAGTAGTGTGATGGTACAAGAATGGGGAGAAAAGGTGATTAACAATGGAAGAGAGACAGACCATCATAACACTTATAAATGTCGGTCTGTCCTACAGAGAAATAATAATGGATTGCATTTATATAGTGCTTTTCGAGACCCTCAAAGCACTTTACAATTCCACTATTCATTCACTCTCACACACTGGTGGAGGCAAGCTACAGGTGTAGCCACAGCTGCCCTGGGGCAGACTGACAGAAGCGAGGCTGCTATATTGTGCCATCGGCCCCTCTGGCCATCACCAGTAGGCGGTAGGTGAAGTGTCTTGCCCAAGGACACAACAACTGAGACTGTCCGAGCCGGGGCTCGAACCGGCAACCTTCCAATTACAAGACGAACTGCCAACTCTTGAGCCACGATCGCCCCAATGCAGAAACCTGCAAAGAAAGTCAAGGTGTCAGTGAGTACAGTTTCCTGTTCCATCAAAGGCTCAGAAACTGTGACAGGAAGAGGTCTGCAGACCCAAAGACACGACTGAATCAGAGGACAAGTTTCTGAGAGTTAACAGCTGTGTGATGGCGGCTGACAGGACAACAGCTTCAAGCAGCTTAACAGTGGTCGTAGTGAGAAAGTCTCAGTTTCAACTGTGAAGAGAAGACTTTGAGCTGCAGGTTTGACAGGACGAGTTGCAGCAAGAAAGCCAGACGTCAGAATAAGACAGAGGCTTGGCTGGGCCGTGAAACACCACCATTGGACTACTGAAGACTGGAAGAAGGTATTATGGGCTGATGGATCAACATTTGAAATCTTTGGTTCATCACACAGGATCTTTGTACACCGTCGAGTAGGTAAAGGATGGTTCCACAGTGTGTGGTATCAACCGTCAAACATGGAGGAGGAAGTGTGATGGTCTGGGGCTGTTTGCCGGTGACTTGTACAGAGTGAGAGGCTCCCTGAACCAAAACCACAGCATTGTGCAGCACCATGCAGGACCCTCTGGTATGAGCCTAGTTGGTCAGGGCTTCATCCTACAGCAAGATAATGACCCAAAACATAGATCCAAGCTGTGCCAGAACTACCTCAGGAACAAAGAACAAGATGGTGAGCTTGAAAACATGGAGTGTCCAGCACAGTCTCCAGACTTAAACCCCATCGAGCTGGTTTGGGATGAACTGGACAGAAGAGTGAAAGCAAAGCAGCCTACAAGGTCCACATTTATGGGAACTTCTGCTACAGATATGGGAGAAGATTCAATTTCTATTGTAGAAAGAAGCCACGGCTGTGTTCAGCTGTCACATCAGGTGCTACTTTGATGAGTCAAAAGTTTAGAATACATTTTGGTCTATAAATTGATTTTGTTATTTCATTCATTTCATTTCAGTGTGCAATAAGACATTAAACTGCAAAATTTTCAATAAAAAACTGGAAAAACTAGGGTGTTCTACAACTTTAAACCAGTAGCGTGTTTGTGTGTAACCAAAACTTTTACAGGACTGTATGCAGTTCTGTGGAAATTAAAAGTAACTGTCAAAATGAATATAATGATATGAAGTAACAAGTAGTGCCAGTGGAAACTGTTGGCTGAAGGAAAAGGAAGAGGAGAGGGGAAAGGTAGGTTAGGAGGCAGCAGGAGAGAAGGATAGGCAGGAATGTGGAGAGAGTAGGGACTCTACTGTGACTTTGGTATTTAATGGTTTATAAGGTCTCAATGAATGTCTTGACAAGAGCCTATGAATAAAATGTATTATTGTTACTCTAAATGTAGGGAATAGAACTGGTAATGGGAGAGAGTTGGCTGATATGATGAAGAGAAGGAAGGTAGATACATTGTGTGTGCAGAAGATCAGGTGGAATGGTGATAACTACAAAAGTACAGCTGAAGTGGTGAGGGAAACTGCAGAGGTGTTTGATGGAACCTCTGGACAGAGGAAAGAGGACAAGGAAACTTGGTGATGCAAAGAGCAAGGACAGTAAATTATTCAAAGGAAGAGGTTGAAAAATAAAAAGTGTGATAGTCAGGGAGATTTAAAAACTAGACAGGAGTATTGGAGCCTAGGCATACGATAAAGAGAGAGCAAAAGCAAAGAAAAAGGTTTATAGTGAGTTGTATGTGAGGAACACAACACAGAGGAATGACGAAACGAGTGAAAAGAGTCAGCTGAAAAGATGGAAGGAGTACTTTGAGGAGGTGATGAATAAAGAAGCTCAGAGAGGAGGAAAGAAGTGAGAGAAGAGTGAAGAAGAGTACTGGTAGTGATTTTCAAGAACAAGAGTGAAGTGCAGAGCCGTAGTAATTACAGAGAGACCAAGCTTTTGGGCCATACCACGATGATTTAGGACAGAGCTGCTGGAGGTGACAATGAGCAAACAGCAGTATGGCTTCATGCCGAGAAAGAGCACTACAGATGCAATGTGAGTGTTGATGGAGAAGTCAGACAGGAGAAGGTCAGAAGGAGCTTCAGAGTGTCTTTGTTGTTCAGAGAAAGCAGATGATGGGGTACCAAAAGCGGAACTGTGGTACTGCGTGAGGAAATCAGGAGTAGTAGACAAGTATGTGAGGGTGGTGCAGGAAATGAGGACAGTGAGATAGTGGTGAGGTGTGCAGTAGGAGTGACAGATCAAGGTGGGGCTGGGATTACATCAGGGATCTGCACTGAGCCCCTTCCTGTTTGCAGCGGTGATGGACAGGCTGACAGCTGAGCTCAGGCAGGAGTCTGTGTGAAGTATGATATTTGCAGATAACGCTGATCTGTAGTGAGAGTGGGGAGCAGGTAGAGGAGAGGAATGAAAGTGAGACGGGTGGGAAGGTGAACAAGAGCAGAGGTAGTTACGGTAGATGAGTTTATTTTCTAGCATCAACCATCCAAAGCAACAGAGAGTGCAAAAGAGAGGTGAAGAAGAGAACGCAGGCAGGATGTTCCAAGATGAGTGTCAAGGGTGATTTGTGACATAAGATAAGAGTGAAAGGAAAGTTTACAAGATGCTGTTGAGGCCTGCTGTGGTGGTTTGGAGACAGAGGCACTGAGCTGGAGGTGGCAGAGTTGAATATGTTCAGATCTTCACTGAGAGTGAGCAGGGTGGACAGGATTAGAAATGAGCGCATCAATAAGTTGGTCAACAGAGGTGCAGAAGGGTGTCATGAGAGACAAGTCCTGAATGGATAAGAAGTAAAAAAACATCTGTCCATAATTGAGCCTCTGGAAACTACCAAACAACGGCTCGAAACGCTGGCCACTAGGCTAAAGTGGTTAGATCCATTCAGCGTGTACTCTCAGGACAGACCCACCTAGGAGCAATAAATTGGCTACTAACAGCAGACACTTATCCAGATGAGCTAATAATTCAGATCATAAAGGATCCCCCACATTTTGTCTCAAACTAAAACCAAACAATAAATAGATATCCTTATGCCAACTTCTGCACTGTAATTTGTCACTGATCACAAGAATTATGGCGTTGAAATTTTACTATACTGTAAAACATCATTCACATAGTTCATATAGCTTAAACATCCTTCACTTCCATATTATTTTTTTTCCTAACATCACTGAAACCAAAAAATTATTTCATGTATGTATTTTAAGAAATAACAGACAAGGACTGTTTAAGTGTCATTTTGTTTGTACAACATGTATTTTAAATCTTTTTTGCATAAAAATGGTTGAAAACAATACTTGATGACAATAGAGCATTTCAGAATATCTAACATGGATAAAGGAAACAGTGTTAGTGTGAAATACACAAACAAAATCATAAAAAAGTATTCCTGATAGCACACTCGGTCATTAGAATACCAACTGAAATAGCTTGGTCGCTTGAGGGTTAAAAATCCTGGGTTGCTATGCCTGGTAAAGCTAATCGTCTTTCTGCTTTAAAATGAAGGCGAAGCTGCTCAAGTAACAGATGCAGATGTAACTTCAGATTTGTCCTTAGGAAAAAACAAAACATGAAAAAACAAATAATTGTTCTATCTGCAAATGTTCAAAGCTTGAAAAGCATCCCCTGCTGCATATTTTCTGTTGAGCTAATGAGCAACAACGAGAATATGTTTTAGGCAACACAGATTGAAGGTTTGCTTTAGTGACTAGCAAACAAACAGTGTGTTTGAGGAAAGAAAATCCTTCTGTCTGCTTTGAGATTCTGCATCAATTCTTTACGGTACATTTACTCTGCAGCGCCTGTTTTACTTTGGTTTTTAGTCTGTTAGCATGTTTCTGCAGCTCCCTTTATTCTGACTTTTACATGTCCTGCTAAAATCTGTGTTCAACAGCACACCCTCATCATCTTTATGCGTCCTCACTGATGGTTAAATCACATAACTGAAACTTGAAAACACATCGACACCCTATAATGTGAGGGCATTTTGTTGTGAGGAGTGGATAACAATTCTTGGTTTCTCCAGTCTCAGTTTGTTATTTATTCATGTTTTTAAGTCAATCTAAAATGTTTCAATTGTGAACTGTGCCATGTACCGTACCACTACAGGAGCACCAAAAGGTGTTTATGGGGTCCACTGTACCTCCATTTGATCATAAATGACCTGTTGGTACTTGATTAATATGACTCAGCGACAATGTAAACACTAGCTAAATGCATTAAACAACCTTCCACATCTTTTCTGGAACTAACGTTTGTATTTCTGGAAACTTTATGTTGTTGTGAACTAAAACTGACATTCTAATAAAACTGGTGAGTCAACACGAATGCTGGTTTGAATCTAGCTGAGCACTTTTTTACTCTCATCAGCCACTGCTGCTGGACAATCATCAGTTATTCCAGTATGATGATGACATTAAGATTCAGACTAAAAGCGGGTTTGTTACGTCCTTTAGGATTCTGTTTGTCACAAGCCCAACATCCTTTGTATTCAAGACTTTTCTAAATGGCAATTTTTAAAAATCTTAAGCTTAGTTTATTTGTCTGTCTTGGTTTTCCCAGTGACTGCATATTATTTACATGTATGTTTCTCCTGTTATCGAAAGTCAAGATCTGACCTCATGTATGCTGTTGAATTTAGAGTGAAAATTGGTTGACAGATGGAAACACATGCTTACCATTCCAGTGTTTTAACACTACACTCACAAGTTGCCACTCACTGCTTAAAAATACCTTCCATTGCATCAAATGCCACAATAACTCAAGCACAATATACAATACATCTGTAGGCTGCCCATTGTTTTTTTCTTCATCATCTCTAGTTACATGACACAGTAAGGCTCTCGTGGCAGATGAGGTTTAGTCCTGCAGCAGGCTGGTAGGTGGGAAAGGAGCCCTTTCTTCAAGTCTTTATTAAGGAAGAAGCAGACGATAGGGTTGACCCCCGCTTGGGCAAAACTCATCCACACAGTGGTGGAGAGGTACCGGTGTGGTATTGTGCAAGCCTTGACAAACACCCTCCAGTAGCAAGCTACTATGTAGGGAGACCAGAGCACCAGGAACAGTAATGTGATCACATAGAACATCCTGCCAAGCTGCTTCTCCGCTTTAAACTCCTCCATGCCTAAGAGTCGCCGGTTCTGGTTGTGCAAGTTTTGCCGTATTCCCAGCAGAGTGGGTGGCATCGGGCCCCTACCAAAACCCGCAATCCAGTTAGCAGCTGCTTGGCCTGTAGCTCCTGGCCCATGAAAGGTCCAATTCTGACTGATAGCTGGCACCATCTGGACTGGCTTCATCTTGCGGTGCTTGTACTCAAAGAGAAGTAACTTCATGTAGACGACATGTGTGGCTAGAATGAGTACAGCAAGCATTAGCATGAAGCCCAGCGTGTCATTAGCCTTGAAGTAGCGATGCTCAAAAATGCACTGGTCCTCCTCACGAATGAATTTATAGGTGCCCACATCAAAAACAGGCGGGAATGCCATTGCCACAGATAGCGTCCATACCATGCACACTACTGCCACACATGTCCAGAACGTCATGCGCTTCGAGTAAAACCGGTGGTGTGCAATGGCCATGTAGCGTGTTACACTGATGCAGAAGAGCATGAAGGCAGCATGGAAGCAGAAGAGCACTGCCATGAAGGCTACCACCTTGCAGCTCAGCACGCTGTAGGTCCACGCTGAGCCATTTTTTATAGACACCAGCACAAAGGGGAAGCAGATAGCTGAGCGAATGCTGTCTGCCAGGCACAGATCCAGGAGGAAATAGTAAGGTGCCTTATGCAGAGCCTGGTCCCGGAGTACAAGCAGAGAAACCACCAAGTTCCCCACCAGACTGATGCATATGATCAGCCCAAGTAGCACCAGTTTAATATACGTAGAGATAACGGAGGATGAACTGTCTGCTACCATGCCTTCTGCAGTAGCCACCACTGCTGCCATTGGCCCCACAGGCCCTTCACTGCTCTCATTTCCATTTGCCATCCCAAATGCCCCCCCACCCATACCACCTGTTTTTAGACAACAAAGTCACCACTCCACCACCACCTCCCTCGTCTGCCGATTGTTCCTCCGTACTCGTGGTTGCTTCCTTTCTGTAGTTTACACTGAACAGGAACACCTCAAGACACATTGCTCCATTTCGAGCAAAGTCCCTTCGTTGTTGTGACCTCTCCTCTTGCCTCTTAATCCTCACAGGGGCCCTGAAAACAACCAGAAGAGATCAAGAATTAGGTGTTTGACAGCTCTTCATCAGAAATGAAAAATCATTTCAGTCACTCATGTATTACTAGCACAGATTAAAAGGACAAAAGAACACGTGGCTTCTTTTTCTCTAACGCAGAAACCACATTTTTGGTGGCGACGTCAAAAACATACTTAAAACACAAACATTGGGCCATTTCATATATAATCAACCAAATTTGAGGAATAAAATCTCACCTGACCCCGTAAGAGTCAAATTTTTAAAAAATATTTTTTTAATTTAAGAATTGTAGTGAAATCCCACAAAAAGAAAGATGTTTTCCTTGCAATTATTGCTAATGCTTGCAAGTATGAGCTTAGAGGATCTGAGGAACAAAGGACGCAGTGACAGCTTTCTTTTGTCCCTTTTACTGAACTTTAGCGGCAAATATCCATTTGCTGTGACACTTGTGTTCAGTGTCATGTACCTAAAATTTAACCAAAAAATTAAACAAGGTGTGAAAAATCATTTTAAAAATGATAATAACAGTTATGAAACAAACCAGTGCTAGCTGGATTGGGACATGTAAAACTAATTGAATTAAAATAAAACTATACAGGAAATATCTTTATCAGTTTGGTCAAATTTCACAACCTTTATTTTTGACTAGGGACAACTAAACACTGTGAATAAGCTGTATTTATATTTTAACATCTACACTGAAATTCTGAAAAAGATCTACTACTAAACACTAAAGAGAAACATGATCAAATAATAAAAAGCAATAAAAAACTACTCAGAGTGTACAGGCTTATACTAACTCTGATTGTCACAGTGTCTTCATACTTCTGATACCCTGTGTGATGTTCAGCCCTTTAAAGTTTATGTTATTATCTTCTGCAATTAGGAAACTAACTATAATAATGCAAATGAAAAAGTGAAAAAGCGGAACAAAATATTGTCTAAGGATTCAGAGAATCTGGACAAATGTCTGTAATCATCAGACCCTCGGGCAGCACTGTATTAAAAACAGACATCACTCTATCGTGGACATCACTGTGCTCAGGAACACTGCCAGAAATCACAGTCAATGAGCACAGGTTGGTATCCACAAATGCAGGTTAAAGCTTCGCCATGCAAAGAAGTCACATGTGAATAGGCTACAGAAATGCTGTTGCCTTCTTTATGCAAAAGGACAGAGGCAAAGTGGAAAACTGTTCCTGGGTTCTTGCTGGAAAACATGGACCCTGGGTTAAAAAGGAGAGAGACCATCCACCTTGTCAGTGTTCATGTTTACAAGCCTGCATCTCTGATGGTTTGGTCGTGATCTAGTGACTATAGAAGAGGGGACCATCTTTGCAGCCATTCCCAAACTCTCTGTGAATGGTACTCATGGCCATTGATCAGTGGTCTTTCATCAATGGTCATGACAATTTGCACATTATTGATCAAGAAACTGACCTCACAGCCCATTGTTCGCCAGTGGTGCTACTTTCAGTCATTATGTACTCTTTGTAAGGTTGCGGAAACCTGCAGTCAGCTGAGACTGGATGAGTGATGAAAGGTTTCTCACACTGAAAATGCTACGTCCAGATGAACAGAATCAACTTTTGGGGGTTTTAAGCATAATCTTAAGGTTATGGTATAGAGGCATACATGCCAACCCTCCCAATTTTTCCGGGAGAATCCCAAATTTCAGTGCCCCTCCCGAAAATCTCCTGGAGCCACCATTCTCCCGAATTTCTCCCGATTTTCCACCCGGACAACAAAACTGAAAAACCATATCCCAGCCAATTCCAGTTTCCAACAATGGCTTCTACTACTGCAGCTACTTAGTTTTAATATTACTCTTATTACTCTTTCTGGGTTGCAAAATAAACTTTTAACATATTTTCAGGCGAGAATGTAGCTGTGTAAACTTCAAATATCTGAGCCGGGGAAATCAGCAAATTCCCAGCACATCGTTTTCAAACCCCCAAGGGTCTTTCGCTGCTCAGGTTAAACATGATATACAAGTCACTTAAATAACTTAAACATGTTATTGTTTGGCCTTTTTCAGTGTTTTATTTGTTCGTGAGTAAATGGATTTGGCTGAGATTAAAGTCATTAGATTAGATTAGATTAAATAAAACTTTATTAATCCCTCGGGAGGGTTCCTCCGGGGTTTCACACAGCTGAATAAACGTCAAACGGTAAACTGATTAAACAGAAGATGGTCGAAAATTTACGCCAGCGTCTGGTTATATTTTAGATAGCAAGGAGCAGATGGCAGAGTTTCACTCCACCGAGAGAGCTCGTGACGTAATTCTGAAGGCTAGACTGTCCAATTTCACAGTCGCTCATTTCCGGTCTACCCGGCTTTCGGAGGACCCGGCCCACTTAGACCGACACCCCTGCTGTTTCCGGCCGGACAATAATAACGGTGACATTTATTATTTCATCCGATAAATAAACATGAAATCCAACAGCCCTTTTGAATGTCTCCCTAATTCTCAGGTCTCAAGGTTGGCAAGTATGTATGGAGGGTGTCGGTCTCCTGAATCCAAACTGGGAGCTGGTTTCACAAAAGAGGAGCCTGAAAGCTGAAGGCTCTGCCTCCCATTCTAATTTTAAATATCATATTGTATCACCCCAACCCCTGCACTTATGGTTGCGGTGATACAGTACTATGAGATCTTTAAGATAAGACAGGCTTTGATTATTCAAAACCCTGTATGTGATGAAAAGGATTTTAAATTTGATTCAGGATTTGACAGGGAGTTTTAGGACTTCCTGATAATAATGAATTACAGTAGTCCAGCCTAGAAGTAGACAGGATATTTCTCTGAGACAGGATATTTCAAATTTTAGAGATGTTGCACAAATGGAAGAAAGCAGAAAATATTTGTTTAATAGGCACATTGAAGGACATTCCCTGGTAACACAAGATTCCCTAACAATGTTACTGGAGGCCAAGGTAATGCCATCCAGAATAAGCATCTTGTTAGATATCGTATTTCTAAGATTTTCAGGGCCGAGTACAATAACCTCAGTTTGATGAGAAGAAGAGTAAGAGAAGAACACTGAACAAGAATGGCATCCATAGCACGGCTGCAAGAAGAAAGCTTTGTTCTCAAAAAGAACAGTGCTACCAAGACCACACGGAAAGAAGACCAGGACACTCTTAAACACAATTTTGTGGATACGCCAAACTAAAATATCACTTTGTGGTTTAAATGATAACGCTTCAATGCAGAGAAACCAGAGCACTGCATTACAGTGGTGACTTAATTTCGGCACATTTTATTTCTGCTTCGGGATGGCTAACCGTCATTGATGACACTACATTTAAACTTGTATTAGCAAATTCAATCCCAAACCCACTTTGTAAAAACAAAACATCCCGACACTTCAAACTTTAGCTTTGTTCAGGACTATATCAAAAAGTGAAAAAGCAATGCTGCTCTTCCCTGTTTATTTGGTAGAAGAGGATTAAAGCAGTTTCAAATCGCTGGCTTCACTAGGTGGCAGGAATAACTGTTCCTTATGATTTTAACTGTAGGTACACTGGACGTTTCTAATTTAGCACTGAGATGACAGTTGAAAACAGCAATTTGACAACCATCGGAAAACACGCATTATCGAAGGAATTCTCTTGCTGACGTTTCAGGATTTATGTTGAAGTTAATTTGATAGGATTTAGAAAAATACAGAGCTAAGAGCACACTGTCAACATGAATTGAAGCCCTGCTAAGCCACAGGCTGGGAGCTGTGGTGAATTCTGTGAGAGAGGCTGTGCATCTTAAAGGAGGGGCTTTGTCAAGCTGAAAGTTGGTTGGCGGCGGAGGGCAGAGTCACTGTCAGGAACTGGGTAGCAACAGCAACCCAGTACCTCTAGCTTTACATCGGTGGGAGGAGGCGACAAAGCTCACTGGATGAGATGTACATTGTTGGTTTCTGACAGCTGCACCCAGCATCAGGCTTCCCTACATGGAGTCTACAGGTCTGTTGAGGACATGGGGGCCACCGGGTGCTACAGTCCAGCCTTAAGGAGGGTGGATGTCTCAAAACCTGAAACAGTGTTGTCTATATGCCCTCGGGAGTTTGTTCTGTGTTCTGTGAATAGCCCAAACATCAAATGATACCAAATAAATTGGCAGTCCCAGTGCTGATCAAGGTTGTATAACTGCTGGAAATCCTGTATTATTTATCATCAACATCATTTATGCTGCTCTGAGGCATGCTTCAACATTCTGATTTGTTCTACATTCAGAGGCCCTCATTTGGTGCTCACCCTGTAGAGGCTGGGGCAGACAAAGGGCAACAGTCTTAGCAAGCTGCAATTGTCTGGGCCTAGAGGAGGATGCTAGAAAGATGCCAACAAGAGCTTACTGCACTCAGATAAATATACAGGCACACAGAAGCAGGAAGTGTGACATTTTGTGTAGGCAATATTAAATGGCAGTCTCCTTACCTGCCGTGGGTTGCTTGTCCAGACGTCTGTTGCAGTCTACATGAAATACGGTGATGCACCTGGCTTCTAGCCTAAAAACAGAAGCATAGGTAACGTTGCCGGTGGACCAAATCTGTATTAAAAAAGTGTTGCACACTACCTTTAAAAATCAAAAGGTTTAAAGAAGCAAAAGCAGCTTTCCTCTTTTTTCTTGTGCATGTCATATCTCGGTGCTTTTCACACAACCTGTGCCGGTGGCCAGTAAGCGCCTAGTCCCATTCACAGCACACAGTGTGTACGCCACCATTCAAACACTTTATGATGCATATGCTGTCAACTCGTATCTCCTGTTTATATGTTAGAAATCGGAGGCAGTAATATCCTGTAAAAGCAGCCGTAAAGCCATGTTTGGTTGGGGCTGTCAGACAGCAACAGACGCCCTGTGGATCCTCGGCTTCTTGCGGTCGTCGGAAACCTTGACGATTCCTCGCTGCACTTCCGTGCGCAGTATTCCAGTCAAGTCGGAGGAAACCTCCCGTGTGTTGTTCATGAAATCCTTTAGCATGTCGAAGCAATGCAGGGCTTCTGCTTAGAAAAAAATGGTTAGCTTGCTAACGTGCTGAGGCCAGACAGCTCCAGGCTGCGCGATGACACGGAGACCAGTCCTCATTGTGTCCCGCAGCCTGTCAGTACCCAGGCATGATAAACAGGAGCATACGTGGGATAACAGCGTAGATGGAAATATCTCCGGCCGTGAACTGGCAGATGCAGTATGCAAAGGACAGCTTCTGTGGGCCCAGCTTCGGTAATGAGCACCAAAACAGGCAACTCCTCCTGGTATCGCAATGATTTTAATCCCGTTAGTTCCACGGACAGGGCCGATCTGAAGCACGGGGATGAGGGCACCCTTCCCCCCATTGGCACGCACATTGTATTTAAACTAACATCATATGAGTGCTACTTATTTCATCTGTAAAGAGTAAAAATGAATAAATGCATTTTTTCACAATTAATCTAAAGAAAACGACACAGTAAATCCTTTTGATGAAGCTTAAAATTGACATGAAATCTCATGTATTTTTGCAGATTTTTTTGTGTTAAATAAAAGGTGTGAAAGCAACGAAATTTCTTAATAATACAGTCACATGCTGTTCTAATACAATTAAACAGGTTGCAGGAAAGTATTGTTTTTTAGTCAGGATCAAGTATCTAATTCTATGTATACTTCACAAAAAAGTCTAAATAATGTTATTAAACTAGTAGTGGGGTTTATAATTAGGACAATCCACTGTTCATTTTTGATAATATCAGCTGTACCATTGGTTTCATATGCAACTTTGAATAAAAATATTTTGTATTTATTAGATGTTTACAATTTTAAAACGTATTCCCAACATAAAGTTAACTTATTTACCTTTTAAAAAACTTTCAGAAAATGTTACTGAAATTACAATATACCATAATTGCAGATCTTATCTTATTATGATTCCACATAGCAGAGTAGCACTTAATAAAATAATGGCGTCACTTCTATTAATAATGTCATAATAGTGTCATAATGGTGCCCCAATATAACATTACTACATTTAAATTTGCAATGTTTGTCCTTAAAATATTTAAAAATGAAAAATCTACTGTAAGAACAAGATTGCTCTTCCTGCAGGAAATACATTCTGACGGTTTGAGTAAGTAATTGCTGAAGTTAACTCAACAAGGGAGAAAAGATTCTAGATAAATATCAATGGTATTGAAAGAAGCTGTACATAATACTACATTTGTGAGATGGTTATGAGCAATTTTTTCTAATAGTTAAAAATTAATTGTGAAGAACTTCATGAAGTCATTGCTAGTTAAGGTTAAGGGAATGGTTGACTCAACAGAGCTCTGACTTTTTGTCGTCCTGACTGCAGTGGTAAAGACAAAACTAGGGTTGTTCTTATTTTGTTTAATTAGTGATGAATAGTAAGATGTTCCAGGTTCATGCAGGTCTTTTAATTTTTTTTTTTTTAAATCCAACAAACAATTTTTCCAGGTTAAATGATGATCTTCTAAGTTAATGAGATGCTATTTCCTCTCCAGCTTACGAGTTATCTGCTTTAAGATGTGTGTTTGAAAGTTTTAGGCAGTGACTAAGTAAAATTATTAACAGTGTAACCGACCTGTGGAGTAGTGTTCAGGTCACTGCTGTGCACTGTGTTTGCACAGGGCGTTGAAGAAGATAACAGTGGATGAATTATATCTTTAAACTTAGTTATATCCAGGGCTGGACTGGGACAAAAAAATCGGCCTGGACATTTTGACTAGAGACCGGCCCACCAGATATTATTGGAAAAGCCATAAAGCCTTTGAATGAAAACAAACGCTGTTGTGACTAGAGATGGACCGATCCGATATTACGTATTGGTATCGGTCTGATACTGACCTAAATTACTGGATCGGATATCGGCGAGAAATAAAAAATGTAATCCGATCCATATCAAAAAAAGCACCTCACAAAACTTGCGACATGGCGTAACTCGGCTCATAACCGTAGCACGTCGGAGCAGTGTGCGTCACCTGATAGAGCGGCTGTGTGTATTTGGAGCCTCGCTACCAATCCGGCATTTCATCTCCGAGGAAGTTATCCCAGAGAGAAGTAAAGCAAGTGTGTAAGTTCATCTCTGAATGTTTGTAAAGTGTTCCCATGTTAAGCTTAACAACCGATATATGGAGCGACTGCCTCTCTCTCTCCCTCTCCTGCTGCTACTACAATCATGAAACTGATTAATGATCAGCTGATCGGCTTTTCTGTCGCGAGTCCGTCTCTCTTCTTTGTTTTTGGCCCACTTTGCACAAGAAAGAGGAAACCAGCGGCTGAACAACAGCAGCACGTTTAACCTTGATAAGCTGTTGTTAGAATTTATTTAATATTACTTCGTACACCAGGATCCTTTTCTACGTAGCTGACGGCTGGTAACTGTGCAGGGGCGGATCTAGCAAAGTTTAGCCAGGGGGGCCGATAGGGCATGAACAGGGAAAAGGGGGCACAAAGACATACTTTTCTTTCTTATTCTCATTTAAAATGTCTAGCTTTTAATAAATATTTATCTGAATCTTACACCCAAAGTTTTAATCTGATGTAAAATGTATAGAAGTCCATTACTGTATATACTAACTGTTAAGTCTAATATACCCTAGTAAGCTATACTACTTTTTCCTTTGGGAAAGTACCATCTGTGCAGTCTGCAATTCTGTTGAAGAAAGATGTTGAATTTATTTAATTATTCTTGAAAAATAATTTATTTCTGTGCATTTTGTTTCACCCTGCATCAAATTAAAGTTGATTACATCAATTAAGCATCATGAGGTGGAGGGTGGGGGGTGGTTCCCTATTTTTTTTTTTTGCTGGGAGTTTGCAACCCTATTAGTTAGGTTGCTTAATATTTCTGCTAAGTACTCTTTAAAATACCAGAATAGGGAGGATGGAGTAGGTTTAAGTTTATTAGATTGATCAGTATTGCTGAACTATGAAATATTTTGGGCGCAGTGTATTTTTTACATACAGGCATAACAGAATAGCTTTAGTGTTGTTGTTTATTTAAACTTGAGTATGAACTTATACAAAATGCAGCAAGATATTAAAAAAACAGTTTTATTTAATTAAAAATATTAAAAAACACACAATATCGGATTCATATCAGTATCGGCAGATATCCAAATTTATGATATCGGTATCGGTATCGGACATAAAAAAGTGGTATCATGCCATCTCTAGTTGTGACAGTGATGCACGCTGTCTTGTTGGTATATGTATGATTTCTATACATTTTACATCAGATAAAAACTTTGGTTGTAAGATTCAGATAATTATTTAATAAAAGCTAGATATTTTAAATGAGAATAAGAAAGAAAAGTATTTCTTTGTGCCCCCCTTTCCCTGTTAATGCCCTACCTGGCCCCCTGGCAAAACTTTGCTAGACCCGCCCCTGCACAGTTACCAGCTGTCAGCTACTTAGAAAAGGATCCTGGTGTTATTTGTCTCTCAGAAACAGCTCATAACTTCCCTTCAACTCATTCATGTCACCTAAAAGGTAAACCTGTTTCTCCATCACCTGTTCAGCTCTGATGATTCAGTAAGGACATCTCCTGGTTTCATCTTCATGTTTCCCTCTCACCACATATCCAAACCGACATCATGACCAGCAGCTTTACAGCTGTGGCTCCAACAAACATCAGCTGATACTAGAAATTAATATTAAATAAATTCTAACAACAGCTGATCAAGCTTAAACGTGCTGCTGTTGTTTAACGCGACATCCGCTGGTTTCCTCTTTCTGGCGCAAAGTGGGCGATAAACAAACAAGAGAGAAAAGCCGATCAGCTGATCATTGATCAGTTTCATGATTGAAGTAGCAACAGGAGAGGGAGGGGGGAGAATGAGAGGAGAAGAGGAAGCTGACAGCGCAAAGAAGCTGAATAACTCCAGCTTTGTGTCTTTTTCCATTCTAGCTGAAGTTTGGGACAAACTGCGTTCCCTTTTAGCTCAATACGAAACGCGTAATATTTTCTCTGAATGCGGGACGATTCCGTTTTTTATGGGATGGTTGGCAACTCTAATAATTAACCTTATGAATAAAATAAAGTTCACTATCAGTAACATCATAGCACCCACCCAGCTGTATAGAAACTCCGTCATGCTAGCTAGTACGCAGTACGAGTTATTGTAACTGACTGTAAAAAGTCAGCACAATGAAAATAGTTACAACTGAACTTGATTTATATCTGACCCAAATAGACTGCAGGTCATAACTTCTTACCTGAAGTTCAGGTAAGAACTTCAGGTAAGGACTTCAGGTAAGGACTGGACCGGCCCGATGGCCAGTCCAGCTATGGTTATATCCCTTATGGAAAGAAATCTACTGTGATGATATCTATTCCCCACTGCTGTGTAATTCATTATTGTAAAGTGAAATGTTTCTAAGACATGATCAGACAAAAAAGGTTTTCAGGAAATACTGTTAAATATTCTGTTTGTATTCAGTATGTCAGAACAAGAGTGTTAATAAAGTGGTGGGTGGATTCTTTTACATTTTGAAGGAACTGTGTCTTAATTCCACTTATTTTACATACAAGTTATTAGACAGAAACATGGGTGTGCCATGGGTTCCCCAATATCAACCATTGTGGCCGACTTATAAGTGGAAGAAGTGGAAAAGAGGGCTTTGTTATCCTACCCTGGAATACCACCAAGTCATTGGTTCAGGTATGTTAATGACACCTGGGTGAAAATCAAATCGGGGGTTCCCCGACACAGTTCACTGTTCATTCATTGGGCTGGTTTCAGTTGTTGTGCAATGTACTGTTTATTGTCCAGAACCAGAAAATTAGAGGTCATCCACGTCTTTATTTCTGTAAAACATTCCTGCAGTTTAACTAATTGGTGTGTGTTATCTGGCTTCATGGATAGATAGAGTTGCGTGTCATCTGCATAGCAGTGAAAATGTATGCTATGCCTTCTAATGATGCTGCCTAGGGGAAGCATGTATAATTGGTCTAATAGTTAAAATTTATTTGTGAAGAACTTCATGAAGCCATTACTCGTTAACGTTAAAGGGATGGTTGGCTCAGCAGAGCTCTGACTGTTTGTCAGCCTGGCTACAGTTCTGAAGAGAAACCTAGGGTTGTTCTTATTTTCTTTAATCAGTGAAGCAACAAACTATTTCTCCAGGCTAAATGATGATCTTCTAATTTTGTGATAAGCCATTTCCTCTCCAGCTTACGAGTTATCTGCTTTAAGGTCCACGTTTGAGAATTATACCATGGAGTCAAGTACTTCTGATTTGAGGCTTTATTTTTCAGAGGAGCTACAGCATCCAGTGTCATACGTAGTGAGGAGATAAAATTATTAACAAAATAATCAACCTCTGTTGGAGTAGCATTCAGGTAGCTGCTCTGCTCTGTGTTGGTACAGGGCATTGAAGATGGTAACAGTGGGAGAATCTTATTCTTAAACTTAGTTACAGCACTTTCAGAAAGGTATCTACTGTGATGAAGTCTACTCCCCACAGCTGTATAATTCATTATTGTAAATGTCAATTTATGAGGAAGCCACTGAATGCATTGGAGAAGCAATGGAGAGAGATAAAACAGGAGAGATCAACTGGATCTCTGCTGTCATATGAAATGCTGCCAGAAGGGGGCAGTATTTCAAGCCAATACAGCCTCTAGCGGTGGAAGATCTCTGATCTGCACAAACACAGACTTTGCTATAAACAGAGTTTTGGCTCGGAATAGAACACATAACCATTTGAAGCAGAAACATAAGCTGACAGAGAAAGAGGCAGTCAGACAGTTTCTTGGAGAGTGGCCCTGTTTGCAGATTCATGGAGACTGAATTCTTAGGAGAGAGAGTGTGAGGAGGAAACAGCTGGTTGTCACCTGGACAAGTGTAAAAGAGGCAAAGACTACATGGTGGTAGTTGTTGACCATTTTATAAAATATTCACAGGCATATGCAACAAAAGACAAGTCAAGGAAAATTGCAGCCAGAAAACTCTTTGATGACTGTATTATGCATTTTGATTTCCCCTTCAAGATACATCCCGATCAAGGAAAAGAGTTTGAAAATGCTCTGTTTCACAAATGCTGTGGCATTTGTCAGTCACTAAATTCCCCATATCACCCTCAAGCTAATCCTGCAAAGCGCTTCATTCAATAGGACGCTGCTGGGTATGTTGCCCACATTCGAAGAATCAAAGTTAAGATGGAAGGAGCACCTAAATAAAGTGGTTCATGCCAATAACTCAACTGTGCATAAAGCAATAGGATTTTCGCTGTCTTCTTTTTGGATGTGAGCTACTTTACCAGTCGACCAGATTTTTCCAAAGGAAGGAGAGGACAGGAGCCAGTCACAAACTACCTATGCAAAGAAGTGGGAAAAAAGTTATGCAGGAAGCATATGCCATTGCAGTGCAGAACATGAAGAAAAGTGCAAGAACAGGCGTTCCTACCCTTGAGCTAGGTGACCATGTCCAAGTGAGAAATCTCACACTGGTCACAGTGAGTGATGGGTGACTGGCTGCTCCAGCCAATGATGCGATTCACATTCATATATATGCAGCTATGACAGGCAGGCTATGACAGCGTCCTTATGTGCCAACACCGGTGTGGCTGATGTGGAGTGAAGACATCAAAATCAAATCAAATCACTTTTATTGTCACATCACATGTGCAGGTACACTGGTACAGTACATGTGAGTGAAATTCTTGTGTGCGAGCTTCACAAGCAACAGAGTTGTGCAAAATACAATAACGTAAAACAAGCAAAATATAAAAATGGCTAATCTAAAAAGTAATAAATATATGTACAATATGTAAAGGTATATACATTACTGAATGTGTATCCTAAATATGTTTTTCTACGTGTGTGTGTTTGAGTGTGTATATAGTATGTATATACATGTTTTACAAATGAAATAAAGTAAACAATAAAATAAGATATATAAAATATACAGAGGTTGGTATGTGCAAAACAGTGGTATTTATATACAGTATGGACCATGCTAATGACAACTTGTACAACCACTGGAGCTGTGAAAAGGACAGATGGAAAAATTAAGGTGAAGTTTAAGTTGTCAGTGAGATTTGTGCTCATAGTGTCATTTATTTAAAATTTTCATTTGTGGATATTGATCATTAAATACTCTCACTAGTTTATGAGTAGTAGAAATGCAAATAATCGTGTTATTATCAGAAATGGGAATAACAGCCATTAATTTTTTCAGTAACTAGTAATCTGAATAATTACTGTTTGTGTTGTTACAACGCTGTTACTAACAAGAAAATGCAGTGTGGACTCGTTACCATTTTTTAACACACAGACGGTTGAAGCTGCACAAGTGCTGCTGATTAGCTGAGGTAGAATAAAGTAGTCATGGTAAACCAATGGCATGACCAATTTAAGATGACAAAGCAACAAGATGTTATGTCAACCTAGGACAACCCCGATTCTCCATTTTTGTTTTAAAAGTGTGGACTTCAAACTATATTCCAGTTTTTAAATTGTGTTGATAGACCATTTAAAACCAGAGTTATGATAAAAAATCTACGCAATGTTTTTTCCTGACTACTATCATTGTTTATATTTACTGCGCGAAGAAACAGTAAAAACTGCGTTTTCTAAGGGAAGCGCTGAAAAGCACTCTCTGCTTGTAAACAAACCCCCCCCCACACACACACACACACTACCATGTCAACAAATAAAAAATGATACGGCAACACAGAATTTGGTTGTTTAGGAAGAAGGGGAAGTTTTAGGAGTGACGGCGGC
Source organism: Pelmatolapia mariae (assembly GCF_036321145.2). Lineage (NCBI taxonomy): Eukaryota > Metazoa > Chordata > Actinopteri > Cichliformes > Cichlidae > Pelmatolapia > Pelmatolapia mariae. The sequence goes on from NC_086244.1 coordinate 41,982,190, forward strand.
GAGAGAGCGAAAGAGAGAGAGAGAGTTTTGAGATGTGAGAGATTTATGACGTTTAGAGTGTTTGGAGTCTAAAGTTAGTGTGTTGTATTGTGTAGTTAGTGTGTAGTGTCAGAACAATGAGGCGACTGCTGAATGTCACAGTTGCTGCCAAAAAGCCACCAAAGGCGGGTTACAAAGTAAACTCTGTCTCCAGGTGGAAAACATGAGGAGTGATACATCTCCTGTTATCAGGCCTGCAGGTATCAGGCTTGTGATGTGCTCCCTTATCTTATAGTAGTGGTCCCCAACCTTTTTTGTGCCACGGACCGATTTATGTCTGACAGTATTTTCACGGATCGGCCTTTAAGGTGTCGCGGATGAATACAACAAAATAAAACCAGTACTGGTACCAAAAAAAAAAGAAGAAAACACACGGGAAAAGACCGAGAGACACCAAGTTAATGATTAAAATGATAAAAAACAAAAGAATAATGCTAAAAACAATAAAAACCCTGAATTTCACACCCGAGCCTCAACTCTTGTGGCCCGGTACCAAACAACTCCGTACCAGTCTGTGGGGTCTGCTGTCTTATAGCGGACAGAAATTATTTTTTGGAGTGGCACAAATAATTTGTGTGGCATCTTATTTCTTGCAGAACACCTGATTGTAAATAGTTTTAAATGGTTATTTTTAAAAAAGAAAAAGCCTTGGCTGCATTTTTAGATAAATAGCTGCATATACCTTTGTTGTTTACAAAACTCAGTTTCTTTTTTGAAGAAATAACTAATAGCTATAATTAATTATTTTTTCAAAGTAACATTGGTCACCCCCTCTATTTTGCAGACAAAGAGTTGCAGGACTCTCTCCCAGACCACAGTCAGGAGCTCGGTGCACAGCAGGAGCTTCACACAGACCCTCATAATACAAGTCAGAGCTTTATAAAAAAATGTTAATGTTTTATTTTAATGTTTTCTTAATGTTAATGTTTTCAAAATTGGAGTTCAAGTTATTTTTAATTCCAATAGTGTTAACATACTACACAAGTCATGAACAAGATTTTTTTTTTAATTTTCATTGTAAGTGGACTGAAGCACTTAATTAAAAGTATTCTAACATAAATGTAAATGCTGTCATTGGATTCTTTTAATAAACCATCCAACTTGGATAAATTCGATGCTGGTGTGACCACAGTGCACACGTCTGCTGTTGCTCACAGTTGTCCAAGGGACCGCTCAGGGAGTTTATGTGTTTGCTCAGACACATGAAAAATTATTCAGTTCAATTCAATTTATATAGCGCCAAATCACAACAACAGTCGCCTAAAGGCGCTTTATATTGTAAGGTAGACCCTACAATAATACATACAGAGAAAAACCCCAACAATCAAATGACCCCCTATGAGCAAGCACTTTGGCGACAGTGCGAAGGAAAAACTCCCTTTTAACAGGAAGAAACCTCCGACAGAACCAGACTCAGGGAGGGGCGGGGCCATCTGCTGCGACCGGTTGGGGTGAGAGAAGGATGACAGGATGAGAGACGAAGAGAGACAGAGATTAATAACAAGTGTGATTCAGCAGAGAGGTGTATTAACACATGTTGAGTGAGAAAGGTGACTGAAAAGGAAATACTCAGTGCATCATGGGAATCCCCCAGCAGCCTACGTCTATTGCAGCATAACTAAGGGAGGATTCAGGGTCACCTGGTCCAGCCCTAATTATATGCTTTAGCAAAAAGGAAAGTTTGAAGTCTAATCTTGAAAGTAGAGATAGTGTCTGTCTCCTGAATCCAAACTGGAAGCTGGTTCCACAGAAGAGGGGCCTGAAAACTGAAGGCTCTGCCTCCCATTCTACTTTTAAATACTCTAGGAACAACAAGTAAGCCTGCAGTGTGAGAGCGAAGTGCTCTAATAGGGTGATATGGTACTACAAGGTCATTAAGATAAGATGGGGCCTGATTATTTAAGACCTTGTATGTGAGGAGCAGGATTTTGAATTCTGGATTTAACAGGAAGCCAATGAAGGGAAGCCAAAACAGGAGAAATCTGCTCTCTCTTTCTAGTCCCTGTCAGGACTCTTGCTGCAGCATTTTGGATCAGCTGAAGGCTTTTCAGCGAGTTTTTAGGACATCCTGATAATAATGAATTACAGTAGTCCAGCCTGGAAGTAATAAATGCATGAACTAGTTTTTCAGCGTCACTCTGAGACAGGATATTTCTAACTTTAGAGATGTTGCACAAATGGAAGAAAGCAGTCTTACATATTTGTTTAATATGTGCGTTGAAGGACATGTCCTGGTCAAAAATGACTCCAAGGTTCCTCACAGTGTTACTGGAGGCCAAGGTAATGCCATCCAGAGTAAGAATCTGGTTAGATACCATATTTCTAAGATTTTCAGGGCCGAGTACAATAACCTCAGTTTGATCTGAATTAAGAAGCAGAAAGTTAGCGGCCATCCAGGTCTTTATGTCTTTAAGACATTCCTGCAGTTTAACTAATTGGTGTGTGTTACCTGGCTTGATGGACAGATAGAGCTGCGTGTCATCTGCATAGCAGTGTAAATGTATGCTATGTCTTCTAATGATGCTGCCTAGGGGAAGCATGTGTAATGTAAACAGAATTGGTCCTAGCACTGAACCCTGAGGAACACCATAATTGACCTTAGTGTGTGAAGAGGACTCTCCATTTACATGCACAAATTGGAGTCTATTAGATAGATATGATACAAACCACTGCAGTGCAGTACCTGTAATACCTACAGCATGTTCTAATCGCTCTAATAGGATATTATGGTCGACAGTATCGAACGCTGCACTGAGGTCTAGCAGGACAAGCACAGAGATGAGTCCACTGTCAGAGGCCATAAGAAGATCATTTGTAACCTTCACTAAAGCTGTTTCTGTGCTGTGATGAGCTCTGAAACCTGATTGAAACTCTTCAAATAAGCCATTCCTCTGCAGGTGATCTGTTAGCTGTTTGACAACTACTCTTTCAAGGATGTTTGATATGAAAGGAAGGTTGGATATTGGCCTATAATTAGCTAAGACAGCTGGGTCTAGAGATGCTTTTTGAGTAAAGGTTTAACTACAGCCACCTTGAAGGCCTGTGGTACATAGCTGATTATTAGAGATAGGTTGATCATATTTAAGATTGAAGAATTAATTAATGGCAGGACTTCTTTGAGCAGTGTTGTAGGAATGGGGTCTAAAAGACACGTTGATGGTTTGGAGGAAGTAATTATTGAAGTTAACTCAGAAAGATCAATTGGAGAAAAAGAGTCTAACTTAACATCAATGGTACTAAAAGTAGCTGTAGATAATGTTACATCTGTGGGATGATTTTTAGTAATTTTTTCTCTAATGGTTAAAATTTTATTTGTGAAGAAGTTCATGAAGTCATTACTAGTTAACGTTAAAGGGATGGTTGGCTCAGTAGAGCTCTGAGTGTTTGTCAGCCTGGCTACAGTGCTGAAGAGAAACCTGGGGTTGTTCTTATTTTCTTCAATCAGTGATGAATAGTAAGATGTTCTGGCTTTGCGGAGGGCTTTCTTATAAAGCAGCAAACTATTTCTCCAGGCTAAATGATGATCTTCTAAATTTGTGACACGCCATTTCCTCTCCAGCTTACGAGTTATCTGCTTTAGGCTACGTGTTTGAGAATTATACCACGGAGTCAGGGACTTCGGATTTGAGGCCTTAGTTTTCACAGGAGCTACAGTATCCAGAGTCGTACGTAGTGAGGAGGTAAAATTATTAACAAGATAATCGACCTCTGTTGGAGTAGCGTTCAGGTAGCTGCTCTGCTCTGTGTTGGTACAGGGCATTGAAGATGATAACAGTGGGTGGATTATATTCTTAAACTTAGTTACAGCACTTTCAGAAAGACATCTACTGTGATAAAGTCTACTCCCCACTGCTGTGTAATCAATTATTGTAAATGTAAATGTTATCAGGAAATGATCAGACAGCAGAGGGTTTTCAGGAAACACTGTTAAATGTTCAGTTTCTATGCCATATGTTAAAACAAGATCTAGAGTGTGATTAAAGTGGTGGGTGGGTTCTTTTACATTTTGAGAGAAGCCAATTGAGTCTAATAACAGATTAAATGCAATGTTGAGGCTGTCATTTTTAGCATCTACATGGATGTTAAAATCACCCACAATAATTATTTTATCTGAGCTGAGCACTAAATCAGATAAAAAGTCTGAGAAATCAGAGAGAAACTGTGTGTAAGGCCCAGGTGGACGATAGATGATAACAAGTAAGACTGGTTTCTGAGTTTTACAGCTGGGGTGGACGAGGCTAAGCATCAGGCTTTCAAATGAATTAAAAGTCTGTCTGGGTCTTTGGTTGATTAATAGGCTGGTGTGAAAAATTGCTGCCACACCGCCCCCTCGGCCTGTGCTTCGAGGTTTCTGGTAGTTAGAATGACTCGGGGGTGTTGATTCATTTAAACTAACATAATCATCCTGCTGCAACCAGGTTTCTGTAAGGCAGAGTAAATCGATTTGTTGATCAATTATTAAGTCATGTACTAACAGAGACTTGGAGGAGAGAGACCTAATATTTAATAATCCACATTTCACTGTTTTACTCTTTGGTTCAGATGTGGATACTGTATTGTTCTTTCTTTGTGATTTTTTTTTAATATTTAAGTCATTTTTTGCTGTTTTTTAGGGTTATTTTTTTGTCTGTTTGGGAGCTGACACAGTCTCTACAGAGATGAGGTTTTGGGGGGATAACAGGAGGAGAGAAGCTGCAGAGAGACGTGTAAGACTGTAACTCTGCTTCCTGGTCCCAACTCTGGATAGTCATATTTTGGGGTGTTTAATAAATTTGGCCAGATTTCTAGAAATGAGAGCAAGTTAACTGTGCTAAGATACAGATGGACAAACTGGTGGCTAACGGCTAATGGCTAACCACTTGGACATAGTAGTGGTAGACAAGCAGAGGAGGACGGTCATAGTGGTAGATGCAAGTATACCAAATGAAAGCAGCATCAGGAAGAAAGAAAACTCAAGATTATCTGGAGGGTGAAGGTAACAGTGGTCCCAGCGGTAATCTGTGCACTCGGTGCAGTGACCCCCAAGCTAGGCGAGTGGCACCAGCAGATCTCAGGAACAACGTGGGACCCTCAAGCTCCCAGGCCTTGTCAACGCGTTAACGAGCTAACTGCTTGTTAAATATATATATATATATATATAATTTATTATATATATATATATATATATATATATATATATATATATATATATATATATATATATATATATATATATATAATTTATTTATATATATATATATATATATAATTTATTTATATATATAGCTGTGAAAGTAAATCTGACAGCTTGTTACTATCATACATATCTGAAAAAACTGAAAAACAATTTGATTGAAAACACTAATGCAATGCTTAACAGCAATTAGGAAAGTGAGAGAGCGAGACTTCTGACTGAGAAAAGTTCAGAGTGCTGTTGTGATATAATAGTGTGTATAAAAACAATGAGAAAGGCTGAGTTGCTGAAATGCGTTACTGATTTGAGAACTGCACTGCAAGAATGAGAAAGATGTTTCTTATGTGAGAACTGGACCAAAGCGACCCAGAGAAACTGTAAATACATGACATAGTGCCACCTTTAGTGGTTTTTAACTGTTTTGGGGCTACAGAAATTTTACAGTCAAAATGACAAAACAAATCCATCAGGCCTGTATAAATTTTGGTCAGAATTGTTATTTGGTTTATTTGGTTTCAGTTTAATTGTTGGTGAGCTAGGTACACATACCTCTATGAAGGTTCTCAGTAGGGATGGGTATTGATAAGATTTTCACGATTCCGATTCCATTTTTGATTCTGTTTAACGATTCGATTCTTTATCGATTCTTTTTAAAAAAGGAGAACACTAAGGTCGATTAGCTTAGAACTTTGTTTTATATCTTCTCTTTGAACAAGATAGAAATTTAGGAGTAACATGGCCTTACAAACCCAACAGTGAGATCTTAAGAGATCCACAGCCTACGGCTCTTCAATGGGGTGTCACAGGGTCCCCGGGAAAAAAAAATTGTAAATGTAAAATAATAAAATAAATATTCTTCTGTTGCAATAACAAAGTATAACATAAATTATTCTGTAGCAATTACACAAGAATATCCAGTAATGTCCCTGCCTACAATTAAACACATTCACTTACTGAAAATTGGGGGCATCTGCTGTGACAAATGGGTGCAAGCCTTTGACCACAAACTTAGTCACTGCTCGGTGACATTTTGGCCTGAAAGGAGACGCTACCGGTAGACTGCAGCGAGAACTGCCAGCATCTGAGCCAGCCAGACTCTGTCTCTCTCATCATGGTCACCTAAATGCACAGTAATGGCAGGTTTTGTAATAAGGCAGATCGCGCTAACATAATATGCACTGTTAGTTGATTATTTACCTGCCGCATTAACGGGAGAGGACGTGCAAACGTTACCGCTGCTGCTGGGTTGAGATTCACGAGTCCGGAGTGGAATTAAAAACACGACATTCATTTAAGGTCATCGCGTGTTTTGTGAGCAAATGCTTTTGCATATTCGTAGTGTTTCCTCCCTTAAATGAAATATCTACTTTGCAAGTATTGCAAGTTGCCCTGTTGTCATCCGTTCTCGTAAAGTATAACCAAACTTTTGAGCGTTTGAGCCGCCATGTTTCCTGCCAGGTAAATGACGCTCCGCAACGTGGTGGCGTCATTCGGGGCGACTGGAATCGATAAGGGAATCGTTTGCAAAAATGCCAAACAATTCCAAGGAATTGAAACAGTGGGAACCGGTTCTCAACAAGAACCGGTTTTCGATACCCATCCCTAGTTCTCAGTCATCCATTGTAGTCTAAGGAGCTTGGTAAGGAAAGCGTCTGGACTTCTTTAAGTTGCTTGAAGATGTTTCACCTCTCATCCGAGAAGCTTCTTCAGTTCTAGGGTCAAATGGTGGAGAGTCCCAGATTTAAGCCCTATAAGAGTGTCACCCCAAGAGGGACATGGACCCCCTAATAATCTTCTACCTAACCACATGAGCCAAGGTGTGAAATTTTAAGTACATTTTCAAAATGGTATTGTCTTTAAATAATAATAATTAAACTTTTAACATGAATTGTAATTTTTCTTCTTATTAAAATAAGGCAGGAACATAAAAGGTTATTTGACCAGCTTCAAATTTAAACTCTGAGTAACCTTTGCCAACATTATTTTGTACATTAGGCTAAAACTGTGTGATCATCAAACATTTTAGTGCAAAAAAAATAACAAACCCATTGGACTCACGATACCTCCATGCTCCATTCAGCCAGTTACTGACAAACTAGCCTGTTCATATTTTCAGAGCTCAAGGCAGCTCTCTTTTTTGTTACTATGTGACCTGCAAGTGAGAACAGTCTCTCACATGGGAAGGAAGCAGCAGGACTAATCAAATACTTGCAGGCCAGGACAAACAGCTATGGGTGGGTCCCTGCTCGACTGCAGCGGGCAGTCTGTCTCACTGATGGTGGATTCTGCTCTGTACAAACTCAGGGCCCTGTTACAGAGGGCTTCCTTATCTGAGGTTATGTCCACATTGAAACGGCTGAAAACGCTTACGCTCCAGTCCTGCGCATGCACAGAAGCGAGTGAGAATTAAAGAATTTGAAGAAAAGCTATCTGGAGCATGTACAAACTGATGTTCATCTTTTTTAGGGCTGTCAAAATTGAGAGCAATCAAAACAACTGCTGTATAATGCCCTCTGCTATCTTTGTTTAATTGGTCACATGACTGCATCACATGACTAAAATGCGTCATTGTTTTAGAAAGTCTGCGTTTTTGAGTGTCCACACTGCGACGGGACAGCTCCATTTTGAAACGAAAACGCATTAGTGTGGACGTAGCCTGAATCTGTAGCAGCCTAACCTTAACATAATCCTAACACCTTTTGTTGGTATTTTAACTGCTAGTGCTAACAGCTCCCACAGTTTCTGTGCTCACCGCAACATATTTTGCATTTAGATGGTACCGTAAGGTGCTTCTCTAACTCTGCTAACTCTGTTTTGCAGTTTGCACAAAACCATGCCTTTATCCAGGCTTCCGTCGGGTAGTCTTTTGAACTGAGATTCCGATTAGACCTAGCAACACGCTTTCTTCTGATTCTTCCATTTTTGTAGCTGTGTAATTGGTATACCAGGAAATCGTGCATTGACAAAAGTTCCCCTTTGCTTGGAATGCAAAGTGCGGTTAAATGCGTTAATTTTTTTTTAATGCGTTATTTTTTTCACCCCTAGTAATTTCATAGCTGAGCTTTTGTTGCTGAAGTGTTCAGGACTGGTCAACAATAGAAAGAGTATGAAAAGCCCTTAAAGCCTAATAATGTGCCCATAAAATGTGCCTGGCACTATTCTGACTACAGTTTCCACACTGGTACCATTAAGTAATAACAGAGTACAGATTTAATTTACTTCAGTTTGATATGACATTGTGTTTGAGTAGTGAATATTTTTTCCTAATTTTCTCCTCACTCCTCATATCCAGATACATAAAAGTCATAGCTGAAAATGGCAAAAATGCTCAAAGCAGGCTAACCAGTTATTTTATAGGTACATCTATAAAATAACTGGTAACATTATGGCTATAAAATCCACCTGTGGAACCTGGTGACCATGGTCACTCAGACTTCTTCCCTTTCACAGCTCTTGAGTAAATAGGCGATTCGGCTGGAAAATGTAAAATGCAGTGTAATGTTCAACCACATTTATTTTCCACATCCATCTAACATTCTTCTTAGATTGGTGGTTCTTCTTCACATACTTTTGCACTTTCCTTTTACACTACCATCACACAGAGAATATGGTTTATGAAGCGTTTCACAGCAGCAAAGTCTAAGTCTAGTCTAAGTTATGTGACACTGATCAGCTGTTTTGGAAAGGTCACTTATGAAACGTAATAGCTCACAGTTTTCTAGTTTCCCTGATCAAAATATAATTTTTAAGACAACTAATTATTTCATAGAAGTCAAAGTGAAATATTATGGACTCTTCAGCACTGAAGGTCTCTTTCTCTGAAGTTATGACTGCCCAGTTTGGTTGTGTGACAAACTAAGAGTAATATACATTTGACTGGCTGAACTCAGCAGCAGCAACGACGGTGTTGCCCTCTGATTTGTCTAATCATTTGGTTTGCTGACCTATTTTTTCTGAAAGTAGCCAAAAAGAAGACATTCCTGTATGAAAAAATGTACACAATGAATGGTATATTTTATATATCCTAAAAATTATAGACAGACTCTATTTTAGTAAGGGAGGATGTAATAATGGAGGAATAAACAAATGACCTACAGCAATCTGCTCTTCTTTCTCTTTTCTGTATTGCAGAAACAGATTATGTTTAAAGTAACAAATGAGTTAAATAATTAAATGAACTTATGAAATGAACTGAACAGAAATTTTAAAATAAAGATGGATTTGAAAAAAATAACTGCATCAGATGTGATCAATTTAATTTAGAAAAAAACAAGTGAGAAAAGCTGCCTCAGTCCTGAGGCACAGGTTACCTAATAAGGTTAATAATAATGACAAAACCTTCTAAAGAAAATAAAGCTTTGAAGGTTCTTGAGCTTCCGTTGTGCCTCAGTGGCATTCTGTTAGGTTAGATGACCTTTGACAACACAAAAAAATAACCTCAGAATGAGCTGTTTACACCTGTTAGAATGTCATACAGCATGTTACTGGGCTTTCCCCCCGCTTACTGCTTTAATGCTTCCTCTTCAAAAAAATCTATTCGTGTACCATTTGAGGTTGTTGATACTGAAATGATTACAGATTTACACAGAACAAGCATTCCGACACCAGGAAATAATATTTCCGAGCAGTTTAAAAACAATAAGTAATTATTCATTACTAAATGAATTTTCATATAAACAGACTGGCACTGCCAGCCAAACAGCTCCTTTCCATTATAGTGAAAAACAAGTCCTTTTTAACTCTGTCATCCAAAAGAGGCGCTTAGACACAGAGCAAGAACACTGAGCGGTCGATTATGACCGATTCAGCTGCTGACAACCAAAAAGCACGGAACAGAAAGTCACGTAGCCAGAAGCAGAAAAGACTTAAATATATCACACCATGAGCGCTGTATTTGTAGGATTACCATAAGTCCACTGAAAAGATTCATGGAAGAAAAATGTTTAATTAAGACTTTGTTCTTTATAACGTTGATTTAATCACCTGGTTGTGTCATTAAAGTTAAAATCTCTTTTGCAAAAAAAAATGTGTGTATTTCTTTTGCAATTGATTTCTGTGACGATGTCCTTTTGTCTTTTCTCATACAATATATATTGATCAGCAGGGTTTTTTGTTTTGTAGGCCAACTTCAGTCTACATCAAGCTCCTTTAAGGTCTAATGAACAGTGTTAATATACAAGACAAATGCATGCTCACGGACACAGTTTGCTATCTAACTAAACAAATTCTATTACAGCAGCATTATGTGTATGGATGACAAGAAGATGGTCTGTTAGAATCTGTGTTCACTCCAAAGGAAACCAAAAAATACTAAATATTGATAATTGATGTCTACTAGATATGTTAGTAATAATGACTCTATACTAGCTAAAGTTCTAAGATGACAGCTGAGAAAATCTAGTTTGTCCTGTCCTGCTAACATTATTTATCCTGTTCAACCTTTTTTATCAAGTTACCTAGTTACGATTAAGTTGAGCTCATCTGCCACAGAAATTAGTAAGAAAACTGAAAACAGTTTGGCTTTATGGCCTCCTAGTTCTCTTATCTTATTTGTTCAAATCCAGAAAAATCCACATTTTATTCAGTCAAAAATTGTATTTTATTTGGCTTTAATCCCGGCGGCCACCAAGTTAATGCACACAGTAACACAATAACAGTCCAACATTGCTGCCAATAGAATTAAATAAGATAATATGAAAGTATGTGGGTAAATGTAACATGACTAACTGTGACCTCATATGACTGTACTTGAACTCTGACTTACATAATATATTACTTTGTATGAGTATATGATTCCTGCTTGAGTCAGATCAAATCCAGATAAAATTTCAGCGAAGAACCATGACTGCAGTTTGACTTCCTGACATCATAAATGGAAGATTATATTATTGTGTTTACGATATTACTTTCATTAATTAAGATGCCAAGTGAAAAAAAATGCTATATATTTTAGCTCAACCAAGCAGATCATAGATCTGCTGTCAGGGTGGATGCTCAATAAGGGGCTCTGCATGACCCTTACATGCCCAAAAAGGTATAAGCAGTCCTACTGCTCTATAAGCCACAAGTATTATCACACACACACACACACGCGTGCAGGGTTAGGGTTACCTGGGTTACACTAAGAAAATAAGGTGCTGACTGGTTCTGCATATTAAAGGTGCCATGGCCAAATGAGCATTAATAATGCTGGTTAGAGTGGATATTCTAGATGTGAAGGTTTAAACACTGTCATTACCAACACACTGGTACTGTACCTGAATTATGAAAAAAGTCAAAGTAATGCAGCAGTGTTTTATATTCTATTTGGCAGTGTCTCAAAAGGTTTTCTATTTGGAAATCAAACTGAAATTAAAGGATCACAAAATATGACATATGGTGTGTAATTTGTTGAGAACAAAATGATGTGAAAATAGATAACTCAAAATCATCAGTGTTTGAGGGCTGGATTTAAAATCAGACCTAAAAATTAAAAGGTCAAAATGCTTTTCTTTTTCTAGCTGTAGAGAACCGGAGAGAGCGAATACTTCATATATTCAGGCATTTTGTTCTTCCAAAACTTTAAACTACAGGAGATAATATGCCAAATCTAATTTCTTTGAAATTCTGAATTCAGGACTTTCACTATAAAATGTCAGCTTCACACTGGTAGGATTTGACCTCGATTGAAACACACAGTCAGCCCCATTCTGGACTGAATCAGCTGAATCAGCCTTAAAATCCAACACATTTGTGAAGGAAGAACTGAATCACTAACACATACTAACAATATTTTTATGTTTTCGCTCTGAATCATACAGACACATCGTCAGTAACAGTACTCAGAACAAAAGCTTGTCAGCAAAAAAAAACAATTAAAAAAAACGAATTTTCACCTCATCACAATGACATGTGTGGAATGAGAAAGTACAGTCATCAAAGCTTTTCTCACTCTGCCAATATTCACACGAGAACATTACTCACACAGTAAGAGATGGTACTAACTCATATTTGAGCTCAGGTATAACTGCAGCATCAGGTGTACGTGCAAAGCCATAGCTTCCAGCAGATATCTGTATCACTGAGGAAGGACAAATAAGCCAGTTCCTTCAGGTGTTCAGACCTGAAGGAACTGCTGAGCCCTTTCATTGCTGTCATCTGGCTACACTTTCTTTTTTAAAATGAAAGACCTCAAATTGAGTGTGAAAATCGATGGAAACAAGAAAAACCCGTCAAGCAGAAATGGTCTGCTTTGGAACCTTAACTGCTTTACTTTCACAATAGACAGAGGAATGTACATAGTATGTACCGGGAAAAAGGCCTGTGGTCTTCCAGCACTGAGACAATAAACAGACATAGCAGCTCAGAGAAACCAGGAATTCCAGGTAGTGATCAACAAAGTGCTGTATAGATTAGAGTAAGCTGTCAAATAAAGCATGGACGGCACTCCCATGCTGCACATATATTTACTATTACTGGAAGGAAACACATTTTCTAGTCACACATCATTAACTTACAGTCTGATGTAAATCGAAATGTCAATTTTCAATTTCATGAGCCCTACTTTTAGTTTTTTAACTTAAATTTGAAGAAATATTTTAAAAAAATCTGCATTCTTCTTGTGTTACTTTTAAGACATAAACAAGGAATGTGGTCTTGATTCCATGTAGAAACTAAACTAATAAATGCAAATCTCTGACATTTTGCAGGACATGTTTGCTTTTTCTAAACTTCACCCAAAACCCTGTCCCAGTGTTATAGACACGCTGTCCAGAGTCCTGTAGGCTTCCCGAATATCACACCAACCTGAACCAGTGAAGAACTGATTCACACTCACAAAATAGGAATTATTACTTCTATAGATGTATTTTCAGATTGTGTGACATGCTTCTGTGTGATGAAACAATTTTAGATTTCTTTCTTTCTGTTTTTTTAATAACATTTTTTACTTGAATTCTGCTCTTTGGCATTTTGCTGCAAAGACCCGATGTGGTTTAGATTTCTGCCTCACAGATGGGCCGTTGGTCTGCCTTCCAGACTCAGTGGATGCCCAGAAGGCAGATACAAAGCTGGGGTTTGATTCATTGAAATTGTCCATTAAGAAGAAGAGAGGTGCTTCCTTGGAAAAGCAGTTTTTCACTTTTTTCCTGTTTCATTCGTGCCTCATAGATTTAGATTGAAAAACACTTTTAAATGTCACTTTTTAAAATTTGCACACTTGTATTGCAGTTCTGGTGCAAGCCGAAATTGAAAGACGTGTCATGCTGATGTGCTGTTGACTGGTGAATAAAGACATAACCTGTGTGAAATAATGGACAGAAGAAGGTGAGCAATGTGGGAAGACGGAAAAAGTTGTTATTTTGTCAAAACTGTCGGAACCTTTCATAAATCCGTTTGCACTTCTTGCTCAGGTATAAAACGGTTTACTTTCCAACAGACAGATTTTTTTAGGTTGTCAGAGCAGAGTTTGGAAATGTTTTTGTTGCAGTTTCTTGGTGTGTTTTGATTTGCTGACTACATGAGCTTTACATTCCCCCATCTCCTGCTCTGGGTATAAATATAAGTTGATGTCGTGCTGCTTTGATGTGTCCGCGTGCTCTCAGATAGTCAGGTGAGTGCTTAACACGTATCTTTTTATTCTGATGTTTGTACATAAATCAGTACCAGAAACATTTATTTCAGGTCAAGATGTCCAAGATTGATTCTGATATTTAACATTTAATTATATTTTCCTTTAAAACAAAAAAGCACAGTGCTGCTGAATAAAATTAAACATTAAGCTGAAAATTGTATGTGCTCTTTTTGTTGTTGGGTTGTTTGGGTTTTTTGTGAAATATAACCTTTTTTTTTTCTTTTTTTTTTAAACTTTTTTACTTTTTTCTTGTGTTGCCAACCACACTTTGCAGTCTTCCTCAAAATAAGGTCTATCTGTCATACATCTTGAAGTCGTAGTTGCTGAAAACCATATTTCCTGTGGAATTACTCCCCCCTTGAATCATTTCTCCCTCGAAGTACCTGAGAAAAGGAAGACTGTGGCAAGGAGGAGGTTCTGCATACGCTTCTCCGGTAAGCACAAATCGTACTGTTTTACAATAAATTTTCAAAAGTTATTTAATTGGACTCAATGCAGAGTGAGATGTTCAGAACATATTTTAAAAACTTTGCGATGATGGCAACACTCAGTCAACAAGGATGTACAGTCAGTCCAAATATTCATAAATCAAAATTTTATCAAAAGCAGCATATACACAGATACACAGACACCGAAAACAGAGAGGGCATCTCGTTGGGATGAAGGGCCCAGAAATCTTTGGGAAGCTATTTAAGATGATAATTTTGAGATTTATCAAAGGTGACGATTTCATACTACAGTGCATTTAACTTTGATATGTTAATATATGCATGCGGTTTAAAAACGCACACACTAAAACATTTGGCACTATTAAAGCTTACGATCATGATGAGGTCAATCATATGGTGACAGAGAGGTCCTGTTGCACAGCGGGACGTGTGTGGCCGAGCTCGCTCTTTTTATAGACCTGAGCCCATTTCAGTTTCAGAGATTTGAACAGTTTAGAGCAATTTCACTCATCCATTTCCCCCAAACTGCAGTATTAATCTTTTTTTTTCATCTACAGAATGTTTCTGGAAAGAGTTTATGGTCATTTTACTGTGCAGCTTCTCAGCCATAGGTGAAATAGTGAACAGAAAAAGCATTTTATCTTCTCATTTGTAGGGTCAATACATAAAATATAAAATATTAATGTTTTTTTAAATGTATTTAAATGTATTTAACATTTATTTATTTAAAAGTATACAAAACAGATTGAACAAATCTTGTTCTTTACTTTTTGTGAAGTGAGGACTCTTCAGGCCATTATAATGACTCTGTTTTTTTAAACAATTGTGCCCTCAGGGACTGAAGCAGTCAGTTGGACTTTTTTGTCCTAGTGTTCATGTACTAAAAATGATTAAAGTTCATTTCTATCTCACTCTCAGTCTTTTAGTGTCAGAATGACATCCTCCGTCATTTACTGCACGTTAGTGGCACCAAGTACATCGAGACGTTCATAATGTTTATTTAACACGTTTTATTTATGTGTTGGCTAAATGTATGTGTGTGTGTGTGAGAGTGTGTGTGTGTGTGTGTGTGTGTGTGTGTGTGTGTGTGTGTGTGAGTGTGTGTGTGTGTGTGTGCGAGTGTGTGTTAAGGTTTGGAAATGATTTTGGCGTGTTGTATTACATTAGATGTTTTTTTTTTTAATGACTAACATAACCCAGAGCATGTTCTTTGTTCTGTCAATATGAGGTGTGTTGTTGTGGAACTTGTAGACTTGTATACAGTGTTGGACATATGGATGAGGAGAGTTACGAGAGTTGTTAATAAAAAAAGGCACAAAAGTGAAAACTCCTCTCCAGACTTTTGTAAAAGCTGCAGCCATCTTGTTAGCTGAAACCAGGAAATAACAGTGCGGTGGTAAAGAGTGTATTACCGCTGTGAAAGGCTTAGAGCATCTCTCTAATAACACATTTCATTCTGCTCTTCTATCTTAGTCTGATTTATTGCTAACTGACCAATAGAACTGCTGAAATCACAAGTTATATGCTAGCTAGCGAAACGGGAGGATCAACTTAAAAGCCCTGTGTTAACTGAACATGAAATCACATGAAATTTACAGTCGATGTTTAAAATGTCATGCAGTTTCTATAAAACAGGGTATGCCTCATACAAATATTCTCTTCAAGGCATTAATATTTTAAAAAATAGTCGTATTTACATCTTACATATGCAATTTACTGGTTTCTGCATTAATCTTGTAATCATTATATAATAATCTAATAATTGCTGAGCTATGGAATAGTGTCAGAAAAGTGAAACGTACAGAAATCACATTTGGTGAAACTATAACACTGGGGAAGGTTGCTTTGGGGCTCGAGCCATTCTTTGCTGTTGCTGGGAAAGAGGCTGATTCTATACTGGACAGGTGGACTGCTCACAATTTCAAGTCAGTCGGCAGGAATCAGGAACACAAACACTTCAGCATTTGCAATTTTCCACATCTGTTATATACATATATGTGTGTGTGTGTGTGTGTGTGTGTGTGTGTGTGTGCTATCTAGTGCCGTGATGAGGCTATCAGTGCTATTGTGCAAAAACTAGAGCTTTAGTCATGACAATAATATTCTGTGTAGGCCTACTTCCTTTTCCTCCGTTCATTTTAAATCTGTTTATCTGCATCACACCTCTTGGTCTGAAGGTTGAGAGGAACAAGAAAACCCACTCTGATAGAAAACTGAAATAAAGATGATTGATGTCTTGAGATAGCGAGTCTGTTATAATAGAATCTAACTTTCTGATGATATGTGAAAGGGTTGACTAAAATTTTGACCAGTTAGTCATTTATGTTAAAAAGACCTGAATTAAGATTTTATTAGTGTTGTTTGTTTTTTTTTTAAATTCAGCCTGCTGTATGAGGCAGGCAGAGAATAAAAACGCACTGGATTTATTTCCAGTCTCCCATTCACATATTAAAACATCATCTGACATTCAGTTATTAAGTCTGTTTTTACTGTCAAGTGTGTTTCAGGCAAATTCATGTGAACGCGAAGATGGGAAATTTGCCATTTTAATGAATTAAATAAAACAACAGGAGATGCTAAATCATTGTACTTACTGATACTAACACAAATGATTAACCCTTCACCAGTCTCGCTGATTTCAATGTATCAATGTAATTGAGAAGTTTTATTTCAGATATGGGAGTATGAGAGTAGTAAACCCACACATTCATAGTAGTACCAGTATGAGGCATCTGCAACTTTCCATGCTATAATGTGGCCGAATGAAATATCCAGACAGGAAATAGCAAATATGAAGCATCATATCTCTTATATTTTGTGTGGGGTTATGACTAAAATTCTCCTCACTTTGACAAAACAGATGCAGACTATCATGGTCCTCTCCAGGTAAGATGAAGCTGAAAAAGAAAACAAGAATGAAAGGTGACACTGAGAAGCCACAAACCTGCTGCTCTTACTTTCTACTGAATTCCTGTTGTTGTGGGTGTGCATTTGCATCAGACATTCAGTATGTGTGCTGTTTTGGCTCATTGTACAGACGCTTCCCTTCAGTCTGATACAATAACTGAAAGAAAGGATCAGACCCCTCAAAAATGTGCGTATTTTATTTCCGTGTTGATTATAAACATTACTTGCTTCACTGAAAAATATGTCATTTTGATAAGAGCCTTGTGCCACCGTAATTTATTAAGATTTATTCCAGTGGTAAATCTGGAAGTATGGAAGAAATTAAAACCAAAGATATGTCTTAGAAATCTGAATACCGAGGCACTGACTGTATTAAACATTATCAGGAGAAAGCTTGTGAAAAATCAAGCATGCCTAAAACGACTGACTCGTTTTCCCGGTAACTTATCATGATACTGTCTTTTGACCCAAACTGAACATGCAGAACTTGCAGAAGGGGAAATAATATATTTGAGACTGGGTTTTAACACTGTAGGGGCTTTTGGCACAAGTTCACCCACTTGAAAGGAGTACAGAGAAGAACAGAAAGTCAGAAGATGTCAAAACTCAAGCATGCTTCTAGGTTGTAGAGTAACTTAATTGCCTGATGAGTTTGGCGTGTGGCCTTCATCGCAACTTAAATAGACAACATATCTGTGACTTGGTATGTAAATCCTGGTGGTTCAATTCCCAGCTCCTCTTGTCCAAGTATCCTTGGGTTAAGTACTGAACCCTGAATTGTCCCCAGTGCAGCTGCATGAGTGTGCGTGACTGTTACCTTAAAAGTGCTTAGGCCTAAAAAAGAGTGTGTGAAAGAGGCCTGACTAAAAAGATACCAGTCTATTCACTGCTATCAGGACTGTCCTACATGGTCCACAAACTGGACAATTTTGCCACTTAGTGTGTCCACTCTATGCAAAAATATAACCACAGTGATTTATTTTTACACATGTCATAAGAAACAACAACACACATCCATACATTATACTTAGTAAAAGTGAACACTGGCGGGCCAGTACTACATAGCAAGTCATTTTATTCTTAGTCAGCAAATTCCATTAAAATGCTCCAAAAAGCACCAACAATACAAAAGAACAGGTTCAGTGACTCAAATTCAGCTCTTACTTTAATTTTTAACAAAACCAGATGAAGAACAGTTCCATAACAACTTCTGTACCCGTCTATTTAATGCTGTTTACATAGGTTACGGTGATTGACTCACTTTCACACAGAAACACTGACACAGAACTGTCAGTGTTTCTGTGTATTTCTCCACTTACCAGATTTGTATACACATTCAGCTATAGGGCATAGTGATATAACACACAAAAGCCAGATATGTTGGCTGTTCATA
The DNA here is from genome assembly GCF_036321145.2 of Pelmatolapia mariae. Lineage (NCBI taxonomy): Eukaryota > Metazoa > Chordata > Actinopteri > Cichliformes > Cichlidae > Pelmatolapia > Pelmatolapia mariae. Next base: position 42,000,762 of record NC_086244.1, read on the forward strand.
CAAGAGGCAAAAAATCAATTCTAGAGTTGACAGAAAATAACAAGAGAGAGGGGGTGAAAACCATCAACACTGAACTTTAAAGGGTAGACCAATATTCAATATTTCCAGGTGTGTGTTATTGTAACCATGACCATGTAACCAAGCTACGGACTTCAAAACGGTTTAAATTAAATAAACAAAGGGTGAAATGAATGACGGTATTTTTCAACATTGATTTGAAACAGTTTAAAAAAACGTTCAGACATTTGCTGAGTATCACGTAGTGAAGTGCTGCTCCAGGAAAATATTGTCTGATTTGAAAAAAGCAGGTCCCATTGCTTGCAGGTGATATGTCACCATGCAGCATGAAAGTAGAACAGCTTCCCACTCGTTCTGTAGACTTCTTTGTTGATGCTATCTGTGTGTGTGTGTGTGTGTGTGTGTGTGTGTGTGTGTGTGTGTGTGTGTGAGAGAGAGAGAGAGAGAGAGAGAGAGAGAGAGAGCACCTGCGAACAACCACAGCCTGCAGCAGGAAAGACTTTACGTACTTGAGCCTTTAATGTGTTCATGGCTGTATTAAATGCTTGATTCTCATTGCCTGGAGACTTTTCACACAATCACACGCTTCTGAGATTACATTCAAACTTTTTTCCTTTTCTATGTGTTCCTACTTAATGCAGAAGCAAAAGGTAGAAATACAATAAAAATGTATAATTTTTGTGGCACAAAGGGTATAAATGTGGTTAAAAGGTTTAGAAACATCTGTCACTGATTGTTTTGCAATCACATCTGCAGTAGTACAGTATGTAAAAAGTTTGCTTGACAAAGTCATTCAAATAGTTTTATGTCTGAAACTAAACTATTATTAAACTATGCTGTTATAACAGGATACTATTGCATGAAAAATAACCTGAACATAAATGTGATTAAGTGCGTGTAAATGAGTCACCTCCCCCACTTGATGATACAAACTGTCAAAATCCCTGAAGTATTGTCCAAGTAGGAAGATTGTCAGCAATCTTTTACTCTGACTTGTTTCTTCCAGGGTTTTTAGCAAACAGTTGAATAACCTTGAGACAGGATTTGTTGTAATATTATTAACTGAATTGAACTTCATTATTTTTAACAGTCTCTGTTAAATGTAACTGAGCACAGGCACGTACACACAGTGTGTTTATGTGTGGGTCCTCCTAAAGCCGTCTCATGTCCTCTACCAGAGGTCTGACATTTTTCTCTTTAAAATCAAGTCTAATAAAAATGGAACTTAGTCATGAAGTAGCTTAGCTTTTTTGAGGATTGCTATAATTTTTTTTTTTTTTTTTTTTTACTTTTATCAAAACCGTACTGACTTTTGACTGTGGTTACTCAAGATATGTAAATGGCACTTCTAACACTAAATGTATCAAACTATCTCAGAAATTCAAAGCATTTCGGCATGTAGTCATGTTCAAGATAGTGTAGTGAAGTTCAGTCAGAATGAAATGTGATTGAAAGCAGCCTGGTTGTTGATGCCTGGTGGCTGGTCTGAGTATTTTATCTGATCCAGTTCTTTACCTGCAGCAGTTTTGGTTAAAATGACTCTTCACCTCACAGTGGAGCTTTAGAACAAAAGAGATATCTGTAGTCTAAGACAGTGGAGTCTGTCAATGGGGGAAGAGACTGTGGCATGTGTCTCTGAAAATACAAGACTGGCAGAGCCTGTAAATCTGTAAATCTGATGTGTAAATCTGTAAATCTAATTTTGTTGAACATCTGATGTCGTTAAACATCAGATGTTCAACAAAATTAGAAGCCAGAAATAAGCACAAGACTCACAAATGGTAGGAGTGCTATGGAGTTCCCTCCTCTGCATGAATGTCACAGACTAGAGACAAGGGACAACCATGGGAGAGTCCAGTACCCACTGAAAATATGGTTGATTTTGTGCCAAACATGAGGGCACAGCTCTCACTTTTATTATAGAAGTATGTAAGTGGATGATTAAGTGGCCGTGATACCTCTAATTTGGTATTCTTCTTGACTATCAGAACCAACCAGGGCTCCAGTCTGCACCTCCACAAAACACTGAAGAGGCATGCCCACTAAATAAGCTCCAGAGTATCCAGAGCCTTTGGTAACTTGGGATGACTCTCATCCAAATGTGGCTCCTTTTCACAAGGGAATTTCTTACCTATCCTAGTGACCTTTTTCAGTTTAACTGACGTGGCTTCCCACAATTCTTTAGGTTGTACTTCCTCCAGCAAGGACGTTGCAGACTTCCAACACTCGCCAGGGATACAGGTGAAATTCTTCTGAATGTCAGAGTTAAAGACCCTATGGACAGGGGACTCTGTCAGACCTCACTACTTTACAGGTCTGACTGGCAGCTGTGCCTGCCAATTTGATGCAACTCAGTTGAAAGTTCTGCTCCTCTCTTTAGCTGAGTGTCCAAGATATAAGACCTCATATAACAAAGTCAGTGACTGATACAGGAACTCTTTACCAACTCATCCCACTGCACCTACAATAATTTGATATTTAAGCTTCTTAGTGTATCATATCATATTTTGATTTATCGAGGTATCATTTTTGTATTTTATATTTAATGGGCTGCTGCAACACAATACCTTCCTAACTTCTGATTTAAGTTCCCTATCCTAAACCCATTCCAGGATCTGACACAAAGACTCCAAAGGTATTCTGAACTGCTTTTTGGTGCATAAGCACAGGCAGACATCAGAGGCTTTCCCTCTGGAAGTTGAAGTCACATTGAGGTAATCCTCTTGCTGGCTGTGCTCAGCTGGCTGCTTGTAAAAATGCCCACACACAGGAGCAACCCTTTCTTTGGGAGTTTGATTTGTTAAATTTAGAGGTGAGAGCAGCATAATCTTCATTCATTCATTTTTATTACTGCCTGTTTTGCTACTTTGACCTACTTATTCTCTTCTATTTCACATTTTTGCTTGTGCTACTCATCTTTACTATTGCTTTGAAGAATTTCACAAATATGTGCACATATTAAACCTGACAATCAGCTGTAGGCCTCCTGGACCAAAAATATCAGAGCCAATTTTTTGTCCCAGTCCAGACCTGTCCCACTGCTGTGTGCTAAAAAGTCTCCAGGGCACCTTTGCATAGTCTGAAACTTGGGTCCTGTTAGCTTGGGGTGACTCCTGCCTCTGTGGAAATGGTGCTCATGTTTTGACATCATGGGCATCTGTCTCCTGATGCTGCTGATCCAGCTGAGTATATAGATGTGTAATTGGCTTCTAAGCACCTGTCTTACCTTTTTGGAGGTATTCTTTCATCTGAATTGTTGTTATAAGTGGAATGTGTGATAATTGGATACTTGAAGCTCTACTGTATGCCTGATTTCCTGTCCTCTAGGAACTTTCTCAATGAGATGAGCAAGGCTTATTCTTGGTTGTGTAGTGATCTTGTGTCAACCAAACAGCCATACTGCTCAGTATTGTTCCCACTTTGCTGTAGTCTTTGTATTTCTAGTGTTGATATTATATTTCCTTTGTTGATGTTATAGCACTCACCTTCCACGTGCTTCTTGATCAGTGTGGACGTTGGTATTCTGCTCATCCAAAGTTCCTATATGCTTTGCATGTAACCTCTCCTGTTGTGAACGGTCCTTATAGTAGCACTCCATCAATTCGATGTTCTCTGTCCTTGTCAGTGTTTCTTATTCCAGTAGTCTCTTTTCATTAATATGACCTGGTTCCCCAACATTTGTTGCAGAACTTGTTAAGCTGGGCATTGCCCAAGCCAGAATGGTGTAAGTCATATGACTGCCGTTAGAATCATGTCACATTCTAAAAATGATTAAATAATAAATAATGTTTTACATAGCTATTAATAAACGTTGGTGATGCAGAGTTCTGAAGAAGTTCCAAGCACTTTGATCACTCAAACAATTTAAACTAAAACCAGTTTCTTAGCATCTTATTAGGACACTTGCAACTAAAGAAAAGAATCCACACCTAATATTTAACAATGGGAGTGCAGTGATTTAAAACTTGTTCAGAGCTGCAGTTTTCTTTCACTGTTATTATGTGTTAACTCTACAGATAATAGCCAGAGTTTGTTTATATGTCAGTATGTCTCCCAGGTATATTAAATTAAAGGAACATTTTGTAACACACCTTACTTACTTGTAGCGTTTGAATGTACCCTCATGGAGTAGAGAAAATGACAAAACTTCCATGATAAAATGTGGTTTTCAAAGTCTTTCTAGTGAGGCATTAATGTGTCTTCTGTGTCTTAAGAAATGCCAGAGACTTCTGATGAGTACATGAAATTTGGACAACAAAAAGTCGAACGCCAACTTGACAGCATCAAACAGATGGAAGAGCCACCCATGTCTGTGTCAGGAAGTCAGGTATGTAACAAATAACATCACTTAATTGGAATAAACTTGTTTCCTTAACACAGATTCTACTAAAATGTGTTCGTAGTACAGTCCATTTTCATCAAAATTCAGATGCAGTGTGGAAGTAAATGAAACCATATTCAGTGACTTCAGTTACTAAACATTTGAAGCCTACGTAACATAAACAATACAAAGATGACATTTCAAATTTTGAAACTAGGAAATGTGATTTTTGTAAAATATGCAGTAAGGTCATTTTGAATCTGACTCCAGTGAAATGTCTAGTGTCAGTGTTTACATTCTGCACAGCGTCAAAGCTTTTTGGAAAGAAGGATTTATGAAATCTATTATTATAGTGTCTGTAAAAATAAGCTTAAAATAAACAAGAGAAAGTTTAATGATGTTTTATTATTATCAAAAATTGGAGTTTTTTATGTTCCAGTTGGGAGCTGTAGTAGTTGGTTAAACTGTATACACTGGATATAATGTTAGATAATGTTTATTTTAAAAAGTTATATGTTTCTTTATTATAATTATTTTTAAGTTATTGTTGCATGAATTTTCAGAAAAAAGCAGAAAAAATGTTAATGCACATGTATGATTAATTTCTGACATCTCAGACAAGTCCAGAGTGCCGGCTCAAATTTGGATCTAAAACTGTGAGTTGAGTTTGTTATTTGCCTAATAAATAAGAATAATTTTTAGTTTAAACTCATTTCTGACAAATTACTATTTGTGTTTTCTTGTTTTTATGACAGGTGGTCTAATAAATTTATTAAGCACTGTAGTGCTAACTAACATTTATAATAATACACACAAATTTCAGTCAGTAAAGTTGAAAGACTGACTTCTTAGACAGTTTGTAAAATTACCAAAAAAGGAATCTCTATGATTTCTCAGATAATTCCAGAAGCCACCAACAGCAGCACAATACAACGAATCAGGTTCAGCGAGTCTAGTTAGCTGAGATGAAGCAAAGTGATGGCACCCAGTCATCAAGGAAAGTAGGGAAACCTCAAAAAACTGATGATTTAAAATCAGCTGATGAGGCTACTGGGGTGCTTGGACCTAATCTAGCTGCAAACTTCATGCCCTGCTGCATACTGCCCCTCCATGCTGGTCAGGGAAATTAGTTACAGAAAATAACAATGAAAATAAACACATTTTACTAGTCTGTACACGTGATTATTTCTATTGTAAAATCCCAGATTTGTCCAGTTGGACAATTCCAATTCCAGAGCTGGGATTCATTGGAATAACCCTAAAACCCCTATATGAACAGAATGGTGCAAACCTAATGAGAATTTCATTTTTCATTAAAAATATAACATTTACATATATATTTGCAATTTTAAGAGTGTTGACTGTACAAATGATGATATCTCAGAATGTACTCGTCCTGATACATGACACACAAAAAAAGAGGATTTAACTACATTTTTTATGTGATGTGAGTAAATAGTGTATGCAGGACATTGTATTAGTCATTCGCTATAATTCACAGAAACAAATGGCAAACAGTTTGTCACAAATATTTGTCAGTAAACTATCAAATGTTAAACATCACTTTTTCCTAAAAAATGGAAAAAAAATCCAAATAAAAAATGTTTTTGAATGAGGCCTAGTGATTAAAAGGAAACTGTATTATGTTACAGCCAAAACAATATCAATACTTTTTTCTTTCCAGTGCTGGAGCAGTATGGAAGGCATTAGACAGAAGCAGCAGAGACCATCAGTTCTGCGTCACGTTTCCCCAGTCGCTTACAGGCAACGACGTGGTATACAGATATTTAAATGTCTTTTGCTTTACTTTAGGAGAAGACGATTTGCATTTAATGCATGCAAATCGTCTTACAATCGTTCTCTAAAGTAAAAGATAAACTTATAGAGACAAATATAGAATGTATTAAAAATGCAGAACTTGTAAGCTCCATATTTAACAAAAAAACAACATATGAAATACTGAAACTAAGGATTTCTTTGTTTGTTTGTTTACAAGTGTTATATGCTAATTTTTTTAAATTAAGTTTAGGATTTTTTTTTCTGTGCTTGTTATGACATTGTGACAAATGTGTTAATTCTATGATTTGCTGAGTGTAAGATGCTGGTGTAATATACCAGTTAGGTAGTGTAGCACCAGTAGCATATAGTATTAGGTTTCACTTTGTATGGCAAGAATCTACATCAATCTTTTCTTCCCCTGGTGCATCCAGAAAGCAGTGCAGCAGTCTCCATTTGCAAGGAAGAGGTGGATGCATGCCATATTCTTCAGGAACCTTCACCTCACATGGGCTCTTCTCCCACATCGAGCCATCATTTCCTCTCCTTGAGGAGGGGAGACATTCAAAAGCAGACCTCTCTTGAGGCCCGGCTTCATGACGGGTAACAATTAATTCAGTTCAGTTCAATTTTATTTACATTGTGCCAAATCTCAAAGGTGCTTTAGACTGTAAAAATAAAGACCCTACAATTTAAGAGAGAAAACTCCAACTATCCGACAGTTACCCATGAGTAGTATTTTACAATAAAGGGAAAGAAAAATTCGCCTTTAACAGGAAGAAATTTCTAGCAGGAGCAGGCTCAGGAAGAGGCAGCCATCTGCTGCAACCAGTTGGGGTAAGGAGAAAGAAAAGAGACCAGGGAAGCATAGAGAGACAGGTCAGGAAATCAACGATGGGAAAAAGAAGACAAAATTTAATGACATGCAGTAGTGGTGTATAGTGGAAAGAGGTGAGTGTCCCCCAGCTGCAGGCAACTAAATTTACCTAATCCAGCCTTAACTGTAAGCTTCAAAAAGTTACTTTTAAGCCTAATCTTAAAAGCAGAGAGGGTGTCTGTCTCTTAAATCCATATTGGGAGCTGGTTCCACAGAAGAGGGGCCTGGAAGCTGAAGGCTCCCATTCTACTGTTAAATACACACAGGTAAGCCTGCAGTCTGAGAGCAGCACGCTCTACTGTAAGATAAGATGGGGCATGATTATTCTTGTATGTAAGGAGGAAGGATTTGAAATTTGATTTTTGATTTAATAGAGAGCCAGTGAAGAGAAGCCAGTATGGGAAACATACAATGTGTAAAACAAGTATTGAACACATCACCAATTTTCTAAGTAAGTATATTTCTTAAGGTGCTATTGACATAAAATTCTCACCAGATGTTGGTAACAATCCATCCAATCCACACATGCAAATCGAACCATAAATGTAAATAATTAACTTGTGTGTAATAATGAGAAATGACAAAAAGGAAAAAAGTATTGAACACATGAAGAAAACAGTATGGAATGACATCAGCTGAAATCTATGAGTAATTAGTAATGAGCCACTACAAATTAATATCAGCGCTGGTTCGGCCCCAAATGATGGCCTATAAAAAGGTGTCTCATTACCAAGGTGTCATACAAGAAACATCTCATGATGGGTAAAACCAATGAGCTTCACAACCACATTGTTGTAGCATATGTACCACTGACTACAGAAGAATTTCTAAACTACTGAAGGCTCCAGTGAGCACTGTGGGGCCATAATTCAGGAGTGAAAAGAACATCATTCATCATAAACTGGCCACAAACAAGTGCTTCCTGCAAGATTTCAGACAGAGGAGTGAAAAGAGTTATCAGCAGAGTTGTGCAAGAGTCAAAGAAAGACCTGGAATCAGCAGGTACTATTGTTTCAAAGAAAACAATAAGTAATGCACTCAACTGCCATGGCCGTGTGCCATGTATGCATGCTCACCACTGCTGACTGTCACTGCTACTGTTTAATAATAATAATAATGATAATAATAATAATAATAATAATAATAATAATAATAATAATAATAATAATAATAATAATAATAATAATAATAATAATATATGCAATGTCTGCAGGTCAAAACACACTGAAAAGCTCCCCAAAAACACCATACTAACAATGAAGCTTGGCGGTGGGAACATCATGGGGTGGGGCTATTTTTCTGCATTTAGCACTGGCACGCTTCATATAATTCAAAGAAAAATATATAGAGGTAAACTTGACAAAAATCTGCTGCGATCCACCAGGATGATGAAGATGAAGCAAGGGTGGACATTTCAGCAAGACGGTGATCCCAAACACACAGCCAAGGAAGCTGTCAATTGGTTTCAGCCAAAGAAAATAAAGCTGCTATAATGGCCCAGTCAGTCACCTGACCTGAATCCAAATGGAAACAACTAAAGCTCATAGACGTAACCATCAGGATTTAAAGACTGTTGGTGTGGAAGAATGGCCCAAAATCACACCTGAGCAATGCATGTGACTAGTTTCTCCAGACAGGCGGCATCTTGAAACAAAAAAAAAGCTCTTCTATGAAGTATTAAATACATTTCACTGTGTTTCATACTCATGTTTCATTTCTCATTATTACATATGTCTTCATTTATGGACATCTACTGACATAAGGTTTTATTTCATTGCATGTTTTTGGAATGGTTGTTACTGACATCTGGTGAGAATGGCATCTCAACAGCACCTTTAGAAATTCTTTTGTGAAGTGTTCAGTACTTACTTTACCTGCTGTATGCTCTCTCTAGTTCCTGTCAGCACTTTTTCTGCAGCAATTTAGATCAAAGGTTTTTCAGTGATCTTTAATAACAGGGAACTACAGTAGTCCAGCCTAGAAGTAACAAATGTGTGAACTAGTTTTTTAGTTTTACTTTGTCTGCTTTGTTAAACAAAGATTCTAGATCTTTGTTTAGTGTTCATATCGAAAGGCATATCGTGATCAAAAATAACTCTAAGATGAGTCGCTGTCTTCCAGGAAGACTGGAGACTTCTAGGTCCAAGTACAATAACTTCAGTTTGTCTTAATTTAGAAATAAAAAAATTAGAGGTCATCTAGGCCTTTATGTCTTTACGACTTGACTATTGTTTAACCAACTGATTCTGGGTTCATAGATAAATAAAACTGGGAATAAGCTCCATTTTCTATAATAATGTGAGAGACTGTTGAAGTCGTACAGAAAACAATTACTCAGTTACTGCAAGTTACTACTGCTAAAGGTGGTTGTAGAAGCTGTGGAATTGTCCCATTATTTGACAAATCAACAGTATCTCATACCCCAGGTCTGAGAGTGAGTGGGGTGCCACTTGCACAGCAACCATGCACAGTTGTTGTTATCCATCCATCTTCTTCTGCTTATCCAGTTTATGGGTCACAGGGAGCAGGAGCCTTTGGCAGCTGTTGTAGCATGATTTTACATCATAAAATCAAAATCACATACACTACCTGTTAAAGGTTTTAGAACACCCCAATTTTTCCAGTTATTTGTTGTAGTTCAAGTTATTCAAGTACAATGAATAGTTTGAAATGATACAAAGCTGGTGAACTGCCAGAGGTTAAAAAAAAGGTAAGGTTACCCTAAACTGAAAAATTAACATCTGAATTATGCAAAAGGTCTTTTTCAGGGAACACAAAATGTATTAACAATGTAAAGCTCTTCTGCAAAAATGGAGCTTGATCAAGCCTTGAAAGCTGGTGCTACTAATTCCACTAATTCCAGGTGTTCCAGCTTTTCTGGATTACTTCCAACCCCCTCTGTCTGCATAAAAGCAGTGCTGGAACACAATGTGGTACCATACCCTCGTCAGCATCAGTTGAACAGTGTTGTACTGCAGAAAGTAGTGTGATGCTACAAAAATGGTGAGAAAAAGGTGATTAACAATGGAAGAGAGACAGACCATCATAACACTTATAAATGTCGGTCTGTCCTACAGAGAAACTGCAAAGAAAGTCAAGGTGTCAGTGAGTACAGTTTCCTGTTCCATTAAAGGCTCAGAAACTGTGACAGGAAGAGGTCTGCAGACCCAAAGACACGACTGAATCAGAGGACAAGTTTCTGAGAGTTAACAGCTGTGTGATGGCGGCTGACAGGACAACAGCTTCAAGCAGCTTAACAGTGGTCGTAGTGAGAAAGTCTCAGTTTCAACTGTGAAGACTTTGAGCTGCAGGTTTGACAGGACGAGTTGCAGCAAGAAAGCCAGACGTCAGAATAAGACAGAGGCTTGGCTGGGCCGTGAAACACCACCATTGGACTACTGAAGACTGGAAGAAGGTATTATGGACTGATGGATCAACATTTGAAACCTTGTGTTCATCACACAGGATCTTTGTACACTGTTGAGTAGGCAAAAGGATGGTTCCACAGTGAGATGATGGTCTGGGGCTGTTTTACTGGATCCAGGGTCGGTGACTTGTACAGAGTGAGAGGCTCCCTGAACCAAAACCACAGCATTGTGCAGCACCATGCAGGACCCTCTGGTATGCACCTAGTTGGTCAGGGGTTCATCCTACAGCAAGATAAAGACCCAAAACACAAGTCCAAGCTGTGCCAGAACTACCTCAGGAACAAAGAACAAGGTGGTGAGCTTGAAAACATGGAGTGTCCAGCACAGTCTCCAGACTTAAACCCCATCGAGCTGGTTTGAACTGGACAGAAGAGTGAAAGCAAAGCAACCTACAAGGTCCACATTTATGGGAACTTCTGCCACAGATATGGGACAAGATTTGATTTCTATTGTAGAAAGAAGCCACAGCTGTGTTCAGCTGTCACATCAGGTGCTACTTTGATGAGTCAAAAGTTTAGAATACATTTTGGTCTATAAATTGATTTTGGCTGTAATTGCTTTTTTGTACTATGTTTTATTTCAGAGTGCAATGAGACATTAAACTGCATAATTTTCAATAAAAACTGAAAAATTGGGGTGTTCTAAAACTTCTGACTGGTAGTGTATGTTGATGAAAAGCCAGCACATTAAAAAAATAGACTTTTGGTTCACTAAAATGAGCACTTGGCTGTGGTGAGAATGAGCCCAAAGACTGGGGGTAAGTTGAGCTGGTGGTTCATATTACGCCAAGAGAAACATGTGATGTCTTGTGACTGACATTATATTTCATGTTTTAGATGTAGCATAAGAGCTGTTGTAAATTTGTATCTAATTTTAGTGGGTGGAGCCTGGTCTTTAACTCTCATTATGTAACTGCTATTTTTTTAATAATCATGATTCTAATTTATATTATTTTGTTTTCAGTTCCCATAGATATGGCCGATCTTTATGTCACTGGCTACAAAGTTTGTGATTTTTAAAATATTCACAGCATTTTAGGACAGTTGAAAGAGTAGATTGAAAAAGTAAAAAGCAAATCATCCCTGGATGTTCATGAATAAAGAATAAAGTGTTCATTTATTTAGGTTTTCAGTGTCCATTTCTTAAATGACTTGTGATTACATTTCTGTCTTTTAAACTGGTAAACAACTTAATTATATATTTTTTTGGTGATCACCAAAGTCAGGGCTTTAATAACGATTAATTTTTTTTTTTCATTTAAAATGTGGTTCATAGACTTGTTAGTAAATTAGTTGTCTCTAATTGCTCATCACACCCTGTCAGCTGGCTATGCTGATACCTAACCCTTGCTAGTACTTGGAGCAAGTTGGTCCACAAGAATTATTTTTTGAACCTCATATTAAGATGTCGGTTTATAGCTGTCATTTTTGAGTTCTGTCTATCTCACTTTTATTTCTGTCTCATATTTCTTTACCTATAGGACAGCTTAAGAAAAAAATGGCTCATACCCTGCTCCGAAAACAACAGTCCTTTGTATCTGCATATTGCAGTTAGCATATTTTATGCAACACATAGCAGTGCAATGCATAAATCCTGAATATACGGGTTAGGAAACTTTTCATATCAAAACTCGAAAATGGTTTGTAAGTCTTGGTTTTGGTGCGTTATGTTTTTACACTCTTGACTGTCACACTCACATCACTGAAACATTTCTGTTTCCTCCAGCATCCCACAGGGGACCAGTGTTCTGCTCATGAGTGGGCTCTGCCGATGGCCTGGCTGTGAAGCAGTATTTGAAGACTTCTCTAGTTTCTTGAAGTAAGAACTGTGCATTAATTCAATGAATACATTTTTTTTGTGTGTGTGGCGTGGCATGGTTGGAAAAGACTATTTCCTCATTTCTGGACACAACAAAACCAGTAGCATTTATTAATTCAATCCATTTCAGTTCAGTTCAACTTATATAGCACCCATTCACAACAACAGTCAATGATTTATTCATTGATTGGCATTGACATACTGTGGGCTCACTGCAGGTCTGCACCTGCAGTGAGCCCACAGTATGTTACAGGCCCCTATGTGCTTAGTGTTGGCAGTCCACTCTCAGCCCACACCAGGGGCAGCCCATGGTGGGGTCATTGGGCCTGAGATGTCATGCCAGTACTGGGGCCCCACAGTGAGTTGCCCACTGTGGACCGTGTGGGTTTTATTTTCCAAGATATTCTACTGGATATTTGCATTGTTTTAAAAAGGAGTCGGACTAAAGGTCTGGAGATGATTTCAATCTTCTAAATTTGAGCTCTATTGACAAAAAATAAGAGACATCCTTAAATGAACAGTGGTAGTGTTCACCGAGGCAAACCAGTCAAAATGTCACTCTTTGTTTTAATTGCACATTTATTAAAATATCATATTTTTTTAATTGTGTAATTTTGGTTTTAATGTTACAAATATTTGCTTTTAATTTTTATACTTTTTGTTTGGATACCTTTCTGCATTACTTTTAGTTTCGCTTGACAATAAATTTGGTTTCACGTAGTTTGTGTTTTCAAAAGTCTAGTTTTATTTCTTTGTCTTTACACAACCAATTATTAGATTTTGAGGACTTTTTACAAAGGGCAGGCAGCTCTGGATATTTTTAAACCCTGTATTAACCCTGAATATACCCTGTGACAATTTGTCTTTTAGGCATCTTCATTCTGAACACGGACATGGTGACAGAAGTATTGCTCAATGGAGGGTCCAGCAGGATATTGTTCAGTACATGGAAAGTCAGGTAGGACCCAGAGAAACAAAGCTACAGCAGCACTATGCTGTATGAATGCTCATGTGTAAATATGTCCAAAAATAGATACAAGTTTCTTTTTCTTTCGAACCTACTCAATCTCGCAGTAGCTATAAGCTTAAAAGAAAAGTTTTAGTTAAAGTTGAAGTTTCAGCTAGATAACTGAGGGATCTGCATCATATTCTGCTTTTAGAAACTTCTAGAACCATAAGTGAGCCAGCATTCTGATAGTGAAGTCTTCTGTTATGTTCTATATTTTACTATGTTACTACGAGATCAGTCTAAATGAATCTGAGAAGAAGCATTTTAACACGGAAGCAATGAAGAGTAGACACATGAACCTGGTTATCCAGACTCCTGAAAATAGGAGTAATCCAGTGATTTATGGGAATTCTCTTTTTTCAGCTCATTCTGGAAAAACAGAAACTCATTGCAATGCAACTTCATCTCTCAGAGGACAAATACTCTGACTCGGTATGTCTACATGCTAACACAGTAAAAAGAAGAATTTCCTTGAAATATTGCTTTATTTTTCTTCTGGAGAGAAAATAAATGGCTGTGTCTGTTCACATCCACCTTCATCATTATATGCAGAAGGCAGCTTCTGAGTGGCAATACAGCCTTCCTCTGTTCCTGCCGCAGCCTCAGGTTACCAGTGGAGACAGAGTGCAACAGTGGGCCACCAAACATCTGGAAGAGCTGGTCCAGCATGGCAGCAGACCTACTGCTTCTGATCATCTCCTCCCAGGTAACAGTGAAATTCACTAGGATTCACACACAAATGGACGTTTTTACTATTTTATGCACATTACGTTTTCACCATAACATATGTTCTTTCAGATAAAATGCTATTAGAGCTTATTAGCTAATACAAATGATTACATTTGACAGTTGAAATGTGCAGTACCTGTATATTTGTTGCATGTTGTGTTTTATCTCTAAATATGTTTCAAAAGCACATTATCCAAAGAAGTGTGTTTGATGGGACAAACTGATGAGAAACGCCCACTGTTCTTTTATAGATTTGGTTCCCAGTATTGAGTGTTACAAATACAACAACATCAGGCCTCCTTACACCTATGCGTACTTGATAAGATGGGTGAGTTTGTCTAATGTTTTATTTTCATTTGTGAAGTTGGTCTGATCTGAACTGGTCCCTGATTTCTCAAGGCTCTAAAGTATACACTTCTATACACGCTCTCTGGATGTGTGTTTGTTTTTTCAAGTCACTGCAACATATTCAGATACTTTACAAAAGACCTTGGTTTCATGCTTTTAAATTGTATCTTTAGGCACTTTATTTGTAGCCTGTCACAAAATCATTGTTTGTTTCCATTTCTTTAGTTGCATCAATAGTTGCAACACACTTTGACAGGCTTAAAATGATATTTTGCACAAACAAAAGGCAGCCAACATCCAAAGAAGAGCTTTGAATGTCTTACCTACTTCATATTGGTTCAAGGCTTTGTAAGTCTTCCTCAAAGGTTTTTACAGTGGGAATCGGGTTTTATCTGCAAACTGTAGCTATTTATGACTAATTTGCCAAATATTGCCACTCCTTACCCTTCCATGTGTGTGACTGGTTGCAGTCTATCCTGGAGTCTCCAGACAAACAGCGTACTCTGAATGAGATTTACAACTGGTTCACTACCATGTTCTTCTACTTCAGACATAATACTGCCACCTGGAAGGTTTGTACTATTTGGATGAAATATTAATTGTGATGCCTACTTGTGTACAGAATACAAGTGCTTTTTATTGTAATAAACTGAACATTTGGACACAGTTTAACAAACTGTGCCAACCAGAACATCTCACTATACTGTACTGTTTTTAATAGCATGGCTTCCATGTTGATAGAACTGTTTCCTTGTATCTGTATCCTCTCTCCAGAATGCAGTGCGTCACAACCTCAGCCTTCACAAGTGTTTTGTGCGAGTGGAGGGAGGAAAGGGAGCTGTGTGGACAGTAGATGAAATGGAGTACCAAAGGAGGAAGGGTCAGAAGTATCAGAGGTACAAAAATCTTCAACACGAACACACAGGAGAGCAGAAGTGTACAATAGGAAGCAAATTAACAAACTCTTGATAACTTTCTGTTATCTTGTTTCATTTACCCCAACATCAGCAATCAGACTATGTGGTCAGCTTTGTAACTCAACCCATTGTTTAACAGTGTAGAGTCATTGTAAAGAGAAAGGACAGCCTGAACACATCAGGACATAATAACTATCAGGGGGTCATTAGCAGTTCTTCAAATGATAATTACAACTGCAGATGAACAACACGTGACATGTTACACCATGTAATTATATATATATATATATATATATATATATATATATATATATATATATATATATATATATATATATATATATATATATATATATATATAACTAAGCCAAAATCCAGAAGCAGTGTATAAAAAACTAAGTAGCAGCCATGTGCTGCTAATCAAATCCATTTCATTAATGAATCATCTGTAAGTGTGAACACATATATAAAAGAAGAGGATAGGAAGGTTTGCAGTGCAGGTCTGGAGATTTCATCTGTGTCCTAGAACATTACGAGTGATCCTAAAAAAACAATTCTTGATGCCCTTTTATCTGGCAAGGGTTAAAAGGCCAATTTCAAATATTTTGCACTGAGAAAGATTATTCACAAGTAGAAAACTGCTGCAAACTTTCCCTAGGAGTGGATATCCCATCACGCAAGTTTGGTCTACTACACAGGTTACCGTACCGATGTGTGGATATAAGAAGTGAAACCACCTTGGATTTACCGAATAATCCCAAATCTTGCTTTATACTACAGACCTCTGTTCTGTGCTTTGCTGAGGAATTAAAAAAAAGAAGAGGTATTCTTTAGTAAACGTCCTAACTGTTGAGATCTGTAAGGATAAGACCAAAATGCAAGACTCCAGCAGACATGATCAAAATCAAGCATTTAATGGAGTTAAAAGCAAAGACCAATAAAAAAATCCCAAAAGTGAGAAATTCAAAAAAATCACACAGACCCAAGACAGGCCTGCCTACACAAAGTCAGGATTTATAGATATGTGCAGACAGGTGAAAGTAAAACACACTGACACGGAGCCAAGAACATTCACATCGGACATGAAGACAGAGAAAAGGGGACACCAGATGATAAACACAGGAAGACCACTTTGACTTGGAAAGTGGTCTTTCTGGACCACTTCCTAGACTTTAAGGCAAAATGTGGAATTGTCCAGGAAACTTCCTGGGCTTTCAATATTACAGAACTAATATTGATACTGGCAGCTTTTGCTGCAGATCTAACCTGTTCAACAGCAGCTGATGTTTGAGATTAAAGATCATCATGTACTACACCACTTCCAACTTAATGATAGAGCTGTGATGTTGATAAGTCTGTTAACTTGCATGGTTGGCATTTCTACAGCTGTCTTTCCTAGACAGGCCAGACTTTGTAACTTGCTTCACAGTACAGAGCACAAGCAGAGAAAACTGAGAAAACGAATTACTATGAAGTACTTGGAGGTAGACACTAGACGGTAAACCATCTTGAAAGGCTTAAACAATCCCAAATCCTACAGATAGAGCAGATATTAAGGGAAAGACATGTAAAATATATTTAAGTCAAAAGGAAAAAAAGAAAGTGGGATGATAGAAAAAAAAAGGGAGTTTGAGAAATCCCTACTGGCAAACATAAAGTGAGTGGGTGGTGTTAGTGTTACTCCACTGTGCTTGCGAATCACACTGTGTTTGATTTTAGGGATTGCCCCGTGAAGTGGCTCACAGCCTACTCCCATTACTCTCCTGGAAACCCCTGAACACCAGCGCTGAGCTGCTCACATCCAGATATCATCAGATAACAAGCAGCAGGAAGAACATCTGGAGGATGAAGAATCTTTGAAGTTTATCTAGTTTGTGTTCAGATTGAAGACTTGATTATGATTTATAGGTTATTACATTATATTTGTGCCCATGTCTGACAAATGTTTTTGTGCTCACTCATTCTAAAAATAAATGAATCTAACCTTTGTGGGTGTCAAACCATTGTTCTCATTTTATCCATTCATGAATTAGTTTCATGAGTTTCCTCCAATCAGTAGGTAAGGGTTCAGACATCTCTTGCAGAGACTCTTTACATCGTTTCACACACATGTTTCTGTCTTCATGTTAAACAGAGATGTAATTAAGATGAGGTAATCTAGTAAAGGCAGTGTGAGGGACAGAGCCAAAAATAAACTGTGGTGTGTTAAAGAAGTAACTCAACATTTTCAAAATGTTATCATTACAATTGGTTGCAATGTATTTTATTTAGGGTTATCAGAGTTAAATGGGCTGAATAAATACATCACACTTTTCAAGTTTTTATTTGCAAAAAGTTTCTAAACACCATTTTTAATTCACTTCACAATTACTTGCTACTTTGTATTGGTATACCACATATAATGCAAATAAAATCCATCCAACTTTGTGGTTGTAATATGATAAAATGTGCAAAGGTTCAAGGGGTATGAATAATTTTTTGAAGTAATGCGCAGTTTGCAGCCCAATCTATACATCAGTTACATATCAGTAGATTTTACATATCAGTACTTTCTTTAAAACTCTGAATAGTAAAGAAAACAGTTGAAAAGCAGTGGCTGCTCTGCCTCTGTCACTTCAGCAGGGAGCAGAGAGAGAAAGACCAAAATTAAGCTAATGACTGCTGACCTCATCCTGTGAAAAGTTACTGCTATGGAAGCAACAAATCACTCATGTGCAATTCAAATCTAAAGACTTTCAATTTACATGAACACATGTGAGTCTATTAGATATGATTCAAATCACTGCAGCTCTGTAGCTTTAACAACTAATCTCTGTAATAAAATATTATGGTCAACTCTATTGAAATCTGTACTGAGTTAGCAGCACAGAAATGACACCACTGTTAAAGGCTGTAAGACAATAATTTGTAACCTTCACTACTATTATGAACTTACCTGGATGACTGAGCATACGTCAAGACATCAAAGAAGGAAGGATGGGATGATCAGATCCTGTACTGTGGTAAAAGTGCTGTAATTCCATGCCACACCACAAGGTGACACTATCTATTTAGGTGGGGACTAAAGGTGTGCGCTAGATGGTAGGAAGAGGTAGAAGAATATGAGAAACAACATGTTCAAGAACCAGATTTTGATGTATGGCAATATTCTATGTGCTTGCCAAGAATTAGTAAAAAAGAAATGCAGTCTGAAACGGCTTTCATCAGCCAAGTCCTCAATCACTGCAAGACTTCAAGGAAAATCTTTTAAAAAGGTGTGTGCCTTCTACAAACAGGATGTTCAGGATGGCGAATTGTCAATTACTGATGATGTAATGATGATGAGAGATCTACCAAATATCACTAAAACTCGAGAGTAAATTAATGTATCTAACAAGTGTATTGATGAGATTAGAGTTACACTTTATCTCCCAAACAACATCAGGTCCCATCATAAAAGACATTTTACAGTCCTGACTGAGGAAGCATAGCTGTGAGATAGGTGAATCAGTTGTGTCAGATATGGTGACACAGTTTTGTGAGGGCAAACCTCACATCTTTACCTCTATCCTGAGTGGGGGTGGTCCACTTTGTTCTACCTACAAGAGAAGGGCATATTTTAAGGACCAGTTTTCTGTACTGGAACCAGTGGAGCATGCATTTAGTAGGGAGGAACACAGAAGCTTCCAGTTCCTAGTCTGAAGTCATTGTTTCAGGCTATGACAAGGAATGAGATCCAGGATTCGATCTTGCATGATGGATTCTGTTACAACCCTCTGGTCTAGGAGGCACAGGATGCAACAAAAAATGTACTAATTCTAGCATTCCATTAATTGAAACCACTGAACAAAACCTGGCTCAGCATTAAAGTGATTTATTTTCACAATTTCAGTGTTTCACACGTAACTTAAAAAGAAGAAAACCAAAGCTATAGATAGACTTCAGATCTAACCACAGAATTCCTACTAACACAGGATTAAGGTTCCTCCACTGATGAAGAGGAAGTGACTCCAGCTGTGCATCCAGGTGTGACAGCAAACCTGCAAACAAACAAGAGCAGAGAAGAAAAAAGGTCAGTGGACGTAACAGATACAAGTAACGCATTACGTTACAAGTAACGCGTTACTGTAATCCGATTACTTTTTTCAAGTAACGAGTAAAGTAAGGGATTACTATTGCAAAAAAGGTAATTAGATTACTGTTACCTTCCCGTAAGCACGTTGCGTTACTGCGTTACTAAACCATGGTTTTGTTGTGAGAGTGTCTCATGACAATGACGTAAGTGAGTGCGACGTTCGTGGCAACAGCTGTGTGCAGATCAACAATGGATAATATAACGAGTGCGGGAGAGAGTATGACCGTGCACAGGGCTGGACTGGGACAAAAAATCGGCCCGGGGATTTTGACTAGAGACCGGCCCACCAGGTATTATAGGAAAAACCATAAAGCCTTTGAATGAAAACAAACGCTGTTGTGACAGTGATGTACACTGTCTTGTTGGTATATGAGGGTATGTATCTAATAAACTTAAACCTACACCATCCTCCCTATTCTGGTATCCTAAACAGTACTTAGCCGAAACCCAAAGACTGCTTGGTCGAGTTAACCTCCTGAACTATCTACAACACATGGTGGAAACCTGAAATTAAGACAGAGAAGACTAGAGGTGAGACATGATCATTACCGAATATTAAAAATAGTAAATGACAGATTTAGAGATATTTTCATAAACTATTCATTTACCACATTAATAAACAGCATGGCAGGGTAAAATATTTTTTCTAACATGGCAACCTTTAAAAAGTGAAAGGAGACAGAAAGACAGGTGAGAAAGAATAAAACTAAATTGACTTTTTGATGGCATTTTACACACAGTACTGGTACAGAATCTAGAAAATGTGGGAAAATACTGGCATCATATACAGTACTTACTTCTGAAGAAATTATGATGGGACCCTGAAAAAAAAATTACTATGTACAATAATGGATTTCTATACATTTTACATCACATGAAAACATTTGTTGTAAGATTCAGATAATAATTTGTTAAAAGCTAGACATTTTAAATGAGAATAAGGAAGAAAAGTATGTCTTTGTGCCCCCCTTTCCCTGTTAATGCCCTACCTGGCCCCCTGGCAAAACTTTGCTAGATCCGCCCCTGCACAGTTACCAGCTGTTAGATACATAAAAAAAGGATCCTGGTGTTATTTGTCTCTCAGAAACAGTTCATAACTTCAACTCATTCATGTCACCTAAAAGGTAAACCTGTTTCTCCATCACCTGTTCAGCTCTGATGATTCAGTAAGGACATCTCCTGGTTTCATCTTCATGTTTCCCTCTCACCACATATCCAAACCGACATCATGACCAGCAGCTTTACAGCTGTGGCTCCAGCAAACATCAGCTGATACTAGAAATTAATATTAAATAAATTCTAACAACAGCTGATCAAGCTTAAACGTGCTGCTGTTGTTTAGCGCAACATCCGCTGGTTTCCTCTTTCTGGCGCAAAGTGAGCGATAAACAAACAAGAGAGAAAAGCCGATCAGCTGATCATTGATCAGTTTCATGATTGAAGTAGCAACAGGAGAGGGAGGGGAGAGAATTAGAGAAGAAGAGGCAGCTGTGCAGCAAAGACACAGAATAACTCCAGCTTTGTGTCTTTTTCATTGTAGCTGAAGTACGGGACAAACTGCGTTCCTTTTCACCTCAATACGAAACGCGTAATATTTTCTCTGAATACGAGACGATTCTGTTTTTTATGGAACGGTTGGAAACTCTAATAATTAACCTTATGAAAAAATAAAGTTCACTATCAGTAACATCATAGCACCCACCCAGCTGTATAGAAACTCCGTCATGCTAGCTAGTACGCAGTACGAGTTATTGTAACTGATGGTAAAAAGTCAGCATAACGAAAATAAACTCCACCTAAACTTGATTTATATCTGACCCAGATAGACTGCAGGTCATAACTTCTGGCCTCGGGTCTCTCCTCCTCCTGCCTCACGTGCTGGCCTCCACCACTTGCTAATGTTACTGAATCTGCGGAAGCTCCGCAATAGCCACCACCAAACTATTGAGTTATTTTTACACATCTCCCAGCATCTGGCCAATCCACCATCTTTCAGTGTTTATACCGTTACTGAAAAAAAAAAAAACCCATAGGCCCACCCATGGCCAGTCGAGCTATGACCGTGCAGCGTTTAAAGCGTGGAAGTACTGACCTTACTTTGAGTTTGATTCCGTAAAAAGTGACAAAAACATTAGCGTCCGCTGTACAGTGCGTGGGAAGAAAACTTCTTTTTACAGCGAAAAAACCCCTAAACTTCCAATCAAGCACTGAGTGCACTACCACGGGAATGTGAAATTCACAGAGAAACTCGCGGATTCTTCCACTGACGGCTGCGGCACACCTGCACCAGGGCAAACATCCGCCTGCCCCACTCCTGCTATACAGGAGTGGGGCAGGCGGACCCCTGAGTCTTCGATTTTATTCATTTTCTGCTGTGTTTTACTTGCATTTATTTGAAAGACTGAGTGTAAACACAAAAACTATTTTATTTTATATGCTGGAATATGCATAAAATAGGTTTCAATGTTAAACAAATTTCTTCCAGTCAGAGAATGTTGCATATCATTTAATGTTTGCTTGATGCACAAAGTTAAAAGATTAAAACTAATAAAACAAGTTTTAAAAAGAGACTTTTCCATTTGATTACATTTTATATGATGGATTATGCAGAAAAAGTAGAATTGGGCTGAAAGATCTATTCAGGTTGTAAATCATGTTTTTTAAAAGTAACTAAGTAACTAATTACTTTTGAAAATAAGTAATCAGTAAAGTAACGGTATTACTTTTAGGGGGAAGTAATCAGTAATTAGTTACTGATTACTTTTTTCAAGTAACTTGACCAACACTGTAATTATCATACCAATACATACATTTTAGACTGATAGAATGACATAATGCCCATCTACATAACCATGCAACATGTTCATGCACATCTAACACACATACATTTTGTCCTTTGTGGGGTTTTGTTGTTATTGTTTTTATTTCATTTTCCAATTGCTGTCTTTGTAGATTCTGTGAATCTGTTTCCTGTTGTATGTTCTACAATAAAAAAAACAAAAAACTAATGTAAGGTCAAAGGTCTTTGCTTGTATTGCTTTGCTGATAGTATGTTATTTGCCATAAGGTGTTCAGAGTTATCGATACCAGTGTAACCAGAGAGGAGAATGTATATTTTAAGTATATAACTTTCTACAGGGCTGAATATGACATCATTATGTAAAGGTCCAGATTCTCTGTGCTTTATCTGCAGATGATGTGCAGCACTTCTAACATCACACAAAGCAAAGGTTACTATCACACTGTTCTTGAAGTGCTGGGTTTGTTCATCTTCCGGTGCAGGACCATGGCAGAAGTCTGAAAAAGACTTCCCTCTGAGGCAGCTCCTTGTGAAGAGTCCTGCTTGATCCCTGCGATGAGCTTCAGTCTGCCTGATGTTTTTGAAATGATGTCTCAGTGGGCCAACAGAACATCTGGCACAGGACAGCTGTCTGATGTTCTCCCTCACCCAGGGTGAATGTATCTGTTGATAACAGCGTGGACTAATGTGGATCCTGTGATTAAATGAAAAGAACAACTTACACTTCTGTGAAACCTTCTGCTGCTGTGTTTTCAAATCTAACATTTTATTTAAAGTTTCCAGAATACCAGAGTTCTTTGTCAGTGTAATGGATCTAAAACGGTTTAAATGTTCAATTTCATATCATCGTCCGTCTTATGTCAAAATCTCAAAGGACATAATTTAATTTCCAGATATTTCTGATATTAACAGGAACTCTGGGCCTCTGTGGAGTGTGCAGCTGATGCCATCGCTGTCTAAAATAGGATAACAAAAACTATGCAGTGCTGAATCATTCAGACATTCAGAGAGTAACACGGGTGATTATCATTGCCAACTAGCTTGTAACAAGACTCTAACACAGTGCATTTCATTTAGCCTCTGAACCTGGATTCAAACTGACAACCTTCAGTTGATCTATCTTTTAAGCTTTCCTACTATAAACAAATAGGATGGGATAAATTGGAGGTCAAATAGGTAAGAGGGGGCTTGGCCATGTAATGATTTAAAAACAAGGAGTAAAATTTTAAATTGGATCCTGTAAGTAACAGGAATCAGGTGTAGAGATTCCAACACTGGGGTGCTCCTTCTGTTTTGTACCAGTCAGCAGACAAGCAGCTGCATTTTGGACCAACTGGAGACGATAAATAGAAGCATGGTCCAAACCAAAGTCAGGAGCAATGAATTAGTCCAGTCTGCAAGTAATGAACAGATGAATAGTGGACCAAGATAAAGACATACCTTCCAGCTAAGGCCTTATCTTGGCTAGTTGTCTCAGATGGAAAAAGCTAGACTGGACTACTGGACTCATCTGCCTACACAGTTTAAAGGAACCCTCTTTTTTAACATTTGTCTGACAATAAGAAGATAAGGGGCCCAGAGCACAGTCAATGTGTTTACTAAAGGAGTTGGCAAAAATGACAATTTCTGTTTTGTTTCCATTTAATTTAAATGTTTTTAAAAACAACATTCACAGTTTAACGTCTTCAAGGCAACATAATAACAGCTGAAGTGAGTCTGTCCCTGTTTTTAAAAGCAGATACATCTGCAAGTCATCTGCAAAATAGTGAAATAAATAAGTTATACTATGAAAAAATAGACCCCAATGGCAACATATACAGTGTAAACAAGGCTGGAACAAAACTTGACCCTTGAGGTACATCATAATTAAGACGGGCTATTTTCGAGCTGTAGGGACCCATGTTCACATAAAAAGTCCTTCCAGATAAATACGACCAAAACCACTGAAGAGCAGACCTTTTAAGCCAGCATGTGATTCCAGCCGTGACAGGAGGAGGTCAACTGTGTCGGCCTCTGTCAGGTCCAACAACAAGAGGGCAGCAGGGCTGCCAGAATCCAGAGTTAAGAGAATAACGTTAAAAACCCTCAAACGTCAACAGTAATTCATTGACTTGAGCAGCACTGTGCCACTAAATGAACACGTTGTCATGTCCTATTGTAGGCTGACAAGGCATGTGATAAGTGCTACATCTGAATACCTGTTAGTGACAAATACATTCATTTCTTGTAAAATCTACTTCACTCAGTTTATTATGTGACTGATTTCAAAGTAATTTTTCCCCACGCTGCAAAGCTGCAGATATTTATTTCAGTATTATTCGTATAGCAACTTACAACCAGTAACAAGCAGCAATTGGTGACACTGGGAAGAAAAAACAGAGAGCACTATTCTTTCCAAAGATGAAGTAACATATTTAATCGAGTACACCTTACACACATGTCCTAACACTTAGATGAATATCACTAATTATAACAATACTGGGGAGAATAATAATATTTACTGCCAGATAACACTCCGGGCCAGCAGGTGGCGGTAATAGACTAGCGGCATGTTTATTTTCCTCAAGAGCAACAAGGAAGCAGAAGTAGTTTTTTATGCTAAATGTTTGTAGCTGTTCGACTTTATGTGAAGGGATATGATTCCTGCTCTTACACGGATTTAACCACTGACAACGTCGTTAGCTGGCTCTAGAGCAGGAAGAATGGCAGACGAAGCTCCTTTCCAGTTATTACACAGCGAGGTGATACAGTACATTTACAAGTCAGCAGAAGGAGAGACGGTAAGAAGCTCTCAGTAGGAGTTTAGTGACCTTTTTGGTGTTGTTGTTAATGTTTCTGTCTTTTATCCTGTATTTAGGAGAGTGGGAGAAATGTCACCAAATTGGAGAATATTGGATTCAGAGTGGGCCAAGGGCTGATAGAGAGGTAATAACCTTGACTGCTGCAAACATGCATGCCGTTTACTCCGACAAATCAAAGCACTACATGTACAAAGCCTGATTTACAACATGGATTCCCATTCAGAAAATGCAATCTAACTGCACAGCAGTAGGTGGGAGGCCATTAATGAACCATTAATGTACCATTAATGAACACAACAACAACAAAAAACCCAGAGTCTCTGGGGTTCAGGTCAGTCGAGTCGGCTGGCCAGTCAGGAAACAATATTACACTCGTGGTGTTGTCTTTAGACCACCAGGGTCTTTAAGGTCAACTTCATGACTTATCGGTCAAAAGTTGCGAAAGAAATGTATGAAAACTTAAAATATCATGTGACATTTAACACTATATTGCCGAAAATATTTGCTCATGAACCACATATGAACATGAGTGATATCCCATTCTTAATCCATACGGTTTAATGATGGTGTTGACCCACTCTATGCAATTATAACAGCTTCAGTTCTTCTGGGAAGGCTTTAGAAACCCATTCCACGAAGCTCTCAAAGCACTGTTCTTGAGCTGATCTGAAGGCCACATGAAGTTTGGAGGTCTGTAATGACTGACGTTGGCAGCCTCTGCTCATTATGCGCCTTGCCATTCACTGCTCTGTGAGTTTATGTGGCCGAACACTTTGTGGCTGTGTTGTTGTTGTTCCCAATCGCTTCTACTTTGTTCTAATATCACTAACAGTTGAATGTGGAATAGTTAGCAACGAGAAAATTTCATGACTGGGCTTGTTGCACAGGTGGCATCCTATCATGTTATCAGGCTGGAATTGAGAGATCCTGAGAGAGAAATGTTTGTAGAAGCAGTCTGTATGCCAGGGTGCTTGATTTTATACGCCTGTGGCCATGAAAGTGATTAGAACACTTGAAGTCAGTCATTTGAACGGGTGAGTGAATACGTTTGGCAATGTAGCGCATAGGAATTCTAAATATCACTTTGGATATTTTTGTTACTTTGGACTAGGGATGGGTGATATATTGAATATACTCAGTATTAAGCTGTCTGCATGTAATTCACCATGACTTTTTTCTCTCCCACACGTTGCAAATGCGTCATTAAGCCTCTACATCACATTTTTGTGTATGTTATAAGCACAAAAGAACACCTTTTTAATTTCAATTGTTTTATTTTCTCTCGTGAATTCTTGCTTGATGTACTTTTTTGTTGCTGTGATCAGCAGTTTCTAAAATACTCAAACCAGCCCGTCTGGCACCAAGAACCGTGCCACATTCAATGTCAGTTTTCTTCCCCATTCCTGTGCCCAGTTTCAGTTTCACTGGGTCGTTTCAGCCACTGACTGGGTTGTCTTAACTCTGTATGTATGCTTAAATACATTGAGTTGGTGCCATTTTATTGGCTGATTAGATACTTACCCTAATGAGCGGTTGAACTATTAAAATATGTTAATGTTAATAGTTATGTTAATATGTTAAAACTGTTAAAATAAAAATTTTAATTCATTCAGATTTTTTTTGTATTCAAAGTAGAAACAAATATATTGAATGGTCGATTTGAATGAGTATACCAGTGCAATTTTAGGCACTATATGGTTGAAAATAACTTTTATTTTTGGAGGTTATTTAGACATATATTGTGTATCATGATATTGGATTTTCCTCAAATCACCCAGCCCTACTTTAGACCAGGATCAGAGTCAAACCTTCATAAAATGTCTTTGTTTGCCAACACTTGGGGAAATTATGTATAGGCATTCTAAATATCACATTGAAATACCACATCACCACATCATATTTGATCTTTTACATTTTACATTTGCCTTTCTTTCAAGTTGACCCCAACATGTGTTCAATTTTTAAAGAAAGAGAAAGAGCTGCCTAGTTGATAGACATCACATTATGACCCACCGCCTAATATTGTGTTGGTCCCCCTTCTGCTGCCAAAACAGCCCTGACCCATCGTTGCATAGACCCCTGAAGATGTGCTGTGGAGGGGCTCTATATATTGCTTTCCTGATGTGGCAGTGTTTTTGCATAATGTGGGGAAGTGAACACTGAATAAACTTGTCTGCTTTTGCCATCTCACCTCATTATGACGATGATAAAGCTCTGGAGAGCATAAAAGATGCCCCCCAAAATTGGTTCTGTTCATCTGGACATAGTGTTTTCAGTGGGAGAAACATTTTGTCACTTGGATGAGTGACGAAACTTTTCTCCCACTGAAATGTTCATATGTCCAGATGAACAGAACCAATTTTGGGGGATTTACTTACCTGGATGATTGTGCATGCATCAAAGCATAAAAGATGGTAAAACACTGTTGCAAATAACAAAAAAGGTTACTGCTGCACCAAATCATTAATCTGATGATTTTAGCAGACGCAGTCCCTGATGAAGTGCGCACAGTTTGTGCTTCACTCAACAAACTGCACAAATAATGTATTCCTACAGCAGAGAATCTGTGTTGTGCGTAAAACGTGCTGTAAAACGATTAGTAGAAACATGGCACTTTTCAGTTGATTTTAAACCAAAATTCTGAATTTTGAATTCTGAATGGCAATTTTCTGTTGCCATAGTGATTTAGCAGGTAAAAAGAGAGGCACTTTCACTCAGACTTGACAGAGTCTCGAGTCATTATTCTGGCTTCATAGTACATCTGTCGGATCTCAGTCCACACCCTCCATTTCTTACTGCAGGGCAACTACACAAGACTTTGTCATAAAACACTGTCACCTATTAATGAAATCCAAATACATTTTTTAAATTCTGATTATAAGGAGTTCCTTTACTGTTGTCTGTTAGGCAACTTTATGACAAGTGTTGTTAAATGTGCTGATCATTTGTTAAGATGTTTCCATTTTTGTAAGCACGTTTTTGCATGTACATGTAGCCTCAGATGATTAAAAATCAAGGTAATCCTGGATTTGTGAGTAAATAGTTCACATCATATAGCGTCAGTAGGAAGTTTGTCAGGATCACCTCTAATGGGACAGTCACCACAAGGGGTTTATTACGTATTGCACTCCCTGAACTGAACTGGCAAAACTCTAAAGAACTCCAGTTGTCTTCTTTTCAAGCTCTCAAAACTACCCTGTACCTGTCTGAACACTTACACAGACAGCATACTGTTTATGGGTCATGTGCACAGTTTTTGTACTAGGCGCATTCTCCTTAAATACATCTTACAGCCAGCAGACCGTAGAAAGTCAATGAATGATGTCCTAGTTTAATTTACCCATCTCTTTTTTTCCCTCTAGATTGACTAAAGACACAGCACGGTTTAAGGATGAGCTGGACATTATGAAGTTTATATGTAAAGACTTCTGGACCTGTGTATTCAAGAAGCAAATCGACAACCTTCGAACCAATCACCAGGTCACTGGGAAGTCTGTTTTCTCTTCTTTTAATCCTGTTTTTTATTAATGTAGCCTCTGACAAATCTAAATGATAATTCCTTTTTGTCATCCATAATATATTTGTAATATATAAATGCCAGTACTGTGATATTTTGCCTTGCTTCTTGTCAGATTGATTGTTTGTTGTTCTGTTGATGTGTGTCATTGCTGATGTCATATATCATCATATGATCATGTGTTTTAGGGCATCTATGTTCTGCAGGACAATAAGTTTGGATTACTGAGTCATCTGTCAGTGGGAAAACAATACTTGGAACATGCCCCAAAGGTGCTTTTTTCTTTTACTGGTCTGTTTTAAAAGACTCCCCCTGCTTCTCAAACTGTCTCTTTTACTGAGACAACATGTACATGCACAGTAGCACATCATACCATCAGAGGTGTGGCTCTTTGGTTGAATAACCAGCTGGAGTAGAAGATAGCTGTTCAAGGAACTGATAAGAGTAAAGGTGTTGATATACTGTGACCCTGTTTTATATGTGAGACCATTCACTGTCATCATATGAAGTAACTGTTTTCCTCCTGCAGTATCTGGCCTTCACATGTGGTTTGGTGAGAGGAGCTCTATCCAATCTGGGAGTGAAGAGTATTGTGACTTCTGAGGTGTCCGTCATGCCTTCATGTAAGGATTTAGTCATTCAAAAACCTTTTTAAAGAGCATTTATCAGTCATCTCCAAACTGAGGTTTGGGGGTTTGTTTTATTTGCTGAATAAATTCCATTAAAATGCCATTGAGTGGTTCAGAAAGAGAAGTTTGTGTTGCCCATGCACATGATTGAAATATGCCTCAGATATTTTAAATGGAGGATACTTGTGTGATTTTTACATGACTCTGGATTAAAGTAAGGTATAGTTTTTGGTTTTTATGGGCAGAGTCACAGGTGTGAATAGTGTTGCTGAGGTGAAGAGCATGTCAGACAGGATTGTGAGTTTGAAGCTAGAAGTCAAAGTGGTGATATTGAATGTAGTTAGTGTGTAGGTAGGTAGAGAGGGTACAAGTGTGGGAGAGAGTGGTGAAATGTGTGTAGCTACGCAGCATCAGATGGTAGTCTGTAAGATGTCTGGAAATCATGAACAGGAAACAAGTGAAGGCAGAGATGACAGATGGATGTAAGGTGGGGCTGGGATTTAGGCTACGTTCACACTGCAGGCGAAAGCGCATCAAATCCAATTTTTTCTGACCCTATGCGACCCATATCCGATCATGGTATGACAGTGTGAACGGCACAAATCCGATATTTTCAAATCCGATCTGGGTCACTTTCGTATGTGGTCCTGAATCCGATACATATCTGATATTTTAGAAAGCGACTGCTGTTTGAATGGTCATGTCACATTAAATCCGTCTTTTACGTCACTGACACAAGACAGACGCCAATTATCAGCTCCGGAGAAGACACGGTGAACCCTTCCTGGCCATCCAGTGTAGATGTTAGTGAAACTGTTGGGAAGACAACGTTGGAGAAACGTGAACATTTTATTTGTACTGTATAATCTGCAGATTCTGACAGAAATCTATCCTTTGAAGCACCGCTCCTCTAAAACAGCAATAAGGATCATTATTAGGTTATTTACATTATTATGTAAATAACAAAATAACTTAAAGCAAAAATTGGGAAACGTAAAGTCCGAAGTCTTTATATTAAGGCCATCAGTCAAACAATACTGTTTGCTCTGGGTCTAAACAGAGCGCGTTGTGTGTGACGTCTTCTTTTGCGCATGCGGGCCGCTTTGAGGGTTCACACTAGAGCGCGTTTGCTGTCACATTTTATTTGTAGTGTGAACAAGCAGACAAAAAAAATCGGATTTGATCAAAAAATCGGAATTGAGCATTAAGACCTGCAGTGTGAACGTAGCCGTAGTAGTGTAGATTATTGCACGTATGCACATGAAATAGTACACTGATGTTTAAGTTTGAGTGAAAGGTTAATCAAATAGCAGTTTGTTTTAGTCTTTTTCACCACTGTAGCAAACATGTCTCATATAGTGCAACTCAAATTAAACTAAACTAGGAAAAAATGAAAAGCCAATGTGAATTTCTTCTTTTTGTGTCAGCTAACACGAAAAATGTCTTTCTGCCTTTGCAGGTAAATTCCAGGTGATGATCCAGAAAGCGTAGGAGGTTACACACTCAAGCTGCACTCTTCCCTGGTGTCATATTGCCTTATCTGTTAGAAAGGGAAATGCCATCCGTACTACTCAGTGAGAATTTCTCTCGGCACTGCAGGGATTACAGTAGGGACTGGCAAAGGTTTCTATGGCTTAAGCTCTGGATGGCTGCAAACATCTGTATCCTGCTGACACACTGTCATTATCATGAGTGGGAAAGTACAGTCCAGTGACATTAACATTTTGTCTGCTAACATTTATATTAATATAATCCTTTTGAAGTAAAGTCTCACTAAATGAACATTTGGCTTAATGTCAGAAAAGAAGTGTTTGCCACCACCTACTGTCACATCTAGTTTAGTAGCATTTTCACTATAAAGACAAACAAACCTACAGTGCTTAACAAATTTAAAAGACAGATCTGCCAAAAATTAGATTATTAGGGAAGTCACAAACTGAATTCATGTTTTTTACACCCAAATCGAAGCCAGCACTAAACGTTTTCTGAGAAGTTACTAAAACTCATTTTTGGTTCATGATTGCCAGTAAATATCTCTAATTTCTGAATCTTATTCAATAAGAATATTATTAAAATAATACATTTTAAAATTCTCGAGTAACAACAATCACATTTTTTTATGACACTATCATCAGTTTAATAAGTATTATATGGTTTTGATTAAAGAGCTTGTACATACTGGCAGGTTAACCATTTTGGTACTAATGCTGTTAATTTTGGGCATCTGTGAGGTAAAGCGTATACTGGGTGGTGCTATAATAAATGTGTTAAGATGTCTATATTTATAATCATCACTAACCTGTGTATTGTTCCACCCCTGCCTCCACACCAAAATGAGCAGATTATTAAAACAGAGGAAATGTGGCGCACTTTAGCAGGTTGATGAACATTGCTTGCAAGAAATCCATGCCTAAGAAAGCAACTTAGGCTACATCTACATGTACACAGGTATTTTTTTTAAATGGCACAATCAGTCTCAAGTGTTTTTGAGAATGTGCCAAAGCAGCAGGTGGTGATATAACCCTAGTTTTGAAGAAATCCCACAAACAACAACACAGCACACAGTCTGACATCAAAGAAGAGATGATGGCAAACACGTTTGATGTTACAAGACAAATATTCATTTTCTTTGCAAACATGTAAATGTAGAAATGTAGTTTTTGAAAATGTTCACCCTGGCAGAAGTTTTTAAACTCTGTTTTCACTGATCGAAAATGCTGTGTATGTGTACGGACGTAGCCTCATTTATATATTGATGGCTAATATGACCAAACACAGTTTGATATCATGAATAAGGACGTTTGCAGTGATGAAGACCAACATTCCTGTCGAAGCGTGAAAAAGTGTGATTTATTTTCTTTGCATCAAAGTTGTATGTTCTACCCTTCAGGTGCTTCCTTCACTTGCAATAAATTTAAGCATGAAAACAATTTCTGAATGGTTCCTTTTCCACACTTTGATTGTTTACTATTCTGTCAAACACATTTCAGAAATGACAAGACCACAATACCAAACAAAGATAATTTATCTGAATTTCAGGAGTGGAACCACACCTCAGACACGCTCCTTCAGGTTCTCCATCTACGTGCTGTTTGTAATCGTTTTTTTTATGCAAACACCCATCAGCATCTAATGATTTGTGCTCACCATGGGCCCCTCGTCCCTCATACCATCAGACGAAAACCTCTACTGCTCACTTTCATCGAATTCCCTCCAGGCACTTCAAGAAACCAAAACACTTCTCTCTAAATGACATGATCAGGCTTCAGAGAGACCGAACTTCACCGGCCATCCTGGGGAACCTGTTGGGAATCATTGACCAAGATGGCGCCATTGTGTACGGCCAGCCGTCTGTGGACTCCGCTTTTTGAGTACTGCTTACTCTTTGTCCTCCTAATTTTATTATGCTCTCCGGACACTACTGCACTAATTACCTACGACCGACAAACTCTTTTAAATCTTCGACCTTTTTATCACCAAAAATCGGACTCACATCGGAATTTAGGATACTTTTCCCATACCCGAACGGACTCCTCCGCCTGTACATACTATTTGCCGTTCCTTCTATTACACAAAAAACGGCATAGGAAGCGGGGCAGACGGAGTGGTGTTCGCGTTCGAATTAAAGCCCATTTAAAAGCACTTGGAGTGGTTAATTGCCGCTCCATCTCAGAAGCTTTTTGGCTTTCTCAGTATACCCTCAGACAGTGTCGCTATCGATGGATTCACTATGCCGGTCAGCAAGCCCCAATGGTACAACCAGCAGAGTTTCCACTTGGTTGGAGTTTGAAGCGGGACACTGGAAGAGGAGTGGATTACACCAATCTCCGCCAGCTGGGACGTGCATCTAGGAGTGACACAATCGACGTTCTTCGGATGGCACTACTGAATACTAGGTCACTGGCGAACAAGTCCTTTATTGTAAATGACTTTTTGCTAGCGTCTAGGCTGGACGTTTTGTTTTTAACGGAGACCTGGATCCGCCCCGGTGAGTCCTCTCCCTTTTCGGAACTTCTTCCTCTAGACTGCGCCTTCTTCAACACTCCTAGGACTGTGGGCAGGGGTGGAGGAGTTGCCTCGGTTTTTAGAACTAAATTCAGAGTGCGACAATTGCCCTCTGCTTCATATTCCAGCTTCGAGGTACAACTTCTGGAGCTGCTTGGTTCCTCTCAGATTCTCTGCGTGGTAGTGTACCGCCCTCCAAAACGTATTAAGGATTTTATCAGCGAATTCGCTGACCTTCTAGGATCTATCCTAACGCTTAATGATCGTGTTCTTATTTGTGGTGATTTTAATATTCATTTATGTTGTGAGGCTGACCACCTCGCCAAGGATTTTTTATCCCTCATTGACTCATTTAATATTACTCAGTGGGTTAGACAACCAACTCACACTAAAGGGCATATGCTGGATTTGGTTCTGTCGTACGGCCTGGATATTGCCATCACTGACATTAAAGATGCTGGGATTTCGGACCATTTCCCAGTTATGTTTAACGTCCAGTCATGTAACTTGGAACTGAACTTTGAGGGCCCACAGTGCCTAACACGCCTGATTAATTCGGAGTCTGTTGCCCTCTTCTCCGAGGCCTTTACTAACACTGTTTGCTATGATGACTTTAGTAATGCTTCCCTCTCGGTTGATGGTTTAGTTAACTTTATTACCTCTACATGCTCCTCCATCTTGGACACTGTAGCCCCAGTAAAGACCAAACGCCGTAATATCTCTCGTCAACCCTGGTTAAATGAATCTACCATTGCCCTCAGACGTGATTGTCGCCTAGCTGAGAGGAAATGGAAGAAAGATCAACTCCAGGTGTCTTTAGACATCCTGTACATGACCCGGTCCAAATATCAGAAGGCCGCTAAAATGGCTAAAACGTCTTTCTTGTCAAACATTATTGCAACTAACAGTCATAACCCTCGAGTTCTATTTAAAATTTTTAACTCAGTGGTTAATCCCTGCCCTGATGTCTTGATAGATGCCTCCCCGGCCCTTTGTGAGAAATTCTTGAACTATTTTGTAGACAAAATTTCACTGTTAAGGGCCTCACACCCCCTGATTGTAAATCATGCCTCAATCTCAGTATGTTCAGCTGCCTTCCATCGGTTTGAACTGGCATCACTCACAACGTTAAAAGAATTAATTAATACCCAGAAAAATTCAAACTCTTTGCTTGACACCATCCCTTCGCGCATAATTAAGGAGGCGTTCGATACTATCGGGCCCTGTATCCTATTTTTAATGAACTTATCATTGTCATCTGGCTGTGTTCCGACTGCCTTTAAACATGCAGTCGTGCAACCAGTTATAAAGAGAGCTAGCCTTGATCATAATACGCTAGCGAACTACAGACCGATTTCTAAACTTCCTTTTTTGTCAAAAATCCTAGAGAAATTAGTGCTTCAACAACTTCAGACTTATTTAGAGAGAAATGGTCTATATGAAAAATTCCAGTCTGGATTTAGACAGCGTCATAGTACTGAAACTGTTTTATTAAGGGTTTTCAATGACCTTCTCCTAATTACTGACACGGGGTGTCCCGCAATCTTAGTCTTACTGGATTTGACGTCAGCATTTGACGCTGTTGACCATGATATTCTTTTGACAAGGCTTGAACAAGTAGTTGGCCTTAAAGGAACTGTCCTTACATGGTTTAAATCCTATTTCTCTAATAGGTCATTCTCAGTCATGATAGGAAAATATTCTTCCACACCTGCTCGCCTTCGTTGTGGTGTCCCCCAGGGCTCGGTGTTGGGTCCTATGTTGTTTTCCTTGTATTTGTTGCCTTTGAGTTCCATATTTGCTAAACATAATGTCTCTTTTCATTGTTATGCTGACGACATTCAAATTTATCTTCATCTGACAGGACTTGCGTCCTCCCCATTACATCTTCTGCTTGATTGTTTAAGGGATGTTAAGGAATGGTTATCACAAAATTTTCTTACATTAAATGAGAAGAAGACAGAAATTATTGTCTTTGACAGAGATACATCTCCAGGACGGCTGAATGACATATTTGGTCCTGCTGCTAGTCATCTTACTGATGCTGTTAGGAACCTTGGAGTCATTATGGATAGCTCATTTAAACTAGATAAACAGGTATCTAGTGTGGTTAAATCCAGCTTTCATCAATTACGTCTGATTTTCAAGGCTAAATCTTATATTCCCTACAAGGATTTGGAGAAACTTATTCATGCCTTCATTACTACAAGGCTAGATTACTGTAACTCCTTGTATATGGGCCTACAACTCTCCCTTCAACGACTGCAGCTAGTTCAAAATGCGGCAGCTCGCCTTTTGACTGGCTCAAAAAAGTACGACTCTATTACCCCTGTTTTGGCAAACTTACACTGGCTTCCTATTAAATTTAGAATTGATTTTAAAGTTTTATTGCTTACTTACAAAATACTAAATAATATGGCACCTGATTACCTAGCTGATCTTCTCTGCCCGTATAGCCCCATAAGAGCACTAAGATCATCAGACCAACTGCTCTTAGTGCAACCTAGGTCTCGCCTGAAAACCAGAGGTGATCGTGCCTTCGCCGTTGCAGCACCTAGGTTATGGAATACACTTCCTTTCCATATACGCGCATCGGACTCTATTCAGTCTTTTAAATCACGTTTAAAAACATATATGTTCGATATTGTATTTAAGGTCAATTAGGGCAATTTGCATCCGGATTGCATTGGATTATGTAACCATTTTATTATATTTTCATATTTATAATTTTATTATATATTGATTTTATTTGTACTATGATCTTATGGAAAGCACTTTGGTGTACTTCGGTCTTTGAAATGTGCTATATAAATAAACTTTGATTTGATTTTGATTTGATTCTACATCTATTCACCCCATCAGAACTCCTCTCTCTGCTCCATCCAGTTATTGAGTGGCTCAGGTCGCTCGCCATCTCAGCGAAATTATAATTTCAGAACCTCCATTAGCGGAGAATCACCCACAAGCAAAAGCTCCCGGCATAGATGCACACCCGCTTTCCCTGAAACTGGCTGATCCACCTCAGTGCCAGGCTATGAAGACACAATGCTGTTTCCACGCTTCAGTCATGTCTCCTGAAAATATTCTTCCTTTAAGGATTTAGACTGGACTGGACTTTACCTCACCGATGAGTCCTAACACTAAATTACTGACTTTTTTATTTTCTGGTGCAAGTCCCGAGGTGTTATTCACCCCTGCTGAGATTTTCACAGGTCGTCAGCTCAATTCTCCTACTGCTTTTGTTGTGCAAACCACCCATTTTCTTTGAGACCTGGCACAGCTCAGATCCAAGGCAGGCCAAACCTTTGTGTTACAACCTTCAGAAATGCCTGCCGTGTCTATACAAAATATCCCACACATTGACCTGCAAATATGAAAGACACATTCACAATATATGGAAACACAAATCTGTTTTATTTATAAAAAATTGTGTGAAAACAGAATGAAAAGTTCTGTGACATGAGTGACATTGAGATTTCTGGTGCCAGTAATCACAGAGACAATGCCCTGAGATAGATTCATTTCTATTATGCAACAGCTTCAATTTGATGACAAGGACATGCAGGCAGAACAGGTGAAAACAGACAAACTTGCGACGATCTCCAACATCTGGACACGCTTCAACAAGAACTGTGCAAAGAGTTTCACTCCAGGAGAACACATGACCATAGATGAACAGCTGTTCCCTACCAAGGTTTGTTGTCCATTCACACAGTATATCACAACCAAGCCAGACAAATTTGGGATCAAGTTCTGGATGGCCACGGATTTGGAGACCAAATATGTCTCCAATGCATCTCCTTACTTGGGAAAAGACCCCAGTCGTCAGAAGGGAGAGAGGCTGGCAGAGAACGTGGCCATGAAACTGATGCGGCCGTTTTTGGTTGATGGGAGAAATGTCACAACGGACAATTTCTTTACTTCACTGTCACACAGACTGCTGCAGCGCAAAACAACGTTACTGGGCACGGTGAATAAAGTACTGTTTCTGTGTGACTCCTCCCATCCTGCTGCACCTGAACCAGCTAACTGGCACTCTGATTCATTTTCTCATTCATAAAGTACTTAACATGAACAGTTTTGAGGTAATTCAGTCATCAATATATAAGGACAGAGATAGGATTACATCACAGATGAGCAGGATGGACAGAATTAAAAAATGAGTACATCAGAAAGACAGCTCAGGTTGAACAGTTTGGAATCCATGAAGTGATAGTTGTTTGGTTTATTTTTTCAGGTACAGACTCTGTGCTGTTTAAGGTTTTCAGAGTGAAGATTAAGCACAGAAACAATTCAAACATAATGTACCTACAAATTTGATTTGAGGTCAGGTGTCCTATTTTATATTAATGCTTGGAGAACAGACGCACACACTCTCTCTCTCCTTGCAGAGGTCCGAGGAATCTTCTGAGGATGCTGATGGAGAACTGATTGGTCATTAGGTGGTCATTTCATACCTGCTGATCACTGATCTGGAGCAGGTTTGGTTCACAGCACAAGTTACCAGGACGACTTACCCTGGAAAGAAGTGATCCACCTTTGTAGTACAGAAAGCTCAGGGTTAAACCTGAAGTTGTCTGGGTTAAACTAAAATCCTATTTCGTAATACAGGCCTCTGATGACTTAGCTGTGTATTAGTTTTTCTTATTAAATTAAAAAACACCCTTGGGTTTTGTTTTGTTTGTTTTTTTTACCTTGTTTGTGTTCACGTGTTGTCATGTTGTGGCTGATAAATTTTGAAATCTTTTTCCCAAATCTTCAGGGGGTTAGTAAATGTGGAAAACTTGCATGTACGTATATTTATGTTTTCACTTCATAAAACATCATGCTTACAGGTAAAAAATCAGACTACAAAATCAGATTTATTTATTCTCTTTCCACTTTATCATAGACACATCTTTACTTTTTTCCCTAGGATCTGGATAAAAAGTGATGCTGCAACACTGCAGGACCAAAGAATATGCACAATAATGAAACTTTTGCTTTTCTTGTGCCAACAATTTGGTAAAAGGATGATTTTCAAAAATAAATGTAAATATACAAAACTAAATCAATATTACGAACAGAGGATTAACAGTGAATAATATTAAAACACAGCCTGGATTGATGATTTTAGATTTGCACAAGAGAGTCTTTCATTGCCTACACAGCCAAAAACAGTTTTCACAGCATATTTCCTTGATACAGTTCACAGTTTTAGTAATGGACTTGTTTAAAGGTGCAGTCTTCATGAGGTAAAGTATGGTCTGCCAGCTATCCTCATCATCCTATATGTATTGAGTCCAGGGCAGTCAAACCCTGGTGCCACACCTTTCTTGTTGAAATGGTAAAAATTGAAAAGCTGTCTGTCCTGTGCCTCCAGGGAGACTGAGATATTATTTACTTTCAATTTGCAAGGGTATGGCCTCTCAAACACCACCCTAAAAACCCTGTCCTGCAGATAATCCAGCCTAATAATTTGATACTTAGATGGGACGGTTGTGTCAACCTGTGGTCCAAACTGCTGCATGAGCAGCACACCATCTGAATCTGCCTTGATCTCATAGAATGTCATATTCCTGTAAGTGTAAAATCCCACATATGGAGCTGGGTCAGGTGGTGCTCTGACAGGTTGTTGAGCTTCCCTGAAAACATTCTCAAGTGCCGGGATTAGGTAGCTATATGCCTGGCTCACAAGGTCTTCGTCTGTTGGCCGAACTCCTGCCATCAAGATCACCAATCCCAGCTTGAGCCGAGGTACAAGGGAGAGGGTAGCAGCAAATCCATCCAGGTCACCATCCTTTCTCACCACGCTGTAGCCAAACTGTTCACTGATCTCCCATGGTGTGCCAGTGAAGTTGGCAAAGTAACCTCTGTGGCATTGGATGATCGGGGTCATCATTGTGTTCAGGGTGTCTTGGCGGAGCAGAATGACATCATATGTACCAAGAAGAGTCATCATAAGTTTGGCCATGTCTGCTGCTGTGGAATACATCTGACCTGCAGGCCGGTACCAGCCAAGGTCGTAAAGGGGAGCTTGCTTTCCATTGCTGTACACGCCCACAGCCATTTTCCTCTGAATTGCTGGTGTAAAATTAAAACCAGTGTCCTCCATTCTGAGCCGCTTCAGAATGTTGTCTGAAACCCAGCTCTCAAAGTCAGTGCCAGTCACATTCTGGGCCAAGATGTTGGCTAATAAAGGAAAAGCAACATTGCTGTAGTGGCATCTGGGGGAAAAGAAAAAATCATCTTACAGATGTTGGCAAATCCTCTTTGGGTACAGAGTACCTAAAAAAATACTAGACAATTATAGTCTGTATACTGGGTATAGCAGTGTTTCCCAACCTTTTGGAACCATGGCAAAAATTTCACATTAGAAAAATCACATGGCGCACAACCAAACAAAAATATCTCAAAAAGCATATTGATCATTTTTCCCTGCGCACCAGGTAGAGCGCAATTGGCTCAGTTTGTCCCCAGTATGCCTTAATTGCTTTCTTTTGACCACCTACTCATGCTAAAGCCTTCAGATGGACTACGCTTTCTTTTCAAATATTTATCTATTGCAACTATGTGCTACATCATCTCACAGCATGACTATTATGTAATTTCTTCTTCTGTTTTACTGGCAGTTGGCAACCTATTTAATCAGAGCAGGTGGTTATACTGCCCTCTAGTTGAAGAGAATGTAATTGTTCTGCCCGAGTACTACTCAGGTGGGACCAGATCATCTTCCACTGCGCACCTATGTGCCGCTGCACAGTGGTTGGGAAACACTGGGGTATATGTCCCCAATTTTCAAACATATCAAAGAAATGAAGCTTTCAAATACTGAGAAAGAAATAAGGTAACTTACCTAGTTCCTGGATCTGCTACAAGGACGTCATCCTGTAACAAATTAAGGGCTTCCCGTGTGTCTCCACTCCAGAGGAGATTAGTTGACCTTAATCTTCTTGGTAAACCTGTACAAATGTCAAACCTTATTGAATAAGGTATTTTGTTCATGACTTTATGCTTTAATAAAGTGATTCATGAAAATATTTCACCAAACTTTGTATATGAAACCTTCACTTGACCTAAACATTTTATAAAAAAATACTTTTTCTCAGGTGGGCTCTGTAGGCCTTCTACCCTATAATATATATCAACTTAAGGCAACTATTGATGTAAAGAAATGCTATATAATTCCAGGAGAATTTAAATTAAAAGCTTACTGACTATGCACATTTATTTCTTGTGGTAGGGTTTTTGTCAGTAATCACATGATTAAGTGATCACTCACATACTGGATATTAGTTTTAAATTTCTTTAGCTCTACACATTTCCTGAGGCACTCATAACGATTGAGAGCGCTATTGATCGGTCACCTCTGTAAGACCTTTAGCTCATTATTAAAGATCGGTCTTTTACTCTGCCTCCTGTGACTTGCACTTATGTCCCTGTAAAACCATGACATTGCCTTTCCTTCATCATTTGTCTAGCAGCTTTTGTTGTGGCGTGCTGCAGTGGGTTGCAGGCGTGTGCTTACTTTATGAATTTCATATTGTGTCAGACCTATATTGACCGTTACTGTTTACTGAGATATTTATCTATGACGTAACAGGAGTACCCATCAGAAGGGCATCATCCTCATCAGCCATCTTTGCCTATATTGGGAAAAGTCTATCTCTCTGTCAAAAATGATCCCATTATTTGTTCAAGTAGCTTATTATTCCTTCCCATCCATCAGTTTTTGGACAGCTTATCCAATTCAGGGTAGTCACCGATCCCAGCTCCTGTAGCGCATGAGGCAAGGTGCACCTTGGATATTTTGCCAGTTTAATGCAGGGCCAACACACAGAGACAGACAACCATGAACTGACAAATTAGAATCACCAGTTAACCTCTTTAGAAAGTAAGAGGAAGTCAGAGACAATATATAAGACAGACTCCAACCAGCCTGGAGTCAGTTTCAAGCATTTTTATTGGGAAGTGATACTGCGAACCACTGCAACATATTGCCACCCTATCACTGTTAATTCTTTAAAATTAATTGCACTTGAGTAGTGTATTGGTATCATCAGTCTGGTAAACTAGAAAATTCATAATTTCTTACATTTAAGAAACATTTCTTAA
Organism: Pelmatolapia mariae; assembly: GCF_036321145.2. Classification (NCBI taxonomy): domain Eukaryota; kingdom Metazoa; phylum Chordata; class Actinopteri; order Cichliformes; family Cichlidae; genus Pelmatolapia; species Pelmatolapia mariae. Next base: position 42,041,963 of record NC_086244.1, read on the forward strand.
GCTTTTCTGAGATTTTTTTAAACCCAGACTAAGGTCTTTTCCTAAACCTAATAACCAGTTACCGAAAACAAAACCTGGAACACGATGTCATCTGGTTGAAACTGAGACACATGTCACCACTACCCTGCGTGCTGCTTATTGCAGACTTTGCTGACCACTCACAGCACTGTAGGCTGCAAGTCCTATTTCAACTGTGCATTCATGCAGCGCGTTATTTTATACATTTCAAGCACTATGTTGATCTCACTTTTATGGGAAATGTAGAATAACCAATTAACCTAACATGTATGTCTCTGGGAGGAAGCTGTTGGGTTAGGTGACAGTGGTAACCATGGCAACATTCTGCTATATAATGGTGGCATTCACTTTCTGATCTCTAATGGTCATTTTGAATTGGAAGCTGAACAATAAAAATAATAGTTTTTCATAATTATCAAACAAAGATGTTATTATTTTAGGTCTTACAGTGAAGTTTCTGTAAGTGGATTATCTGTGTCCCTTCCAGTGCGACTAGTCAGTCTTTGTGAAACTGATGCTTCAGAGGTCTGGACTGGCTACACAGGCTCAACAGTTATTTGATTTGTGTTGCTTTAATGGATCAAGGATGACTGCCGTATATAAAAAATGGTTGTGGGGTTACCAGAGAGATGGCTGGACATCCTGCGCAGGGTGAGTGCAGGGGTGTTGATGCCCAGGGTCCTGACTGATGAGGATGCTGGTTGCCTGCTTTTACCCAGTGGGTTCTTGATAGTGAAGTTGTCTAAGTACTTCTCCAGAGGGTCATCCAAAGAGTCCACCAGACCATCCTCCCATAGTTTGTATAGCATCAACGTGGGGAAGATCTTAGAGAGGCTTGCAATTCTGTTGTCACAATAATGCAAGGAAGCACACCACAATAAAATGCTGCCATAAATAAATGCATCCTGGTTTAATGCATAATATTTCCACTGGACAGATTTGAGCATTTATCATACTTAATGGGTTAGTCGCACACATCACAGAAAGAAAGCTTGCCTTATGCAATTATGGTCTAATCCCAGCGCCTCACATCAAATAGAAGAATCACACTGCTGGTTACAGCATGCATGGTAGTAATTATTTAAATTAAACTATTAGTATTATGGGAACCTTTTAGGACTCATTTAGACAAATTACCACTTCTTTTTTTCTTCATATGTTATGTTCTTATACCTCAGTACTATACCTTGTGCAAAATAATACATCTCACCTGTACGCTGTGTACTCGTTGGGTGCAGGTGAGGAGGGGTGGCTCGTGTTCCTCTTGCCAAAGTTTCCATTCCATAGAATTGAGTCATTTAAAACCATGATTGCTGATATAGAAGGTAGCTTGGTGGTGTGAATTCTTGACCTCAAGAGTATATCTATCTGTTAGGAGAAGCTTTATTAAGACCAAAGGTAACATTTCAACAACATTTCAATATATACTCATTATTTCCAGAACAGATTTACTTTTTCTAATGCAATCCTCAGTGATGTGATGGGATGTTTGAGTGGCACAGGCTCCGGAAAGCGAGGACACATCTCTTCTGCTGTCACTTTTTTGGTGAATCCCTCTGTAAAAAGAGGTGATTCTGTGATAGCAGATCTAACAGTTGTAGGTTTACATATGTATCCTTTTATCATATTTATGTAGAAGGGCCCTTCAAACCCCCCCCCCCCCCCCCCCTCCCAAAAAAAAACCCCAAAACCATTTACCAAACATCAACATATCTAAAGATTCTGACCTCTAGGGGAATTTGTCAGTCCAGAAGAACTGCTTGTTGTATACTCCCACCTCCTCTATAACACACTGGAAATCAGAAGAGAAGTTTCAGCAACTTGGTTCCTTCAGCCCCGCTGTGGTCTCTGAACCAAGATACTGGCAACCGATCCATTAAGTCTTGTAAGCTGCGAGGTGGAGCCATGGATCTGATTTGTTGGCTAGAACATCCCAAAGATACTCAACTGGATTGAGATCTGGGGAATCCAAAACCCAAGTCAACACCTCAGACTGCTTGTTGTGCTCCTCAAACCATTCTTGAACCATTTTTGCTTTGTGACAGGGTGCATTATCCTGGGTGCATTATCCTGGATGCTGTACAGTGCAACGAGGAATGCCCAGACCTCTACATTGGAGAGACCAAACAGCCACTTCACAAGCGCATGGCACAACATAGAAGAGCCACCTCCACAGGACAAGACTCAGCTGTCCATCTGCATCTTAAGGATAAAGGTCACTCTTTCGAGGATGCCAATGTTCACATTTTGGACAGAGAGGACAGATGGTTTGAAAGAGGAGTGAAAGAGGCCATCTATGTCCACTGTGAGCGACCATCTTTGAACAGAGGCGGTGGTTTACGACACCAACTGTCTGCCATCTATAATCCAGTTTTGAGTTCCCTCCCCAGACGCCTTAATGCCCACTCACATCCTGGGCCATCTGACCTCAGGAATTCACATGATAAGGTGGGGCCAGGTTTCACAATGAGCTCACCCGAAACCCTGGCTGATTAGGTCCCACACCCGCTTTCACACCTTGGCTCATGTGATTAGAGGATCACCAGGGGGTCCTTTGTCCCTCTTTGGGGGGACACTCCCACTGGGTTTAAATCTGGGACTCTCGGCCATTTGACCTTAGAACTGAAGAAGCTTCTCGGATGAGAGGTGAAACGTCTTCAAGCAACTTAAAGAAGTCCAGACGCTTTTCTTTCCAAGCTCCTTTGACTACGATGACCTGGATGACTGAGAACCTTCACAGACATCCTGGATTAGCATGTATGGCAGGACCTCAAGGTCACCTTCTTCCATTGCTCCAAGGTCCAGTTCTGACGCTGTTGTGTCCATTGTTGTAGACCAGTCAGCGTAAGCACACTGACTGGTCTACAACTTTCCAGCCCCATGCTCCATAAACTGTGATGTTCTGGGTATTCTGATAGCTATCTATCAGAACCAGCATTAACATTATTTGCAATTTAAGCTACCCTGTCGGAGCGGGAACACCCCACACGAGCTGCAGTTTTGGAAATCCATTTTTTTAGCCATCACAATGCGGCCCTTGTCAGACCCACTTGAATCCTTACACTTAATCGTTTTTCCTGCTTCTAACACATCAACTTTGAGGACAAAATGTTCACTCTCTCTCTAATATATACCACCCACTAACAGGATTCATGATGAAGACGTAATCAATGTTTTTGAATTCACCTGTCAGCGGTCAGAATGTTAGGCCTGACCGGTATTAATTATCAACAGCATCTGCTGGTGTGAGATTTGAGGATATGAAATCAAGCCATATTTATTTTACAAGTTATGTGAAAAGTGGCATTTTTCAATGACTGTTTCTTTAAAAACTGTTACCCTTTAGGTAACAGTAAATGAATATCATGGTCTGTCTGTTTGGATGGTTGGTAGTTGACACACTTTTAATTGACCAGGCCTGTTATTAAATATGAACATGTAATAATACAGTAATGGAAATACATTAATAATAAATGTTGTTTTAATAACAGGAGTGTTATCCAGTTTCTAATGTACTGAAGGGACACACTCTAACACGTATGTAATAAAAAAAGGTTATTAAATTCAGCGCGTACACATGAGCCCCAAAACAATCCCATCGTTCATTATTAGGTGCTATAAATATGTAATGCTTTAATTCTCCTAGGGCCACAAAGTTAGAAACCTGGGTTGTTTCTTATATTACTTCAGTCCCAGTGTGTTTTACACCATCAGACAGTACACTGCTATCTCTCTGCCTGAGTTAAAGTCTGCTTTAGCTCCTTGCTGATCCTACTGCTATTTCCAGCTTTGTGTAATCCTGCTGCAGCTCCTACATATAAGTACTTACACCAAGAGGATAAGAAGGCCCAGCTCACAGGTTAAAAAACACTGTACATCTCATGTGAGTGTAAGCCAATGCTGGCTAGCAGCTCTTTACCTGTCTTCAGTTTTGGCTTCCTATATTGCCATATGAAGCAGCAGGTCATGACTACAGAGAGCAGAAAGAAGACAATCATGCCAAACATGGTCCATTTCACCTTCATCTTCTTTAATGGTTCTTACAGACAGCAGGCAAAGCCTATAAAAAAGTTGTACAAATGTTTTAGTGATTTTTTTTTTTTATCAGATATTGACTCCAACATAAAACCCATAGCTCAAATGCATGCTAGTATGTTTCATGCCATTTGAAAATTTAGTCTCACGTCTTTTTTGTGTTGTCATATTCAAATGTTCCTGAACATGAGTTGCATTAGAGATTGATTAGCTTACCAAAGAAGTGAAAAGACGCCTTCCTCAGAAGCCCCTCATTATCTCTATGATATTCTTCATCATCAGACTAGAAAAATCCACCAATTATTTTCCTTAAGGTACACAGAAGAACAGTCAGCAAGGCCGCTTGATCCCAACTCTGTTGCTCATGAGCAGTTGCTGGCCATCTACTACATGCACTTAATCCTGACTGTTATCCTGGGCTCCAGTAAGAGAGTGGAATCTATTCCCACTTTACCATGACGTCATAATCTACAGGGCTAAACCACTAAACGTAAGGAAGGCTGTGGAATTGAAACCTCTTGAACCCTCACCCTCTGAACACTTCCTGTTGATTCTGCAAGAGAGCTATTTTCAGGAGCAACAATTTGAGTAAATTAAGTAGTCAGAACAATGTTGAAGAATTTGTATCATTTTTGCATTTTAAATTCAAGTTATCAACATCGCTGTGATACTAAAACGCCACAGCACATATAGATGTTGTTTTAGATAATAACAAATGGTAGAATCACAGCTCACAACAAAGTATTACTAAATATTTTAATATCTACTCATTTATGTAGGATAAAACACAAATCAGTGACTACAGCAACAAATAATTCAAATGTGAAAGAAATGAATCAGAATGGTGCCTCTCCAAGCCACTAGAAGGCGCTGTGGACTTTAAATAAATGCTATTTACAGACAGACATATGTCTTTAATAGATATATGGTTAGATAGGCAGGCCTAACCTGTGCAAAGTGGGAACACTGTGTAAAATGTAAATATACATAGAAGCTACACCTTTCCGAGATGCTCTTCTTTTACTGTTGTCAATGAATCTAATTTGTCCCTAAGATTCTCCAGCTGTTTCTTTTCAGTACCATGTACTTTTCCAGCCTTTTGTTTCTTCTGTCCAAACTTTCTTGAGAGGTGTTGCTGCCATCAAGTTCCAAAAAATGTTTGTATTCATTTTAAAGTTCATCATCGCACAGAGACAGCATCAGTGAATGCTAGAAATGATCATTTTGTGACCTACAATGCAGACTTGATTTTATAATCTCTCCAACTTGTTCTGTGTCTGTCCTAAGGCCTCCTTCCAGTGGGACAGGCCCGGATAACCTCACAAAGGAGGCGCACAGTCCCTTCAGTCATTTGAGATGCCTCGCCTTATCTTTAAGGGTATCCAATAAGCCACCCTTAAGATAAAACTGATATTTTCTGGTTGTAACTGGTAACAGTAGATGTTGTAGTAGATGGTGACCCTCCCCTAGCCTGGTTCTGGATCAAGGGAGTTCTTCCTTCCAGCCATCACCCTGTACTTGCTTACAGGGGATCTTGTGACTTTTGGAGTTTACCTTATAGTAAAAACACCTTGAAACAGCTGCTGTTGTGAATTGGCTTTTGGTAATTAAACTAAATTGAAATGAATTAAATGGTTTGCAAATCATTCCACTCTGTTATTTCTTATTATTTGTAGGTCTTTCAGGACTGGGCTTCCTATAATGCCACCCTACCTCATGAGCCATAGAGGTTTTAGTTTTTGTCGCGTTGTTTTTAAAAATGATCCACCACTTTCTGCACTGCTCTGCTCTGCTCGCTGGGACCCCGACAGTGAGAGCAGCCAAAGAAAGGCACCAGCTTTACTGACCCATAAGTCAAGATAGATTATTTCTGATTGGATCGCTGATGGTGTGTCTGACCTACAATCTGCTGCATTCTCATTGCTGTCTCCCTGGGCATAGGTTTCCATAGGAACAAGCCGTAGGCTCCTCTAATCTGTTGTTTTGCAGCTCTCACTCATCTGGAGGCAGGCTGGATTCCTTTTTGTCATGCCCATATTCTTCTGCTCTATTTCCTCACTGAGCTCTATCTCTTTTTCTCTCTTGCTTTACTGGCAGCGCTATCCCTTTCTCGCTCTCTGTTTTTCCTTCTCCCTTAGTCTCTTTCATCCACTGCAGTCTTATCTTAGGGAATGTCTCAGACAGGTCGGCTGTGGAATCTCTATGGACATGATAGCAGTGCAGCTTGCAACAAAGCTATTATTGAGTTCTCAATGACAAAAGGACCAAATAAAACATGTCCTCATATCACAGGTTAGTTTTTTACTTTAATTTGTTTTATTTATACTCATCCAGTCCAAATAAAATGTCTGAAATATATCACATTTAGGGTGAGAAGACTAAATGTTTAAACATTATGTTTCCAGTGCTATGTAGAAAGGCCAAAGATTGCATCCATAACATTTAATGGATTTATAAATCTAATAAAGCATTAGCATCAAAAGCATTAAAGTGTTGGTACAACAGCCTCTTGTCTTTGAATCCAATTCATTTCAGTTCAGGTTTTATATCACCAGTTCACATCACAGTTGTGAACTGGTGACAGTTATTTTAGGATGCAACAAGCTAACAAGGACTTAACAGTCCTAGGAAGGAGGAACTCATTTTAACATTAAGAAACCTCCAGGTAGACACAGGCTCAGGGAGAAACAGCCATCTTGAGCCAAGAAAGGAAAGAAAAGAAGGTTGAAGAGAAATGACAAACCGCAAACTAGAAAGAAAAAAACAGTACTGGAGTAGAGCTAGGTCTGACAACGACAATTAATAAGTGGGCCCACAACAATAACCTACAATAACATGATCGCCAATTTTATTTGCTCGTTAAAGTTGCTGTGAAATCATTTCTGAATAACATTCCTCAGTGTACAATTGTACAAAGACTTTGAGTTTCTCATCATCTCGGGATGAATAAAATATTATCAATCAATCAATCTGCAATACACAATATCATTAAAAAAGAATTCGAAATATCCAAAATGAAACAAGGCTGAAAATCAGATTGGATGCTATTAATTTCCTCAGTTTAAAACTTTTTTGGTGTTCTGTAGTGAATAAAATATCAGATCTGCAAATTAGCGCAGGAGTGCAGTGTTGCTACTTTTTAGGATGGGCTTGGTAATTGCTACTTTGCTAAAAACACTGGCTTCATTCCTTGAGTTATGTGTAGGTTAGTGTTAAGTGACGTAATAAAAAATTTGCTTAGGTACAAAGATTGTGCTGACACTGAATGGAAAAGAAAAGTCTTTCAAAGCGTCTTCACTGGCAAATATAACATCTAATAATTTAGGTTAAAAATTAAAACAGGCAAGTGTAATAGTAAATTTGAGTAAAAGCACTTTCCTCCGACGGAAATGCATATTAATGCCTATTCACAATTAACCCTGGTGGCCTTGTTTTAAAAAAGAAACAAAAAGCCCAAACCCTTATGTCCAGTCAGGCGCAGCCGATGTTCTGTGTTTTTCCGCTGCTTTTCTGCCCCCTCTTTTTTGGTTTCGCCCAACCTGGCCTGAACAGCAGCGCTTCAGCCTTTATCTTGGTGCCACTGATGATGATAAGGATGCTTCTCTCCATCTCTAAATGATTACACAGGAAACCGACCACAGCTGTACGGCTGCGCGATGAATACACTGGCTTTTAACAGGCATAAGTCTGGAATATCTGTGATTATGGATATCTTGTACTTTCTATGGATACTGCCGTCGGTGTGGGCTGTCGAAGGTAAGCTGGAATTCGACTCTTATCTGAATGTAAACGCTTGAACGGAGCCGAGCTGTGAGCGAAGGGACGACAAAGCGCCATCATTAATTTACAAAAAAAAAAAAAAAAAAGCCGACTATGCGTATTTTAACCTCATTTAAGGGAGCAGTCCAGCGGAAATCTCCGAGGTGCTGTTTGGATGGAGCTCTACAGCTTTCACTATACCGAGAAAGATTAAAGCTGCAAATATGTTGGTAGTCGAGACAGAATTTAATCAGCTTCTCTGGCCTTTATTCTTATCTGGCATCAAAGGCCATATACACAGTCTCATTTTCTCTATCCTTGTTGTTGTTATTATTACTATTCTTATTATTTATCTTTAATTTAACTGACATTCCTTTTGCTGCAATCATTAAGTACAATATGTTTGGTCAGGCAAATACTTTCCAGTCCCACAACTTCAATTTCTTGTTTCCCTATTTGTAAGAACAGTAAGGATAAGAAATATTTTATTCATCTAAAGGTTGACAAGATCAATTACATAAATACCCAGTATTTCTCATCAAAAATTTATTTTAAGAGGAAAAACAGTTAAAGTCAATGTAGGAGAGAAACCACTTTTATAAGAGAAAATAGTCTAGCCTGAGATAAGACAGGGTTGGCCTAGTCCACTGCAGGGGGACTTTATAAGTTTGCTCACTTGCCAAAAAAATGAACAGTCTGTAATTGTTATGGTATTTTCATTTTCTTGCAGAGAGACAGAATATAAACCATACATTAAAAAAAACAAAAAACATATTTAATCCCCTACAACTCAGCCAGAACTCATGCTCCCATGGGATTGACACTGTGCCCATGTGGCACCCAGATTACATTCAATTCAAATTTATTGATGTAGTCCCAAACCACAGCAACAGTCGCATCAATATCAATATCGTATATTGTACGATAAAGACCCTACAATAATACAGAGAGAAAACCCAACAATTATGACTCCCTTTGAGCGACAGTGGGAAGGAAATCTCTGTGAAACACTGACAATAAAAGGACAGAGCACAAGTTGAAAAACTCAATAGGAAAACACATACAGAAAACAAACAGCGCCTGAAAGGAAATAAAAGAAAAAAAAACATAGATGCACAAACAAACAATCTTGTTGTGTTCTGAATGTGTGTGTCTGTCAACAAATATACTTGGTAATGAGGGTGAGAAGCTGCATCCACACCTCCCAGAATACAGAGGCAGACAGAGACCCAGGTGACCAGGGTGCAGCCCCCATAGTACTGAAGACCCGAGGCCACACATCTCGATGACAACTGCGTGCACATCCCAGCAGGAGAAGAAGGGACGACCCACATGGGGCCCTCATGGCCAAAGAGCAAGAGAACCAGAAGCAATGGTGGGCAGACCACTCTGACAGAGGCTGGCCAACTCAGCATAAGCCGAGTTAGGTACCCGAGAGCTGCCCAGCACCCAGCAAGTTTGCCAGTGAGTGTTTAAAGGATTCAAAGAAGGCTTGAGAGAGTGTTGTGTTGTGATGAGATGAAACTAAATCAAAACAAGTCATGTTTTGCTTGTTGATCAAATAACAGTAACACAGTAACGTGCAAATCCACTTATAACATCTGTGTAATGTGTTTTCTACATTTTTGGTTGATATTCTATCTCTCTGTCTGTGAAGGTTCTCAGTCATCCAGGTCATCGTAGTCAAAGGAGCTCGCAAAGAAAAGCGTCTGATTCTATCTCTCTCCATTAAAATGAAACTAGTATGAAAAAGTTAATTTCTTTGTAAGTGAGCAAACCTAAATAATATGGAAGGATTCAAATAATATAATAATTATAATTATTGTGATAATTTTATTCCCCACACGAAGAACATCATGGGATTTCCAGCTGCCTGATCCTATAACACTATTACTAAGGAATGGTTCAGAGTCATCTGATCCAGCTCTAACTATGAGCTTTATCAAAAAGGATAACGCTAAGTGTAATATTAAAATTAGAGACAATGTCTATCTCTCAAACATAAACACTCAATATTTCAGTCAGGTTTTAAAGCATTTCACAGTACAGAGTGTATAAACGTTTTTGGGATAACGTCAGTGTTGGAGCTGCCATCGTCCTCATTCGGCACAGTTGGTTGAGCTTGTTAGTGAAGTGTGTTTGATGTGGTGGGGGGTGTGTTCTCAACCAGATGAGCGAAGATGGTGATGAGGTGTTTGGAAATGTTGTAAGTGGCTGAGTTTATACTGCTAACAATAGGTCTTCCAGGGACTCCTTCTTTGTGGCTCTTCAGAAGTTAATATGTGCAGGGTATAGGCTCCCCAAAGTAAAGTTAGTTTGTAGGGTGGTCAGTGGCTTTTTCCCTTTCAAGTGTTTGCAGATAGGCTTTCTTTAAGACTTTAAGTATGACTGTCACTGAGGACTGTGGCAATTTTGTTGTGATAACCAGCTGAGTTAAGAACAACAGTACACCTTCCCTTGTCAGCTGCTAGTAGGTTGATGCTGTGGTTTTCACTCAGGGATGTGAACACCTTACCTGAATGTTGAGGTTGGATGGAGGAACTTTTGCACTGGGCAGGGCAGGTTGCTCCGCTTTAGGTTGTGTTAGTTTAGTAACCCTTGAGATGCTCCACCTTTTGTTATTAAAACTGAAGAAGCCTATTGAATGAAAGGTCTAAAGAAATCCAGTCCCCTTCTTTTTTTTCAAGCTCTTAAGACTACCATGACCAGGATGACTGGGAACAGACACAGACAATACAAAATACAAAACAAAACACAAAGAGCAGCTACCTAAACTTTACTTATTCGGTGTCTTGTTAACAGTGTCACATTCTGTACAACCCTGAATACTGGATACTTTCTTTAAAAATGAAAGCAAAAAAATTAAAAATGTTTGACCCCCTGGCATAACGCAAAAACACGTACCTTAAAGCAGATAACAGGAGTGGAGAGGAAATGGCCTTGCACTTCTTTAGAAGATCTTCATTTGGTCTGAACAAATAGTCTGTGACTCTTAAAAAAAAGCCATCCATAAAACTAGGACATCTTGCTATTTGTCACTGCTCAAGGAAAACACAGATTGCTTTTCACCTCAGCAGCCAATCTGACAAAGAGTTGGAACTCCGTTGAGCCAAGTATTCCTTTAATCTTAACTATGTCTGTGTAGGTACTCTGTAATCCAGGTCATGGTACTCTTGGGAGATTGAAGTCAGGTCAAGATGAGAAACTCACTGTAATGACAAGCACTCATGAAAAAGATTCTCCGGCTTGTTGGTGTTAAGAAATTAGTTTGTACGTGATGACTTACATAGGAGGTTATATAATTGTTGGGGTTTTCTCTGTTTCCATGGTATTATTGTTCGGTCTTGACGTTGCTTAACATATAGAACATTGAGGCAACAGTTATTGTGATTTGGCACTATATAAATAAAACTGAACTGAATTGACATCCAGGAATGACTGAAGTCATTTTAATGAAACAGAATTTAAAAATATATTTTAAAAAGATAAAAGTCCACACCTGTTAATTGTGTATGTTTTAATATCTCAGTGTATACAATTCAAATTTTAGATGGAGTTTTGGTAAACTGTAAATAACAATAATAATAATAACAATAATAATAATAATAGTAGTAGTAGTAATAGAAGTACATGCACTGTTTGTGTATCCCTCGTTTTTGCTCCTACTGTTGACAAGAAAAGGAAGTATATATAAGCCATATAAAATGCATTTCATTGATTCAGCATTTGGAGAACCAGACCTTTAGCAGTAATTACATGAACTCGTGGTTTTCTCTATGACACAGGTGTGGAACTCCAGGTCTCGAGGGCCGGTGTCCTGCAGGTTTTAGATGTGTCCTTGATCCATCACAGCTAATTTAAATGGCTAAATGACCTCGACATGTCTTGAAGTTCTCCAGAGGCCTGGTAATGAAAAAATCATTTGATTCAGGTGTGTAGACCCAGGGTGAGATTGAAAACCTGCAGGACCCCGGCCCTTGAGGTCTGGAGTTCCCTGCTCTATGACTTCATCAGTCTCTCACATTGTCGAGGAACTTTAGCCTACTCTTCATTATGTTGCTTTAGTTCATGGCTGCTTTACAGTTCGTATGCACAAATATGTGTGTAAAAAATACTGACAGATGTTTCACATGCAAATCAGTGATTTGTCAATATTTTTCATAGGGATCTGTGGATTTATCTAAATATCAATAGTATCAATAATTCTGGCAGCAGTATCGGATCCATAATAGAATCAGTGCTTTAGTTTGTCTCCTCTTAAGGTAAGTATGTTGTTCCACTCATCAATATAGCAGATATGTCTGTGCAAACACCCCTTTTCTCATAAAGGCACACTTTGCTCAGCTCCCTACGCTCCTGTGTGTAGTTGTCCTGCTGTTATGTGACTCGTTGGCAATGAGTGAGTACACAGGTACTTCACAGGTGTGTACTAATTTTCAGACCTGAATTTGTTACTAATTTACAAACAAACTCAGGGTTCTGTTGCCAGCAAAACAAACATTCAGCAAATTAGAGCAAATATTTAGTTACATGTTGCTTTATATTTTGTTATGTTGCAGATTAAGTCATTTGTGCATACTTGGTTCTTTGTTTTCAGTTTTCATGTAGGTCAGGTGTGAGGAAAGGCCCGCCTGACATTTCCTGATTTTAAAGTACTGATGATGTCAGATGTGACATCAGCAGGGTAAACCAAGATGAGGGGTTTCTTCTACCATAGGAATGCTTCCTTTTGTGTGTTTCAAGATATAAAGGGATTTGTTGAATCTTTTTTTTCGTATATAGAGCCGTTTAGTTGTTACATGTGCTAATCAGAAGTGTGAGGAGCTTTTTGTAATTTTCAGTCATCTGTGTAGAGTTTTAGATTCCTCAGCGCAAGTTAGTGGTACTGGCTGGACTCATTGAAGGGAAATTGATAGCCCTATATATAGTCAGTCTCTGCTTGATTAAGATGAGGGTGAGCTTTGTTACTGAATTCATGTACTTTTGAATTTGTTAATTAAATTACGTTGGGGGGGAGTTTTAAGTTTCACATATGAAGTTCACTGTGAATAAATGTCTCATCTCTCAGAACCCTAAATGTCTGCTGAGTCTGCTTCCTACCACCTTCCTTGACGTTTGAGTCAGACTACTTCACAGGCTGAACGCGCGTTAATGCGTCATCACGATTAATGCAATGAAAACTTTTAACGCAATTAACCCATCTAGAGAGCAGAATGGCCGAAATGCATTGACAGTGACATTTCCGGCGTTTTGAGTCATTCTGCGCCCTAGATGGGTTAATTGCATTAAAAGTTTTCATCGCATTAATCGTGACGACGGATTAATGCGCGTTAACGTTGACAGCCCTAATAGCTACATTAGATGTTAAAATGTATCAGTCACCTCATCAAGGTTATAAAATTAACACAACCCAGGAGAGAGTGTGATTGGTTTGGGAATGATTTCCTTTGATGTGTGCAGTCTTTCATGTGCAGCCCTCAATCATATGCTGGCTCCCTAAACTGACACTCAGTAAATATTAACTCTTAATTCATAACCTCTGCATATGAATCTTTGTGTTGTCTTTATAAACTCACTTTCACCTTAGGTCTATACAGTCTATTATTATAGTTAAAGAGATCTGGTAGACTCAAAGTGTAAAGTTCATGCATTCATTTACAGTGAAAGTTCAATGCCAAATGTAAGTGATGGAATAGCAGTCAGTTGTTCTCAAGGCTCAAGAAAATTCTACAAAGTATCTCTCCACTAGAAAATAGTCTCTCTATCTCTCTCAGTAAGTCACATCAGAAAGAGATCCAGGAATCCTGCACACATGAAAACAAACAGGTGAGGCAGAAGCATAAACAAACACCATGAGGAGTCAGGCAGGCCAACGGCATTGTTTCCTGCATAACAATCCAGCATCAAGTAAAGGTCTTCCTTCTCCTTAAGTCATGGGTGGGGAACTCCAGGCCTCAAGGGCCACTCTGCTGCACGTTTTAGCTTTCACCTTGGGTCAACACCCCTGAATCAAATGATTAATTCATTACCAGGCCTCTGGAGAACTTCAAGACATGTTGAGGAGGTCATTTAGCCATTTAAATCAGCTGTGTTGGATCAAGGACACATCTAAAACCTGCAGGACACCAGCCCTTGAGGCCTGGAGTTCCCCCACCCCTGCCTTAAGTAGTAGCCAGTCTGATCACAGGATTATCACTAGGTGAGTTAATCATAGGTGTGCTGGTGGGTAGTGGAGGAGGAAGAGGAGGGACCCCCTTCCAATTATTTTTATTTGAAATGCTTTTTGTTTCTAAATTCCAACAAATGGCAATACATATTTTATTTGAATTTATTCAACTCAATTTTTCATCATTTGTTCAGGGGCTTCCCTTTTTCTTTTTTTCTTGTAATAAGCTAGCTTGGCCACAGTGCTCTTTGCTGACATTTTAGAGAGACTTATCTAAGTCAATCAATATTCAGCAGCACAGTGCTCTTTCGCCTCTGGGAGAAGTGACAGAAAAACACTGAGCATTAAAACAGCTCATGACCTACTTCTTCACTTGCATATAACCTCAGTCCATTGGTTTAAATCAAACAGGAATGCCTGCTGCCCCTCTCACGAACAGTCATGTGATTGACAGAGAGAAGCAGCCAATGGGATCAGTTTATGTACTATGCCCTCTATGAGATTTGAAGCTGACGACAAATCTAAACACTATATGGGTCCTAACTTGTGTGATCACTTTTTGCAATAATCAGCAAAGTCTTTGTTTTTAACATCGTTTAACATATATCTGATTGTGTCTCAAAAGTGATTATGGAGTCCTGTTAGCATTGATCAGTTTTAGTCATACAGTAGTAGAGATGGTGCACAGAGCAGTGCTCACATCTGCAAGTATCTCCTCTGATGGAACTGTGTTAGTGAGCTGGGGGAGTCATGCTCTTGGTTGGGTGGCTACCTGGAGTTTCTAGTTCAGTTACACTGCCCTCTTTTATCAGGGTTGGCTCATTTTGCTCAGTATTCAATAGGAAAGCGAATTTTTCCTTCCTACTGTTGCCAAAGTGTCAAAGTCTTGGGGATCATGTTTTCTGGCAAAACTGAGATGAACTTCAGGGATCTAGACTAACTTTTTGCCACGGTTGCAATGGTGCGCCTTACTTTTTTTCTTAGGTGCACCAGCACAAAAGTTAGGTGCCCCCAAATTTTTCAACCACATCGCTTAACCCCACTGTTTTACATGTTCACATTTTTTTAACCGCTGTCCATACAGGCAATATTGATTTGTAAATGATTAACTAACAATCTTGTCAACACAAAGTTCTTTATTTGGAGCACATTTCTACAATAAAGATAAGTTACTGAAAAAGTGCTTGTGCTTAAAGTGTGTTGGCACTCTTTGGTAATATTGTAGACAATGTTAAACATAACCTTCATCTCGGCCTCCTCTGACGACCTGTTTGCTGCTGCCTGCTGCTGAAAGGCAGTGGGGATAGGGGACATCTTTTCTCATTACCCACAGCTACATCCACTTCTGTCAGGCCTAGGCTTCTCACTAGGGCTGGGTATCATCACTGATTTCTATAATCCATTTGATTCCGATTAACAAACTCCCATTTCGATTAACTAGGCTTCAATTTTGACTCAGACAGTCAGAAATATTATAATTCTGATCATTTATCAGTACTGACACTGTGAGACTTCATCAGAGGTGTGATCATCTCAGCAGATGCCTTTGTGTCAAAGTAACTGAGGATAAAACACAGAAAAACATGAGGGAGATTTTCCTGGCCTGGCTTTTTATAGCAGATAATCGCCTTAAAAACATTCTGCAGTAGAAAAAAAATGGAAGAAAACCATGAATCAACATTAACATTACCTGATGCTGCTGAAGTGAAGCAGAGCAAAGTTACAGAGGTTTGATTAAAGACACAGCCAAGCATTTTGCAATTTGGCATAATTTTAAAAAGTTCAAATTTCTGCGCTGTTAAACAGCAGAAATGAGGCCTTCTTGTCGAGGTCATTTTTGGGGGAAAAAAAACACAACAACAAAAAAATAATAGCGGCCGACAGCACTGTACATGACTTGTGTGTAATAAGCGAAAGAATAATGCAGAAAACAGAGATTTGGGATTTGAGGAAACTGCTCTTGAAGTACACTGAGAGAGAGAGAGAGAGAGAGAGAGAGAGAGAGTGAGAGAGAGCTCTACATGAAGTGTGATTTTTATCTTGGTGGAAGCAAAACAGCAAAAGTAAGAGGGAATTCATGACGATGTTCTTCTTTTGCTGCTGGTTCAGTGAATTTTGGTTGGAGAGACACAAAACCTGCAGCATCGGAATCTAGCACAAAAAAGAAGTAAACACAAAGTGCGGACCTGACGCATCAGAATCTGTGAGCTGTCGGCTTTCAGCCCCGACGGCGTGTTCGTGTTGGGTGAGAAAGCCGACATCGCACTGATTCTGATGCGTCGGGTCTGTGTTTACGTCTTTGTGCGGAATCCGTTTACCTGCTCTCATTTACTGTTTTAGCTGGTTGGTGGTTGTTGAAATAGTTTTGTGAGCTGTAACCTGAGATCCTGGCGTTTCTGGCAAAATACATTTATATTTAAATGTCGATTCAGGATTTAATGAATCGATGTCGCTTTATTCAAGCTACTCACCTCTCTCTGCACTTTCAAACGTACACACGCATAGGACTACAGGAACATCTGGACCACGGCCAATCAGAGAGGTCCCGCCCCTGACTATCTCTGATTGGTTTAGACCATGATAAGGGCATAATGTGTGTCTGTTGTTGACCACACGGAGACTGTCAGAGTTGCGGAGACTTTGTACTCAAGACTTTTTTTTGTACTAATATGTACACCATATTACTATCAGTGGAGTAAATGGGTTATCATAGGCACTTGGTGTTTGCTCTCACTGTGGTATTGTATCGCTTTCTGTTCCTGTTACCATGCGCAGTGTTGATTTGTGTAGCTTAATCTGTGTAGCTCAATTAATTTCAAAATTAACTGTGACTTTCCTACTGTAACCTTCATGTGCTTTATCAGAGCACAATTTTCTTGAACCATCAGCAAATTATAGTCTTACTATTCAGTTATTGTGTCACTAGCACACTAGCTTGTGGTTCTCCTGTTCAGTGTATCAAATCTTTAGTTACTCCTGAGCTTCTTTTAGCATACCTTGTTTGTAGGTTTGGAGACAGGGCTTAGAGAACCGACGACTGATGGCGCAGATGACGTTTTGTAGAGAGGACCCAAATGCAGACACTTGGAGACTAGACTAATCTTAACAAAAGCAAGCCATTTAGTGTACAAAAATACAAAACAAAAGGCAACTTTCACTAACAGAAAACTAAACTGGGAAACCACTAGCACATGGAACATGAGCAAGGGGAAGAATTGACATTCCGGCAAAAGACAAGGCGAGACTGAGACTATGTATATATATATATAAAAGTGATTAGGAGAAGAGGAGACACATGAGAACAAAGACATAATGAGACAGTGGAAATGAAACAGAAAACAATGCACATGAGACAAGGACTATCAAAATAAGATAGGAAACACAGAAACAAAACCCGGCCTTAAGATACACACGCACACTTGAGCGAGAGCGGGAGCGAGATGGAGACGAGATAGAAACTTGACAGACATGACTACACAGGGGACGCTGGGGAGAACACACAGAGGTGAGACTAAAACAGAGTGAAATAAGGGAAAGGACTAAGAACTAGAATCACAAGTCACCAAATTCAGACGCTATCAAAACTGAATATTAGAATCACATAATTCCTAAAGAATCAATAAGTCTCAACAAGGCCAAAACACATAATACAAAATACCAGACACTGGTTCAAAAAACCCAGGACCACGCCCCTTGGTGTGGGCCAAAGTAGCTTAGCTCTGGTTAGATGGCCCCACCAGGTTCTGCCAAGCAGCTGGGACATCAGCTCATCTGGGTGACTGACTGTTAGGAGGTGTTGGCCTAAACAGACCCCCCCAATACACCACCATCCAAGGAAAAAAATGGTTATTAGGGACTGTTCTTAAAAACAGGAACCTACAGACTCTAGCAACAATAGTTTATTGTATTCCAGGTGCAGGCACACAGAATTGGAAACTGCTGGCTAAGAGTAAGGGTAGATTTGGTAAGATCATAAGTCACGTCAGGCACCTGGTTGCATCAATTGGAAGTCACTAAAATTAATATTGAGTTGGTATGTAATTCTGCTAAAAAATGTTGGACTTATGTTTCTCTTATCACATCTCTAGTTGGACCAGTAGTGACTTATTAAGCTGGATGTTATCCTAACTCTCCAAAGACAGACAGAAAGAACTTGTTCCTGAAAGATGCAACTCTGTGTGTTTCAGTGATATTAGGGTCATTATGGTAATCCCAGAAATGGTATCACTGCAGCAATGCAAGGACAAAAGTTGGCTGGGAGTAGAGAAAGTGAGTAGGTGTGAGGGAGCAGTAAACAAAAATTTGATCAGGCATTGGGGTTCTTTTTACTGTGTGGGTTTTTTTTCATAACTTTGTTTTTGCTGTGTTGTTTTCTGTGTTATTTGCAGAGAATTGGATGTGGTGCCCTACCTGGGATTACCGTAATGATCCTAATATCACTGAAAAAGCGTAGACTTGATGGTTTTAGAAGCCAGTGGACGTTTTGATTGCACCAATGGGTCAAGGTCATTTTACCTAAAAGTTTAAACTTAAACTGGTTTTAATGGGTTAAACCACAGGCTGTCTGAGTGGTGTCCAAAATTCAATGTGGGCGTGATAGATAATTAGAAAACTTTCTGTGGAAAACCTGTCTTTGTTAGGAGCGTTGATATCCATCCCACTTTAGATGGAACCTCTCATTTCTAGAAATCTGGAAGAATTTGTGACTATCCTGAGTTGAAACCAGGAATTGTGTATGCCAGTCTCCCACTGTTGCTGTCTCCTCCTGTCATCCCCAAAAACCCCTTTGCCATAGAGACTGGTTCTGCTCTTAGACCCGAAACAAACAAGCCAGAACACCCCCCCCCCCCCCCCCCCCCCCGAAAAAAAAAAAAATTAAGTATAAAAAGCATGTAAGCTGGAGAGAAAATTGCATTTCACTCATGTAGAAGACCTCTGGCCTCTGACAAAGTAGCTAATTTATATTTTTTAGAAAAAGTCCTCCATAAAGTTCCCACAATTCTGTCATTGATCTATGAAAACAGCGATAAGCCCAGATTTCTTGTCTGGGCTGACAAAGAGTCAGAACTCTGTTGGCCAACAAAGCCATTGCCAAAATTGGTCATATCTTGGCATGTGTACGCTGTGTTCTTAAAAAGAATTGTGGAAACTGGCCAAGTGGAGAAAAGAAGAAGAAGTGAAAGGCTTAAAAAACTTTTTGCAACAGATGAATGGTATCTGAAAGTCACATGCTCTGTCAAAGACCTGACACTGGACCTGAGAGATGCATCTGGCACCTCCATCTACTGTTTGCCTTATAAGAAATGGTCTCAGTGAAAGAGTGGCTGTGAAGAAGCCATTAACAAAGAAGGGGAACAAGGAAAAAAGTATGAGTTTTGACAATTTGCACAAGACTGAAAGTCAGTGGCATCTCGTCTAATGGAGTGATAAATCCAAATTTCAAATTTGTTGTTCAAGTCATTGGAGAAGGAGGTCAGGCAAGAAGCACAACAGTGAATGTCTACAGCCATCAGGAAAACACAGTGGAGGCGGTATTTCAGCCAGTGGTTTTGGGGATCTTTTCAAAACTAATAACTAATGAACTAATTATGAACATCGAAAAGTACCATCAGATTGTGATCCACAATGCAATACCATCTCGAACGCCAATGGTTGCACATTGCAGAATTATTTTTAATTCAGTCGCACTGGAGGGTTTTCAAACATGAACACTCTCTTTAACTTCGTGCCAAAGCATTTCAACTGGACTCCAAAAAGTTTGGGGATTTTATTTGATTTTCTAAGACATTAAGAGGCGAACCTGCTGGTATTTTTAAGATCACTATCCTGCTGCACAATTCAAGCACACTTGAGCTTCAGGGCATGAACTGATGGCTGGAAATTCTGCTTGAGAATGTTCGGGTAGAGAGAAGATGTCATGGTTCCATCAACTATGGAAAGTCATCCAGTTCCTGAAGCAGCAAAGCAGCACAGATGATCACACTAACACTGCCATGTTTGACTGTTGGTATGACATTCTTTTTATGAAATGCTGTGTTAGTTTTACACCAGATGTAACAGGACTCAAACCTTCAAAAAATGTCAGCTTTTGTCACATCCATCCATAGAGTATTCTTGGGGATCATCAAGATATATTTTTTTTTTGGCTAATGTGAGATGAGTCTTGTTGTTGGGATGAGTTGGGATGAGATGAGTGTTGTTTTTGGTCAGCAGTGTTGGAACTGTCCTATGGACACCATTTTTGCCTCTCTCTTATACCAATACCAAAGTCTTCTACTAAAAAAAAAAAATTATCTCTCGCCCCTGCGGGCGGTCTTTCCTTCAAGCTCGGGTCCTCTACCAGAGGCCTGGGAGCTTGAGGGTCCTGCGCAATATTTTAGGACTGTGCTCTTCTGGACAGAGATCTTAAATGTTGTTGCTGGGATCTGCTGGAGCCACACACCTAGTTCTCTGATTACCACTGGGACCACTGTTACGTTCACCCTCCACATCTTCTCGAGTTCTTCTCTGAGCCCTTGATTCTTCTTTTTTTCCTAATGTTGCTGTCATTCAGTATTGCTACTTCTATTACTATGGCTGTCTTCTTCTGCTTGACTACCACCACTATGTCTGGTTGGTTAGCCACCACCATTTTCTCGGTCTGTACCTGGAAGTCCCACAGGATCTTAGCTCTGTCATTCTCCACCACCTTACGGGGCGTGTCCCATTTTGACCTCGGGACTTCCAGGCCATACTCGGCACAGATGTTTCTGTATACTATGCTGGCCACTTGGTCATGGCGTTCCATGTATGTCCTGCCTGCTAGCATCTTGCAATTCAATTTTTCAGTTCAATTCACTTTTATTTTTATAGCGCCAAATCACAACACCAGTTTCCTCAAGGCACTTTATATTGTAAGGTAGACCCTACAATAATACATACAGAGAAAAACCCAACAATCAAATGACCCCCTATGAGCAAGCACTTTGGCGACAGTGG
Source organism: Pelmatolapia mariae (assembly GCF_036321145.2). NCBI lineage: Eukaryota > Metazoa > Chordata > Actinopteri > Cichliformes > Cichlidae > Pelmatolapia > Pelmatolapia mariae. The sequence goes on from NC_086244.1 coordinate 42,062,919, forward strand.
GAAGGAAAAACTCCCTTTTAACAGGAAGAAACCTCCGGCAGAACCAGGCTCAGGGAGGGGCGGGGCCATCTGCTGTGATTGGTTGGGGTGAGAGAAGGAAGACAGGATAGAAGACATGCTGTGGACGAGAGACAGAGATTAATAACAATCTACACCCCGCTGTTATGTGCTGGATTGTCTCAGGGGCATCTTTACACAGCCTGGGGTCTTGCCTGGTTTGATAGACCCCAGCCTCTATGGATCTTGTGCTCAGTGCTTGTTCCTGTGCTGCCATGATTAGTGCCTCTGTGCTGTTTTTCAGTTCAGCTTTGTCCAGCCACTGGTAGGATTTCTGGATGTCAGCCACTTCCTGTCGCTGGTACATACCATGGAGTGATCTGGCCATTCATGTTGGTTCCTCCACTTTCTTGGGTTTCTGCTGCCTGAGGTATTCGTTCATATATTCATCTTCGTGATGTATTCGTGGATGTTTGTTGTCTCATTCTGGACTGTGCAATTGATGCTCACTAGTCCCTGGCCTCCTTCCTTCCGCTTAGCGTACAGCCTTAGGGTTTCCTTGTGTTGATGTCGGTGGCTTCTATCTCCTCTTCGGCCAGCTTATTACCCCAGCAGGGTACCTGATCACGGGCAGGGCGTAGGTGTTGATAGCCCGGATCTTGTTCTTACCCTTCAGCTGACTCCTCAGGACTTGTCTGACCCTCTGCAGGTACTTGGTGGTTGCAGCTTTTCTAGCGGCCTCTTCATGGTTCCCATTTGCCTGTGGGATCCCCAGGTACTTGTAGCTGTCCTCTATGTCCGCAGTTTTGCCTTCTGGTAGCTCGATCCCCTCAGTTCTGACTACTTTCTCTCTCTTTGTTATCATCCGACTACACTTCTCCAGTCCGAACGACATTCCGATGCCATTGCTGTATATCCTGATGGTGTGGATCAGTGAATCAATGTCTCGTTCACTCTTGGCATACAGCTTGATGTCATCCATGTAGATGACATCTACATGGGATCCATGTCCTCTACATTGCTCCATTCCGTAATTGGTATCCGTAGCCAGTCTTGTCAATGGTCTCACTGAGGAGGTTCAGGCCTATGCAGAACAGCAGTGAGGACAGAGCATCTCCTTGGTAGCTATTCTGGGTGTCTCTCATCAGCTAGCAGCTGGTTGATTTGTACTGTCAGATGCTTGTGGAGTGCAGTCAGCTTTTTCAGCCAGTAAGCGTGAATCATGTCAGGGCCTGGTGCTGTCCAACTCTTCATACTGGAGACCCTTTTTGTTGGATATCTGCCACTGTGATGCCACCCTCATACACATATATATATATATATATATATATGTGTGTGTGTGTGTGTGTGTGTATATATATACCCATATATTTCCCAGAAATTAAGAATTTGAGTATGAAGACAGATGAGCATGAAAGCTGGTAAGCAGCATGGCAGGCAGTGCTGGGAGCAAAGTGAATTTTAGTGAACTTTATTGAGGTATCCCTGTGGGTTTAATCCAGCATGACATGTAGAGCGTTGTGAAGCCTACAAGGATTATTTTTGCTGGACTTAGTTGGCCCACTCTCTCCTCCTCTTTGCCCTACTTTTCATTGATTCGTGAAGCAAAGGCAGAACAAGAGATCTCTCTATATATGTATTGCAGGATTGCAGTGACAGATGGAGACAGTGGAAAGGCAGAGAGCCATTATTGTACAGAAAGACAGTGCATTCTACAATAAATGTTAAGAAGGTGCATCAAAGCAAGGGTTTAGTAAAACAAAAATTTGCCATTAATAAGAGTAATTCACAGAGATTATACATCTCAGAGAAAACAATTAGTTACCCTTCGTTCTAATTTAAACAGGATGTAACTAGATTGAATATGCAGTAGTTCCAGCATATTGTAGTCACTTAGTTGCATTCAAGCTGCTGAGACTGAGCTGCCATAGTGAGTGTCTAGTCACGAAATGAGGGCAACATATACTAATGCACCCCCACCCTCACAAACCCATGATGTCCCCGTTTCCCCTGTCTATCTCCCATCAGTAGCTCCAGCCCATGCTAGCCTGTATTTAAATGCTCTATTGCAGCACTGCTCTTCACAATTAACAAACATGTTAAATTGTGACTTCTTTCTCTCTAATTTTGAAAGAAGGTTTGCCAGTTATAAAAGAGGCTGTCAGACTGACACAATTTGATTCAAGCAGGAGATACAATGGCAAATTAAAAGAGCCACTATAGATGAAGTAGTCTAATCTTTTCTCTTATTTTCATACTTTTCATAGTTGTTATATTATTTTAGCTATGGTGATCCTAATCCTAATACGCTAGTGTAAAAACTATATAAAATGAGGCTGTGTAGAGCTGAAGGGAACTATAGCTTTGTTACAATTCAAATTTATAATAACAGTAATAACAGTCTTTTGAAGTTGTTCAGCGAATACAAATTTGTGCAACTTTAAATTTAAATTTCAGCAGCTTTTGAATGTTTTGCTTATACCGATATCGGGTAACATATGGCAAATGTGTGTGTCTCTAACACTGCAGGTTGTGTCAGTGGTGCAACACAGAGATACAGCCAGAGCTTAAAGCAGTTTTCTATTAGTAACTATTTGGATGGACTCTCCATGGTTCATGACAGTTTACACGGTTTTCCATTAGGTCAGGGATGGGGGATCTCAAGGGCCAGTGTCCTACAGGTTTTAGATGTGTTCTTGATCGAACACAGCTGATTTAAATGGCTACATTACCTCCTCAACATGTCTTGAAGATCTTCAGAGGCCTGGTAATGAACTAATCATTTGATTCAGGTGTGTTGACCTAGGGTGATATCTAAAATCTGCAGGACACCAGCCCGTGAGGCCTGGAGTTCCCCACCCCTGCATTTTAGCACCTGGTACCAGGTGGTACCAGGTACTAAAATAGTACCTGCTCACCCGGGAGAAAAAAAAGAAGGAAAAGGTTGCAATAAACAACTCAGTGGTCCCCGAGCCTGATGAAAAGCCACCGAGCAGCAGGTATATCGTGGCCTCGACGTCCACCTTTGTTGTGCTGTTCGTGTCACATACTAATTACGTAACAGGATGCTCGGTCACGTTGCTATAAAGACGACCACACACATTAGGTCGTACTCCATTACAATGGAAAACCTGTTGATCTGATTTGAGTCGTGGCGAGTCAATCCGAGGCTCTACTAACGGAAAAGGGGCTTTTACTCTTCTCCAACTTCTTGGCTGAGTCTGTGGGAATTGGTTGCAGGTCAGCGCTCATGGCCTCTATTCTTTCTGTTTAGCAGCGGCTGTGACACCTGGCTTGCCGCTTCTTCCCAACTCCTCATTAATCACTACTGATACTAATAGAAAGCGAGCAGCCAGAAAATGGGACATTTGAATGCAACACTGGGTGCTTACATTTTAATCTGACGCTGAACAAATACAAGACTTATTCTTCTTTTCTTTCTTTTTCTTTTCTTTTGAACAATTAAAATTTCAACAAAACAAACACAGGAAATGGAAAGCATAAGAAATTTCCAGTAAAATGATCCATAAAGCAAAAACAGAAGGTGTATGAAAGGAAGAAGCAGTGGCTTATCCAGTCCTGCCCCTAAATTTAACTACAATTTTGTAACCAAAATGGTTACAAAATTGTAACCATTTTGGTTACAATTTTGTAACCAAAATACACATGTGTATGTGTATACAAACACATACACATACATCTGTCTATAGACAAATACTGTCTCGTATCACCAACATATTAATATTCTCATTCTATACAATAGTACAACTATATCAGCAGATAAAATAAGTTATACATAATTAATCAGATTTTTTTGTTTGGAGTGTGTAGTTAATGTGTTGTCTTGTGTAGTTAGTGTGTAGTGTTGTGGATAGTTTTGTGTTGTGTGTCAAAACAATGAGGCGACTGCTGTCTCCAGGTAGAAAACAGGAGTGATACACCTGCTGTCAGGCCTGCGGGTATCAGGCTTGTGATGTTCTCCTTTATAGTGGACAGAAATTATTTTTTTGGAGTGGCACAAATAATTTGTGTGGCATCTTATTGATGCAGAACAGCTGATTGTTCTGTAAAATAGTTTGAAATGATTATAAAAAAAAAAGGGGGGGTAAAAGGTAAATGGCTGCAAATAACTTCTTTTTTTTTTTTGCAAAACTTGTGCATAGGATTTTAAAATTGACAATTTATATTTGCATTTAAAGTTATGAAATATGATTCATTAAACATGTTTGTGGTTGTTACAGTAAAAATATAACTTTTTCTACTCGGATTTTATGTTTTTTGTCTGATTTTAGATCAATTGTGTTAATACAGTATGTCAAAATGAAAACATAACTGTAAATTCAGACATGTGAGGTTGTGCTGAAAAGAATGATACCAAACAAGGCAAAGTAAATCGTTTTTAAAGGTGAAATGTAGAGGGAACATCAAAAGTAGTTAAAAATGGCCAATTATACCCTGGACCCCAGAGGGTTAAACGTTTTTTTTAAAGTAACGCAATAGTTACTTTTCAAGTAATTAATTACTTTTGGAATCGTGTAACTCAGTTACTAACTCAGTTACTTTTTGAAGAAGTAACTAGTAACTATAATTAATTACTTTTTCAAAGTAACTTGCCCAACACTGGTCATCGCTATCTGTTGAAATTTGTTTTTACATTTATTAACTATATTAATAATAAATAATTATTAACTTTCTTCTACAACTTCCAGTTGGATTGAATTAGGATTTTCTGGTCCACAGTCCTCACCCACACTGTTCTCTTCAAGCAGGGTATTTTTTTAATTTCCTTTGCCAGTTTTGGACCCACACTGACAACGAAATCATTACCTGTTATCATTATCTGTTAACCACTTCATTCCTATTTGTAATAACCATATTTTTCTCTGAAAAAGTCTGGGTAATTAGCTTTGGTTTGTTTATTTCTAATAGTCCATGTACCTTTTAGAGATGGACCGATCCGATATTAAGTATCGGTATCGGTCCGATACTGACCTAAATTACTGGATCGGATATCGGCGAGAAATTAAAAAATGTAATCCGATCCATTAAATATCAAAAAAGCACCTCACAAAACTTGCGACACGACGTAACTCGGCTTGTAACCGTAGCACGTCGAAGCAGTGTGCTCACGTGACAGAGCGGCTGTGTTTATTTGTAGCCTCGCTAGCAATCCAGCATTTCATCTCCGAGGAAGTTATCCCAGAGAGAAGTAAAGCAAGTGTGTAAGTTCATCTCTGAATGTTTGTAAAGCGTACCTACGTTAAGCTTAACAACCGATATATGGAGCCTCTTCTCCCTCCCTCTCTTGCTGCTACTTCAATCGTGAAACTGCTTAATGATCAGCTGATCGGCTTTTCTGTCGCGAGTCCGTCTCTCTTCTTTGTTTTTGGCCCACTTTGCACCAGAAAGAGGAAACCAGCGGCTGAACAACAGCAGCACGTTTAACCTTGATAAGCTGTTGTTAGAATTTATTTAATATTACTTTCTAGACCAGGATCCTTTTCTACGTAGCTGACGGCTGGTAACTGTGCAGGGGCGGATCTAGCAAAGTTTAGCCAGGGGGGCCGATAGGGCATTAACAGGGAAAAGGGGGCACAAAGACATACTTATCTTTCTTATTCTCATTTAAAATGTCTAGCTTTTAATAAATAATTATCTGAATCTTACACCCAAAGTTTTAATCTGATGTAAAATGTATAGAAGTCCATTACTGTATATAGTAACTGTTAAGCCTAATATACCCTAGTAAGCTATAGTACTTTTTCCTTTGGGAAGATACCATCTGTGCAGTTTGCAATTCTGTAGAAGAAAGATGTTGAATATATTTAATTATTCTTGAAAAATAATTTATTTCTGTGCATTTTTTTCACACTGCATCAAATTAAAGTTGATTACGTCGATTAAGCATCATCAGGTGGAGGGTGGGGGTGGTTCCCTATTTTTTTTTTTTGCTGGGAGTTTGCAACCCTATTAGTTAGGTTGCTTAATATTTCTGCTAAGTACTCTTTAAAATACCAGAATAGTAAGGATGGAGTAGGTTTAATTTTATTCGATTGATCAGTATTGCTGAACTATGAAATATTTTGGGTGCAGTGTATTTTTTACATACAGGTATAACAGAATAGCTTTAGTGTTGTTGTTTATTTAAACTTGAGTATGAACTTATACAAAATGCAGCAAGATATTAAAAAAAAACAGTTTTATTGATTAAAAAACACACTATATCGGATTAATATCGGTATCGGCAGATATCCAAATTTATGATATCGGTATCGGTATCGGACATAAAAAAGTGGTATCGTGCCATCTCTAGTACCTTTAGTGTTATTCTTTTGATCCTCTGGCATTTTATTATAATACTCCTTATTACATTATTGACGGCTAAACACAGTGCAAAGAAAAGAAAACAAAAGGGAAACAAAGACTAACCTAAAAAAATGGGAAAACAACTAAAACCTGAAAACGTGATGAGCTGAGACATAAAACATAAATATGGACAAAGACAGTTAAATGTGGGATAACTGAGCTTGTCGCATGACAAACAGATGATCCAACAACAAACAAAGGGAAACTAACACAATATATACACAGACAGTAACGAGGGAGGACAGGAGAGAAACACAACTGGACCTAATCTGACATAACAAGACAGGGAGGAAGCAAAACTGTAACACTAACGCAGGACACGGGATGATCAAAATAAAACAGTAAGCAAGACAAATACGGAGGACGAAGACACACGAGCTTAATACTGAGATTGTGGGAGAAACTGACATGGGGGCATGACTGACTTGGGAGACAGAGCGGGAACATGGAACACGGAGACAAGAGGAACAAAATGAGTAACGTGGAACACGGGGAAAGTACTTTGGTTGTTTCACACTGGTTTGAAGCTAACGTCTGATCACTAGGTGACATTCCAGGCTCTGGTTTAAACCTCTGATGTATTAACTACCAGAATATATGTCAGTCATTAGTGCTCTGTGTCTCACTGGTGGTTCTTTATCTCGTAGGCCATCCACTTCAGTTATTTTACTGTTTGTCATTTGAATGTTGCTCACTACATCACTGCAAATCATTTCCAGTGTGAACAGAGCTCAATACACACAGTATTTTAGTGCAGTGTAACTTAATTCTAATTCTAACGCCAGGCTTTTTGGTTTTTGATTATCTCCAGAGGTACTAATGGATTCAACAACAGCAACAGCCGAACTGGGCTGGACCACCTACCCATCTCAAGGGGTGAGTAGAAAAATCAACACACTAGGAAAATGTACACTCTGTAGATAAGCATTCAAAAGTTTGGACACACCTTGTCATTTAATGTTTTTTCTTTATTTTTACTACTTTCTACAATGTGGAGGTAAACTGAAGACATCAAATATATGAAGCAAGATATATAAAATTATGTAGCAAAGAAAAACTGATAAATAATTCTAAATATGTTTTATATCACAGATTCCTCAAAGTAGCTGCCCTTTGCTGTGTTGACAGCGCTGCAAACCCTCGGCCTTCTCTCAGTGAGGTTCATGATGTCGTCACCTGAAATGGTTTCACCTCACAGGTGTGCCTGTCAGGGTTCATTTGTTGCCTTCTTAATGGGGTTGGGACCATCAGTTGTGTTGTGCAGCAGTCAGGTTGGTACACAGCTCACAGCTCTATTTGACAACTGTTAGAATTCATATTATGGCAAGAACCAATCAGCTAAGAGAAACAACAGCCCATCATTACTTCAAGAACTGAAGGTCAGTCAGTCTGGAAAACTTTGATTGTGTCCCCGAGTGCAGTCGCAAAAACTGCATTTCTTCCCACTAGAAGTGCTACACCAAAACTGTCTCACATGAGGACGCCCCAGGAAAGGAAGACCCAGAGTCCCCTCTGCTGCTGAGGACACATTCATCCGAGTCACCAGCCTCAGAAATCACAAGTTAACAGCAGCTCAGATTCCAGTAGCAGACACATCTCTACATCAGCTGTTCAGAGCAGACTGTGTGAATCAGGCCTTTATGGTCAAGACAAAAGGACCAACAAGTGCTCATCATCTATGAGAACTCCTTCAAGACTGTTGGAAAACCATTTCAGGAGACGACCTCATGAAGCTCACGGAGAAAATGCCAAGAGTGTGCAAAGCAGGAATCAAAGCAAAAGGGGGCTGTTTGGAAGAATCTAAAATATAAAACATGTTTTGAGTTGTTTCACACTTTTTTGTTTACTAATTAATTTCATATGTGTTTATTCATAGTTTTCTGTTTATTCATAGTTTTGATGCCTTCTGTGAGAATCTACAATGTAAACAGTCATGAAAATAAACAAAAAACACCATTAAATGAGAGCACCTGGAAAATATGCACATGGTAGCCCACTGGAAAGTCATACTTACAAGTCTAACCTTTTTTTTTATTTTATACTTTAAACTGGAGGTCAAACATTTGCCATTGGTCCAGAATCAGCTTTCTGAAGAATCAAGTTCAGCACACTGTGTAGAAGTAATACTTCATGTTTATCAATAAAGTAGATTAATATTCTTGTGCTGGTATCCAGTGATACCATCATTACTGCACAATCTTTAAAACTGCATCTTTATTAAATCTATTTGATGTTTGATGACCTGAAAGTTTTAAGTGTGAAGAATATGCAAAGTATGAGATCAGGAAGGGGGGAAATACTTTTTCACTGTTCAAAAAAATTCCAAACCAAGCTTTAAAAGTTCTAGAATTTCCTTTAAGTCACCTTGCTTGCTACATCCAAATATTGATAGCATAAATACTAATGCTGGTATTGGTATCGGATCAGTGCTAACATGGCTGGATCAATACTTTGTTTCTGTCCTCCAAACTCAGTATGTAGCTGATACTCAATTGTGTTTAATCATTTATTTTTTCTGGAAATGAAAATATATACCTCAAACATGCCCTGTGAAAAATGTCTGAACCTTTATCTGCTGACTGTCACATCTATGTTATTTAACCAAGAAGTTGACCCAATGTGCCATAGAGATGGGGCATTTGATTTCCAGATCTCCAAAAATCCCAGTTTCAAAATATATGAAAAGCTGAAAAGTGTGTTTTACTCTATTAACTACTTATTATGGAAAATAAAAATCACAGGGATTTAGTGGTGATTAAAACGGGTTGCAAACTTCTGATGAGTGAGTTGTAAGTGACTGCTCTCCCCTCTATAAGCTGCCTTTGTGGGTTAAAAGTATCTGTGTTGGTATCAGCAGTACTGGCTGACTCCACTAGCTTCTTCTGCTTTTGGATTGTTCCAAGTTGCCTTCAATGTTTTAGTGTTTGCATGTTTGTCACTTTATCAGTAGCTCTGTTTCTTGGCTCTCTTCTAGTGGGAAGAAGTTAGTGGATACGATGAAAATATGAACACCATCCGAACATACCAGGTGTGCAATATCTTTAATAGCAGCCAAAACAACTGGGTCCGGACCAAATACATCCGTCGCCGTGGTGCTCAGCGTATCCATGTCCAGATGAAATTTTCAGTACGGGACTGTAGTTCCATACCCAATGTCCCTGGCTCCTGCAAGGAGACCTTCAACCTCTATTTTTTTGAATCTGACTTGGATAAGGCCACTAAATTATACCCACCCTGGATGGAAAACCCATGGGTGAAAGTGGACACTATTGCAGCTGACGAGAGCTTCTCTCAGGTCGATCTCGGTGGCCGCATCATGAAGATCAACAGTGAAGTTCGAAGCTTTGGACCTGTTTCCCACAATGGCTTCTATCTTGCTTTCCAGGATTACGGTGCCTGCATGTCACTTATTGCTGTCCGAGTCTTCTACAGGAAATGTCCCCATATAATCCAGAATGGAGCTGTTTTCCCTGAGACACTGTCAGGAGCAGAGAGCACCTCTCTTGTGGCAGCCAGAGGAGTGTGTGTTCCTAATGGGGAGGAGGTGGATGTACCCATCAAGCTGTACTGTAATGGGGATGGGGAGTGGATGGTACCTATTGGCCGCTGTATGTGTAAAGCTGGATACGAGGCTGTGGCGAATGGTACAGTCTGCAAAGGTAAGAAGGAATGTGTGAATGAGTTCTTATGAGATGTGCCTCACTAGACTGTTCTACGGCTGTGCCATATCATATCAGTAACACCAATGTAAATTTTACATCAAATGTCAAATTACTACATTGTTGCTATAGCAATGTCATGTGTTTTTAGCATCTAAAATTGAGCTACTTCAAACAGCTCCAGCAAATCACAATACTTTGCGAAATATGAAAACTGTTCTTGCTAAAGGTGGAAAGACGAGTGTTTCACACACATGAGATAAAAAATGCAGTTGCATCTCCTCCAGCTACGAAGAAAGAGATGTTGATCTGCAACCCAAATGTAAACCAATGGCTCAACTTGGTCGAACTTGCTAGTTGTGCTCCATAATGTCAGGAGGAGCAACAAATAAAACAAAAAAGAAGAAGAAAATAACAAAACAAACTGAAGTCACTATCACAATTTTTCTTGAAATATTGTGATATAATGTTGAGCCCATCATGCCCACCCTGGCTCTGTTCACAGATGAAGAGCAGCAAGAAAAAACAAACAGTTTTATATGCATATTGATGATATTAGTGTATCTTGAAATGAACCGGCTTAAAGTAACTTAAGTGCAACGTTTTTCATTCATTCTGTAATCAAATGTATATATACAGACAAAAGGTACTTTATTTTAGCTGTACAACAGATTGTCACCAGGGCAACACTGTGTAAGATAATGTAAACTACACAGTTCCCCACCTGAACTCTGAATGTGCTTGAACTGCCCAATAATCTGAGATTAGAATATATACACTACACTACTTCTACAGAAATTCTTAAACAGTACATGAAGGATTTTCGTTTATCCAATGCTTAGTGTTCACATCACCCCACTCGTAAGGATTAAAACTTTTTTTCACCTGTACACTACTCATATTCTTGCGTAGACAGATTCATTCTATCAGTATCAGTGGTCATGCACCAGTGTCTTTCTCTCTGACAAAGAAAGTGACACCACTAATTAGGAATGGGAAGTTAAATAAATCCTTATTTAAAGAATAAGATTTCATTATTATTTTCAAAAGGGAGTAGGCAATTTACTTAAAAAATAGTGGGCTCTTTAGGAAGCAGGAAAGGTAGTAATGTGGCAGAAAATAATATATTGCTGTTCACATAAGAAAAATAAAGAAAGAATACCTTTATTAGAATTGGAAGAAAAAATTACAAATCCATTAAATCATTAGAAGCTGCCTATGTTGCCTCAGACTAGGACAAAGTGCCCTGGTCAGTCTTTGTGGAAATGGTGCACAGTGGCACCGCTTCAGGATATTACACTGCATAATTCACCAGAACTAATACAAAGTGATATTCTCGTGCATTCCGCAGCTGGCTGCGTTTCTCTTCCATGCAAGTTTCACAACTCACTCGATACAGTCTGCCTCTAATCAACACAAAATGCAGGTAGGTCAGCGCTATGTGGAGTAAATTACTGGAGTAGGCGGGGCCTCCCGAGAAGATGCTGTCTCCTCCTCCCCAGAGTCAGCTTCAGACAACCTCGCGTTACCTGACTGTAGTACAAACACTCCACCTTCCTGTGGGTTATGAACACATCTGCACATTCCAGCCAATCTGTTCCCAGAATGAAGGGATGCGTCAGATGGGACCTAACCACCATCTTGACTCTGTGTTCACCTGTATTTAATCTTTAGCAGTACTGTGGGATATTTGTGTATGTCCCCATGCACACACCTTCTCATCAGACCGACATCTTCCACCGCTCCCTCCGATCCTGGCAGCAATGCCAGTGAGAAACCAGCCCTAGCAACCAGACTCTTCAACATCCTTGTCTGGTGCTTGGACTGGTCCTGCAGCTAGTCCAACTGTCAGCGCCATCGCCTGCTCCTGATACATTATTGCCACCAGCTAGGCCACAATCCGCGCCAGTGTCTTGACTGGTTGAGTTAGTCACTGGTCTGACTGATGTGACCATGACAATAAAAATATAGAAAAAGCAAGGCAAACACATGAAAACATTTTAGCATAACTCTGTCGTACTGCTGTGACACGGTGCTTGAGATGACTGACTCTGATAATAACTTTAATATCACTGAAAAGAGCAGAGTTGCTGTTTTCGGAAATTTAGAATTTTTCAGATTGTGCAAACAGTTCAAGAGTTATGGCAGTTTAAAAACAAAGCAAAAACCTGTTGGTGGGAACTGGTTATAAGGGTTAATGGGTTAAAAACATCACTACATTGACGCTGAAGAAGACATCTAGGGTGTACGTCTTATGTTCTGCTCTTTTCAACCTACAACGTTCATTGTGTGCAACGCACACTGAGCTGAGCGGAGAAGGACAGGGGAGGGGGTGTCAAGAGAGGTGGGACTGAAAGAGATTAAAGTTCCCCTGGTTTACCTCTCATTACATCAGAGAGAAAGTAAAAGCGTAAAAGGGTTTAATATCGAGCCTTATATGTTAAAAGTGATACAGAGTGCTAAAAATAGAGTTTACCTATATGTGCTTTTGCCATCTTTCAAAAATATAATCAAAGTGTAAGTTCGATTAATATGTTAAATAAGTAATAAAAATGATTCTAATGTCTCAGTTCAGTGTGCATAAACATGATTCAGCCTTGGCAGATGAGTGTCTGTGTGTGTGAGGCTGGCAGCAGGAATGTGAAATCATCATTATACATGTTTCTGAATGAGAAAAGTGGTATTAAGTATGCTGTAATTGTTAAACACAGAATCATAATTTATATGCTAATAGTTAATCTTTCTTAATTCTTAATAACAATCAGAATGTAATCAGGTATAAGTTTAACCAGTATAACAAATAAGAAAATAAAAACTATGAAATGATTCTACTAACACGTCTCTCACTGAGATTCCATATGGAGTGACTTGTTTGTGCAAAGATGGCCTTGGAGGCTGTGAGAGTGTGTGAGAAGGAAAATTGAGAATACCAGGACGGACAAACACAGAGTTGTGTTTGTCAGTCTTTTTTTCTGTAAAGAGAAAAAGCGAGAAAAAATATTTGTGTGTAACCGAGTTGAAAAGAGATCATGTTAGAGTGGATATTCATGTGATTGGGCCAATGATAAATCCTGTTGAAGTAAAATAGCATAAACTAAACTAAAGACATGACAGAAAGTATATTCATATTTGATTTAATGTTCATATGTAGTGAAATTATGTACAACAAAGACAAGAAGATGTGATGAGGGAGGGGAAAGATGAGGACCAGGTATACCAGGTATATAAAAGTTTTGTGCAGAAGAGGTAAGTTGTTCATTGCTTTGTCTCCTGCGAGACGAGCACTACAGATGATTGGATCTAAGATTTTACAGCTGGAAATTTAAGCAGAGATACCAGAAGGATCAACCACTGCTAAACTGTGGACTTTTTCTCTGCTCATTAGATTCAAGAGGATTTGAATTCCCAGGGGATGCTTGTTGGAGTATATCAACACAGAACACAGAGATAAGTGCATCTTCGGGCCAGGGTCTGCCTTTTCTTTCATTAGTCTCTCTCCTCTCAAGATCATTATTAAAATCAGCATTAACTCAACGCAGGTCAAAGAGATAAGTAGAATTCAATCGATTTGATTTTGTGATCAACATTATTTGCTTTGCTTTTGCTTTTACCATTACTGTTTATGAAATAGTAATGGTAAAGACATGCATATCACTCAAAGGATCCTTACAGGTTACTCTAGCCTTAAAATGAACAGATCCTTGGGCCCACTTTTTCAGACCACTAAATTTTACCCAGTTAGTAAAGATTTAGAGGAGAGCTGGTAATAACGGGTGTGACTGAGTGGAGATTTGAGCAGAATGCCATTCTGACAAGCACGCCTTCAGAGGAAGCAGGATCAACATCTGCAAGGTGGAGTAGCAGTTGGAGCTAGGCAAGCGTCCTCTCAAGGCTCCATCAAAGCTCTGCATAGCCTAATCAGAGATTAGTACTTTTTAAACAGAGAAGAACCTTTATATATTGGGAAGGCCTGGTTGGGATCCAACAAAAGTAAACATTTTGCCTCAGAGCTGCAGCCACAATGTATTGATTCAAGATTCAAGAAGTTTATTGTCATGTACACCGCAAAACACAAATGGTTACACAGCGCAATTAAATTGTTACTCTGCAGGTTCCCTTACCACGACTAAAAGAAAGTAATAATAAATAAAATAGTAAAACAGTGCTTTGTAGATCTTGTAGCTTATATGTGGGTGTAAACTTGCAACACTATCACAGTGATAATATATACAGAGTATGCAATATAAAGGTGTATATGTTGATATATGTATAAAAATTGCAAATTTACAGGCTAATATTAATGTACAGAATTGCTGTTTTACAGGTTAGGTGTAAGTACAGTTGTATTATGTTGTGTATAAGTGTGCAAAATTGCAAATTTACAGTTATGGATAAACAGTTCGACATAGTCATTGATTCAGTAACCTGATGGCCTGTGGATAGAAGCTGTTTTTTAGCCTGGTTGCCCTAGCTTTCACACTCCTAGCGTCTGGCGGATAGTAGGAGTGTAAACAGTGTGTGCTGTGGGTGATTGCTGTGGGTGATTGCTGTGCTTGATGATATTGTGTGCCCTTTTCCTGACCCGAGTGTTGGAAATGTCCTGTAGCGGTGGGAGATGAGTTGTACTGTTTTGATGACATGCTGGAGAGCCTTCCTGTCCTGAGTGGTGCTGTTCCCGTACCACAGTGCAGTAGAGTTTGTCAGGACACTCTCCACTGTGCATCTGTAAAAGTTGCTGAGAAGTTTGGAGGTTAATCCAAATTTTCCAGTCACCAGGACACAAGCTGAGCCACCTCTTACCTGTAGTCCGTCTCCTCTCCAGCAGTGATCAGGCCAGCGATGGTTGTGTCATCAGCAAACTTAATGGTGGAGGTGTTGCTTTGGGAGGGGACACAGAAGTGGACTGAGCACACAGCCTTGGGGAGTCCCTGTGCTCACTATCTTTGTACCTGATGTCCTGGTACCAACTCTGACTGCCTGTGGTCTGCCTGTGAGGAAGACCAGGACCCAGCAATAGAGGGGGGGGGGGGGGGGGGGGGGGGGGGGGTCAAAAGTGTGATTTATAGAGTATTTCAGAGTATCATTATTTATTTAACAAAACCTAAGCCAAAATGCAGAAGCAATGTGTTAAAAACTAAGAACACTCTGTGATTGAAAAACCTTTAGATTTGCTTACTGTTTGCTTGGTCGTAGCCTTCAGTTTTAATTGTTATAGAAATGTTATAGATGTTACGGTCATAAAAAAGGGATGGGTGTGGCTGAAGTGGGTTATCTACCAACTGGAAGGCTGGTGAATCGATCCCTTGTCCTTGTGTCAAAGTATCCTCAGTTGCCCTCGATGTGAATGTTAGATAGACGTGCTTGCATATAGATCAAAGATCTGTATGAATGTCTTTCAGGGAAGGAACTGACAAAAAACCCTTTCATATCAGAAGAGAGACGTAGCTGACAGAGAGCAAACACCTGAGCGAATCATCACAGTGTGATTGGATGAGTGAGACTTGTGGTGAGAAAACACTTTGAGTGCTCAAAATTGAGTAGAAAAGTGCCTCTCAACTTACCATTTAGCAGAATGTTAGAAATGTCTGCTTCTGCAATAAAAGGACGATGGAAACTGGTAAACAAACCTTCCCTCCTACTCTGGAATAAACACCTGAGCACAAGTATGGGAGACAATGCAATACATAATCCAGCTTTTTTCATTCAGAATTAAAGTGACAACTATGTTTTTTTACTGGTTCTCCCAACTATGCACACACACATTTTAGCACGTCTTGTACTTTCCACTTAGCTCAATCTGTTGGGCTGTCTCTAGTTTAGACATTCGTTTGACAATTTAAGGAAAAAGTTACATTTGCAGTACACAAACAGAAATACAAGCAAAATCTAGTTAAATTTACGTACGTTGGAGTTTAGTGAATTCAGAGCTGACTAAAGTTGACTTCACAGGCTTGAAATGTATCACTGTAAGTGATTTGATTTGTTTAATACTGTACATATATTTTTCATCTTATGAGTTTTCCTTTACAGTGTCTGTGTTCTACAAAAATACCTCCAGTAAAATCCAGCATCATGAGAACTGGTTTGGAGAATTATTTAATTCCTTTTTGAGATAAATAAATCTTTTCCTCGAGTAAATCCGGTGCATATTTATGCAGCAGTAACTTTATTTCAAATGTAGAAATAATTTTCAAATAAATAATAAGTCTGAAAATATTCAGACCTGGATGAAGGAATTACTATTTCAGAATCCACTAGTTTGGCTTTGAGGCGTTGTGTATGGTAATGTGGACCACGACCATAAATATTCATTTACTCCACTCAGTCTGTTGATGTCATGTCCTCCTTAGGTTTCAGTTTTTCTTGGTTCTGATACGGTCTGGCTTTCCCACATGTGACAGCCGGAGTGTTCCACATTTAGGCATGCCCTGAAAAGACACACACGCGTGCGCGCGCGCACACACACACACACACATCTCAAAAAACACTCATAAAACTTTTTTTAAAGTCAGCAACCTAGAAGATGGGTGAGTCGTGTATCAGAAATGGCAAAGAGGTTGTTCAAACCCTTTGCAGGAAACAGATGGTGGCATGTATTACTATTACTCTTGCAACTGACTTCTTCCAACACTCTGGAATCTCAGTACTCCTACTGTCATCTTCCTTCACTTGTTTATGGAACCGGCAGTACCAGCTGGAGAAAGACTGGGAAATTCTGAACCGTATCACTGGAGTGACGGGACTAGAGGACTGACGGTCTTGTGAGTAAAGACCAATAAACAAGCCAACTAAAAGAGGAAAACAAAGACCCTCTTGATCTTTTGAGTTTGAGGTAAACCTATTTTGTTGTCTCAATTGCAGGAAAAGGACTGCTGTAAATGTCATGGTCCTGGGTCGGTGACCCAGTGTTTTTGGTTTTTGTACTTTTACTTTTGATAGTTTTATGTATTATGACTGTTGTGTTTTGGTTTCCCTGGGTTTAGTTGTGTTCCCTCTGTTTGGTGTCATGCTTGCCTGTGTATCCCCTTTTGTGTAGTAAGGTCTCTGTGTTAGCCCGCGTCTCTGAGTCTGTGTCCTTGCGTGTGTGTGTGTTTCCTGTTTTACTTTGAAGGTCCGTGTCTGATCTCAGTGTGTTCAGTTTACTTTTCCCCTGTCTCATCATGTCTGATTACTCCCAGCTGTGCCCTCCTTTTGTGTCTCATTCCCTCGTTATCCTTCTGTGTATTTAAACCTCGTGATTGCCTCTGTTAGTTGCTGGTTCGTCTGCGTTATTCCCCTCCGTCATTCTGTGTATTTCCCTGCGCCTCCCTGCATCTCTGTTTCTGGTTAGTTTCTGTTAGTTTTTCCCAGTTTAGGTTTTCTTAGTTTCATGCTCACCCTCGCCATCTCTGTTTGTACCTACATTTGATTAATAAACTCACTTGCACCAGAGCTGCCGC
Source organism: Pelmatolapia mariae (assembly GCF_036321145.2). NCBI lineage: Eukaryota > Metazoa > Chordata > Actinopteri > Cichliformes > Cichlidae > Pelmatolapia > Pelmatolapia mariae. The sequence goes on from NC_086244.1 coordinate 42,080,380, forward strand.
ATCTTGGGTCCTTAATAATTCACATACGGCTTGCCCCGGCAACCCGTGACAGTAAAACAAACTGATTGGTTTATATCTGTGAAGAATGAGATGTAAAATTGAACACTGAAAATTTAAAGTGGAGTTTGGATTTCCTGAGTTGGAAAGGTTCTTCGTGTTGACGTCTTGTAAGTCAGGGGTTTGGGTTATTTGACATATTCTTTGAATATATTTTTGTGATTCTTGTTGAAGCTGGTGTTTATTGCTTTTATGCAGCATTTTTGTTTTATTCAGTGTTCAAGTGTTCACTGTATATTCATTTTGCTTACATCCTTTGTCCATAAGTTTAAGGGGCTGGAGGAAACACAGAGGCTAAAAAATAAAATCTTAAATGTCTGGAGAAAATCAACCAAAAATACCTACCATGACACAAGCCCTCCTTCTCTTTGTCTTTAATAGTTTTCCATTACTCTCCTTTTAGTTTATTTTCTAAGAGCCTTTCTCTTGTTTTCATATTTTGTTTTACTTCCAGTCTTTGTATTTTTCTCTTCTTTTTTTATTGCTTGTAACATGTTGTAACAGTTGATACATACAACTAAGCATGCTAGTATGTTTTCCTCCTTTAAAGTGGAGGAAAACCGAGACTGAGATTGTGTGCTAGATAAAATCTAATGTGATTAACAGTTCCGCGCATATAAATAGTCGTTCATTTTTTGATAACTTTTTTTATGGGTAAAAAATGAGTGGCATTAAATCAGATCAGATTAGAACAGGAAAAATAATACATTTGTAAAAGCATAACATTCTTAGCATACTTTTTTTTTTTCAAATGAAAGAGAATTTGCTTTTCAGGCTTAAATTGTTTTCCTTTTTATTACAGTGGTGGAGTCTATAGTCATTTCAGTCCATTTATTAGATGCCACCATGCGGGCTATAATGATAAAACATTTACTTTCTGAGCAAAGTCGTTGGAAATAGCTCAGACAAACTATCTTAATCTGTAGTTGTGGCTCATAAGAAATTATACTGTACTGGCATGGTATGCATTTTGTTCCTAATTGTTTCTTCTTTCCTGTCTCTGCACATTTTTTAAATGTATTTAACCACTATGTGTTTCCCCTCACAGCGTGTGTTACAGGCTTCTTCAAGGCTGCTCAGGGAGACCACAAATGTTTACAGTGTCCCATTAACAGCCGGACCACCAGCGAGGGAGCAACTAACTGTGTCTGTCGCAATGGCTACTATCGCACTGAATCTGACCCTCCACAGATGCCTTGTACCAGTATGTATACACACACCTGTCACAATTCCTAGATAGCACACTACAAGATATAAATAGGCTTAGCCCATGAGCACATCAAGATGGTGATATCAGTGTTGGCCAGGGTGTACCCCGCCTCGAACCCTGTGACAACTGAGACTGACTCCAGCTGGGGTGAGAGGAAACAGAAGAGGAAAAATGAGATGAAGCTGATCCATGTGAACAAAGTTGCAAAAAAAGGATTATTCATAACCTACACTAGATTATTTGACAAATTAAAGCTGCTCTATGTATACATTGAGTTGTGTGTAATTACATCTTCTCATTAATTTAGAAATAATTAATTCTTAAAAAAGAGGAAGGGATGCCTGATTTTAGAAGCTGACACGTTGCCCTGCTATCTTGAATATAGTGGTTGAGATGGAAATAGTCCTTATGTATGTAGCTAGAGATCGGCCACATACGTTGTTTTTAATATAAAGATCACAAATAACTCTCTGAAACTATATATGACCATTTGATATTTGTGTGTGTGGGCAGCCATCTACTATGAACAGTTAGGGATGAGGGTACGAAGACAAAATGAAAAAAAAATCAAATAATTTCTTATTTCAGATGTTTTGCCAAATATTAATATTCTTCAATCATGTTAATATATAGTGTGTACAGAAATGTTTTTATACACAAAGAGTAGAAGAGACATGCCAACTGGCTGTGACTATTATGGGGAAATGCAAAGCAGCTGGCCACTAAATGTAATCAAAAATGTGTTTTTCCTGCACCAGCCACTATAGCTAAGATTTTGCACTTGAATTGGGAGGAGTAAGAAAACTGAATTCAGTTGACTACAATCTGCAATCTACTCACATCCAGTGGTGAGATTTTACACACTATACCTTTAAAATATGTCATTAGAATTAAGAATGTAATGTACAAGTAAAAAAAAACAACTAAACTCTTACATAGAAATTAATTAATTACATATTTGTAATGGATAGTAAGTCAAGAAGTGCATAGGAGGATTCCCATTAGCTACAACCGTGCAGCAGCTATCTTCCAGCAAACACGACCACAGAAAATGTAGACCTCATGTGAGATAGCTTATGTCAGGCCTAGAGCAATTTTGCCTTTTGAGTCTTTTTGTGGGCAAGCCACAGTGTTCTTTCCCACTGAAAACCTTCATTGGGAACCTAATTTTTCTTTGAACAACACTACTCCACACCAATTATGTAATGTACCATGGGACAGATGTGGGCCCCACACTGTGGAGCCTAGGCTGGCCCAGGTCCCAGTACCAGCATGAAATATGGCCCATATCACACTGGTGATATTTGGGCTGGGGGTTTGAAAGTTGTTATTGTGTTGGAGGATAGGAGAACTGTTTGAATGGTCCTCTGACATGTGACAAAAAGCATGATAGTCTAGGGTCTCTTATCTGTCTACAAATCATTTTTATTTTGTTTGTTTTTTCTTTTGTTTTGTTTTGACCTTAAAAATACTGTAGCAAGATGCAGAGTATTCTTTTTTTTAATCCAAAGGTATAGACACCTTTTTGGAGGGTCCCAAGCCAAGGTTTGCAGTGGGCAGTATCTGGAATATTTAATTTTTCCATTAGAATGATGTTATTATTGTGTCCAAAGTGGTGAAAAAAGCTGCTGTGGGTTGAATAGGGATCATTGTGAATAAGTAATTGATCTTTATGGTGTTAGTACATCCTAAAATTAAAAGTGGTTTTGTCATCCATCGGTTTAAGTCATCTTTTATTGTTTTCAATAGAGGAGTGAAATTAAGGTGGAACAGCTCTGACAGTTTGGGGGAGAATTGTATGTCTGGGTATGTGATCATGCCAGTAGTAGGTGATAGGTGAGGGATCTGTCATGTATAAGAATGGGTATCTCCATTTATTATTAAAGTGGTAGATTTATTCCAATTTATTGTATAATCAGAGATTTGGGAGTATGTATTAGTGATTTGGATTAGTTCTTTAACTGATTTATTGGGATTTTGTAGGAACCGGAGTACATCATCTGCATATAAACTTTTTTATATTTATGTGTTTATTGGTGTATTATTGGTATGAATGCCTATGATGTTAACGTTCTGACGGATTGCTGCTGCTAATGGTTCAAAGAAAAGTGCAAATAATGAGGGTGAGAGTGGGCACCCTTGTCTTGTACCTCTGTGAAGTGTGAAATTTGTTGAGATTAAGTTGTTTGTTATAAGTGCTTTCTTCATAACAGCCATCCCTCAAGATTTTCTCCATTTAAAGCGATGCGTTATCAGGGATTGTAACATCTAGTCCTTTTACTGAATCGGAATTATGGCTACTTTGGTGGGATAGATGTATAAGGTCGAAAAGTGTATTATTTGAAGAATGTCTGCCTTTAATGAATCCTGAATAGGGTGTTTGTTTGTCTTGAGAAGTATTGAAATTAGGTCTGTATTCACATGGTATGGAATGAATTTGTTATTTTTTATTTCATCTACCATTTATTAATTATAATTACATAATAATTACAATAATTATAATAACAATTAGACTTATAAAATCAAACAAATATCAGGCCTATTTATCCATACTGGAGAAATAAATACTATACCGGTTATATTAAGGATGAAAACCAAAATTCCCCTATTGCCTCTGTGGGGGGTCTTTATCATATAAGCCTGGAAACTTGAGGGTACTGCACAGTATCGTTGCTGTTACTAGGACTGCGCTCTTCTGGACAGAGATGTCCGATGTTGTTCGTGGGATCTGCTGGAGCCACTCGCCTAGCTTGGGGGTCACTGAACTGGGTTCTCCAATTACCACTGAGACCACCGTTACCTTCACCCTCCACCCTCTCAAGCTGTTCTCTGAGCCCTTAGTACTACTCCAGCTTCTTCCAGTTCTTTCTTCCTGATGTTGCTGTCATTCAGTATTGCTATATCGATCACTACGTCCATCTTCTGCTTGTCCACCACCACTATGTCCGGTTGGTTAGCCACCACCATTTTGTCGGTCTGTATCTGGAAGTCCCACAGGATCTTAGCTCTGTCATTCTCCATCACCCTTGGGGGCGTCTCCCATTTTGACCTCGGGACTTCCAGGCCATACTTGGCACAGATGTTCCTGTACACTATGCCGGCCACTTGGTTATGGCGTTCCATGTATGCCTTGCCTGCTAGCATCTTGCACCCTGCTGTTATGTGCTGGATTGTCTCTGGGGCATCTTTACACAACCTGGGGTCTTGCCTGGTGTGATAGACCCCAGCCTCTATGGATCTTGTGCTCAGAGCTTGTTCCTGTGCTGCCATGATTAGTGCCTCTGTGCTGTCTTTCAGTCCAGCTTTGTCCAGCCACTGGTAGGATTTCTGGATGTCAGCCACCTCCTCTATCTGCCGGTGATACATACCATTCAGGGGCCTGTCCTTCCATAATGGTTCCTCCTCTTTCTTGGGTTTCTGCTGCCTGAGGTATTCACTGAGCACGCATGGTCAGGAGCATCCTGGTCTTGATGTCAGTGGCTTCTATCTCCTCCTTTGGCCAGCAGGTTACCTGATCACGGGCAGGGCGTAGGTGTTGATAGCCCGGATTTTGTTCTTACCCTTCAGCTGACTCCTCAGGACTTGCCTGACCCTCTGCAGGTATTTGGTGGTTGCAGCTTTTCTAGCGACCCCTTCATGGTTCCCATTTAACTGTGGGATCCCCAGATACTTGCTACTTGATACTTGCTGTCCTCAATGTCTACAATGTTGCCTTCTGGTAGTCGATCCCCTCAGTTCTGACTACCTTCCCTCATTTTGTTATCATCCAACTACACCTCTTCAGACTATACGACATTCCAATGTATTTGCTGTATATCCTGGTGGTGCAGGTCAGTGAATCAATGTCTCATGCACTCTTGGCAAACAGCTTGATGTCATCTATGTAGAGGATGTGCCTGATGATTGCTCCGTTCTGTAGTCATTATCCATAGCCAGTCTTGTCAGTGATCTCACTGAGGGGGTTCAGGCCTATGCAAAACAGCAGTGGGGGCAGTGCATCTCCTTGGTAGATCCCACACTTGATTGAGTTCCTGATGAAGGCTCTTAGGGTCCTGTTGATCTTGTATAGTTCTAGGCATTCCAGAATCCAGGTGTGGGGCATTGAGTCATAGGCCTTCTTGTAATCAATCCAAGCAGTGCACAGGTTGGTCAGTCTGGTCTTGCAGTCTCAGCTGACTGCTCAGTCTACCAGTAGCTGATGTTTTGCACCTCTGGTATTCTTGCCAAAGAGATGAGTTGGACCTGGAGGTGCCAAATTCTGGCCTCCCTCACTTGTGATGATGCAGGGTTGATGAGATCCTAGACCTATTTAGGCACTGCTTGGATTTGACCAAGGGCTATTGGCAGATTCCCTTGACTCCAGATTCCAAATAGAAAACGGCCTTCTCTACTCAGGATGGTTTGTACCAATTTGTCACACTTCCATGGTAAATGGCCTGTATTTGTATAGCGCTTTACTAGTCCCTAAGGACCCCAAAGCGCTTTACACATCCAGTCATCCACCCATTCACACATTGGTGATGGCAAGCTACATTGTAGCCACAGCCACCCTGGGGCGCACTGACAGAGGCGAGGCTGCCGGACACTGGTGCCACCGGGCCCTCTGACCACCACCATTAGGCAACGGGTGAAGTGTCTTGCCCAAGGACACAACGATCATCCCTTCCATTCAGCTTGTTTGAAGCCCCCTCCACTTTCCAGCACCATACTGCGTCCACGTGCTGTATATGCTGCTGCCTCATCCATAGTGACACCTAGAAAGAGCATATGCAAAGATACAGTGTACCATCTCATATGTGAGAAAGGACTGCTCACACACTGGAGTCAGAGCCATCGACTTCGACAATGACCTGGCAGGTGCGGTCAGGCATCAACAGGATGGAAGTGGTGGCGAAATGTCCTTCAGAGAGATCAAATGATAACTGGACTTTTGGAGAAGTGAATTGGGTTAAAGTTAGGGCAATTTTACTGAAAGCACGAATGAAACGATGATAGAAGTGCTTGCAGTTTGATGGCACTGGCCAGTCTAGCACTGCCTGCACTTTAGTGGGGTCTGGTTAGAGGCTGTCTTTTTCAACCATATATCAACATGGAACTCACATTTTTCACTCTCACGGCATGTCTAATCACCGTCATGTCTAATTTTTTGGCAAAATAATGACTTGGAGAGAATAAGTATGGGTTATTACTGTGATTTTTCCATTGATCATAAGACTTGAAGAGTGGAATGCTTATGACAGAGGTGTTCAACTCCAGGCCTCAAGGGCTGGTGTCCTGCAGGTTTTAGATATCACCCTGGGTCAGCACACCTGAATCAAATGTACCAGGCCTCTGGAGAATTTCAGGACATGTCGAGGAGGTAATTTAGTCATTTAAATCAGCTGTGTTGGATGAAGGGCACATCTAAAACCTGCAGGAGACTGGCCCTTGAGGCCTGGAGTTGGACACCCCTGGCTTTTGAGTTTCACCCACCACTACATTACTGATGAGTGTGGCCCTTTTGGCCACACTCTGGTCCTCTAGTGTGATTTCCAATACCTTTCTGAGCTGTCCTTATGTAGTGACTGATGTGTCTACTCAGCTCTGTTGCTATGATGCCTGAGATGAGCTTCTATGTTGTGGAGAAACAGGTATTTGGGCAGTAGTTCAATGATATCGTATCCTTGTAGAGCTCTTTTTATGTTCAGGATTGTTCTGCCCTGTGTTAGCCGGTTTGGATTAGTACCTAGGAGGAGCCCTGTTATTTGTGCTATTTGTGAATTTCAGTTGTGGGTGGGTCTGCCCGTGTGCTATTTTTTCCTTGTAGCAGAGAGTACACCCTGGATGCATCTTAGCAGAACAGGTCATTCTCTTCTCTGATTTATCTCTTCAGCCTAGTTTCCAGAGCTGTGAGCCTTTGTTTGGCAGTTTCTAAATCCTCGGTTTTGAAAACCCAATTGTACCTTATTTTCATCCAGGACCTCTCTCTCATGAAATCCTTTTGCATTGATTGATATCCTTCTGGGCTTCTCTGATTTTGGCTTCCAGCTGCCCTCTCTGTGGGGAAGCTTTCTCTACCTGGATCCTTGATCTTATACCCAAGAGCTTCTAGGATTTCTGTGTCAGTCTTTTCAGTGATACTGGTAGTATGAAAGGTGCAAAGAGCAGTTTTTGCATCTACAATCATCTGATCTGATGGAGCATTGTCAATGTTCCATCACTTCATCAGTTCAATGTTCTCTCATCCCAAACGGTCATGGCAGATGGCCGAGGTTTCTGCCTATTAAAAGGGAGTTTTTTCTTCTCACTGTTGCCCAAGTGCTTGCTCAAAGGGGTTCATATGATTGTTGGGTTTTTCTCTGTATGTATTAATGTAGGGTCTACCTTACAATATAAAGCGCCTTGAGGCAACTGGTGTTGTGATTTGGCGCTATATAAATAAAATTGAATTGAACTGAATTGGGGGAATTCAAAGAGGAAGCTCACAGTTGTCCAGCAGAGAAATATACACTTGGAGCCTGAATTTCATCTTTCCCCATTTGAACTGCAGAGCTCCCAAGGGACAATGAAGGTCATGGAACATACAGTGCCTTGAAAAAGTATTCATACCCCTTGAACTTCTATACATTTTGTCACCTTACAACCATAAACTTAAATGTTTTTTATTGAGATTCTCTGTGACAACACAAAGTAGTACATAACATTTTTTTTTTTTTTTTTTGTTGTCTGTCCCATTTGGTTCTTTAGCTGTCAGAATTGTTGTCTGAAGACCAACAAGGATACCCAATGGATTTACTTTGACAAGTGGATCATCACGGCCTTGCCATATTGGTCCATTTGATCAACTTTTGTTGTTATTATTTATTTTATTTTCAGTAGTTACAGATGAGACAGACATGATTGGGGGATAGGAAAGGGAGAAAGAAAGAGAGGAAGGAAAAGAAAAACAGAAGGGAAGAGGGACAGTGAGAAAGGGCACTTACAAAGACAAAGAGAAAAAAAAAAAATCTCCTGGATCACCTGTTGAGAGAAAAAGAATAGAAAACAAGCAAAAAAACAAAACAAAGCAACATACTAAACACAACACCATCATGTTAATCTAGCTAAGTGTAAACAGCAATAAATACTAAATATTGAATGTTGTTGTGCAGCACAGACAGCGCACAATGTGCTTTGAAGTAGCAGCTAAGAAAGGTGTAGTTTATGTCTACGAACAGTGAACACCCATGTGCACACCCGTGTGGATCAGCGCGCTTGTATACAGAAGGTTTCCCCATGTAACGGTCTGCTAGAGGGTGTGGAGGGCCATAGCCCCGTCCCCCAGGGCATGAAGCAGGCATGGAGGAGATCCAGGCTCCAGACATCCAGGGACCCCAGAGTGCGAGAGCCCAAGGAGTACCACCGGAGGGGCATCCGTGCCACCCTCCTGGGAAGGGCTGAGGAGATCCCCAGACGAGGGGTCACCCAGTAGCCACGGAGCAGAAGCCAGAGGGGGCTGCACTGGCGCGCCCGCCGGCTCTGCCGGCAGCCAGCTGTGCCAGAGTGAACCGAGCTGCAGGCCCCGAGGCCGGAGGTTCGAGGGCCCCCTTTGCCCCGGAAGAGGCCTGACCGAGCGACAGGCACCAGGCCCCGCCAAGTAGCCACCGGGAGTAAGCTGGTGTATACCTGAGCGCCCAGCCCCGGACACCAAGAACCACCAATGCACCGACCCCTGAGTGCATCAGTTACCGGCAGGGAGTGTGGTGAGGGGAGATAGGCCTCCACACTTTGGAGGGCCTGGGTGTTCCCAGGGAGGTGGAGTCTAAGACCTGACCTGACATATAAACACAGACAAACAGGCACACACAGAGACACAAACATGCATTCCCACCCTCATGCACACATATACAAACACTCAGCACTCATCCAACGTAGGAATAGACATATATGCACATGTACACACAATCGCACTCCCCAAACATACTCTATACCCCGGGTCCAGGTACCCTCGCCCCCAGAGGGGGAAACGGCACCCAGACCCAAGAGATGTGACCCTTTCCCCCCGGGGTGGAGGCAAGCAGACCGCCCCAGGCCTCGCAGAAGCAGGGAGGCCAATCTGTCAGCCAACACCTCCTCCCAGCCCCCCGCCCCGATGGCTGGCAGAGAACGGGTGTGTGTGAAGACCCCATACCTCCCTCCTCCCGCTCATGTGTAGTGTTGCTGCGTGTTGTTCTAAAGTGCATTTAAAACAGGGGAGGACATGGTGCTGCTGCCGGAGAGCAGCAGGTGTTAGCACGGCCCCTCCCGAGAACCCTCAATGTCTACATGGATTTAAAATTGAGAGGTGGGCACCGGCGCCAGAGGTAGGGTTGAATACTCAGACCATTCACTGGACGCCGTTGGCGTGGTCACCCTCAAGGCCCTATATATATGTGTATGTTATGACAGTGTGAATAATGTGGATGTCTAAGTTGTGGAATAAAATTGAGGCACAGGTGGCCAGAAGGGGACAGAGGGGGGGGATGTCTCCCCTGCACCCTGGTGACACACCCACACCCCAAGGCCCTACCTGTGTGGGTGGGTGTGGTGGAGCGGGAAGAGGGAGGCAGCCGGGGATGCGGAGGAAAAGAAAGGAGGGGCAAGATGCTCCTCCCTAGGGCCAGCTCCCCCGCTGACCCCAGTAGGCACCCCCGTCCTCTGGCACCCACCAAGGCAAGGGAGTCCAGGCCCATCCAGACCGGGGCCTACGGTAGCAGCACCGCCAAGCCCCACAGGACCCAGGGAAGCCCACCCTACCCCACCGCAGAGGAAACTGTACCCACCCTAACATTCAATCATCTCCCAGACTACACAAGACAACAGACACCCAGGTTAGGTTTGTTCTCCACCTCTCCTATGTCTCTCCCCCACCTGCAGAGTGGACTTCTGCAAGGATGGAACAACCTCCCCGCCAGTTAAAGAGCCCCCCAGTTAGGCCGATGCACCAGAGGCCCCCTGCGCCAGGGCTGAGCCCCCGTGCACCCACCCGCCCACAACCTCGGCGACACACCGACTAGGACCGAAGCCCCCAAGGCCCAGCCAGAGCCCCATCACGGAGACGAAGCACCCCCGAACCCCAAGCCCCCCCGCCTGCCCCGGATCCACTCAGGGGCAGCCAGGCCACCAGGCCAGTAACCTACGTCCGCCAGCACAGACCATCCCCCAACCCCCGCTGCACGCAGCCACGAGGAGAACACCCTCTAAGAGCGACCAGAGCCACTGACCAGGTTGTGACCACAGCCCCCCGGGTTGAGCCCTCCCGGGATAACGTCTCTAGGGGTCCTCCAGGCGCCCTAAGCCCGTCCCAACCTCCACATCAATCACAATAGCTAAGACGGGACCAAACCACGACCCCCCACCCCCTCTAGGTGACGGAGCCGATCAAAGGAGCCCAGAGGGATTGATCTAATGTGGTGGCAGAGGCTGTATCAAGACTAATGTGATCTATTAGATGGTTTCTATATTGGCTAGAATTAAGATTATTTTTATTTTTCCAGTTCATGAGGATCGTTTTCTTGGCGATGCATAGGGCAGTAAAAACCATGTGGACTGTATTAGTTTCTGTAGTGACATCATCCAATTTTCCCAACAAGCACACTAAAGGGGAGGCTGGAATTTTACATTTCAGACACTTTGATAAGTCTTCACATATCTCACACCAAAACTTCTGAACTGGTGAACAGAACCAAAGAGCGTGGATGTAATTGTCTGGTGTATTGCCTTGACAGTGTGAGCAGTTGTTGGAAGATGTAAAGCCCATCTTGAACATCCGATGACCAGTATAGTGCACTCTATGTAGTATTTTGTATTGTATTAATTGCAGACTGGGATTTTTAATCAATCAATTTAAAGGTTTTTAAGCATACCTGAGACCAGAAGGTTTGGTCTAAGCTTACTGATAAATCTGCTTCCCACTTTGCAATAGGAAGGGATACTGATTCATCTATTTTAGAAAGTGTTCTGTATATTTTAGATAATAATTTGGGGGATTTAAGAGTAAGAAAATGTACCACACTTGGTGGTGTTTGTAATTCAGCTTGACTGGGGTAAAATTTCTTTTTTACTATGGATTTAATTTGTTGATATTCTAAAAATCTTTTCTTGTTGATCCCATATTGTGCAACTAGTCTGTCAAATGAAATAAATTCTGTTCCCTCTAATATATGTTCTAAGTATTTAATTCCTTTACAACTCCATTCTGGAAAATTAATCATATTATTGTTTTGTAATATGTCAGGGTTATTCCAGATAGGTGTACGTTTGCATGGGATTAATGAAGACTCCGTTATTTTTAGAAACGCTGTCAGAGAAGAGCTGATGTTAACACTTTTGAAGCATTCATATCTTTTGATGTTTGAGCTGATAAATGGTAGGTCTGAAATCTCTAGATCATTGCATAGTGCCTGTTCAACATCTAGCCAGGGCTCATCTAAGAGGGTATGTTTTAACCATTCTGAAATGAACTGAAGCCTGTTGGCTAAAAAGTATTGTTGAAAATTAGGCAGATCTAATCCTCCTTTATCCTTAGTTCTTTGTAGCGTTTTTAAGCTGATACGCGGGGGTTTATCTTTCCAAAGGAATTTAGAAATATATGAATCCAGAGATCTGAACCAATCTTGTGATGGTTTGTTAGGGATCATTAAAAATAAGTAATTTATTTTTGGCAAGATCATCATTTTTATAGTGGCGACCCTTCCCATGAGTGATATGGGTAAAGATTTCCATCTAGTCAGATCACCTTCTACTTTCTTAAGAAGTGGGATGTGGTTTAATTTAGTTAAGTCTGAAAGCTTAGGAGAAACATTAATACCCAAATATTTAATGTTTCCAGATTGTAGTGGGGCAGAAGAAGAGTTATGGAAGGAGCAGTTAATGGGAAGAACTGTAGATTTTGACCAGTTAATTGAATAATCTGAAACTCTTGAAAACCAGTTTATTAGAGTAATTACCTCAGAAAGGTTGGTTTGTGAGTTTTGCAGAAAAAGCAACACATCATCCGCATAGAGACTGATTTTATGTTCTACGTTCTTACATTTTATGCCCTTAATTGTTGTGGCCTGTCTAAATGCTGCCGCTAGTGGTTCGATAAAAATTGCAAAAAGTGAAGGGGAGAGTGGGCATCCCTGCCTGGTGCCCCTCAGGAGGCAGAAGCTGGAGGATGTCTGGTCATTTGTCCTGATACAAGCTGTTGGAGAATTGTATAATATTCTTATCCAGTTTATGAAAGAGGTTCCAAATCCAAATTTGTGTAAAGTTGCAAATAGAAATTTCCAGTTTACTCTGTCAAATGCTTTTTCTGCATCTAGAGATAATATTATGGTTTCAATGTTTTTACTGCATGAGTAGTCTATTAAATTAAGTAATCTACGAGTGTTTGTTGATGAGTGTCTACCTTTTATGAAACCAGTTTGGTCAGGATGAATTAAAAGGGGGGTTATTTTCTCTAATCTTTTTGAGAGAGCTTTGCAGATTATTTTGAGGTCTACATTTATAAGAGATATTGGACGATAGCTTGAGGGAAATAAAGGGTCCTTGCCTGGTTTTAGTAGGAGACTAATGTTGGCAGAATTCATATTTGATGGAAGTCTGCCATTTTCCTTGATTTCCTGCAACATTCCGCGGAATACTGGTGCCAAAATTGTCCAGAATTCTTTGTAGAATTCTGCAGGAAAGCCGTCGGGACCTGGAGCCTTATTATTGGGCATACTTATCAGGGCTTCCTGGAGTTCACCTGGCGTCAGTGGCGAATCCAGTGCCATTGCTTGACTGTCTAGTAATTTCGGAAGATTTACGTTGTCAAGAAACTGATCAATTTCATTATTAGATGGGTTTATTTGTGGTGAATATAAAGTTTCATAGAAATCCCTAAAAATGTTGTTTATTCTTCCAGGGTCATATATTGTGTTCCCCGATAGATCTTTAACAGCACATATAGTTGTTTTTTCTTTATTTATTTTTAACTGGTTAGCTAGAAATCGACCGGATTTGTTACTGTGTTCAAAATTCTGCAAGCGAAGTCTTTGTACTAGGAATTCTGTTTTTTTATTAATAATTTCATTTAATTCTAGTTTTGTTTTGCATATTTTGTTCATTATTTCTTGATCTTGGTCGGACGCGTAGGCTTCTTCTAAGGATTTGATGTTTTTTTCTAATTCCTGAATATTTTTGTTTTCTTCTTTCTTTTTATGTGATGAGAAAGAAATTATTTTACCTCTCATCACAGCTTTCCCTGCTTCCCAGAGGACAGAAGCAGATGTTCCGGGAGTGTCGTTAAAGTCTAAATATGAAGTCCATTCTTTTTTAAAATATTTAATAAAGTCTTCATCTTTGAGCAGTGATGTGTTAAATCTCCAGTTTTTACTTGGTGTAGTATTATTCTTGTGCATCAATGTTAAAGATACAGGAGCATGATCGCTGACAGCTATAGGGTGAATCTCAGTGTCTGAAATGTCACTCAGCTGTGAGCTGCTGACCAAAAAATAATCCAGACGAGAATAGGAGTGATGAACATGTGAGAAGAAAGAATATTTCTTACTGTTGGGGTGGAGGGAGTGCCATGCATCGCAAAGGCCATAGTCGCTCATATACTGTTTGATTATATTTGTGGACTGCCAATTACGCTGAGTTCCTGTTGTGTTGAGCCTATCCATTTCTTCATTTAGTCCCAGGTTGAGGTCTCCCCCAAGAATGAGTGTGCAATCAAGGTGTTCAGAGAGTGCACTAAAAAAACCGTGGAAGAATGAGGGATCATCAACATTTGGACTGTATATACTTACAATGCATAGCTTTTTGTTCAATATTGATAGTTTAATAATTAGAAATCTACCCTCTGGATCTATAACTGTATCGAGTACTGTAAAATTAACATTTTTATGTATTAAAATTGCTACTCCCCTTTGTCTAGAGTTATAACAGGCTGCTAACACAGTAGGAAACTCAGGTGTTTTAAGTTCATTTAAACCTGTGACAGGTCTGTGAGTTTCTTGTAATAAAACAACATCTGCCTGTAGTTTTTTAAGCTGGTTAAATATCTTTAACCTCTTTCCTCTGGTGCCGGCTCCATTTATATTCCATGTGACAAACCTCAGTGTGCCCATAATTGTGTGTGTATGTCTAATGATGTGCGCTGGGTGTTTCCTTTAGACGGGTGAAGAGAATGTGGAAACATCACTTGTTTGTGAATAGAAAGAGAGGAAAAAATTGTGGTGAGAGAATCCATAAGTCTGACTATGTGTGTGAATATTCACTAATATGAAGACCCGTGGCTTGCTTATGTGTCCTGTAAGTCTGTGCGCTGTGTGAGGTTGTTGTAGATGTGCTGCCGTTGAGCGCATGTGTTTGCGTGATCGTGGTGTGTGAATATGCAGAAATAGAGGGTGTTGTTTGTAGGTGAGTGGGGAGGTAGGTGATCACAGCAGTGGAAGAAAAGAGAAAGAAAGAAACCACATTAACTGTGAGTGACAACAAAAAAAAGAAAAGAAACGGAAACATTCTAATTAACACAATAACGGAGGGTGACGGTGTTATATCTGCTATGACATTATACTGATATTACTAGGTCAAACACATGTCAAAGGAGAGCGTGTGAGTGAATAAGAAAAGAGTGTAGCGGGTTCTTATCTGGAGTGCAGTCAATATAACCACGGAGTGGTGCCGGGGTCGCGGTAGAGCTGTCCGTCCACGTAGAGCCGGTCCACGGCGATGACAGCACGGGAGCCTCTCTGGATGAAGTTACATCGAACTGGAAACAGGACCTTGCGTCGTTCCAGGATCTCTATGGGGAACTGGTCGTTCACGCTGAAGTCCGTTCCTTTCAGCTCCCTGCCGCGACTCTTCACCTGCTCCTTCTGTTTGAATTGGCCGAATTTGGCCACAATGGGACGTGGTCTCCCGGTCCGCGACCTCACGCCCCCCAAGCGATGCACTCTATCGAAGTCGATGTTTTTTACGGTGTCCTCCGGCAGCTTCAGGTGGATTTTAATGAAGCTTTTCACCGTTGCCTCCGCGTCCTCTCCGGGAGATTCTGGAATACCAGAAAACACAAGATTATCTCTCATGCTACGGGCTTGTAGATCGATAACAGATTTTTTTATTTTTTTGTTTTCTATGTTTAGCTGGGTCACGTTATCAGTGAGAGATTTGACCGACTTCCGTAGCGTGGCATTTTCAGCGGCAAGCGTTTCCACCTGCTGCTGGCTGAATTCCAGGGATTCTCTCAGAGATTTAAATTCCCGGTGTAAAATCTCCACCAGGGACAGCCTCGCATCGAAACTGGACAATCGCCTGTCGATTGACTCCAGGATGTCTGCAATGTCTTTGCCGGCAGGCGATGTTGTTCCGGGGGAGTCTGCCGGGCGACATCTCTTCGATGACGGCGTCTCACTTTTGGCCGGGGAAGATGCACTCTGGGCCTTCTTCATTACTATATCTTGGAAACAGCGGTCGATGTAATCTTGGAGAGCGTCTAAACTCTCCCCGTTGTCCTCCAGGGTGTTAGAGATGATAGGACAGAAGTGGTTAGTTATATGACAATTTGATTAGTATATTTGGTAATAGTGAAGCTAAAGAAACTTTATTAAATTCTACACTACCATTCGTTCTTTTTCCGCCAAATCTCCGGCGTCTGACGTCACCTACAACATGGGTCGCTTACCTTACCCGTCGGTCGCTTACCTTACCCGTCGGTCGCTTACCTTACCCGTCACAGCAGTTACCAGCCTTCTTCCGCCTCTCACCCAATGGTCACTGTGAAACTCACGAGGAAATCACAAGACATGTAATAAGTTTTAAAAATATATTTCATTTCCATTATCATCATGTAGATAATTGTTGTTGTTGTTCTTCCAGATAATGCAAATACACTAAGTGGGAATCTGGTTATTGGGACAAACAGATGTTCTATTGCTTGATGTTCTTACATATAGTCTCTGTACTAAACCTCTAGAGCTTGCAATCCTTAGCTAGTGAGGTGCAAGCTTGAGAATAAAAAAAAATAACAAACTTATAACAGGCAGTAATTACTATTAGCATAATTTTCTTTTTTCCCTTTATCTTCTAGCTGTTCCATCTGCACCACAAAATGTCATCTCCATAGTAAATGAGACTTCTCTGATACTGGAGTGGAGTCCACCAAAGGAGAGTGGCGGCCGAGAAGATGTAGTTTACAACATCATATGTAAGAGTTGTGGCAGCGGTCGCAGCGGCTGCACCCGCTGTGGTGACAACGTGCAGTTTATCCCACGTCAGCTGGGACTCACCAACACCCGAGTACATATCAGCGACCTCATGGCTCACACGCAGTACACATTTGAAATACAAGCTGTCAATGGAGTGTCTGATCAGAGTCCTTATTCACCACAGTACACGTCTGTCAACATCACCACCAACCAGGCTGGTGAGGCATGATGTTGCTCTAGTGATATTTCAGTGATTTCAGTATTAACTTCTGTTTTAGTAGCTCAAATGTCTGTTAGCATGTTTTCTACACCCTTCAGATCTCTTTGTTTTTTTCTCAGCACCATCAATAGTGTCCATCATCCACCAGGTTAGCAGAACTCCTAACAGCATCACTCTGTCCTGGTCCCAGCCAGATCAGCCCAATGGTGTTATTCTGGACTATGAACTGCAGTATTATGAGAAGGTACATCAGTGCCAACTGATTGAATTCATTTCAATTCAGTTTTATTTATATAGCACCAATTCGCAAAAACACTCACCTCGAGGCATCTGAACCTGAAACATTTTGGCTCTTGAATTGTACTCAAAATCTTACAGTTTTAATTATAGACAGATCTGCCTGATTTAAAGTCTTTGGTGTGTATTATTCAGAACCAAGCAGAATGGAACTCATCTCTAACGAGGAGTCAGACCAACACTGCGGTCATACGAGGTTTAAGGCCTGGAACCATATACGTGTTTCAGGTCCGGGCTCGGACTGTCGCTGGATTTGGACGCTTCAGTGGTAAAATGTACTTCCAAACCATGACTGAAGGTAGGAAGCAGATTTACTGACAAACTAAATTCAGACGTAGTTCATCCCCTGTGTGCTGCCTAATATGTAAGTCTAAATATAAAAATTACTCACATTTTTGTGGTTTCTTGTCTTTTCACCTGTAGAAGAATATAACTCCATTATTCAAGAGAAGCTCCCCCTCATCATTGGTTCATCTGCTGCAGGGGTTGTCTTTATTATTGCCATCACTGTCGTCATAATTGTTTGTCGCAGGTGAGCCACTCTGTGTCCACTCTGTCCCCCAGAAAATGTCCCACTCTTCACCACATTATGGTCTAAAAATCTGTACCAATTTTTTTAGAAAGCCACAGAAATGATACAGAAAGCACTTTATCAAAAGTGCTGATTATGAATAAAACTGCAACTTGATCCTGCAGAAATACACTCAATGACTGTAATCTACAAAAACTGCATTATGTGGTGGCAACTAGGGATGGGTATCGTTTAGGTTTTATCCGATACCGGTGCCAAACCGGTACTTTTGAAACGGTGCCAGTGCTTAAACAGTGCTCGAACCGGTCCAAAACACAAACTTTGTCCAAAAACCTCTCATGTTCAGCTGTTTCTTTTGTAAAAAGATAACAGTGTTAGCCTTTTCTGCAGCTATAGGGCATATATGGTATCACTCTTGGCTGGAAGCAGTGCTTAAACAATGGAAAAAAAAACACAAACTTTGTCCAAAAACCTCTCATGTTTAGCTGTTTTCCACTTTTTCTTTGGTCATTTTAGCCTTTTTGGCCAGGGTGAAGGGAGTATCTGCCATCAAGCAAGAAGACAGCCGCATGTAACTACGACGGTGTTTGCTAGTTCACCTTACATGCATTAATGTAATAACGTGGTTAGCCTACTCAACGTAAATTACACACGAACAGCATTAAGCTACTCACGCAGAGAAGAACGGCTGCTGCTGCCATCATCATCCGTCATCATTTCTGCTACACTGGCAGGGCTAGGGGCCAGGACTCTCCTCTTCGGGTTCTTGGGGGATGTTGCTAACTCCGGGTCCGATAACAGGCACCCCACCCACAGTAGACGTGCTCGGTGTGAGGTCTTGCAGCAAGCTATCAAACACGGTGCATTTCTCGGCTTTTAAAAAAACGCTATGCGTCGCCAGGTGTTTCATCAGATTCGAGGTGTTACCTCCTTTGACAGTATCACCTTAAAGCACTTGTTGCAGGCTGCTGAGTTTGCATATTTTGCTGTGAAGTACAGCCAGACTTTTACCGCTTCGCTCAGCAGCCTGCCAACTCATTCATGCCATAATGGCACCGGATACCGGTACCCATCCCTAGTGGCAACATGCAATTTAGTGTAAAATTATGTATTTAATTGAAAAGCGTCTGTTCTTCTTTAAGTTGCTTGAAGACGTTTCGCCTCTCGTCTGAGAAGCTTCTTCAGTTCTAAGGTCAAATGGTGGAGAGTCCCAGATTTAAGCCCTATGGGAGTGTCCCCCCAAGAGGGACAATGGACCCCCTAATGATCCTCTACCTGATCACATGAGCCGAGGTGTGAAAACAGGTGTGGGTCACAATCAGCCAAGGTTTCGGGTGAACTCATTGTGAAACCTAGTCCCACCCTATCATGTGATTTTCTGAAGATTTCCTGAGTTCAGAAGGCCCAGGATTTTCTTTCCAGCTCCTTAGACTACGATGACCTGGTTGACTGAGAATCTTCACAGACATATTTAATTGAAAGCCAATTATGGGCTTCTTTGTAGTGGACAGTTTTAAATGGGGTAGAAACACACGGTTGTTTTTTTTCTGGAGTAGTTCAAAGTCAAGACTTGACTATGTCAGGTCATGATTATATACTTAGTAAACATATATTTTGTGTTGTCTTTGTCATGCATCAGTCTTTATTGTACACCAGTAATAAAAGTATAGCCTGTGCTCTGTTTTGTTTAATAGTTTATGTCATTAGTAGATTTAGTTTTTGTTTTTGAGTTGATGGATCTACATGCAGACTTTTTTGTATTTGTTTCCAGCAAAAGAAATTCTGACAGACCAGAATCTGAATATACAGACAAACTCCAACATTACACCAGCGGTCACAGTATGTACCTTTTACTGCAAGTTGTTGACATTAAGACTGATAGCCATTAGTGCTGTATTTTATGAAATAAATGTTTTTTCAAGATTGGATGTGGCAAAAAATGACAGAAAGAAATCAAGTTTCCCTGTGTTTTCACTATTCAGTTTTTGCATGTATATCTGTTGCTGTTTCTTCTATTTTTCTGTTGAAGTGTCACCGGGAATGAAGATCTACATTGACCCCTTCACATATGAAGATCCCAATGAAGCGGTTAGAGAGTTTGCTAAGGAGATTGACATTTCCAGTGTAAAGATTGAACAAGTGATTGGAGCAGGTAAAACAAAGAGATGCCTTAGAAAGGAAACGATATTAGGTGTAAGTAAAGACAGGCAGTGATTGGTGAGGTTTATGATACTTAGTACTTCAGAATGTGACTGTCTTGACCTTTATTATTATATTAATTGTTTATTCAAAGAAGGTAATATTAAAGGTTTCTTTATCAAAGGTTAGATTAAGAAGTCACTGCACTGTTGTGACAGTGCTAGGAACTAAAATCAACTTAAACATAGCTTTTCTGCCTAATTGTTCTCTATCATGTCTGCCTAGGTTACAGCAGTTTACAAAAACTTTGATAGTTACAGAAGATGACACAAAATGAATATATTATAATACATTACATGTGAATTACCTACTGTCAACCTGACAGGAGAGTTTGGAGAAGTGTGCAGTGGAAACCTCCGACAGCCTGGGAAAAGGGAGATATTGGTGGCCATCAAGACCTTAAAGGCAGGGTACACTGAACGCCAGAGGAGGGACTTTTTGAGTGAAGCATCTATCATGGGTCAGTTTGATCATCCCAACATCATCCATCTGGAGGGAGTGGTTACCAAGAGCAGCCCTGTAATGATCATCACTGAATTCATGGAGAATGGATCCCTTGACTCATTCCTCAGGGTAAAAGAGACACTGTACAATTCAATACAAGTATAGTAGTACGCACGTGTGTGTGTGTGTGTGTGTGTGTGTGTGTGTGTGTGTGTGTGTGTGTGTGTGTGTGTGTGTGTGTGTGTGTGTGTGTGTGTGTGTGTGTGCGTGCGTGCCATTTTCAGCTTGTTGTCCACTTCTCACACATGTCAGCTTTTGAATTTTGGTCAAGAGTTTTTAAAGTCCATCCATCCATTTTCTTTTGTTTATTTGGGGCATCACATTTCCAAGCAAGACAAGTAAATGTAAATATCTCCAGAGTCTCCTTGGTCTGCCCCAGGGCCTCCTTCTGGTGGTTCGAAAGAACTCACACCAGAAGCACCCAGGAGGCATCCTAGTCAGGTGCTCAAACCACCTCAACTGACTCCTTTCAATGTGGAGGAGTAGCGGCTTTATTCTGAGCCCCTCTCCAATGACTGAACTCTTCATCCTGTCTCTAAGGAACAGCCACCCTTCTGAGAAATTTAATTTCTAAAACTAGTATCTGCAACCTAAGGTCAGCAGCACCCCACTCCCACTCTACACAATGTGAATACAGTACCCACCTGAGTCATCTGACCGTCACTTCAGCTTGAAGGTAGACAGAAAGTCTTGTTCCATGGCCTCACAAACTCTTCCCACACCTGAGTATTTGCTTCAGTTTTTCCTACCAGTGCTCATCAGTTGCCTCTGAAGTCCCACAGGCTAACCTTCTACAACTTGATGGCTCCCTTCATCTCCAATGTCCGCTATCTGGTTTGAGGATTACAACCACGACAGGCACCAACCACCTTGTTGACACAGCTCCTTGCAGCAACCTTAGCAACACACGTGCAGAATATGGTTAATTTGGACTCAATGTCAAGTTCTGCTGGAGGTGTCACGTCGAGTGAGATGAGCCGTGTGGAAGTAATAAAGGAGGATCCAAACGCAGGCACTTGTAAAGGTGTGAAGGTGGTTTATTAAACACAAAATAAAAATGGACAAACGGCAAAACGGAGAACGAACTAAACTATACTGGGAACAACTAACTACTGAACACGAACCAGAACATGAACCTGAACATGAAGGAGGATAAACGACGGTATATGATGGTGACAGCAGGGAGAACACACAAATGGAACATGGTAGAAACACAGACGGACCAGCGACTACTACAACAGAAGACACGACTTAATACACTCAGAGAAACACAGGGAGATTACACACAGGTGGGGGACACAGCTGGGAGTAATTAACGAGACGAGACAAGGGAGGTAAACTGAACACACTCAGGACCAAACGAGGCAGGACCAGACGAGGATGAGGCTGACGAGGCAGGACCAGACGAGGCAGGACCAGACGTGGATGAGGCTGACGCTGCAGGCGTGGATGAAGACACAGAGGCTGGACCAGGCGTGGATGAAGACACGGCTGCAGAACCTGACGGCAGGGTGGCGGCTGCGGAACCTGCAGGCGATGGTGCGGTTGCTGCAGGCGGTGGTGTGGAGGTTGCAGGTGGTGGAACAGGTGGTGGCTGAACGGTCTTCCCAGAACCGTCAGCAGACATGGGGATGTGCTGGCTGGGTCCCCCAGGACCCTCAGCTGACGAGGCGTGAAACTGGATGGACTCCTCGGATCCTCCAGCTGACGAGGCATGAGGCTGGACGGGCGACTCGGGCCTTCCAGCTGACGAGGCATGAGGCTGGGTTCTCCCGGGCCCTCCAGCTGACGTGGCATGAGGCTGGCTGTGTTCTCCCGAACCCCCAGCTGACGAGACTTGAGGCTGGCTGTGTTCTCCCGAACCCCCAGCTGACGAGACTTGAGGCTGGCTGTGTTCTCCCGAACCCCCAGCTGACGAGACCTGAGGCTGGCTGTGTTCTCCCGAACCCCCAGCTGACGAGACCTGAGGCTGGCTGGGTTCTCCTGAACCCCCAGCTGACGAGACTTGAGGCTGGCTGGGTTCTCCTGAACCCCCAGCTGACGTGGCTTGAGGCTGGACGGGCTCCTCGGGCCCTCCAGCTGAGATAGGCGGCTGACACCCAGCCTCTGGGCAGGCCCTAGAGGGAGTGACTGTCTCTGAGATGGCCAGCTTTAGAGAACCATCAGATGTTGTGGTGAAGTGTGTTCCCTGCTTTGAATGAGACGGTGAGGATGGTGGCTGAATGAATGAGTTGGCAGGCTGCTGAGCGAGTGGCAACTGAGCTACGGGTAGCGAAGATGATGGTAGTGGAGGTGTAACAGGCAGTGGAGTGGCTGACTGAACTGCGGGCAGCTGGGCTGCTGACTGAACTGCGGGCAGCGTTACAGACCTGATGTTTAACTGGGGTGGAAGTGAGGATGGGACAATATGATCAGAAAAAACTGTCTCAGTGAGGTTTATTGCTCTCCCTGAAGGAACTGATGGAGATGAAAAAGTGTCCCCAACATTTTCATTCCCTGCGTTCATAGTGCTGGACTCAATTACTCCAGGCTTGGAAACAACAGCATGAACACAGTCCTTAACCCCGAATGTGGGCTCAGCAAAGGCAGTCTTTGGAGCAATGGCCATGGGTGAGACGGAAAAACCACTATTATCCTCAGTTGAAACACAAAAAATTGCCCCAGAAAAAACAGTTACAGACGCAACAGAAAAAGTGTCCCTTTCACTCACCACAGCCGGCTGCTTTGACATCCTGGAGTCCGGCTGTGGGGTGCCGCGCCGGTGCCGCGAACGTCGCTTCCTCTGTGGAGACGGCTCCGACGGGCCGGGTAACTCCTCATCCGGCGGTACGGACGGCACGTCCTCCGTTGAAGCGAGCGGGCGAGCAGTAGCGGCAGGGGGGTGAAGGTGTAGTTCGTGGAGTATAAAGTCCTGAATGAGCGGGTGCAGTGAGTCCAAGAGCCAGGGGTGACCGGAAATAAGCTGCTGTAGCTTGGCTTAGCTGAGAAATCCCTCTCCCTCATGCTCCAGCCATAGGTTGCAGGCTTGAGGCTGCGTCAATTATGACCTCCTGGAGCTCCTTGGGAGGGGCGAATGCCGCTGGATCCATTTGTGGCTGGTCCGTACTGTCACAGGGAGTGAGATGAGCCGTGTGGAAGTAATAAAGGAGGATCCAAACGCAGGCACTTGTAAAGGTGTGAAGGTGGTTTATTAAACACAAAATAAAAATGGACAAACGGCAAAACGGAGAACAAACCAAACTATACTGGGAACAACTAACTACTGAACACGAACCAGAACATGAACCTGAACATGAAGGAGGATAAACGACGGTATATGATGGTGACAGCAGGGAGAACACACAAATGGAACATGGTAGAAACACAGACGGACCAGCGACTACTACAACAGAAGACACGACTTAATACACTCAGAGAAACACAGGGAGATTACACACAGGTGGGGGACACAGCTGGGAGTAATTAACGAGACGAGACAAGGGAGGCAAACTGAACACACTCACATGAGACGCAGACCTTCGCAATAAAACAGGAAACAAGAAATCACTACACAAGGACGCAGACCAGACACAGAACTAAACCCACACAAAACATGAGAACACAAACCCTGTGAACAAAACCCCAAACCAGAACCACAGTAATATAATCTATCGTAAATAATCAAAACACCAGAGAACCCCAAAACACTCCATAAAGCAAAAATAAACCCAAAACATAATAAACTCAGAATGCTGGGTCGAACCGACCCAGAATCATGACAGGAGGTGGGAGTTGAAGATCTGCTACACCAGGGTCTCTGCCAGGCATTCCCAGCATTCCCATTCCCTCCACAACATGTTTGGGTGTACTAGGTCCAGAATCCTCTCCCCCACTACCTGATCCAGCTCACTACCAGGTCGTGATGAGATGGCAGCTCAGCTCCCGTCCATTAGCCAGTTATCCAGAACACATATCTCTGGCCTTGGGTGTCTTGGTGCCACATGCACCTATGGACATCCTTATGTTTAAACATGGTGTACGTTATGGACAAACTTTGATTTGCACAGAAGTCCAAACACAAAACACCACTTGAGTCCAAATCAGGCAGGCCGTTGTTCTTGATCAGCTCCCTCTAGTTCTCCAGTTCAGTAGGACAACAGAGTCACCAGATGGAGCACCCTCAATCATCCCAGTCAGTGACTGTAAGAAGGTTGGGTTATAATAATAACAATACTATTCATAAGAATAATAATATCTGTTGTTTGGCACATAAGTGCAAATGACAGTCAGGACCTATCCCCTGAACCAAAGCGTCTCAAAAGTGAAAAGAATACCAAGAGCAACTCTAGACTGGAACAAAGTCCAATCCCCAGGAGGCTGGTTCCAGAGCCCAATGCTTGCCTTAATGTGAGCCCAACTATATCTAGCCTGTATCTCTCGACCTCTTGAACCTTGAACCTCCTTCCCCACCAGGAAGGGCTTGATGTTTCATGTCTTAATAGCCAGCCTTGATAGGCAGGAATCAGACTGCCATCCACTTTGGGGTTGCTGTAGCTCAGGAGGTCGACCAGGTCATCTGCTCATCAGAAGGTTCGTGGTTTGATCTCTGGCTCCCCCAGTCTGTCATGCCAAATAACCTTGGGCAAGTCTGAGTGCTCTGGGAGAGTAGAAAAGCGGTATATTTTCCCCCTCGTTGTATATTGGTTTCTCTTCTTCTTACTTTTGCATCTTTGTGGTCCAGCTACCCAATTTCGCTGTGCAAGAAATTGCACAATGACAATAAAAAGCTCTAAGTCTCTAAGTCTAAGTCTATATAAGAATCATTCCATATACCATTTACATTGCATCTCCTGGTGCATGTTGTTTCTTCTTATCTGCTAATGGAGACCATGAGATGTGTTTTGTGGTGTGTGTGTGCTAGAGCTGACCTTGCCATGTTACTTTACGTGGCTGTCAAAACATGAGAAGATTTTTTTGTGAGCTCATAACCGCAGAAAACTGTCTAGAAACTATTATGTGTACTGGGTTTCTTGCTAAAGCAGCACCCAAACAAAATTTGCAGACCTGCTGTATAGAACCTGGTACCCTGGTACTCTCTTTTTCAAGAGAATTTTTACAGTTTAATATCTGAAAAAGGCTGCACATGGAAGCAGGCAGAGTAGTTGAGACATAATGCTCAGACATTTATCCAAAAGAGTCCAGTGTTTTTTCAATTAGTTTTATAACAACCTGTGATGTTTGGAGAGTCAGCACATGCGATTTTTGTGGAGTGAATTTATATTAATTTACACTAATTTGATGTTGTTTTCTTGAAAGCAAAATGATGGCCAGTTCACAGTGATACAGCTGGTGGGAATGCTGCGCGGCATTGCAGCAGGAATGAAATACTTGTGTGACATGAACTATGTCCATCGAGACCTGGCAGCAAGGAACATCTTGGTCAACAGCAACCTAGTGTGCAAAGTGTCTGACTTTGGCCTGTCACGTTTCCTTGAAGAGGATACTTCAGACCCCACTTACACCAGTGCTCTGGTGAGTCCTTATCAGTGACTACGGAGACCTTCATTCAGTATATTTCATTTATAATATTTCAAATTGTATTATAAATTCTGTCATAAATGAACTTCTTCTTCTTCTTCTTAGGGGGGAAAGATTCCCATCAGGTGGACAGCACCAGAGGCCATTCAGTACAGGAAGTTCACCTCCTCAAGTGACTGCTGGAGCTATGGCATAGTCATGTGGGAGGTCATGTCATATGGAGAGAGGCCCTACTGGGACATGAGTAATCAAGATGTGAGTAAAGCCCTTTAAAATTACTGGTATTTGTGTTTAAGATAAACTATGATAAACTGCCAGATAGTGGTAGTTGTTCCCTACGCTTAATTTAAGCAGTTTGAATTTACTGCCAAAAGAATGTGGTAACGGCCCATTATTGCTTCTGTAGTCAGTCAGAGAAAATCTTTTGTGACTGAAATTGTACCCTGAAATCAGCAGGTCGCAGAGAAATGAGAAATGTGAATGAACTAAATAAACCTTGATGCACACTACTTACTCCTGAAAAACAACCCCATCGCTCCGCCACCAAATTTTAAGCTTTGGCACAATACAGTCAGATAAGTACTGTTCTCGTGGCAATTGCTCAAACCAGAGGCATCCATCAGATTGCCAGATGGAAAAGTGTGATTTGTCACTCCAGAAAACACATCTCCACTACTCTAGAGTCTGGTGGTGGCGTGCTGTAGGCCTCTGGATCCGACGCTGTTTTTAAACCCATGAATAGAATAGAATAGAATAGAATAGAATAGAATAGCCTTTATTGTCATTGTACAGGGTACAACGAAATTGGAGTGCCACTCCCTTGGTGCAAAAATACAATAATAAATATAAATGTAAAATATAAAAGGTGCAATAAAACAAACAATAGTAGGTACAATATATACAGGATAGCAGCATTAATATAATGACAGTAAGAATAGCAGCATAATAATTGACGGTGACAGTATGGAGTAGCTAAGCAGTTTCAGTTGTTTTTGTGCTTATTTACTATGGTGATAGCTCTGGGAAAGAAGCTATCCCTGAATCTGTTTGTCCTGGTTTTATGTGACCTGTACCGTCGACCTGATGGTAATAGTTCAAACACTTGGTTGCTGGGGTGAGAATGGTCCTTGATGATATTGCCAGCTCTGCTGAGGTACCGAGAGTTTGCAATGACCTCCAGGCTGGGCAGAGAGCAGCCGGTGATCTTCTGGGCTGTGTTGATGACCCTCTGCAGTGCTTTCCTGTCTGCAGCTGAGCACCCTGCATACCATGTTGTTATGCTGTACGTTAGGATGCTCTCTATGGTGGCTCTGTAGAATGTCACCAGCAGCCTCTCCTCCAGGTTGTTCCTCCTGAGCACTCTCAGAAAGTGGAGACGCTGCTGGGCCTTTTTTACCACCGCCGTGGTATTTGCAGACCAGGAGAGATCATCAGAGATCTGCACGCCCAGAAACCTCATGGAGTGCACCCTCTCCACACAGCTCCCGTGAATGTACAGTGGGGCCGGGTCTGCTCTGCCCTTCCTGAAGTCCAAGATGAGTTCTTTAGTTTTTGTGGTGTTCAGTTGGAGGTTATTAACTGAACACCACTCAGTCAGTCTGTTGACCTCATCTCTGTAGTCCGACTCATCCCCCCTTGAGATGAGTCCAACCACGGTGGTGTCATCCGCAAACTTTATGATGGTGTTTGAGAGATGGGTAGGGGAGCAGTCGGATGTGTAGAGTGTAAACAGGAGGGGACTCAGAACACATCCTTGTGGAGACCCGGTGCTGAGTGTGATGGTGCTGGACAGGTGTGGGCCGAGTCTGACAGACTGTGGTCTATTTGTCAGGAAGTCCTTGATCCAGAGGCAGATGGGGGTGGAGAGTCCTCTATGCACTGAAGCTCTCTATGCACTGTTCTTGAGCTAATCTGAAGGCCACGTGAAGTTTGGAGGTCTGTAATGATTGACTCTGTCCATAAAGGTGGTGACCTCCGTGGCAACCTCATACTACACAGTGTTAAACATGTCCATGTCCCAACTTATTTGAGATTCCAAATGGTCCCACTTTTTCTTAAAATAGTACATTTTCTCAGTTTAAACATTTGCTATGAGAATAAAATATCAGTTTATCAGATTTGCAAGTCATTTCTTTTTTTCTTTTTAAATCCTGTCCTGTTTGTCAGCTTTTTGCTATCAGAATTATGATCTGAATGCATTCATTTTTTATTTACATTTTGCGCCTTATTCCAAGGCTTTTGTTTTAACCATGAGTTTTCATGCAAATTGTTTTAGGTAATCAATGCCATAGAGCAGGACTACAGGTTGCCACCCCCTATGGATTGTCCTAGTGCACTACATCAGCTAATGCTTGACTGCTGGCAGAAAGATCGCAACAACCGACCCAAATTCAGCCAGATTGTCAGCACACTGGATAAGATGATCCGCAATCCCAACAGCCTGAAGGCCATGACACCATTGTCATCAAGGTATGACAGGAAGAACAATTATTTCACGCTGAGAGTTGCTGACACCCGATCATCTTTTTAACTTTTAGTTCTTTTGTCTTTTTCTATCCACCATTTAGTGTTCATTTAGCTCTGCTTGATCGCAGCACTCCAGATTTCTCCTCTTTCAGCACCGTCGATGAGTGGCTGGATGCCATAAAAATGGGCCAGTACAAGGAGAACTTCACCAGTGAAGGCTTCACCAGCTTTGATGTGGTGTCTCAAATGACCATGGAGTATGTTAGATACTTTTCTTATATCAAAAACAGAGGTCTCACATGCACACACTAGCTGATGAGTTAGAATGCAGCAACAATGGGGAAGTGTAAGGATTTGAGCGAGGGAAACCTTGGACCTTGCCATCTATGTGGATATTACTACCTACTACCTACCTAAGCATTGTTGCAGACCATGTACACAAGGGATGTCAAACTCATTTTACACTGTGGGCCACACACTGTACACCCTACTTTGATCTTAAGTGATCTTAAATGGGCCAGACCAGTGAAACTACGCTATAAATGTTGTTACTCGTTAAGTTACTGTGGACTCATTAATAGTTGAAAAACAGTATCTCACCTGTCATTTCAGTGTTTAACTGTTAGTAATTGCTTTAATGTAGTCTGAAAGAAACAGAAACGTATTCACGGAAACAGTATTCCCTAATGGCTATGGCCTCTTTCAGCGGGAAAATATGCCCTGCCGCAAAGGAAAAATGGTTCAGAAAAGTTGGGATTTAAAGAATCTGTTGCTAATCTCTTTGTGCCAGATACAACAGTGTGCATTCAGGGACCTACTGGTGTCTCCATGCCTTGATGGTGTTTGTAGTCAAACTAGGCACTGCTCATGTTGGTACTGGTCTAAGAATCCTTGTGTACTGCTCTGCCAACCAGGAGCTGGTGCTTTGGCTCTCTGGTGTTATTTCCAATACCTTTCTCAGGTGTCCTTATATATTGACTCAGGTGTCTACTCAGCTTGGTTGAGAAGAGCTTCCATGTTGTGGAGAAGCAGGTATTCAGGCAGTTGTTCTATGACATGACGGTTTGGAGAGTAAGGCTGAAGAAGCTCGCTGATATAAGTGGAGGCCTCTCTTCATAAAGACATAAAAGTAAGAGTGAGGATTCTAAACTGATATCTAATAATAATAATAAAAGATATGGTAATAAAATTATGAGGCTTTGCCAACAAAAATTAACATAAACACTTAATATTTGCCACCATGTTAAATGGTCTGTATTTTGTATAGCGCTTTACTAGTCCCTAAGGACCCCAAAGCGCTTTACACATCCAGTCATCCACCCATTCACATACACATTCACACACAAGGTGATGGCAAGCTACATTGTAGCCACAGCCGCTCTGGGGCGCATTGACAGAGGCGAGGCTGCCGGACACTGGCGCCACCACTCTGGCCACCACCAGTAGGCAATGGGTGAAGTGTCTTGCCCAAGGACACAACGACCAAGACTGTCCAAGCCGGGGCTCGAACCGGCAACCTTCCGATTACAAGGCGAACTCCCAACTCTTGAGCCACGATCGCCCCTCATGGACCATGGAGCAAAGAAATCAAACATGAGCATGTCTATTAGGCTGTCCAAACTTTCAGGGGTAAGACTTGGATCTCACAGGTCAGCAACATGAGCAGGACTGAACTTATCTTTTTATTTTATTTGTATCCCTCAATTGTAAAAGCATTGCTCTGCTGCCTGCCCCAGGCGGGTGACATGGACACCCAAGTTTGTGAATACAATAACTCAAAAAGGAGGTGATGTAATACCATAGGTGTATCAGATGAGTCTGAATCTTAATGATATTGACCTCAAGGTTAAGTCAGGGTTCAACTTTGAAAATCACCTAGGATTTTCTCATTTATACAACAGGTATTTCTACTATGAAGCTGAAGGGTAGCACTGGCAGCTGCCTGTATTTTTATTTGTTTATTTACTTTGAACATTTACACGTTTGTGTGCTTTAAATTTGTCACCCATTATCAGAATGCTCTGCTGTTCAACTGTAATGTCCTGAGGTGTCTATGGTAGGAGATTACCTGAACTACCTGTGTGTGCCATTGTGCATCAGCACATAAGAGCATTCAAAGCCCAGAGTTTTTTTGGCCACACCAGCAGCCTCCCTTACTATAGGGAGGGTGCTGCCATACTAGTTATCATACTAGTTACCATACTAGTTATCCATGTCCCCAAAATGAAAAATTAAGTTGAAGAGTTTTTTTTACACGCTAGAGGAGACCAAATGTGTGTCACAGAGACACAAGCGCAAGTGGACTTGCACTGAGAAATGTGAAAGTAACTGTTGCTTAAAGTGTTGCAGATTTAAAGGAAGACTGGTAAATTTCATGATCGATTATGGACTGAGTGCCAGAACCTTTTTAACCAACTTTGTACAATTTTATAATATACACAAAAGTTGTCATTTAGATTTGGTTTTCAGTATCCACAAGCCAGAATGCCTTCTGAGATGTCAACTGTTACTCCTGTGGTGTAGCTGGGTGTAATGATGGCGTATGATTTCTTTTCAGGGATATCCTCCGAGTAGGAGTGACATTGGCTGGTCACCAGAAGAAGATTCTGAACAGCATCCAGTCAATGAGGGCCCAGATGAACCAGATCACCTCTGTGGAAGTGTGATCTCATAGACCAGAAGCACAAAGACTGTTCACTACAGGATGTCCAGCTGCCAGTAACCATGCATTGAGGAACACAGACACTGTGACTTCAGTTGAACCTCAGATTCACTTTTCCTCCTTCCAAACACTCTCCAAAGGCTTCCATCAGTATGCAGCACAGCACAGATGTTGAGTAGTTTTCTTGAAGCTGCTGTATATTCAGGTAACAGTCATTTTGGGGGGTTGTTGGACATAATCACAGGCATCTAACTGTCAAACTGCTACAGTGCAGTCACGTGTATTGTTAATGTTCCATCACTCTTCCACTCTCTCCACTACCAGCAACTTAAGTTATTCTTAAGAATTAATGTCCTAAAATTGGCCTTGCACTTTGAATTTTATGCAAGGAACCTACTGTCACAGTGAACGATGATATTAAAAACAGCATAGCAGGACTCAATGAACTGGCTGGTGCAAATTACAACTTATACGTTAAGTTGAGCATATTTATTTATAGCTGCCACCTTCACCTTACTGCTACCTCTGTACCACAGTAATTGTGGCATTTTTCGTAACTATGTAAAGTTTCTTAACTATGTAAAGCTGCAAATCAGAACTTTTTGTCAGATCAAACCCAGTTTTTGGTACAGGCAATTGAACATTTACATAGATTGTATGGTGTGAATTTGAATAAGGAAGCATTGGCTAACTATGACCCTTATATTATTCAGCTACAATGTAGATGAACACACTTCTACTACCAGCAACAACAGGTGCCAAATACATATATATCTATATCTATATCTATCTATCTATATATATATATATATCTATATATATTTATATATAGATATAGATATATATCATTTATCTCACTGTCCCATTTACTGCGGAAACTGTGATACGAAACTTGCAGATATGATTCTCGGTTCTGTACATGTGTTTTGGGGGTAAAGGTTTACAAGTTTTCATGTTTTATAGAAAATTGTTTAAGAGAAATACCTTTTACACCAAGTTGTTGTCTTGTACATATCAGTATATATTTTTCTTTTAAGAAAAAAAGACTGCTCTTTCATTTGGCACTTTTAAATCATAGCTGTTAAACAAATTGCTTTTCAATGTTTCTTATTCTCACACACCACTGAGAGCTATAGGCATTGGCTTACCAACAGAAGCAAATTGGGATTTAGTGTCTTGCCAGAGGACAGTTCTAAATGATGAGGCAACTGATCTATACTACTAAAACTGTATTTAGTGACTCAACATTACTTGAGCTATAGCTTCCCAGCAAGTGCTACCAATAAGCAATTATTATTCTATCCTCAAAGTGATTTAAAAAACATTCAAATGTCCTGCAGATTTTGAAATCTAGAAATTTTAAAATGTCAATTCAAATGTCTCTATGTTTTGCAACCTAACAAAGGCCGTATGTAGAGGAGTGCTTTTCAAGACAAGTCATTTTCAGAATATGAAAAGTAATACAAATCTTGTTAATTATGTGTTCGACAGGCTTGGCTGATAAAAACCGATGACAGATATCCCTTTATTAAGCATAGCATATATTACATTTGACACCAAAGTTAAGCCTTTAACATTGAACTCTGTGTATGATGTCTTGAGCTTGACCGCCTACAGTGTAAGTTTCTTGGATATATATAAAATGCACAAATTATTGCTTTCATAATTAGGAGACTCAGATCCACTTATTGTGGGAAAACAATTTATTATTTTTGCCAAAAAATAAATTCACATAATTAGTATGTCATACAGATGTTTTCTCATTAAGAAACTGAGTAGTACTTGATAATGCAGCCCATAACTTATGGTATAATTTCATATATTTCATATACATATACTTCCTGTAAGGAAGTTGCAACCAACTATTGCTCCATTCAACACTTCATTTTCTTCCACTTAACTACGGCCAGGACCAAATTGCAGGGGTAGTAGCCTAAGTAGAGAATACAAGACTTCTCTCTCCCCAGCCACCTGCTCTGGGGGAAAACCAAGGCATTTCCAGCCCAGCTGAGAGACCTAATGTCTGTAGTGTGTCTTGGGTTTATCTCAGTGCCTCCTCCCAGTAGGACATACCCAGAAAGCTTGCTCAGGAGGTATCCTAGTCAGATGCCCAAACCACTTAAGCTAGTACATTTTGGAGTGGAGGAGTAGTGGCTCTGCTCGGAGTCCCTCCCTAATGACTTAACTCTTTGGAGAAGGATAAACTGCTCCAGTGTGAACTATAGGCCACCACCCGATAAAGCCAACAGAACCACATCAACTGCAAAAAAGCACAGACGAGATCCTGAAGCCACCACAGTGGAAGCCTGAGAAATTCTGTCCATAAAAATTTGAAATAGACTTACTGCCAGCAGTGTAACCAAGTTCTCACTGTGGTTTGAACAGTGACCAAATAGGGACTTTCTATCATAGTCGTTTTTTGTTTGTTTGTTTCTTGTTGTCTTTCTTTCTTTTTTTTGTTAAACAATGTCTTCTCCAAGTCCACAAGATACATGTAGACTGGTTTGACTGGTAGCCAGGCACCAGGGGCTTTGGCCTGGGAACAAGACATCACCCTCCCCAGGCCTCACTCCAGGGCATGGTTATAGCCCAATGGTTATTAAATTTGTTTTTGTTTTGTTTTTTTTAAAAAAACAGTTAACATTTGAATGGCATTTCAGAACCGAACTTATGATTCTGATAATTTCTTTTCTATTTTTTAAGGTATTACACTTTATTGGATGTTCTTGTTCTTCAGTTTGGCCTTTCAGCTAAAAATATTGGATAACTGAACAAATAACAGATCTTATAATTAAAAAGCTGAGAGTAAAGAAATACTTTTTTTAATGATTGTCCATTTAACTTTCAGCTTAGTCATGCCTACACCCAAAACATTGTGCAGTTAGAATATTATTATCGTAATGCTCTAAATGTCATGGCACAATGAATACATACTCAGATTGTATTAAATATGTAGTTAGCCATTTAAAAGGTACCTATACCCTCTAGTGGGTTAGGTAAATTCTTGATTCTAAATTGCCCATAGGTGTGTGAGTGTGAATGGTTGTCTGTCTCTATGTGTTAGCCCTGCAACAGATTGGAGACCTGTCCAGGAATACCCCACCTCTCACTCTATGGTAGCTGGGATAGGCTCCAGCTCCCCTGTGACCCAGATAAGAAAAAGTGGAAGAGAATGGACACATGGATGGATGGACTTTGATGTGCTTCCATAAAGTTGAGTTTCAAAATAAAAGCAGTGAGCTAAGATTCATTTTTGGATTTGAGAGCAGCATTCAGTTGTTTAAGGAGAAACTCCATTCTCTTGCATTCCTCTTCACATGCATTGCACTTCTAAACTGATCCACGCTGCTAGGCATGGGCATGTGAAGTTTGATAGTATTCATCTATGATGCATCATTAAGAGTGTCTTGGAGAACTTAGTTTATCTGTGGATTAAATCTGTCAACAGATGGGTGATGTAAGAGGCCACAATAAATGAATATGAGGCTTACTTTGAAAAGCCGTAACTTCCAATTTCGTAAATCATCACTGAAAAAGTCTACAACCACTGACTGACATGATTTAAAATATGATTAGGTTTTGAGTGGTAAATCAGACTACCCATGGTTTGGGAAAATATCGTGATATAGTTGTGCAATGTTTAGGATTCTGTTTAGGATTCTGGCACCATAAGTGCATTTCTGTCTTTGCTTCTGAGAGGAAAATCATTCAGATTGGCCATTAAAGCTATAAGCACCAAGCCTCAGAACAAAATAGCTATGCTGTGGCTCTTATGGAAGTCTTTGCAAGAAATTAGGTATCATGTCCCTTTTAGATATTGGTGTTTATACACTCTGGGTTTCTGTAGGACATAGAGGGCCTGTGCTCCACATTATTACCATAAAAGATGTGTTTCATCTATGATCTCTGTTTTGTCTTTCCTGTCCTTGTACATATTCCCTTCATGATTTGAAATGAAGCTGAAGTGTACCATCATCCGAACTCAGAAATCACTGTGGGTTGGGGTTTGAAAGGTAACATAGCTCAGAAGCCTCACAGGACCAATACAGCATTAGAAATATTTTGGGGGGGTTTTATGTGAATTTTGATAAAACTGTGAGGTTTGTTTTTTTTTGTTGTTTTTTTTAAATAAATGTTATGCAATCGTTGTACGTACAGAAAAGAAAAGTGAATTTTCCGTTTGAGTCATGTGACATTTGAGTGTTTTTTTTTTAAAATGGGGACATTTGGCATGTTAAACCCTTCCTTCTAATGTACTGCCATAAATCACATGTTCATCCACTCACTATGGTGTTATCTACATGAGTCCCTTTGAACTTGGTCCTGTTTGTACATGTTCAGAATGTTGTCAGTTATTGTAAGGCTATAACATGTTTTGATGGTAGCATTCAAAAGCACAATTCCAAGACATTTATTCCCCGCTTATGTTTTGAAATTCAGTGCTATTGTAAAAATTCAGGAAGGAATACATATGCTTCTTTAAGGGTTAGTTATTCTTTGTAATCTGCTCACTGGAACACATAAGAATAAAGAAACAAACTCTTAACAAGCTGCTTTAACAATGAAGGTTTGGATTTCTAGTGTTGGATCAGGACAGGCCAGACTCCTTTTTTTATTTTTTAAGATGTTGTAGTTTAAAGAAATGCACTGACTTGAATTAATTATAAAACATGTCCTGATGCATGTTCTTTCTGAACAGAAAGTACAACTAAGACTTCTGTATTGCAGAAGCTCATTAGACATTGCATGTACTATTCTGGGCTCTGTGTTAGTCTTCCTGGAGATAGTGTTTTGTGGTACATTTTTATGACTATGATCAAAAGAGGTGCTTCCACTTATCTCAGCTTTAAGTGTTGTTTATTGTTTATATTCTCTTTTAATGTAAAAATGTATTGTTCTCTCTGATTTATAACAGATTCATATTGATACCATTTTTTATTCTTATGTCATATAATATAATTGTAAAAACAGCCTTACATGTTTTACAAACACATAAACACATTGTACTGTAATGTACACATGCATTCTCTGCACATATTTAACACACTGGACCCAGGCAGCAGATTGACATTAGATGATAAGTGCTTCTGGTCAAACTGACCAGAATTATTATTTGATGGTGTTTGGTAAGAAATCAGATTCTGTAAATTAATAATCCATCCACCCATTTTCTCTGCTTATCTGGATCCAAGCCACAGTCTAAGAAGAGATGACCCAATCTTAATCTCCCCATCCACCACCACATGTTCCTGTGGTGGGACATCATGGAGTTCCATGTATGCATTATACTCAGAAACCCAAACCAACTCAACTGACTCCTTCCTACACGAGAAACAGCAGGTCTTCACTGTGAAGCTCCCAAATAACTCACATCTAAGGCTTGTATCTGTGATCTTATTCTTTTGATCATAACCCACAGCCCATGGCCATAACAGCAGAAATTTGAATATGAACCTGACATACTTGCTCCTCCACTTGAGACGGAAACTCATCCCTCATTTCCCCAGTGGCATTCTACCCTTTTCTGGCTGATAACCATAGCCTTTGTCATCTCTCATCCCTCCTGCTTCACAGTCAGCCGCAAACTGCTCCAGTGCTGACTGCAGGTCAACACTCAATGAAGTCAACAGGACCATACCATCAACACCATGCAGGTACATGAGCCCAAGACAGCCAAATGTGAATCCGTTTATTACAGAAATTTTCTTCATTAAAGTCATGAACAAAATTGGTGACAAATGGCAGTATATCCAATGTTACATAATCAGAGCAAAAACCACAATATTCATCCTGAATTTATCCACTACCTCTAAGGTAGCCTGAGGAGGGCAGTACCCCAAAGCTCGACCACACCCTTCAGTCTCCCTTCTTGAATATGACCCCTGTCACCAAGAGGGTCTGTCCCAGTATTGCAGTATTGTAGAGGGATATCCAGTGGAACAGCCCCACAACATCCAGAGCTTTAAGGAACTTGGGGCAAATCTTATCCTTTCCAGGGTTTTTGACTTACCTCAGTGACCTTATCCACAGTGATTGGCGAGCTAACCCCCAAGTCTTCTGCTCTGCTTCCTGAACAGAAAACATGTTCAAATTCCTTTAAATATTCTTTCCACTCTCCAGCTATGTCCTTAGTTAAGGTCAACAACACCTAATCCCCACAGTACAAAGTGAAGGCAGAAAATTGCGTTTACCTCGCTAAATATCTGACAGTTTCCATGGCATCACCCCGGAATATGCAGACTGGAATATGGAACATTCATTTTTGCAAAGATGACTGTCTAAAGCTGCATTCTGCTTGGCCTATCAGTACCCATCAACTGCCACAGGAATCCCACAGTCTAGCCTAATTCAGTAGGATTATTTGTTCAGCTTGATGGCTCTTTTTTACTCTGCTGCAAAAGATCTTGGATCTGGGCAAATCCCTTTTTATTTTTTCCTTTGTATTTTTTCCGCCACGCAGTTTTGTCCTCAGTTGAGGTCAACAACATCCTATCCCAACTGTGCACTCTGTGTGCGGAAAACTGCTTTTACCTCACTGTCTGACAGTTTTCGTGACATCACCATGTCACCATGTAGACTGGAATATGGAATATGTGTTTTTGCAAAGATGATTGTCAAAGCTGTATTCTGCTGGCCCTATCAGTACTCATCAGCTGACACAGGAGTCCCACAGTCTACCCTAATTCGGTAGCACTTTCTTATACAGCTTGGTAATAAAGTGGTAATAGTAGGTTAAAAACAGTGGTCACAGTTAGTTATACTGAAATATGTGTAATCTGATGACAAGGCCCAAAAACTGGGGGTAATAATGTGGAAACACAGCTCGGTAATAAGTGGTAATAGTAGGGGTATCAAGGCAGAAACAAGAATTAAAGTGATGACTACTGAGAAACACCTCTGGCAGTTTCTGTGTAATAAGCAGGAATTTAATACCATAGTAATGATAACTGAAGTGGAACACATGTTTAAAATGTCCTGTAAACAAAATAAAATGCCATCCATGTTCTCCTGCTTGTCTAATTCATGGTTGTAGAGAGTGCAACACCCCACAAATTCACTGGGTGGAGATAGCTATAATGCTATATAGACCTGCGGGCAGACTGTTCCTAGGACTGCACTCTTCCGGACAGAGATCTCTCATGTTGTTCCTAATATCTGCTGGAGCCATTTGCCTAGCTTAATTTTCACTACATCAACTGCTCTGATTACCACTGGGACCACTGTTACCTTCACCCTCCACATCTTCTCAAGCTCTTCTCTGAGCCCTTGGTACTCCTCCAGCTTCTCGTGTTCCTTCTTCCTGATGCTGCTGCTCCTCAGGACTTGCCTGACCCTCTGCAGGTAGTTGGTGGTTGCAGCTTTCCTAGCAGCGTCTTCGTGGTTCCTATTTGCCTGTAAGATTCCCAGGCACTTGTAACTGTTCTAGATGTCTACAATGTTGCCTTCTGGTAGTTCGATCCTCTCAGTTCTGACTGCCTTCCCTGTCTTTGTTACCATCCGACTACACTTCTCCAATCTGAACAACATTGCTGTAGATCCTGGTTGTGTGGATCAGTGAATCGATGTCTCGTTCACTCGATGTCATCCATGTAGAGGATGTGGCTGACAGTCTTGTCAATGATCTCACTGAGGGGGTTCAGGCTTATCCAGAACAGCAGTGGGTACAGAGCATCTCCTTGGTAGATCCCGCACTTGATGGTGACTTGTGCTATGGGCTTGAAGTTGGCCTCTAGTGTTGTACGCCACATTCCCATTTGTGGCGTACACAAATGGGAGTATTCATAGTTCCTGATGAATACTCTTAGGGTCCTATTGATCTTTTATAGTTCTAGCCATTCCAGGATCCAGGTGTTGAGTTATAGGCCTTCTTGTAGTCAATCCAGGCAGTGCGCAGGTTGGTCAGCTGACTGCTCAGTTTACCAGCAGCTGGTGTTTTGCACCTCTGGTATTCTTGTCAATTCCTTTCAGTGCCCCACTCATGTATTGACCAATGTGCCTGTTCATCTTAGCCGCTTTGATGTCTGACAGGAGCTTCCATGTGGTAGCAGGTTATTGGCAAGTAGTTGGATGGGGATGGTCCCTTCTGGGTGTCCTTGAGGATCAGGACTGTCCAGCCTTTGGTTAGCCATTCTGGGTGTCTTTCTAGCAGCTGGTTCATCTGTGCTGCCAGACTCTTGTGGAGTGCAGTCAGTTTCTTCAGGCAAGTAGGCATGAACCATGCCATGCCTACTAGGCTGCTCTTAGATCCACTACCCACAAAGCATTACTGTTATGAGTTGCATCCTTCTCCCACATGGGCTTCCAGTATTGCTCCTTCTCCAGCCTGGGTGATGCTGTTCTCATGTTGTTCCCCTGCCAATCAGAGTTCATCTTGGATGGTTCTGTGGAGAACAGCTGGTTGATTCTCCTGCCTTCTATCTCTCTGGTGTACCTCTTCATCTTCATGCGGCTGCCCAAGGCTGTGAGTCGTTGCTTGGCAGTTTCCATGGCCTCTGGTATGGACAGCTTGCTGTACGTCTTAGGCACCCTCTTCATCGCACCGTTCTGCAGTTCCGATAGTTGGCTAACTTCCCTTCATGCTACCTTGATCTTGGCCTCTAGTCTCCTTCTCCATGGATGGTACTGCTTCTTGTGGCTGTTCAACTTGTAGCTAAGCATCTCACTGATCACTGCTGCCGTGGTATAGATCAGCTGGTTAGTCTCGTTAATGGCGGTGGTACGTATGGTCCGTAGTGCTGCATTCACATCATCTAGTAGATCTTCTGAGGGTACTTCATGTAGACTTGGTAACCGGCTACAAAGGATCAAAAGATTTCAAGCTTCGCCATCATCCTATCTTAGGGCTTGGTACCTAATTTCAGGCGGGGGTGATGATATCTTCCCCCTGGCCTGTCATCCTGGCTCCCCCCCCCCCCCCCCCCCCCCCCCCCACAGTAAGGGGGACTCCCCACAACCATGTATCTTTGTGGGGATACTCCCACTGGGTTTAAATCTGGGACTCTCGGCCATTTGACCTTAGAACTGAAGAAGCTTCTCGGATGAGAGGTGAAACGTCTTCAAGCAACTTGAACTCCAGACGCTTTCCTTTGCAAACTCCTTTGACCATGTATGCATACATGTTTTCAGTTCATTCCAGACTTCCTGATGCGTTTTAATCAGTTATCACTGCCTTGTTATTACATTCCTGCTTATTACACAGAAAGTGTCAGAAGTGTTCTGGCCCTTTATTGTCATTTTACATGTACAACAAAATTATGAGTGCTCCATAGCAACTCTGGGGGTATAAGATATAAATAGTAAAACAGCAGGAATAAATAACAAACAGGAGAAATATATACAATCAAGCAAAATATATGAAAGTTACTGAGACCATGGGTCAGATTGGTGAGGTGAGTGGGCAGGGGTGGAGCGTAAGGGGATAGGGTTTGTTAACAGCCTGAATGGCCCAGGCGAAGAAGCTGTTTGTGAGGTAAAGACCCTACATTAATACAAAGAAAACACAGAAAACCCCAACATGATATGACTCCCTATGAGAATGTGCTTTGGCTACAATGGGAAAGAAAAACTTCAATTTATCAGGAAGAACCCTCGTGAAGAACCAGGCTCAGGGAGGAGCAGCCATCTTTCACTCTACATTATTATATTCCTTTCTTCTGGCATTATTATTATTAATAATGTAGAGTTGTTGCTGTTGT
Source organism: Pelmatolapia mariae (assembly GCF_036321145.2). Taxonomy (NCBI): domain Eukaryota; kingdom Metazoa; phylum Chordata; class Actinopteri; order Cichliformes; family Cichlidae; genus Pelmatolapia; species Pelmatolapia mariae. The sequence continues at coordinate 42,120,912 of NC_086244.1, forward strand.
TGTTGTTTTTGTTGATGTTGTTTTTGATTTTGCACTCATTACAAAACTTAAATGACTATGTGAGGTTATATGCATATTCACTTCTGTAAACACTGGCTAGTCACTGTATTGGAGGGGTCATTCACAAACAAAAAGAACAGAAACATCCTTGCTTATGATGTTTCTGTTCCGTTATGATCTCTCTGTTTGTAGAAAAGTTCAGTTCTCTGTAATGTAATGTTTTTGGTAAATTATTCCTGACTGTGTGTGTGTGTGTGTGTGTGTGTGTGTGTAGTCCATCCAGATGCTGGCCATTGTTTTAACTGCGCTATGGCAGCTTCTCTGTACTGTCATAGAGCTAAATTGTGCCTGGTTTTGCCTGTAGATGTTCTTTTTTTTGTTTTTTGTTTTAGTTTACAGCTAAAAGAAAAAAATACCTTACTGGTTAAAAACAAAAGTAATATGCTTACTTTCTTGCTGAAAGTAAGATGTTAAGATAGCTATCAGCCTAAAATCTGTGTGTTATACAGGCCTCTTCATTGTTATTATTATTTATATAGCACCAAATAACAACAACAGTAGCCTCAAGGTGCTTTATATCATAAGGTAAAGACCCTACAATAATAATTCACTAAATTCTACAGTACATTTTTAAGGTAAGCTTTAAAAAAGCAGTATCCATCCAAACAGTCAGCCATCTATATATTTGTTTCTATTATTCTCAGAAAGAAAGAGAATATGCATCCTTTATGAATCTGAAAAAGTTGATTCTGTTTATCTGGACAGAGAGTTATCAGTGACAGAAATGTTTTGTTACTCATCCAAGTAATGTCCTTAGTTTGAGCTCTTTAGAGCTGCCTAACTACGAGTTGAGGATTAAATCTCAGGATATACCACAATTCACTGATCACATCAATTTGGTGGACAAAGACATCAAATTCACCAGGTAGGATATGAAATGATATGTTAGCCTTAGACTCTGAGATTTCCATCAGTAATGGGGGACATTTAAAAGTTGATGTGTACCATAAACCAACACATATGGATCAGTATTTAAGGTTCGACTCTCATCATCCACTGGAGCACGAACTGGGTGTCATCAGGAGACTACAACACCGAGCGAACACCATCCCCACTGACACAGCGGCCAGGGAGGCAGAAGAACAGCACATCAAGAAGGCCCTGAGTAAATGTGGTTATCCCAGCTGGACTTTTGTCAAAGTTGGAAAGGCTCCTAAAGAAAGCTCCAGCTGATCCAGGAGAGAAGGACAACTGTTGCCTAAGCGGAAACCCTTAGTGATCCCTTATGTGTCAGGAGTATCAGAACAGCTGAGAAGCATTTTCTCTAAACACCGGGTTTCTGTGAATTTTAAACCCCAAAGCATGCTGTGCCAAAAATTGGTCCACCCCAAGAATTAGCTCTGCCCGGCACAAACAGAATAATATAGTGTACACTGTTAAGTGCCAGGATAATTGCCATGATTTATACATCATGGCAATTATGGCAATTAATTATTTGGCTAAGCGCATGGCACAACACAGAAGAGCTAACTCGTCAGGCCAGAACTCTGCAGTCTATTCACAATTACAGGCCAGTGGACACTCTTTCATTGATAAGGATGTACACATTCTGGACAGGGAGGAACGCTGGTTTGAGCGGTAAACCTGCAGTCAGCTGAGACTGAAGAAGTCGCTTGGATAAGTGACAAAACATTGCTCCCACTGAAAACACCACGTCCAGATGAACAGAATCAACCTTTTGGGATTTCCTTAGCTGGATGATTGAGCATGCATCATGACATCCTTAATGAGTATTGAGTAAATGAAGTCAAACAGCTCAAATGAATTTAAACTGGTGACTTTTAGAACTCTATGTTCAGTATAGTTACTGTACTCTGAATTTTTTAAGGCTGCAATAAACTGTCAGAACACATATATAATAAAAGGAATATGTTAAAATTAAATTATATAATCCAGTATTTCAGCTTTATAAAGTATCTGTTCCCTGAAAACATTTCTAACCGCGACAGTCAGCTCTTATCACTGTGATCTTACTTGGATGTTATATTTGTTGTATAAATGCATATTTAATGGTATACCTGTGAATTATATATGAATTACATATAAATTTTAATGATTTGTAATGTAATTGATTTGCTTTGTTAAAAAACAAAAACAAATGAATAATTAAAGAAACAGAAACACATTAACTAGTGTTCTGCAACAACCATCTGAATGAACAAACTAAAAAACTATACCTGGCCAATCCCGCGCTGGTCATTGCGACATGGAACGTCACCTCATCGGTGTGGAAGGTGCCTGAGGTAGTATGTGAGCTTGAGATATGCCAGATAGATATAATGGAGCTCACCACAATGCAGGGCTTGAGCTTTGGAATCAGTCTCCTCAAGGGGAGCTGGACTTTGTTCCAATGTACAGGGTGGGCCATTTATATGGATACACCGTAATAAAATGGGAATGGTTGGTGATATTAAAGTCCTGTTTGTGGCACATTAGTATATGTGAGGGGGCAAACTCTTCAAGATGGGTGGTGACCATGGTGGCCATTTAGAAGTCGGCCATCTTGGATACAACTTTTGTTTTTTCAATAGGAAGAGGGCCATGTGACACATCAAACTTATTGGTAATGTCACAAGAAAAACAATGGTGTGCTTGGTTTCAACGTAACTTTATTCTTTCATGCGTTATTTACAAGTTTCTCTTTGTTCACAGCCATTGACATGTCGAAGAGGTTAACACGTGAGGAGCGGATCGAAATTGTGTTGATATCTGGTGAACGCAGTAACCGGGTCATTGCAGCAGATTTCAATGCAAGACACCCTACGAGACCACCCATCTCCCATGCTACAGTTAGCAAACTGCTTGCTAAGTTTCGTGAAACTAGTTCAGTGTTGGATTTGCCAAAATGTGGACGCAAGAAAACTGTCACTAATGAAGAAACATCAGTGGCTGTCCTAGCTTCATTCAGCAAGAGCCCACAGCGTAGCACTCGCCGCATGTCACTGGAGAGTGGCAATAGTCGAACATCCCTTCGGCGGATATTAGCTACTCACAAATGGCACCCTTACAAACTCCAGCTGCTGCAGCATCTCAACGAGGATGACCCAGATCGGTGCACAGAATTTGCAGAATGGGCAAAACAAAAATTGGAACAGGACCCTCAGTTCAGACAGAAGATTTTGTTCAGTGATGAGGCAAACTTTTATGTGAATGGTGAAGTTAACAAAGAAAACCACCGCTATTGGTCTGACACTAACCCACATTGGATGGATCCCTCCAAGACTGTTGGACCAACAAAAGTGATGGTTTGGTGTGGTATATGGGGTACAACGATAGTGGGTCCATTCTTCATCAATGGAAACCTCAAGGCCACTGGATATTTGAAATTGCTACATGATGATGTGTTTCCCTCTTTATGCACTGAAGCTGGCAAGTTCCCTGAGTTTTTCCAGCAAGATGGTGCACCACCAAATTATGGGTGCCAGGTCCGAGCATTCCTAGATGAACAGTTTCCTGGAAAGTGGATTGGTCATCGTGGGCCAGTTGAATGGCCCCCAAGGTCTCCCGATCTGACCCCCTTAGACTTTTATCTTTAGGGTCATCTGAAGGCAATTGTCTATGGTGTGAAGATACGAGATGTGCAGCACCTGAAACTACGGATACTGGATGCCTGTGCTGGCATTTCTCCTGCGGTGTTGCTATCAGTGTGTGAAGAGTGGAAGAAGAGGGTTGCATTGACAATCCAACACAATGGGCAGCACATTGAACACATTTTAAAAGTGGTCAGAAACTTGTAAATAACTCATGAAAGAATAAAGTTACGTTGAAATCAAGCACACCATTGTTTTTCTTGTGAGATTACCAATAAGTTTGATGTGTCACATGGCCCTCTTCCTATTGAAAAAACAAAAGTTGTATCCAAGATGGCCGACTTCTAAATGGCCACCATGGTCACCACCCATCTTGAGGAGTTTGCCCCCTCACATATACTAATGTGCCACAAACAGCACTTTAATATCACCAACCATTCTCATGTTATTACGGTGTATCCATATAAATGGCCCACCCTGTAGAGTTGCACTTGGTGAGAGGCAGGAGGCACGAGTGGATATTCAATTCAGTTCAATTCAATTCAATTCAATTCAATTCAATTCAGTTCAATTCAATTCAATTTTATTTATACAGCGCTAAATTACAACAGTCGCTTCAAGGTGCTTTATATTGTAAGGTAGACCCTACAATAATACATACAGAGAAAAGCCCAACAGTCATATGACCCCCTATGAGCAAGACCTATGGGGACAGTGGGAAGGCAAAACTCTCTTTTAGGTATCACAATTAAGTGATTGTTTAATGTAAGTGAGAGGTAAGTGACGGAAGTGACGGACAAGGTAAGCGACTCATGTTGTAACTGACGTCAGACGCCGGAGATTTTGGCGGAAAATTAAGCAAATGGTAGTTTAGATTTGTACAAATTCCTTTAAGCTTCAGTATTACCAAATACACTTATCAATTGTCTTATAACTAACAATATTTGTCTTAATAATCTCCAACACCCTGGAGAACAACGGGGAGAGTTTAGAGGCTCTCCAAGATTACATTGATCAGTGCTTTCAGGATCTCGTGATGAAGAAGGCCCAGAGTGCATCTTCCCCGGCCAAATCTGAGACGCCATCGTCGAAAAGACTTCGCCCGGCAGATTCCCCCGGCACAACATCGCCAGCCGGCAAAGATATTGCCGACATACTGGAGTCAATCGACAAGCGATTGTCCAGCTTCGACGCAAGGCTGTCCTTGGTGGAGATTCTTCACCGGAAATTTAAATGCTTGCGAGAATCCCTGGAGTTCAGCCAGCAGCAGGTGGAAACGCTCGCTGCTGAAAATGCCACGCTAAGGGAGTCGGTGAAATGTCTCACAGAAAATGTTACCCAGCTCAATAGAGAAAATAAAAAAATAAAAGAAACAGTTATTGATCTACAAGCTCGTAGCATGCGTGATAACCTGGTATTTTCTGGTATTCCAGAAGCCGCTGGAGAGGACGCGGAGGCCACGGTAAAAAGCTTCATCAAAAACCACCTGAAGCTGCCGGAGGACACGGTGAAGAACATCGTCTTCGATAGGGTGCATCGCCTCGGCCCCATTCGGGCTACGGCCGGGAGACCACGTCCTATCGTGGCCAAATTCGGCCACTTCAAACAAAAGGAACATGTGAAAAGCCGCGGCAGGGAATTAAAAGGAACGGACTTCAGCGTGAACGACCAGTTCCCCAAAGAGATCCTGGAACGACGCAGGGTCCTCTTCCCAATCCGACGCGGCTTCATCCAGAAGGGCTCCCGCGCTGTCATCGCTGTGGACCGGCTGTACGTGGACGGACAGCTCCACCGCGACCCCGACATCACTCCGTGGCTGTATTAACTTCACACCAGATAAGAATCCGCTACACCCTTTCCCCATCCACTCACACTAACTTGCATTAACATCTGTTTAACTTACCAGTATCAAATCGCATCTTAGGTGTGATATCATAGCAGTATTAACACCATCACTCTCCGTCAATGGTTTGATTAGAATGTTTCCGGTTTTTCTTTTTTTTTTTTTTCTTTTTTTTCTCTCTTCTTGTTTTTTCTTCTCTCCTTTCCCCCTCTTGTTTTTATGCTGCTCACCCTTGTCCTTGGTTTCTTTCTTTTTTCTTTCTTTCACTGCTTCGATCACCTGCTTCCACACTCATCCACAAACAACATCCTTTATTTCGACACATACGCACAGCACGATCACGCACAGTCATGCGCTCAACGGCAGCACATTTACATCACTCAGACAGCGCACACAGTTGTATAGGATACACACATTTAAGCCAAGCGTACTCATCTTAGTAAATATGCAAACACATAGTCAGACTCAGGGAGCATCTCGCCACACACTTTTTCTCTCTCTCCCTCTCTTTATTTATGAACAAGTGATGTATTCTCTCCACCTGTCTAAGCGACACACACAGCATACACCCCTAGTTATACACAGACATCTATGGGTGCACTGAGATTCGTTACATGGAATGTAAATGGAGCTGGCTCCAGAGAAAAGAGGTTAAAAATATTTAACCAACTCAAAAAACTACAGGCAGATGTTGTCCTTTTACAAGAGACCCACAGACCTCTTAGAGGTTCGAATGAACTTAAAACACCTGAGTTTCCTAATGTGTTCTCAGCTTGTTATAATTCTAGACAAAGGGGAGTAGCAATTTTAATACATAAAAATATTAATTTCACAGTACTCGATACAGTTATAGATCCAGAGGGCAGATTCTTAATCATTAAACTATCTATACTTGATAAAAAGCTATGTATTGTAAGTGTATATGGTCCAAATGTTGATGATCCCTCATTCTTTCACAGTTTTTTCAGTGCACTCTCTGAACACTTAGATGGCACACTTGTTCTTGGAGGCGACCTCAACCTTGGACTAAATGAAGAAATGGATAGGCTCAATACAGCAGGAACTCAGCGTAATTGGCAGTCCACAAATATAATCAAACATTATATGAGCGACTTTGGTCTTTGCGATGCATGGCGCTCCCTTCACCCCACCAGTAAGGAATATACTTTTTTCTCACATGTTCATCACTCCTACTCTCGTCTGGATTATTTTTTGGTCAGCAGCTCACTGCTGAGTGACATTTCAGACACTGAGATTCACCCTATAGCTGTCAGCGATCATGCTCCTGTATCTTTAACACTAATGCACAAGAATAATACTACGCCAAGTAAAAACTGGAGATTTAATACATCACTGCTTAAAGATGAAGACTTTATTAAATATTTTAAAAAAGAGTGGACTTCATATTTAGACTTTAATGACACTCCCGGAACATCAGCTTCTGTTTTATGGGAAGCAGGGAAAGCCGTGATGAGAGGTAAAATAATTTCTTTCTCATCACATAAAAAGAAAAAAGAAAACAAAAATATTCAGGAATTAGAAAAAACCATCAAATCACTAGAAGAAGCCTACGCGTCCCACCAAGATCAGGAAACATTGAACAAAATACGCAAAACAAAACTAGAATTAAATGAGATAATTGATAAAAAAACAAAATTCTTAGTACAAAGACTACGCTTACAAAATTATGAACATAGTAATAAATCCGGTCAATTTCTAGCAAACCAGCTAAAAATAAATAAAGAAAAAACAACTATATGTGCTGTTCAAGATTCATCTGGGAACACAATATATGAACCGAAACAAATAAACAACATTTTCAGGGATTTCTATAAAACGTTGTATTCACCACAAATAAACCCATCTAAAAAGGAAATTGATCAGTTTTTAGACAACATAACTCTCCCAAAATTATTAGACACTCAAGCAATGGCACTGGATTCGCCACTGACGCCAGGTGAACTCCAGGAAGCCCTGATAAATATGCCCAATAATAAGGCTCCAGGTCCAGACGGCTTTCCTGCAGAATTCTACAAAGAATTCTGGACGATTCTAGCACCAGTTTTTTACAGAACGTTGTTGGAAATCAAAGAAAATGGCAGACTTCCACCAAATATGAATTCTGCAAACATTAATCTCCTGCTAAAACCAGGCAAAGACCCTGTATATCCCTCAAGCTATCGTCCAATATCCCTTATAAATGTAGACCTTAAAATAATTTGCAAAGCTCTCTCAAAGAGACTAGAGAAAATAACCCCCCTCTTAATTCATCCTGACCAAACTGGTTTCATAAAAGGTAGGCACTCATCAACAAATACACGTAGATTACTTAATTTGATAGACTACTCATACAGTAAAAACCTTGAAACTACAATATTTTCTCTAGATGCAGAAAAAGCGTTTGACAGAGTTAACTGGAAATTTCTATTTGCAACTTTACACAAATTTGGTTTTGGATCTTCTTTCATCAACTGGTTAAAAATATTATATAATTCCCCAACAGCTTGTGTCAGAACAAATGACCAGACATCCTCCAGCTTCTGTCTCCTGAGGGGCACCAGGCAGGGATGCCCACTCTCCCCTTCACTGTTTGCAATTTTTATCGAACCACTAGCAGCAGCAATTAGACAGAATTCAGTAATTAAGGGCATAAAATGCAAGAACGTGGAACATAAAATCAGCCTTTATGCGGATGATGTGTTACTCTTTCTCCAAAATTCACAAACCAATATCTCTGGGGTGATTGAACTGATAAACTCTTTTGCAAGAATATCAGATTACTCAATTAACTGGTCAAAATCTACAGTCCTTCCGATTAATTGCTCCTTCCATAATTCCTCTTCTACTCCACTGCAATCGGGAAATATAAAATATTTAGGTATTAATGTTTCTCCCAAGCTTGCAGATCTAACTAAATTAAACCATATCCCACTTTTAAAGAAAGTAGAAGGTGATCTGGCTAGGTGGAAATGTCTACCCATATCACTCATGGGAAGGGTTGCCGCTATAAAAATGATGGTATTACCAAAAATAAATTATTTATTCTCAATGATCCCAACTAAACCGCCGCAAGATTGGTTCAGATCTCTAGATTCATATATGTCCAAATTCCTTTGGAAAAATAAGCCCCCACGTATAAGCTTAAAAACACTACAAAAGACCAAGGATAAAGGAGGATTAGAACTACCTAACTTTCAGCACTACTTCTTGGCCAACAGGCTTCAGTTTATCTCAGGATGGCAAAAACATACCCTCTTAGATGAACCTTGGCTAGATGTAGAACAAGCACTTTGCAATAATCTAGAGATTTCAGATCTACCGTTTATCAGCTCAAACATCCAACGACATGAATGCTTCAAAAGCGTCAACATCAGCTCCTCTCTGACAGCGTGGTGGGAGTTTCTGAAGTTGACAGAGTCTCCATTAATCCCATGCAAACGTACACCTATCTGGAACAACCCTGACATATTACAAAACAATAATATGATAAACTTTTCAGATTGGAGTAGTAAAGGAATCAAATATTTAGAACATATACTAGAAGGAACATTTATTTATTTTATTTGACAGACTAGTTACACAATATGGGATCAACAAGAAAAGATTTTTAGAATATCAACAAATTAAATCCATAGTAAAAAAGAGATTTAAACCGGGTCAAGTTGAACTACAAACACCACCAAGTGTGGTTCAATTTCTTACTCTTAAAACCCCCAAATTACTATCCAAAATATACAGAATGCTTTCTAAAACAGATGAATCAATATCACTTCCTATTGCAAAATGGGAAGCGGATTTATCAGTTAACTTAGACCAAAACTTCTGGTCTCAGATTTGCTTAAAAACCTTTCATTTAATTAGAAATCCCAGTCTTCAATTAATTCAATACAAAATACTACATAGAGTGCACTATACAGGTCATCGGATGTTCAAGATGGGCTTTACGTCTACCAACAACTGCTCACACTGCCAAACCAATTCACCGGACAATTATATCCACGCTCTTTGGTTCTGTCCACCAGTTCAGAAGTTTTGGCGTGAGATATGTGAAGACTTATCAAAGTGTCTGAAATGTAACATTCCAACTTCTCCTTTAGTATGTTTGTTGGGCAGCTTAGATAATGTCACTACGGAAAAGAATATAGCCCATATGGTTTTCACTGCCCTATGCATAGCCAAGAAAACAGTCCTCATGAACTGGAAAAATAAAAATAATCTTAATTCTAACCAATATAGAAATTATCTATTAGATTACATTAGTCTTGATACAGCCTCTGCCACCACATCAGATCAATTGCTCTGGGCTCCTTTGATCAGCTCCATCACCTAGCGGGGGTGGGGGGCCATAGTTTGGTCCCACCTTCACTGTTGTGATTGGTGTGGGGGTAGGGACAGGCTTAGGGCGTCGGGGGGTTCCCCAGGAGCATCTTCCTTGGGGGGCTCAACCCGGGGTAGCGGTCATGGCCAATTAGGGGCTCTGTTGGCTCTTAGGTGACGGTTTCCTCGTGGCTGCGTGCAGCGGGGCTAGGGGAGGGTCTGTGCTGACGGACGTGGGTTACTGACCTGGTAGCCTGGCTGCCCCTGGGTGGGTCCGGGATGGGCGTGAGGTTCTGGGGGCGCTCCGTCTCTGGGCTGGGGCCCTGGCCGGGCCTCAGGGACTTGGGTCCTGGTTGGTGTGTTGCCGAGGTTGTGGGCGGGTGGGTGTATGGGGGCCCGGCCCTGGCGCGGGGTGCCGCCGGTGCATCGAGCCACCTGGGGGGCTCTTCAACTGGTGGGGGAGGTTGTCACATCTTGCAGGAGCTTTCCTCTCTTCAGGAACTCTCTCTGCAGGAGGGGGAGATACAGGAGTGGTGGAGGAAGATCTCAGCCTGGGCGTCTATTGTCTTGTGTAGTCTGGAAGATGAGTGGATGATGGGGTGGGTGCAGTTTTCTCTGTGGTGGGGTCGGGTGAATTGTCCCGGGCTCTGTGGGGCCGGGGGGCGCTGCTGCACTGGGCCCCGGTCCGGATGGGCCTGGGCCCCCTTTCCCTGGCGGGTTGCACAGCATGGGGGTGCCTACTGGGGTCAGCGGGGGAGCTGGCCCCAGGGAGGGGTCACTTGCCCCTCCCTTCCTTCCCTCCCCATCTCCAGCGGCCTCCCTCTTCCCGCTCCACCACAATCACCCACACATGCAGGGCCTTGGGGTAGGGGTGTGTCACCAGGGTGCAGAGGAGACATCCCCCCCCTCTGTCCCCTTCTGGCTGCCTCTGCCTCAATTTTATCCCACAACTTAGACATTCACATTACTCACACTCTCATTACACATACATATAGGATCTTGGAGGTGGGCACGCTACACGGATTCCAAACTACCATCAGGGTGTACACCTCACCCCTGGCGTCGTTGCCCACCTCTCAATTTTAAATACATGTAGACATTGAGGGCTAGCAGGAGGGGCTATATGCTTACCTGCTGCTCTGGCAGGTGGCTCCATGCCCTCCTGGGTTTTAAATGCACCTTAGAACACACATACATCAACAGTACATATGAGCGGGTGGAGGGAGGTTTGGAGTCTTCCTACACCCCCGTTCTCTGCGGCCTGCTGGAGCAGGGGGGCTAGGAGGAGGAGTTGGCCGTCCGACTGGGGTCTGGTGTATGGGGCCTCCCTGCTGCTGCGGAGTCGGGGCGGTCTGCTTCTCCCCACCGCAGGGAAAAGGGTTACACCACCTGAGTCTGGGTGCAGTTTCCCCCTCCAGGGGCAAGGCTACCTAGACTCGGGGCTTAGAGTACGCTTGGGGAGTGTGATTGTGTGTACAGCGTCTCTCTATGTCTGTCTCCACGTTGGGTGAGTGTTGAGCAATTGTATATGAGAGCATGAGGGTGGGAATAGATGTTTGTATCTGTGTGTGCCTGTTTGTCTGTGTCTATATGTCAGGTTGGGTATCAGACGCCACCTCTCTGAGGACATCTCAGGCCCTCCAAGGTTTGGAGGCCCATCTCCCCCCACCACTTCCCCTGCCGGTGGCGGACGCCCTCAGACATCGGTGCGTTGGTGGTTCTCTGTCTCCGGGGGTGGGCGCCCAGGTACCCACCGGCTCACTCCTTGGCGGCTGCTTATTGGGGCCTGGAGCCTGGGGCTCGCTCGGGCCACTTTGGGGATGGGGTGCCCTCGGCCTCACGGCCCGGGGCTCGGCCACTCAGGCACAGCTGGCTGCCGGCGGAGCTCACGGGCACGTCACTGCAACCCCCCCTGGCTTCTGCTCCACGGCTGCTGAGTGACCCCTCATCTGGGACTCTCCTCAGCTCTTTCTGGGATAGTGGCGCGACTGCCCCTCTGTTGGTCTTCCTTGGTCTCTTGTGTTCTGGGGGCCTCTGGATGTCTGGAGTCTTGATCTCCTCCATACCTGCTTCATGCCCTGGAGGTCGGGGCAGTGGCCCCCCACACCCTCTAGCAGATCATTACATGAAGGAACCTTTTAAAAACAAGCGCGTTCATGCTCACAGGTGTACACACGGGTGATCACACACACAAATTACACCCTTTTTGGCTCCTACCTCAAAGCACACTGTGCGCTGTCGATCTCACGTGCTGCACAATAATGTTTAATATTTAGTATTTACTGTCATATTCTCATATATCATTGTGATCTTGTTTATTACTCTCGTTTTCTTCTGCTTGCTTTCTTTTTTCTTTCTCAACAGGTGATCCAGGTGATCGATATATGTATTTTTTGTCTGCTTATTCTGTTGGTTTTTGTTTTTTGCCCTTTTTCCCCGTCCCTCTTCTCAGGTTTTTTTCTTTCCCTCTTTCTTTCTCCACATTCTCTCCTCCAGTCAAGTCTGTCCCGTATTCAGCAAGTGAAAATAAAATAAACAATAAAAAGTTGAATCAAATGGACCATTACGGCAAGGCTGGGATGGTCCATTTGGTAAAGTAAATCCGTTGGGCATCTTTCTTCGCCTTTAGACAATAATTCTGATGGCAAAAGAACCAAACGGGACAGGTTAAAAAAAAAATAAAAAAAAAATAAAAAAAAAACTCTCTTTTAACAGGAAGAAACCTCCGGCAGATTCAGGCTCAGGGAGGGGCGGGGCCATCTGCTGATTATTTAAGACCTTGTATGTGAGGAGCAGGATTTTTAATTCTGGATTTAACAGGGAGCCAATGAAGGGAAGCCAATATAGGAGAAATCTGCTCTCTCTTTCTAGTCCCTGTCAGGACTCTTGCTGCAGCATTTTGGATTAACTGAAGGCTTTTCAGGGAGTTTTCAGGACTTCCTGATAATAAGGAATTACAGTAGTCCAGCCTGGAAGTAATAAATGCATGAACTAGTTTTTCAGCATCACTCTGAGACAGGATATTTCTAACTTTAGAGATGTTGCGCAAATGGGAGAAAGCAGTCTTACATATTTGTTTAATATGTGCATTGAAGGACATGTCTTGGTCATAAATCACTCCAAGGTTCCTCACAGTGTTACTGGAGGCCAAGGTAATGCCATCCAGAGTAAGAATCTGGTTAGATACCATATTTCTAAGATTTTCAGGGCCGAGTACAATAACCTCAGTTTGACCTGAATTAAGAAGCAGAAAGTTAGCGGCCATCCAGGTCTTTATGTCTTTAAGACATTCCTGCAGTTTAACTAATTGGTGTGTGTTACCTGGCTTCATGGATAGATAGAGCTGCGTGTCATCTGCATAGCAGTGAAAATTTATGCTATGTCTTCTAATGATACTGCCTAGGGGAAGCATGTATAATGTAAACAGAATTGGTCCTAGCACTGAACCCTGTGGAACTCCATATTGACCTTAGTGTGTGAAGAGGACTCTCCATTTACATGCACAAATTGGAGTCTATTAGATAGATATGATACAAACCACTGCAGTGCAGTACCTGTAATACCTACAACATGTTCTAATCGCTCTAATAGGATATTATGGTCGACAGTATCGAACGCTGCACTGAGGTCTAGCAGGACAAGCACAGAGATGAGTCCACTGTCAGAGGCCATAAGAAGATCATTTGTAACCTTCACTAAAGCTGTTTCTGTGCTGTGATGAGCTCTGAAACCTGACTGAAACTCTTCAAATAAGCCATTCCTCTGCAGATGATCTGTTAGCTGTTTGACAACTACTCTTTCAAGGATGTTTGATATGAAAGGAAGGTTGGAGATTGGCCTATAATTAGCTAAGACAGCTGGGTCTAGAGATGGCTTTTTAAGTAAAGGTTTAACTACAGCCAGCTTGAAGGCCTGTGGTACATAGCCGATTATTACAGATAGGTTGATCATATTTAAGATTGAAGCATTAATTAATGGCAGGACTTCTTTGAGCAGTTTTGTAGGAATGGGGTCTAAAAGACACATTGATGGTTTGGAGGAAGTAATTATTGAAGTTAACTCAGAAAGATCAATTGGAGAAAAAGAGTCTAACTTAACATCAATGGTACTGAAAGTAGCTGTAGATAATGTTACATCTGTGGGATGATTATTGGTAATTTTTTCTTTAACCTCCTAAGACCCGAACTCTTCCACGGCATGCATTTTTATTTTCTCTTTGATATTTGGGCATATTGGGGCCCAATAAATGTAAAAACAAAGAATTACCAGATTTTTTTTAAACCTTATTTTTGTTTTTATGAAAAATCAGAGCCACATATGTGGATATTCGTTTAAAATTTTGATAGAACAGTAGCAGTATAATGTCCTCGTAAATGGATACCAGGCCCTTGAAGAGCAAAATTGAGTATTTTGGTCTAAATATCCCAAAATGTGATGTCCACATATGTGGACGGCAGGTCCTAGGAGGTTAATGACTAAAATTTTATTTCTGAAGAAGTTCATGAAGTCATTACTAGTTAACGTTAAAGGGATGGTTGGCTCAATAGAGCTCTGAGTGTTTGTCAGCCTGGCTACAGTGCTGAAGAGAAACCTGGGGTTGTTCTTATTTTCTTCAATCAGTGACGAATAGTAAGATGTTCTAGCTTTATGGAGGGCTTTCTTATAAATGAGCAAACTATTTCTCCAGGCTAAATGATGATCCTCTAAATTTGTGACACGCCGTTTCCTCTCCAGCTTACGAGTTATCTGCTTTAGGCTGCGTGTTTGAGAATTATACCACGGAGTCAGGTACTTCTGATTTGAGACCTTAGTTTTCACCGGAGCTACAGTATCCAGAGTCGTACGCAGTGAGGAGGTAAAATTATTAACAAGATGATCGACCTCTGTTGGAGTAGCGTTCAGATAGCTGCTCTGCTCTGTGTTGGTACAGGGCATTGAAGATGATAACAGTGAGTGGATTATATTCTTAAACTTAGTTACAGCACTTTCAGAAAGACATCTACTGTGATAAAGTCTACTCCCCACTGCTGTGTAATCAATTATTGTAAATGTAAATGTTATCAGGAAATGATCAGACAGGAGAGGGTTTTCAGGAAACACTGTTAAATGTTCAGTTTCTATGCCATATGTTAAAACAAGATCTAGAGTGTGATTAAAGTGGTGGGTGGGTTCTTTTACATTTTGACAGAAGCCAATTGAGTCTAATAACAGATTAAATGCCATGTTGAGGCTGTCATTTTTAGCATCTACATGGATGTTAAAATCACCCACAATAATTATTTTATCTGAGCTGAGCACTAAATCAGATAAAAAGTCTGAGAAATCAGAGAGAAACTGTGTGTAAGGCCCAGGTGGACGATAGATGATAACAAGTAAGACTGGTTTCTGAGTTTTACAGCTGGGGTGGACAAGGCTAAGCATCAGGCTTTCAAATGAATTAAAAGTCTGCCTGGGTCTTTGGTTGATTAATAGGCTGGTGTGAAAAATTGCTGCCACACCGCCCCCTCGGCCTGTGCTTCGAGGTTTCTGGTAGTTAGAATGACTCGGGGGTGTTGATTCATTTAAACTAACATACTCATCCTGCTGCAACCAGGTTTCTGTAAGGCAGAGTAAATTGATTTGTTGATCAATTATTAAGTCATGTACTAACACAGACTTGGAGGAGAGAGACCTAATATTTAATAATCCACATTTCACTGTTTTACTCTTTGGTTCAGATGTGGATACTGTATTGTTCTTTCTTTGTGATTTTTTATGTTTAAGTTGTTTATTGCTGGTTTCTAGTTTGTTTTTTGTCCGTTTGGGAGCTGACACAGTCTCTATGGAGATGGGTTTTTGGGGGGGGTAGCAGGAGGAGAGAAGCTGCAGAGAGGCGTGTAAGACTGCAACTCTGCTTCCTGGTCCCAACTCTGGATAGTCATATTTTGGGGGGTTTAATAAATTTGTCCATATTTCTAGAATTGAGAGCTGCTCCATCCAAAGTGGGATGGATGCCATCTCTCCTAACAAGACCAGGTTTCCTCCAGAAGGTTTGCCAATTATCTATGAAGCCCACATCGTTTCTGGGACACCACTCAGACAGCCAGCAATTTAAGGAGAACATGCGGCTAAACATGTCACTCCTGGTCTGATTGGGGAGGGGACCAGAGAAAACTGCAGAGTCCGACATTGTTTGGGCAAAGTTGCACACCGATTCAATATTGACTTTAGTGACCTCCGATTGGCGTAACCGGGTGTCATTACTGCCAACGTGAATTATGATCTTACTGAATTTACGTTTACCCTTAGCCAGCAGTTTTAAATTTCCCTCAATGTCGCCTGCTCTGGCCCCTGGAAGACAATTGACTATGGTTGCAGGTGTCTCTAGCTTCACATGTCTGAGAACAGAATCACCAATTACCAGAGTCTGACCCCCGGCGGGTGTGTCGCCGAGTGGGGAAAAATGGTTAGACACATGAACAGGTTGGTGGTGTACTTGGGGCCGCCCAAGTACACCACCACCAGCCGCCCTCATTCCCCAGCTGCTTGGGGTCTGCCGGGGAACAGCTAGCGGGGCCTATGCTATCTTCGGCTGCACCAGCTACAGGGGCCTGGCTAGCTACGGGTGAATGAAGGGTGCAAAGCCAAGTCTCCAATTCAGTAATCCTGGCCTCCAGAGCTGCAAATAAGCTACATTTGTTACAAGTATCATTACTGCTAAAGGAGGCCGAGGAGTAGCTAAACAGCTGACACAATGAGCAGGAAAGTGCAGGAAGGACAGGTGAAGTAGCCATGGTGCTAACGAGTCGGCTACGAGCTAAGCTAAGCTAGCGAAACAGTACAGACACAGTGAGTGAATACTTTGGCTATAAATTAGGTAGTGAGTAACAGAAAGGGTGCTTCGGATGAAGCACGTGAAGATTATACTATGAAAAAGGAATGTATCTAAAAAAATTTAATTAAATTGCTAAGCAGAAAAGCTACTCAGAAACACCACTGAGTTTGAGCAGGAACAGGAAGTGATACTCTACCGCAGAGCGAGCGAACACCAAGTGACAGCGCCACCAAGTAATCACAGAATGAAAGCAATTTTACCTAAATCGCATGATATAGTACTGTCAATAACATGGAATCAAAAAAGGTGGTTATAATGGGTTTCAATTGGCCAAAAATGGCCACGATAGAATCAAGAGGAACAATTTGGTGTATCGTGAATATTATTGATATTATTAAGGAGCTGATGTTGAAAATTAAAAAATCTGGAAAAAAAATACACACCTTTGGGAAGTTTCATTCCATTTGCATTATCAGAACGAAAATGGTTGAAAAAAGAAAAGTGAAGTGGCCACAAATGGCCAGGATAGAGCCCAGAGGTGATAAATTTCTCTGGCAATTCGAAGGACCAGTCTGGCTTTCTCAGTTGTCAAGAGAACGGTGCTTGTCTGACTGCTTTGTGCCAAGTTTAAAGTTTGATGGAGGAAGGGTTAAGGTTTTTCAGGAGTTGGGCTCGGCCCTTTAGTTCCAGTGAAAGGAACTCTTAATGCTTCAATATACCAAGCCATTTTGGACAATTTCATGCTCCCAACTTTGTGGAAACAGTTTGGGAATGGCCCTTTTCTGTTTCAACATAACTGTGCACCAGTGCACAAAGCAAGATCCAGAGCTTGTCTGGCTTGGTTGAGTCTTTACCTCAACCCGGTAGAACACCTTTGGGATGAATTAGAGCAAAGCTTTTAAAACAGGCCTTCTTGTTCAACATGACCTCACTTCTTCCCATAAACACATTCCTAAACCTTGTGGAAAATTTAACCACAAGAGTTGAAGCTGTTACAGCTTCAAAGGTTGGGCCAACATTATATTAAACCATCTGGATTAAGAATGAATGAAAGAATAAAGAATTACGAATTAACTAATTCTTAAAGTCTAGGTCACTAATATTCAAACTCATCTGAGTTTTTTAGTAATGCACCTATTATATCAATTTGAAAATCCTATTTCTGGACAGCATATATAATATTGCTTCATATTAGTTTTTTTTGGTTTTTTTTGCCTGTCCCATTTGGTTCTTTAGTCGTCAGAATTGTTGTCTGAAGACCAACAAGGATACCCAATGGATTTACTTTACCAAGTGGATCATCACGGCCTTGCCGTATTGATCCGTTTGATCGACCTTTGTTGTTATTATTTATTTTATTTTATTTTCAGTTGTTACAGACGGGACAGACATGACTAGGGGATAGGAAAGAAGGAGAAAGAAAGATGAAGGAAAAGAAAAACAGAGGGGAAGAGGGACAGTGAGAAAGGGCACTTAAAAAGAGAGAGAAAAAAGAAAAAAAAACTCCTGGATCACCTGTTGAGAGAAAAAGAAGAGAAAACAAGCAAATAAAGAGAGCAACATAATAAACACAACACCATCGCATTAATTTAGCTAAGTGTAAACAGCAGTAAATACTAAATATTGAATATTGTGGTGCAGCACACAGGACCGACAGCGCACAATGTACTTTGAGGTAGCAGCCAAGAAAGGTGTAGTTTATGTCTATGAACAGTGAACACCCGTGTGCACACCTGTGTGGATCAGCGCGCTTGTATTCAAAAGGTTTCCTCATGTAATGGTCTGCTAGAGGGTGTAGGGAGCCATAGCCCCGTCCCCCAGGGCATGAAGCAGGCATGGAGGAGATCCAGGCCCCAGACATCCAGAGGCTCCAGAGTGCGAGAGCCCAAGGAGGACCACCGGAGGGGCATCTGTGCCACCTTCCTGGGAAGAGCTGAGGAGAGCCCCAGACGAGGGGTCACCCAGCAGCCATGGAGCAGAAGCCAGAGGGGACTGCACTGGTGCGCCCGCTGGCTCTGCCGGCAGCCAGCTGTGCCAGAGTGAACCGAGCCGCAGGCCCCGAGGCCGGAGGTTCGAGGGCCCCCTACGCCCCGGAAGAGGTCTGACCGAGCAACAGGCGCCAGGCCCCGCCAAGTAGCCACCGGGAGTGAGCTGGTACATACCTGAGCACCCAGCCCTGGACACCAAGAACCACCAACGCACACCGACCCCTGAGGGCATCAGCCACCGGCAGGGAGTGTGGTGAGGGGAGATAGGCCTCCATGCTATGGAGGGCCTGGGAGTTCCCAGAGGGGTGGAGTCTAAGACCCGACCTGACATATAGACACAGACAAACAGGCACACACAGACACAAACATGCATTCCCACCCTCATGCACACATATACAAACACTCAGCACTCACCCAACATAAAGATAGACACAAATGGACATGTACACACAATCACACTCCCCAAACACACTCTATACCCCGGGTCCAGGTACCCTCGCCCCCAGAGGGGGAAACGGCACCTAGACCCAGGAGATGTTACCCTTTCCCCCGGGGTGGAGGCAAGCAGACCGCCCCGGCTCCGCAGCAGCAGGGAGGCCCCGCAACCCAGATCCCAGTCGGACTGCCCACACCTCCTCCCAGCCTCCCCGCCCCGATGGCCAGCAGAGAACGGGGTGTGTGAAGACCCCATACCTCCCTCCTCCCGCTCATGTGTAGTGTTGCTGTGTGTTGTTCTAAAGTGCATTTAAAACATGGGAGGGCATGGTGCTGCTGCCAGAGAGCAGCAGGTGTTAGCACGGCCCCTCCCGAGAACCCTCAATGTCTACATGGATTTAAAAATTGAGAGGTGGGCACCGGCGCCAGAGGTGGGGTTGAATACACAGACCGTCCTCTGGACACCGTTAACGTGCCCACCCTCAAGACCCTATATGTATGTGTTATGAGAGTGTGAATGATGTGGATGTCTAAGTTGTGGAATAAAATTGAGGCACAGGTGGACAGAAGGGGACGGGGACGGGGGGTCATATTTCTCCTGTTTTGGCTTCCCTTCATTGGCTTCCTGTTAAATCCAGAATTGAATTCAAAATCCTGCTCCTCACATACAAGGTCTTAAATAATCAGGCCCCATCTTATCTTAATGACCTTGTAGTACCATATCACCCTATTAGAGCACTTCAGGCCTACTTGTTGTTCCTAGAGTATTTAAAAGTAGAATGGGAGGCAGAGCCTTCAGTTTTCAGGCCCCTCTTCTGTGGAAACAGCTTCCAGTTTGGATTCGGGAGACAGACACTATCTCTACTTTCAAGATTAGGCTTCAAACTTTCCTTTTTGCTAAAGCATATAGTTAGGGCTGGACCAGGTGACCCTGAATCCTCCCTTACTTATGCTGCAATAGACGTAGGCTGCCGGGGATTCCCATGATGCACTGAGTTTTTCCTTTCCAGTCACCTTTCTCACTCACTATGTGTTAATAGACCTCTCTGCATTGAATCATATCTGTTATTAACCTCTGTCTCTCTTCCACAGCATGTCTTTCATCCTGTCTTCCTTCTCTGACCCCAACCGGTCGCAGCAGATGGCCCCGCCCCTCCCTGAGCCTGGTTCTGCCGGAGGTTTCTTCCTGTTAAAAGGGAGTTTTTCCTTCCCACTGTCGCCAAAGTGCTTGCTCATAGGGGGTCATATGATTGTTGGGTTTTTCTCTGTACCTATGAAGCGCCTTGAGGTGACTTTTGTTGTGATTTGGCGCTGTATAAATAAAATTGAATTGAATTGAATTGAATTGAATGCCTCCCCTGCACCCTGGTGACACCCCTGCACCCCAAGGCCCTACTTGTGTGGGTAGGTGTGGTGGAGTGGGAAGAGGGAGGCAGTCGGGGATGGGGAGGAAAAGAAGGAAGCCCCTCCCTGGGGCCAGCTCCCCCGCTGACCCCAGTAGGCACCCCCGTCCTCCGACACCCACCAAGTCAAGGGGGCCCAGGCCCATCCTGAAGGGGGCATACGGTAGCAGCACCGCCAAGCCCCACAGGACCCAGGGCAGCCCACCCGACCCCACCGCAGAGGAAACTGTACCCAACCCAACATTCAATCATCTCCCAGACTGCACAAGACAATAGACACCCAGGTTGAGTATATTCTCCACCTCTCCTATGTCTCTCCCCCACCTGCAGAGTGGACTCCTGCAAAGATGGAACAACCTCCCTGCCAGTTGAAGAGCCCCCCCATTTAGGCCGATGCTCCAGAGGCCCCCTGCGCCAGGGCTGAGTGTGGATATAATTGTCTGGTGTATTGCCTTGACAGTGTGAGCAGTTGTTGGAAGATGTAAAGCCCATCTGGAACATCCAATGAACTGTATAGTGCACTCTATGTAGTATTTTGTATTGTATTAATTGCAGACTGGGATTTCTAATCAATTTAAAGGTTTTTAAGCAAATCTGAGACCAGAAGTTTTGGTCTAAACCGACTGATAAATCTGCTTCCCACTTTGCAATAGGAAGGGATATTGATTCATCTATTTTAAAAAGTGTTCTGTATATTTTAGACAACAATTTGGGGGATTTAAGAGTAAGAAAATGTACCACACTTGGTGGTGTTTGTAATTCAACTTGGCAGAGGTTAAATTTCTTTTTTACTATGGATTTAATTTGTTGATATTCTAAAAATCTTTTCTTGTTGATCCCATATTGTATAACTAGTCTGTCAAATGGAATAAAGTCTGTTCCTTCTAATATATGTTCCAAGTATTTAATTCCTTTACAACTCCAATCTGGAAAATTAATCATATTATTGTTTTGTAATATGTCAGGGTTGTTCCAGATAGCTGTATGTTTGCATGGGATTAATGAAGACTCCGTCAATTTTAGAAACTCCCACCATGCTGTCAGAGAAGAGCTGATGTTGATGCTTTTAAAGCATTCATGTTGTTGGATGTTTGAGCTGATAAATGGTAGGTCTGAAATCTCTAGATTATTGCATAGTGCCTGTTCAACATCTAGCCCGGGCTCATCTAAGAAGGTATGTTTTAACCATCCTGAGATGAACTGAAGCCTGTTGGCTAAGAAGTATTGTTGAAAGTTAGGCAGATCTACTCCTCCTTTATCCTTGGTTCTTTGTAGTGTTTTTAAGCTGATACGCGGGGGTTTATCTTTCCAAAGGAATTTAGAAATATACGAATCCAGAGATCTGAACCAATCTTGTGATGGTTTATTCGGGATCACTGAAAATAAATAATTTATTTTTGGCAAGATCATCATTTTTATAGTGGCGACCCTTCCCATGAGTGATATGGGTAGAGATTTCCATCTAGTCAGATCGCCTTCTACTTTCTTTAGAAGTGGAATATGGTTTAATTTAGTTAAGTCTGAAAGCTTAGGAGAGACATTAATACCTAAATATTTAATATTTCCAGATTGTAGTGGGGCAGAAGAAGAATTATGGAAGGAGCAGTTAATTGGAAGGACTGTAGATTTTGACCAGTTGAATAATCTGAAACTCTTGAAAACCAGTTTATAAGTGTAATTGCCTCAGAAAGGTTGGTTTGTGAGTTTTGGAGAAAAAGCAACACATCATCTGCATAGAGACTGATTTTATGTTCTACGTTCTTACATTTTATGCCCTTAATTGTTGTAGCCTGTCTAATTGCTGCTGCTAGTGGTTCGATAAAAATTGCAAATAGTGAAGGGGAGAGTGGGCATCCCTGCCTGGTGCCCCTCAGGAGACAGAAGCTGGAGGATGTCTGGTCATTTGTTCTGACACAAGCTGTTGGGGAATTATATAATATTCTTAGCCAGTTTATGAAAGAGTTTCCAAAACCATATCTGTGTAAAGTTGCAAATAGAAATTTCCAGTTTACTCTGTCAAACGCTTTTTCTGCATCTAGAGATAATATTGTGGTTTCAATGTTTTTGCTGCATGAGTAGTCTATTAAATTAAGTAATCTACGTGTGTTTGTTGATGAGTGGCTACCTTTTATGAAACCAGTTTGGTCAGGATGAATTAAAAGGGGGGTTATCTTCTCTAATCTTTTTGAGAGAGCTTTGCAGATTATTTTGAGGTCTACATTTATATAGGGATGAGTATCGTTTAGGTACTAGGTCGATACCGGTGCCAAACCGGTACTTTTGAAATGGTGCCGGTGCTTAAACGGTGCTCAAACCGGTGCTTAAAGAATGGAAAACACAAACTTTGTCCAAAAACCTCTCATGTTCAGCTGTTTTTTTGTAAAAAGATAACAATGTTAGCCTTTTCTGCAGCTATAGAGGATTTATGGTATCACTCTTGGCTGGAAGCAGTGCTTAAACAATGGAAAAAACAAACTTTGTCCAAAAACCTCTCATGTTTAGCTGTTTTCCACTTTTTCTTTAGTCATTTTAGCCTTTTTGGCCAGGGTGAAGGGAGTATCTGCCATCAAGCAAGAAGACAGCCGCATGTAACTACGACGGTGTTTGCTAGTTCACCTTACATGCATTAATTTAATAACGTGGTTAGCCTACTCAACGTAAATTACACACGAACAACATTAAGCTACTGACCCAGAGAAGAACGGCTGCTGCTGCTGCCATCATCATCCGTCATCATTTCTGCTACGCTGAAAGGGCTAGGGGCCAGGACTCTCCTCTTCGGGTTCTTGGGGGATGTTGCTAACTCCGGGTCTGATAACAGGCACCACACCCACAGTAGATGTGCACGGTGCTCGGTCTTGCAGCAAGCTATCAAATACGGTGCATTTCTCGGCTTTTAAAAAGACGCTATGCGTCGCCAGGTGTTTCATCAGATTCGAGGTGTTACCTCCTTTGCACAGTATCACCTTAAAGCACTTGTTGCAGGCTGCTGAGTTTGCATCTTTTGCTGTGAAGTACAGCCAAACTATTGACCGCTTCGCCTTGAGCATTTTTAATCTGTAGCTCTGCTCTAAAAGAATGTACATACCTGGGCCCGCCTACTATCCTTGGAAAGGTAAAATGATTGGCTAGAAAGTGTATGACATCTCAAGGAAAAAAAGCACCGAAATAAAGCACCGAAATGTCTTTGCCTGGTTTTAGCAGGAGACTAATGTTGGATTAGAATTCATTGGATTAGAATTCATATTTGGTGGTAGTCTGCCATTTCCCTTAATTTCCTGCAACATTCTGTGGAATACTGGTGCCAAAATTGTCCAGAATTCTTTGTCGAATTCTGCAGGTAGCCGTCTGAACCTGGAGCCTTATTATTGGGCATACTTATCAGCGCTTCCTGGAGTTCACCTGGTGTCAGTGGCGAATCCAGTGCCATTGCCTGACTGTCTAGTAATTTTGGAAGAGTTACGTTGTCAAGAAACTGATCAATTTCATTTTTAGACGGGTTTATTTGTGGTGAATATACAGTTCATATTAGTCTTCTTAAGTGCCTAGCTGAATAGTGTGGGCAATTATGAGCCTCCAAGATGCTCACACAATGCAGCAACTAATTTTATAATCCTGCTCCACTTACTGTACCTGTGCTGGCTCACCATTCTACCCGTCTCTGTTCCCTGTTGCTCGCTCTGTCTCTCTCCTTCTGTCTGTGTGAATGAATTTGTGTGTAAACAACTAACCATGCCTCTATGTCTCACAGGTGGGATTTCTCTGGACTGCTTTCCTTTGTTCCTGTTGACGTTAAGGCCATCATTTCTTTTTAGACATATGGCATTTTCATTCCAAACCAAGTATACATGTTGTCAATAATCTGAAAGATGGTTTGTAGTTGCCCAGTTGACTAAACAAAAATGGCTTGCTGGTCTGCCTATAGCAGCTCTGTTATTGTGTTCTCTACTCTAGCATTTTTTCGAGAGTTCCCTTGGCGATATCCGTTAATAGTTGTTTGAAAGAGCTCACTGATTTCAAGATGGCTGCTAGGGTGCAGACACACAGCTTGGCAGGTCCTGTGCTTTTGCCAAAAAACCCACCTAAAAAACCATCTAAAAACCCCTGGATCTTGACATCAACTTGTCTTTTTGTTTTTATACATTTTTATCTTCTGTGGAGTTCGACATGTCCAAGAAAGCTGGATAATTACACCACTTTCCCAGCCAAATGGAGTCAACATCTTTTGTTCACAAGATTCTTGGATTTTGGTCATGCTAGACCACCCCCAGGTAAACATGAACAATCAAATATACCACAACTGTCGCTGGAGATTCTGAAACTTGTTCTGATGCTACTTTTGGCTGGTGATATAGAACTAAATCCTGGACCTAATTCAAACATCAGTGATTTGGACTGGCTACAACTAATTAGCCTAGTTAGCCTATGGGCACAGCTATCTCTGCATTGCTTTCCACCTCAACTAACTGTGCTCCAACCACCGTCCCAGTTAGTAAGGCTACACCTGCAGCTAATAGTGTTTACGCCCCTGTTGTCCGGGCCTCCACTTCTGCTGTTTGGGTTACCACCTCAGCTGCTTGGGCCTCCGCCTCAGTTGCCTGGGTTTCTGCCTCAGCTGCCTGGGCCTCCATCTCAGCTGCCTGGGCCTCCATTTCAGCTGCCTGGGCCTCCATTTCAGCTGCCTGGGCCTCCATCTCAGCTGCTTGGGCCTCCATTTCAGCTGCCTGGGCCTCCATTTCAGCTGCCTGGGTCTCCACCTCGGTTGCCTGGGCCTCCACCTCAGCTGCCTGGGTTTCAATCTTGGCTGCCTGGGCCTACACCTCAGCTGCCTGGGCCTCCACCTCAGCTGCTCAGGCCTCCACCTCAGCTGCCTGGGCCTCCACCTCAGCTGCCTGGGCTTCCACCTCAGCTGCTCGGGCCTCCATCTCAGCTGCTCGGGCCTCCACCTCAGCTGCCTGGGCCTACATCTCAGCTAGCTGGGCTTCCACCTCAGCTGCTCGGGCCTCCACCTCGGCTGCCTGGGTCTCCACCTCGGCTGCCTGGGTCTCCACCTCGGCTGCCTGGGTTTCAATCTTGGCTGCCTGGGCCTACACCTCAGCTGCCTGGGCTTCCACTTCAGCTGCTCGGACCTCCACCTCGGCTGCCTGGGTCTCCACCTCGGCTGTCTGGGCCTCCACCTCGGCTGCCTTGGCCCCCAACGCGGCTGCCTGGGCCCCCACCTGCTGTACCCAAACTACAGTCTCCGGTAAAGGGTTTCTTATCATTAAATGCTCATAGCATTGTCAACAAAAGGACAAGAAATCCTGCTATTAAAAGTTACAGAGGAACAAAGATCTGCAAGACATTTAATCAGGCGAAAGTAATCTGGGACACTAAAAATAAACCAAAGGGGCTTCTATGTGGACACATTAACATTCGCAGTATGTTACCAAAGCATGAGCAACTGGAACATATTCTAAGCAATTCCAATATTTCTATTTTGGGTATCTCTGAATCTTGGCTCACAAGTTCTTCTCCTGAGTCTGCAGTTGTCTTTCCAGAGTACACAGTATTCAGAAGGGATAGAATTGGAATAAGAGGAGGAGGAATACTTGTGTATGTAAAAAAACACCTGGATTGCTCTTTACTTAGTTCACCAATAGATGTCGAAATAGAACATATTTCTGTTAAAATCACTCTTTCCCCAGAAATGTCATTTACGTTGATCTGTTTATATCGCCCTCCTTCCGCAAAGAATATTTTTTATGAACAATGTTACGGGTTCGAAATTGAGGACGAGAGTAAAACAATGATGTTCCAGAAGAGGTCGGTCAAACAATTGATTTTAATGAATGCACGCAGCGTGGAGAGGTGCAAACTGCAAAACATCAGTTGTACATCTCTACCCAAAATACACTCTAGATTGCTTTTATAACATCAGGGTATTGTAACGCCCCTTCTTGCGTTTACAAGCACATAATTTGCATGTACAAAACATCCATGTATTTTAAGAGATAACTGCAGACACAGAAGTTCCCCATCCATCCAAATATGGTGAAGATCTCAGGCCTTTGAGGTCCCCATGGACTGGACATCCTTTCGTCACCTGTAACTAAGCAAACTCAAATACCACAAGAAGCTGAATACATTCAGGCCTTTGCTCAGCTACTATTTTACTGTAACCATATACTCAGGCTCTGAGTTATGATATATATATATTAACTCAATCATTTTAAAGTAGTTATAACTGCACCTGTAATAAACATGTTAATATTTGATTATGATAACCCCTATAATATAACTTATAACATAATGCCAGCAGCTTCAATAAACACTTTGATGAAATGATAATTAATGTAATGTTAAGGATGATGGTTATATACAGTTCAGCAGTGACCTAATTTCTTTAAATATTACAATTCCCTCTCTTGATGTCTCTCCAGAGACATCACCACACCATTTCCTTGGGTCACTCCTCGACCCACTCTGTCACCTCTACATCCATTAATGGCATCATGGGCCCCGAAACCACCATTCCCAGGTCCACTTCCTTCGCTCTGACCCTCTCTAGCCGTCCTCTGACTCAGCAAATCAGAAAACCACCTCATGTCCTCTAGGTGGTCCAGTAATAAAACACCAGCTCCCACTTGAAAACACTTCATGCTTAAGTGGTCTCTGCTCCTTTTCTGGGTCCCTCTCTAGTGGAAATCTTCTCCTGTAAGGGATAAAAAACAAACAGCCTTTCTCTGCTACACCTTACTAACCTACTGTGTTCATCTAAGGTTCCTGTCATTATTCAAAGTTGGTTCACAACATCATGTTCTGGGCTCTATCCATTATATTAACTTTACCTAATCTCAATACTCTTTATGTGTGTGAGCAACGCTTTTAGTTCTATTAAAAAACACCCCGGGTAAAATATACACCAGCCCTATGTCAGCCTAAATGTCCGCTAGAAAACACACTTCAAAATTTTCTATCATCATTTACTCCTCTTTTTGCTTCAAGCATATACATAACATGCAAAAGTTACTGTTCATACCAGTTTAGACAAGTTTCCATTATCTACAACATTTTGTTTCACCCGACTCAGTAGTTGCTAAGCAGAAACAAAGCAACATGTGGTCCACCTTTACCCTACAAAATAAATCCATGTCATGTTTGTGTCTGTAAGCATGTTTTGCATTCATTCATTACACTCCACGCCATTCCTGCAAGTTAGGAGCTGTAAATTTAAAAGCTACATAAAGTCCAGGCCTTCGGCCTGGCCTATATTTAAATCATGTGTGTTTGTAAGCGTGCATGCAATTAACCTGCTATGTTCTCATCTTCCCTCAACATGTATCACCTGGACACTCTCACCAGTGAAGCTTAAAACCCTTTTGGACTGAACATCAACTCTAAACAAGCACAGTTATGCTTTGTGTCTGAAATTAACTCAACCTGTAAATAGAGACATCACTGTTATCACAAACATATTCAATACTATTAAAATAATACTGTACAACATGTTATTAATGCAGTCATCATAAGGCAGATTATATGATAGCAATAAAAGAATCTCTAAATCCCCAATCCCAACAGGTCCTGCTTTTAAATCTTCCCTGGCTCTCCCTTCAAGTTCTGCTGTCTTAGTACAATAATTAGGTCCTCCTAATCCCATTAAATCTGCCATATTGATTTCTTCATGAGTAAGTGTCAGATTTCGAGCATCTAAAACTTTACTCAGTCTCTGTTGTGCTAATGATGTCATAGTGAACGCCTGCAAGTTCACATAAGCCACCACACTATGTGTAGTCAGAACTTTTAGTGAGTGTTCTCTCCCTACATGTGCTGTTTCCTATATTATTTTGGCCACCCCTGCTGCATGCTGTGCACATTTAGGGTGCCTTGCTTCTGTTGGACTCAACCTTATGCTAACCTACATAAGTACCTGTCTTAAGAGCGACCTCTGCACAGCTCAGACGCCAGTTGCAAGAGCTCTCTAACATTAGAATCATCAGCTGTGACTTA
This sequence comes from Pelmatolapia mariae, assembly GCF_036321145.2. NCBI lineage: Eukaryota > Metazoa > Chordata > Actinopteri > Cichliformes > Cichlidae > Pelmatolapia > Pelmatolapia mariae. The sequence continues at coordinate 42,149,294 of NC_086244.1, forward strand.
TATAGTGTTATTTCGGTACTTTATACTTCACACATTTTGAATGTTGTTTATATGGGGAGTTCCTCTTTTTTGTGTCTATATTTATTAATATGCCTTGTGCACTAAAACTTCCTGTTTTTCAGTCTGGCTGAGCACTTGTTTGTGAGTAAAAGGTGGCCTTGCTCTACAAGCCAGCCTTCATTATTAAAGTACATAAAACAAGATAATGAGCAGATTCATATTAAAAATATAGCTTTTATTCCTAACACCAGTCCCCGTTTTTTTCATTTCTCCCCTGAGAAATGAACTAATTCCTAGTTTATGACATTTAAGTTTACTTCAATACATTCCCATTTAATTTTATTTATATAGCGCCAAATCACAACAAAAATTGCCTCAAGGTGCTTCATATATACAGAGAAAAACCCACCAATCTTGTGACCCCCTATTGAGCCAGCACTTTGGCAACAGTGTGAAGGAAAAACTCCCTTTTAACAGGAAGAAACCTCCAGCACAACCATGCTCAGGTACGGGCAGCCATCTGCTGCGACCGCTTGGCGTCAGCTAACAGATACTTTTTAAGACAAATACTTAATATTTAATAATCCACATTTCACTATTTTATTCTTCGGTTCAAATTTTTATTCTGTATTGTTCTTTATTTGTTATTATTTATGTTTAGATTGTTTATTGCTAGTCTTGGTTTGTTGTTGTCTGTTTGGGAGCTGACATAGTCTCTATGGATAAGCGTCTTTTGGTGGGGTAGCATCAGGAGAGAAGCTCCAGAGAGGCATCTTCCATGTTAAACACTAAAATATAACAAAAGAGATCTCCTCAACGTGTTGTATATTTTTAATATTTCCTTATTATTTTGTCATAAAATAAATCAACCAAATAACTTAAGCTGTGTGACAGCACCTTGCGTTTACGCCGGGCTGTGAACTGCCCTGAAGCTACACCCCCTTTTACCCCATTTAATTTCTCAATCTTACTTTAAACTATTCCTGACCTTCTCCTTCTCTCATCTGATCATCTCAAGTACGTCCTGTACCAAATTTGCTTCCTCTTTTCAAGTCCCACATTTAATTACAAGCTCTAATACATTTGCCCTATATGGCTATTCCGACGTGTTTCCTGTCAACTTAACAGAGTTATTCTCAAAACTCAGAGCTGAGGTTCCCCTTTCCTAAGTCTGTATGTTCTACAAGAGAGCAAGTCGGTAAACAAGTTTATCATCACAAAGGTTGTTAGGTAAAGGTCACGTAGACATTTGCTTAGTAACCCTAAAAGAGCACATTTCATGTAGCTAATCACATATATACAATTTTCCTTTAACATATCTGTATGTGCACGCCTAAATTATAACCTCTTATTCTAGCAATCAAAAATAACCTGAAAATAACACTTTCTGCCTCAGTTTTACCATACCTAAATTATCAAAAACCCCGAACGTCATCAAGTAATCCTAAAACCCATTTCAACTTAAACATTAAATCCTGTAACTCCCCCCCTTTTTGTGACACATCTCATGTGTTACAAACTCAAAATCCTTCACTCAGGTTAGGGAATTAAAGAAAAGGTTAATCATATCATATTAGGTATAGATGCTCCGAGCCTTCAAACCTGTGTTTAAGGAATGAAATCAAATTAATCATCATGTCAAAATCCCTTCTTGGCTCCATCCACAGCCTGCATCCTTGAAACGTCCTATAAACAAAAGCCTGTGTGTTAACCAGAACATCACCTTTTATACTCACTTTCTCCACTTATTATCCAACCTGTGTTATAAAAGAAAAGTTAAAACAGAACAATTATCAGTCATGTGTCCAACCTTAGTCCAGTCTTTTGTCAGTGTCCAGTCGGTCCAACCTATGGGACCTGATAAAAAAGGTGGGCGTTCGAAACCTTAAGGCTGAACTACCATGGACACCACCCACAGAGACAGCATTCATTTCACTGAAACAAGATCTGTCAAGAGCCACAGATCTGGCCACACCCAACTATGACGAACCATTTTATCTTGATGTTTCTGAAACAAATGAGATTGTAAATGGGGTCTTGTTTCAGAAAAAAGGAGGAGGTAGGGATGTTCTTATGTATCCTGTCCATTCCCACACATTCACTCACACACATTAACATCGGGTGTTGGTAGACCTCCACACAAATAATCAGATTTACCACCTTCAGCAAACTCAGTTTATTTATATAATCATTTATTTTCTTTTTACTCGTTTTTTTTAAGAAGATAGTTCTTTATACTTTTGGACTGGATTGGCTCGCTGCAATCCTCTTAGACAGGGACCCACAATCTGACCCATTGTAATTCGGAAAAGGTCACCTTACTTTTTGTTTTCCTGAGACTATTGTCGGCGCCGTTATTCATTGTTGTCTTTTGCAGGCCTGCTTAGAACAAAAATGAGAAAAAAGAGAGCTGAGTATTAGCTCATCAAAGTACAAAACAAAATCACCTGACAGGTTTTTTCTTTATAAGTGCACTGTTACAAAACCCCTTAAACATGTCCATGTTTATTAAAACTCCCTCTTTAAAAATAAAACAACAACCTCAAAAATCTTCAACAATCTTAAATTTCAGCCATAGAACACACCCAAAACGTAAAAAGCTACACCGTTTCGTACACAATATCCCCCTTTAAGCACTTTACCAAACTCACATTCAACCTAAGATATAAACACGTTATAACAATGTGTCAACACTAATTTATAAACCTCTTAATCAAATTTTCACCTCGTAACAGTCTACTTTGCTTCCTTTCCTCAAGGCCTCAATCACACACACACAGCAAGCTCCTCTGTCATCACTCACATTAGCTCTCCAACTAATTTTCATACTCAGTCACAAGTTAAATACATGTTTAAACCTTATCACATTATTCAATTATTTTCATTTTCTTTCTATACTAATCACTTGTTTTTATCAATCAGTGCAACAGCGCTCCTAAGTCACCCTTTTAAAACTGCTTTAATACTTTTCTTGTGTTTTTTCCATCTTTTAAATCTTTCCATCAATTTTATTAACCATTCACACCATTCTCTCACTCATACAAGCAGCAAGCAGATCTTCATTGCATATGCTTATGTTCTTAACCAGGTTTATTCAATGTCTCTATGCATTAAACTTCATGAGCTTGTCTTTTTAGAGTTAATGCATTTTCTGTTTGTGTGTGTTATTTATGCATCTATGGCTTCGCAGTCTTTCAAACTCCTTCCCAATTCTCCAGTTAAGCAGTCAGTTTTTTCTTTCCCCGAATTACTAACCCTCTATTTTAATTTCCCACCTTAAATAAGCACTCCTAATCTTCAGCCAGGAGCTAGGGCCTGTTTTCCAGGTTCATGGACACATGATTCTGTGAACAATTCAACCAGAAACTTGCCTTAACATATCCATTGGCGTTAACCTACAATTTTCTTCCAACTGCTGGATCTGGAGAGTTGGTCCGGGTCTGCTTTGCTCCTAAAAATAACAAACTAAGACATTTGCATTATTATCACGGGTGCCTAAACGACCCACTAAACCACCCATTTCTCTTTTTCTAGTCAAAAATACCAATTATGTCATGTATGTAAGCGTGTTCTTCCTTGCGTTATGTGGTCATGTAAATGCAGTGTAAGCTGTTTTCTTCATTGCATGCCAGGTGATAATCTTAATTAAGTGTAAGCAGTTTCTTCATTGCATGAGTGTAAGCTGCTTCTTCATTGCATCCTTATGTATTCATTGCATTTTCATGTATTCATATTTAATTTATGCATCTTTTCACTGAGCTCTACATTCAAACTATCTCACTTCTGATTCGTTTCGAAAATAATCTCACCTGTAACAGTTTGTATATGTGTGTTTTCTATTTATTAATATAATTGTCAGTTATTTTGATTATCTTTACCTTTTGTATTGTTTACCTCTTTGTTGTGATGTGGTGGACATCCCTAAAACCTCAAGAGTCCAGCGTTCAACTTCAACCCAATCATATCCTATATGCTCGCAGTCAAACTTGTCCTGGTTCACCTGACCTTGGTCCCTCTCTTCCCACTGTCCTGTTCGGCCTTCAAAGCAAACACAGTCTGTTTCTTCTCTGTCTTGATCTTTCCGTCTTCTTCTTTTACGTTAAGTTCCAGTCTGGCAAAATACCACATTCAGTTCCTTCGCCTCAGTGCCCCCCAGTCATTTGACACTGTTCTTGACCAGCCTCCAGTTCCCCCTGCATATTTCATCATGGGGTTTCCTCCATTCTGCTTCTGGAGTCGTCAGTCAATCTTATTTTCATTTACTCTCTTGTTCTTCTCCAGCCATCTTTCAGTCTTCTCTGTCAAGCATGGCAAACATGAAACTCAGTGCCCAATGCTTTTCCACAGTTCTTTATCCCACTGTTCAACTGCCCAGCCTGTAATTCACAGTACATGTTGCATACATGCTGCTGCTGGCGTCGTCAGTGTTAATAGTTCGGTTCCTTTTGTCTGCTGTTGATCCACGATGTTCTGTCGGTCTTCATCAGGAGATTAGCTGGCCTTTGATCTTCTTCTCAGAGTCAAGGACAAAGTGCCAGGTGAAGCTATAATTTTAAGCCAAAGAGTGGCCTGTTTTTCCCAATTGTGTTAATCTATGCTTTTGCTGCTGTGCTCAAGGGTTCCAGGTTTAGAGACGTTCACCTGTATTAACACACTAAAGCATATAATTAGTATCATATTCATTGTTTATCTTAAAACCTCCCTTTTGCTTCATCTGCCCACAGTTAACTCTCTCTCTCTCGACTCTGGGTGCATACTTGTCACCGTGAGCTTCCCTTTTATGGGCATGCATTTCCTGTCCCAGACACACACACGGTTTCCTGTTTCTACAGCTTCTGCAGAGACTTCTTTTTAATTTCACAGTCTACAAATAATCAGTAATTCTACTAAATCTTTATTTAAAAGCAATATGCCTTCATTTCACTCACACACATTTTAATAGCGCTCTTTCACACATCAGGACAACTAACACTTCTCCACACACATCACCATTCTTTAGGTCAGTTTTGTAGCATCAGTCACACAATCATTTCTTGAGTGGGTGTACTAAGTGCATATACTTATGTGTTTTCAATCAGCGTCAGTGGGATTTAGATTTCTATCCTGCCTACAGTATAATTCCAGGGCCCGAAATATAACAATACTACTACATGCAAAATCTAATAATGCTTCTTCTGATCGCCTTATTACTGAAGTTACTAAAAAGCCGTAATGAGTATCTGAAACCACAGCGTGACATCGACAGGTTACATCATAAACATCTCCTGTCCATGTATATTCAACTACACAATACCCTGAATCCAACATGTGTATTTACACAAACTGTTATAAAATGTTAGTCAAAAAACACGGTGTCAGTACAAAGAGTCAATAAAACACAAGTCCTATTACTTTCAACAAGTATTACGTCGTTCAAGGACGTGTTAAAGCAAAACCCATACTCCAATTCTACATGTATCATAAAGTAGTCATCGTATCTAACAACCGTAGTGCCAACAAAGTAGAAATAAAAGCAATTCTTCCCTTAAAACACCAATTCAAGTCGTCCTTAACCCAGGCTCTGCAGTCAGTCGTTAGTCACTCATTAGTAAACAAGAAACGTCACTCTAAATAAGTCACAGGCATCTCATTTACATAGACACACACACACTCTCAAAATAACCAGCTTGCTGCAGTGCCCGTGGCAGACACACCATATATACAAAAATACAAAGTATAACAACAAATTATAACACAGAGACGTCTCATAAAATAGACAAATATGTACAAGGCCTGAAAGCGAACAACCTACCAAATTTAGAAAAAATTTAACCTTAACGGTCCAACCGATAAACTCCCAGAGTTTTTTGTAACCAATTATAACCAGTCTCGGCCCCGGGCCGTGGTCAGATAGCTAAGACCCTATCACAATTTAAAAGCGCCAACCAACTAAACCCCTGTCGAAAAGCTATGGTAGGCCTCCCCGAAGTTATGATTGTAATGTTAACGCCCGAAACCCGGTTTCTATCGACCAAAAAAGTGCAAAATACCGTCCCGGACGGTAAACTGACCCAGTCAGTGGCTATTTTGGACCGTCCTCAGTTGTCCACGAGTGCCAATCGAACTATCCCTTCCAAAGGAAAATCCTGAGCGTCCCCAGGAAATTGGGAGCGTCACCTCCGAACAAATGCACTTCTTAGAACATCCCACAGTTCCGTTCTACATAAATTTAATTACTTTTGAAGACACCCTACAAAACCACAAAACCAACCACATCGGTGTCCAAGCCCGGCTTTATAATCAATAGAGACATTACTGTCACAAAATTCACCAATTCCCTGTCATACTTAATTCCTTTACCAGTGTAATTCCTTAAACTTATCTTAATTCACTTTTCTCATACACTTATTACTTCTTCACAACCGTTTCAACTTCACTTAATCCTATTTTCTCTTATTCTCTTTACTCTTTACTTATTTTATACTTCATTATCATTACTTCAACTTCCATTCTCATGAGATTTTCACCAAAATCAAAACAGACCTTTACCAGTAATGTCAGTGAGTAGACTTTCAATTTTGTAATCGTCAATCTGGCACAGTTTGGAAATAATTCAACCGGTAGTGCCTTACCTTTAGATAAGCCGGCTTATGTCCACTCACTTCGACCACTGACTCGTGTCTGCCTGTTTGAGCACCTCGGACCCTCTCGGTCTCAATCTCCAACTTTCTCCCTCTCTCAACCCTCGGCCAATGCACCAAATGTTACGGGTTCGAAATTGAGGACGAGAGTAAAACAATGATGTTCCAGAAGAGGTCGGTCAAACAATTGATTTTAATGAATGCACGCAGCGTGGAGAGGTGCAAACTGCAAAACATCAGTTGTACATCTCTACCCAAAATACACTCTAGATTGCTTTTATAACATCAGGGTATTGTAACGCCCCTTCTTGCGTTTACAAGCACATAATTTGCATGTACAAAACATCCATGTATTTTAAGAGATAACTGCAGACACAGAAGTTCCCCATCCATCCAAATATGGTGAAGATCTCAGGCCTTTGAGGTCCCCATGGACTGGACATCCTTTCGTCACCTGTAACTAAGCAAACTCAAATACCACAAGAAGCTGAATACATTCAGGCCTTTGCTCAGCTACTATTTTACTGTAACCATATACTCAGGCTCTGAGTTATGATATATATATATTAACTCAATCATTTTAAAGTAGTTATAACTGCACCTGTAATAAACATGTTAATATTTGATTATGATAACCCCTATAACCCTCTACTGCATGACTTTTTAATTTTGGGGGAAAAAAATATTTTTCCCTATTTTGGGGGAGCGTTAGGGTCACTAACAATATATCAATCATAAAATTTGACGCCCTGCCCCCCCCCAAAAAGATATTGGTTTGTTGCCTCAAGGCAACACTGTGCGACAAGGGTAGTAAAATGTCAAGTTATTCTATAATAAGTTGTATTAGTACAACAAGGATGAACAAATAAATAAACAACAAATAAACAATGTAAACATTTTACAGAACATAAAACACCAAAATACATCCAACATTTGACCCTAACCCCATGTACGCGCGCGCACGCGCACACACACTCACACACATACACACCCACACACGTGTTGTGTTTCCATCACTTTAGGGGACATTACATTAACTTACATTAATTTCCTGGAGATTTATCCTGACTCTACCCATCACAAGTCCCTGCCTGAATCTTACCTTAACCCTGACTCAAGCCTTCACCCTAAAATTGATGATTTACCTTGCAATTTGTGCCCATAAAGTAGGCGAGACCTCAAAATGTGAGTGTGTAAAGAAATTTGTGTCCCCACAACAAGTAATACATGACCACACACACACACATACCCACACAGCAAAATTGGTATGGCCCAGATCAGGCCCACACAATGTGCTTACACATGGCCCACATACCGCAAAGAATGACGGCCCTTTGGTGGCCCAGACCTGGTTTGCCAGAGGTGGCCCACACATGGGCCAGCACAAGGCCAGTTTCAGACACACTGGTGGTCCTGTGCTGGCCCATGTGTAGATTCCCTTTGGCAAACCTGATCTGGGCCACCAAAGGGCCGTCATTCATTGCAGTATGTGGGCCATCTGTAGGTGGTGTGCAGCCACGGGCCAGTTGTAGACACACTGCTGGCCCTGTGCTGGCCCAGAACGGTTTCAGCTCTGGCCCCAAATGTCGGCCTAATGTGGACCTTAATCAATCCATGCAATAACAACATGTGCCAGAACATGCAAAACAGTGCACAAGTAACATGCCGAAACTCTGTTCAGACAGTGAATGGACTGATAGCACTTTTCTACTCTCCCAGATTACTCAAAGTGCAACATGCCACATTCACCCACTTTCGCTTAACTGAGTGCTTCCTAACTACATTCATACACATTCACACTCTTGACATGCAGACTGGAGGAGCCAGGGATCGAATCACTAACCTTCCGATCAGTTTGTAACCTGCTCTACAAGCTGAGATATGGCATGCCATCGCATAAACAGTGGCGTCATTGCCAGACCTGGCACATATCTGGTTGACATACGTCTTGTCATGCCAGAAGTCAGCCAGCAGTGACGACTTGATACCAGATCCGGGCCAGACCTGCTTGCTATGTGGGCACTAACACAAACACAGGCACAGTTACTTTACCAACTGACCCCTGACCCCTGAGCTCCTAAGTGTCCCTCAAACCTCATTTAGGGATCCACTCCTCTACTTCACTGTCACTCCCTGAAAGCTCACTGTGCTCACTTTCTGAGGACCAAAAGTGCACATTCCCTTGGTTTCCTTCCATAAAAGGTATTTACATCCATGTCCTGTAATTATGAGTAGATTGTAAAGTAAAAAACATATACTATGATCATATAAATGCACACAAACACATCTGTACACACATATGCAAATGCATTATATTGCCTGAAAAAAATTGGGCTAACTGCGCAGTGTTGCCTTGAGGCAACGAATGAAAATTAACAGTTTTCCTGTATAAATAAATTTTAAAAAGTAGAACAAACAATCAAATATGCTTCTTAACATATTCATGCACATACAAGTATTTTTAATATACATTTATTTCACTATAAACATGTAAAATAGTGATCTTTATCTTGCCTCCTAATCGAGATGTCTCTCATGTAGTGCAGCTTGCAGAAAGGGGTCCTCCCCCCCCAAAATGAAAGTCACACCACCTTCAACTCATCATTTTATTGGAAAGAGATGTGTCTGGTAGCATTATTTGAAAAAAAAAAGTTGTTTTTTTTTGAAGGGCCAGTGTAAGGCATGAAAATGTGGTTTGTTGCCTCAGGGCAACGCTATGCTGTAGAGGGATAATATAACTTATAACATAATGCCAGCAGCTTCAATAAACACTTTGATGAAATGATAATTAATGTAATGTTAAGGATGATGGTTATATACAGTTCAGCAGTGACCTAATTTCTTTAAATATTACAACAACTACAGACATTACTTAAATATCATACTATAAATAATAAGTCTAATGAAATAATTGTAATGGGAGATTTTAATGTCAACTGGGACTGTGGAAAGGACAGAAAAACACTTAAGGACATAATGGAGACTTTGAACTTTACTCAACACATTGAACAACCCACAAGAATAACGAGACACTCTAAAACTAAAATAGATCTGGTTTTCAGTAATAAGCCCGAGCGAATTATTAAATCTTATAATTTTATCACTGGTATTTCAGACCACAATTTTATATTATTTTCTAGAAAACTTATAAAATCACGGGTTAAGAATCACTTTCAAAGTTCATCTAATAGGAGATCCTTTTATGAATTTATACCAAGAAGTCAGCGACAAAATGTAGCAGAAGCATTAGCATCAGTTAACTGGGAGCCTTTATTGTGTAGTGATGATCCACAATTCTGCAGCAGTCACTTCACTGACATTGTCGAGGATGTTATATCAACATACTCCATTAGAGGTCGACAAAAAATAAATACAACATCTAATTTGCCCTGGTTAAACAAAGAGTGCAAGAATTTAATGAAAACAAGAGATCAGTTACTAAAACAGTTCCTGAAAACGGGTCTAACTCTGGATAGACAGAGATTTACTTCAATGCGGAACAAAGTAACAAGAAGTTTGAGACAGGCCAAAGCAAATTTTTTTATAAATATAATTGAAAGAGCCAAAGGTAATGGTAAAATTATCTGGCAACACTTAAATAAATTACTTGGCTGTCATTCAAAGAAAAGTAAAAATACAATTGAACTTTATGTAAATAACTCTATTGTTAGAGAGCCTCTATCTATTGCCAGTAACTTAAACACTTTCTTTATTTCATCTGTTAAGGAGATCAGTCAGCGCTTTGACTCAGTCGTATGCTCTGATAATGTGAATGATGTTGGTCAAAATTTGTTCACCATCACTCATATTTCAGACACTGAAGTTGCTAAACTAATTACAGGTTTAAAACAATCAAAAGCACTTGATGTATATGGTATTAACACAAATTTCCTAAAGGAACATATGGATTTGCTTGTACGCCCAACCATTCATGTTTTGAATATGTCTTTTGAACACTCCATTGTTCCAACAGATTGGAAAATTGCTGCAGTTACACCAATTTTCAAAGCAGGTGTGAAGACTGACATGGCTAATTATCGCCCCATAAGCATACTCCCGGTCGTATCTAAAATAGCTGAGAAGTGGGTGGTTAAACTCCTCACTGCTCACCTAGAAAACACCCAACCCTCATTACATCCATTGCAGTTTGGGTTTCGGGCACATCACTCCACAGATACTGCCCTGTGTATGTTAGTGGAGAACTTGAAGAGCTTGCTGGACAAGAGTCCCTGTGTTGGAGCTGTATTTTTAGATCTGAAGAAGGCTTTCGACTCTGTAAACCATCAGATATTGTTGTCCAGATTGACTCAGTTTAATATCTCCAGTCAGGCTCTTCAGTGGTTTGCCTCATATCTCTCACACAGGAAACAGTGTGTGGTGTTGGACGGGGTTAAATCTCCCTATTTAGATTGTGATACAGCGGTTCCTCAAGGATCTGTTCTTGGGCCCTTATTGTTCTCTCTTTTTATCAATAACTTACCTGAAGTCTGTCCAAATATATTTGCTCAAATGTATGCGGATGATGCAGTTATATATACGCAAGCAAATAGTGTCCAGCAGGTGGCAAAAGATCTTACAGCTGCCTTAGCATTAATGCATAGCTGGCTGGAGGACTCATGCCTAATGTTGAACACCTCAAAAACTGTCTGTATGTATTTTTCAAAACGCCCCTTAAACTTGAAGCAGTCAAACATATTCCTGGATGGAGTAGAGCTTGAATTAGCTCCAGAATTTAAATATCGTGGGGTCATTCTAGACCCAACATTATCCTTCAAGAGTCACATAAATAAAGTGTCCCAGGTGCTTAAATTTAATAATCGAAATTTTAATCATATACGTAATAATTTAAATATGAATGTTGCAAAAACTTATTTTTACTCAATGATCATCTCTCATATGGACTATTGTTTGACGTCCTGGTCACTTGCTTGTCCAACAACACTTAAAACTATTGAAAACATTTATAAAAGAAGTTTAAAACTACTTGACAAAAAACCGACTTCCCACCACCACTGTCATGTGTTAAAAAAACATAAATTACTGAACTTCAATAACTTAGTGAAACTTAAAAGAGTCTGTTTAATATATAAAGTCTTACACTCCCTTGCTCCGCCACCACTAAAGCAGTTCATTAGGCATAAAGAAAGCTCAGACAGGACCACTCGAGCTACAACCCGAGGAGACTTGTTTATACCCCACAGACGGACAGCGTTTGGGCAGAACGTCCTCTCTGTTAAGGGTGGCCATCTGTGGAACAGTCTTCCTCAATCCATCAGAGAATGCTCGACATTCAATTTGTTTAAGGCAAAGGTTAAAAACTGGTTATGGACAAATCAAGTGTGTGATCATGTATGAGTTGTATAGTTTTAATGTTTTATTTGGGAACAGAATGGTGTGTATGTGTAAGTTTGGTGATAGAGTTTTTATTATGAATGAATGATGAATTTTTATGAATTATTATGTCTATTTTTTTATGTTTAAGGACAACAGATGGAAATTAGCCTTTGGCTATAATCTGGCTTGTTTACATTCATGTAATTTTTTTTTTACATTTATGTTCATTAACATGCACTGTCCTAAATAAATAAATATCCGTTAATAATGCAGTACTTGACTTTGATGCCTGTTTCTGGATATAACCTCTTCACTTTATATGATTGCTTCCTATGAGTTCATGTAGATAATGAAAAGAGTTGGCGACTTCAGGGCGATTTGTCTACAACCAGAGTATCAAACATTCTACTGGAACCTTTGATGTACGCTTTCGCTCATATATAAAGTTATAAGAACTGTTATTATCTAAGGGCATTTCAGTCTGATCTCACGGCATTTCATCAGGGCTTTGCATGGTATCCAGCCATTTAGAGCCTTCAAGTGGGATGGAGGTAAAATATATTCATAGGCATCACAAAGCATATCTACAGTTAACATCGATGTGATCTTTGGCATAGCAATAATCTCCTGTCGTTCTCAGCGCATGACTTCAGACCATGTATGTAGAGATATGTAAAAGCCATTATTCAGTCTTCCAAATCTGCATGATCTTACTATAAGAACACATTTTCCTTTGCCTTGTATAAGAAAGTTTGTTCCAGAATGAAGAAGGGAACTTCAAAAACACCAGCGCTAGATGTGCCAGGACTTATGAATGTCATGTAAGTCTAGCATGAAGCAAGTTGCGCACCTTAGAACACACATGCATCAACACTGCATATGAGCAGGTGGAGGGAGGTTTGGAGTCTTCACACCCACCCGTTCTCTGTTGCCTGTTGGGGCGGGGGGGCTGGGAGGAGGAGTTGGCCGTCCGATTGGGGTCTGGAATGTGGGGCCTCCCTGCTGCTGCGGAGTTGGGGCGGTCTGCTTCTCCCCACCGCAGGGAAAAGGGTAACACCACCTGGGTCTGGGTGCAGTTTCCCCCTCCAGGGGCAAGGGTACCTAGACCTGGGGTATAAAGTACGCTTGGGGAGTGTGATTGTGTGTACAGTGTCTATTTATGTCTGTCTCCACGTTGGGTGAGTGCTGAGTAATTGCATATGAGAGCATGAGGGTGGGAATGGATGTTTGTATCTGTGTGTGCCTGTTTGTTTGTGTCTATATGTCAGGTTGGGTATCAGACGCCACCTCTCTGGGGACATCTCAGGCCCTCCAAGGTTTGGATGCCTATCTCCCCCACCACTCCCCCTGCCAGTGGCAGACGCCCTCAGACATCGGTGCATTGGTGGTTCTTTGTGTCCGGGGATGGGCGTCCAGGTACAAACCGGCTCACTCCTTGGTGGCTGCTTGTCGGGGCCTGGAGCCTGGGGCTCGCTCGGGCCACTTCGGGGGTGGGGTGCCCTCGGCCTCTCGGCCTGGGGCTCGGTCACTCTGGCACAGCTGGCTGCCGGCGGAGCTCACGGGCGCGTCACTGCAAACCCCCCCTGGCTTCTGCTCCGCAGCTGCTGAGCAACGCCTCATCTGGGGCTCTCCTCAGCTCTTTCTGGGATAGTGGCGCGGCTGCCCCTCTGTTGGTCTTCCTTGGTCTCTTGTGTTCTGAGGGCCTCTGGATGTCTGGAGCCTGGATCTCCTCCATACCTGCTTCATGCCCTGGAGGACGGGGCTGTGGCCCCCCCACACCCTCTAGCAGATCATTACATGAAGGAACCTTTTAAATACAAGCGCTCATGCTCACAGGTGTACACACGGGTGCTCACACACACAAACTACACCCTTTTTGGCTCCTACCTCAAAGCACACTGTGCGCTGTCGATCTTACGTGCTGCACAATAATGTTTAATATTTAGTATTTACTGTTATATTCACATAGATCATTGCGATGATGTTGTTTATTATATTGCTCTCTTTTTTTTTTGCTTGTTTTCTCTTTTTTCTTTCTCAACAGGTGATCCAGGTGATTAATATATGTATTTTTTGTCTGTTTGTTTTGTTGGTTTTTGTTTTTTGCCTTTTATCACCGTCCCTCTTCTCCGCTGTTTTTCTTTCCCTCTTTCTTTCTCCCTTTTCTTTTCCCCAGTCTGAATCAAATAGACCAATACGGCAGGGCTGGGATATTCCATTTGGTAAAGTAAATCCGTTGGGCATCTTTCTTTGCCTTTAGACAATAATTCTGATGGCAAAAGAACCAAACGGGACAGGCAAAAAAAAAAAAAAAAGCAGGTTGCGTGTCACACAGTTTGCACCCGAAAATCTTCATTTCGTGCTCCAATTTTCCATCACTGCTTGTAGCATTACCCAAATATAATTCTGAAGTTATTTCCGTCAGTTTTCACGGTTAATAATAACATCATCAGTTTATGACTGATGGTGTCAAAGGCCTTAATGTTTTCATTGGGTCCAACATGACCACACCACCTGTCCATACGCCAAAGGAGGGTAGTCACACATGTCTAATTCATATATTGCCGCAGAGGTAAGTGACGTACAGCCTGCATGGTATAATAAAATAATAAACATTATCAATTGGTCTAACACCTCTCAGATACTTCTTTTTAGAGCTGTAATAGGACACTGGTCAAACCTCAGATACCAGTGTGGTTAAGATGATTTCTGAATATTGATCTTTAATTAATAAAGATTTTGATACAAACTTGTGTTAGCTCTTTTGATGAGCTAGGCTGACAGCCTGTAAGGTCCAGTATCTATTCTTAAGGGAGTGACAGAGTATTCTCACTTTCTCGGGACCCCTGCAACAGGTTTGAGAGAGAAAGACAACAGGGCCAAAAATCTGGTGTTATGGAATGAACTCTTCTGTAACTCTACAGGGCTGACCGGAGGACAAGAGATGATTGCCATGGTGATGGGAGTGTTGCCCACAAAAGTCTCATCTCCATATAACGAGATGTCCAGAAGGTGCAAAAGAAGAAACATGAGCTGAAGGCAACCCCCAAATGTTTCGACCAACCATGTTAACATTCTATTTCTACCCAACAAAAGCCAGACATCATGCTATGATCCAAGGAAATTCAGGAACAAAGTAACTGAGATCTCTCGGTCTCTCAAAGGTTATAAAACTATTTCTAAAGCTGTGGAACTCCAGTGAATCACAGTGAGAGCCATTATCCACTAACCGCGAAAACATTGAACTTCCCAGGAGTGGCCGGCCAACCAAAATTACCCCAAGAGTGCAGCAACAACTCATCCAAGACGTTACAAAAGAAAATATCAGAACAATATCCAAAGAACTGCAGGCAGTTAACTGAACTTGCCTCAGTTAAAGGTCAGTGTTCATGACTCCACCATAAAAAAAGACTGGGCAAAAATGGCCTGCATGCCAGAGTTCTAAAACTCTAGCTTGGCTCAGCTGTAGTAGAAAAGCGCGATATAAGCAAAATTTACTGCTGTCCATTTATCATTTTCTGACAATTTTTTTGACATTGATAGACCTCTATTACTTAACCACACAAAATGAAATGAATAATTAATTGGTTTTTATTTCTATGCTTGGCAGTTAGCTGAAATGACAATACGGATGTTGACTTGTGTGCACACTAGATTTGTGTGCACACGAAGCCTCAAGGCATGAACCCTTGAACCAACTGGATGGAAAGCTTCAAGTCTTTATTAGGCATCATCTGGCCATCACCAACAGTAAGGCATACTGCTCGAATAACTTCTAACCTCTAAATACTAACTTCTGATCTTTGTTAAGCGAGCAAACACGCTGACAAACATCAACAGACACCAACCCCTATCAAAGGGCTTTCTTTTATACTTTACCTGACTCAGGTGAGTATCTGGAATAATCCAAGTCAAAATATAACACAAAGAATAAATATTTACATGTGTAAAAAGAATTCCTGTAAAGAATTCAACAACATATATAATATATGATTTATCTTGGATGCCATATACTAGAAACAGGTTAACCTACACTCTCCTAAATGGCACACTGGTTTGCCCCAGAAGCCTAAAAGATGGTGACTGAGGTCCTTACTTTTGTTCCACATCCTGCTGAGGAGACAACCAGGAACAGATGAGTATTGCTTATAGTAACACAAACTCTCTCTTAATAATTATACAAGAGAGAACTGTATAAATACAGTTGAATTGAAACCATCAATTTTCTTCCACTTATCCTTATTAGGGTTGTGGGGGGGCTGGAGCCTAGCTCAAGTACCATAGAGTGCAGAGGAGGGGTATACCCTGGACAGGTCGCCGATCTGATGCATGACTGACACATAGAGACAGACAACCATTCTCACTCTTATTCTTACTTATGGGTAATTTAGAATCACCAGGCAACCTAACCCTAACCACAACCTGGAGAGAACCAGCAAAAACGTGAGAACATGCAAACTCCACACAAAAGTGTAGGCCACACAGTGAGCTACAGGTGGAATTTTTCTGAATCACTAATTACAAATAATTCAGGCTGCTTGGTAATTTGGATGTTTGAAAAAAAGTGACAAGTGCAGACTAATTCAGGCACTTGCTTCATGGACCCAATAAAAAAATCAATGTCGCCACATTCTGGGCCAAGGTGGAAGTGGCATGTGGCATGTTGCAACTTGCAAATGGGTGATGGTGTCACGACCTGCAGAATCGGCAAGGCGCTGATCAGAATCTCCCCACTCCTAGCTCTCCTTTTCTTCTCTCTCCCCTCCTCTCTCCCTCTAGCTCCCCCTCTCTCCCTCTCTCCCCTGTTTTGCCAGGGCGGAACTCATGGTGGGTTCACGCCCTCGGTCCCTGCCTTCCTGGATTGGGAACACCTGGGCCTCATCAGATTCAATTCAATTCAATTCAATTTTATTTATATAGCGCCAAATCACAACAAAAATCGCCTCAAGGCGCTTTATATTGTACAGTAGATAGCACAATATTAAATACAGAGAAAAACCCAACAATCATATCATATAACCCCCTATGAGCAAGCACTTTGGCGACAGTGGGAAGGAAAAACTCCCTTTTAACAGGAAGAAACCTCCGGCAGAACCAGGCTCAGGGAGGGGCGGGGCCATCTGCTGTGATTGGTTGGGGTGAAAGAAGGAAAACAGGATAAAGACATGCTGTGGAAGAGAGACAGAGATTAATAACAGATATGATTCGATGCAGAGAGGTCTATTAACACATAGTGAGTGAGAAAGGTGACTGGAAAGGAAAAACTCAGTGCATCATGGGAATCCCCGGCAGCCTACGTCTATTGCAGCATAACTAAGGGAGGATTCAGGGTCACCTGGTCCAGCCCTAACTATATGCTTTAGCAAAAAGGAAAGTTTTAAGCCTGATCTTGAAAGTAGAGATAGTGTCTGTCTCCCGAATCCAAACTGGAAGCTGGTTCCACAGAAGAGGGGCCTGAAAACTGAAGGCTCTCCCTCCCATTCTACTTTTAAATACCCTAGGGACAACAAGTAGACCTGCAGAGCGAGAGCGAAGTGCTCTAATAGGGTGATATGGTACTACAAGGTCATTAAGATAAGATGGGGCCTGATTATTTAAGACCTTGTAAGTGAGGAGCAGGATTTTGAATTCAATTCTGGATTTAACAGGAAGCCAATGAAGGGAAGCCAAAACAGGAGAAATATGCTCTCTCTTCCTAGTCCCTGTCAGTACTCTTGCTGCAGCATTTTGGATCAGCTGAAGGCTTTTCAGCGAGTTTTTAGGACATCCTGATAATAAAGAATTACAGTAGTCCAGCCTGGAAGTAATGAAGGCATGAACTAGTTTTTCAGCGTCACTCTGAGACAGGATATTTCTAATTTTAGAGATGTTGCGCAAATGGAAGAAAGCGGTCTTACATATTTGTTTAATATGTGCGTTGAAGGACATGTCCTGGTCAAAAATGACTCCAAGGTTCCTCACAGTGTTACTGGAGGCCAAGGTAATGCCATCCAGAGTAAGAATCTGGTTAGATACCATATTTCTAAGATTTTCAGGGCCGAGTACAATAACCTCAGTTTGATCTGAATTAAGAAGCAGAAAGTTAGCGGCCATCCAGGTCTTTATGTCTTTAAGACATTCCTGCAGTTTAACTAATTGGTGTGTGTTACCTGGTTTCATGGACAGATAAAGCTGGGTGTCATCTGCATAGCAGTGAAAATTTATGCTATGTCTTCTAATGATGCCGCCTAGGGGAAGCATGTATAATGTAAACAGAATTGGTCCTAGCACTGAACCCTGAGGAACACCATAATAGACCTTAGTGTGTGAAGAGGACTCTTCATTTACTTGAACAAATTGGAGTCTGTTAGATAGATATGATACAAACCACTGCAGCACAGTACCTGTAATACCTACAGCATGTTCTAATCGCGCTAATAGGATATTATGGTCAACAGTATCGAACGCTGCACTGAGGTCTAGCAGGACAAGCACAGAGATGAGTCCACTGTCAGAGGCCATAAGAAGATCATTTGTAACCTTCACTAAAGCTGTTTCTGTGCTGTGATGAGCTCTGAAACCTGACTGAAACTCTGCAAATAAGCCATTCCTCTGCAGATGATCTGTTAGCTGTTTGACAACTACTCTTTCAAGGATGTTTGATATGAAAGGAAGGTTGGAGATTGGCCTATAATTAGCTAAGACAGCTGGGTCTAGAGATTGCTTTTTAAGTAAGGGTTTAACTACAGCCACCTTGAAGGCCTGTGGTACATAGCTGATTATTAGAGATAGGTTGATTATATTTAAGATTGAAGAATTAATTAATGGCAGGACTTCTTTGAGCAGTGTTGTAGGAATGGGGTCTAAAAGACACGTTGATGGTTTGGAGGAATTAATTATTGAAGTTAACTCAGAAAGATCAATTGGAGAAAAAGAGTCTAACTTAACATCAATGGTACTAAAAGTAGCTGTAGATAATATTACATCTGTGGGATGATTATTGGTAATTTTTTCTCTAATGATAAAAATTTTATTTCTGAAGAAGTTCATGAAGTCATTACTAGTTAACGTTAAAGGGATGGTTGGCTCAGTAGAGCTCTGACTGTTTGTCAGCCTGGCTACAGTGCTGAAGAGATCAGCTGGTACTTTAGAGGGAGGAGGTCAGCTGTTCAGCGCTGGATTGTTGTGAAGACTCTAGTCAGTACACGTCGAGCTCAAGTTTCCCGTGCCTCTGTCTCAGAGAATTAACGTGTGTTTCTGTGTTCCTAGATTCCCCGGACCCGTCCCCGTGTTTCCCCGTGTGGAGTGTGGAAGAAGTGACTGGTCGCTAGCGGAGAGAGAGAGGTTGAACTGAGCGCGTGTGTGATTCCCCCGTTTTCCCTGGAACCCTGCCCCTCACTTCTTGTATATAGCACTATCCCCGCACTGTCTGTAAATACACTTGGTGAAGATCTGTAAGTAAAATCGTCTCTGTTAAAACGCTACTCAGGAGTCCTGCGAGTGGATCCTCTAAGCAACCCGTGACAGATGAATTGCTTAAACAGACCCAGTCACCTCGTAATGGTGGCCAGTGGGGTTGGTCATGGCCACCTCTCCAAGTAGTGATGTAGCAGAGCGCAAAGTTGAGGTCAGAACAACATCACAACGCAACATTTCTTAAGCCTTTTAGACGACCTTATTTTGGTCCAATCAAAAGAGAGACAGAAGTCAAACATAGACAGTTAACAGATTTTCTTTGCTCTGAGTATGATTATATTTCATTAAGACAAATAGTAGCCATGGAAGCCATTTTTATTTTTTATTGTCTGAAATGTGTAAAGTGTTTATTTTGAAATTTTGACAGACAAGAAACAGGAAGTGCAGAGAACAGTGGGAAAGCATGGGTAGACCTTGGAAATAATTTATGTGGAATCCAAAGCAATCTTTCCTCCAGAAAGCAATGGCTGTGAGCAGTGGCGGTCCTAGCCTGTTTGGCGCCCTGGGCGAAGACTCCCTCTGGCGCCCCCCCCCCCCCCCCCCCCCCCCCCCCCCCCCCACACACACACACAGGATTGTACATTAACATAGAAATTTTGTCGGAACCATACTGAATTTCACAAGAGAAACATACACATACACACACAGATATGAAGAGAGAGAGAGAGTATACATAGTATGCAAACGGCTACCAAACAGCCATCATAATTCGTCATACAATGAGAACAGGACAAGTCAACAATTGACAATGACTAATTAATATTAAAATCTGTAACATAATGTATTGTTTGGAGTTTAGGCTGTTACTGTTACTATTTTTACCATTTCTTCTTTTAGCAACTGTAATCCACATTATTTCCTTAGGGATTAATAAAGTATTCTGATTGTTTCAGGATACATGACCTGCCATTATCCAATGACACATCTGCTTACCTGTATCTTTTGCTCATTTCTCCTCCTCTTCTTTTCTCTTTTTTCTAAACTGAGGACCTGATGGCTTTGAACCCAGGATTCAAATCATGAATACATAATGGGCTTGGATTTACAACATGTGCTCTATTTGGAAACAGCAGGTCTCCCTCCCCTTTCCACTGGTTCTGTATGAGACATTAAATCATCAAAATATAAAATATAAATTTTAAATTGTTATTGTTATTACCCCTGGTCCTAAAGTGTATATTTATTTTCTTACTCTTCTTATATTTATTGTTCGTTTACTTGCACTGCTGTAACTGGAGCCTCGTCGTCTCGTCTCTCTATATACTGGACTGTATGTAGCGGAGATGACAATAAAGTTTACTTTGACTTCAGCAGCGAGCAGGTGCACCGAGGAAAAACATTGGTGCAAATTATAAGTCTGTATCATAATGTCTGCTGTTTTCGTGTTTGTTGTTTTGTTTTTATTTTGTTTTATTTTGCGAGTTGGTTATTAGACGCTGCTCCAGCCAGCCAGAGAATCCCCCGCCGCCCTCTCCTCCCTGTGCCGCAAGCAGCAGGCGCACCTCGCAAACGGAGGGCGCCCTTACTCCCAGCAAATGGGCGGTAGAAAACCGATTCATGCCTATGCCATCCCCAGTATGCGCTGGCATGACGTCGCGCAGCAGGAGTACGAGCAATTTTATTTTTTTTTTGCCGATGCCCGTGATGCCGCCCCCCACCACGATGCCGCCCCGGACAACCGCCCGTGTCGCCCGTATCTAAAACCGCTACTGGCTGTGAGTTCTATTTGTTCTTTTTTTATATCTGGAAATTAATGATAGTATTTTGTAACATTTTTTTCTTAATCATTTGGTTTATATTGTTGTAACTTTATTGCAGTTTATTGTTTGATAACAGCATTTTGGTTATTTTGTAATTGATTTAATTGTTAGCCACATGTTTAGTGAAAGCTGTTAATTATAGATTTAATTTTCTGCTAAAAAAGAGCATTTGATATGTATTTTCATTAGAAGACTTCATTTCCCAGAATCCTCTGTTGCAGAGATGGAAGTTACTCATGTTTAGCTAGGAAAGAAAAGTTTTCGGGAAGCCATTATATGTTGCTCTGATGTCGGTCAGTTTATGTGTTGTACACCCTTTTTTTGAAGTCCCATATAAAGACTATTGTTTCTATAACTGATGTCTGATCCATTTTTCTGGCTAAGTGGATTTGCCACAACATATATTAAGTCATATTATTCCTTGCTTTTTTAAATGTTTTTGTCAATGGATGTCTTCAGAAAAAAAAAAAACTGCTTTATTGCAGGAACTCACAATATATAGAAAATAAAGCTGCGCAGAAAGCCAGGACTACAAAGCCTGGAAACTACAGGGAAAAAATGATGGAAGAGGAAACATCTGGGAACACAGCTGAAACTAAACACAAAGGGAAGTTAGACTGAACATAACACACATGGGACAAGGAACTATCAAAATTACACAGCACACTATTCAAGGACCTGCTTGTGTCCTTATATAGATGCTGTCAGAGTGTACTGTACTGCATTCCAGCCTCACTGCTCAGGAAAAGACAACGCTCCAGAGGGTCATCAACCGTGTTGGGCAAGTGACTTTGAAAAAGTAATTAATTATAGTTACTAGTTACTTCTTCAAAAAAGTAACTAAGTTAGTAACTGAGTTACAAGATTCTAAAAGTAATTAATTATTTGAAAAGTAACTATTGCGTTACTTTAAAAAAAACGTTTAACCCTCTGGGGTCCAGGGTATAATTGGCCATTTTTAACTACTTTTGATGTTTCCTCTACATTTCACCTTTAAAAACGATTTACTTTGCCTTGTTTGGTGTCATCCTTTTCAGCACAACCTCACGTGTCTGAATTTACAGTTATCTTTTCATTTTGACATACTGTATTAACACAATTGATCTAAAATCAGACAAAAACATAAAATCCAAGTAGAAAAAGTGATATTTTTTACTGTAACAACAACAACAAACATGTTTAATAAATCATATTTCATAACTTTAAATGCAAATATAAATTGTGCACATATGCACAAGTTTTGCAAACAACAAAGTTATTTGCAGCGATTTACCTTTTACCCTTTTTCAAATAACCATTTCAACCTGTTTACATAACAATCAGCTGTTCTGCATTCAATAAGATGCCACAAATTATTTGTGCCACTCCAAAAATCTCTGTCCACTATAAAGGAGAACATCACAGCTCATTGTTCTGACACACAACACAAAACCATCCACAACACTACACACTAACTACACAAGACAAAACATTAACTACACACTCTCAAAACTCGCTCTCTCTCTTTTTCTGCTGTCTTCCTCTCTCTCTCTCTCTCTCTCGCCATCACTCCTAAAACTTCCCCCTCTTCCTAAACAACCAAATGTCATGACGAAAGGGGTGTTTTTTGTTTTGTTTTGTTTTATTTTTTGCTCATAAGCAGAGAGTGCTTGCTAGCGCTGTCCTTAGACAGTAAATGTGACGAAACTATTGAGGAAAAACGCGGCATATATATTGTTTATCATGACTCTGGTTTTGCTAAAAAGTGATCGTCTGCTAGAAAGTGATTGCCGTCAGCGGGAGCGCGCGCAGCTGCTTAAAGCTGTAGCGCCCAGATTACTTACGTAGACAGCTACTTCAGTGCAACTGATATAAGATGCGGTAAGCTGAACACAGCTTCAACCGTCTGTTTGTTGAAAAATAGTAACGCGACCGCACCGCATTTTCTTGTTAGTAACGGTAACGCCGTTGTAACGATAGAAATAGTAATTAGTTAAATTACTTGTTGCTGAAAAAAGTAACGCCGTTAGTAACGCTGTTACTTGTAATGCCGTTATTGCCATCACTGGTTATCAAGACAGGAAAGAAGATCATGGTGGTGGTGACTGAAGCAGCCAGATCCCTCTGCCTACTGGAGAAGGTCACCACCATCTCTTTGGTTTTGCTAACGTTCAATTCAAGTTTGGAGCTGTCACACCACTCTACAAACTCCTGCAGAGCGGGCCCGTGGTGTTGTGAGGGGCCTGACGGCAGTGACAGGAGAACTGTGTCGTCAGCATATTTCACCAGGCGACAGTTGGGCTGTGTGGATCTGCAGTCATCGGTGTAGAGGATGAAGAGCAGGGGGGAGAGCACACAGCCCTGGGGAAGCCCGTGGAGGTGGAACGGAGACCGGAAAGAGAGTTGTTGACCCGAACTTTCTGAGTCCTGTTGGTCAAAAAGTCCAATATCCACAGGATTAGCTGATCATCCAGGTGAATTAGGAGGAAAGTTTAGTGGCCAGGATACGAGGCTGCAGAGTGTTGAACGCTGATGAGAAATCAGCAAACAGAAGTCTGGCGGAGGAGTCAGGGAGCTCCAGATGTTTGTGGATGGAGTCCAAGATGAAGAGTTTTGCATCATCGACACCTCTGCGTGCACGGTAAGCAAACTGGAGGGTCCATCAGGGGGTCAGTTGCTCTTACGATGTGCTGTTTTATGATCTTCTCCATGGCCTTCATCACCAGGGAGGTGAGGGCCACAGGACGAAGATCATTCAGAGACTTTGGGTTGTTTCTTTTGGGGATGGGGATGACTGTGGAGTGTTTGCACAGCTGGGGGAAGGTGTGACTGTCAATTGAGTGTTGAAATAGACACACATCCTAGTTGTCCTGCACAGTGCCTCAGAACTCGACTGCTGATGTTGTCAGGGCCGGGTGAGCTCCTCTCCCTGGTCCTCCTGAGGGCTCTCACCACGTCCTCAGTCCTGAAGGTGAGTGCAGAGCTGCCAGGTTTGAGTGAGGATCTGGACTCCTCAAGCTGGGCCATGTTGTCCTTCTCAAACCTGGTATAGAAAGCGTTGAGGTCGTCAGGGAGGGAGGAGGGGTTGCTGCCCTCCACCTGGATGGTTCTGGGGGTGGTGACCACAGTATTCACAGAGGCCATGGTTTTGAGGCCCTGCCAGGCTGAGTGGAGGTCCCCTGTGGTGAATTTTATTTCAACTGTGTTTTTATACTCCAGTTTAGCAATTTTTATGGCCCTCTTGACCTCCCGGTTGACCTCCTTTTTATCCAGAGCAGAGCCGGTGAAGAAAATCCTTTTTTTTTATATTAAGGATTTCCTTGAGCTCCTTGGTGATCCAGGGTTTGTTGTTGGGGTAGATGGAGACTGTTTTTGAGGGGATAATGTTGTCAACACAGAAGGAGATGTATGATGTCACCGTGTTGACTTGTTCGTCGATGTCATCAGAGGGAGAAAGAAGGCTGTCCCAGTCAGTGGCTTCGAAACATCCTTGTAGGGTGAAGATACTTTCCTCTGTCCACTGCTTGATGTTTTTGGTGACCTTTTTAATCCTCTTGATGACTGGGGTGTAAGCAGGGGCCAGCAGGATGGTGTGGTGGTCTGCTGAGCCGAGAGGGGGGAGGGGGAGGGCTTTAAATGCATCTGGTACAGAGCCATAGCATTTATCCAGAGTCTTCCCCTGACGTGTGCTGCATGTAACATACTGTTGGTATCCTTTAAGCAACTTGTCAGGGGAACAGTGGTTGAAATCACCCAGGATGAACTTGGGAGAGTCCGGTGATAATTGTTCCAGTTTGTACAGAGTGTTGGTGAAGTACTCTGTGGCTTTAGCTGCATCAGCTCTGGGGTGGATGTAAACCACGATGATGAAAAACTGTGGGAATTCTCTGGGGAGGTAGTAGGGGTGCAGGGAAACAGCCAGAAGCTCGATGTCTGTAGTGCACAGCTTCTCCCTCACAGTAACTGTAGAGCAGAGCACCAGCTGTTGTTTACATACAGACACACGCCGGTGCCATGTTGCTTCCCGGTGCGTTTGCGGTCTCTGTCCATACGAAGAGGAGGTGAAAAGCCATCAATGTGCAGCATGCTGTCGTCATCGCTGTTGTTTAACCACGATTCTGTGGATGCCAGAATGGAGGCAGTTCTGTACTCATGCAGGTAGTTGACGCAGGCTTGCAGCTCGTCCAGCTTGGAGCGGAGAGCCCGCACATTAGCCAGGATAATGGACGGGAGCGCTCGTTGTTTGTGCGTCTCCCTCTTTAGTCTGGCTCTCACCCCACTCTTCTTTAATCCCCTCCCGGTTACCTTGTTATTGTGAGTTTTTCGATTTCCGTGTGCACGGAGTATTTCTTTGGGAAAGTAGTCCGTGGAAGCGGAGCAGAAAAGCCGTAGGCCAGGCTGCAGCTGCGGCCGCAGCTGGATGAGGGAGTCCCTGGTGTAGGTGAGCCTTGGGTTCATGTAGACTGTCGAAAACAAGTCCGAAAAATCACAAAAATGAGGAAAAGGAAGAGAACACAAATATACAGAGTAGACGGCGAAATACAACAACGAAAAGAGCATTAAAGTTAGAAAAAGAACGCAAAACTGCTCAGCTGACTGGCCGGTCGACCGCACGAGCAGCAACCTGGGACCGGAAAAGCTAGCTAGCTAGATAAGTAGATAGATAAATAGATCATATAATTTCATTGAGCTTTTGGATATTGCCATACAAACCTGACACGGACAAAAAGGAAAAAACATGGAGACATGACTGTCTGGGGAACCAGAAAGAATAACAAAACACTGGTCACAGAAACCAGCATTTACCATGATAACACAGTAAGAAATGACTGAATGAGAAACCATGGTTAACATAACGTTTTTTTTTTAACTACTTCTGTGAGTTACCATCAGCAAACTGAAACCACTTAGAAAATGGTGGCGTGCCCTTTCAGAATAAGCTTGTTTAGTGCACGTTAGTTCAAATGAACTGGCATCCTCTCTGCCTTCTGTAAATGAAAAGCGCCCTCTGTTGGACTGAGAATACGTGGTCATTGAAGAATATGGCATTTCCCGTCCCTCTATGTTAAGCATGGTATTTCAGTAATAATTATAATTTATAATTATAATTTATTTTTATTACAATGTATAATTAAATAATTATTTTGTTACGTAATTTTGTGTTTGTATTAGTCTATTTCTTAATTTGTTACACAGAATATGCAATAACTGTTAAGGAACACCCACTGGCAGGTTTCTTTTACTTTTTAAATCAAAAATCCCTACCATAATGCTGAGTATTTACACATAAAGCAAAAGATCACGGGGGATGGTTTGACTGTGATTCCCAAAGAGGGGATGCTGAAATGTCCTGATTCCGGTACATATGAGTATGTGGGATGTTCTTGTTGGCTGAACATATGCTAAAGCCTCAGACATGAGCCACAGCTCATGATGCCATCTTCACTTGGAGCCTGCCAGTCTGGAAAAGAGGATTTTAGTTGGCTTTCAGTGGGAATTCACACTAGTATTCTTTTCAAATGACCCAAATGATGACACAGACAGCTGTTTTACCTGAAAAACATTAAGAAAGCATATAGGCCTGTCCTCAGTAGTCTAAATATACACAGATTTATACACACAAAACGATCCCTGTCAGATGTCACCCCTACAAGCCCCACCCTGATCGCTTCTGGTTTGCTAGCTTCCATTTACCACTGTGTTAATCTGTTCCCTTTTCACATCCCCCCTCCTCCCGATTCTCTTGCATGCTCTCTCTTTTGCTCCTCCCCTCTCTTCCCTCAAAGCCAGCAGCCTCCTGCTTGATCCTGCCTGCTTACTACATGGTCTCTTGGAATACAGCATACCTTTTCTACTCCGTGGCATTTCGACTTTTTTTTTTCAATTCACACTGCAAAGCACGGACGGATGCCAGCTTGACCAACAGTGTTTAACCTTTCCTTCCCCTTCCTCCTCTGTGCTCGTAACCTGTTTATCCATTTGTCTGTCTGACCTGCATTTTAACCTCCTGTCAATACCCTTTGACCCCACTGTTTCATGATTAATGCTGAGACCCCCTTGACAATGTTACTATGTATTAACTGGTTGAAGCCTTTCCTTGCCTTGTTGTTTTCCACCTTGCTTAAACGAGGCCAGAATTGTCCAACCAGCTGTTTGTGTCCTGACCACCACACTGTGAACTGCTCTGGCCAAGGTCTAACTGGAGTACCAGATTCCATTCCTCTGGACGTCCGCCGTCTCCTACTATCCAACAACTGGATTCCATGGATCCCTTCTGACTTCCTGGTCCTTTACACAGATCTGGTGTATTTGGACCTAAGGAATAACTCCCTTTCCCAGCTGGAGCCAGGGACCTTGAGCACCTCTTCAAGATTAGTCTTCTTGGACTTGGGAAACAATAACCTGACTGAAATCCCCTCAGGAACATTTGAGGAATCAAGGAGTCTGATTAAACTACGACTAGGGGACAATCCCTATCTAACTATGGTAGGCAGAGATGTTTTTACAGGGTTGACGTCTTTGAGGGAATTGGAGCTGGAGAGGAATGGTCTCACAGGGCTGGATGTCAGGGTCCTGGAACCTTTGCCCTCCCTTAACATGGTGCGTTTGGAGGGCAACCCCTGGCTTTGCAACTGCCACTTTGCCAAATTGTTTGTATGGCTGACAAATAATCAGCATAAGCTCCCAACAGGTAAGATGTAAGCTAAGTGTGAATGAGCATTTGAGAAATGTAATTATTTCCATGAATTATATTTTAATGATTATAAGACACAGACATACATACTACTAATTCCTACTTCCTAAAGCGCCTGCTGATATCCAGTACTGTAATCAATATGAGTCAGCTATTCCTACGTGGCAGCAGAAAGCGCACTATAAACACAACTGTTACTGTTGTTGTTCTAACATCTGAAATATAAGCGAGTTTTCTGTTTTTATCTTTTCTTCCTCCCTGTCACACTCTTTTTTTGAGATGTTTCAGTAATTGATAATGATGATAATAATGAATGTTGTCTTTATTTTCTTTGCTAAGTTGACATTATTATCACAACTGTAACGTCAGCTGTAATATACACAACTTGGCAAGATCTATTTTTAATTGTTGCTTTGTTCCCTTATTTCTTTTCTTTTGAATTTAGTGCTAGCTTTTTGCTTCAGTGATTTGACATTCTTTGTATTCCAAATTTGCCCTGTGCCCCCAGCGGGGTGCCCCTCTTAATTTGCTAGAAGCAAGTGGTGGAGGTCCTGTCTCCTCTTATCTTGACCCTTGAAACCTTTACCCTGAACTAGTGTCTGTGCACTTCTTGCTTCTTTTGATGCACTAGGCTAGAAAATCACTAGCTTGTAAGCAATTTACTAGTGTGTAAAGGGAAAGAACCTAAAACATGAGTTTACATGTTAGGTCATCATGTCTTTCTTCTCTTGATGCATCACACTAGTCCAGTACTTTCACATTAACATACCATCATGTGAAAATAAAACACACCCTTGCTACTTCCATCAGAATTAAAACATTAGAAGAAGCCAGATTCTATGCCCCTCTATGAAAAGCTGAAGTTTTGGGATTTTGTTGGTCTGGTGTTAACACAATATCACATTCATCACAGGAGTTGCACCTGAATAAACCACAAGACTTCTAAAACACTAAACTTATCTTGGACAGATGAGACCAAAGTAAAAACATTTGGCCATAATGACTGACACCAGTCAGTCATTATGGCCAAATGATGACTGATTGCCAAATGAGGACAAAATTAAACACGCATATCAGCACAGATATCATGTGTTGTGGAATGAGAACCCAAGTGCAGACACTGAGGCACGGTACTTATTGAAAGGGTTTTTTCAGGTGTAATAGAAGTCCACAGAAAGGCAGGATAAAGTGAAGTATATAAATATAAATGGAAGACAAGCTGGAGATGATAACAGGAACTCAGTGGAAGGATAACAGCTGTCACAACAAAGAGAATAAATTGATTAGAGGCATTGGGAAAAAGTGGGTGAAGAAACAGCTGCAGTGAAGCAAAGAAAATACGATAGATGAACAAAAACTATCAAAGCAGAAGCGACAAACAACCACCAAAATAAAACAGGAAGTAACTTAACAAACGTGGGACTTAACAAACATCAAAAACAAAAGGAACCCAAGGTTATCTGTAACTGAGAACTGAGGGCATGAAACACAAAAAACAATAAGGAGTCTATAAAAAGCACTAGAAGATAGAACTCATAAGCACAAGAAAAAGAATAAAGCAAGAAAATAAACCCAGATAGCAACATATTCTGGGATGGATCTGCCCTCAGGTCAGCAGATCCGCCCCACTTTCTGGCATCTGGACAGGATCCAGTCCACCTACGGAGAGGGTACACCTGCGTGTCTGCTATTCTCTTTTTTTCTTTTTTCCATAAGCAGTGGATTGGGCAGCGGCACTTCTCTAAAGAGGTAAGTACTGTACACTTTTGTGTCAAATATACTTCATTCATGAAGTTACCATTTCAGTGAACATATAATAAAAGGTTAAATGTTAAAAAAGCCCCTGAGTGGTTTATTTTGGTGTGGCAGGTGCGGTGATAAAGTTATCTGTCCCGCTAGCTGTTACTCCAGGGTTGAACACGTGAAGGAATTTCCCCCCCATTCCAGTAGAAACTGCCGGTAAAGTTAAGCTAACACTGCCTTTTCTGTTCTCCACATCTGAGCACATCCATTACATTAAAGTGAGTATCATAAGTTGAATTGTTATGTCAGAGTTTGAGCCACCATTTTGGGCGACAGTTGATAATTTGTTGGCCATAAAATTATCCTGATTGAGCTGTTAACAGTTCCTTTTCAAACATAGCCATGCATTTATAGGCAGCTTCTACCACATTGCTTGATTCTTAAGAAAAGGTCAAAATACTCCAGAAAATTCTGAATTGGCCCTTTTTCCTCTCTGATTTATCGGCACATTAAAGGGCAACAATAAGAAATTTGTAACAGCAGCGTCATCCTCTGAATGTTTCATCACACTGTGAGACATGTTCTTATCTTTCAAGACCAATTAGATGGAGTTATGATCAAGACACTGCGTTATTTATTTATTTTGTCTTCAATTCACCAACTCATCATATTTACCTCAACTTGAGTTCATGCATGATCCAGTTTTTGGTTTCTTTTTATCGAATGCCCCTCTCGGTCCTTACACATAAAATCGTGTTGAATAATATTAAAAACAGTTAACTAATCAGGGACGATCTTGATCTTGATCTGAATAAGCCCTAGACCATATAAATGTCACCACTTTCTTTCAGACTAAGAATAATACAGAATAATATCTTTATTAATTATATTATACATCTGTGCTGATCTGTGTTGATCTTATTCAGGGCCTGTTTCATCTTTGCACACTGCCTCGGGAAAATAAGGTAAATACAGTTTGAACTTTGCTTCAGTCACGTGTGTCTTTTTAATTTTTTGTGAACATCTGGAATCACTGGAATCCACTACAACAGCACCAGTCTCAGTTATTCGTGTTTTTTTTTTTCTTTGCTTTTAGTACTGAGTCTATTTTTGCATCGGTAAAATATAAATTATGAGCTAACTATGAAGTGTTAACACTCTGTGTTAAAGTCATGTGCACATGCAGAGTCAGAAGGAAAACGGAGGATGAAAATCTATCATGGTCTTTTACGGTTAGAGCAATGAATCTGAGTTACCTCACATGTGTATTTTCCTGTTGTGGGGGTTAATTAAACCCCCACCAAAAATAAATCTGGGTAAAGCAATTTTTAATTACAGTTTTCTTTTGATTGGAGGCTAGGTGAGAAGTGCCAGATTTCTTTTTTATCCAGGAGAACTCTAAAACAGCAGAAGGTGTTTTAAAATGTAACAAGAAATCAGCCAGATATCAGTGAACATTCAATCAGACAACTGCTTGCTATGAATCTTACATGTCTGACAAAACGAACAACATATGAAATGATGTGATGTGTGATTATACGATATTAAGAGGAAGTTTTTTCTCTCTCTGTCTGCTCTCCAGTATAGATTTCCTCCCTGGCTGCCATCTTTGCTTTGAAGATGTTGGAGGAAGATCAATTAGAAGGGGAAGAAAACGTCAGGTAGATGCATCAAAGACATTACTTCTCTGTAAGTGATAATGTTTGAACATGAATTTGACACCACAGAGCAATGCTGTGATCAAACTGACATCTGAACTGATGACTTTAAAAAAAGAAGTCATGCTAATTTATTTGATTGAGACCATTGAACTGAGTCCATGGGCTGAACATTAAACTTCCAGAGAGTTCAGAGCAGTCAATAATATCACTGTACAGATATCTACTAAGATCCCAAACACACTGATCTATTTGTAGCAAATTATTGAATAATATAATATTTATTCAGGATTCAGTTTTTTCTACCTATTTTTATATTTATATTTATGATTAAGGGTCACTGCTGGCAGTGTGAGATTTTAATCAAAGTGTATCAGAGGGAAAGTGCTTTTTTTTTTTGGACACTCAGGCTGCGGACAGCTGACAACAACAACAGCAATACGTCACGATGAACGGATCGAAAACATATCCGTATCGGATCTGGCCCGTTTGAGCTGGGAAATGACGAATCAGGTCCAGCTACGGCAAAGAGGAGCCAGGACGACAGGTCAGGAGGGAGATATCGTCACCCCCACTCAAGATTGGGTACCAAGCCCAAAGTATGATGGAAGAAGGAGCGTTGAGTGTGAAAGGAACTGACCTGAAAGACAGAATCATGGCGAAGATGAAAACCTGGACACTCCGTAGCCGGTTACCAAGAATATGTGAAGTACCCCCTGAAGGTCTACTGGAAGATGTGAATGCAGCACTATGGGCAATCCCTACTACGACCCTCAACAAGTCTAATCAGCTGAAATACACCACAGCCTCAGTGATCAGTGAAATGGTTGACTACAAGGTGAACAGCCACAAGGAGCAGTACCCTCCATGGAGAAGGAGACTAGAGGACACCTAGAATGGCTACCTGAAGGGCAGACAATCCTGATTCCCAAGGACGCTTTGCCTATTCCTACCTGGGAACAGTCTCCCAGAGCTAAAATGTACATAAGAAATATACTATATGTATATAGTTATAATAATAATAATAATAAACTTTATTTATAAAGCACACTAAAAAACCAAGGGTATACCAAGGTGCTTGACAAAAATAAAATAGGAAAAGGGAGATGGGAGGGAAAAGAGAAAGGACCTGGCACGTATCAATTATAAAACCTTGACAATCATAAGATATAAAAGTAGTTCACAAGCATAACGGATAAAAATGTACCAACGCACACCAAGTGTTAACTAGGTGGAAAGGCAAGATTAAACAAATAAGTCTTCAGCCGTGATTTAAACAGTGGCAGAGAGTCAGACGCCCGGATAGCAACAGGAAGGTTGTTCCATAAGACCGGGGCAGCTACAGCAAACGCGCGGTCACCGCGAGACTTCAGCCGAGAACGAGGTTGCTCCAGAAGAATTTGGGTAGCAGATCTAAGTGCTCTGACAGGAGTGTGTAACCTGAGAAGCTCATTGAGGTAGCTCGGCACCAAATTATTAATGGTTTTGTAGGTGAAAAGTAATATTTTAAATTGAATACGGTATTTAATTGGAAGCCAGTGCAAGCCAGCAAGAACAGGAGTGATGGAAGAAAACTTCCTGCTACCTGTCAAAAGGCGTGCCGCCGCATTCTGGACAGTCTGCAATCTAACGAGAAGGGTGGAGGAAAGGCCAATGTAAAGAGAGTTGCAGTAGTCCAACCTGGAGGTCACGAATGCGTGAATGAGTTTTTCCAGGTCATTGTGCGGAATGTAGCGCTTAGCCTTAGAAATGAGGTGCAGCTGATTAAAACTAGACCTCACAACAGCAGACACTTGCTTGTCAAATTTAAGCGAGCTATCCAGTAGTATGCCCAAATTACTGGCATAATCAGAAGGAGAGCTAGCAAAAGGCATCAGAGCAGCACACAGTTGGTCGCGGGGGATTTTACTATCAAACACCACGATCTCCGTTTTCTTTTCGTTCAGGACAAGAGAATTACTCTTGAACCAATCTTTAACCTCACACATGCATTCACAAAAATAGTGAAAAGACATAGCAAGATCGTCAGTAATCTCAAAATAAATCTGTATATCATCAGCATAGCAATGAAAGGCAATATTATATTTCTCAAAAATTGCTCCAAGAGGGAGCAGATATAGCGAAAAGAGAATAGGGCCTAATACAGATCCTTGAGGCACACCACAGCGTACAGGTACCGAGGAAGATGAGAAGTTGCCCAAATTAACCGAAAAAGACCTGTCAGCAAAATAAGATTTAAACCAGTTGAGGGCAGTGCCTCTTATACCCACAGTATGCTCAAGTCTTAGTAGAAGAATGTTATGATCAACCATATCAAAAGCAGAGGAAAGGTCCAATAAAACCAGGACCACAGAGCGTCCAGAGTCAGTGCTTACAAATAGGTCATTGAGAACTCTAAGCAAGGCCGTTTCAGTGCTATGCCGTGGCTTAAAGGCAGACTGAAATTTCTCTGCAATGTTGTTCGCGTCTAGGTACGCCTGAAGCTGAGAGAGAACTAGTCGCTCCAGGATCTTGGACAGAAACGGAAGCTTAGAGATTGGTCGATAGTTCAAAAGATCATAACAATCAAGATTCTTTTTTTTCAGAATAGGCTGGACTACAGCATGCTTAAAGGCCAGTGGGACAGATCCAGAGAGTAGAGAAAAATTCATTAAGAATAGAATGCTCGGTCCAATTACATCAAAGCAGCCCTTAATGCGTGATGGGAGAATATCAAACACAGTATTGGTGTTTTTCAGTTGATCAACCAGCTGCTTCAGAGTCGAAAGCGACACGGGCTCAAATTGATGAAAAGTTGAATTACACTCAGAGGAAAAGACGGGATAAGAGGCAGACGAAGAGGAAAGCTTAAGGGATGAAACCTTATCTAAAAAAAGAATTTGAAAACGCTCACAAAGAGCTTGTGAATACAGTAAAGGCATATCAGGACAGGGATTAACAACAGAATTAAAAATTTTAAATAGCATATGGGGGTTATGACCATTAGCCAGAATGACTTTGGAAAGAAAAGATGCCTTAGCCATTCTAGCAGCAGTTTGAAACTGTGAGCGGCTGGTCCGTAACATATCATAAGAAACCTGAAGTTTATCTTTTTTCCACCTCCTCTCATCCCGGCGACAGACACGTCGTAAGGCACGTGTAGTATCATTTAGCCAGCAATGAGAGTAGGTTCTAGGGCGCTTCATTTTGATGGGAGCAACAGAATCAAGAATAAAAGAACAGACAGATAACAGGATATTAGCACAACCATCAACCGAACAGAGAGAACAGTCGTCAGGTACAGCCAAATCAGAGGTAGATGAAAATAATGATAACAAAGTATCAGCATAACCATCAGATGAGCGAACTGAGCAACAGTCAGGAATTATAGGCGCCAAATCTAAAAAAGACACAGCAAACTTTACCACAGCTTCAGAGCTGAGTACGCGTAGTGGACGAGAAAGAGCTCCAGGGTGCAGTCCAGCGGCAGATAAGCCAATATCAAAGGAAATTAGAAAATGATCTGAAATCCCAGCGTCATTTATATCCTTAATACAAATATCCAGGCCATACGTAAAAACCAAGTCCAAAATATGGCCTTTAACGTGGGTTGGTTCATTTACCCATTGAAGGAGGTTAAAAGAGTCCATTAAAGCAAGAAAGTCTTTAGCAAGCAGGTCATCCTTACAACAGATGTGTATGTTAAAATCACCAAGAATAAGAACAGAATCATATTTAAAAAGAACGGAACCCAAGAAGTCGGCAAAGTCCGAGATAAAACACTTGTTATATTTGGGCGGTCGATAGACCAACACACATAAAGTGGTCATGGAAGCAGTCATCTCCAATAACTGAACTTCAAAACTAGCAAAGTTAGGCGAGGACAGTTGCCGAACATTATATACGTTTTTAAAAACCGAGGCTAAACCACCTCCCCTACCAGAAAGCCTCGGTGAACTAAAAAAGGCACAGTCCAAAGGAAGAAGTTCAGAGAAAGGAATGAGCTCACCAGGGCGAATCCAGGTTTCTGTAAGGAATAAAGCATCAAGGCCACTAGTAGAGAATAAGTCATTTAAAACAAAGGTCTTATTTACCAGCGACCTGACATTAAGCAGTGCCATCCGTGGCCAGGGTACTAAGTCACCTCTAGAAGCACGACGCAGAGTGCATAGATTGCTTCGACAAACTCCCCGTCGGCGCGATGTTATCCAAATCCGAGTAGGAAAGCGTGTCGCAGAGCGGGCAGATGATCAGCCGGGTAAACGGACGCGACGGCCACTCCGTCTTCCCCGCTTCCTGTAGCGTTTCTTGTGGAGACTAGGAAGCGGTAGGTAGGAGAAGCCGCAGGACGAATCCAGTTGTGGTAAGTTAGCACTGCCCACACTCCAGCAGGGGTCGGCCCGAAACGAATGGAGAGTACGAAGATTTAAAAGTGTTTGCCTGTCATATGTAATCAGTCCACAACCACTAGATAAACATAAGACTAGAAAAATAAAGATAAAAAACACAGTGCCGAGGTCCATAAGGGAAGGTAAGGGAAAAAGGGAGGGTAAAAAGCGGCGAGACGGACGGCAAGCCAAGTACACCGGCGCCATCTTGCATATAAAAAACTATAACTATAACTTCTATATAATTATAGAAGTTATAGTATTTTATATATAAACATACCTCACAGCACAAGCATACTCCCAACCTTTTATAAGACTGTATTATACATTGTTATATAGATATAGATATATATAGTGTTTGTTTGTTTTTTATTAATAAAAAACATCAAGAAGTCACAAGCAAAAAGAGAACACACCATGGCACATGTTTAAACATAGAAAGGTTTATTCATCAAAATGATTTATTATTAAAATAGACATAACTTAATTTTTTCACCCCCCACCCCCCAAAATACATATTCAAAGTACCATATCAGCCCAATATTAGACAGAACTGTCACATGATGCCAAACAGAAACTATCAATTCAGCTCTGTAGAGTGTTCGATCATAATAAAGCATTATAAGTTGTAGATTCTTCATATTTTTGGCAACCAGATGTCCTAATAGAAGATTGCATTGAAAAGCTTTGAATAATGAACCATTTTTCAATACAAGCTTCAGTGCTTCAGAAAGCTTCATTTGGCCTTCACTACTGTTTAGCATGGAAATTTTATAAAATGAAAATTTACAGCTTACATGTAATATGCCATTCATTCAGTTTTAAAATCAGATACTCATCTGAGAAAGTCCATAAAAAGTTGCAGTTGCTGTACTTCAGCTTCTAGTGTGAGGGTCATTATTCAAAAAGGTAATGTACAGTGGTCTCTCGTTTATTGCGGGAGTTATGTTCTAAAAATAACACGCGATAGGTGAAATCCGCAAAGTTGCCAACTTAATTTTTTACAGTTATTATAGATGTTTTAAGGCTGTAAAACCCCTCACTACAGACTTTATACACTTTCCTCAGACAGGCATGAACATTTTCACACGTTTCTCTCTTGTTCAAACACTCTCAAATTTCAAACCTTCGAAGAAAAATAAGTCCAGTATTATAGAATGAAACCAAAGATCAAACCCTGTTTTCAGGTCCAGAACATGGGAATAGAGCAGCTGCGAGCGAATTCATTCAACATTAATGAATCAATGGTAGGGAAGTAGAGGAAGCAATAAGAATGGGTTGAGTAAAGTTTGACTTATCTGACTGTTTTGTTTCGCCTAATGCGCCTTATAATCCCGTGCACCTTATGGTCCAAAAAATATGGTAACTTCCACCTTCCTTTAGCATGTCCAGAAGTCCAAGTTTTTGTGCGATGGTTAGCATCTTCCTCTGCCTTTTGGGTGCTACCGCAGGAGCCTTTGATGGTGCAAAACGTTTCGTTGACATTGTTGTGTTTGTTGAGGAGAAAACTTACAAACATACATTCAGCACTTCAGAGTCACACTGCTAGCGATCGAAGATTTATGTAAATTTGACAAGCTGAACGCATTCTGTACTGTACAGGAGACACAGAGGAGATTGATTGACAACGGTCTACAGCCAATCAGGATGCAGAACACAATTTTAAAAAAATATTGCAGAAAAAAAACAAGCGAAACAGCGAGGGCGCGAAAGGTGACCCGCGAGGCACCACTGTATTACACATTACTCATTTCTTTTTTTTAAAGTAATGCAGTATGTTACATCTTTTTTAGTTTGAGCGCACAACTCAGTATAGACTACATTAGGTTGATTCTGTTCATCTGGACGTAGTGTTTTCAGTGCGAGAAACATTTCGTCACTCATCCAAGTGACTTCTTCAGTCTGGAGACAGGAGACTGAAGTCACTTGGATGAGTGACGAAACACTTCTCCCACCTATGAACATAAAACCAACAACAAAATCAAAGCGGAAAACGCATATAATAAACAATATAGCTGAGTAGAAAATCAAAATATGAGTACAAATATAGAAGTCCTTCATGATCAGGATTATTATAGATGTTTAGCTGTTAGCATCTCACATTTCGGTGCTACCAGGAGTCATGGAGTGCTGTTAGGTTCTTCAGGAAGAATACCTGGATCATGTCAGCTCCTGGTAAGACTAAGACTTAGGCCCTAAGACTGGTTGTGGTTTGCAATATTGATTGATATTGGAGATTGCTGTGGTCTCCAGCCTGGCTCCTCCATCCAGGTTTTCCATCGGGTGTCAGAGTGTGTGAACATTAGTTTAAAAGTGCTTATGGCATAGAAAAAGCACTTATATGAATGGGTGAATGAGCCTTGTAGTAAGATAATTTTAGCAAACTCTATTGTTTATCTATCTTTATCACTAGGGGCTTGAATTTCATTTTATGTACTGGTTATGACTGTCATAATCTGTGGGTGCAGACGGTGTGGAGGGTGTTTGCAGGACCCAGGTCGGACACAGAAGAAGAGACAAAATTAACTTTAAACAAAAAGCGAGCGTTTTATTGTGACTGGAGATCATGAACAAAACAAAATGAGAGCAGAACAGGAGCAACAACTAAACAGGATCCTAAACTGGGAAGAAACTAAGAACTGTGAAGACTATGACTATGAAGACTGTGACGACTATGAACAAGACTTTGTGCCGGAACATGAAAGAATTATGAAACATATACAAGAACAAGCAACATGAATCATGTCCTGCACAGAATCTTGAAACCTGACATAACATAGGGGGTGGAACACAGACGACACGACACTGACAAAGAGAAACACGGGGCTTAAATACACTGAGGGATAATGAGGGGAATGAGACAGAAGGAGAGCACAGCTGGGAGTAATCTGACATGACAAGACCAAGGGGAAGAAAAACTTAATACACTGACATAGGACACAGACTTTCAAAGTAAAACAGAAAACATAAGAGACGCGGACTTGACCAGGGGATACAGCTGACAGGGGAGACAGCAACCCTAGAACACAGAAACAGAAACCAAAAGACTAGAAAAGATAAACTATGACAAAATCAAAATTCAATAAAGATACATCTTGGTTTGTGTGCTTGGTTCTCTGTGTGTTGTAGACTTGTAGTCAAGACCACCTAAACCGAGACCAAGACAATACCAAGACCAGAGGGTATTAAGACCAAGACCGAGACCAAGTCGAGACGAGACCAAGACCGAGACCAAGTCGAGACAAAAAAGTCTTTAAACTGCAGCCAGACGCTGCTTCGTTTACGGATGTCAGACATATTTATGTGTTTTTACCATGCACTCACACAGCCCTCCTCATCGCTGTCTACTGTCTTACTCACTTACTGAGAGGACAGACACACGCTCCACTTGACTGTCGCGTCTCTCACGCTCTCTGTTTTTCACATAATGATATTATCCTATATCCTCGCATGTGATTGGCCAGCTGAGCCACTGTGTGAGAGCTGAGCAGCGAAAGGAAATTAAATGAGAAGCCAGCTCTCGCTCAATGGGAGTCAACTCTGATTCACTACAAAGCAATCTCTAAGCACGGCTCTTAGAGCTGATGCTTTTGCACATCACACATTATCGAACGTTACGTTGTGTGTCATGGATACTGTTGACTCCAGAGGCGGAGCCAGACATTTTATACACCCGGGGCTTAGCCCTAAAGGGTAGTGTGCATGTGGGATTGGGGGGGGGTTAGAAATGACTGAAAGATTAATAGGCTCTGTTTTGAGTTTTGTTCAAAAAAGAATGACTTCATATAGGAAAAAAGTATATATCACATATGCAGGACACCTTAAACTAGTTTTTTAATTAAGCAGCAAGGCAGAACAAAATCAGGGCTGCATCAAGACACGAGGACTAAACCCCAATTCAACCAGACCCAGAACTGATCCGGAATTAGAACAGGACTACAACAGTTCAAAATCAGGACTACAGGCAGCAGCTTCTCCCTCCTCGCTCACATGCGTAAGTGCTGTGCTCAGTCACCTAGTGCCTGAGCTCGGATCATACCAAAATTAGGGGGAATTTACGACTGTGCACTATGTGCTTCGAATATTGTGTGTAGTTTTTGTTTTATACAGTTGTCAGTCAGGCATCTAACTATGAAACAAATTACACTCCAAAAGACCCCGGGCTTCTGAAAAAAAATGACACGGGCTTAAGCCCAGTAAGCCCCCCCCGCTCCGCTGATGGTTGACTCCAAATCTCCCGACCACCATGTCGATCTGAGAAAGCAAGACCGAGATAGCGAGACCAAGACAAGACCGAGGAATCCGAGACCAAGACAAGATCAAGACCACGCAAAAGTGGTCAAGAGCCCGGTCTCAAGACCAAGACTGGTCTCGAGACATCCAACTCTACTGTGTGGGTGTGTTTACCTAGTGTGAAATGATCGGGACCCCATGCAGCTTCAGGTGACAGTTTTGCACCCTTTATTTACTAAACGACATTCGGTTTTTTCATTTTGACATCAGGGCAGTCAGCTTTCCAGCTGCTTGCCTGCTCCTCACCTCTCTCCCCTCCTAGGTCCCAGTGTCAATGAAAAAAGGGGAGAACCTGATTACTGAGTGGCAGCAGCTGCGCAGCCAGCTACCCTGGCACTGCCCCTTAATAAATAAATAAATAAAATTTTATTTATATAGCACTTTTCTAGACAGAATCACAAAGTGCTGCACATAAGATAACAAATAATAAAAGCGTAAAACAGACAATATAAAACAGGCAGACATTTAACCAAAAACAGTTTTAAAAAGGTGAGTTTTGAGTTGTTTTTTAAAAACAACTACCGGGTCCACAGTTCTTGATGTATGAGGGAGAGAGTTCCACAGTCTCGGAGTCACAGTGGCAAAAGCTCTGTCACCCTTTGTTCTCATCATCATTTTTTATACTATTTTATTATTGTTTTTGCTATTTGTGCTAATTTTATTATTTTAATGTCATTTTAATAATCATTTAGATATATATATTATTTATTTTATATTATTATTTTTCTTATTTTTTAACATGCTCAATGTATCATTTTGGCATGTCAAGTGTACAGCACTTTGTGTTCAGCTGGGGGCTGATCTGAAAGTGCTATATACATAAATTGCTTGCTTGCTTGCTTTGTTCTCATCTTAGTCTGTTTTATAGCAAGTAAGCCCTGATCAGATGACCTCAGGGACCTGCTGGGGTCAGCTGTAGCAGATCGGAGATGTAGGGTGGTGCCAGTCCATGCAAGGCTCTAAATGTCAAGACCAGGATCTTAAAATGTACTCTAAATTCAACAGGAAGCCAGTGTAGCTGAAATAGCAATGGTGTCACATGTGAATACTTGGAGGATTTTGTCAACAGCCTAGCTGCAGGGTTTTGCACAGCCTGCAGATGATCCAGAGAACCTTTGCTTAGACACATAAACAAAGAGTTACAATAGTCCAAGCGTGAGGAAATAAATGCATGTATAGCAATCTCCAGTTCAGGGCGAGATAAAATAGGGCTGAACTTAGCCACATTTCTTTTCTTTTTTTTCTTTTTTTTTCTTTTTTTTTTGGCCTGTCCCGTTTGGTTCTTTTGCCATCAGAATTATTGTCTAAAGGCAAAGAAAGATGCCCAACGGGTTTACTTTACCAAATGGACCATCCCAGCCTTGCCGTATTGGTCTATTTGATTCACCTTTGCTTTTATTGTTTATTTTATTTTCATTTGCTGAACACGGGACAGACTTGACTGGAGAAAAGAAAGGGGAGAAAGAAAGAGGGAAAGAAAAACAGCGGGGAAGAGGGACGGTGATAAAGGGCAAAAACCAACAAAACAAACAGACAAAAAATACATATATCAATCACCTGGATCACCTGTTGAGAAAGAAAAAAGAGAAAACAAGCAAAAAAAAAGAGAGCAATATAATAAACAACATCATCGCGATGATCTATGTGAATATAACAGTAAATACTAAATATTAAATATTATTGTGCAGCACGTAAGATTGACAGCGCACAGTGTGCTTTGAGGTAAGAGCCAAAAAGGGTGTAGTTTGTGTGTGTGAGCACCCGTGTGTACACCTGTGAGCATGAGCGTGCTTGTTTTTAAAAGGTTCCTTCATGTAATGATCTGCTAGAGGGTGTGGGGGGGCCACAGCCCCGTCCTCCAGGGCATGAAGCAGGTATGGAGGAGATCAAAACTCCAGACATCCAGAGGCCCTCAGAGCACAAGAGACCAAGGAAGACCAACAGAGGGGCAGCCGTGCCACTATCCCAGAAAGAGCTGAGGAGAGCCCCAGATGAGGGGCCGCTCAGCAGCCGCGGAGCAGAAGCCAGGGGGGGTTGCAGTGACGTGCCCGTGAGCTCCTCCGGCAGCCAGCTGTGCCAGAGTGGCCGAGCCCCAGGCCGAGAGGCCGAGGGCACCCCACCCCCGAAGTGGCCCGAGCGAGCCCCAGGCTCCAGGCCCCGACAAGCAGCCACCAGGAGTGAGCCGGTGGGTACCTGGACGCCCATCCCCGGACACAAAGAACCACCAACGCACCGATGTCTGAGGGTGTCCGCCACCGGCAGGGGGAGTGGTGGGGGAAGATAGGCCTCCAAACCTTGTAGGGCCTGAGATGTCCCCAGAGAGGTGGCGTCTGATACCCAACCTGACATATAGACACAAACAAACAGGCACACACAGATACAAACATCCATTCCCACCCTCATGCTCTCATATGCAATTACTCAACACTCACCCAACGTGAAGACAGACATAAATAGACACTGTACACACAATCACACTCCCCAAGCGTACTCTATACCCCAGGTCTAGGTACCCTTGCCCCTGGAGGGGGAAACTGCACCCAGACACAGGTGGTGTTACCCTTTTCCCTGCAGTGGGGAGAAGCAGACCGCCCCGACTCCGCAGCAGCAGGGAGGCCCCACATTCCAGACCCCAATCGGACGGCCAACTCCTCCTCCCAGCCCCCCCGCCCCAACAGGCAACAGAGAACGGGTGTGTGTGAAGACTCCAAACCTCCCTCCACCTGCTCATATGCAGTGTTGATGCATGTGTGTTCTAAGGTGCATTTAAAACCCAGGCGGGCATGGAGCAGTTGAAGAGCCCCCCAGGTGGCTCGATGCACCGGCCATATTTCTTAAATGATAAAAACAAGAGATCCAGAGATTTCACATGCCCATCCAATGTGAGAGTCGGGTCAAAAGTGACACCTAAATTCCTGATAGAGGATACACAGAAAGAGGACCAAGGGCTTTCACTATCTGGGATAAAAATCTGTCCGGAGCACATATGAGGACTTTAGTTTTCCCTTCGTTGAGTTGGAGGAAATTTACAGCCATCCAACGCTTGATGGAATCTAAGCAGTCATTTAGAAGCTGAAGCTTAGATAAATCCTGGGGCTTAAAAGAGATGTACAACTGAATATCATCAGCATAACAGTGATAAGAAATGTCCTCAAAAGAGCCCAATATATGCTGGAGGGGGAGAAGATATATTAAGAACAATAAAGGCCCCAAAACCGAACCCTGAGGGACACCACAAGTAAGGGAGGTAGAGGATGACCTAAAATCGGAGACCACCAAAGAAAAAGATCGGCTATGTAGATATGAGGAGAACCACTCTAAGGCAGTACCCGATACACCAACCCAATGTTTAAGCCTTTCAAGAAGGATGTGGTGGTCAACAGTGTCAAAAGCCGATGTTAGGTCCAACATAAGTAGGACCGAGCATTTTCCTGCATCATTATTCATCAAAATGTCACTTGAAACCCTAAGAAGGGCTGTTTCTGTGGCGTGAGCTCTGCGAAAGCCGGACTGAAACTTATCGCAAATGTTATGTTTGTCCAGAGCCGCTATAAGTTGCTTAGCCACAACCTTTTCTAGAAGCTTAGCAATTAACGGTAATTTAGAGATAGGTCTGTCGCTGCTCCAAAGAGAGGAGTCTAACTGAGGTTTTTTTAAAAGTGGGAGAATAGCAGCATTTTTAAAATGAACCAGAACTATACCAGACGCCAGTGAAGGGTTGATTAGAGTGAGCGCAGATGGACCAACAGCCTGGAAGACATTTTTGAATAATGATGCAGGTACAATGTCAAGTGGACAAGAGGATGCTTTCACTGAATTCACTAGTTTTACCAGCTCAGGTAGTGAAACAGGAGAGAAAGTATCCAAAATGACAGGGCGTGATGCGGTGGAGATAGACATAACAGGTGATGAATGAGAAAAGTCCATTCCTATGTTATTAATCTTTGCAAGAAGAAAAGAAAGAAAACTGTCACAGTCCTGATTTGATGAAATAGGGGCCGCGGGAAGAGCAGGAGTAACAATGCCACTAATGGTGTTAAATAGCACCATAGGATTACCTCTGCTCTTTGCAACCAAGTGTGAGAAACAGGCAGCCCTCGCATCTCTGATAGCATTATTAAAAGAAGCTAAAAGGTCCTTTAGGTAGAGGAGATGAACATTTAGGTGAGTTTTCCTCCACCTAAATGCACATCCACTTTACGACAATCACGTTTTAGACAACGAATACTGTCATTTAGCCAAGGAGGAGATTTGCAAGCAGAAACTCTCCTCGTTTTAACCGGACAAATTTCATCTAAAATAAGGAGGGGGACAGAATGAGAGAAGAAGAAACAGCTGCAGCGTAAAGACACAGAATAAATCCAGCTTTGTGTCTTTTTCCATTCTAGCTGAAGTCCGGGACAAACTGTGTTCCTTTTCAGCTCAATACACAGCGCGTAATATTTTCTCTGAATACGGGACGATTCCGTTTTTACGGGACGGTTGGCAACTCTACTAACTAACCTTATGAATAAAATAAAGTTCACTATCAGTAACATCATAGCACCCACCCAGCTGTATAGAAACTCCATCATGCTAGCTAGCACGCAGTACGAGTTATTGTAACTGACTGTAAAAAGTCAGCACAACAAAAATAAACTCCACCTAAACTTGGTTTATATCTGACCCAGATAGACTGCAGCTCATAACTTCTTACCTGAAGTTCAGTTCACCTGACACTCGGACCAGCGGCCGCCTCGGGTCTCTCCTCCTCCTGCCTCCCCTTCCCTC
The DNA here is from genome assembly GCF_036321145.2 of Pelmatolapia mariae. Lineage (NCBI taxonomy): Eukaryota > Metazoa > Chordata > Actinopteri > Cichliformes > Cichlidae > Pelmatolapia > Pelmatolapia mariae. The sequence continues at coordinate 42,193,967 of NC_086244.1, forward strand.
ATCCACCTGCTGGCCTCTGTGAAAGCTCCACCATGGAAACCACCAACAAACAACTGAGTTATTTTTACACATCGGCCAATCCACCAGCTTTCATTGTTTATACCGTTACAACAAAACAAAAAATGCCCGGTATGCCCGATGGCCAGTCCAGCTCTGAGGTGATAGATCTGAGAAAGGCCTCCCCTGTCCAATCAAATCACTTCATAGTCAATGTCCCCCACTCACCGTGTGACCATGAAGGATCCTTGCCACTTGGCGAGTAATTTCGAGCTAGAAGGAGGAAGTAACACAAGCACTTTATCTCCCTGGTGAAAATTGCCTGAGTCTAGTCCCTCTGTTGTACTAGCGCTGTTGCTGCTCCTGGGCCTGGAGCAAATTCTCTTGTGATAACCTCCCCAAAGTGTGCAGCTTTGCTGTCAGGTTCAGGACATACTGAATCTCATTTTTAGCCAGGCTGGAACCATCCTCCCAGTTTTCCTTAATAAGGTCGAGCACCCCCTGTAGCTTCCCGCCGAACAGTAACTCAAAGGTAGAAAATCCCGTGGAGGTCTAGGGCACCTCCCGCACTGCAAACAACAGAGGGTCCAACCAGCGATCCTAATTGTGTTCATCCTTGTGAATGAACTTACAAATCATGGATTTTAAAGTCTTATTCAGCCGCTCCACCAACCCATCAGTCTGTGTGCAAAACATAAACGACGTGCCCTGGTCAGTCAGTATCTCTTTCAGGATGCCGACTCGGGAGATGACTTGAAACAGCACCTGGGCAACACTCTTTGCAGAGTAGCAGCAACACTGCTTCCATGTATCGCATTGCATAATCCAACAGAACTAATACAAAGCGTTAGCCGCATGAAATGGCCCAATGAGGTCCATGCCAATGCACTCAAATGGGACCTGCACTAAGGGAAGTGGGCGTAATGGTGCTGACATTCCATGCAGCTAGTCACGGCTGGATGGCCACCTTTCTCCACACCCTCCACCCTGTTGGCAAGGTAAATGGTAAAATGGTAAATGGCCTGTATTTATATAGCGCTTTAATAGTCCTAAGGACACCAAAGCGCTTTACATATCCAGTCATCCACCCATTCACACACACATTCACACACACTGGTGATGGCAAGCTACGTTGTAGCCACAGCCACCCTGGGGCGCACTGACAGAGGCGAGGCTGCCGGACACTGGCGCCACCGGGCCCTCTGACCACCACCAGTAGGCAACGGGTGAAGTGTCTTGCCCAAGGACACAACGACCGAAACTGTCCAAGCCGGGGCTCGAACCGGCAACCTTCCGATTACAAGGCGAACTCCCAACTCTTGAGCCACGATCGAGGTGATCCTCAGCCAGAGTGACCGCAGCCTCCAGGCTGCCGATGTCAGTGGAGCCATCGCGCCGTTTCCCCTGACAGCCCAATCCACAAACTGCTCAAGGACCACCATTGCCAGCATGCAGGTCTCCCCCTCTGATGGCCCGGGCTGGAGCCACTTTGCAGCTGCATCATGCAGCTTCCGGGCCCACGTGAACAGCCAGTCCTGCCCCATTATCTGAATGCAATGATCCGCGATGACCTTCCATGGAGAGACCTAGGCTATCCAGAATGGTCCGGCAGACGTCCTCAAACACCTGTGGGCCTCCCCCACAGCATTTACAGCAGCCACAATGGCCACTCTGCTGCAGCCCACTGGCACACATCTGCCATGGCCTGGAAGGTGTCCAGAAACACCTGTGGGGCCTCACCCTCTCTCAGTTGGTGCATAGTCACTGCCAGCATAGGAAGGGGGACAGCCCATTGTACCCTGCTGGCCAACCTCCCCCCACCCTGCCTGGTTAATCAGTGGTCATCCAGCCTACTCTTTGAGGCATATCATGGACATCAGACAGCGTGGGAGTGGACTTCAATATCTGGTGGGCTGGAATGGGTTTGGCCCTTTTCCTGGTATCACTACAAAGATTTCTAATTTGCCTCTTCCTGTGCCTAGGATGGCCCAGCAGAGTTGTGAGAGAGAGTGTGTGTGCTTAAGCTAGGCATACGCTGTGCGATTTTTGGCCAATTTTGACCCAATTTTTCAGTTGTGCGACCGTTTTGGTGATCGGTCCGAGTTTCGCCTTCATCGTGTGTCGTACATCGTGTAGTATACATAAAATGGCCTGTATAGCGCTTTACTAGTCCCTAAGGACCCCAAAGTGCTTTACACACTCAGTCATCCACCCATTCACACACACAGGTGATGGCAAGCTACATTGTAGCCACAGCCACCCTGGGGCGCACTGACAGAGGCGAGGCTGCCGGACACTGGTGCCACCGGGCCCTCTGACCACCACCAGTAGGCAACGGTTGAAGCGTCTTGCCCAAGGACACAACGACCGAGACTGTCCGAGCTGGGGCTCGAACCGGCAACCTTCCGATTACAAGACGAACTGCCAACTCCTGAGCCATGATCGTCCATAGGGTAACGAGAAGCGATTAACACCTCACGACCAGCTCCTGATCATCAATCGCTTGGTCGTGAGGATTTCCTCACAACCGTCGTGAGGGTGTCACCGCAGCTTCTCACACTGCGCATGCGCAAATACATAAATGTCGGCAAAAAAGACAGAGAAGCATGGCAGTGCAACGTATTTTTGTCTGGACACAAGCGATGGAGGCCCAACTGGTTGAACTTTGGCAAGCTCATCCAAGCCTTTTTGATGTGGCTTCACAAAATTACCGTGACCGCAACAAACGTGACAGGAGTTGGATGGAGATTGCTGCCCAATTGCAGCTGCCTGGTAATTTTTTGTCATTAGCAATTTAGCAAAGTTGATGGCGGTAGTGGTGTTTGTGACTGAGTGAAACTGAGTGAAACTGCTCAAACTGAAACCCAGTGGCAGTGGCCAGAAACCACCAACTCCCAAACAGACCTGGATCTTAAAAAATTTGGATTTCTTGAAGGCACATGTTGTCCATAGACAGACGGAGTCCACTCTGAGAGTAAGTTCATAACCAAGTAGTTTAAAAGCATACACACATACACACACCTTATGAAGGGATATTTGTGGGGAATGATGTCAAAGGTAATTCTCAGTTGAAATGTTTTTAGTAAAATAAATGCCACAAAGTATACAGTGTAAAATTAGTATCTGACGTAACTAATACTGTTTAGATCTTTATTTCTGTGTAAATCGCTTTCCCTTTGTCTGCTTTCGGTACGGTTTCCTACAGCTTGGAACAGAGTCAGACGACATAGGCGCAACAGAGGAGGGAGATGAGGATCAGTCCACTATGGGAATTGAAGCAGCTGTCCTTATTTCTTCAAACACCACTAGCCCAGTTTCAGTGAGCCAGGAAGAGGAAAACACCTCAAACAGTCCACCAATCTCAGAGTCCACAGGTCGGCTTGTTAAAAGACCTAGAGTGCAAAAGCATACACCAAAATCAGCAGAGCACAGCATTAAGATGGCCAAACTTTCCCTGCTTCAGCAGATCCAGAAAACACTATCGGGATCTAATGCTGATTCTGAGGAGCTGTTTGGCCAACAAGTAGCCTCAGAGTTGAGAAACATAAAGGACAGAGCTCTACAGCTGCGGCTCAAGAGAAACATAATGAACATGATTTATGACACGCAGGAGGCTGAGCAGGGCAGCCACCACCATTCTCAATTTGCAGGTTTGCAGGTTAGGCCACCTTGGTATCCCACCCAACCTCATCAGGTCCAGCCCCCCCCCCCAGACTGCCAGACCCCATCAACCCAGCCAATGTCCTTTCTGAAAATGCTCAACTCTAAGTAACTTAAATAATACATTTCCAACAGTTATATCTAAGAATATTTTGGAGTTTACTAGTTCAACTTTACCAGTTCCTGCTGTAAACACAGTCCATTGAAATTACAGCTTCATTCAAATGTTTTAAATGTTCCTTGTGACAATTAATTCAAATTGTTCATTTGAATGTTCTTTGTGACACTATTACTATGTGTCTTTCCTATCTCAATTTTGTGGCGTGTTGCAGAGCTATTTGCACAATTTGATGCAAGATATTTTTGTATTTATGTAATAAAGCAAACCATTTTTGCAATTCCCCAGAGGTAGATTTATTGTTGTTAGTATTTACAAAGGGAATTTTTTTATTTTAGTAAATTTTAGAAAGTAAACAAGGAAATTTAAACAAAAAAACAAACAAAAAAAACCCTTTGGTCTACCTACACCATGTCTTCTTGCCATCAAACACTCCCTGCAGTTGAGACAAATTACTCGCAAAGGACATCTCGTTGTTTCTTTGCTTCCACTGATGGGTTCAAGGCAAGGCCCATTGAAATGGACTGAAGCTCTCCCTCCCTTCTCCATGCACCTTCGACCAGCTGATGGTCGGCATCCTCAGAATCCACATAGCCAGGTGGTACATAGGCGTCAGATCTGTGGTCCCGGAGATAGTTGTGCAGACAAAGACATGCAAAGATAATGGTGACAACCTTGTCTGGGTCCAGGCAAATTGTTGTTCTGAAAACTCTGAAGCGATTCGCCAAAATTCTAAAAGCGTTCTCCACAACGCGACGTGCTCTGGACAGACGGTAGTTGTATATTCTCTGATTGGCGTTAAGGTTTCGAAATGGATATGGTTTCATGAGATCTGGTTGGAGGGGATAAGCATCATCTCCAATTAGCATGTGTGGCATCATAGCATCAGCGCCTGGCAGGGCATCAGCAGGGATAAAGTTCAGCGTGCCTGTGTCCATTGCTTCTCTCAGGTCTGAATGGGCAAACACTCCCGCATCAGACACCCTACCTTGTATCCCTGCGCTTGCATACACAAACTTATAATTGGCATCAACAACAGACATAAGGATGATGGAAAACCTGGACTTGTAGTTAAAATACATGCTGCCACTCTTGGAAGGGGGTTGGATGAAGATGTGTTTACCATCTATAGCCCCCAGGCAGTGTCGAAATTGCCACTTGTTTGCAAAGTCTCTGGCAATGGCCTTCCACTCAGACTCAGTTGATGGTGTCTGTGAAAGACAAGTAGAATGCATCAAAAGAATCTGGTGAATTAATGATTTCCTTTCTTAAACATACATTCAAATCACTGTCAGACTAGGAGTTCACTTTACTTTTTTATATACACATGTAACAAAGACTGAAGAACTACATCTGTGACTCAGAATTGTTTTTGGTGAAAACTCGCTGTATTAACTGATGGGACGTTTTTGACAATGTGCAAGTCAATCTTTCAATAGTATGAGCATGGGTAATGTATTTCCTGTCAAAATTACCTTCAAGTAATCTTCATGCAGTGCACAGGTAAGAGCTGTGCATGTTTCCATGACAATCCTGCTCAGTGTGGTGCTTCCAATCCTATGCTGGAAACTTGAGTTGAAGGTTCATTCTTAATGTGATATAGATAGATGACCTTGCCTCATGCCCGGCATTCTATAGTTTAAGGGACTTTATAGGGAGCATTACAGAATTTTCATGTCCACACACTTGCCTGTTGCCAAAAATCGTAGGGTAACTGAAAGCCTTTCCCTGGGGCTGATGGCCTTCCTGAGGTGTGTATCCTTCTTGATGATAGCAGGACTAACCCTCTCCAGTAGATAGTTAAAGTCCTCCACAGACATTCTGAGAAGGTCCCGAAAACCCCTCATATCATCTACCTGTTTACACAGAACAAAGTCAAAGTCAAGAACACACCAATAACAAAGCGACATAATAGATGTTGAATGTTATTGGTAATTAAAGAGTCGGACTGATATTTAACCAATGTTATATAAAGCAGAAAGATGTCCCAAAAATCACTTTAGTAGATGTTCAAGTCATTCACTAGAATGCTACTCAAGTAAAATGTAAAAGTACTGTAGTTAATGGCCAGTAATCCAATTAAATAAAATACTAATAGGCTAAAATTAAATGTTGCCTAATGAAAGTAGACGTGTCAGATGTCTTCAAACATTTACCCATCATCGTGCAGATAAAGTACAGTAGGTAAGTGCAATTTAGCTGTTGCTGCTTACCTCCAGTTCTCGTTGTAGAATTGACAGACCGTACTGCCCACGTTTGCCCAGCCATTTCCTTGTCCATACACGCAGTCGCTTTTTCTTTTTAGATCATTCTGCACACAGAATGGCACACATTGCTAAGGCAGCGCGTTTCTCTTTGGTGAGCATTTTCAAATTCTCAGATTACAGTCTCCCCAGTTTCGGATTCTTCTTCTTCTTCATATTGTTTATTGGCGGTTGACTTCCGGGTTCTTCTTCCGGAAACAACAACATGACGTGTTGTGCATGTACGCACAGTGTGAGCACTCAGGTCGCATCAGAGCATCGGGCAGTATAGTGTGAGACCCTGCATCGTGACCTACGAACTTCTAACCCCTGCGAATCAATCGTACAGTTTGAGCAGGAGCTGAATAACGCTGCCACTTCCCTACCTCAGGTACAATTTTGTACAATTGACTCAGAGAAAGGTGAGCTCTAGTGCTACAGACCCTTATTGGTTTTTGCAGCTAGTGAGCTGTGTGTGTCTGTGTGATTGCTCCTGCTCTATGTTTTAGTGACTAACCCCTTTTTGGACTTACTTTTCAGTTTACTGACCAACACCTGGGTTTCGTTGTTTTTCTTCTTTAAAAGGTGATAGCGGCTTGTCCATCTCTTTTAGTTTAGTTAGTAATAGGAACATTAATAAAACCCTTTAATTTAACAATTTTGGCTTCCTGTCTCTTTTTTTTTTTTACCACGGACACCTTTTGTTACTTCCCCTCATCTCCTGGACTTTTTAAGGGAACATATCAAGTGGGGGCTCGTCCGGGATCGTCCCTCTGAAAAGGGAGTTTGGAATTGGTGGCATTTGGTTTCTGATAATTTTGCTTGTAGGTAGCTGATATAGTGTTAACTTCCCAGTTAAGTTAGGTGCTTTCAGCACAGTTTAAGTTTTTTTTAGCTGAGTTTAAGTTCTTCCGTCTTGTTTATTTGCCTTTCTTGTTTTCAAAGTAATCCTGGGTGGGGATAAGTTCCCTGTTGGGGGTAGGCAATTCAGAGCTCTGGTCACTGAGGCTTTTGCCTTTCAAATCGGCTCGAACCCTGCATGCTCCAGAAGATAGGTAAAGTTTGCTCTGGTTAGGAACTGGGAGGGTTTGATTTGTCGTTTAATGTGTATGCTGCAAGAGATAAGTTGATCAATTATTTCGTCTTAGAATCTGGAAGGACTGTGAAACAGGACAACAGCTTTATCAGTTGTCAGGTAAGTGTGGTTTTCTTAGCTAATCATCTAAAATGCTTCCCCTGATAGTACAATGCTAAAACTTCCTGCGCACATCTTTTCTTAGTTAAAGAAAAGTAAAAATAATAATTGGACCTTAAATATAATCATACATTACAACACAGCTTTAACAGAGTAGTGTTTTTAAGGTAATGCTAAGTTTAAAAAAATAGCATATCAAAAATAATATTTACAAATTTAGTACACAGCTGGATCTGTTGTATGAATTTAATCATTCACAACACCAGCGTCCCTCACAGATGTGAATGTGTTTATCTTCTCTCACTGTATTGGATTGATGTACAAAAATCAATCCAATAATATTTATTAAAAATATTATTATAAAGATATGTACTATTTTTAATAAGAATACTAACAAACTGAAAGTAAGTTTGTATTTACAATTTAAAAAATTCTCCTTTAGCATTAATTACCTGAGGTTCTAACATTCAATTAAAGCAAGCATTTTTGATGACTTTTTTTCTGTTGTTGAATATTAAATCACATTATTACTGAATTACCATTTCTGTCTGTCTGATGACATCACAATTGACATTTCCCATCACAAATCTTGGTCACTTTAGTATTTTCCCCTCAGATTATGTACATTTACCGAAAGCACTATGCCATCCCATCTAATCACAATGTAGTCCCAGTATTAACTATATACTATATGACAACTGTTCACTCGGTCATACTATGCAGAGCAGTAAAACCAGCCTTTCTGTCTAGCTACAAAACCACTGAAGAGGGACAAATTTATTATGTATGTAGTCGTAGCATCGAATTTGTGAAATAAACATGGTATGGCAGTACTAAAACAAGCAAAATGAGTAAACAGATTGAATTTCTTTAATTTTTCTTTCTTCTTTTAGTGACTACTCCTGATCATGTGGTCCACGGGTCCAAGTATATTCTGAAAAGATACCAGAAAGCCCCAAGTCTGTCGCAGAGACAATCAAGTATGACAGTGTGAACAAGACAACCCTGTCACATACCAGCATCACTGTTGAGGTACAGCATGTACAGTGTATTTTTTTTAATCGGTTTTAGATTACTGAAAGCTCTGAAACTATGACCTGCAGCAGTCATAGGCAGTGTGCAAAATATACATAGAGCAGTAATTCCTGAACAGTTCATTATAATTAGTTTCAGTTTTTATTCAGCCCCCTGAACTAGGGCTAAAGGTTTTCACTTCAGTGAAAACTTTTGATTTAAATTTTTCTTTGTTGGTGTACTGTCATGGGCCTGGGTCTGTGACCTGGGGATCATGTGTCATTTTTGAGTTTAATGAATAGTTTTATTCGTCTTTCTTAATCATTTATGGTTGTGGTGTGATCTGCTCGTGGTTCCTCGTTTCCCCTGTGTGTGTTGTTGTGTTTTGCTGCCCCACCAGGCCTGGAGAGTCCCTGCCTTGGAGCCAGCCACACCTCTGATAATCACTCACCTGTTGTCGATCTGCCTAAATCAAGGAGCTCTACTTAAGAGAGCAGTGGAGCAGCAGTCGGCGCAGGATTGTTAAACTAGAAATACAGTTAGTGCGCAGCTCGTGTTTTCAATTACTCTCTGGTTGAAATGGTTAATGTGTTTAGTCGGCCGGTGGATGGGTTAGGGTTAGTTACTCATTGTGGCATCTCTTGTTTCCAGGGTGATTACGGAAACGTGTGGAGGGAGCAGCACACTGTTGAACACAGGCACCGAGGAGGACGAAACACTACCACGCATCACTGAGAGGAATCACGGAATGGGGAATTGGGAGAGCACACACTGTGGATTGTTGGCACTGTTTTCTCTGTAAATAAACACACTTTCTCCATTCTAAAAGTCCAGCATTTGGGTTCTCCTTCAGCCAGCCTTGACATGTACAGAGGGAAAACTATAAAATACGGTGGTTGCCCAAAAACCGATGGACTCAGTTTCTCTAGAAATATCTTTGTACTCTTGTGCCACCTATTCTCAGCTGGTGATACCACAGGTAGCACTGAATTACAGCAGCCTACTGTAGCAAGTGTTCATGCCTGTGAGAGCAGGAGCCTGCTGTAATTGTACGTGACACCAGGTAAGGTCACTTAGTCCCTTTTCATGTGGAAAACCCCCTCTGGTCTTACAGTGACTCATGCACACGCACACGCACACACACACACACACACACACACACACACACACACACACACATTTGGGCATAACATGGCATCAGAGGAATAAAATTGAACTGCCTCTCTAAACACATGTTTTTAAGTTGTTAGTATGACACACACACACACAGACACACACACACACACACACAGTGTAATAGCATTTTTGTTACACATGGCTTGCAGAAACTAAAAGAGCTCTACAATATAAATAAATACAAATAAATATTGGTCAGAATCAGTTGCTTTTTCTGATAAAATGAAATATGTAACAATAGTTAACAGTTACAGTATTACTTCTAAGCATGTAATGAGAAACAATGAGTGACTAAACTCATTATTGTAATTTAGTCATGTTCTGTGTAGTTGAGTGGATATTTTGTCTCTTCTCTTACTTTGATACTTTAAAATCCTAATTTGCTTCAGAGCAGTTCTACACTTTCAATTATGCTGCAACTAAAAGAAAGTTGCAGCATAATTGATTGATTGATCGATCGATCAATCAATCAATCAATCAATTATGCTGCAACTTTTTTTTTAAACCAGTAACCATTTCTATTACTCACAATCCAATGAATCAATGATAGAGTTCCTTTTTTCTATGAAGCCATTTTAACCCATTAATTATAGACCTGAACATTCATAGATGTTAGCTACAAAGAAAGATGTGATAGAACTCAGGACTGGTTCCCATTAGTCTGCTTGCCTATCGATTCCTCTTATCAGTTCTACCTGCACTTGTTCTACAATCAGCTGATTTCTGTTTGTGTGCCAGAGGAGAAAAATAGTGGAGTGGTCTAGATCGTGGATATAGGCAGTACTTTTATTTTTATCACACAAAAGGATGAGCGCATGATGGGAAAGTACACTAAGGAGTACTTTCTGGACTGGACTTCTTTAAGTTTCTTCATTAAAGATAGGGATTTGTGTTGGCGCGTGTGGGTCTGTAGCCTAAGGTGTATATCGGTTAGTAATTATAAGACAATGCATTTCAGGATAGAAACAAGAAAGGTATATAACATCCATCCATCCATCTATTCACTTCCGCTTATCCTTTCCAGGGTCGCGGGGGGCTATCCCAGCTGTCATAGGGCGAAAGGCGGGGTACACCCTGGACAGGTCGCCAGTCTGTCGCAGGGCTAACACATAGAGACACAGACAACCATTCGCACTCACATTCACACCTATGGGCAATTTAGATTGATCAATTAACCTATCCCTACTAACTGCATGTCTTTGGATTGTGGGAGGAAGCCAGAGTACCCGGGGAGAACATGCAAACTCCACACAGAAAGACCCCGGCCTCATGGTAGAATTGAACTCAGGACCTTCTTGCTGTGCGGCAACAGTGCTAACCACCGTGCCATAACATTGTATAACAAATTACTTTTATACAGCGAGTAATTAGGTAATGTACTGCATTTTTTTAAGAAAAGTGATGTGTAACACAGTACGTTTGTTGAGCAACGACCCCTGATCACAGCAAAAAGGGGAAATACTTCCTACATGCACAAACATTTGGCCACACATCATGCAATTAATTTACAGGAATGCAATGTCTTGGATATGGTTCTTAGAATCAGATAGAAACTCTGAGTAATGGCTGGGTGGACTGCAGCTCCCACCTCCAGAGTCCTTCCATTTCTGTCACTGGCCAATCGGTCAGCCTCCTGAACTTTTTGGTACCCTTTGTTTAGTTCCTTTTCCAGGCCAAGCCCCTGGACTCTTTTCTGTTTTGTTTTGACTCTGAGGCTTTTTGTATGGCTTTTGGTTTTGTTAATGTTGGTCTCTGTGTTTGTTAATTCCTGTTTTATTTTTTTATACACCCTTGATCTGTGTGCATTATGTTCAGTTTGTCAGCTGTTTTCCCACCTGTTTCCGCTTCCCTCATACCCTCTGTGTATTCTGTCCGTCCATCCTCATATTTCTCCCTTGTGCTACTTCTCTTTGGATGATTTGTTCCTGGTTCATGTTGTATTATGTTATGCAAATCTGTTTTCCAGCTGTTACATTGTGCTTTGCAAGTCCTGCATTTGGGTCCTAGTCTGCCTACCACACAGCAAACTGTGACAACGGAATTTAAAGGCATCTTTAGTCTACAAGCAATTTGGTATAAGATGAGCAAATATAAATATTTGCTCTACTTTACAATCATATATTCATGCTTCTAAAACACGAAAGATTGTTTGTAGACAACAGGAGAAAAATCAAGGAATAAATGAATGTCTAACGATGCATATTTATTATTGATGCTTATTATTAAAAGAGACGTTAGACATTCTTAAAACCCTTCAGGCGCTTCTGCTACTTGTACATAGAGGTCTGGGGGATCTTCCAGGAATAGTGAAGCTTAGTTTTGGGGTCAGCAGTGATTTTTACGCCTGTTTGTTATGTTCAAGAACTATGTCTGCTACAATAAGGAAAGCCAGATTGTTTCTTCTCCATCTATTAAGCCACATGAAATTGGAGTCTAAAACAGCTGACTGCAGTTTACCACCCACACACCAACATGACAATACATTGTTATATCACCAGCCACACTACAACCTAATTAGCCTTTGCAATCACTACAAACAGTACACAAAACTGACAGTGTACAAAAGAACAGTGCAAGTCCAAGATAGATCCTAGGATATGCAAATTTGTTTCTGGTCTTTTGACATCATACACCCTCATTCGGATGACTTAGCTAGGGTTAATCAGGCCCTGGCTTGTGTCTCAACAGCACTAGCCCATTCCTCCTTTCTTTTTGACAGCCCTTGTGATGCTGAAAAGTGTGTAGACCTAGCACAATGGCAGAATAGTAAACTCTCAACCCCAATTCAGTGGGTCACCTAAACCATCTCTTAATGTTTAAATTTTTGAGGGTCTGCAAATAGGGGACTGTGTATAAAAATGGCTGTAATTCCCAAACAGTTAATGCAATAGTCTGGTTGAACCCCTTAAATAACTGAAAAAAATCATATATCACATAATGATATAATAACATACACAAAACATCTATTGACCTCCAAAATTATCCTGAGATAAATTTGGTGAATTGTCACTATATTGATAAAACTAAAGTGAATCATGAATGCAATTATTTCATACATATCTTTTAAAATAACCAGTCAGCTATTTCAGGTGTTAGGTCATGTACAACATTAGAGTGGGCGTGGTTTAATGCCATCGTTGGACTGTACACCCACTCAGCCTTATAGTTAAGGCAAGCTGCTGTTGGCTGACTTTGAGAAAATTCAGTGTCTGTCTGTCAGCTGGTTGACTTGGGTTTTTTGGGGGGGGTTTTTTTCAGGTTTGGAAGGGATAGATTGCACCCTGCCTCTGGATGGACGTCGGGTACCACTGAGTTTACTTTCTGAAGACAGTTTCAGACAGTGCCATAGGATTCTCACCCTCGCTGACTACCTCATTGTCATCTTCTCTGGCATCTGTGTTTCTGTGGCTGCCATCATGGCCAGCTTTCTTCTTGCTTCCACAGTCCACTGCTTCCAGCGTCTTAGCAAAATCAGTAAAGGAGATGAGGGAGAAGGAAATGACTGATGGTCACAGAAGAAGGGGAAATGGATTATTAGGAGCATGCAGGTATCCAGTAAGAAAGCTCAACAAAAATGAGAACAAGCTGGAGAAGGTGAAAATGCTGAGTTAAATAATGCTGCCATGAAAACACAGGAACAGAAAAACCTTTAGCAGATGATTACCAAATTTATTTTTATTAGGAATAGAAGAGCCAACGTCATTCTTCTTATTAAAACTGAAGCACTTATAGATAGGGATGTTTGCAATGAAAAACACTGGAATTATGGTGAATCAATGACTATAAATCGAAGTAAGAAAAGAAAAGAGAACAAGAGTAAGATGTGTATACTTAAAATTGTTTAAAATGAATAAATAAATAACACTAGTTTATTAATTTAATGAAAAAAATGAAACAATGTCAATCAAAGGAAAAAATGTAAAGCAGCAGACAGCAGTGAAAAAATCGTAGGTTTTTCGTAGCCAAAAAACCTACGATTTTTTTTCGTAGTTCTTTTGGCTCGTCAGCTGGAGTGTGAATTCCTATTAAACCAAAGGGCATCAAGGACAAAAGGCTGTTGTGTGAATTCAGTGGGTATTGTGCAAACTATCAGGACCTGTCTGAAGCACCACTGTGAGTTTAGCTTATGTAGGCAGAGTAGCTTAAAACCACTAAGGTGCTGACCCATGCACACCAATCTTTTAACAGTCATACAGTCCTTTCTTGTGCAGTTTTCGCACCAGGTGGTAAAGCAACCTTTCGGAAGGCTCTCAGTGGAAAGGATGGCAGTCCTTTAGGCCATACAGGTCCTGCTGGGTGTTTTTAACAACAGCAGGTGTTGTGATAAGCTTATATCAGCTGTTTGTCTATGTGGACTCCCAGGTAATAAAAGCCTTCTATTATGGAGCTGTATTGTGTCTGTGTTTCTCAATCTCTCTGTGTGTATATAGATCTGAGTATGTTTATTCAGTTCCTTCTGTAATCAGACTTGTAAATGTCTACGCAAATCTTTAAATACATGCAAGATTTTAGTGGCTACAAAGTCCTAACTCCCAGTTTAGGGGAAATCAGAGCCTGACGTAAAAGTGACTCCCCTGTTTCCAACAGGATCAGCCTTAAGCACAGCTTTAGACCCTTTTCAGGTAGATAATGTCACAGTGCGCACAGCCAAAATAGCAAACAAAAGGTTCTCAAAAACAAACAAACAAGAGTTTCATAACAACAACAACAAAAAAAACCCCTTTATTTATATAGCACATTTAAAAACCAGTAGTGTACCAAAGTGCTTAACATACAAGAGAGTAAGATGAAGTACCAACATGGTAGCATGTTAAATGGCATTAAAACACAGAAGCAAAAGAAATGCATATAAAAGCATAAAAGAACAATACAGGATAAAACAGTGAAAAATTTTAAAAATGATTAAATGTAGTTAAGAATAGACCGAAGATAGAAATAAGCATTAAACTAAGTAATGCTTATTTCTTAATAGGACTTAATATGAGCCACAGGAAGGTTTAATATCCAGAGTAGAGTTTAGCATTTGTTGTGTAGGGTTTAGAGGGAGGTTCAAAGTCGTAGTATACATGCTTGTTGCAAGAATGGCACATCAGATCTCAATGGGAAAAAATGTCTAAAATATATATCATTAATTTCACTGATACTGATATTGACCGGGTAATATGTTAGATACAAAAGGATGCCACATCATTTGATGGAAATGAAAATGATCAACCTACAGAGGGCTGAATTAAGAGACGCGCTGAAAATTGTGTGAAAGTGAAAAAATGATGTGGAAGGCTATTTATTTTGGCCAAAATTTAACTGCAGCAACTCAAAATGGTACTCAGTAGTTTGTGCAGACCCCATGTGCTGGTATACATGCCTGCCAATGTCGGGGCATGCTCCTAATGTGAGACAGCACATAGAGGATCTCCTCCCAGATCTGAACCGTAGCATTGCTGAGCTCCTGGAAAATCTGAGGCGCGGCCTGGGTGCGGCGAATGGACCAAAACATAATGTCCCAGAGGTGTTCTACTGGATTTAGGTCAGGCAAGCATGAGGGTGACTCAATGGTATCACTTCCTTAATACTCCAGGACCTGCCTGCATACTTTTGCCATGTGAAGATGGGCATTGTCATGCACCAGCAGGAACCAAGGACCCACTGCACTATGATAGGTTCTGACAATAGGTCGTGCCAGGCAGTGAACACAGGGCCCGGTGGAGGACATCGAGCCCCCAGGCAACCTTGATGAAGTCTGTTTCTGACTATTTGGTCAGAGACATTTACATCAATGGCCTGCTGGAGGTCATTTTGTAGGGCTCTGACACTGCTCATCCAAGTCAATTCAATTCAGTTTTATTTACATTACCAGTCAAAAGTTTGGACACATCTTCTCATTTAATAGTTTTTCTTTATTTTCATGACTGTTTGTATTGCAGATTGTTATTAAAGGCATCAAAATTATGAATAAACACATTAAATTATGTAGTAAACACAAAAGTGTGAAATAACTCAAAACATGTTTTATATTTTAGATTCTTAAAAACAGCCACCCTTTACTTTGATTACTGCTTTGCACATTCTTGGCATTATCTCCATGAGGTCGTCACCTGAAATGGTTTTCCAACAGTCTTGAAGGAGGTGTTGAGCCGCTTTTCCTTCACTCTGCGCTCCATCTCATCCCAAACCATCTCCACTGGGTTTAGGTCAGGTGACTGTGGAGGCCAGGCCATCTGGTGCAGCACTCCATCACTCTCCTTCTTGGTCAAACAGCCGTGACACAGCCTGGAGGTGTGTTTGGAATTATCGTCCTGTTGAAAAATAAATGATGGTCCAACTAAATGCAAATCAGATTGGATGGCGTGTCACTGCAGGATGCTGTGGTAGCCATGATGGTTCAGTGTGCCTTCAATTTTGAAATTTGATTTTTGAAAATCTCCAACAGTGTCACCAGCAAAGCCCCCCACACAATCACACCTCCTCCTCCATGCTTCACGGTGGGAACCATGCATGTAGAGACCATCCATTCATCTTTCTGGGTCAGGGGTGGAACCAAACATCTCAATTTCGGACTCATCAGACCAAAGCACAGATGTCCACTGGTCTAATGTCCGTTCCTCGTGTTTCTTGGCCCAAACAAATCTCTTCTGCTTGTTGCTTTTCCTCAGTCGTGGTTTCTTAGCAGCTGTTTGACCATAAAGGCCTGATTCACACAGTCTCCTCTGAACATGTAGAGATTTGTCTGCTACTGGAGCGCTGTGTGGCATCTATCTGGGCTCTAATCTGAGCTGCTGTTAACTTGTGATTTCTGAGGCTGGTGACTCGGATGAATGTGTCCTCAGCAGCAGAGGGACTCTGGGTCTTCCTTTCCTGGGGCGTCCTCATGTGAGACAGTTTCATTGTAGCGTTTGGTTCTTGCGACTGCACTCGGGGACACAATCAAAGTTTTCCAGACTGACTGACCTTCAGTTCTTGAAGTAATGATGGGCTGTTGTTTCTCTTTGCTTAGCTGATCGGTTCTTGCCATAATATGAATTCTAACAGTTGTCAAATAGAGCTGTGAGCTGTGTACCAACCTGACTGCTGCACAACACAACTGATGGTCCCAACACCATTAAGAAGGCAACAAATGAACCCTGACAGGCACACCTGTGAGGTGAAACCATTTCAGGTGACGACATCATGTTATGTGACGGCTGTGTGCAGGCAGGAAAAGGACCCAAAGTGCAGACACTCGGAGACAAAAGGTGAACTTAAATACAGCTTTAATGCTCAACTCCAAAAAAGTAACAAAACTGAGACACCAAGGTAAACTTACGCAGACAGAGCACACAGCAAGATAAAGATAAAACACAGGGCTTAAATACATAGAGGGAGCAATCAGAGAATGAGTAACAGGAGGGAAACACCTGGGGCAAATCAGGCCTAACGAAACTGGGAAGCAAAACCAGACACGTTAACATAAGACATGAATATGTATGAACGCTGTATATGAATGTGTGTGTGTGTGTGTGTGTGTGTGTGTGTGTGTTAGCTAGGAAGTCTTGATGCACACTCTTACCTGGAGTTAGCTAGGAAGCACTGAAAAGCATAGAAGAAAGTGCTTGTGTGAATATGGGATGTTGTATAAAGCGCTTTGAGTGATCTGGGAGAGTAGAAAAGTGCTATAACAGTCCATTTACCATTTAGTAAAAATAAAGAAAAAACATTTATTGAGAAGGTATGTCAAAATTTTTGACTGGTAGTTTATATAGCGTCAAATTACAACAACAGTTGCCTCAAGGCGCTTTATACTGTAAGATAAATCCAACAACAGGGGTCTCAAACTTAAATGAGCTGCGGACCACTGCTGGTACTGTCATCTCATGTGAGGGCCACTTTAGTGTTCAAGTAGTACAAAAAACAAAAGAACAAACAAGAAAACACACAAAAATATTTCTGAAAATGCAGTGTTTTATTTGCCAGTGTTGGGGCATGCTCCCCGTTTGGTTTTTTACATTTCAAACATTCTATATAAAGACAAAACTGCAAATGTGAACGCAATTTTTTTTCTCGCTCTTAAGTAACTGAAGCCTTTCATTGAACTACCAAATAAACAAATTGGTACTCTCTTTCTGGCCAGACACGTGGCAGCACTTCTGCTATACTTTTGTTTGTATTTAACAAAATAAAAATGCAGACATAAGTGTACACATTAGCTTTTGCCTGCGTGAAAATTGTTTTCTTTACAAATAACAATAATAATTTGTACTCTCTGCTCATATCACCTTCATATTAAATCATGTTTTGCTTTAAAAAAAAAACATTTTAACATTGCACTCAACAACAACCAAATCCTCCCTAACAAAAAATGTAACTTCAAGGGCCAAATCGCATATTTCACCACGTCAATATACGGGGCGCAAATAGGGATGACGTGGGCTGCAAGTGGCCCCTTGGGCTCCGAGTTCGAGACCTACAATAATACAAAGAAAACCCAACAATCATATGACCCCCTACTACTGTCCTACTGTCACCAAAGTGACAGTAGGAAGGAAAAACTCCCTTTTAACAGGAAGAAACCTCCAGCATAACCAGGCTCAGGGAGAGGCGGGGCCATCTGCTGCGACGGATGGAGTGAGGGGAGGAAGACAGGACAAAGACATGCTGTGCAAGAGAGCCACAGATTACTAGTAACTAATGATTAAATGCAGAGTGTTGTATAAACACACAGTGAGCAAAAAAATGACTAAAGAAGAAACACTCATCATGGGAATCCCCCAAAAGCTTAGACCAAAGCATAACAAAGGGAGGATTTTGGGTAGGAATGGGAATGGATAAGAATTTAGCAATTCCAGTTCCATTAACAATATCACTTATCGATTAGACTCCTTATCAATTGTCATTGGCTCCACCTCCTCTAAGCAGCATATCAAAGACATTACATCCATGCAAATTAATTATGTGCTAAGTGGTCATATGTTTGTGCACGTTGAAGGTATTTCCCCTCTTTGTTGTGATCAGTGTTGGGGTCATCACTCAAAAAAAGTCATTATCGCACAGAATGTTACACAGAACATTTTTCTTAAAGGTAATGTAGTGCGTTACTTATTTACACACAAGAAAAAGACATTTGTATCATTTGCGAGCATAGGTCTTGTAAACCAAACATTTCTAGTTCTCACAGCATGCTGGAGCCCAGTACAGCTGGAAGAGAGGTTTCTTTAATTGAGCTGTCCTCCAGAGCTAGCCAGCTGAATTTGGAACCAGCGCCATTCATCCCCCCAAACAAGCAATGGTCTAATATTTGTTGCCCAATAATAGAATAGAAAATTTGGACGGGATAGGCCACCAATTTTGCGAGGTAACTGTAGGGTTTCATGGTTGTTTTTTGTTCCATACAAACTGAGATACCTGGCTATTTAAGTTGATAAACAAGAATTTTTTAGGAAGATGGGGAGACACTCCAACAAGTACAGGACTTTAGGCAGTATGCACATTTTTAAAAAGTTAATCCTGCCTCCTAGAGCAGTGGTTGGCAACCTTTAACACCCAAAGAGCCATTTGGACCCGGTTTCCACGGAAAAGGAAACAGAGGGAGCTGCAAATACTTTTTGACAACTAAAATGAAGATAACACGATATATATTATTTGTTTGTTTTTTACCTTTACACTTTGTATAAACAACTATAGTGTGTTGCTTATGAAATCCATGAAGTGCTACAGAGAAAATTACATTATATTTATGTAATGAACACATTTTAAACATTTTGAACTCTTAAAAAAATAATAACAAAAAAGAAACACACCGAGTTGAAGGTGTCTTTCAAATGAATTAAAAAGCTGAACTCAAATTATCCATGTAGCAAACAAAAAAAAAATTTGTGAGCCGTCATCTTTATCACCTTTGGGCTTTCGAAATGAATTATGAAAAATAAATATTTGCTAAATATTTATTTTACCTGGCTAATGAGGCTTCTGCTCATGAACCTCTGCGCACAGCGTCTGCAAATCAGGGCTGTACGAAGTCACTTTCATCTTTTCACAGGACTGTAAGCTGTCGTCTGTGAGGCGTGAGCAGTGTTTGTTTTTAACATAGTTCATGGTGGAGAATAACTGCTCGCATACGTATGTGGATCCGAAGATCGACAGGACTCCAAATGCATATTTCTTCATGTTTATGTAGGTGTGGGGGATGACATTCCATCTTTCAAACACGAGGTTCTCAATTTCACTCCATTTGTGATTCTGAACAAGAGTGGTCTTCTGATAGGGAACATCTTCAGAATCCTCTGTCAAGCGTTTGAATTTGGACACCCACATATCTTCATCAACTATGTCAGCCAGCTCCAGATCAGGTTGACTTACACCTGCAAATGCAGTCACATTTAAAGGTATGGTCAGGGGAGTACCGGCGAAGGATAATGTGGTTTTTCCTCTGAACTCACGGAATCGTTTCCCAAACGATGCTTGCATTGTGGTGATTGCAGACTGCAAATTCTCTGAATTTATCACATCGTGAGCTTGTTTAAACTCCTTTAACCTCCTAAGACCCGAACTCTTCCATGGCATGCATTTTTAATTTCTCTTTGATATTTGGGCTGATTGGGGCCCGATGAATGTAAAAAGAAAGAATTACCAGATTTTTTTTTTACCTTATTTTTGTTTTTATGAAAAATCAGAGCCACATATGAGGTTATTCATTTAAAATTTTGATAGAACAGTAGCAGTATAATGTCCTCGTAAATGGATATCAGGCCCTTGAAGAGCAAAATTGAGTATTTTGGTCTAAATAACCCAAAATGTGATGTCCACATATGTGGACGCCAGGTCCTAGGAGGTCCTGGAGCCACTGGACTCTGTTATACAGCAGGAGATCAGAGTACGTGCTCTCCACCTCATCCAGTAACGAACGGAACTGACGGGGGTTTAAATCTTTTGCTATTATTTTATTGATAAGTTGTAGGGTCTACCTTACAATATAAAGCGCCATGAGGTGACTGCTGCTGTGATTTGGTGCTGTATAAATAAAACCAACTGGACATAGTGGTGGAGGACAAGAAGAGGAAGGAAAATACCCTTTGAGCAATGGAGAATATGCAAAGATAAGGAATGGTGACAAATGGAATCCATGTGACAGTTTTTTCTAGGTCATGAGTAGTGTTTATAGAGCAAATATTAAGCTAACATTAAGTATTACAGTGTTTTCCCAGGTCAGTAGCCAGGAGCAACAATCCTATGTCAAACCTGTGAAAATGTGACTCGCTACACTACAATGTTCAAGCAAATAATCAAATGTCTTTTGAAAAAGGTGTACTCATTTCACCCCAGTAGTTCAGTTTGTTGGAATTGTTAGCTCGCTTGCCTATCGAGTCCATTAATCGGTTCCACTTGCACTACAATCAGCTGATTTCATTTTGTCTCAGAGGAGGAGGAAAATAGTGGCACAGTCTACAGCATGGATATGAACATTACTTTTATTTCAATTGCACAAAAGCTTGATGGCAAAGTGTATACTATATCCAGAACAGAAACAACCGCATTATGCTTGTAACACAACTTTGGCTCTTTGCAAGTATCTGCACAAAGCCTCTGGTAATATGTTGTGCACAAAAAACAACTTCTCACCTGAGAGTTATTTTTAAAAGATTTTTTAAATTCATTGAATGCAGTACCACAGCTCACTTAAGACTGTCAAAGAATGGTATTTTATTGGACTAAAAACTAAAACTGCTCATAAACAAAAAATGTAATGATTAACCCTTGTGTGGTGTTCGTATTTTTGTTACTCAGCCAGTGTTCATGGGTCTGGTGGACCCGCTAGAGTTTTGGCTTTCCAAATTAACACTATCAAACAATTTTATGTTAAATTACTCAACAGATGTTTACTTCATCCCAATTACAAGCCATATGAACAGCAAACATAGTTAATTTTTTCCCTCTACCTTTGTTAGATCACATTTATGGATTAATGTGCTTCTTGGTTTTTTTTGTAAAATGTTATAAAAAAAATTTAATCAGTTATAATCAAGTGGAGTGAGTGGAAAGACACAACACATTTACACGTGAAGCAATATGTTTCACAACTAAATGGGATCAGCTGCTCATAAATGGTGACATTAGGCCCAGGGTTGTAAAACGGGGAGGCGATGCACCCACTTATCCCACACTGTCCTGATGGCAGCTAGCTTGTCTCTCTGCCGTCGAGCTGGTCTATCATCTCGGTTATCAAAACGGATAATCCTGGAAATTTTGTGGAAGTTTTCCAGAGACATTGATGCACGGAAAGGTTCTTGCCGGTTTCTGCATCCCACAGGGATTCTGTGGACTCCCCTTTGGACCTGAAAACTCCTGCAAAGATAAGCACCCCAAAGTAGGCCTTTGGGGTTCTTAGATCAATTTGGTCCATCTCCTTCCAACTCTCTCCAAAAACACACCTTCCTTCTAGATTACTGCAATCCAGAATAATTTTCTGGATGGAATCTGGGATGAAAAGCTCAAATGAAGACTTGATGTCCTGCACATGAGTAACTGTCAGCCGTGTTGGCCCTGGCTTATCACAGTAGCAGCTCTGCAGGCTGGCTCATTTCTTGGGTAAGAAGACCATTCAATTTCACCATTTATTGACATCCATATTTCTTCACTTGCTGTCTGGTGGGCTTGTTCTGGTCCTGGAGCTGGCTGCTGATGGGGTACTCGTCTTCGTTTTGTTACTAAATGGTGCTAAACCTCATCCTCTTCTTCAAAATCACTGTCAGACTCTGAATTTTCAGAAATGTGAAATATTCTGAAACCTCTTTGTCAACATCATCATCCGAAGCTTCTCTCTCTTCCAAAATCAATTGGAAGGCCCTAGCAGCAGATAATCTTTTGCCATCTTGATCAGTTGTGATAAAGAACCACACTGGCAGTCTTATTTATAATATTATGCCCCTAATTTGCAGGTGGGACAGGGTCGAGGTCGAGAACATAACATTTGGATCCCTCAAGAGAGCGGGTAAAATGTGCAGGAATGTAAGAGCAGATGGCGTTGATAGTTGAATTTTCAACAAAGTTGCAACTTTGAGCGGGAGCGGGAGGGGAAGGAAACACTATCAGCAGTACCAGAAAGAAGGAAGACAGAGTATGGGAACACAGGACCTACACTTTCAACACTTTTATTAGACCTGGGTCCAGTGGACCCGAACACCTTGTATGTAATGTAAATGCGTGTGGGGAGGTACAGTATGAGGTCGTTGAAAATTTGTTCGGATTTATGTTCTTCACAGAAAATAAGCCAAAGCCAATGAATTTCAGGTTGAAAAAATAATTATTTGTCTAATTTTTCTTTTGAAAAAAACTGAAAACGGGTCTCACAGACCCGAACACCATACAAGGGTTAATGTGTGATTACTTCTAGACAAAATCCTACCGTGGTTCAAGTATCGGCCACGAACAAGAATCACTTGTACAGGGTTCAGAACCCCTCCATGAATCAGTTTGTGTACTTTATTTATTTTTTTGTTTGTGTTTTATTTTTTGTTCATACATGCTTTATCTGTACTATCTGATTCCGTGTAATTATTAATGTACAAGTTGTTTTATTGCCTTCAGGAGGACTTTTACTTTGAAAGATATAAACGGAAGTTATGAGGTAGAAACGATTTCGTATGTGAAAACACGTCGTCATGTGCGGATGCTTGTGTTTAACTATGTTTTTATATTCCTGCACACGGGATTACACAGACTGTTGCATAAAGCATATTTCTTTCTTACGATATGAACCGGAAGTCCAGGTATTACTCCAGTGTTGCCAACTTACCTAGTACCGGAAGTGCTCATGTTGTGTTTATGGTCTCTTTCCTTTGTTAATGACAGCACACGGGGCTTACATTTTTTATACGCCAACACTTTAAATGACAACTAATATCAACGAAATACGGGAAAAACGTGTGCTGTATCAAGATTTATTTTTTGGCTGTACATCATTAACAAATACTTGTTTATCGAAATTAGCTCCGCGACGAGATATTAGTATCACTCATTTTCCCCGTGGTTCATCAAGGCCACACGAGAAGAATTGTTTTTGTCATGTGACAGGAAGTATATGTGAAGTTCGACATTATTCCAACATTATTCGGAAGTGTGTTATTTACAATGTAGCGACACATAACTCTAACGCATTGAAATACGACAGTTACAGCTTTTATTTTTTTGGTTTTTGATTTTGAGTAGCTCAACAGTGTTGCCATCAGTTGCTTATTAGATTAGCGGGTCGTGAGCTCTGTAACATGCTAGATTTAGCATTTAGCATACTGGCTACCTTGCTATCACCCGTCACCACAACCATCTCGACTTGGGTGCTCTCTTTTGACGAATAACGCTGGTCAATAAGTCCGCTTTCAGTTTCACTTTTTCTCTTATTTAGCTAGTGCCCCTTCCTTAATGCCGGAACATATTTGACTACATTGGGTTGCTGTTGCTGTCCCGCTAAATGTTTCTAAAGTCCTGTCCTGAGTGCTCTGACATGACATGGCCACCCACTGACAGTGGCAATAGGCTGGTACTGACAAGAACTCAAGGATGGATCGATAAGGCAGCTGTCGTCTTTGGCGGTGAGTCAGTGGCACTGCTGTCCGTGAGAGTAACGTTTGACCGATGTTTGTTGTAACACGCATATGCTAGCTAACTGCTGACTTTCCAGTTGAGGAATTTCCAGTTAGTCCTTCTGTACTAACACTGGATAAATCAAAACATTCCTGCTAATCCCATATATATGACTATGTCGTTGCTTCATTAATAGTAGCCGTTTCTGACGACACGTGATTGGATAGCTTTAGCCTGGTGCCTGCCGTGAGTATTTCGGTGATGAAACCAGCTGCAAAACCGCTGATTTGTGAGGATACCAGTTTGTAGAGAAGGTTATCACAGCCTGGCTGCTACATTTGGCTGAAGAACAGCAAGCCTACACCCCCAAAACCGCACCGCAGTTGCTTATAAATATGTGTGATTACGAAACGAATTTCGGGTCTCTTAGTGTGGCACTGCACAAGTGACACGTTAAAGGGCAATTCATGGAAAACCTGTGTTAGTAAAGTGTTCAGCCACCACATGCTGATAGAGTAGCTTCAGTCCTTGGATCTTACAGGAGGGCTAAACATAATTGCTCCAACAGACACCATACTTTCATGTTTTCATGGTGGTGTTGGAGAGCATTTTCTGACCCCTCAGGCAAAAATCTCCCATAGTACTGGTATGGTGATTGTGAAGGTTATAGCATATGAATCACACTATTTTCATTCTCGTACAATTCAGTGAGTGCCCTATTGACCAAGTAGTTGAAATCCCACATGAAACCAGTCCCATTAAGACAAAATGTTTCATTTTAGAGTACAAGTGCTACAGCTTGATTTCTTTAAGTTGTCGTCTATCTGTATCTGACTTGTAGCAATTTACTAGAATTTTGTAGGAACATTATGCAAATGGTTAAAAGAAATTTGTCTGCTATGTTTATTAGACATTTAACGGCTCCCTCGTAAGACCTGCAATCAAGAGGGTCAATCTTTCATCATCACAATTTTCTCCCACCGCGGGTGGCTCTCATCACCCCCGAGCCATCAGGATGTTGGAGGGCCTTGTTGCCTGGGTGCTGAACACATACCTAGGAAAATATGTTAGCAACCTAAACACAGATCAACTCTCCATTGCTCTTCTGAAAGGTAATTACACATGCTTAAATTGTACGGGCGAGTAACTTCACTTCTTTCATTTTTGCTTGTATTTCTTCTTCTTGTCTTTGTCCATTTTCCTCTCACCCTAGTCTGTTGTACTAGATGGCTGCCACTCCACTTTAACCAGTTTATGAATATTAGTTCTAAGTAAAATTTATTTCAGGGGGATGAAGATTGGCACACCTCTGCTATGCTGGTAGACTAATAGTGGTTTGATTTGCTGCTGTTTTAATGATCTGCAGCTCAGTGTTAACTGTGTGTGGTCAAAGGGAGTGTGCTTGGAAAATCATTTAAAGACAGTGTAAAAGCTGTCAATGTCAATCTGAATTCAGACACTTTTAAAGGAGTGTGCAGCAGCCCTAGTAAACATGGTGTTTATCTTTTTATTGTTATTCCTCAGGTGCGGTGGAGTTAGAGAACCTCCCTCTGAGGAAGGATGCCCTTCGAGAGTTTGACTTACCATTCGAAGTCAAAGCAGGTGAAACACATTCACTGATATCTGCACATAGTGTAGAGACAACTACTTTGTTTAAACAGATCTGTATCTGTATGAATACACAGAACTACTAGTCACTTATTTGCTAAGTGCAATCACCAGCAGTCAACCAAGTAGTTACCCTAGTTTGTCAGACTGGCTGAAGAATATTTTCAGAGTGCCTACATGTTTTCATAAAACAATTGATTTTGGGCATCAGTGTATCAAAAGAGGCAGTGGATACAATATATCTCTGTATCGATATTTCCTCCCACATTTATTTGGTACCAGAAGCCTTTTGTGTTGTGTTTGTAATCCAAGTAGTGTCATATAGAACTAAAGAAACGTAATCCTGATGCCATCCTTTATTGGCAATTGTTGGCGTATTTTGAATTTGCCTTTTGTTAGGAAATTATTTTTAAAAAGTTGAAAAGTCAGTTCAGATCTTTATTATGCAAATGGCAGGTTTTTCACCCTTTTCAGTGGGATTTTCAAAAGCAGTACTCGACTTTTGGAGGTCTATAGTTATCTTTTGATAGCTTCCGATGCAGGGAACTGCTCTGTATTTGTTCTACAGTATCAGTCATTGATACTGTTTACCATAAAATCTTACCTAACATGCTTAAGGCTGTAGTGGATATCTTTGGCTCTGCGTTAAATTATTTTTTTCCTATTTATCTGATAGGACTTTCTCTGTTAGGTCAAACAAGTTTTTCTCTATCATTGCCTTTCTAACAGTGGGGTGTTCTGCGGACCGTACCCTGCCACATACCTTCTGACCAGCCGGGAAGCCATCTAGCCTAGTCCAGCAGCAACATCTGCTGTCTGGGCCTGTGTGAGACGGTTGTCACAATGAGGCAAGGATGGAATGGGTGAATTAGGCACTTCCAGTCCCAACCCATCTCTTTAACAAGGCTCACCAGAGAGGTGATTTAGCCTCTCTCCATTCTTTCAGGAGGTTGAGGTGATATATTTGTGTGGCACCCCCACTATCCAACCGTACCGCTGCATAGTGAACACCCCTACTGGCTGTATCACAACGAAGGGCCATTGCCACTTGGCGAGTAACTTTGACCTGGATGAAGGGAGCAATGAGTGAAAATTGTCTGCGCTGACATTCCTGAGCCTGGAGCGGATTTTTGTGAGATAACCTCACCAATGTGTGAAGTTCAGCTCTCAGGTCCAGAACGAATTTCGTTCTTAGCTGGGCTTGGACCTTTCTCCCAGTTTTCTTTAACCAGATCCAACACCCTGAGCGAACAGTAACTCAAAGGGAGAAAATCCTGTGGAGGCCTGGGGAGAGTCTAACCAGGATTCTAATTGCGTTCATCCCTGTGAATGAACTTACAAAGCATGAACTTCAAGGTGTTATTCAGCTGCTCCACCAATGCCTCAGCAGATGGTAGACGCTGGTTCGAATAGACTTGATGCTTAGTAACTTGTAAAGCTCCTTTAACCCTCTGGGGACGACAGACACGCCAACAAATCCAAATCACATGACCAATTTAAGATGACATAGCGTCAAAATGCAGCCCCACTAAGTCTCCATTTTTCCAGTTTGCAGTTATTTCATGATTCAGGCTTTAAAGGGTGGCGGCAAAAAATATGACAAAGGCGCCGGTTTCACATCCGCAAAGAAGACTATTACAAAGCATTGGTTCAGTCCTGACATTTGTATGGAATCGTTCTGGATACGATGTCTTATCCATGTTATTAATCTTGAACATACCACAGCAAAATTAAATAAAGCTCGACCCATGACTGTTGAAGCTTGGAAAATCTTTGTAGGTTTCCTGCGAATGGAGCCTTAGCTTGACGCTCCGCTTAGTCCCGCTTTCCATATCCAAAAAAAAAAACCAACAGTCCTTGATAGTTTCTCAATATTTACTTCAAAAGTCCAAACAGGTACACAGCAGCAGAATTCCAAATTATGAAAACTTACAAAGCTCAATTCAAAATGGATGAAGAGAGATTGCGAGGTCAAAAAACCATGTGGCTCCACTCTCCTCTCGCCCAACTTCCTGTTTTTTCTGCACTATCAAAATAAAAGCATACATTTCAAATTAAACTGCATGTAGGCTCCTACAATCTTCTCATCCAAAGTTATCTCCTGGAAGAGGCACTGACTGGTTATGACTTTGTGTTCTTGTGGGTTTTTTTTTTGTTTTTTTTCTTGCTGTCCCTATGCCTTGTGACCAATGTTTGCTGTGCTACTGCAGTTTACAATTGTGCTGTATATGTCTGTCATGGCTTTCCGTTGGGCCTTCTCAAATAGGGGGAAAAGCTGTGGTGAACAAAGTGCAACAAAATAAACTTCCGCAGCACTGCAGTGCCTTATGTGTCGGGTTCTTTTTGTGTTACTGAGTGATTACTCAGTAGGGAGTTTAAAAGTCATTTCAAGCCTTGCAATGCATGATTAACAGACATGAATTAACATCTGCAGTATTTAAAAAAGTACTTGTTCTGTTTCTTTTACTAGGCTTCATTGGAAAGATCACTCTCCAGATCCCTTTCTACCGGCCTCACAGTGACCCATGGGTCATCTCCATGTCCCAGCTCAACCTGATTGTTGGCCCTGCCCAGCTGCAGGAGTATGATGGGGAGAGGGACAAAGAAGAGGAGAGAGAACGCAAAAAACGCCTCCTCAAAGCTCTCGAGGACAAATTCAAAGTAAGTAGATCAAAAGTGTTTTGTTTTTTCCCAGAAATGGTGGAAATAAAAAATAACAATGTAACAATAAGTTCATCTTGCCATTTAATTGTCTGGTTACTAATGAACTTTGCCTCACAGTGAAAACACCGTTGTAAATTGTAGATGCAGGCCACTGCATCAGTTCTCGCCTAAACAATTTAAGGTTATCTCACCTAACTATTATTTTTGATTGTAATAAAATTATTTTCTGTCTTATGTCCAGACGAGCTCATGACATGGCAAGTTGTCTGTCCGTCTGTCCATCCAGAATTCACAGGAATCGCTTTTATCTCATACACTGATTTTATGATGTCTGGCTTTTCTACTAAGCACAGTTATCTTTGATGTATTTTTTGTATGTCTTTGGCTCTTTCAGAATGAGTGTGAACAGACAGGAGAGTCGTACTGGTACTCGGTGACTGCCTCATTAGTCACCAGAATTGTGGAAAATATTGAGGTAAGACATGAGATACCAGTTGAGATTATATCAAAAACAAATAATAATATAAATAATTATTACAAACAGCCCAACGGATAAACAGAATTTGGTCCATTTTATGTTTTGCCCTCACAGCAGTGGTTTTGTCTTCAGCAGTTAAAAATAAATAAATAACCTCCTCTCTTCCATGAAGCAGCTTTTAAAAGAAATCTTCCTGAAAAGTCTCTGAAAATAGAAACGTGCATGCGTGTGCAGTCAGCTTGTGATCTTGTTTGAACAAGGAGCGGACGGTGACCAGAGGGTCATTTTGGCCTGTTGAGAACACCTGACATGTACAAGCTACATAGAATACACACATCAGGCACAATTCTCTCAGGGTCACATTTACTGCAGACTTTGAATTTCTTCATTTATGAACAACGACACAGCTGGTTCGCTTCATTCAAAAGTTAGCTTAACTTTAGTTCTCATTGTCTGACCTTGAGTTACAGACTGAACTGTGACTAAATGATGTTTTTTTTTTATATGTCTAGCTGAAGATCCAAAATGTGCATCTACGATTTGAGGATGACTTTTCCAACCCAGAGAAGCCCTTTTCCTTTGGCGTTTGCATCAAAAATATATGTGCTCAGAACCCTTCCAGGGAATTGGTAAGTGTTAGTTGATTTCATAAAATCCAATCATTTGTTATATTCATGAGAACAGATGATACAGTAGTCCGTTTGTTTTCTGTTCTTCTTGTAAGACTAGTTATTGCTACACAAAGATTTTCCGATCTGGGGCGATCGTGGCTCAAGAGTTGGGAGTTCGCCTTGTAATTGGAAGGTTGCCGGTTCGAGCCCCGGCTCTGACAGTCTTGGTCGTTGTGTCCTTGGGCAAGACACTTCACCCGTTGCCTACTGGTGGTGGTCAGAGGGCCCGGTGGCGCCAGTGTCCGGCAGCCTCGCCTCTGTCAGTGCGCCCCAGGGTGGCTGTGGCTACAACGTAGCTTGCCATCACCAGTGTGTGAATGTGTGTGTGAATGGGTGGATGACTGGTTGTGTAAAGCGCTTTGGGGTCCTTAGGGACTAGTAAAGCGCTATACAAATACAGGAAAAAGCAGTTAAAAAACACTTTGTGTGCATCATTGTAACAAGTTCTTCCATTGCATACTGATTTATGTATTGACATTTTCACTTTATAGCTTAGCCCAGACCTGTAAAGTTATTGCATCTCATACTATTGCTACTCTCAGTTTGGACTGGCAGCCATCATGACATTTTCCGGTTACAAACAGCAGCTGTAGCAGTGAATGAGAACTAAGGAAAATGAGAAGACAAGAAGGAAATTACCTGTGTTTGTCTGAAAACAAGAACAACAAAAAAACATTACCATAAAACGTTCTTCTCATCTTCCTACAGCACCACAACCAACTCACCCCAACCAGTCATGACAGATGGCTGAGCTTGGTTCTGGTGGAGGTTTCTTCCTGATAAAAGGAAGTTTCTCCTTCCCACTGTCACCAAGTGCTTTTTCATAGGAGGTTATCACCCCATAGTTGGGGTTTTCTCTGTATTATTGTAGGGTCTTTAGCTTATAGTGTAAACATATATATTTGTATTAGAAAGTTTAACTGATATGGATTAATATGTCATCTATTCTTGTTCTGATCATTCTCGGCCTCTTTCATGAAATGGG
This sequence comes from Pelmatolapia mariae, assembly GCF_036321145.2. Classification (NCBI taxonomy): domain Eukaryota; kingdom Metazoa; phylum Chordata; class Actinopteri; order Cichliformes; family Cichlidae; genus Pelmatolapia; species Pelmatolapia mariae. The sequence continues at coordinate 42,224,326 of NC_086244.1, forward strand.
CAGTCATTACACAGGGATGTTCCTGGCGACTAGTCTGAAACTAAGAAACACTAAGATATTACTGCATTATTATATTACTCAGTTACACCTGAGAACCGTTTAATGGAAAATGTCAAAAACTAATAACAAAGGTGTTTTAAACTATTAAGGACATTCTTAATAATAAATCATGTTGGTGGCAACATTACACATAGCGTAATGTTGATAATGCACGATGTGAGGTGTTGCACCGTTAAGTAGCAGACGAAAAACAATTAAAATAAACCAACATGTTACTATAAAAGATATCACTTTGTATTACTAAAATGTGATCAATTAAATTGCGACTGGAAAGAGTGGAGCATTGTGCCGTGCATTATGATTCATGCGGTTTGAAAATTCATGACAACCACTTCAATGAAAGTTAAAATCTAAAATAGTAACAATAAATCATTCTTCCGCTTATCTGAAGTCGGGCCGCATGGCAGCAGGAAAGCCCAGACATCTCTCTCGCCACCTCCTCCAGCTTATCCAGGGAAACGTTGAGCTATTCGCAGGCCGGCTGATAGATGTAATCTATCAGCCATCTTGTCCCGGGTCTACCCCTGGACCTCCTCCCAGTAAGACATACCTGGCCGAAGCACCTTACCCGGGAGGTGACGGCCTTAGGTGTCTCATTTCAATCCAAGATGAGTAGTGGCTCTACTCTGAACCCCTGCTGAATGATTGAACTCCTCACCAACCTTTTGGAGAAAGTTAATTTCCGGGTGTATCCGTGAACTCAGTCTAATAGGGTTAGCAAAAACATCAGGCCTAGATTAACAGATTTATGCCATTTTTCAACAACAGTGTGTCATCTCGTGGCAGATGTCTGCCTAATATTTAGGACAATAATTTACCGGCATTGGGCATCAATTCAAATTTGAACTATTAGATTAAAAGACTGTTATGTCTGTTACCGACCAGTGACAACAGTGACAATTAGTCGGCTAGTCAACTAGACGTGCAGATGCCTAATCACAAGTCACCCTCCTTAATGCTGTGTTACATTAATGCAAAATTGCCCTGGAAAGCACTAAATACTGTTAACTATTTAAGTATTAAGTATTACTGATGAGCAGCAGAGTATCACAAAAAGAGATTCTGTGTGCCTATTCATTTTTTTCTGTGGAAAATTAGAAGCATTATCAAACACTTCCATTAATCTGTCAGCTATGCCTGAGACATGCCCTAAAATGACACCAGTCAATCAGTCAGTTAATATCAGATGTGCATCACATTTACAAAAGAGGTTAGAGGGTAAACTGCTCCTTTTATTGATTAAGGACTTGGTTTGGTCTTTGGATTTGAGGTTAGTGGTGGTTTTCTTTTGCAGGTCCAGAAGCTCTTCAGACAAAAGCAGTTGGAGATCGAAGACTTCAGTGTCTACTGGGACACTGAGTGTGAAATGCTGGGAAAGCTGCCCATTAACCAGATCCAGGTCAGTCATATGGTGAACTTGGTGGGAGATCACTGGAGTATTACAGCTCAGTTCTGAAGACCACCTGGATGGCTTGTCTTTAAAATTCAGTTCACTAAAACGCTGATAGAATGAACAACAATCTTCCAAAATACATTCACTTGTTTGCTGTTTTGATGATGATGAAAAGTGTTTGGGTTGTATCAAGTAACTATGATTTCATAGCATTACAACACATTCAAAAGACGTTTATTCTGATGACCATAGTCCTGTATGGACCAAGATGATGCCCACAGCATCACAGGTCCACCTGATTGTTATACTGTGAGGATCAAGGGTTCAGGATTTTCTTTTACATTGTCACCCCTCTTTTTATAGTCCACCAGTTAGAAATCCTCTTGGATTATAATCTGTAATTATACAAAGCTAGATCAAAAGTAAAATTTTCTCAAAAGAGATACCCCATATGAGTAGGCTAATTGTTTTTCTAACTAACAGGATGCTATGAGCCAGTGTATGCAAAGCCGTGAGCATCAGTACATCTTTGAGCCGGTGTGCGCCTCTGTGCTGCTCCGAAGAAACACCTCCAAGGAGCCTTTGAGGTCCCGACACACCCCACGAATCGAAGGCCAGGTTCAGCTGGAGTCTATGTCTTTACGCCTTTCACAGGTCTGTATGAAAACCTAACGCCCTCTTTTTTTAAACAGTGACAACTGTTTCTGTAAAATTATATATGTGAGGGTTTCATATCCCCAAGGAATAATTTGAGGATCTCCATAATCCCACAGTCATGCTGTGGGGATGTATGATTGAAGCAGTGTCTGCCCATAACTGGGGCTGAGATAACTGATGTAGGTAAACAACTGTACAGTGGGCCCCTGGGATGGATAAGATTTGCCCTAAAAGTTCCTGAAGGCTCTGGATGTTGTAGGGCTGTCCTGGCTGACACGTCTCTGCAACGTTGTCTTGAGCGGTACCTCTGGATTGGCATACTGAGTAGGTGGTTCCCCTGTTTCAGAAGAGGGACCAGAGGATGTGCTCGAACTAGGGGGATCATCTAGGGCTGCCCTTTGTCACTGATTTTTCATAGTTTTTATATACAGAAAATCTAGGCATAGCCAGGTAGTGACCTCCAGCTTTCAGTGGAGTGGTTTGAGGCTGAGCTTGAAGTGGTGGAAATGAGAATCAGCACCTCTTAAGTCTGAAACCGTGGCTCTCAGCTGGAAAAGGATCAAGGAAAAGTTAGAACCCCAGGTGAAGGAGGTATCGGGGTCTTGTTCGCTAGTGAAGAGAGAGCGAAGCGTGAGATTGACAGATGGATTGGGGCTGTACAGATCTGTTCTGATGAGGAAACAGCTGAGCATAAAAGAGCTGAGCTGCTGGTCAATCTGCATTCCTCACCTATGGTCCCAAGCTATGAGTAGTGACCAATGAGATCATGGATACAAGCGGCAGAAATGAGTTTCTGGGTAACTAGGTTCTTCCTTAGAGTAGAGCCGCTGCTCCTCCACCTCGAAATGAGCCAGTTGAGGTAGTTCGGGGGGGTCTGACTAGGATACCTACTAGACGGCTCCTAGGTGAGGTATTCCGGGCATGTCCTACAGGGAGGAGGCCCCAGGGCAGACCCAGGACTCACTGGAGAGAATGCATTTCTTGGCTGGCTTGGGTACGTCTCAGTGTCCCGCTGGATGAGCTGGAAGAGGTGGACTAGGTGAGGGAAGTCTGGGCTTCTCTGCTCAGGCTACTTGCCCCACAATCTGACCCCTGATCACCAGTAGAAAATGGATGTATGGATTTTCCATTGAAGCATTCCTTGTATCCTTAGGAACTGAAGCTAATCTGGAGCTTTCACAGACCAAGGCTAGAATTTTGGATGATGTTTGTTGTCTGTGTGTCTTGCCTCTTAGGTGCAGTACCAGCAGATCATGGCCTTCCTTAAAGAGCTGGATCGCAGGGAAAGAGAGATGTTTTACAGAAAGTGGAGACCAAAAGTACCTATTTCAGGAAAGTAAGTTCACACTTAAAGCTACAGTGTGGAAGATCTCACTGCTGGATGTCAGTAGATTGCAGACTGCAGTCAACTGAATTCCGTTTTCTTACCTCTCTTGATTGAACTCCATAACACTAGCGACTGTAACCAAAGACATTTTAGTTTTTGAGTTATAAACTATTATTTTCTCTTAAAAAGTTGATATTTGCGAATAGGAATCAGGAGGTGAAATTAGTTTTTTATGACAAAAACATGAACCTTTGTAATCGGATTACTTTATCCCTATGCTGGTCACGTTGTCCCTTTCTTTCATGTTTTGCTTCTTTGGTGAAGGACACTTTGTTCGATGATAAAACATAGATGTGATCCTTGATAGCTTGATTTGAAGGTATATCTTGAAGGTGTACACTCAAATCAAATTTGCCCCCACAGCACGCGAATGCCTACAAGTTCTTTTCTCCACCTGTGGCTTACTGTGTATCTGCCTGGCCCGTAGCTACATGCAGACACACACAAACACTGATCACCAAACTTCCAGCCTCTGATCCAGCATCCACTCTGCTCCGCCTCAGTCTGCAGCTGCCTCTCCTCAGCTCTGCTGCTCAGACCTGAAACTGTTTGGCCATGGAATTTCCTCTTTATTTCCTCGGATTAGTTTTCCACACTCTAAAGTCTCTCCCGAGTTCAGCTACCATAACCCTGCTGCTCAGAACAGTCAGTAACCCAAGTGTTCAGTCACATTCTCCCCGCTCTGCTACGGGTCAAAATAATGCTGTTTTTTTCTTTACCAGTAGACTTGATAACATGCTGTACTGTATTTTAATACTCGGGTTGTTGTTTAATAAACCTTTGAAATCATGCAGCTGCCGACAGTGGTGGATGTTTGCCATCCAAGCCAACCTGAGTGACATAAAAGAGCAACGGCGGCGAGGCAGTTGGGACTTTGCCCTGCAGCGCGCCCGGGACTCCCTAACCTACACCAGCCTCTACTTCAGAAGACTCAAAGGAGTTCCACTGAGTCCTCAGGAAGAGGTACTTCAGTAAGAGAAAGACGAGATGAATAAGTAGAAGAAGTATTCAGTATAACATGTTGCTAATATAAAAAGAAAAAATCTATTACTAATAAAAACTGCTAAAAGTACACAGTGTTGAGTATTTTTGAATGATGGCTAGATCCCTTAACAGATACTCCTGTTGCCCACATCTGTACCATTTTCTATAGATAAGAAAGATATTTTTGTATAAAATCCTGCTTAGCTGAACAGTGATGGCATTTGTTTCCAGCTAAAATACATTAACCTCATTATGTTCTTAGATTCACTCTTGTTGTCTGTCCAAGTGCATGGATAGGAAGGCAGTTAATTTGTACTGTACTGATCTTTCAAGATTATATTCTTCTGAGAACATTTCCCTGGACTTTTTCATCTAGAGTGAGCTGGAGCGGGTTGAGGAGGAGCAGACGTTTGAAGAGCTTCAGCTTCTCAGAGAAGTTGTCCATGAGTGGTTTCGAAAGCAGGAAGTAATCGCAGAGGTATTCTCAGGTTTTATTCATTTTAAACAAAAAACACATTATTGTGTCATTTCCCAGCCTTACGTAAATGCCTTTCAGATATTGTGTTGTCATTAATCACCCCACCCTTAAACTAGTCAGCCTACAAGAAATGCAGCCATCACTCCTCAGACGGTCATTGATCTTTGTGAACGTTGCAGTCATCTTATTTCCGTGTCACCTCTGTCAGAATGTACGTGAGCCCAGCAGTGAGCCCCAGACGTGTTCATCTACAACATCTGTTCCAAAGAGCGGGAGTTCAGGAATGATCCAGTACCTACAATCGTGGTTCCCAGGCTGGGGGGGCTGGTATGGAGAGTCCCAGGATCCAGATAGGCCACAAGAACTCCTGCAAAGTCCATCCTCTTGGAATATTCTTGGTGAGCTAGGCGATCGCGGTACCTTTGACAAATGCCAGCTGCGAACAGTTTTACATCTATTTTTCGTCTGTTTGTAAACTCTAGTTGTGGTAGTGCACACATGTCTTGTGAAGCAATCTTCTGTTTAAAATAATGTAAAGGTTTAATATTTTTCCAGCAGAAACAGAAGACTTGTTCGACCCCTTGGAGGACTCTCACACTTTGAACACTTTCACCAGGCGAGATCATCTGTTTGCCCGGTTGGAGTTCTTACTGGAGAAGGGTGGAGTCACCCTCTTCCACCAGGACAAGTGCGGAGACACGCTGCATGAGAGTGGAGTCATACAGCTGGAATTCTCTGGTATATCAAAGCAGGAATTGTGTCTTTTAAATGTCTAAACTCAAGCATCTCAAATGAAAAACCAGAGTATTTGCACGTCTAATCTGCTGTGTGTGGAAGAGTTGGATTGAGGAGGCTGTGCTTTGGTTAGATTTATTAGAGAACCATTAATACTCTGTCAATGATGGTAATTTTTCAACTTCTCCCACTCGGGCAGTTAATCAACCCTAAATGGACCCAGCAGCTCTGATAAACTGTAACATGTTTGTTCACTTGTTTTGTGGCTTCATTCACCTGCAGGGTGCAGGATGGAAACATAGTTGAATACAGTCTGCATTGAATATCAAGAGAGGGGGGTACCCTGGGTGAACAAATTCAAGTCCCCCTGAAATATTTTAGTTGAGATGGATGATCTCACGTAAAACATTAATGTCCTAGCCTTACAGATAAGGACCTGTTAGAGACACAAGAAACCAGCCAGTTAAGAGTCACATGACTGATTTCCGGTCTTTGTTCCAACAAGTGACTGATGTTCACAATCTGTTATAAGTTTAATCTACCTACAGCTATTTTTCCCATAGACTGATGGGAAAATGTAATACACTCAAAACCTGTGCACGTCTGTCAAAATCCAAATGACTGTAACTGTTTCCACAGGGGTGAAAGTGATGGTAGAGTCTCTCCCTCGCTCAGAGTCCTCCTTATTGTCTGTAAAGCTGGGAAGTTTGTTCCTTCGAGACTTGACCACTCAGGGCACCATCTTTCCTGTCCTGGTGTCGCCCAAAACGGTAAGCAGTGATGGCAGAGCAGGGGGTTCATCACATAAAAATATTGAAAAAGTGAATTGCAGTTCCTCAAACACACAGTTAATTATATTTTGCTGTTACATGTTATAGGGGAACGTTGTTGTTGTTGCTAACCAGTCATCGAGCCAGTCCAGCACTACTTCTGGTAAGGTTTTTGTCTTGTGTTAATGTTAATGACCAATTACAGTTATGAAGTAAAGTTTTATGGAAACAGAATAAAATAATTGGTTCGTTGAGCTTGTGGCTATGCTGTATGTGGGTGAGTATTAAATTGTGCACAAATGGTTGAGGGAAGTTTTTAAATTCAGTGTGTCGATATGTGTGTCCTGCCAGTGGATTAATTTAGACCATCTCATCATTTAGTCCGGAAAAATAGTTTGCTGCTTTTATTAAAAAAGCCCTTTGTAAAGGTAGAACGTCTTACTTTTCATCACTAATTGAAGAAAATAAAAGCAACCCTAGGTTCCTCTTCAGCACTGTAGCCAGGCTGACAAAAGGTCAAAGCTCTGTTGTGCCAAGCATTCCTTTAACCTTAACTAGTAATGACTTCATGAACTTCGTCACAGTCTTTTGCAGTCTTCTTCCTAGAAGTCCTACTATTAATTAATGTTTCAATCTTAAATATGATCAACCTATTTCGATTAATCCGCTGTGTACCAAATGTACCAAAGATCTTCAAGCTGGCAGTATTTGAACTGTTACTAAAAAACCCATCACTTGACCCTTCTCTCTTAGCTAATTACATTCCAATCTCCAACCTTCCCGATCATCTGCAGAGGAAAGGTTTATTTGAGTTTCAGTCAGGTTTCAGTACAGAATATGGTCTCTGGGTGTGGATTCATCGCTGTGCTTGTCCTGCTAGACCTCAGTGCAGCGTTTGGTACTGTTTACCATAATATTTTATTACAGCGATTAGAGCATACTGTAGGTATTACAGGAACTGTGCTATAGTGGTTTGAATCATATCTGTCTTCTACTTTGATAAAGTGTATAGTTAGAGCTGGATCAAGTGACCCTGAACCCCCTCTTAGTTACACTGCAATAGGTCTAGGATGATGGATTGATTGATTGATGATACTTATCCCGAGGGAAATGCTGAGGGATTCCCACAATGCATTGAGTGTTTCTTTTTCATTCACCTTTTTCACTCACTGTGTTTATACACCACTCTGCATTAATTATTAGTAATCTCTCTCTCTTCCAGAGTGTGTCTTTGTCCTGTCATTCATCGCCCCAACCGATCATGGCAGATGGCTGCCCCTCCCCGAGGCTGGTTCTGGAGGTTTCTTCCTGTTAAAAGGGAGATTTTCCTTCTCACTGTAACCAAAGCATTTGCTTATAGGGGGTCTCTCTCTGTTTTCTTTGTATTAATTTAACTAATCTCTTTAAATTACAATATTAAGCACCTCAAGGCGGCTGTTGTTTTGATTTGGTGCCATATAAATAAAATTGAACTGAATTGAATGTCGTCTGTGAGATGGTTATGAGTAACTTCTTCTCTAAAGAGCAAAATTTTGTTTGTGGATAAATTCATAAAGCTGTTACTATTTAAGGTTGCTAGTTAAGATTTAAAGGATTGATTGGTTCAACAGAGCTCTTACTTTTTTGTGAGCATGGCTACCGTGCAGAGAGAAACCTAGGGTTGTTCTCCTCTACACAGTATCCAGAGTCATATGCAGTGAAATGGTAAAAATGGTAAATGGCCTGTATTTATATAGCGCTTTACTGGTCCCTAAGGACCCCAAAGCGCTTTACATATCCAGTCATTCACCCATTCACACACACATATGCAGTGAAGATGTAAAGCTGAGATAATCAGCCTACATGTGAGAGCAGAGTTCAGGTTGCTGTTCTGTTCTGTGTTGGCACATGGCAGTGAAGAAAATAACAGTAGAGGAATTGTATTCTTAAACTTAGTTGCAGCACTTTCAGAAAGACACCTGCTGTGATGAAACTTATCACCCACTGCTGTGTAATCCATTATAGGGCGAATTGTGCTTTTATTGCATACTACCAGATTTGAGTGACTATTTCCTTTTTTAACATAACACACTTGAGAACACTTTGTTTGTTATGTTTCTGTCAGGATGCAATGCGGAATGCGTATCATGCCCAGTGTTTGAGATGATTTACGAGCGTAACCCTGTGAGGTGCAAGTTTGAGAGAAGACTGGAAGTAAACACTAGTCCACTGAACATAATCTACAACCCACAAGCAATAAAAGAAGTGATTGAATTCTTTTATAAGGGAAGAATTCACACCTCGGGTAAGTATATTTAAAGTGGATTTTATACCTTGCTGGTTTTCCTCTGTAGCATGTTTTGCAAGCACTGAGACCAGAAATGTGTTCTGCATGAGTGGTCATGTGATACGCAATTGCAAGCAGAGCTGACTGAATTGAGACTGTTTAAAAACTGTTTACTGTTTAAATACATGTCTTTCAAACCCAGGTTTTGGGTATCAGTCAGAACTGGAGCTGAGAGTGGCAGAAGCTGCAAGGAGGCAGTACAACAAGCTGAAAATGCAGACCAAGGCAGAAATCCGACAAACCATCGATCAGCTGCTTGTGGGAGAGTTCATTGTAAGAAACATTCTCTGAATTCAATTACATTTTTCAGTCAATTCAGTTTTATTTATATAGTGCCAAATCACAACAGCAATTGCCTCATGTTGCTCATGGTGGTATGAAAAAGTTAAATCACCATTAAATCTTACTCATGTCTGATTCGTAGGAGAACAGTAAGCGCTGGACCATGAAATTGGACATCTCTGCACCCCAGGTGATTTTTCCTGATGACTTCCAGTCGGGAGACCCAATGCTTGTTGTTGTTGATTTAGGCAGGATTCTGCTGACAAACTCTCAAGGTAAATCAGCCATTTCACTAATATGCCTCAGTGTCTTTGTTCTTTTTCCCACTGTTAAGAGTGATATCTCACTTACCCCTGCTATTGTATCCATTGTTTTTCAAGATGACAATAAGTCCAACTCAATGGCTACTCAGCCAGAAAGAGAAAACATAAGTGATGATGAGTACCAGACTCCTCTTGCAACCCCACCAGAATCTCCCCCACCTGAACTCGATGTGCCTTTGAAAGCGCAGGTGAAATACCCTGAGTTTACAAGCTTCAGGTCTCTGGAAGGTACTCAGGCCTACAGACAAAAGCTTTATGAAAAATACTCCTTGTCCTTTAAAGACCTCCAGATAATGGTCGGTCGCTATAAAGACAACTGGAAACATCTTCAGGAGAGTGAGGTAGGGCCTACACACGTGGTGGAGAAATTCAATGTGCTCTTGCAGCTTGAGCAGAGACTGCGCTACACATCTGACCCCCAGCTCCCCGGTGCTGTGCTGTCAGGAACCCTACCAGACCTCAAGATCCATATGAACCTTGAGAAGATGACTGCTCTTAGGAGTTGTCTGGCTAGACTAAACAGTCCAGCTGTAAATGAAGGAAACAAAGGCCAAGAGAAGAGTCAGACTGTCAGACCTTCTGATCCTCTTACCCTCCGCCATGAAAAGATATTTCAAAGAGAAGAGAGCTCATGGAAGCTGCAGGGTTCAGCCAAAAATCTGACTCAGAGCGTGATGACATTGGAGCAGCATACACGTGAAGTCTTGGTGGAATCCCGTCTACTGTTAGCTGAATTCAACATTAATTACATGCAGCTTGGTGTAGAGAGTGATGGGCGGTACATATCTGTTCTTAAAGTGTTTGGCACAAATGCTCATTTTGTCAAGCGACCATATGATGCAGAAGTTGCTCTAACTGTCCATGGTCTTCTGCTGGTGGACACCCTACAAACTTACGGCTCAGACTTTGACCTCCTTGTTGCTTCTCATAAGCATCTCAGTTTTGACATACCCACAGGCAGCCTAAGAGAAAGCCAGCCATCGTCTCCTGTTTCAGCTAATGGCAGTTCTCCTCCACATCAGCAAAGCTATACTGAGGAGTCTTCTCACCTGCCCTCAGATGGACTCTCCCCCTTCAGTTCCTTTTTCAAAGACCAAGAAGCCCTGATTAAGCTTGAGTACCAGTTTGTCAGCTCAGACTGCCCCTCCATGAATTTGGAAAGCTCCCTTCAGGTTACAAGCATGCAGGTCAATAACCTGGATATCATTCTCAACCCTGAGACTATGGTAGAACTGCTCAAGTTCCTGCAGAAGTCTTTCCCCAAAGAAGAAGGCACCTGGACATCACCAGTGCAACACGATAAAGCACAACAACATACAGAACAGGACTGTGGTGAGGAACAAGATGGGATATATCAGTCCACCTATGACCAGAACAAAGAACTGACTGTGGAGATCCATCGCCTCAACCTGCTTCTCCTCCGTACAGAGTCTACCAACACTGTTTTAGGTACTGAGAAGAAAGGTTTGAAGATTGCCACTGCCAGCATTACTGGTACCAAGGTCAATGTGTCCATGGGTAGCCGGTTGGATATTAACGGTTCACTTGGATGCATGCAGCTGGTGGACCTAACCCAGGAGGGAGGCCGAAGCCAGTTTGTGGTCAGCATCGGTAGTGTTGAAGACTGCTCCCCAAGTCTTGATGAATTAACATTCCTTCCCGATACAGGAGAACGTTCTCCTGCAGAAGCTTTGAATTTCCGCCTTGTGGAGAAATCCCAAGGAGAGTGTTCTTTGACACTTCAAATGGCATCATTGCACTACAACCACTCAGCGAAGTTCTTAAAGGAACTCAGTCTGTCAGCCAATGAAGTAGAAGACAATTTCCGCTCCATGTTGAAAAGAGCTGCCACGAAAGTGTCAACAGTTCTAGCCAACAAAACAGCAGAGTATAGTGGGATGGTGTCACTCTTTGAGACGCCGTCACGGAAAATGCGATCTTTGAGTCAGAGCTGGGCCTATCCGTTTGAGGATGAAGAGGACGTTCCCATGGAGGAACCTGAATCCACTTTAGATACATTCTTAGTAAAACTGACCCTCAACATTAGCATTGAATCACCAGTTGTGTCCATTCCCCGTAAGCCTGGTCACCCGGAACTCTTGGTTGGTCACCTGGGAAGCATAACAATCCAGAATTTTGTTGCTGGGCAAGACTCAGAAAAAGAAAGGTTGCAGGTGTTGGTGAAGGACATTTGCCTCTATTCACTCAACATGAGTAATTTAGTTGTGAAGAGGGTAGGCAAAGGGGTTAATGCTGGCAGCATGTCACCAACTCGCAACAGGAGCAACACTCAGGATGGACCACAGTTCACACGTCATGACTTCTTTGAATCCTTAAATAAGGGAAAAGGTGAGCACGCTTAAAATTTCTAGGATAGTTGTATTTCGGATGGCAGATTCTCTCCATGCTAATGCAAGTATGTTCATATAATTTCTTTCTTTCATTAGCTTTCCATATACTGAAAGACACCACTATACAGTTCACCCTGGAGAAAGTTCCTGTTGATGGAGATGCACAGTTTACTCTCCTCACCACAGAGGAATCCTTCAAGAGCACAGGACTACTGAGAATTGAGGGCAAATTTGTTAATCCTGTTAAGGTATATAACATAACTATATATGCATTCTGAATATAAGTCACTATTCATGAGTGAAGGACTGGTTACTTCTAAATACATAAATTGAAAACACAGACTGGTGGTTTTTCCTTATAGTTGGAAAAACCTGTATTTCTATAAAAGAAAAATTCTAAACAACAGTAGTCTGACAATTACTGAATATTAATGTGTGAGAAGTGTAAACTATATTTTAACTAAATTTATAAACAAGATTACAAAAATGACACAGATACCTTGGTTTCCTCCATTAGTTTCTGAGCTGGTCTGTAACATGTAGTAAGTCATGTAATGTATCATATACAAAAGTTGCGCCAACACAGAAAATGTTGGTCTAAAGGTCTAGTTCAGAGACCTGAGCTAAAAGCTGTGAGACATCTATGGAGCAGTATTATGACCACAATAAGAAACAAATATAGTATTGATCATTTTAAAATTAAAGTGAAAGTGGAAGTTTGCCTAGAAACAACTGTAATCTCCACATTTTGAGTTTTTTCTCAAAATAGAATTTCAACTTTATTCTCAAAATGATCTGTATTTGGTTTTTGTTTCTTAATGTGGCCATAATACTCTGTTGTAGACACCAGGTTCCCCAAACAAATGAGTTAAAAAATTCACCATCCGTGCATGTTTTTAATATAGAGAAAACTATACATAGAGACAAAAAACATTTTTTATTGTATGCTGTAGAGTTGTGCATTTTAAAATAAAAGTGGAATTCAGCTGCCAGCCACTCGTGCAACTGCAGTTTGTGGCACATCTGCATCATTTATATTTTTCAGAGGTGGAAAGGTGGAGAGTATTTTGGATTAATCTTCCTAAAATATACTTGTAAAAAGTTAGGAAGTAAGACTTTCATAATTAAAAGCAATAATTTAAAAAACAGTTTTTGTTTAGATGTAACTGCCTCTCGTTTTTTCCAGATTTTAAAGATACAAATTTTAAAGTAACTCTATTATTTTAATAATTTTGGCTTATCACAGCATCATATGGTTACACCAACACTAGCTTGACTGGCTTCACCATTCCCTTTTGAGAATACTTTATTCCAACACAGCTGCACCACCTTCTGCTTGAGATGAAGTCGGATATAACATGCGATGGCTGTGCAAGTCTTACTGCTGGGTTATTAATTGCTTTAACATTTCATTCTGGTGACAGGTGTTCCTGTGCAAGCCTGTGTATGAACAAGTCCTCCAGACACTGGACAATTTATCCCTGACTGAAGAGCAACATGTTACACCGAGCCAGCCGCCCACACCCCCACCACCAACACCTTCCTGCACCAAACCTCACCGCTTTCCCGACCCCCAGGGAGGAATGTTTGCAAGGGACCCTCCTCACTTCAGCTTCTCTCACATGTCACTTTCATCTCCTTTGCCTCTACAGTCAAACAAACATACAATTGACTCTTCCTCATTCACTCAGGTAAAAGTAACCTTACATGTGGCAGAATTGCAGGTTCATCTCAGTGCTGATCTAACACAGGGGTCCCAGGGCTTAGTCAGTTTGCGCTTCCAAGATTTGGAGGGAGACTTTACCAAGGATCACCCTCATTTACTGGAAATCCAGCTGGCTCTTCGTTCCCTGCTCATGGAAGACCTTTTGGAGCAGAATCCCGAGTCCAAGTACAAACATTTGATGGTGTCGCGTGGAGCTCCCAAACCTTCCACCTTTAGTCCAAAGGAGTACCTTTCTCAAAGCTGTCCATCAGCATCTAATGCTCTGTACCCAGTCATGCCTCGGTCACTGCCCGCTCACATGGAGGAGGCTCAGAATGTCTTCCAGCTGTACCAGAGGCATCCTAGCAACCCTTCATCTAGCAGTCGCAAATCCAAGAGGGGCCCGGACTGTCCCAGCACTCCTCCTCCTTCTCCGAACCACCACACACCCTCTCCTAACCCACCACCAGATTTTGATGAGTCATTAGTCCATATCAGTGTACAGCTGGTTGACCAGAACCATCCAGAGTTCAGAACGCGTTATGGGAGCGTAGGCCGAAGTGTGGACGTTGACTTTAACTGCCTGGACGTTTTGATCACGCTACAGACCTGGGTGGTTATTCTGGACTTTTTTGGTGTTGGCTCTACTGCCAATAATCATGCAGTCAAGGTGCCTGTGACACCCCAACCCGCGCCAGGAGAGCCTCTCTATGAGCCAGACAGCAGTGAGAAGGACAAAAGAGAGCCTGTCAACACCAAAGTCGACCTGAAGGTATGTCACGCAGCCTGCTAAAAGTTATCAGGCCTTATGCTGAATGCATATGGATTCAATAATTAATAGATCCTGTGTGAAAATATAGTCTGTTTATCATTGATGCAGGCTACATTGCTCTAAGGATAGCAATGTAAGGCTGTCAGGCACAATTTTGTAATTTTGTTTCTGTATGCTGTAACAATTTAAGATGCTGTCATTGAAGTGTACACTTTAAGCTTAAATTGGAGTAATTTCTAAAATAATTTGCAAGAGTTTTAGGCATTTTTGATACAGTACTCAAGTTTTTACAGACGCAAAAGAAACTGGACAATTAACCAAAGAGCAGTTTCATGGCTTGATGGAAAACACCTATACAGCGCGTTCCAAATTATTATGCAAATGATATTTTTCTCTGATTTTCCTGAATAGTCGATTCAAATGACAGTCGGCATAATTTTCGAGTCATCAACCATTAGAGTATAATTCAAATGTTACTCAACAAACCTCCCAATGAAAACAGTATGTCTTTCAAAAATAAAAAAACTAAAATGCACTGTTCCAAATTATTATGCACACAGAGTTTCACAACATTTTAAAGATTGTAGAGAATTGAATATGGTCATTTGTTGAATTTGCAGCATTAGGAGATCATATTTACTGAAATCAAAATCTATTTCAGTCAAAAACATCTTAACAGGTCAAGTAACATATTAACATAGGGCCCCTTATTTGATAGCAGTTTCACAGTTCTTGCATCCATGGAACTTGTGAGTTTTTGGAGAGTTTCTGCTTGAATGTCTTTACAGGATGTCAGAATAGCCTCCCAGAACTGCTGTTTGGATGTGAACTGCCTCCCACCCTCATATTTTTTTGTTTGAGGATGCTCCAAAGGTTCTCAATAGGATTGAGGTCAGGGAAGAATGGGGGCCACACCATGAGTTACTCTCCTTTTATGCCGATAGCAGCCAATGATGCAGAGGTGTTCCTTCAAATATGTGTTTGCTGCTTTGTAATGGCCTTTTAGCAGCTGCTCTCTTAATCTAATGTATTTGTCTGGCAGAAACCTTCGTCATTGTCCCTTTATCTGCACGAACCTGTGTGTGCTCTGACTCAGCCACAAATCTCTTACATTATGGTGATCACACTTAAGTTTTCGTGAAATATCTGAGGTTTTCATTACGTGTCCAAGGCATTAAACTATTTCACGCTTTTCAGCAACAGAGAGATCCTTTTTCTTTCCCATATTACTTGAAAATGGTGGTCTGCTTAATAACGTGGAACATCCTTCTTTAGTGGTTTTTCCTTTAATTGGACTCACCTGCCAAACTAATGATCATCGTGCCCGAGATTAATTTCAGTGATACAAAGAGCCCTGAGACACAATTCCATCCAAGAGTTTAATTGAAAAACAACTTATTTGATCTTTATGCCACTTAAACACAATTTGCATAATAATTTGGACTGTGGTGTACAGCATGTAGTCAAGTCTAGAACGTACTTAACAGGTAGGTGTATTATTTTCAAAGTCTGCAATCAAGAGATAGCATAATAATTCAAGAACATAAACTTCTGTCACGCTGCTAGAAATAAAAAAAACAGAAGGAAAAGAAGGACTTTGTAGCACAATGATAATAGGAGAGGGGGATGCTGGGGAAAAACAGGGCTTATGATCTAAAGCATACCATGTCATTTGCTAATCATCTGGTAAATATACTAGCAAATTCATCAAGTGTTGGTTCATAACAGTCAGTCATGCTGTGAACCAACCGGAGAGACCTCCACAGTGGAGAGATTACACCTGGAACATACAGCCTTGCTGCAACCCTGATAATCACAAATGAATACATGGGAGTGAACTAGTCACATAGGCTAAAGCAGCAGAAGACCATACCGGGTGCCACTCCTGTCAGCTAAGTAGGGGGTTAAAAACTGAGGCTGCAGTTTACAAGGGCTCTCCAAAAAAGGTCAGAAGATTTGGGGGAAAAAAATGTTGGTCTGATGAGTTTCAGTTTCTCCTGCAAGATTCGGATAGTAGTCAAAATTTGATCCATCCTACGTTTTATCATTGGTTCAGGTTGGTGGTAATGTAATGGCTAGATACTTTGAGCACCTTTGGGCCCTAGTGCAACAGGAGAATTCAAATCATGGATGCAGGCGACACATTTGCAGTAACTGTGATGCTGTCAGGTCAGCATGGACATGGATCTCTGAGGAATGTTTTAAACACTTTGTTCAATCTGTGCCAATAAGAACTGAGGCAGTTCTGAAGGTGAAATGGGGTCCACCCTACTACTAGCAAGGTGTCCTTGATAAAAGTGGCTGGTGAGTGTAAAGTGGCAATTCTGAAGTGATTTTTGTATTGCTAACCCATTCCCGTGTTTTCATTCATAGGTTCATTCTTTGTCTCTTGTACTGAACAAGAAACTCAATGAGCTTGCCAAAGCAAGTGTGTCCAAATTATCTGCTCATCTGGAGATGTTTGGTATGAATGAATCTCTTTTATTTTATTTTCCATATTGTAAAAGCAATAAAACAAACTGTGCATATTCAGATTTTATCTTATTACTATCGATTCACCAAAATGTATATTGTTGTTATATTTTGTCTGGTATTTCAGACGGTGACATGGCATTACAAGGAGCTTTAGGAAGTTTGTCCCTGAGTGACCTGACCCCACATGGTGATCTCTACAGAGAGCGCTTCACTACACAAGGAGGGGAGGCACTGATCTTCAATATTCTTAAGTATGTATCACTGCAGTGTTCGAAAGACTGTTCCTCTGTGCAAAAGGAATTAGAAGTATCGTGCTGTTTTTAGTCACCTGTGTACTCTGTTCTCCTCAGGTATGGCCAGCCTGACCCCGACCTGGAGCGGGAATGTGACATCAAGGTGTCTTTGCAGATGGCGTCAGTGCATTACGTGCACACACAGCGCTTTCAAGCTGAGGTGGCAGCCTTCATCCAACACTTCACTCAGCTACAGGATGTGCTAGGCCGGCAGCGGGCTGCAGTGGAGGGCCAGCTTGTGAGTGCTGTCTGCTAGGGCTGCCGTCATGGAAAGAAAACAACATGATTTCTTTAGGCTGTAGTTTTTATAAACCAAATGTTAGTGAAGTTGGTGTCATTGCCTGTAGCCCCTTGTAAAGTTATGCATATGTTCTCCAGGCTGCATTTCTTTTGGTAAGATGTAAAGACTCTTAACCAAGGAAAGACTTCAGTTGTCCTCTGTGGTCTTCAGGCCGTTTAGTGTTCTTAAGAAGGTTCGTTCCTTCTTTTGGAGAATGGATCACATTGTCAATTTGACCACTGCTAAAGTGGCACAGTTCACTCTTGGGCAGAGCAGGCTTTGTCAGTAACTACACTTTGCATGACTTTTTTTAATTGGAGGGGCACTAAATAAGCACAGGTGTTTACTTGTTAATTTTTTAATTAGATTGTGTTTGTCCATTACATTTCATGATAAATCACTGGAGAGACTGTGCTATCCAGTGGGGGTTTTGTTGCATATTGCTCATTCCTTCCTCCCTGTGTCTGTCAAAAGGTACGAGATCAGCCTCAGAGGGCATCCAGACTCCTGCTGGATATTGAGGCTGGTGCCCCAGTTATTCTCATCCCAGAGAGCTCCTGGTCACCAAGGCTCATTGTAGTCAACCTCGGTCAGCTGAGGGTGAAGAACCGCTTCCTTCCAGCAGGGGCTTATGGGACTTTTTCCCTCAGAGACAAGGTAGAGAAACTGACCATGGCACATGCCTTTTTCCCTTCTCTGGTGAGTCATGCTTCTGGTTTCATCCATGCATGGAGTGATGCCTGCGCCCCATTTCTCTTCCAGTCTTTTCTAATTTCACCACATTTATTATTATTTAAATTATACGTTTAAAAAAACAACATGTCACTTCACACACTAATAGTACTATAAGTTAGTGATTGTCAAGTGTAGTTCAATTTCTGATTGGCTTTGGTGTTTAACCAGCTATTATGATGACTGTGTGCACGTCATCACTGTTTTTTTGGAATGATTCTTATCTACCTGTGTGTGTGTGTGTGTGTGTGTGTGTGTGTGTGTGTGTGTGTGTGTGTGTGTGTGTGTGTGTGTGTGTGTGTGTGTGTGTGTGTGTGTGTGAAGAATTAAATCCCAGCAAGTTCAAAAACAAGGATCTGAATTTGGATACTCTTAAGGACAAATACATGCTTGAATATATAAGTTTAAGTGTGACCTGAAGAGATCCACAGATTAAATTATGTAAAAATAATTAAAAATATTGTATTGTATAATCCGCCTGAAGACACATCTTTACTCCCTAGGATTTTTTTACTCTTTTTTTTGGTTTTTTGTCTTGTCTCTGTTTTTGTTTTAGTGTTTTTCCCCCAGTTTGTATGACAATTTGGTCAACCTGTGTGTTGTTTTTAAATGTGCTTACAAAGAAATAGACTTCACTTAAAAATTAACAATTGGTGTTACTAAATTTTAGGAATAGATATTTAGGTTATTATGATAAAGTATTTTGAAAATTGTAATTGTTTTTCATGTATATTATTTTCTAAGCTCTGGGTAAGCTTTTCCACAGTCCCATCTCATAAATATATATGTAAACCAGCTTATAGTGTCTTTTGCTTTTAGTTATTTTGGCATTTAACAAAAATATGATTTACTATTTGTGTGTATGTAGAAATCAATTTTTTGTTCAACTATACAGCTCTTCTCTTTTTCTTTTTGTTAAAGGAGCATGTCCAGAGTGCAGCAGAGAGGTGCAGTGATCAGGAGACGCGCAGAGTCTCCACATCCAGTTCAACCTCATACACAGGTTTCACCTCTGGGAGGCCACAAACCGTAGACACAGAGAAGACACCTGAGAAGGATGGCCCTCGCAGTTTAGGTCAGCATCTCTGTAGCTACTGTACAGTCCCAAAAAACAATGAATGCAAATGCTCGTTAGCAAGGCGAGTAATTTCTGAGTTCTTAAAGCCCTCGATAAGGAAGCACGGCCATTTCACACATCTCTAGCAGTCCTTGGTGTTTCATAGTGTTTGCAGGCCGTCATTTATGATAAGCTCTCTTAAGGTCCCACCACATCATTTTAATCTTGTTGAGGTCTGGACTTAGGTCTTGGACTGCATAACTTATGGCCAAATATCTCCACTTTCACCTCATCTGTCCAAAGGACATAATAGAAGTCTTGTGTTTTGTTCAGCTGGAGCTTTGCAAATTTTAGCCCTGCTGCTGTCTTCCTTTAAGAGCGAGGAGGCTTTCCCTAACTCCAAACAGGCCATATTTTCTGTAATTATACTGCTATGAAACATAACATTTAACATGTCAGTTGAGGCCTGTAGAGAAACAACATTGGACTGATTCCCATCATTCTGGTACAAGATTAATTTGTATCAGAATGATGGGAAGTGAAAAGAATTATGAAAGTAAGAGCAGCCAAAGGAAGGCATGTCATCTATTGAAGATGGTGAAGGCAGTGTTATAGCATTTGTCCAAAACACTATGAACCTAGCTGTATGTGGTGTGTCTTTATCCCCATTAGAAAACCACGTGTGCTTGTTGGACTGCATTGCATTGGACCTGCAGGAGATGGATATCTTTGCTGCAGAGCGTTTGCCAAGTCAGCCCTTGGACAGTGGTGGTAAACCTCTTGAATATTCAGACCTGGTCTTTCCTTCCTATTGTGTCCGTCGCACTGGAAACAACCTGCTGAAAGACTGCTGCCGCCTCAAACTTAAAGTGGAGCGCAACCTGGACAAGTAAGCCCTGCTTTTAAATGCTCATAACAGACTTTATTTTCTTTTTTCTTTAGCACTGGAAGCACCTTGAGGTGACTTTTGTTGAGATTTGGCACTAAATGAATAAAACTGAATTGAAGCTGAATTGAAAATCAGTTTTCAGGGCATATTTTCACTGTCCATCCATTATTTCTATGATAATAATAATAATAATAATACATTTTATTTGAAAGCGCCTTTCAAAACACTCAAGGTCACTGTACACAGTAGTAGTGCTGGGCGATATGACGATATATATCGTGTGGACGATAGAAAAGTGTCTATCGTGCCATTTGTCTTCTATCGTTTCTATCGTTTCTAACCCGAATTTTACAAATTATTACATAAAATATATCATTAACCCTTTACAACCGGTCAGAGCAGGCACACTCCGTTTTCCCTAACTATTTTTAAATCCCTGTAGAACTGTAACCACGTAAGGTAGTGCAATAATGTTTTTTTTTTTTTGCATATGAAACCGTAGGAGTTGTACTTACATCTTATTCCATTAGCTTGCCCTAGGTCACGGTTTTCTTCCACATATAGCTTTGCAAAAATTGCATAAAAAGCACTTCCAGCAACAAAAACATATTATTCCAGACTTCCAGCAACAAAAACATAATATTCCAGAAACAGGCTTTGCCGATCCGATCAGCTGTTCATAACACTTCCTAGTTGGAATATAAGTCAGCGCGAACTATCGCATGTCCGCCATTACCTGTCCGAAACCGGAAGTGACGTCACTTTCGCGGAAAATGTAGTTTTTTAAGCTTCAAAGTCTATGTTGGTGTTTTTAAAAGTCATGTTTGACTTTATGCTCTTCTGTATCGTTTCTGGGATGCTTAGAAGTCAAATTACACTGTTGGAAATAGTTTATTTTGATGCACATGCTGTTTTTTTGCAAATTTGCATTTATTTATTTTCATTTATATATAAAAATTTGTGTATCTCAAAAATAAAACTATGAAGACACTCAAAATAAATAAATGTAAAGATAAGCTCTGGCGGACTTGGTTCTATGGTAGGTCTTAAAGGGTTAAATAGCCTGTGCAAATATATTAGTGTTGTCTTCTCACTATACATACTCTGAACTTTATGCAAGAGAAAATAAAGTATAAAAAAATGATATTTTTCGCAAAGAAACTGTCTTGTGGTTTTGCAACATGGTGCTGCTTTACATGCACCCGGATTTGCGACATGCTTTACAGTAACTCAAAACAAAGACTGCACCCTCTCCACTCGCTGTTTACAGACTGCATACTTTCCAGATGACCACAGGTCAGGTGGTATATCGTGATATATATCGTTATCGTGATATAAAATAATTCATATCGTGATAAATATTTTTTCCATATCGCCCAGCACTACACAGTAGAGTAAAAAGCAACATAAAAGCAAAGAGTTTACACAATCATAAAAGCACAAGACATAAACAAATTTAAAATAGCCGAATGGAGAGGTTATGTGGGATAAGCTATTTTGAACAAGTGGGTTTTGAGTTGGGACTTAAAGAGAGAGAAGGAAGAGATATTTCTTAGATCAGGAGGTCGGGAATTCCAGAGTCGTGGAGCAGAGCAGCTGAAAGCCCTGCTCCCCATGGTGACAAGACGGGGGGAGGGGACGGAGAGTGAAAGGGAAGAAGAAGATCTGAGACAACGAGATGGAGCGGTGATGTTAACCAGATCAGAGAGATATGGAGGAGAGAGATGATGAATAGCTTTAAATGTGTACAAGATTATTTTGAAATTGATACAATATTTGACCGGGAGCCAATGAAGCTGCTGCAGGACAGGAGTGATGTGGTGGACAGAAGGGGTCCTGGTGATGATACGGGCAGCAGAGTTCTGGACGCGTTGGAGCTTGTGGATGGATTTTTGAATAAGACCAAAAAGAAGTGAATTACAATAATCAATCCAGGAAGTAACAAGGCTATGGACAAGAATGGCAGTGGCATGTGGGGTGAGAGGACGGAGACGATTAATGTTGCGCAATTGAAAATATGCAGACCGGGTGACATTATTAATGTGTGAATTGAAAGATAGAGTACTGTCGAGGATGACACTCAAACTTTTCACAGAGGAAGAAACGGAGACCGGCGAGTTATTGATAGTAATAGAGAAACTGTTGGTTCTGGATAATGTTGATTTAGTGCCGACCAAGAGGAGCTCGGATTTGTTACTGTTGAGTTTAAGAAAAGTAGAAGAGAACCATGAATTTAGTTCAGCTAAGCAGAGGGTGAGGGAGGTGGGGGAAGAGCAGAATCAGGTTTAGTGGACAGATAAAGCTGGGTGTCATCGGCATAACAGTGAAACTGGATATTGTATTTACGGAGAATGTGTCCAAGCGGTAGAAGGTAGACAATGAAAAGAAGGAGCCCCAGGACAGATCCCTGGGGCACGCCAGTTTCAGAGGAAAGGGCTGAGAAGTGAAGGATTTGAGTTGAATGAACTGAGTACGATCAGACAGGTAAGATTTAAACCAGGCTAGTGGAGTATGGGAGAGACTGATGGAGGCTAGCCTACTGAGAAGAATGGAGTGAGAAATAGTGTCGAAAGCAGCGCTCAGATCGAGGAGAATAAGAATGGAGAGTAAACCGGAGTCAGCTGCCATAAGAAGATCATTGGTTATTTTTATAAGTGCTGTTTCAGTGCTATGGGAGGGGCGAAAACCAGACTGGAACTGTTCATACAGATTATTATTAGTTAAATTTGAGTGGAGTTGTGTGGCAACTATTTTCTCAAGAATTTTTGAAAGGAATGGTAGATTGGAAATAGGCCGAAAATTCTCAAAATTATTGGGATCTAGACCAGTTTTTTTTTTTCAATATTGGGGTGATGGCAGCAATTTTGAGGGAAGCAGGAACAGTTCCAGTGGTAAGTGAAGAGCAGATGATAGCAGATATGAGGGGAAGCAAAGAAGGTAGACATGCCTTAACCAAAACTGTAGGAATGGGGTCTAGCTGATATTTCTGTGTTGTTTTGCTTCCTTACCGTAAAATAAGTCAGTTATAACTCAGGGCTATTAGGCTCACGAGCACCCAACTTTGGCTTTGTTGGGTTCTCCTCCAACTTTGTAAGATACTGAAAAGTACAGGCTTTCAGTACATCAAATTTTTTAATCCTACGCTCATTGATATGCTTAAGTTTTAAACATCAGCAACTCTCACATGAATAATGGGATAATGTTGAGAGAAAACCTTTTTCTGTAGCACATGCTAGAATTGTGTCAGTATATGACCATACTCATAATCCAAACCTGGTCCTAACTCAGAGAGCTCAGCCATGTGGTACCCGACATGTCCATCCAAGGCAGCCTGTCATCGGTACACTGCTCTCTGGATGTGGACCACTACCAACTGATCAGAGGGCTACTGGAGAACAACCTGGGAGAGCCTATTGAAGAGTTCCTGCGACCCTACAACCTGCAGGATCCCAGCACCTATGTGAGAAAGCACACATATGTACACCTGAGTAGTTTACAGTGCATTGTAGTACATTTTTAAATAAGGATATGTCATATATCCTACAAAATATAGCATTTGCTGGTTTTTGATGTCTTAAATACTGCAGAACATTTACTCATTTTAAAAGCTGTAAAAAGGAGGTGATGCAGAGCGTAAAGCTGACATTGGAAAGTGCAGGGAATTCTTCAGGTGAGGCTACGTGGTGGGTAGTGAGGACAGCAACTACAATTATAGAAGATCTCATTGCCAGAATGGCAAAACAGATTAGCTCTTTTTTCATATTTCAGTTTGCAGACTGACTTTCTCTCTCTGTAGACGGTGTTGAGTGGAGATGTTTATACGAACTTTTCATTCTTGTTGGACATGATGGATGTCAGTTTGGAGCTACTGTACAATCCCCAAAACAGTGAACACAAATGCTCATTAGCAAGGTAAGTCCTTTCTGACTTTCTATAAAGAAGCATTTACAGCTATTTCACAGCTCTTTAACAGTTTCCGGGCTGGTGTTGTTGTGGAGGAGCTACAGCGTTCCTTCACTTCACTGAGATTTGCAGGCAGTCATTTATGCACAGCTCTCTTACAGTCCCACCATAGCACTTCAGTCAGGTTGAGGTTTGGACTTTGAGTCATTGTAGCACCTTGTGGGCGGGGTTTCAGCCATGGTGTTATACAGCAGGTAACATAGGTATGGTCACCATTTTTCTAAGTAAATATATTTCTAAAGGTGCTATTTTCACCAGATGTCTGTAACAACCCATCCTGTCCACACATGCAAAGAAATCCAACCATAGATGTCCAAACATTATGTGACTGAAATGTATTTATTTAAAGCATTTATTGGTGATGACAGTTTCAAGAAGGCTCCTGTATGGGGAAACTAGTCAAATGCACTCTTCAAGTGTGATTTTGGTCCATTCTTCCACAGAGTCTCCAAATCCTAAACTCTGAGCTTTAGCATTTAGATTTTCAATTAGACTCAGGTCAGCTGATTAGCTGAGCCATTAGAGCAGCTTTATTTTCTTTCTCTAAAACCAGTTGATTATTTCCTTGGTTGTGTGTTTGGGATCATTGTCCTGCTGAAATGTCCACCCTCATTTCTTTTTAATCATCCTGGTAGATGGCAGCAGATTTTTAACAGGAATGTCTCTGTACGTTTTCCATTCATCCTTCCTTCAGTTATATGAAGTGGTGTGTGCTGAAAAACAGCCCTACCTCCAGACTTCATGGTATGGTGTTTTTGGGGTGATATGCTGTGCTTTTAGACCTCCAAACATCTTAGCAGGCTACAGCTTCCCAGTATTTCACAGGCTTTCTTCAGCAGTGTGGTGAGCGTGCATACAGGCCATGGAGATTGAGTGTGTTACTTGTTGTTTTCTTTGAAACAATCATACCTTCTGATTCAGGGTCTTTCTTAAGCTCTCCACAAGGGGCCCTTGGCTCTTGCACAGCTTTTGTGATAATTCTTGGTGGGCAGGGTGAATGTGGAAGGATGTGTGCCTCTGTGCAGTTTCTGTGTATGTATGTGTTTGGCCAGTCTTGAGTCCCTCTGGGACATTGGTTTAGAACGGTAACAACCCTGTGACGTAGGTGCTTAGTGGGTGGTTGCTAGCCTGCTCCCTGGTTCGGTCACTTAGGCCTCTCTGTTGTGCGGTGAGAGCTGCGCCAGGCGTCAGGCAGTTCTTGGGTGGCTGGTGTCTGGGGCCCCTTCCTTGTCTCATGCTGGGGACAAATGCTCATGCACAGACAGACACATTCTCTTGTATGTTTGTTTGTTTACCTCCCTCTAACTTGTTTTGTGACTTTTGTTGCCTCTTAGTATGTTTTGCAATAATAAGGTCACAAAGGTCTTGAGGGTCATGGCTTTCGTTGTCATGACCCCCTGTTCTGCGTGTGTTCAGTACTTTTTCCGTGTCATTTCTCATTGCTAATTGCACTTAATTTATGGACATCTACAATTTGATTTCATTGCTCGTGTGGATTGTATAGGTTGTTACCACATCTATTAAGAAATTCATGTTAATAGCACCTTTAGACATATATTTACTTTAGGATTTATTTTACCTACTGTAGATTTCCTGCTGTGCTTGGGATCATTGTCCTGTTGGCTGACCCGGTTTAATTCAAGCTTTTATCTGTGGGAGGCGAGGCCTCACATTTGGCCCTAGAATTGAGGTTCTGTAGACATGTTAGTTTGTTTGCCATTTTGGACACGTGACAATGTGGGACCAAGAGAACCCACATTCTCTAAGCCTGTGTAACCTCAGTTACACAGTTCATGCAGGCTGGCCAGTTACTCTCTGAGCTGAAGTGAAACTAAGGGTGCCTCAAACTGGAAATGGAGACTGTTTGTCTTCAGAGTAAATGCTGTGCCTAATGAACCATGTTGGCTGCAGCACAAAGGCACAACTTTTATTTTGAGATCAATCTTCTTAATCTCTGGTTTGCGTCACTCTTTCTCAAGATGTACTACTGCTTAACTCGTAGTTTGCAGACAAACATAAAAAGCTACAGGCAGCTGTGGCAGTCTGCTAGCAATCAAATCAAACACTTGGAGGTTTTCTGGTACAGTACCTTCTTTGCATTCAAGGTCACCTACCAAAAGCCAGAAACCTCCAAAAACCTCTGCCAGCCTGTGGTGGAATAGGCATTTTTCCCTAGCAACTCGTGCTTTTATCATGTCCATTATGGTGGACAGTTCTTGAGATATGTGCACAGATTGTTCATGGTCTCCATACTTAGTGACTGCAAGTGGCTGCAATGTAGCCCATCACCGCTCTAGCATTAAGCTAACACGTGGCATGAGGTGTGCTGATATGCTGTATTTGGTTTTCTCCAAACGTGGCACTGTGCATCATAGCCAAACGTCTCCAGAGAATTTTAAATCATTTGGTATCGTTTTAGTTTGTGCACCAAGAAGAAACGGAAGCTATATGTCTTCTTTGATTTCCTACAAACATTAGCTAAAAGTTGCAACTTGGGTTTGGTCATCTAATATTCGATGGATGAAAAACTGTGGTGGTGTTCGAGGGATTTAAATTGGTAATTTTTTTTTACAGGGGAGTCTGAAACTATTCCATTTCACCCTTTTGTTTTTATTTTTCTTGCAAAGGTTCGACTTCCTTAAATCAAAGCTGCTCTTTGAGAGTCTCTCTAATGGATCCAAGTCTGTCAACCTGGTGTCTCATTCCCTGCTGGCATATGACACTCGATACACCGGGTTAAATAAAAGAGCCGGTGAAGATGTTGGGACAAGGCACAATGTATTTGATTGCATTCTCCAGGCATCCAAAACAGGCGCCAACCGGGCATCCTTACAGCTTGAACTGCATTATAGGTAACACTGGAGAACATCTTTGACCTGGAAGAAGTGGACATTCTAGATAATGTTAGTCACGTACATTATGATCTCCCTTTCTACAGATCCACACGTGAGTCTTCCAGCTTCACAGTGGTCCTCAATAACCTCAGGGTCTTTCTCATCTTTGACTGGGTCCAGCTGGTACGGGACTTCCTGCAGAAGCCGACTGAGAAGATGCCCAGTGATGCCAAACATCATCAGCGCTGGCCTAGTAACACTAGCACAGATTCAGGTTCCAGTACCACGGCCAGTACAATAGGAACTGTTATGCCAAAGACAGTCAAGAGTGGGGTAGTCACCAAGAGGTCCACGGTGTCGGTCACCCAGGAGCGCTGCCTTGAGATCAAGATCAACGTCACAGGTCAGACATGAAGAACAAAGAAAGAAAACTGTGTGTGTCCTTATATTGAAAAGTAGTCAAAGTGTGGTTGTTGGCACACCAAAATGTAGCTTAAACTCAGATTACAGTGGCTACACACAGTACTGTAACTAATGCTACTAGCAGTCTAACAGGAACAAGTTTTTTTTTTAAGATAATTTTATTTTTTAATGATTCAGAAATACTTCAGCAGTTGTATTTTCACTGCATCTACAAATGAAAAGAACTGTAATGAAAAGTGATTGATTTTCCTCCACTCATTATATGGAGCTAACTACTTCATAAGACTGTCCTTTAGTGCTTGTGACATATTGGGAAAAGATTGCTTGGTCTCTCACAGTCAGGGGAGAAATTATTTGAACCCCTACTGATTTTGTAAGTTTGCCCACCAGTAAAGAAATGGCCAGTCTGTAATTTCAGTGATAGGTTTATTTGAACTGTGAGAGAAAAAAATCCAGAAAAATGCATTTTAAAAAAAGTTGTAAATTAATTTGTATTTTGAAGGAAATAAGTATTTGATCCCCCATCAATCAGCAAGTTTTCTGGCTCCCAGGTGTATTTTATACAGGTAACAAGCTGACATTTGGAGCCTTCTCAGCTCGTTACCTGTATAAAAGACAGCTGTCCATAGAAGCAATCAATCGATCCAGATTCCAAACTCTGCACCATGGCCAAGACCAAAGAGTTTTCCATGGATGTCAGGGACAAGATTGTGGACCTACACAGGACCATCGCCAAGCAGCTGGGTGAGAAGGTGACAACAGTTGGCGCGATTATTCGCATATGGAAGAATCATAAAATAACTGCCAGTCTCCCTCGGTCTGGAGCTCCACACAAGATCTCACCTCATGGAGTTTATGATAATAAGAACGGTGAGGAATCAGGCCAGAACTACTTAATGGATTGGATTTATATAGCGCTTTTCAAGGCACCCAAAGCGCTTTACAATGCCACATTCACTCTCACATTCACACACTGGTGGAGGCAAGCTACAGTTGTAGCCACAGCTGCCCTGGGACAGGCTGACAGAAGCGAGGCTGCCATATCGCGCCATCGGCCCCTCTGGCCAACACCAGTAGGCGGTAGGGTAAAGGACACAACGACCAGGACAGAGAGCCCGGTCGAACCGGCGACCTTCCGGTTACAGATGCGCTTCCCAACCCCCTGAGCCACGGTCGCCCGTTGGAAGGAACTCCGTCAAACATGGAGGTAGAAACATGCTTTGGGGGTGTTTTTCTGCCAAGGGGACAGAACAACTGCACCACATCAAAGGGAGGATGGATGGGGTGAGAACCACCTTCCTTTAGCCAGGGTACTGATAATGGGTCGTGGGCCATTATTCCAGCATGACAATGATCCAAAACACACGACCAAGGCAACAAAGGATTGGCTCAAGAAGAAGCATATTAAGGTCTTGGAGCGGCCTAGTCAGTCTCCAATCCCACAGAAAATCTGTGGAGGGAGCTGAAGGTTGGAGTTGCCAAACATCAGCAGTGAAACATTAATGACTTGGAGAGGATCTGCAAAGAGGAGTGGGACAAAATCCCCCCTGAGATGTGTGCAAAACTTGTGTCCAACTACAAGACACGTTTGACTTCTGCAGTTACCTAAAAGGTTTTGCTACGAAGTACTAAACCACGTTTTGCAAAGGGATCAAATATTTATTTCCTTCATGAAGATGCAAATTAACTTGTAACTTTTTTCAAATCCATTTTTCTGGATTTTTTTGGTTATTGTTCTGTCTCTCACTGTTCAAATAAACCTGCCATTAAAATTATAGACTGATCATTTCTTTGTTAGAGGGCAAACTTACAAAATCAGCTCTATACCCCGTCTCCTTTACATGACGTGCTGTAACTCTCTCACAATCTTCATGCACAACTTAGTTGCTGTATACAATCCCATTTTAGAATGCTATGTTATTAACAATTATTTTGCATAGTGTTAAAAAAAAAACAGGACTTGCACATCAGGCAGTCACTGGTCAGACAACTAAAACTTTTTTTTTTTACATTTATAGTTAAAAAAAAAAGTCACATATAAAAACTTAAATGTCACTGAAGAAAAATATATTTGTGTAGCATTTCATCTCCTGCATTTGTAAATTATGCCAGGGCCTACTCAGAAATATTTGGGTTATCCTAGAATACCTGACCTGCGTATTTTACTGAGTTTGCCATTTTAAATATTTGCCATTTGATGTACAGGAACAGAGTTTGTGGTTGTGGAGGATTCGTCCTGCCTGGATACCAATGCCATCATTTTAAAGGGCACCACTGTCCTTACCTACAAACCCCGTCTGCTGGACCGACCCTTCTCTGGCAGCCTGGCAGGAATAGAGGTGACAGCTGAGACTGCTAGTTGTAGTACTGCTGCTCATTTATCACAGTTCTTTTACTCAGTTCAAAGAGATGATGTTTAAAAATGAAAACACATTAAATTATCTAATTGTGGTATTACTATTATGGCTCTACCAAAAAGTTCATCTGGATGTAGCGCTTTCAGTGGGAGAAACGTTTCATCACTTATCCACCCATCAGTAACAGTCCAAGTCAAAGAGGCCATTTGCATGAAAAGGGAAAGACAATCTCTGAATTGAGGAGGGGGCTTTAGGGTACATCTGTCACCATCTTACAATGCTGTGATTGCAACTGTTCCCCAGCTCTCTGTGAATGGTACTCATGGACAGTCAGTTGAGATTGAGCAATGGTCTTTGATCAGTATTTGCTGATCAATGGTCATGATGCATATTAATGATCAAGAAACGACCTCACAGCACATTGTTAGTCAGTGGTGCTAGTTTCAGTCAATATACAAATGTTCTGTTTATAAGGATGAGGAAACCTGCATTCAGCTGAAACTGCAGAAGTCACTTGGATGAGTGAGTAGGTTAGCATATGAAAACTGCTGTCAACTTCAACTCCTTTGATTCTGACGAATTTTGTGACACCAGGTGTTCTCATGTCGGCTGGGCAGCGAGCAGGAAACTGCACTCTCCATCATCGACCCGGTCAATATCCAGCTGGAGCTGTGTGGGAGCCCCACATACCAAAGCAGTTCAGGTCTGTTGGACGCCTTCAATGTAGAGGACATCCCACCGCTGCTGGAGGTTAGAGGTTTACAATCAACCTATGTACAGTAAACTAAGGTCGGGGTTACTTGCAAGTTCAACATATTTTCAAAAGAGACATAGGATAAGATATTGCATTACATTGGCAGGACACCCCGAAGATTAGGAAGAAAGCCTTGTTGTCCAGGCTGCCTGTTAGTGCATAGAAATGGGCAAGATTCAACTTTAATGACAATGGCTTTGGAATAATGATGACACTTGGTGATTAAAGCTGGTAACTCGAAATGCACATGAAGCTAGCTGTACTGTATTTTTGGACACTTTCCTTAATCTCAACTCAACCTTTGCTGCCTCTATGTCAATAAAATTGAATTCACATATCATTTCCATTCATTGTTTATATTTTTGTTAATGTTTGATAGCTTCAACTAGTAACTACATAGGTTTGTGAAAAAAATATCAGTGACGCTGAGCATGGCTGGTAAAGACTAGTCCTGCGATTGAGGTTTTAGTATTTGTCTTCTTTTAGTTTTGTCATAAAATAGTTGAAGTTAGAAGACTTCAGAATGTAACATTATGGATTACCAAGTTAGCTTTGGATCTGATTTTCTGGCAGATTCAGTTTCCAGCTCTAGACATCCGTCTGTCCTACAACGACATACAGCTCTTCTTGGCCATCACCAAGTCTCTCCCTACTGCCAGTGCCCCACTGCCTCATGTCTCTGACACCACTGCTCCCCCCACCAAAGGAGCCAGCACTGCACCCAAAGACATCTTCAGGCAGAAGACTGAGTCCCTTATAGGTATGCTGTACAGATTTTTAAGTCTTCATAGATCAACATAATGCCTTTAAGTTTCTTGAAGACATTTCATCTGACAAGCTTCATCAGTTCTAAGGTCAAATGGTGGAGAGTCCCAGATTTTAAGCCCTATGGGAGTGTCCCCCAAGAGGGTCAAGGACCCCCTACTGATCCTCTGCCTAATCACACTAAGCCAAGGTGAGAAAACTTGTGTGGGTCAGAATCAGCCAAGGTTTTGGGTGAACCCACTGTGAAACCTAGCCCCACCCTATCATGTGATTTCCTGAGGTCAAATGGCCCAGGATGTGAGTGGGCGTTAAGGCTGGAACTCTCCACCAGTTGCTATTAGAACTGAAGAAACTTCTCTGATGAGAGGTGAAACGTATTCAGGGAAACTTAAAGAAGTCCACACGCTTTTCTTTCCAAGCTCCTTAGATCAGTGTGCATGTATACGCATACTTTTTTACATTATTACCTCATTCCTGACTTTTTAGATTGTATTTTTAGTTGCACTGATTACTGATTATATTCCACTAAAATATGTTTCCCTCAGAGGGTCAGCTAACCCACTTAGAAGACCTTGGTTTCAGGAAGGAGGACTGCAAAACAGCCCTGATCCACTGTAAAGGTGGGTGAGACTATTAAAACTGGAAGTAGATGAAATGCTTAATAATCTGTGAAAACCTTCCTAAAAATCTAATTATTTGTCCATCAGGTCAGCTGGATCAAGCTGCAACATGGCTGCTGGAGAATGCTGAGAATATAGCAGGTCATCCTCGAGCCAGGGCTAGCTCTGGGACCAGCAGCCACTCGGCTCCTTTGTCAGGAGTGGAGGTGAAGGCTGATAGCATCTGCATCTGTTTCATCGATGACTGCCTGGACTGTGACATACCGCTGGCAGAGCTAACCTTTTCCAGTAAGTCTCTCTAAATAATGGTTGTTACCAAAGACATTTAAAATTGATTAGTCAGCATCCAGTAGTTTAAGCTCAAATGGCACATTTGAATCTTACCTCAGCAACTGCTGCTGAGCAAAGCCATTTATTAGATTCACTTAGAAGTTACTGTTCTCGTGCCCACTAACATGGGCTGCTTTTGTTCCTGTTAATTCCATTTGTAAATTCTGGTCATTTAAAATCAGGGCTAGTTGCACATAACTGCCTCGTCCTAGTGCACATTTTCTCCCTGAATCTTCAAACAGTCAAAGACCAAAACAAATAATGTTGGAAAACAAAATTGAAAGAACTTCTTTTATGTTATTGGAGAAAATACTTTAGTATTGGAAATTTTAGACCTTAAGCATAAGATGAAACAGGTAAGCACCTTCACTAAATCCAGTGAACAGCATCCACCTGTTTCTCAGCCTGATCTCAGAGTCTTTGTCATTAAAGGGCTTTACGTGCTGCAGCGCATTGGTTCCATCCAAGAAGGCAACGCTAGCTTCACTCTGTCTGGAGACTACTACAACAGAGAGCTGTCAGGTAATAGGATTTACTTACTGCATGTTTACACAATATGGTGAACATTCTTTGTTTCCTACATCTGTGTTTTTATGTTTATGCAGATTAATCAAAAGGAGTGTCTCAGTAGACTGTTATTTTCAGAGTTTGACAGGAGTTTCAATGGCATTGTAAAATGTATTAGGATGTTTCACAACAGAGTTCAGAACAAGGTGAGCTCAATCTATCTCTCTCTAGATAGAGAGAGATAGAGAATATATATGTGTGAAACTCGTGTTTACTTATTTTACAGCCATTAGAAAAACAGCAGCTCTTCATTTTCATGTTGTCAGCAGGTTTGTATAACAGAATCATGTGCACCACGATCAACAAAGTGAGTCGTGTCAAGTGCAGCCCCTGTAGGCAGGCCAGGCCTCTTCTCTTGTCACTGCACACTTTGCCCACAGGGGGGTACTGAGGCCTAGTGGAGGACCCAAGAGTCCATTAGGGTGGAGTTCAAAAGGTATAGAGCTACAGCCTCCAAAGCTCATCCTCCTCTCTGATCTGAGAAACTCAGATTCCTTCTGGCTGCTCGTTTTAAGCAGCTCTTTAAAATGGGCACGTTCCTGACAACAGAATGCTCTGAATGCAAAACCAGGATTTGTGAATTATATTCTGTAAATGAGAGAAAAACATTGATCCACCCAACCATCCATCTATCGAGGAGCAAGGGCCTGACTTTAACATTGTTCCCGAGATGAGAGAAGCGACATCCACAGACAGTCCAACCTTATAGTAGAAAGGTATAACAGAAGAATATAGAGAGCCAAGAGTTGCTATAAACTTTGACATAATGTTAGATAAGCAGAAATAGGAGCTTCAGTTCAGGCAGTATTTAGCTCTAAAAAATAAGAAGAAATAATACTAACATGATACTGCATACTGCACAGTGTTTTGCTAAGTTGATCTCTGTCTGCGTGCCAGGCTGGGAGCCCTTTATTGAGCCCTGGCCCTGCGTCCTTTCGTGGCAGCAGCAGGCCGCCGGTCGTCTCCATCCTCCACGTCTTAAGATGGGGATTCGAGCCAAACAGAGACTGGACATCAACATCACGTCTGTCCTGCTGGGTAAGTAAGGAGGGACTTTCACACAGTGTTTCCAGTTACAGTGTTAAAATCGTCCCACATGGCAGACCTGTGGCTCATGTGTATGTCTGGCCTTTTCAGAACAATACACCACCACCAAGAGCTCCTGGATAGCTGACTACTGTAATGAGGAGGACCAACCCCCCCAGACTTCGCCCCCTATGCCCTGGATAGGCTCTTCAGTTGATCCACCCAGCTTTGGGCAAAGTAAGTTACAGCAAATCGGTAACAACTTATGGACTCTAGAGCTTTTTTTTTAATGTGTAAAAGAGAAAATCCAAAAACCTGAAATCGCCTGAAAATCACCTGAATGATAAAGTGTCTGTTTCAGGTGTCATCAGCACTCAGGTGTCATTATCAGTACAATGCTAACACTGCGCTACAAGCTGCATGACATCTCCAGTCTTGTAACTTTGTAAAGCTGAATGAACAGTTACATTGTGTTCTTTGTACAGTTTTTATTTGTATTGTCAGCTCAGACAGTACTATGTAAGATTGTTGCCAGGGTAAGAAAACAGAAGCCTGCCTGTTGTCCTAGTTTAGAAGCTGGTCAAGCACTGGTTGGTTATCCTGTGACACACTCGATTGATAAGCCGCTCTCTTCTAAAGAAAACACTTAAGCTGCCATTCTCTTCCTTTAGTTAGGTTTTCCTTCAGTACATTTTAAAGAGCCAATCACAAAGTCGCTCACATTATCCCCAGCTGCTAGATTTTTCTGCTCCTTCACTTGAATAAGATGGGAATCATCTACCTGGGTGTCGGTTGAGAGATGATTTTCAGTGCAGTGCTGGTGTTCTTGTTTGAAGGATAACACTAACCCTCTTGTGTGTTCCCTCTGCATGTGTCTCTGTTTCAACTATCTGTCTCTACTATCAGGTGCGCCTCTTGCTCACCTTAGAACTAGGAGCACAGCCAGCTTGACTTGCCTCGAGCAGCAGATTCATTCCAGAGGTACAGTTCAGAGTTAAGCCACCCACTCAGCCTCCTCAGTAGCATCAGTACCACAGTTAGGGATTTTTTTTAAACTATTGGAGTGCTGGTGAGGTTCTTGTTTTGCATGCCTGTCTCTTTTAGGAACCACATACCCCATGTGTTTCCACTGGTACACAAAACCAGCTTTTTCCTAAGCTCTGCAGACCTTTTGTTCTTCTGAGTAGTCTCTTTAGTTCAGTACTTGTAATTCGCATTAGTACTTGTACTAAACCTATGAAGCTGAATTGTAGCTGACCTGATGTCAGCATCGTCATGATTTCACTGGCACCTGCTTCATGCTGGGAATCTATTTTAGCTACTAAACCCAAACCGTTTGTGCTCAAAATTGCCACAAGTTGTTTAGAAGTGAGAACAAAATGACTTCTGTTGGATAGCCTCACTTCATCCATTGATCTGTCCATCCGTTTTCTTAACTACTTGAGCCTATCCCAGTCATAGGGCGAGAGGCAGGGTGCACCTTGGACAAGTCCCCGGTCTATTACAGAGCTAACACTGACAGGCAGAATCATATTCGCAGCTGCAGGCAATTCAGAGTCACCAGTTAACCCAACACAATGTCTTTGGACTGTGGGGAAAAAGCTGTCGTACCCAAACAACACAGAACATGCAAACTTTGCAAAGCTGGCCGATGGGTTTGAATCTTCTCATCACTGCATCACAGTTTGTTGTGTTTTCCCTTATTATACTAGGCTCAGTCAGATTCTGAGTAGCACCAAAATGATCATACTCTATAAATTATGTCTGATATCAGTATTAAAAATGCCAAACTACAGACAAGAATAACAAAGAAGCCGACTTACAGCAGAGCCGCTCCATCTGTTCATTCTCTCTCACTCTCATTTCTCCTCATGTCTGCTACCTAAAGCTTTTAAATAAAAAAAAATGTGATGTTTCCAGCTTCTAAGTGAGTATTGTTAAGTTTTGTGTTACCAAGTGAAATGCAATACTTGGTGCATTTCAGTCTCTGGTTGTGGATGAGCTGCTAAAACCTGTCCTGGATGTAAAACTCTCTTGCTTGCACAAATCATTCCTTTTGGCCGTTGATCATTAATTGTTAATACTGTTATAGTACTCACACAGGAAAAAACCAAACAACATGCATACAAAGAAACAGAAATGACTTGGAATGGAAAAAAATGTGTCTAAATGTCTGCATTTACAGTTCTTAACCAAACAATAAAGCCATTTAAGTCTAGCTCTATCTGCTCAGCAGCGCTACAAACATTACTGAGGGATTCAAAGTAATACTGCAGTTGGTATTAGGATGAACCATTATTAGTTCTATGTGTTTTATTTATATATATTTAATTTTATTGTTATCCTTTCCGCTCCCTATTCTCATCTGTCATCCACTTAGACCTTCTTGTTCCAGTAACCCATCTGAATATCTATCTTTCTATCTGTCTGTGTATATGTATATATACAAACTCTGTTTTTAATTCTGTTCCTATCAGATGTCAAGTTGTCTAAGAAGAGGCAGCCCTTTGTCCCCTATGCTCTACGCAACCATACTGGATGTACTATGTGGTTTGCCACTATCACTACAACACCCACCAGGTAGGTGTAACCATAATGATCTTAATGCATACAATCTGCAGAAACACCATGTTTCATAGAAATGAACTGCCAACAAGTGAACACTGACTGTACTCTGACAGTGCTGTTAATGCTGAGTGCATGTACATCAGTTTGCTAACACCACAACTTTCTCAGTTTGGGTTTAATATGTATCTAATGAAGCGTGAATTTACACAGCAAAGAATTGCCTCAGCCACAAAGAATAGACAAGTACCTGAAGCTCTTTACATGTTTCCCACAGGGTAGCACTCTCCCACAGCAGTAGTGCAGACTCCATTTCTGATGTCCACAGTTCAGGATCTGATGACAGCCACAATGTGAGCCAGTGGAGAGAGGTGCTGCCTGGGGAGGAGATTCCCTTTGAGTTTGAGGCCCATGAGAAACTCCGTCATCGGTACTGCTCGGCTTCACGTAGCATCCAGTGACTCTGTTGACTGTCTTAACCTTTATTCCTCTCGGTTTGATGATTTGTGATAACACAGCAGCTTAACTGTGCTATTAATAAGCAGCTGTCTGAAATTAAGATGTTGTTAAGAAGCTGTCTGCTTTGCTCAAATGATGATATGCAAGAAGAATCTGAATGATATTTGGTTAGTGTAAAGCATTTCACATTTGCCTTTTTAATTAAAAGAAAACTGTCAGTACATTAACAGGGTGAATAGCAATTTGGTTGAGGTAAATGAGCTGCATCCAACCCGATGCAGCTCATATTTTTAGATGGTTCATCTCTATAGAGCTACGCACCCTTACTGTGTATCACTGCCTTTTTCAATACAGACACACTCATGAGCTGAAACTGCACCAGCTGCTGGTTCGTGTATGTGGATGGGAGCAAGTGAAGCCAGTGTCTGTGGACAAAGTGGGCATTTTCTTTCGTTATGCAGCTCCAGACAGGAGCAGCTCTTCCAACACTGTGAGCGCAACTC
This sequence comes from Pelmatolapia mariae, assembly GCF_036321145.2. Taxonomy (NCBI): domain Eukaryota; kingdom Metazoa; phylum Chordata; class Actinopteri; order Cichliformes; family Cichlidae; genus Pelmatolapia; species Pelmatolapia mariae. The sequence continues at coordinate 42,261,441 of NC_086244.1, forward strand.
AAAAACAGAATTCATATTAGTAATGCTAAGGTTTTCTGCCTTGTAGGGTGGGATGTTTTTTTGTTGTTCCTTTTTTTCTCATCTTAAATATTTTTTGCTCCTTTACTTTCCCACAGGTCGGCAGCCCTATCAGCAGGACCAACATTATCCACCCACACGTTTACGTAAGTATGCCACATCTTGTTTCCAGATTAGTGAACAGCAGAGAAAGCAAGCATTTTGAAGAGACTCTAAAGCTACAGTAACAACTTAATGCTTGTTACGCAGCAGGAAATCAGACTGTAGACTGTGAACAGCTCTGTCAGTCTTTAGTCTAGTCAGGTTTTTCACAGTTTTCAAATGACTGGCAACAAATAGCAGCCCAGTATAATACATGACAAACGATGATCTAGTATAATGTACCTTGTACATTGTTGATTATGATCTAATACTACAAATCAAAAAAATGAAGTTCATTGTAGTTAAAAGGACAAAGAAGCTGAAGACAAACTTCACTGCATTTGTCAAAGTAATTACAAAGGTTCTAAGCTGTTCTCAGAAGTTAAGAGACTCTGAGTGTGAAGAGATGGACGACTTTGACGTGACTGTTGCTAGTAATACACCTCATACTTAATGGCTCCTCAGTTCTCTGCCCTGCCTCCTGTGAGAGTGGTCTTCTCCATCACAATGGAGGGCAGTGCCAGGAAGGTGGTCACAGTCCGCTCCGCCCTCATGGTCAAGAACCGACTGGATGTTCCTATGGAGGTCAGACTGGATAGCCCCTCCGCGCCTGACAGTAAGATGCTGCTCAATTTCCCATCTACTGTAGGGTCATTTATTTTATCAACCATCCAATCAACCACTGATTTATCCTATTTTTTAATTATGTTTTATTGTATGTAGTTTAGGTTATTCTATGTAATTTTCTTGTCTTCTGTTAAATCCTTCTATTTGTGTGTGCGTGATTGTTTTGACAGAACCAGTAGTGTTGCCTCCAATCCTGCCTGGCCAGGCCTTGGCAGTCCCCCTCCACTTGACCTCCTGGCGGCTGCAGTCTCGGCCTAAAGGCCTGGGCTTGTTCTTCTGTAAGGTTCCTATCCACTGGACCACGGTGGAGCGGCCTGGAGAGATCAGCAGCAGTAAGAGGGAGTGTCAGTCAGCAGACTTTGATGACAGCCTCAAGCACAACTTCAGGTAGATCTGGTCAGACGTTTTTGCTCTTTCTTCTTGTCTCGCCTGCGCTCAATACCATTCTTAATGTTTCTTCCTGTCTTGCAGGTTTTGCGTGGTCATAAAAAAGGAGAACTACCCAGACCAGCAGCCTGCCAACAAATACGTTTCTGGCAGTACAAAGCAAATCTATCGACAGCCAGGGCACACGGTCTACCTTCTGCCTACCATGGTGCTGGCCAATTTGCTGCCCTGTGACATCAGCTACTACATTAAAGGAATGTCCATTAAAGGCTCGCTGAAGCCAGGAAAAGAGGCTGTGCTCCATGCTGCTGACACCTCACAGAACATGGAGCTGGGTGAGCATTAGCCAAACATCAGCTGGTGTTTATGTCATAAACTTGTATTCTCAGTCTCCATGTTGATGATGTGCATCCTTCTTTAGGAGTCCTGCTGGAGAACTTCCCTGTGTGTAAAGAGCTGCTGATTCCTCCAGGAACTCAGAACTATGTAGTGCGCATGCGGCTGTATGACACCAACAAACGTCTTCTTTGTCTCACCATTCGCATCATTTTACGAGCACAAGGAGCATTAAAAATCTTGATTTCTGCCCCCTACTGGCTTATCAACAAGACTGGTAATGTTTTCTGAACGCAATAGTTACTCTGATTATTAAAAGCAAATACTTTCCCGGAAGCTTCTGTTCTCTAAAGCCGGTTTTATCCCTCAGGTCTGCCATTAATTTTCCGTCAGGACAATACCAAGACTGATGCAGCAGGCCAGTTTGAGGAGCACGAGCTGGCCCGTAGCCTCAGCCCGTTACTCTTCTGCTACACCGACAAGGAACAGCCTGCTATGTAAGTGTGTGTCATAAACAACAGGGATTCCACAGTAAGCCTCAAGTTCTACCCAGCAGGTATAGAATTTGATTCCTTCATCCTTGCTTTCTATTTATTTCCCCATCTATAATGATCCCAGGTGTACAATGCGGATTGGTAAAGGGATCCATCCAGATGGAATTCCTGGCTGGTGTCAAGGCTTCTCCCTGGATGGAGGAAGTGGAGTCAGAGCAGTCAAAGTGATCCAACATGGAAACAGGCCTGGCCTCATTTACAACATAGGCAAGTTGGTCTATTCACAACCGGTGTGAGCCGAATGATTGAATGATGTCCGGCAGATTTTAACATTGTGTTCGTGACCTCTCTGGATGATTTGCTGTCAGTACTGATGCAACAAATTCATGGTTACATTTTAGATGAGTTAATATTTTTTCTCTAATTGTTTTCTTAGTTTTCTCCCTCATTTTTTTGATCAGTTTTGAGTTATTTTGTGCCTTGTAAATAGTGGCCTTTTGCCCTGATTCTATAGTTCTATGCAACAAGGATCTTTCTCCTGTTCCTAAATGTCGCCCGTTACAGCACTCTCTTCTCACTACCCCAAAATATAATGACAGTTCATTAACTGTTCCCTGTCTCACTGACACAGGTATCAGTGTGCGCAAAGGAAAAGGACGCTATAGAGACACACACATCGTAACCTTTGCCCCACGCTACCTGCTGGACAACCGGTCTACACACAAACTGGCCTTTGCTCAGAGAGAATTTGCAAGAGGAAAGGTGAAAGAAACTCTGGATAATACTTATTTTATTTTTTAATTATTTTGCACAGGTGTTTTAGAGTAGTGGCAGCTTAGAGTGAGGCAGAGATCTTTGTTTCATACTCCTCTCTATCATTCCCTGTCTACTTCTTTACTCTGACCTGTAAAGAAACGATACGCAAACAGGAAAAAAAACTGTCCATATCCTGTCCCTACATAAACAAACCAAACAAACAAACCAACCAGGTTCAGCCTTGACATCCCTGTCACTCGGGACTTTTACTTTTCAGGCCCAAAGACTAAAACAGTGCTTCTTTTTGCTTTTCTGGTTGGTAACTAAGTAAATAATTAAAGATAAATAAAGTAATAAAGTGATTCCAGGGAACCAGTATTCCCATAACAACAAATATTCATGTGTGTCCTAGGGTACGGCCAACCCGGATGGTTACATCTCCACCCTGCCAGGCTCCAGTGTTGTCTTTCACTGGCCACGAAATGACTATGACCAACTGCTATGTGTGCGCTTCATGGACATCCCCAATTGCACATGGTCAGGAGGCTTTGAGGTTAACAAACCCAAGTCTTTTCATGTAAATATGAGGTGAGCTACCTACTGTATGCAGACACATTAATCTTTTAGCAAATGTCCATGTTGTCTTTCCGTGATGTCCCTCTTGAAGCACGTTTCCCCACTCAGCAGCCAGCTTGATGAAATTCACATGCAGTTATTTAAAGAATGTGCCATTTCTATTCATGTGTAGCGTGGCCTCTAAAGGAAAATTCAAAGGTTGAAATGATATACTACTGTGGAATTCCTATGCAGATGTGTAGTCTGGGTTATTTGATTGCCATGTCCCTCTCTCATCTGTGTCTGCTATGACTTGATTAGGTCAGGTCATGGCAGACAAATTCATGATAAACAGCTCCATCTGTCACTTGATGAGGTGTATCGAATGTTGCATTGAAAGCGATCTTGTTACTGGCTGTAAAACTTTTTTCTCATGAATTTTGTTTCTCTAATAATCTGAGACAATATTTTATAGATAAATCTTGAGATCTGATTTTCACCCAGGTGTCATCCACATACCTGAGCCAATGACAATGACCAGGGTAGGATAACAAAGCCCTGTTTTTCCATTCTTCCATGTACAAGTTGCCACATTGGCTGAAACTGAGGAACCCATGGTTAATTAATGGCAGGACATCTTTGAGCAGATTTGCAGGAATGGGGTCTAAAAGACATTTTGATGGTTTGGAGGAAGTAATTATTGATGTTAACTCAGAAAGATCGATTGGAGAAAAAGAGTCTAAATGAATATCAGTGGTACTAAGAGTAGCTGTAGATAATGTTACATCTGTGAGATGATTATGAGTAATTTTTTCTCTAATGGTTAACATTTTATTTGTGAAGAAGTTCATGAAGTCATTACTAGTTAACGTTAAAGGGATGGTTGGCTCAACAGAGCTCTGACTGTTTGTCAGCCTGGCTACAGTGCTGAAGAGAAACCTGGGGTTGTTCTTATTTTCTTCAATCAGTGACGAATAGAAAGATGTTGTAGCTTAACGGGGGGACGCTTTTTTAAATTTAATTTTGTTTATTTATTTATTTTTATAAAGCAACAAACTAGTTCTCCAGGCTAAATGATGATCTTCTAAATTTGTGACACGCCATTTCCTCTCCAGCTTACGAGTTATCTGCTTTAGGCTACGTGTTTGAGAATTATACCACGGAGTCAGGTACTTCTGATTTGAGGCTCTATATTCCAGAGGAGTTACAGTATCCAGAGTCGTACGTAGTGAGGATGCAAAATTACTATCCACCTCTGTTGGAGCAGCGTTCAGGTAGCTGCTCTGCTCTGTGTTGGTACAGGGCATTGAAGATGATAACAGTGGGTGGATTATATTCTTAAACTTAGTTACAGCACTTTCAGAAAGACATCTACGGGAGGAGGGATGGGGAACATTCATTCAGTAATGTATATACCTTTACATATTGTACATATATTTATTACTTTTTAGATTAGCCATTTTTATATTTTGCTTGTTTTACATTATTGTATTTTGCACAACTCTGTTGCTTGTGAAGCTCGCACACAAAAATTTCACTCACATGTACTGTACCAGTGTACCTGCACATGTGATGTGACAATAAAAGGGATTTGATTTGATTTGATTTGAAAACAGTTAGTGATAATGAAGAGGATTTGTAAGGAAAAAGTGAGTTTGGCTATGAAGAGTGGAAAAGTGGTTCGTGTAAATACCTGCACAGGTAGGAAGATGTCTTGGAAAAAAGGACAGTGAATGTTTTACTCAGATTGTTTAACACAATCTTGGAAATTGAAAGAAATGTGCTGGTATCAATTTTCAAGAACAAGGGTGGTGTGTAGAGCTGAGTGCAAGTTAGAGAGATGGTTTGCACATGTGCAACTGAGAGATGGTGGATACATTAGACAAAGAGTTTGAAGATGGAGCTGCCAGGCAGGAGGAAACCTCAGAGATGATTCATAAATGTAGTAAAGGAGGACATGAGAGGGTGATTGAGACAGAGAAGGATACTGGGGAGCAGGTGTTACAGACAGACAAACAGAAAGATATTTCACAATATTTTATGTATTTATTTGATTTTATTTGTATCTTATTTTAAAAAGGGACACACTGGGGAATTGTTTCTTCCTACGGACAGAGATCACCCTCAAGGGAGCCACCTACCAGATCTCCTTTACTGACACTGACCAGCTGCCTCCTCCTTTCCGCATTGACAACACCTCTGAGGTTGGTCCTAACTGTCAGGTGCTACTGTGTTAGTCAGATAAACAACGCCTGTACTCAAAACACTGGACTCGCTGAAGTCTTTCCTCTGTCTTTGACATACACACTTCCACTGTTAGCTCTCTCGGAAAAGAAAAAATGACGAAGAAATAATGGTAAACGGACCAGTACTTATGTACCACTCTTCTACTCTCAGCACTCCATGTGCTTTTTTTTTTTTTTACACATTTCACAAAACTTTATCAATTCCAAAGGAAATTCTTGCAATAAAACATTCACTCTTTAAAAAAAAAATAATAATACAAGCCTCACACAATCAAGCACGCATTCATGTACTTTATTCTCAACCTAAGTGCTTTTGTCTAACGTTCACGCACACTCTCACACATTAGGGTAAACAGAGGGTTCAGTAACTTGCCCAAGGATACTTTGATGTGCTTTGTGTCAAACGACCTGCTCTACCTCCTGTAATGGATAGTATACCAGAGACAAAGGGTCTTATTATTAATTTGCAACTTGGGGGGCGTTGTTCTGAGAGGAATTCAGAATCTTTTTTTGAGATCCATAGCAGTTATGGTCTGGTTATTTTTTATTTCTTATCTTTTTGTGTCCTTCACATGCAAAAGTGTCTGGGTTGGCTTTGTTATCTGTTACACGTCTTCAGTAAAAATGAAAGACAAATGGAGCATGAGGTAAATTGTTAGAATAAATTCCTTTGTTTTAATTGTTGCAGGTGCCTATTCAATTCTGGCAGCACGGTGTAGTTGACATGCAGCTGCACACTGAGGTGAAGCCAGGCGCAGTGCTAGACTACGCCTGTGATGAGCCTACATTGCCCCCATGCCTCATACTCACTGTGAAGGGAGCTGGATCTTCTGAGGTCACAGCTGACATGAACTTCTTCCGAGAATACAACAAACTCTACTACGAGAACTTCATCTACATCGCAGCCACGCACACTTTCTCACAGTATGGCTGAAGGAATTAAAAAGGACATCATTTTCTTTGTTTTCCTTTTTTTCTAAAGTTCAAAGGTTAATTTTGTATCTGCAGGACTGTCGAGAGACGACTTGTTGGGAAGAAGTGTTTGGTGAGCTGTGCTGAACTGGTTCTAGATGTGGACACTAAGACTCAGAGGGTCATCCTGAGGAAGAAGGTAGTATATTTGTTAGGTTATACATTGTAAAATGAAAACAGAATGCACTGATTTACAAGTCATTTAAGATAGCGATGTAATTGATTTATTTATTAGTTATTACCTTTATTTAACCTTAAAGTCTCACTGAGATAAAATCTCTTTTTCAAGGGAGACCTGGCCAGGTTAGCGGCCATATAAACTCAAAACGTCTCAAAATGAATGCAATAGAAAAAGACAAGAGCTACAATATGACGTAGATCATGTCATAGATCCACATTCCCACAACATAAGACTAATGGCCTCTCAAGAAAAACTACTCCATCACATTGCTTGTGATGAAATTTAAATCTATCAATAGATGTAGCAGCTCTACTTGGAACCCCTCCCGAATTGCTAAGCTTCTCCCCCCGGCTTTAACGAGGGTCAGCCACCCTTTGGAGAAAGCTCATCCAACATCCAAGATCTAATTCTTTCAGTCACTAGCACTTGTCTATTGGTGAGTGTAGCGACTTAGATTGACCGGTAAATCGAGGGTTTTTCTTTTACGCTCAGCTCTTTCTTCACCACTATGGACCATTACAGTTTCCTCATAACACATGTCAGGCTGATCAGAAAACCTGTTGCCATTATCTTTTCCTCTGTGTGTGTGTGTGTGTGTGTGTGTGTGTGTGTGTGTGTGTGTGTGTGTGTGTGTGTGTGTGTGTGTGTGTGTGAGAGAGAGAGGAAAAAAAGGAAAATAATAGAAAAGTATAATCATTCTGTTTACATGGATTATTGTGCAGGAACCAGGGAAGCGCTCCCAGCTGTGGAGGATGACTGGGACTGGCATGCTTTGTCATGAAGGTTCATCTCCACCACAGAGCAAACCAGCTCAGCCACGCCCACTGGACTCCTCTCTTGTACTGGACATCGCTGGACTTGCAGCTGTTAGTGACAACAGGTTTGTTCTCTGCAGTTTAAGAATTCTCTCTCAGGACTAATTTTCAGTAATTTAATGACCCCAGACCATAAGCTGAGATGAACTCTGGGTGTAAGAGGTATTTCTTTGCCTGTTTACCTCTCCCAGTTTTGAGCCACTAATGCTGAGGAGGCCAGACTCACGACGCAGCACCACCCAGACATGGTACTTCAGCTCAGGCATGCTGACCTGTGGCCTGCCTCGACTGGTAGTACAGGTAGGTGCACCACCAGCTTAGCATATTATTATGCTTGTGTTTTTCCTTTCATGACTTTCTTCAGTTTTACACTATTCGGTGACTGGTACTCTCCAGGTGAAAGGTGGGGTTGCGGGCCTGTATGATGGAGCAGAGGTGGTTCTAGGACCAGATTCTGGACTTCTGGAGCCTAGTCTCGAGCAGCAGTTCATCAACCAGAAGATGAGGCCGGGTTCTGGGGTTCTGTCGGTCCAGGTGCTGCCAGATGGACCCACACGTGTCTTACAGGTGAAAAACCCAAAACAGGAAAGTCTAAAGAAATGACAAAAAGCTGCTCTTAAAGAATTGTTTAGACCAGGGGTCGGCAACCTGCGGCTCTTTAGCCTTTATACTGTGGCTCCGTGGTTTGGGAAAATAAATTGTAAAAGTATTTAGCTGAAGTGTATTTTATTTCTGTTAGTTCTTTTTAAACTTGTAGTCCTAAATTTGGGAGATTATCGTGGGCGATCGTGGCTCAAGAGTTGGGAGTTCGTCTTGTAATCAGAAGGTTGCCGGTTCGAGCCCCGGCTTGGACAGTCTCGGTCGTTGTGTTCTTGAGCAAGACACTTCACCCGTTGCCTACTGGTGGTGGTCAGAGGGCCCGGTGGCGCCAGTGTCCGGCAACCTCGCCTCTCTCAGTGCGCCCCAGGGCAGCCGTGGCTACAGTGTAGCTGCCATCACCAGTGTGTGAATGGGTGAATGACTGAATGTAGTGTAAAGCAGCAGTACTCTCTTCTCAAGCTACTTCGTATGTATGCTTTTTTTAGAATCTTTAACATACTGTTATAACATCATGATATTGACTCATGCTCAGTCATCCAGGTAAGAAAATTCCAAAAAGTTGATTCTGTTCATCTGGACGTTTTGTCAATCATCCAAGTGTCTTCTTCTGTCTCAGCTGACTGCAGGTTTCCACAGCCTTATAAACAGTACATTTGCACAATGAGTAAAACTAGCACCACTTGCGAAAGAGGAGCGGATCCAACAGAGACTTACAGTACGGCCAGAAGAGAGAAGGATGCCACACCGAAGGGGACAAGTGGGTGAAAAATATGTCTAACAGACAACTCATCCAAGCAGAGAAAAACAAAAGGGTGGAACTTTGCTGTGACACAGAAACAAATTCCTCTAGTGGAACTGATCACAGCCACAGAAACGGCAACATTGCAGACGTGGAAGCAAAGCAACTGTGGACAAAAGTTTCGGCCTGTCTCAGCAATGCAAGCCCTCAGCGTCCAACATCCAATTGCCTGTATGATCAACCTCACCAAGGATCGGGTCCCCGACACAAACAGAGTAATACACTGTACACTGTTAAGTGCCGGGAGAATTGCCAGGATTTATACATCGGGGAAACCAAACAACCTCTGGCGAAGCGGATGGCACAACACTCAAAAGAGCTAAGTTGTCAGGCCAGGACTCTGCAGTCTATCTTCACCACAGTGGACACTCTTTCAATGATGAGGATGTACACATCCTGGACAGGGAGGAACGCTGGTTTGAGGGCGGAGTCAAGGAGGCCATTTACATGGAAAGGGAAAGACCATCTCTGAATCGAGGAGGGGGCCTAAGGGTACATCTGTCACCATCTTACAATGCTGTGATTGCAGCCATTCCCCAACTCTCTGTGAATGGGACTCATGGACATTGATCATTAGTCATTGGCCAATGATCAGTGGTCAGTGACCAGTGGTTGTTGATGTGCAATAATGATCAAGAAACTGACCTCGCAGCCCATTTTTTTTTTCATTATGCAAATGTACTGTTTATAAGGTTGGGGAAATCTGCATTCAGCTGAGACTGAAGAAGTCACTTGAATGAGTGACAAAAGGTTTCTCCCACTGAAAACGAGATGTCTGGATGAACAGAATCAACTTTTTGGGATCATGTTATTGGGAGCAGGTCTTTACGGTCCCCTTGCAGGACTCGTTGATCTTCTTGTTGATGAAGAAAATTCTTTCTCACTCAAGCAGCTCGTTTTGACTCATTATCCTGCTCCTGAATATGCTATGGTCGATAGGACACCCCCCAGTAATTGTGTGAATCAGAAGCCGTAGGTACACTACCAGCCCACTCATGTTTCCACCCTAGAGACTTGTCAATGTATTCCAGGGGCCAGAGCATGCAACACTAAACCAAGTTAGAAACCTCTGGCTAACATTCTTAAAAACACTGGTAGCGAACAACTGTGAGCAACAAAATGATGCATGACAGGCAAATCACTTCCTGTGTGAGCGTGCCTTAAGACAAAGAGTTGAATGTTCTTGAATGGTCACCTGATTTTAACCCATCTGAGCATGTTTTTTTTGTTTTTGTTTTTTTTTACTGAAGGTGGGATGGTAGAGTAACACATTTGATGTTGAAAAAAAATTACAATTCCATAATACAATTGTTTTTGCGTTCCAGTCTTTACTTCAGTCATTTATATTTGACCTGACTCCAGATGTTACAAATCTGATAGACAGTCTCTTTGGTTTTTCTTTTCTGTTCACATACTATAAATCTGGTAACTGCTTCTTTTATGATGTACCAGATATTTATCACTCTAATGATCCAAAAATACTCATGAAAATATCTGAATTTCATAACTGTGAACCTCCTCAGTATTGATTTTGGTTTAAACTGCATTTTTTGCAGATCAGTGACTTCAATCAGAGGAGAATGATGAGGAGCTCACCTAGTACAGAACAGGATCGGGGCAAAGATGACGTGAAGAAGAGAGAGGCTGAGCAGGAGCTGGAGGTAAAATCATTTGAAATGCATCTATTATGCTGTAACAAAACTCTTTCACTTCAGGTGTTTATTTGTAGTGTATATATACTTCTCAATTTGGGGATTCAGATATTTTCACAGTTTAAAAAAGTGAATATGCTGTCCCAGCTCTTCATCTTTGAGAACGAAGACTGGAGGCTGTGCTTAAACTACTGGGGGATCACTCTCCACAGCCTCCCTTGAAAAATCTGTTCCATGGTACTGGATAGGAGCACAGCAGAGTGTGACGTACCAACAATGGGAATTAGTACCTCCAAATTTGAGGCCATGGTCCTTAGCTGGAATAGGGTGGAGTCCTCCACGTGAGCTGCTGCGTCATGTGAAGGAGCTTAAGTATCTCAGGGTCTTGTTCATGATTGAGGGGAGAGGGGAGCAGGAGACCATGGCTACAGTGATGCTCTCTGGTCTGGCCTCTTCCTTAGAGATAGGATGAGGAGATAGTCATTTGAGAGAGTCTTAGAGAAGAGCCCCCGTTCCTCGACATCGAAAGGAGCCAGTTGAGGTGGTTCAGTAATCTGGCAAGGATGAAATGGGTGAAATGTTCCAAGCATGCCCCTGGATCCGCTGGAGAAATTACATCTCTTGGCGTGTCTGGGAATCCCTCAATGTTCTCCTGGTTAAGCTGGATGGGGTGGGGAGAGGGATGTCTGGCCTTCTCTCTTCCTAGCCCTACGACTCTGCCCTGAATAAGAGAAAGATGGTGAATGTGTGGATGAATATTATCTTATTATTTTCTAGAATTTTTTACATTGTTGCACTGGTCTTGGTTAGAGTAGGCTTTCTAGAAAACCTTAAAATGGTTCATCTAGGAATCATACACTTCTTCTCTGTAATTATACCCAGGTGTTGGTGAACTTGGAGGAGGGGCTAGGGCTGTCTCTGGTCAACAAGGTTCCTGAGGAGCTTGTTTTTACTACGCTGTCTGGTATAGATGTCCACTTTACTCGCACTGCTGCCAATGAAGTATTGGAGCTGAGCATCCACAATATACAGGTGAGCTTACTGCACATTTGAAAATATTTACAGTACTTAATAAACGCATTAGAGGACCACGCAGTGTGAGGTGTATTCCACAGCTACTTTAAACGAACTGTTTCACATCTCAGGGTATCTTTCCATTATCTGGACTCACTTACCCAACACTGACAGTCAGGATAAGTTTCACACAAAGCTGGCTATCAACATTAACACGAGGTTTCACTAATCTGTTTTTTTTTTTTTCTCTTAGCTGTTGCCTCTGTGGTGTATGATAGTCTAGGAGGAAGCATAAATTACCATGACAACATACTGGTTTACAGAAGGAATTAAACCACCTTCGTAATACATAAAACCCAGCTTACATAAAACCCTAGAGTAAAACAGTTTTCCAGCTGCCTCTCTCTAGTACAGGACACCGCTCTGCAGTCAGGTCTCATGCCTCCCCTGACACCACACCCTGAACCCAGTGCTCCACTTCTGCCCTGCAGCTGAGCCATAAATCACTTAAATTTGAATTCATGTTATTAAAAGACGCATAAATGACTTCAATTAAGCAACCAAGATTTTATTGAAATGTGTACTTTCAGCTTAAATGGGTGGCAGAATGATACAGTGGTTAGCATCATTGCCTCACAGTAAGAAAGTCCTGGGTTAGAGTCCAGACTGGGGCCTTTCCGTGTGGAGTAAATGGGAAATGGACTGATTCTTATATACTGCTTTTCTACTCCACCTGAGCACTCACAGGATTTTATACAACTTGCCTCATTCAGCCATTCATACAGAGACTTTTTTCTATGCTTACGTGCTTTCTATCTAACACTTACATACATTGATAGACACGAGCCCCACATGACCTTGAATTGGAATAGAGCGGTTGATAATATCGATAAATGAATGCAAAAGATGCTTCATTTACATTTATGTGGTATACATGCTGAAAATTAAGAAAGAAAATTATTTGATCCCCCTCTGAGTTTGTAAGTTCACTTACAAACAAAAGAAAAGTCTCTAAATTTTATGGTAGTTTAATTTTATTGGAGAGAGACAGAATATGAACCAAAAATCCAGAAAAACATTTCATATGAATAACAGTCAAGCACAGACGTTGGATGCTTTGGAGTTGTTTCTCTGCTAAGGGTACAGGATGACTTTGTTGTATTGAGCGGCCAATGTATGGGATCGTGTACGGTAAAATCTTGGATGAGAACCTCTTTCCCTCGGCAGAGCGCTGACGATGGGTCATGATGGGTCTTCCAGCATGACGGTTATCCAAAACATACCAACAACATAACCTAACAAAGGAACAGCTAGATAACAAGCACATTAACGTCATGGAGCCAGCCTCCAGACCTCAGTACTAGAGAAAATGTATGGAGGGAGCTAAAGCTTCAAGTTGCCAAACGGCACCAAGAAACCTAAAGGACTTAGTGTTTCAGTTAAGATGGGACGTCCAAAACCCTACAAGAAACATCTTATTGCTGTGTTTGCCAACAAAGGTTTCTAAGTCATTTTAGCTCAGGCATCAAATACTTAATTCATACAAATCAATTTGTATCTTTTTATGAAATATGTTTTTGAATCAAAATTAAGCTGCCATAAAAATGAGAGATTTCACATCTTTGTATTGTAAGTGAGCAAATTTCCAAATAATTATTTAACTTGCTGTACTTGGGAGTCTGATAAGTGCATCTGGAAAGTATTTACAACATTTAACCTTTTCCAGATTTTTTCATATTATTCCAAAATGGATTTTTTTTTTATTTCACATTTTTACACACATACCCTATAATGACAAAGGGAAAAAGTTTGCTTGAAATTCTTCTAAATTTAAATCTGAAAATAAAAATATAACATGTACATAAGTATTTAGTCTGACACTGTGCTCTGAATGCTTTCCTGATGGACTTGTATATGTAGTGAATGTTTCGCTAACTCTATAAATACTCTTTCTGTCACATTGTGGTTATCAGGTGGATAATCAGCTCTTGGGTACCACTCATCCTGTCATGCTGTGTGTGACTCCCAGTTCCAGTGAGAGCAGTGTAAGTGACAGTGGCCCAGCAATGCAAGTCAATTCAGTCAAGGTTCCTAGCAGCCTCATGCTTACTGACCTCTACAAGGTGAGTACCACACGGTGCTCCATCACAGGTGATCACTGGGGACTGTAGAAAATAAACTGATGAAACTGTCAGAAAGTATATTTTTTAACTTAATCTTGATATTTTTTTTAGAAAACATATAGCTTTGTTGTACCAGAATCTTGTGACTAAAGATGTAACCATGATATATACGCAGCACCTGATGGTGACAGCTCGTCGCTTCACTGTCATAATTGAGGAGAAGCTGCTGCTCAAGCTGCTCAGTTTCTTTGGATATGGACAGACAGATGCTGGTGGGTCTTTGTTTCAGCATCATTGTTAATAGTGGTGAGAGGCTCACCGCAAAACTGATCAATTTTATCCTTATCCAGAGCTGGAGAAGTTGGATGAAAACCTCCGTGACAAGCCCAACGAGGACACTGGACCTCCCAAACGGTACTACTTTGAGAATTTGAAGATCAGCCTTCCTCAGGTCAAACTGAGTGTCTTCACCTCTCACAAGCTGCCTGCTGAACTCAAGGTAACCAGACACTGATCTTTTTTTTTTTATAACCAAGCTTTTAGTCTGAAATCATTCTGATAATGCAAAGTGGCGGTGCCTTTGATAGAGAGCAGCATGTCCAAAAACCAAAGCTTAATGGTAGACATAACCACTCAAAAGTTTTATTTTCTTAAAGCAGTTGCTCAGCATTTTGAGAATATTTTCTTCTTTTCCTGAATATGCTGTTTACATGTAAATAGAATTTAATTAACCTAACCAAGTATAAAAATGGGAGTAGCTTGGATCTTTATATATAATAAAGCTAAATTAATTGTTTAAAGTTGAAAGCGTCTTTGTAGGGCAGATGAAATCTTAAAGGATTGATATAACAGCAGACAGGCACCAGTTCTGTGTAGCTCTCACTCGTGCTGCCAACAGCAGCAATATTTAGGTGGGAGATATCCACATGAATACTAGGACACAAGGTTTCCAACCAGAACATCGTATTCTGTCACAGGAGATCTGTGCTTTTCACTTCTTACATTAAATACTTAAATACTTATAATATTATGTGTGATCAGCTGGTTTTCACACCATAAAATTGTGACTTTGCCGATTATTAATTAATTTATTTTAAAGCTGTCACCATATTGGGTTTTGGAGCCTGGAGTGGCTACATCTGGAGCTCGATATGGAGTGCTACGTTATCAGCTAACAGTTGGCTCATTTACCAAGGGGCATCTATAAACTGCTTAATGCAGCACACACACACACACACACACACACACACACACACACACACACACACACACACACACCTGTGCATATCTGCTGATTAGATAAATCTGTTAAAATAGTACCAAATGGCGCCAAAAACCCAAACGTTGTTAAAAGGTCCAGATCATTGACAGTTAGCTGAGGTGAAGTAATACAGCTGCTAGCTAAAGCACTACACAGGTACACCTGGCAATCCAAGCAGCCAAGCCGCTGACTGAACAACGTCCAAATGGGAGATTTATCTTAAAAAACACACTACTTCCCATATAGTTGTTACTAGGGAGAGATGGACGGCAACATATTTTTTACCAAGCTGTTTTGTACCAGGCTGTCCGTGGGCCCCTGAGGCTGCCTGTTGTTTCAGACCACCACTCCCAACAAACATAGATGTTTACATCAGCACTTTAACTTGCACTATTTTATCAACCGATTCACACTATAACCAGGGTTTGCCTCTTATCTGTATTTCATTTTATTTTATTTAATAACGGTACAGTACTCTGCTTTTGGTAACCATTGTCCTTCATGTAAAAATTGTGTATGTTTCTGTTCTGTGTCATGTGTACTGTTTGTTTGTATATGTGTCTTTCTTGCTGCTGTTACACCCAAATTTCCCCTTGTGGGACAATTAAAGGATTATTCTATTCTATTCTAATGTGGTTAAAGCCTGACTTTGCAGGCACTCTGCATTTGTGGCATAAAACAATTCAAGTATCTGAGAGCTGCCATGCTACTGCCTCATATTATTACGTGATTTGTTTTTCTTTTCTTTTCCTTTTTTTTGGTCATTTTAGGCCCTGAAAGGTACCCTGGGCTTTCCTCTAGTTCGCTTTGAAGATGCAGTCATCAACATGTACCCATTCACAAGAGTGCATCCCTATGAAACACAGGAGATCATCATCAATGACATCCTTAAGCACTTTAGAGAGGTAACAAGCTTTATATACGTGTGTGTGTGTGTGCGTGCGTGCGTGCGTGCGTGCGTGCGTGTGCGCGCGCTTAGCATAGTGGTAAGACTGTCTGTATCAAGTAAGGGTCCCTAGGCTAGAACTCCCATGCTAACCAATCCTACCTCTGATATGAGCGAGAGACCGCCCAGATTAATAATGTCCCGCGTCAGGTGTTGAGGAACCAGGACACACTGATGAGAAGTGGGCTTCTGGAGCAAGAAGGTGCAAGTGGACAAGAGATGAGAATAGGACACTGTTGGAACACTACTATACAAGTAACTCCAGCAGAAGTGGTCACATGAACATGATGAGGGACCTATGGAATCTTCGATATCCAGCATCCAGTTTGATGGCAAAACAACTAGTAGCTCAGTGTTCCAACATTCAGAAGAAGGTAACTGCTCTCACTGTAAGAGACTGATGAGGTACAACAAAAATGCTACGCCAAGGACGACAGGTCAGAGGGGAGATATCATCATAACCCCCACCTGACATTTGGTACCAAACCCCAAGTATGAAGGAAGAAGGAGTGTTGAGTGTGAGAGGTGATGACCTGAAAGCAAAGCTGGAAACTTGGACCCTCCATAGCCGGTTACCAAGACCATGTGAAGTACCCTCTGAAGATCTACTAGATCAGACCTTCCCAAAGTGTGGGGCCCGCCCCCTAGGGGGGGCGCAGAGCCATTACAGGGGGGGGGCGTGATATGAAAAGGGAAAAAAACAAAAACAACGCTTGGACACTGCCAGCATGGGACGCCCACACAAATGCAAAGCAGGAGATGAAGCATCGCTGAATATGTTTCCAAACCAACTTCATTCTAAGCCAAAGACTAGAAAATATGGTGAAGCATATCTTCCCTTTGGTTTCACCTGCACAAGTGCCGAGGTAGGTCTCCCCTGCATAATTGGTTTTCCCTGCGTCGGGAGCATACCTTTGACGTTGCGTGACGAACTCTGTATTCCTCGTCCACACGTAAACGCAAAAAAGGAGTTTTAAAAAATCTCCGTTTTCGGTGATTCGAAAAGCCGTTTACGTGTGGACGAAACAGCTGTGTTTTCAAAAATCCCCGTGTAGGTGCGGACGCAGTGTAAAAGAGTTAGTAGTTTATTTTACTACTGCCTGTAATTTATTGCAGATTACTTGGATTTGCTTAATTGTTTACTAAATGTTTGAGGTGTGAAATGAACCGCAATGGAGCAAAATATGGGTGTGTGTGGTTGGAGGACGTGTTTGTTCGTGCGCGCGCGCGCAGGGGGGGGTGGGGTGCAAAAATTTTTCTTGTAAAACAAAGGGGGGCCTAGCAAAAAAAGTTTGGGAACCACTGTACTAGATGATGTGAATGTGAACTATGGACAATTCCTACTGCAACATCACCACATCTGATCAGCTGATCTACACCGCCACAAATAGAACAGCTGAACAATGGTAAACAGGGATTTGTGTTGGTGTGTGGAACTGTAACTTCAGGTTTATACGAAATCGTAATTATGAGGCAATATGTTTCAGGTCATTTTACAGAGAAATGCAGTAGTATTGTAATGAATAGTGTAACAAAGTATTATCCTGCATTACTTTTAAGAAAAGTGTTATGTGTAATACTTTTTTGAGTGATGATCCCAACGCTGATAACAACAAAGAAGGTAAATCCCTCCAACATGGACAAACATTTGACCCACAGCATGTAATTAATTTGCATTAATGTAATGTCTCGGTGGTGACTCTCAAAATGTAG
The DNA here is from genome assembly GCF_036321145.2 of Pelmatolapia mariae. Lineage (NCBI taxonomy): Eukaryota > Metazoa > Chordata > Actinopteri > Cichliformes > Cichlidae > Pelmatolapia > Pelmatolapia mariae. Next base: position 42,279,077 of record NC_086244.1, read on the forward strand.
CAAATGAGAATCGATAAGTAATATTGATAATGGAATCACTACATTCTTATCAATTCTTATTCCCATCCCATGCTGCCAAAGACAGTTCAGGCTGTGTTGAAAAATACCAAATATAGACTTTCAAGCTTTGTGAAATTGTACAACTTCTGTTCTTGCCTTATATACTGCATTTATATCTATATATATATATATATATATGAGTATTTTTACATACCTTTCAATGAAAGGCTGCAGCTATTATATCCCATTTTCATAGCAAACTATAAAGAAATGTGGTGGGCTCAGGAATTTTGCACAGTACTACATGTCTACAGAGATTTCATTTAGAAGAATTTAGTAGAACAAGAAAAAAATATATAAAAAATTAAAACTGCAACAATTCTAAGCTGTTAAGGTGTTTATAAAAAAATGTTTTTAAATCCACTATAAGTTATCACAACTATGTCATGTGCTGTGGTAGACAGTGTAGCTTGTGTCAGAGCCTTACAGTGCAGTGTTGTCTTTATGTAGGAGCTCATCAGTCAAGCGGCTCAGATACTTGGGTCTGTGGACTTCCTGGGGAACCCCATGGGCCTCCTCAATGATGTCTCAGAGGGCATGACTGAACTCTTCAAACATGGCAATGTGGGTGGTCTCATACGCAGTGTAACCCATGGTGTGTCCAACTCTGCAGCCAAGGTATGTATATCTTAGGTTTGGTTCACGGTGCCTCTCACTTTGAAGGTTTGGGTAAAATCAGATAAACTTTATTCACCCCCAAAATTCAGGGAATTCTGTATTTGTGTGATATTTTTATATAGTTTATATACCCTGGTCATTAGGTATGAATGTCATCTTTTAATCATTTCTTTTAACTTTCTTTTTCCAGGTTAGAATGATTGTGCAGCATCTCTAATGAGATTAAAAAAACAAGATTCGGGTACACAACTTCAAATTTATTTTGGATTTTCTGCAAATCCACACATGATCAAAAATATACATAAAGCCTCAAATATATACATAGACATTAGAAGAGTTAAGTAAGTTTTGTTGTTTAGGTGTATAATGTCCAGCCAATGACAGCAAATCGTCATTTAGTTTTAGTCATAAATTCTACATTCTTTTACTTAGTTTTCGTTGATTAAATATTCTAAGTTTATAGTAGATTAAATCTGAAATGATTCAGTTTAGTTGCCTAAAATATGAAGTGTAAAAGTCTGCTGTGATTCTAGTGGTGAGGGTTGCTCCTCACAGTTTACCTATCTTTCCTTTGACATCAAGTATGAAATGTGTCCATTACTTCATCCAGTATTTCCTACCAAGTGCTGACTTTTTGTTGCATTTTCATGAAAGTAAGGGAGCTCCATTGTTCTCACGTCACAAGCTTTTCAAGTCAAGAGTTCTTTATTTGCGCTGTTTTCTGAGTTTTGGTGAGTGCAACTTTCCAGCTGCCTTGCTTGGATCAGCCTCCCCTGACACCAGACCCTGAACCCACTCCTCCCCTCTAGCTGAGCCACAAACCACACCCTGCCACGCACCCCCACCAACCAACTTAGGCCAGGGAGCTATCCGGCCTAGCCAGATGGTCAGGCACTCTTTCTCCACGGTACTGTACCTGACCTCCCGCTCTGACAGTTTTCTGCTGTTGTAGACGACAAGGCAGTCAGCTCCCCTTACCTGCTGGGACAAAACCACCCCCAGCCTTCTCTTCGTCTGCAGAATAAAAGGGAGGGAGAAGTTGGGCATGTAGAGCAGGGGTTTTCCAACAGAGAGCGTTCTTCACCAGCACAAACACCGCCTATCCTGCTCCGGCCACTAGACCAGATCTGGGGCCCTCTTTTGGGTGCTTTGGGGTCCTTAGGGACTAGTAAAGCGCTATAAAAATACAGGCCATTTAGACTGCGGAGACAAGGGAATGTGCCAGTATTCGATGTGCCCTGGTCGATCAGTATGTCTTTCTGGAGATGACCTGAAACGGCACCTGCGCCACACTCTTTGCAGAAATGGTGCATAGCGAAACCGCCAATGTCCATGTGCACTTTAGTGAAATGGCCCAATGAGGTTGATGCCCACAAATGGCACTGCCATTAATGGTAACAGGCACGAAGGCGGTTTTGGAATAGCCAGCTGGTTAATCAGCTGATGCTCGGGCCATTATTCGGTCCAGAGTTTTGTCATATTCCATATGTACTGCCATGGGGTTATGATGGGCCACATGGAAAATCTTTTCCCAATGGCTTTTAGGCACCAACATCTGGGTGTGTTTCTCTTCCATGTGAGTGTCTCGACTCAAGTCTGCATGCAGCATTACTAAGCTTCAGATGCATTTGATGATACTTGTTGTAGAAAAATGTTTTGAGTGCTTGAGTAGAATAGAACAGTGTATAGAAGAACCAGTCTATTTACAGTGTGGTGAGACTCTGCTTTGTTTGTCAGTTTGCAGGGACATTATCGGATGGGCTGGGAAAGACTATGGACAATCGGCACCAGAACGAACGAGAGTGCATCAGATACCACGGAGCCACCAGTGGAGAGCACCTGGTAGCAGGGATTCATGGATTGGCTCACGGTACAGCTTCAAAACTCTTCTTTGTCTGGTTAATGCTACAGCTAGTTGATAAAAGATTCACTAATGAGTGTCTGAATGAAGAGCCTCCCAAACCCTTAAAAATGTAATTTATGTAAACTCTGTTGTTCGTATGCTAAAATGCTAAAAAAAAGTGGTGGGGAGAACAAATTATTGTTGAAACAAAAGATTTAAGATCAAACAATACGGATTACTGAATGAAAGATGACACTAAAATGATCATTGTTAACAGAAAATATTTGAGCCCTCTGGAATAAGTGATGTTTCAGAATTGATTTTTTTACATAATTTGAGCTGATCTTCAGATGACAGAATTATTAGCCCCCTATGGTTGAAAAGTGCTGTTAAATGGAGCAAGGAATTTTTTAACTATTATCCACAAAGGGCGAAAATATGGAACAGTAGTGAACCTTCCCAGAAGTAGCTGGCCAACCAAAATTACCCCAAGAGCGCAGTAACGACTCATCCAAGAGGTCACAAAAGGCCTCAGAACAACATACCAGAAACATTCCTCACATGAAATATCAAAGTTACGGATTGCCTACATTAAACTAAAGACCCACTGCCTGCTCCCCTTGAAGCTAGCATTTTTGCAAGTTTGTACATCCTTTTAAATACACGTTCTGTCCTCTCTCAGGTATCATTGGAGGCATGACGAGCATCATCACTTCCACAGTGGAGGGTGTGAAGATGGAGGGTGGAGTCGGTGGCTTCTTCTCTGGCCTGGGTAAAGGCCTTGTTGGTACTGTGACCAAACCGGTGGCTGGAGCTCTGGACTTTGCATCAGAGACAGCCCAGACAGTCCGGGATATGGCTAGTCTAAGTAATCATAGGTGGGTTAAGTCTGTTCTCTGTAGTATTTGAATCCAAAACATTATTTTATTTTGTTAAAGTCAGTTTTATTATATAACCTCAACCTGAACATGCACCAGCTTATATTTTGACCATGTGCACACGTGGATTCTCTCCAAGCAGATTAGGCCACTCTGCGTGTTGGGTCGAATTAATTATTGGCTTTATTAGAATAGCATTTCACTTTACAATAATGGATTATATAGCAGTGGGTAGGGATGCACCGATACCACTTTTTTGGAAAACGAGTACGAGTGCTTGCATTTCAGTACTCACCGATACCGAGTACTTAATAAAAACATGATTTAAATTTACAGGTAACAGCTTTAGTCATATAATTTAACAAACAACAAGGGACTAGTTTGAAATTAAGAACATTTATTTAAAATGAAAAGCATGTTGTATGCAACATATTACAGAATAAATAATTATAAAAAAACAAAATTTAATTTTAAATTTGTTCGTCTGTTTCTCTGTTTAGAAGTCTCACTAGCACAGTCACAGCTCGGATGACATCAGAGGCTAGTGCGTCGTAGCTGCTCACCTTTTTAGTTTTAGTTCCTCAAAAGGTGCGAGGATGGCAACAGTCTTCTCCATAAGAGCCCATTGGTGAGCGGTGAGATAGTCAGGGAGTTCATGCTCGGACACATACACCCCCAGCACTCGCTTTTGCTCTATGAGGGACTGGAGCATGTAATACGTGCTGTTCCAGCGCGTCTGTACGTCCTGCTGCAGTCTCTTTATTGGCTGGCTGAGCTGTCCCTGAATGTCCTCGAGGCGGGAGTAGGCTAAGGCAGAATGTTTAAAATGCCCAACTATTTTCCGTCCCACTGCTACAGCATCAGCTATGCTCCTCTGTGCTAATAAGCCCTCGTGAACAGCCAGTTGGAGCGTGTGTGCGACACACAGCAGACTTGGGACCCCTGCGTCATTCATGGCTTTAATCATGTTTTTGGCATTGTCACGAAGCACAACATGTACTGATGTTTTATGTATACCCCATGTCTGGAGCATTTCCTGAAACACATGCGCTATAGCCTGGCTGGTGTGCGAGCCGCGGAATTGTTAGGCATGTAATATGGCTCGTTGCGGCGTGAAACTCGTCTAGCCCCTGGGAGGTTAGGCTAATTAGCGACACGGGGCTAACACTGCTTGTCCAAATATCCGTGGTGAAACTAAACGCAGAGGAGGTTTGCAGTAGGCTGTGGATATGTTTTTTCACGGACTCGTGTAGTTTAGGCAGCTCCGTGTCAGTCATGTAGTGGCGGCTTGAGACATCATATCTGGGCTCCAGAACATGGAGGAGACGCAGGAATCCAACATTTTCTACCTCCGAGAGTGGCTGGTCACTCAATGCAATGTACTCGATAATTGCCTGTGTTATTTTCACAGCACGTGGATTGTCTCTGGACATTTTCTCTCGTCTTGCAAGAGTTTGCTGCAGCGTGGGTTGTGTTGGTTTAGAAGCGTGGGTAAACTCTTTGTACTCCTTGTCGTGTTGGGATTTTAGGTGCTTGATTCAATTGCTTGTGTTAAATGCGCTACCTTTTGAGTCTCCTTTGGACAATTTCGCTGAGCATAATTTGCAGTCCGCCTTTGTTTTGTCATCTTCGTTCACTTTGAAATAGTTCCACACGGCTGACATGTCTCACCTCGCCGTTTCCCCACTCTGAGCTGTAGCCGGGGCCTGGGGGCGGGCACTCGGCGCCTGTGATTAATCCCTTACATGCCGCTCAAACATAGACATTTCTCAGACCGTGGTATCGGTCCCCGGTATCGGGGGACTTTTAACGAGTACGAGTACTTTAGAAAATGTGGTATCGAGGCCAATACCAGATACCGGTATCGGTGCATCCCTAGCAGTGGGGAATACACTTCATTTCAGTAGATGTCTTTCTGATAGTGGTGAAAGTAAGTTTAAGGATATAATTCCTCCACTATCCGCTATCTCCTTCAATGCCTTGTGCCCACACAGTGCAAAGCAGCTACTTAAACTCTATGCCCCAAGACGTCAATTATCTTATTAAAAGTATTACATGTTTGGTGCATACAAGTCTGGATACTGTGGCTCCTCTGAAAAGGAAAGATGTAACTGAAATGTGCAATCTACATTTAGCCTGAAGATACTTTGAAATACTTTGTTACTCTATAAAAAAGCTCCCTGTGAAGCTAGAACATCTTACTGTTCATCACTGATTGAAAAAAACATAATAGCAACCTTAGATTTCTCTTCAGCACAGTACAGCTTTCAGTGTCACTGACATTTATTTAGACTCCTTTTCTCCAACCTCAGTAATTATTACTTCAGTAATTCCAAAACATCAACATGTGTTTTAGACCATATTCCTACAAGACTGCTCAATGAAGCCCTGCCATCCTACAATCTTTCACTCTTAAACATGCCTATCTCTATTAATGACCTCGGTACCACAGACCTTCAAGCTAGCAGTGATTAAACCACTACTCAAAAGCCATCGCTTTACACATCTGTCTTAGCTAATTATAGACTCTCTAATTAAAGACAATGTCCAACCTTCCTGTTATCTTAAAAATGTCTTGATGCATTCTCAATAATCCAGGAAAGTAAATCTCCAAAAGTTGAATCTGTTCATCTGGACGTAGCGTTTTGTGGGAGAAACGTTTCGTCACTCATCCAAGTGACTTCTTCAGTCTCAGCTGACTGCAGGTTTCCCCAATCTTATAAACAGTACATTTGCATAATGACTGAAACCAACCCACTGAAGGAACAATGGGCTGGGAGGTCAGTTCCTTAATCATAATTATGCAAATTCCCATGACCATTGATCAACAATCACTGACCAAAACCCAAGACAAGGCTATTGACCGGACCTCATACCACAGGCTGTACCCAGGGGAGTCCACACCAAGTCTGTATGGTTTACCAAAAATACATAAGCAGGGTGCACCTTTAAGACCGATTGTCTGCATGATCAACTCGGTCACCTACAACATCTCCAAGTTTCTGGCTTCGATCCTCAACCCGCTGGTGGGCAGCTCTGAACACCCTGGATTTTGTTGAGAAGGTGAGAGATGTCATTATGGAGACAGATGAAACCATGGTCTCGTACGACGTTACATCTCTCTTCACTTGCATCCCAGTCACGGAAGCGTTGGAGGTAGTCCGTAAGAGATTACAGGATGACACCAACCTCAGCAACAGGACCACTCTCAGCATCGACCAAGTGTGTTTGAACTGTGTCTTCATTCCACCTACTTCACATACAAGGGTCAGTTCTACAGGCAGAAACATGGGTGTGCCATGGGCTCCCCAGTTTCACCCATCGTGGCCAATTTGTACATGGAAGAAGTGGAAAAGAGGGCTTTGCTATCCTGCCCTGGAACACCACCAAGCCATTGGTTCAGATATGTGGATGACACCTGGGTGAAAATCAAATCTCAGGACGTACCACACTTCACGGATCACATTAACTCGGTGGACCGACACATCAAATTCACCAGGGAGGATATGAAAAGTGGCAGGTTAGCCTTCTTAGACTGTGAGATTTCCATCAGTAATGGGGGACATCTAAAAGCTGACGTGTACCGGAAACCTACACATACGGATCAGTATTTAAGGTTTGACTCTCATCATCCACTGGAGCACAAACTGGGTGTCATCAAGACGCTACAACACAGAGCGAACACCATCCACACTGACACAGCGGCCAGGGAGGCAGAAGAACATCACATCAAGAAGGCCCTGAGTAAATGTGGTTATCCCAGCTGGACTTTTGTCAAAGCTGGAAAGGCTCCTAAAGAAAGCTCCAGCCGATCCAGGAGAGAAGGACAACCGCTGCCCAAGAGAAAACCTGTAGTGATCCCATATGTGTCAGGAGTATCGGCGCAGTTGAGACACATTTTTTCTAAACACCGGGTCTCTGTGGCTTTTAAACCCCAAAACACGCTGTGCCAAAAACTGGTCCACCCCAAGGATCGGGTCCCCCGACACAAACAGAGTAACATAGTGTACGCTGTTAAGTGCCAGGAGGATTGCCAGAATTTATACATCGGGGAAACCAAACAACCTCTGGCGAAGCGGATGGCACAACACAGAAGAGCAACCTCATCAGGCCAGGACTCTGCAGTCTATTTACACCTACAGGCCAGTGGACACTCTTTCAATGATGAGGATGTACACATCCTGGACAGGGAGGAACGCTGGTTTGAGGGCGGAGTCAAGGAGGCCATTTACGTGAAAAGGGAAAGACCATCTCTGAATCGAGGAGGGGTCCTAAGGGTACATCTGTCACCATCTTACAATGCTGTGATTGCAGCCATTCCCCAACTCTCTGTGAATGGTACTCATGGACATTGATCAGTGGTCTTTGATCAGTGGGTTTTGGTCAGTGATTGTTGATCAATGGTCATGAGAATTTGCATATTAAGATTAAGGAACTGACCTCACAGCCCATTGTTCCTTCAGTGGGCTGGTTTCAGTCATTATGCAAATATAAGATTGGGGAAACCTGCAGTCAGCTGAGACTGAAGAAGTCACTTGGATGAGTGACGAAACGTTTCTCCCACAAAACGCTACGTCCAGATGAACAGAATCAACTTTTGGAGACATCTTAAAAATGGTTGAAATAGTAGCTGTAAAACAGCTAACAGATCATCTGCAGAGGAATGGTTTATTCAAACAGTTTCAGTCAGGTTTCAAAACTCATCACAGCACAGAAACGGCTTTAGTGGAGGTTACAAATGATCTTCTTATGGCCTCTTACAGTGTGCTTCTTCTTTAGCCACTCCTTTGTTGCCTTGGTGGTATGTTTTGAGACATTGTCATGGTGGAAGACCCATCCACGATCGGTCTTCACTGTTCTAGTTGAGGGAGGGAGGTTCTCGTTCAGGTTTAAATGGGTTAGTCGATCCCAGAAAGTTGTTTTTGGTTTCATCTGACCACAGCACTTTCTCCCAAGCCTTCTCTGAACCATTTAGACCAGGGGGGGTCAAACCTACGGTCCGCGATACAATTATATCTGGCATGCAAGATCATTTCATATGTCAGTTGTTAATGGTCCATCGGTATGTGGGAGCCAATCTTCAGCCCTGCTGAGAATCAAGAAGAAATTCCTGATAAAGTATTACCAGCATGTAGACTTTCCAATGAGCGGCCATAACTTCCTGGATCAAATTTACACCTCAACGTCTCCAGTCTCCCTCAGAATGCTGTTGAAGTTCTGCCGTAGACCTGGCAGCAGGCGTACGTTTTAGGTGTGCCAGGTCTGTCCAGCATCCTCCCCCGCCACCTGATTCAACTCAGGTGGCTTGTGATCAGTTGACAGCTCAGCCCTTCTCTTTACCTGAGTGTCCAGAACATATGGCTGCAGGTCTGGTGATATGATTACAAAATCAACCTGCAACCTAGGGCAGCTGCGTGCACTTATGGACACCCTTATGTTCAAACATGGTGTTTGTTATGGACAAACTGTGATTTGGACAGAAGTCCAACAACAAAACACCACTCTGGTTTAGATCCGGGAGGCCGTTCTGCCCAATCACGACCCTGCAGGTCACTGTCGTTGCCTACATGAGCGTTGAAGTCTCCCAGTAGGACAAAAGAGTCCTCAGGTGGAGCACCCTCAAGCACCCTGCCCGTTCGGCGCATAAGCACAATTGACAGTCAGGACCCGTTCCCCGACCCTAAGGCACAGCTTCATTTTTGTCTAATGTTTTTAGAACTGAAATATCCTGACTCGTTCTTGTTCTTGGAAGTGTTTACATTCTGCTGCTATGTCGTTCAGGCTCACTGTGCAGCGTGTGAGGAAGCCCCGCTGCTGTAAGGGACCCCAGGGTCTGCTGCCTCGATACTCAGCCACACAGGCGGACGGTCAGGAGCAACTGTTCCACCTCACAGACAACATTCACTCCGAGTTGTGAGTGTAACTCAGTTCATTGTGTGTTCTTACAGTTGATTGCCTGCAGATTCAGCAAAGCTTAATGTTTTATTTCCTACAGCTTCATTGCTGTTGAGCCCATCGACACGTACTGCGTACTCATCTCCTCGAAAGTTGTCTACTTCCTGAAGCCAGGTGACTTCGTGGATCGTGAGGCCATCTTTCTGGAGGTCAAATACGATGACCTCTACCACTGTCTGGTATCTAAGGATCATGGGAAGGTATATGTGCAACTCACCAAGAAGGCTGAGAATACTAGCAGTGGTGTGGCAATTCCCGGTCCTTCCCACCAGAAGCCCATGGTGAGTTTTCGGTGACATTTTTGGATTGTTCCAGTGGTTTTGATTGATCCAAATTAGACAAAAATACTGTCTCGTTTCTCTTTAAGCAGATAGTTTGGCTTTTATTTGTCCTGCTTGGTCTAATGCAGACACAGATTCATTCACAGAAGAAGAAACCAATCCACTATGTTTTTTATTTTGTGTCCTGTGTGATATTCAAACAACTACACCCATCAAGATGTTTTACTGCAGAAAAAGAGACTCCTAATTTCCCTTGAAACAACTTCTGCAGTATGTTTGGTATCTAAGACTATAACTTCATCTTAGTAGCCATGTAAGTGTCTGGTGCTTACCCACTGATCTGTCAGAAAGGAACATCATGTGTCATCACAAGTAGGGATGTTCCTGCCGACTAATTTCCTAAATCGACTAAGTGAGTGGGAAAAATGAGACTAATAGACCAATTTAAAACTAAGAAACACTCATATACTGGGCTCTAGACAAACTTTTTGCCACGGTTGCACTGGTGGGCACTTTTTGCGCACCAGTGTACTTTTTGCGCACCAGCACAAAAGTTAGGCGCACCCAAATTTTTCAACCGCATCGCTTAACACAGCAGTTTTACATGTGCACTTTTGGGGGGAAATTGCTGTCCATACAGACAATTGATTTGTAAACGATTAATTAACCATCTTGTCAACACAAAGTTCTTTACTTGGAGCACATTTCTACAAGAAAGATAAGTTACTGAAAAAGTGCTTGTGCTTAAAGTGCGTTGGCACTCTTTGGTGATATTATAGGCAATGTTAAACTTAATCATCACATCGGCCTCCTCTGACGACCTGTTTTGCTGCTGCCTGCCGCTTAAAGGCAGTGGGTAGAGGGGACACTTGGGCCGTGCATTTATCGCATATAATGTATATAATGTGTTTCTGGATACACTGTGCTTGTTCAGCGTTCAAAGATTGATGGCTCCGTTTTAGACCACTGGCTATGAATTTCAGACAGATCAGGCCTTAACAAAAAAGTGATCATCTTTTCTCATTACCCACAGCTGCATCCACTTCTGTCAGGCCCAGGCTACTCACTAGGGCTGGGTATCGTCACTGATTTCTATAATCCATTCGATTCCGATTCACGAGGTCCCGATTTGATTCAATTCAAGAGGGAATTAATGACGACATTTATGAAATGTGAAGCATAGTTTGGATCTTCTTTTGCTGCTGGTTCAGCGTATTTTGGTTGGAGAGATACAGAACCTGCAGCTCAGAATCTAGTGCAAAAAAGACATAAACACAGCGCGGACCCGATGCATCAGGATCAGTGAGCTGTCGGCTTTCAGCCATGTCCGTGTTCGGGCCGTCGGGTGAGAAAGCCGAGAAAGAGAAAGCCGGTTCTGATGCGTCGGGTCCGCTCTGTGTTTATGTCTTTGTGTTGAATCCGTGTAGCTGCTCTTATTTACTGTTTGGCGGTTGGTGAAATAGTTTTGTGAGCTTTAACCTGAGATTCTGGTGTTTCAGGATTTAATGAATCGATATCACTTTATTTAAGCTACTCACCTCTCTCTATCTACCTGCACTTTCAAACGTACACAAGAAGGACCACAGGAAGATCTGGACCATGGCCAATAAGAGAGGTCCCGCCCCTGACCATCTTTGATTGGTTTAGACCGTGATAGGGGCTTAATGTGTCTGTTGTGTCTCCACACGGAGACTTTCAGAGTTGCTGAAACTTTTTTTTTTCTCACTCAAACAGCTGGTTGCACCAGTGGAGGTGCGACCAACTCCACTGGTGCGACCTAGGGTTTTTTTTTTTGTCACACCATTGAAAAATTTGGTCGCATTTGCGACCAAATTGGTCACACTCTAGAGCCCTGATATCAATTTAAATTTGAGAACTATTTAATGAAGGATGTGAAAAACTCTAAAAAAAAGCATTTGAAACCAATAATCACATTCAGCATTAATGATTAAACTGTGCAGCACTTGAATTGTGCATTAAGAACATTGGACTATACTCCAAAAGACAACAAAGAAAAACACTTAAAATAAACCAATGTTAAATATGATATGAAAATATGTTACTACAAAAGATGCATTATGATTGTTGCACATTGTTCTACAATTTCAATAAAACCACTTCATTGAAAGTTAAAATCTGAAATAACAAAACAAGAAATCCCCCAGCTATATTTTTTGCTTATCTGAAGTTGGGTCGTCTGAGCAGACGCCTAAGCAGTGAGCCACCTTCTCCACCTTATCTGGGAAAAACACTTCATTCCCAATCCAGTGTGTCCTGGGTCTACCCCGTGGCCTCCAGTTGGAACCCAGGAGGCAACCGCATCAACTGGCTCATTTCGATATGGAAGAGTAGCAGCTCTACTGTGAACTCCTCCCAAATGACTGAACTCCTCACCCCATGCTAAGGGAGAGCACATCCACCGCCTGGAGAAAGCTAATTTTCCCATTTCGATTATCATAATATCAAGAACATTGATATAACTTCTTTCTCCCATGTAATTGACAGTCTTCCTAGCAGAGACAACTTATCTACTCCTGATGAACTGGTGTCTCACTGCAATGATGGACTCCAGTCTTGTGGATATTTTTGCTCCTTTAAAAACCCAGTGTCTCCTTTATCCACTCTGCTGGGTGGAATTTTGCCTTGACCCACTTCCCACTTAGGAGTCTAAATCCTATTTATCCTTACTCTTTCCTTTAATAGCAGACATTATTCATTCCTCCCTAATCTCTGCTTTTTTCCTTTACCTCTTAAAACAGCTGTGATAATTCCAACTCTCAACAAACCTGATGCAGACCCTTCCAACCTAAATAATTTGTGTCCAATTGCTAATTCACCTTTTCTTTTGAAAACTTGCTGTTTAGATCTACTCTCACCTTACTAACAATCGTCTGTTTGAGCATTTTTACTCTGGTTTTTGGTCACTTCACAGTAGTGAGACAGCCCTGGTCAAAATCACAGATGATATTCTTATGGCAGCTGACTCTGGGCAGACAGCCATGGGCTTCAGAGCTGTCAGCATGCAGTCAAGTCTATAGAGTGTTGACCTACTCATGTTATTCAGGTGTGTTGCAGCAAAAAGAAGTAAACGTTTAGGGACACCAGCCCCCTAGGACTGGAGTTTGACACTTTACAATAATGGTTTGGGGAAGCCTGCAGATACAAAATTCAAGGTCTTAGAAGTACTCTCCTCCTACATAATGTGATGATAACATTGCAGGAAACTTGAACAACCAAGGTCAAGTTGTGGGTTAGAAGACCAAAATAACTTTCTTTAATCCCGAACCTTCATGGACTAGGATTATTTTTCAATCAGATAATGAGATACACTTCAGCCGAATTTTTAAAATCCATGTCATTTTAAATTGTAAGAAGTTGTCCAATTTAGTTCTCCAATTTCAGTGACTGGTGGCTTATAGGACCAGTTTTCATTCAAATTGTTCTGTCTCTTCCCAACTTCAGTGTTTTCATTCTTTGACGCTCCTTCCGTAGGTCCATGTGAAAAGCGAGAGCCTCGCCATCAAAATATCTCAAGAAATCAACTACGCCAAGAGTCTGTACTACGAGCAACAGCTCATGCTTCCTTCCACTGAGAATGAGGACTGCTTACTGCTTGAATCCTGATCAGGACTTTTGGAGATGGTGTCTGCAGGATTGTGGGGCATTTAATTGATTTTTGCAGATAACAGTTTTTTTAATCTGTTTTGACAAACAGCAGTAAAGGGTACTGGGTACAGATACGTGACCTGATGTTTCAGAAAGCACAGACATGTACAGGATAGAAAAAAATAAAACTTGCACTGCAGTGTTCTTTTCACTGTGTATATGTAGAAAGCCCTTGTACTGCATTTATGACTTCTATGGCTGTAGTTGTACACATTCTACAGCAGTTCTATATATTTGTGACTAGACTTAAATGTAAATAGAGCTGCATACCAAGAGTATAAATTGTTGTACATACTCTATTATGATGAAATATAGAAAGTCACAACAAAAGTGGATTATGTAACAAACTGCCTTTACAAATGTATTTTGTGTAAGAGTCTATTAGAGATGGGGACATTGATTTGCACTGACATTGGGGTGGGACATGCAGCCCCCTCAACCTTTCAATTATACACACTGGAGTGTCCGTCATCGCCTACACTGCTTTTTACAATCATAAATCTAATGTGTCTAATTTTATTTAGCTACCCTTTTTTAATGACCTCATAATGAGACTTCTAACCAAACTTTAAAGCAAAGTGAGGGCTTCCTTTTTACCTTTTACTCTGAGCAGCCCCATACGATAGGAAGCCACTGTTTGCAGGTGTGCGTGCACGTGCGTTAGCACAGGCCTGTCAGAGAGATGACACACTCAGTCTGTGATCCTGTTAAAATGGTAAGATTTAAATAGACACTACTTCAAATAAAGCACCAGATTGCAGTACTCACTGTACTCACTCGCATTATTTTCCGACTCATTCAAAACACACATTTCCATTGTTGACTTCTTGCTTGTCCAGTGGTCTTTACTTGAATGAATCCAGAATCAGATATATTTTAAATCGATTTTCTCAATATCTTTAAGCAGTATCAGTAATCATTCATCAAAACTTTTTGGAGAGATGGATAAAAGTAACTAGACTGAATACTGTATTTAATTTATATTTTACCAAATCACAACTATTGCCTCAAGGTGCTTTATATTGTTGGCTACAAACAATTTTAGTAAGAAACAGTCACATGACCCTCTGCCCTGTGACCAAGCAACTGGCGACAGTGGGAAGGAAAAACTCCCAACCGTTTGGGGGCGAGGGAAAGAAGAAAGCAGAATGAGACGGTACAATGGGAGACAGGCACACTATGGGAGAAAGAGTCAGTTGAATAATAATTTTATAATTCCAGTAAACATAATTACTAATGATTAAATGTCGTAGTGATGTATAGCACATGTAGAAATTGCAGTCACCCCTGTTAAAATTCCAGGTTTTTGTATGGTTAAAAAAGATTACAAGAAATGGTTTCAAAACTTTGTTTGGTACACAGGGGCCACTACTGTCATGTCTCAGGAAAACCAAGACCAAAAAGGTGGAAGAAAGAGCTGGCCAAGTCTACAATCTCAGTGTTTTTTCCCTATATAGTTTTGTTTTTCTTTTTATTATCAGAGCCACAGCTGAGGGGTTGCAAAACCCTGAAATTAGACAGTCAGCTGGCAAGAAAGATTACTGCTGCTGTCACTCCTCTTCCTCCTCTGCCTGTGCTTCAAGGATTCTGAGAGTTAGTATTATTGATTCATTTTAACTATTGCATTCTGCCTGCTCTAATCAAGTTCACTTAATGTTTAATAGTCCACATTTAATCTATTTACTCATATGCAGTTGAGGGTTTCTTTCTTTTACATAACGTTTGTATATAAAGGTATAATGATATAAACAAAAATTACACACATAATCTATACGTTAAATTAAATCCCTAAAAAACTGATATTAGTCTTTACTACCTCATTTTAAGTAAATTCCACCTAAAGTTGGGGTCAGCTTCATAACAGTTAATGTACATTTAAGGTATTTTTGTAGTTTAACATTTAAACCTTATACATTATATCACTGGACAGCAGTTTATTCATTTTCTTTCTTCTGAAAACTCTAATTGATACTCTATTCCTCCACTGTCAAGCTCAAACTTTGTGCAACTTGTGTTTCATTTATATAGCACCAATTTACAGCACTTTAGCCCTACAATATTAGAGAGGAAACCGCAACAATCAGATGACCTTCCAATGGGCAGCACTCTGTGACAGTGGGAATGAACAGGACGGGATGTGATTATTTGTAACTTTTTCAGTGATGACTTTTGCTGGGCAAAAAAGTAAAACAGACAATGTTACTGGAGAAGAGCTGCAGGAGCATGTAACTGATGCTGAGAAAGTGGTGGTTCAACACTAAAGAGTCGAGCCTTACTTCCAACAGTGAAAGGACCGGAAACGTGGAGTGGCAGTTATTACGGGTGGAAATGTGCAGCTGTCAACCATCAAAGTGAAAAAAGACTGGGCCCTCCAACACGGTACTGGAAGGAGATGCCAGTCAACAGGTAAATAATCCAAAGCAAGACCTCAGCATCCACCAACTACTTGAACAAAAAACAAAACAGATATAGATAAATATGCTCAGTGAAAGCAGCCCAAAGCTCCTCAGAATATGAAAACGATGACAAATCAGCAAACACTATATGGATGCTCCCAAAGTGGCAGTGCATTAATGTTTACATAAAAACTTATTTTGATGTTTTTTTAATTTTCATTTTAAAATGTGTATAAACGACAGTACAAGTAGACTCTTGTTGACAGATTTTTATGTTTAAAAAACATCTGGTCCTTAACAGGTATAGTAAATCCAAATGTAGAAGTAGTGTGAAACAATTAAGTAAAGCCTTATTTAGGCAAATAAATGGAAAATGGACTGGTTCTTATATATCACTTTTCTATTCTACTTTTCTACACATTCCAGTGATCAGAGAGCAACTATGGGTATCAGTGTCTTTTCCACAGATGCTTGGGCATTGTTAGAATATATTTTTTATGTTTAATGCTTATAAACCTCATTACTTTATATTTCAAATAAACTCATAACACATTTATGTTTTATCTAATCTCACAGATTCAAATGATATCTTTCCAGTGTGGGTGTTGGGTTGTGATACCTACAAGAAAACAACTCTGGGTCTCCTGAACAACCTAAGAGGCATGGTGTTTTTAACTTGAACCTTTTAACTGCTTAATAAATTTAAGAAAATGTACTTCGGGCATATTTGTCTTTCATCTCATAAAATGAATCTGACAGCGTGCAGACTGGAGCAGCCACAGATCAAACCACCAACCTTCCAATTAGTAGATGGACTCTACCTCCTGACCTACAGCCAACGTTAGCTGTCCAGCCAGGTGCTGATTATCAAATGCACTTAAGTAACAATCAAGTATCATATTTACGTTGATGGCAGTGCAATTAGACTGAAAGTATGTCTTGTTTGAAAACCCATAGTGGAGATATTTGCCCATAACCCACAATGCCACAGCAAGCTATACCAACTGCTAGCATAGTGATGGAGGGGTCGTGGTCTGGGCCCTTTAATATGAAAGTAGTTCAGCATTCCCAGGATCTCCTTCTGTTATCAATTGCTGATTCTTATTTCCTGCTGCATCTTTTTCACACACCTGGAAACACAATTCACACACCAAGAATAACTGTTCAGTCCGTCACATTCATTCACTTTCAGAATCAGAATCAGAATACTTTATTGATCCCTGGGGGAAATTATTTCTTTGTTCTTTGTTTGGTCGGCAACACACTGCAGTGATTTCCCTTTATCACCTTTTGTGTATGGACACAATTTTTTTTTGTTTATTTTTTTACCTGTTTACTGAAACACATTCCAATTATAGTTATATTATGGACATGGTCATCATGTGTCGACTCTCAGGTTTCATTTGGGGGTATCCACATTCAAATTGGAGGAATGGTTTACGAGTTTCAGCTCATTAGCATGTCCCACCCTATTTTTTTAAGGGGACCAAAAGAAATTAGACAATCGACTCAAAGGCTATTTCATGGGCACGTGTGGACAATCCTTTGTTATATCACTTTCAATAAATAGATAAAAGTCTTGGAATTGATTTGAGTTGTGGTGCTTGTATTTGGAAGATATTTATGTGAAAAGTTAACCAGCGGTCAAAGGAGCTCTCCCTGCAGGTGAAACAAGCTGCAAAAACAGAAAAGAAAAAAAAACAATCCAAGAAATTGCTACAATAGTAGGAGCAGCAAAATCTACAGACTGGCAGATCCTGAGAAAGAAAGAAAGCACTGGTAAACTCAGCAGCACAAACAAAACCTTGACGTCCAAGGAAGACACCAATGGTGGATCATCATACAATCATTTCTATGGTGAAGAGAACCCCCTTCAAAAGAGCCAACCAAGTGAACAACACTCTCCAGGAGGTAGGCGCATAGATATCCAAGTCTACATATATGGCTGCAAGTGGCACTGGGACAGTAGTGTTTCTTTTTTTTTGCCTGTCCCATTTGGTTCTTTAGTCGTCAGAATTGTTGTCTGAAGACCAACAAGGATACCCAATGGATTTACTTTACCAAGTGGATCATCACGGCCTTGCCGTATTGGTCCATTTGATCGACCTTTGTTGTTATTATTATTATTTTTTTTTTTTCAGTTGTTACAGATGGGACAGACATGACTGGGGGATAGGAAAGGGAGAAAGAAAGATGAAGGAAAAGAAAAACAGAGGGGAAGAGGGACAGTGAGAAAGGGCACTTAAAAAGAGAAAGAAGAAGAAAAAGAAATCTCCTGGATCACCTGTTGAGAGAAAAAGAAGAGAAAACGAGCAACAACAAAAAAACAAAGCAACATACTAAACACAACACCATCATGTTAATCTAGCTAAGTGTAAACAGCAGTAAATACTAAATATTGAATGTTGTTGTGCAGCACGCAGGACAGACAGCGCACAATGTGCTTTGAAGTAGCAGCCAAGAAAGGTGTAGTTTATGTCTATGAACAGTGAACACCCGTGTGCACACCTGTGTGGATCAGCGCGCTTGTATTCAAAAGGTTTCCCCATGTAACGGTCTGCTAGAGGGTGTAGAGGGCCATAGCCCCGTCCCCCAGGGCATGAAGCAGGTATGGAGGAGATCCAGGCTCCAGACATCCAGAGGCCCCAGAGTGCAAGAGCCCAAGGAGGACCACCGGAGGGGCATCCGTGCCACCCTCCTGGGAAGAGCTGAGGAGATCCCCAGATGAGGGGTC
Source organism: Pelmatolapia mariae (assembly GCF_036321145.2). NCBI lineage: Eukaryota > Metazoa > Chordata > Actinopteri > Cichliformes > Cichlidae > Pelmatolapia > Pelmatolapia mariae. The sequence continues at coordinate 42,297,508 of NC_086244.1, forward strand.
ACCCAGTAGCCACAGAGCAGAAGCCAGAGGGGGCTGCACTGGCGTGCCCGCCGGCTCTGCCGGCAGCCAGCTGTGCCAGAGTGAACCGAGCCGCAGGTCCAGAGGCCGGAGGCCCGAGGGCCCCCTTTGCCCCGGAAGAGGCCTGACCGAGCAACAGGCGCCAGGCCCCGCCAAGTATCCACCGGGAGTGAGCTGGTGCATACCTGAGTGCCCAGCCCCGGACACCAAGAACCACCAACGCACCGACCCCTGAGGGCATCAGTCACCGGCAGGGAGTGTGGTGGGGGGAGATAGGCCTCCACACTTTGGAGGGCCTGGGAGTTCCCAGAGGGGTGGAGTCTAAGACCCGACCTGACATATAGACACAGACAAACAGGCACACACAGACACAAACATGCATTCCCACCCTCATGCACACATATACAAACACTCAGCACTCACCCAACATAAAGATAGACACAAATGGACATTGTACACACAATCACACTCCCCAAACATACTCTATACCCCGGGTCCAGGTACCCTCGCCCCCAGAGGGGGAAACGGCACCTAGACCCAAGAGATGTTACCCTTTCCCCTGTAGTAGTGTTTCTTGATGATGTGACACAGAACAGAAGCAGATGAATGAATTCCGAGGTGTTCAGAGACAGTCTCTGCTCAAATCCAGCTAAATGGAGTCAAATTGATTGGACAGCGTTTCGAGATACAGAAAAACAATGACCCTAAACATAAAGCCAAAGCAACCCAGGAGTTGATCTTAACCCAACTGAGCATGCATTTCACATGGTGAAGACTAAACTGTGGCAAGAAAGGCCCAAAATAATATAACTAAAAAAATGTAACTGTACATCCATACAGCCTTCCTGCTGTATGGATGTACAGCTCAAACCAGCGTCCCTCCCTGTCCAGCATGTGAAAAAGTGACCACTAGCCTGTAGTTGTAAACAGGCCTAAATGGGCCATTGGTGTACCAATTTTTCGCTCTGTGTGTTTTTGGAATTTGAAAGCCACAACTGTTTCGAAAAAAATGCGTCCCAGAGCTTGTATGTAAGGAAAAGGATCAACACTGGATTTAACAGGGAGCCAAGGAGAGAAGGCAGCATGTGAGGAATAAGCGCTCTGTTTCTGGTCCCTGTCAGGACTCTTACTGCAATATTTTGGATTAACTGAAGGCTTTTCAGGGAGTTTTTAGGACATCCTGATAATAATGAATTACAGTAGTCCAGCCTGGAAGTAATAAATGCTTAGTTTTTCAGTGTCACTCCAGCACCTACCTGGCTTGGCTTAACTTGACTCAGCTCAGTCTTTAGAGTTTCCATTAAGCGGTAGTAAGTGGTAACAGGTATTTTTTGGACCTGCTCAGTAAGGTTTCCAAGTCACTCTCAAAATGTGACATATACAGATTACATGGCAGGGACTGTGCAGTCAATGGCATCACTCAATGGTGGAGAGTCCCAGTTGTTTAAACCCCAGAGAGGGTTGTCTTTACCAGGGTCGTTGGACAACAATGAAACATATCACATGAGCCAAGGTGTGAAAAAAGGCGTGGGTAATTATCAGCAGAGGTTTCAGGTGAAACCATTATGAGACCTTGACATATGTAGTTTAACTTCTTCACAGTGAAATTGAATGGCCTCAATTTTAATCAGACCTTGTGAGCTCCGATAGCCCTTTTCCACTAGCACCTACCTGGCTTGGCTTAACTTGACTCAGCTCGGTCTATAGGGTTTTCCGTTAGCTGATAGTACCTGGTAACAGGTATTTCTTAGTACCTGCCCAGTAAGGTTTCCAAGGCAATCTCAAACTGTGACATATGCAGATTGCATGCCAGGGACTGTGCAGTCAATGGCATCACTCAATGAGTCATGAGAGTGACTCCTTCAATAAATCAATAATGCCGTTTTTGAAAGACAAATTGGTGTCACAGATCACATTGATTGTGCCAATGAAGGGAAGCCAATACAGGAGAAATCTGCTCTCTCTTTCTAGTCCCTGTCAGGACTCTTGTTGCAGCATTACACACGCAAGATCATCATTCAGCTCAAAGCTCTAACTTTACCTGTTCGCTTTCCCGAAACCACACAATGACAGGGACTAGAAAGAGAGAGCAGATTTCTCCTGTATTGGCTTCCCTTCATTGGCTCCCTGTTAAATCAAGTATTGAATTCAAAATCCTGCTCCTCACATACAAGGTCTTAAATAATCAAACCCCATCTTAACATGATGACCTGTACACTATACACTAAGAAAATCTAGCTCTCAATAGAAATAAATGGGAGTATAATCGAATACAAAGTATAACCTTTCAAATTTAAGGAGGGGGACTTAATGAAAAATTCTGAACTGCTGAAAGGAGTAATATAAGTAATATGTACAGAAATGGCTGAAATTTTGAGAGGAATATTTTCCTGCACGTTTGCTCAGTTTAAAAAAATGTAGCAGCAATCCAGAATTCGTCTTCTTCTTCTTCTAAAACAATTGTACAAACTACCTTTCTGGTGAAGATGATGACGAGTTGGGGAGATGATTTGTCATCTTGTGAATTAGTAGATTTGCTTGTGATGACACCCAAATCTGAGATGCTGCCGCGGTCTGTCATCTTTCAAAGTGACTTTGTGGAGGTCTCCTTCCACAAATGCTGATGAACTTCTTGGTAATAGTTGGAGTGATCTATGCACTTCATCTATTACTACAATTATACCAAGGGACTCTGAACAACACTGTATTCATTCACTAGTTTGGTAAACTGCCGTCCAACTTAGAGACTCGAGGAAGTCTGAATCACTATATCACAGCACAGTATCTTCTTTTATTTTTAGTCGTTTATTTCAGTTTTTGTTTTGTTTTATGATGTTTTGAATATGAATCTTAACCAAGCAAGTATTGAAAAATAACAGAACCAGGACAATGGTATAATATATGTACATTGTAGAATTTTACAGTTTCAGCAGCTTAAAGCATAATTAATAAAATGTTATTCAGATATTCTGAATCTGTTGATTTAAGGGTTTTTTTACGTTTTGTGTGACATGTTTTTCAGTTTGCAAAGTTGGTGTAAAAGTGAACAATACTGAGTGACTCTGTTGTACCCGTTCCTTTTAAGTCATGTCAACTTATTCCCATGATAGACATAATTCAGTCAATCAATCTTTATTGACAGACATGTCCATAGTTAAAAAAAAACAAAAAAAACAAACAAAAACACAACACAACATATAAACCTTAATAAAAAAAAAATACAAAATAACTGAAAACGAAATACTATTTATTGAATATTTTTGAATTTAATTATTAAACATTTTAGTTTTATTTTGGTCAAAGGGTACATGTCAAATGTAATCAAAATGTTGAAGTTCTGATAACTTTTTAGTTCATCAACTCGAAAAACCCAATTCAACCGATTGCCTTAAGTTCTGCTAACTTTTCGGGTTTACAGTGAAGGGTCAAGAGTGTTTTCACTGATTAAATATATTTTATTTAAATATCCACACCTGAGCTAAGAAAAGAATATCTCTACCTGCAATAAACTCACAATACTGATGCTTAGACATCCATAAGACTTTAGTGGAGAATTGTTAGTTTTACATTGTTACAAGTTACAAGTTTTTAATGGGAAGTGGGAAGCAAGTTATCCAACTTCAATTTCTATACATAATATTTTAATCCAGATTAAATACAATTAAAAAATTAAATGAGTAATTTCTGACATGACAGGTTTTGTTATGGCTTTTAGAAACTGAACAGACTAGGAAGGAACTAGTGATGTGTCGGTAGTGAACGAAATGGCTCTTAGAGCCGGATCTTTGACGTGAATGACGCGTGCCGGCTCCTTATCCCGAGCCGTGGTTTTTTTTTTTTCTTTCTCTCACCCTCTCTCTCGCACTTTTTTTCTGCTTCACTCCGCACGCGAGCCTTGTGCTTTGCGCTGGGCAGAGGGGGGAGGGGCGGTAGTTACACTCGCAGTAGCACAGGAACAGAGCGGGAGGGAGAGAGAGAGAAAGAGAGCCAGGGACAACAACGTCACATTAGAAAGGGGCCCGTTCTCACTCCCGAGGTGTAACATCCCGACGTTTTGTCACGTCCCGCGGCGTTCCTGAGGAACGCGAAAGGTGACCTTCCGCGTTGTTATGGTACGCGCCGGGTTATGGATGAAATCCAGTGGAATTACGCTCCCGCGGTAATAGACGTTCCAGCCCTGTATTGCAGCCCTAAACCTAGCCTTATCCCTAAGCCTAACCATAACCTTATTCCTAACCTTAACCAGCACTTTAATGACGTGAAATAGTGTTTTCCCAAGCGACTTTAAGGAAAAGAGCAAACATGTGTAGATTGAGTCCAAACGGTTCTCATATGTCCTCATATGTCCTCAGTTTTCCGATGTCGTCAAGTAGGAGAGTGGACGATTTGTCACCTAGCGTAAAATGTTACGCTTTGGGAGTGAGAACTTGTTATAGAAAGGTATAGTAATCATCCACAACTATTTTCAGTTGCGGATGATAAAGGATTCAGAAAGTTTATTCATGCAGGCCCATATGACAGAGAATGTGCATCTTCTTTTTGTTTTCATATTTTAATTTATATTTAATTGTGTTGTGGTTTGCAGTGTTTTGTGTTGTTTCACTTTAAATTTGTTTAAAAGGAAAAAGCTGAAAATTTAAATAGTTAAAAGTTGAAATGTAAATAGTTGGTTTTTGTATTATATGATTTATTTATTACATTTTATGTGGACTGAATAAATAAAAGTATATTTACGGTGGCCCCTAGAGACAAAGCACGTACAAACTCTAAAACACGTAAAAACTCCAAAACACGTACAAAACACAACTGAAGTGCTCCAGGATGCTAGGGGGCAGTGTTGAGCTTTTGTTACCTAGTGGCTACACAAGCCAGGAAGTGCCAACGACCGGATTTGGTGCGTGGTAGTAACAGGTAAATGAACTTTTTTTTTTATTATTTGAATATATATGAGTGCTTGTGTATCAATACACAAACAATACACATATGCTTTCAATTGTGTAATTTAAGTGATCTAGGTAGCTCTGTTTTGGAAGTTCAGTTAACGCTAGAAATGTGTTTTGGAGTTTGTACGTGCATAATTTTATGTTATTGTTAATAATAAATTAATTAAAGCAACAAAACAACCTGAAGAGCCGGTTCGGAGCTGAAAGAGCCGGCTCTTTTTAGGGAGCCGAGCCGAAAGATCCGGTTCTCTAAAAAGAGCTGGAAATCCCATCACTAGAAGGAACAATCAGACCCCCAAAACATCAGCTATTTTATGTAAGAACATGAAAGCTGTCCAGATTTGATGATTTCTAGAGAATTTGTTCACTAGATCTTTTTGAATAATAGCCCTAACTAATCAATATTTGATGTGTCTTTGAGTTGGCCTGGGTTGTTGTTTTTTGTTTTTGTTTTTTTACATAAATCTGGCAGCCGGAGTGATGTTATGAATCAAAATCCCGGCAGCTGATAATGCTGACTGGCCAACTTACAATCTATCTACTATTATCCCTATGGTAGTGGTAAATCTCAAGTATTCCCAACATTACATGTAAATTGCCTCAGAAACTTCATTCTGTGTCTAATGCAGAATGAGAATGAGTCCTTCCTCCTAGGTGCTCAAGCAGAAGGACTGGTTGGAGGTTTAACTACTTTCAGGGGTCACTGATGGTGCCTCAGGAAGTTGGGTAGTGTGTTTAGCAGCAGAGCAGAGCTTCGGGTCACGTCAGCTCACAGGTGAATCTCAGCAGTAGAATGGTGGATAATGCGAAGGCGTGCCGACCGACTGCTGTGTTGATGGCTGCACACAAACAAGACAAAATTCAAATGCTGATGTAAAAACCTCCTACCCAAGCATGTTGTATTTGTACTGTCAACCAGCCAGTTTGTCCTGTTATCTATCAATCCAGTACGCAAGTGTGTGTGTGTGTGTGTGTGTGTGTGCGTGTGCGTGTGTGCGCAGAACTCCAAAGTTTGAAAATGATCACAAATACATCAAAGTGTCACACTGACAAACACACTGTGCTTTCTTCTAACTACACACCTGGTGCATAAATACTATATAAATAAATAAAAACTACAGTTTCAAAAATAAACCTTGTACTTTAAATACTTTTGACACATTGATTCATCACTTAATTCAATGCCTTTAACTGCTTTCTATCATGAATTTGCAATTTGGGATCCAGTATCTTCACTCAGGGCACTGTGGACTGGAAGAGCCAGCGACTGAACCACCGACCTTTGAGTAGCAGATGACCTGCCCTACCTCCTGGAGGTAATCAGATTATGTGTAGTTATTAAAATGTGCTGGGAACTCCCAAAAAACCCACACCTCGAGGTCACTCTCTTTTTATACTTCTTGTTTTTCTTTTAGACTCATGCAAAGTTGCCACCGTCACAGTTGTAGCTGTACCGAAACTGACGTACCAATGTAATGTTCTTTTCCTCTCTTCAGTCTTGGGTTGTCTGTAAAAACACAAGATTCGCTTTGAGAAGACCGAAAGCATTGACTGATCAGAACTAAACCCTGCACAAGCAACTCACCAAACACGATCAGGCGGGTGTGGGTATCCGTGGAGCCCAGAGGATTCTGGGCTGTGCAGCGAAACATGGAGCCATTGAGCTCAGCAGGGACTCTCTCCAGGATGAGTTCCCTTCCGTTATGGACTGCTCTGCCATCGAGCAGATCCCCTCCAACCTTGGTCCAAGTGAACATTGGCTCAGGGAAGACTTCACTCTGTGGACACACAGATGTGTGAGCATGAGAAGCATTTTGAATTTTATGCCAGTGAAACTGTCACAGCTATCCAACAGAAGTACTACAAGTCCAGATTTTTAAACTTCACAATGATTTTTAGAGTCTCAGTGTTGAATACTCACTGCAGAAGGTCCCAGCTGGAAGCCCTGGACAGTGATTCGCACTGTATCTCCCACTTTGGCTTTACTGGGACTCATGGACAGCTTAGGTCCTCTGGGAGCAGCTAAGAGGAAAAATGTAAAAATAACATCCTGGACACTGAACACATGTGACTGGATTTAAAAACAACTCTGTTTGCATGTTAGCTCAGCCAGTTAGTGAATGACTCACCCAATGTGACCTCAGCTTGCATGGGCATGGATAGAGCTGGGTGGTTGACCTCACAGCTGAATAGAGCCTCATTGTCAAGCTGGGGGTTGAGGCTCCAGGTTAGCATGGCTCTAACCTCCATGGTGCCATCGCCTGCTGCCTGCTGCCGGTGATAGAAGTAATAGAGAGGGTCAGTAGTCTGAACCCAGCGGGGAAATTCCCTGCTCACTATTGTCTCAGGGATAATCTCAGTGGTTTCCTCAGGATTCAGTTCAGACTCTTCTTCTTGGCCCTGAGAGTCAACAGGTCCATTATGGTCTAGCCTGGCCTGCTTCTCCTCTTGCTCCAGCAGGGTCTTCTGGAGTTTGGTGTCATCAACATCTCGACTGGTCAACACCTGGGTACTCCAAAGCCCTGCCTGGTTCATAGTCCAGCTCTTTTTGTGACCTGGGCTCTTACTTTGAACTCCTGAAAAAGACTGTTGCTGGGCTGTTGGCACAACATCAATAAGCTCACCATCTCTCTTGAAGTATACCTAAACAGCAGAGAGAGAAAAACTTAGCTCACTAGGCATTTTGAAGACATTTAATCATAAGCCAAGTTCAGCTGGAGTATTCCATTGTGCTTGTTAAAGTTAGTAGGATAGCGCAGAAATGTGAGTCTCATCCACAGCTGTAAAATTTTTAAAAATGCTGGCAGCCACCAGTGCTACCCTTCAGGCTCCTCCTCCATAGATCTATGGTTTAAATCTGAAATCTTCCAGGTGATTTTCAGAAAAGTTGACCTTTGACCTTGACCTTGAAGTTGAGGTCACTGAGATTCAAATGCATCCAAGATTTTTAGTATTTGCACCTGTGCTATTAATTAATTTGGAAGTCCATGCCGCCTGTTTTCCCACCCGCCCAGTAGATAATAATAACTCATCAGCCTTTTACGGCTAAGCAGCAACCAGGAGAAATCAAATAGTCGTCAGGTTGTAATTTTTACAAGTCTCTGATGTAGACACCAACTTGGACATTATCAAGGTTATTGGCAGTTGCACTTGCTCCTGTTGTCTTCACTGATAGCAGACACTTCTCAGGGGTTGGTAGTGCTAAGACAACTTTACATACAGGATTTGTGCCCCGTGTGGCAACATGTTTAGATTTATCTTTGTTTTTAGTCATTTAGGTTTAGGCATCCAAACAGGGCTGTGAGACATGGCTTACAGTGCAGAAGGGGGAAAATGAAACAGGAACAGGGTGAATAACAAAATCTAATCATCCTTTCAGCGTACATAAGAGCTTTTGCATTTTGCTGTAAGATGGGTCTGCATTGTTCTTGCTCTATTGCTTTTTTATTTTGTAGTGGCATTTTCAGCAAGAATTGTATCCATCTATTTTCTTCTGCTTATCTAGTTCAGGGTCACTGCCTGGGATAGGGCTGAAACTATCTCTGCTGAGGGCAAGAGGGAGGGAGGGAGGGAGGGAGGGAGGGAGGGTAGCCAGAATTATGTTTCTAAAATGACATTGCCTCTAATTCTGTTGAGGCAATGAAATAACCCACAATGAAAAACAATGTAGCTGCAATGTACATGTTGCTGTACTTCCAGACAAGTCAGTAGGAAGCTGCTGTGTTTATCTTTTTCATTGCATAGTCGAGTGCCCATAGTGATTTTTGCATTGTCTTATCATTTTCTCGGTTAAACAAAAATAACCTTTGAGGAGCAGCTGAAGTGAAGAATACTGAGCAGCCGATGAGGAACTGGAAAGCTGGCTGCATAAGTGGAAAACACGAAAGCATACTGTAAATAAAGGAGCTGTCACTGCACTGCTGATTGTTGGAGTTTTCCTGCTTACAGCCACATAATATTCTCCGATATTAATTCCCAATGCAATTAATTCCCAATTCCAATGTTCAAAAGAGGTCATCCAGGGTACAGAACACAGTTTTAAATAGCTTTTTTGTTTCCAAATTTCCAACTGCTGTAGGGTGCATCAAGTAGGGGTTATTGCTCTTTTTATGTGAGCACCAACCAAATCCAGCAGTGCACACTAAATTAATCTCGCAGTGAAAGAAAGAGCACAGTTTTCAACTCTATCAGGAAAATATTTGAGTTGTTTCCATATTCATAAATAGGCTGATGATCAACAATTAAGTTATCCTTCCTCACATACTTAGCAGTGATGCAAATACCAAATCTTTCAAGAGAGATAAAGACATAAAAATTCTCCATCTCACCATGGGAGCTGGTTTTGCTCCTGTAACAATGCAAACCAGAGTGAAGTTTTGAGCCTCGTAACGGCTGAATGGAGCTGGGCTGTTGGCCACCACCACAGAGATAGACTTTGGAGGTACTGGAGAGAAAATACAATGACCAAGGCAGTCAAAGAGAAAGGTGCATTCATTTCATTGAAGGTGTGTTTAATGGAGCTGAGCTGACACTGGAGTGCAAAGACCTTAAAGAGCAAAAATTTCAAAACATTACAATAATGTTTGTTTTTTTTTACTATTTTTACATCTTATTACCCCAGTGTAATGAATTCTTCCTGCAAAATATACACCAATGGCAAATGATAATCAAACTATAGCTATAATGAAATACTTTACAATACTTCCATAAATTACTACAGAATTTAGTAAAAGATATGCATGGTGCCAAGAGAAAACCACTGATACAGCCAGAGATGTTCATGGGACAACATCAGTAGGAATACATACCTATGACAGTGAGGGTGATACTGCTAGAGGCTAGAATAACTTTGTCTCTGGAATTTCTGTCATAAATCCCTACATGGCACTCATACAGGCCATCATCCTCCATGTGAACTTCTGGAAGTCTGTTCATGCACAGAGTTACAAGAATAACAAAGGATGATTTTTCTTAACAACTCAGATTTTCTGTGGAAAATTATCATAGAGCATAACAAAAACACTATTTCAGTGTACTAGTCTCACCGCACTGTTGACTGGTATACTAGGTCCTCCCGTTTGCGGTTGTCCTCCATGTTGGAGTAGCTAGTGTTGTACATGGAATTATAGCTGAAAATCTTTTGCTTGGCACTGGCGCCTTCAATAATCTGCCAGGGAGAAGTACATTAGAATTAGAATCAATTGAACTAGAGGAGGCGGATCATATAGATATGAATTTATGCACGCCTCAGCTTCCAAGTAGATACACCTATGGTATCAGTTTCAAAATCTTATGTGATTTCCGTCTCGAGTTATCGCTTTACAACATTTCAAAGCTTGACCTCTGACCTTCATGTTGAGGTCACTGAGATTCAAAATCGTTTTAGTTTTAGTAGACACGCCTATGGTATCAATTTGAAAGTCCTATAGCAGCCTTGACATGTGCAATTTGCCAACCCCAACATAAAAAAGTAAAAAATGCATTTCCAGTTTTTGTGTTGAGATTAGTTGACTAACGCAGCGGTTGAAGAATATCCCATTTCTTTGCCATGAGAAACTCTTGGGTGTATTTTGCAGCTGGCTTTGGGTCATTGTCCATCAGTAGTTTGAAGTACTGTCCGATCAGTTTTGCATCATTTGACTGAATCTAAGCATTAAATATAGCCCTGTTCACTTCAGAAGTCAGACTGACATAGCAGCCACATCAATAAATCCATCTGTAAAATTAGATAAACACACTGGCACATGCTGGCACATCACGGGCTGTTGCTTTTCCATTATCATATTTTTCTCTTCCCATGATTCTGGTATAAATTTATCTTGTCTATTTCATATCTGCCCAAAGATTTTTTTCCCCTGAACTATGCAGGCTGTTTTTTGGAAAAGTGTAATCTGGCCCTTCTGCTGAGTGTAACCGGTGTTTGCACCTTGTTGTAAATCCGAATCAGAATCAGAATACTTCTGATAAATACATAACATGAGGTGAGAGGAGGAGAGAAAAACTCCACTCAGACTGAGCTCCTAATGGGAGAACAGTTTGAGAACAGAAAAAAACACCCCGGCACAAAAAGCACATGACTGTCAATACACCATAGAAACACAAGACAGGCAACAGGGGCCTGAAAACTGAAGGCTCTGCCTCCCATTCTACTTTTAAACACTGTAGGAACCAAAAGTAAACCATATAACCTGTTGAGGTAACTCCTCCATCACTAGATCTCTCCACACCTCCTCCATGCCTTTGCCAAGGACAAAGGCAGACTGCAGCGTGTCATACCCTCCACTGATGTGCATACCAGGACACTGAGATGGGCAAAGAAGATTGCTGCTGACCCCTCACGCCCTGGGCATCATCTATTTGTGACACTCCCCTCTGGCACGAGGCTGCTGTCCATCAGAACCAACTCATCTCACAGCATAAGAATAGTTCTTTCCCAATTATAGTTGATAGTTTCTTTTTGTGTGACTCCTCATCCAGATCATGGCTCAGTAAATGTGTTACAGTAACACAGTTATTTACTCAGGCTATAAAGACTTTGCACATCATTTCCTATCTACATTTTGCACTCCCCTCACTCAATCTTACATATTTGTTAATTTATAATTTGTATTCTATAACTGTAGGTACTAGGTATTATATATTTCTTTTATGTGTATTTATTGTTAATATTTATACAGTGATGTATATATTACATATACTGTAAATACTTTTTATTCTGTTTCTGTATCACTTTTTCTTTGCACCATAACACCACAGCAAGATCCACGCACAAACTTGGCAATAAAAGTCATTTTGACTCTGATTCAGTCTGAGAGCCAAGTGTTTGGTTGGGGTGATGCGGTACTATTAGGTCTTCAAGATAAGATGGGGCCTTATTATTCAAGACCTTGTAATGTGATAACAAGGATTTTGATTCTGGATTTAACAGGGAGCCAATGAAGAGAAGCCAGTACTGGAGAAAACTGCTCTCTCTTTCTAGTCCCTGTCAGGACTCTTGTTGCAGCATTACACACGCAAGATCATCATTCAGCTCAAAGCTCTAACTTTACCTGTTCGCTTTCCCGAAACCACACAATCTCTTGCAGGCTGCCATCTGTTTGGAAGTTGCACCTGAGTGTGACTGTATCTCCAATGACGACAGGAGGAAGAGATTCAGTAGTAACGGTTAAATAACCTGCCAAGAAGAAAACAGAGGAAGACAAGACTCCTGCAGTGAATAGAAAGGTTCTGCACAGTCAATAGTCCTGTAGTTTCTTATACTATTCACTGCTGCTCTGTTGTATATACATCAAGGCTGAGGCATGTTGTTGCTGAGGACTTTATTTATTTGAAAGCTGTACTCCCCAAATTCCACCAACATGTTAAGTGCTCTACCAGGGGCAACAGGACACTGGACCATGTGCACAGTAACATCAAGTGACACCCCTCCCCCACCTCAGACAATATGACCACTCCTCTCTGCTCTTCATTCGTTTTTAAATCATCCTCAGGAAACAAACCCCTCCAAGCACCCAGGTCACTAAAACATGGCCAGATGATGCTCTCATCCAGCTACAGGACTGTTTTGATCTGACAGACTGATTCATCTTTGAACAGCAGGACCTGGAGAGCTTCACTTAGTCTGTCCTTTTCTACATTAAGTGCTGTGTTGAGAATATAATAGTTTTTCCTAACTGGAAACCTTGGATCACGAGAGAAGTACAGGCTCTGATCGGAACTGGTAACTCTGCCTTCCGGCTGAGGGAAAGTTTTCTGTACAGCACTGCCAGAGCCAACCTGAGGAGGGGTGTCAAACAAGCTAAGGAGGCTCACAGGAGGAGGATGAGGCCTTCAGTTTCACACTTAGCAGAGCAGCTCAACAACTTCTTCGCTCAGCGTCACCTGACCTCCCCCTCCTTCTCACCCAGCACTCTCCCTTTAGGAGCATGAGGTAAGGAGGCAACTGAGAGGGGTGAACTCCAAGAGAGCTTTCTGGCCATGATGACATGGGGCTGTGGTCAAAGCCTGTGCGGACCAACTGGGAGGGGATCTTCATCAGGTTGTTTAACCTCTGCCTGACTCATGCCACCATTAAACCCCCCAAAATATGACTATCCAGAGTTGGGACCAGGAAGCAGAGTTGCAGTCTTACACGCCTCTCTGCAGCTTCTCTCCTCCTGCTACCCCCCAAAAACCCATCTCCATAGAGACTGTGTCAGCTCCCAAACAGACAAAAAACAAACCAAAAACCAGCAATAAACAACTTAAACATAAAAAATCACAAAGAAAGAACAATACAGTATCCACATCTGAACCAAAGAGTAAAACAGTGAAATGTGGATTATTAAATATTAGGTCTCTCTCCTCCAAGTCTCTGTTAGTACATGACTTAATAATTGATCAACAAATCGATTTACTCTGCCTTACAGAAACCTGGTTGCAGCAGGATGATTATGTTAGTTTAAATGAATCAACACCCCCGAGTCATTCTAACTACCAGAAACCTCGAAGCACAGGCCGAGGGGGCGGTGTGGCAGCTATTTTTCACACCAGCCTATTAATCAACCAAAGACCCAGACAGACTTTTAATTCATTTGAAAGCCTGATGCTTAGCCTTGTCCACCCCAGCTGTAAAACTCAGAAACCAGTCTTACTTGTTATCATCTATCGTCCACCTGGGCCTTACACAGAGTTTCTCTCTGATTTCTCAGACTTTTTATCTGATTTAGTGCTCAGCTCTGATAAAATAATTATTGTGGGTGATTCTAACATCCATGTAGATGCTAAAAATGACAGCCTCAACATGGCATTTAATCTGTTATTAGACTCAATTGGCTTCTCTCAAAATGTAAAAGAACCCACCCACCACTTTAATCACACTCTAGATCTTGTTTTAACATATGGCATAGAAACTGAACATTTAACAGTGTTTCCTGAAAACCCTCTGCTGTCTGATCATTTCCTGATAACATTTACACTTACAATAATTGATTACACAGCAGTGGGGAGTAGACTTTATCACAGTAGATGTCTTTCTGAAAGTGCTGTAACTAAGTTTAAGAATATAATCCACCCACTGTTATCATCTTCAATGCCCTGTACCAACATAGAGCAGGGCAGCTATCTGAACGCTACTCCAACAGAGGTCGATTATCTTGTTAATAATTTTACCTCCTCACTACGTACGACTCTGGATACTGTAGCTCCTGTGAAAACTAAGGCCTCAAATCAGAAGTACCTGACTCCGTGGTATAATTCTCAAACACGTAGCCTAAAGCAGATAACTCGTAAGCTGGAGAGGAAATGGCGTGTCACAAATTTAGAGGATCATCATTTAGCCTGGAGAAATAGTTTGCTGCTTTATAAGAAAGCCCTCCGCAAAGCCAGAACATCTTACTATTCGTCACTGATTGAAGAAAATAAGAACAACCCCAGGTTTCTCTTCAGCACTGTAGCCAGGCTGACAAACAGTCAGAGCTCTACTGAGCCAACAATCCCTTTAACGTTAACTAGTAATGACTTCATGAACTTCTTCAGAAATAAAATTTTTATCATTAGAGAAAAAATTACCAATAATCATCCCACAGATGTAATATTATCTACAGCTACTTTTAGTACCATTGATGTTAAGTTAGACTCTTTTTCTCCAATTGATCTTTCTGAGTTAACTTCAATAATTACTTCCTCCAAACCATCAACGTGTCTTTTAGACCCCATTCCTACAAAACTGCTCAAAGAAGTCCTGCCATTAATTAATGCTTCAATCTTAAATATGATCAACCTATCTCTAATAATCAGCTATGTACCACAGGCCTTCAAGCTGGCTGTAGTTAAACCTTTACTCAAAAAGCATCTCTAGACCCAGCTGTCTTAGCTAATTATAGGCCAATCTCCAACCTTCCTTTCATATCAAAAATCCTTGAAAGAGTAGTTGTCAAACAGCTAACAGATCATCTGCAGAGGAATGGCTTATTTGAAGAGTTTCAGTCAGGTTTCAGAGCTCATCACAGCACAGAAACAGCTTTAGTGAAGGTTACAAATGATCTTCTTATGGCCTCTGACAGTGGACTCATCTCTGTGCTTGTCCTGCTAGGCCTCAGTGCAGCGTTCGATACTGTTGACCATAATATCTTATTAGAGCGATTAGAACATGCTGTAGGTATTACAGGTACTGCGCTGCAGTGGTTTGTATCATATCTATCTAATAGACTCCAATTTGTACATGTAAATGGAGAGTCCTCTTCACACACTGAGGTTAATTATGGAGTTCCACAGGGTTCAGTGCTAGGACCAATTCTGTTTACATTATACATGCTTCCCTTAGGCAGCATCATTAGAAGACATAGCATAAATTTTCACTGCTATGCTGATGACACCCAGCTCTATCTATCCATGAAGCCAGATAACACACACCAATGAGTTAAACTGCAGGAATGTCTTAAAGACAAAGACCTGGATGGCTGCTAACTTTCTGCTTCTTAATTCAGATAAAACTGAGGTTATTGTACTCGGCCCTGAAAATCTTAGAAATATGGTATCTAACCAGATTCTTACTCTGGATGGCATTACCTTGGCCTCCAGTAACACTGTGAGGAACCTTGGAGTCATTTTTGACCAGGACATGTCCTTCAACGCACATATTAAACAAATATGTAAGACTGCTTTCTTCCATTTGTGCAACATCTCTAAAATTAGAAATATCCTGTCTCAGAGTGACGCTGAAAAACTAGTTCATGCCTTCATTACTTCCAGGCTGGACTACTGTAATTCATTATTATCAGGAAGTCCTAAAAACTCCCTGAAAAGCCTTCAGCTAATCCAAAATGCTGCAGCAAGAGTCCTGACAGGGACTAGAAAGAGAGAGCAGATTTCTCCCGTTTTGGCTTCCCTTCATTGGCTTCCTGTTAAATCCAGAATTCAAAATCCTGCTCCTCACATACAAGGTCTTAAATAATCAGGCCCCATCTTATCTTAATGACCTTGTAGTACCATATCACCCTATTAGAGCACTTCGCTCTCACACTGCAGGCTTACTTGTTGTTCCTAGAGTATTTAAAAGTAGAATGGGAGGGAGAGCCTTCAGTTTTCAGGCCCCTCTTCTGTGGAACCAGCTTCCAGTTTGGATTCAGGAGACAGACACTATCTCTACTTTCAAGATTAGACTTCAAACTTTCCTTTTTGCTAAAGCATATAGTTAGGGCTGGACCAGGTGACCCTGAATCCTCCCTTAGTTATGCTGCAATAGACGTAGGCTGCCGGGGATTCCCATGATGCACTGAGTTTTTCCTTTCCAGTCACCTTTCTCACTCAGTATGTGTTAATAGACCTCTCTGCATCGAATCATATCTGTTATTAATCTCTGTCTCTCTTCCACAGCATGTCTTTATCCTGTCTTCCTTCTCTCACCCCAACCAATCACAGCAGATGGCCCCGCCCCTCCCTGAGCCTGGTTCTGGAGGTTTCTTCCTGTTAAAAGGGAGTTTTTCCTTCCCACTGTCCCCAAAGTGCTTGCTCACAGGGGGTCATATGATTGTTGGGTTTTTCTCTGTATCTATGAAGCGCCTTGAGGCGACTTTTGTTGTGATTTGGCGCTGTATAATTAAAAATTGAATTGAATTGAATTGAATTGAATTACCACCTGTCTGAAGGCCTACATTATGATTCCCATTCCCTAAAAGCCTGTAATAGACTGCCTCAATGACTACAGACCTATACCCCCTACATCTGCAGTCATGAAGTGTTTCGAGTGTCTCAGCATATCAGAGACTGCCTACTGCCCTCTCTGGACCCCTACCACTTTGCTTACAGAGCAAATCAGTCCACAGAGGATACCACCTGATCCTGAATCACTGATTTCCTCACCAACCAGCCCAAATCAGTCAGACTCAGCCCCAGCCTCTCCCCCCACTGTCACTTTCTTACTCCTGAGTTCCTCGTGTAGTACCACAGTTTCAAGCACCCTATCGTATGCAGTAGCGGTTTTAGATACGGGCGACCCGGGCGGTTGCCCGGGGCGGCATCACGGGCATCGGCAAAAAAAAAAAATTGCTCGTACTGATGCTGCCCCGACATCATGCCAGCGCATATTGGGAATGGCATAGGCACCGATCGGTTTTCTATCGCCCATTTGCTGGGAGTAAGGGCGCCCTCCGTTTGCGAGGTGCGCCTGCTGCTTGCGGCACAGGGAGGAGAGGGCGGGGCGGCGGGGGATTCTCTGGGTGGCTGGAGCAGCATCTAATAACCAACTTGCAAAATAAAACAAAATAAAAACAAACCAACAACACGAAAACAGCAGACATTATTATACAGACTTATAATTTGCACCGATGTTTTTTCAAAATTCTACACGCGAAAAGTGAGCGCGAGAGCCCTCGGTGCGCCTACTCGCTGCTGAAGTCAAAGTAAACTTTATTGTCATCTCCGCTACATACAGTCCAGTATATAGAGAGACGAGACGACGAGGCTCCAGTTACAGCAGTGCAAGTAAACAAACAATAAATATTTAAGAGTAAGAAAATAAATATACACTTTAGGACCAGGGGTAAAGGGATCAATAACAATTTAAAATGTATATTTTATATTTTGATGATTTTAAGTCTCACACACAACCCGTTTTTAAAGTTTAAAAAAAAGAGAAAAGAAGAGGAGTGTAGCGACTTCCACAGTCGCTAGAGGCCGGGGATGGAGCCTGCCTATTTGCCTGACGCGCTGTCAACTGTACGCAATAATGCGAGAGGTGGAATTGCTTGCTTGTTCATTAAAGTGCTTGAAAAGTTTACAGAGCAATGCGATCGGCTCGCGATTCAAACTCTTAAAACATCACAGCTCTAATGCAACAAGGGGAAACTCGTTGTGCTGCGGTCAACAAAAACTACGGCTACCCAGCCCTCCTCTCTGTCAAAATCAAACCAGTGAAAGACAGACTGACAACGCCCTCTTAATGTCACCGCTAGCACCCACGTGACTACACATCACCATAGCAACCAAACAAATGAAAACCCAGTGATCATTAAAATTCAATACATTTAATTATGGCTCCTACAAGGAGAAACGAGCAAAAGCTACAGGTAAGCAGATGTGTCATTGGATAATGGCAGGTCATGTATCCTAAAACATTAAGAATCAGAATACTTTCTTAATCCCTAAGGAAATTATGTGGGTTACAGTTCCTCCAAGAAGAAATGGTAAAAATAGTAACAGTAACAGACTAAACTCCAAACAATATATACAATAATATAATATTAATTAGTCAGTGTCAATTGTTGATTTGTCCTGTTCTCATTGTATGACGAATTATGATGTCTGTTTGGTAGCCGTTTGCATGCTATGCATACTCTCTCTCTCTTCATATATAGGGTCATATATGTGTGTGTGCGTGTGGGGGGGGGGGGCAGAGGGCGTGTTCGCCCGGGGCGCCAAACAGGCTAGGACCGCCACTGATCATATGCTTTCTTTGGAGCTTCCTTCTGACCTTCTTAATTAACAATCCCAAAACAAACATTGCATCTTTATTGCTCTTTCTTGGCCTGAAGTCATACTGCTGCTTGCTAAATGTCACCTCTCTTCTTAATCTAGCTTCAGTACTCTCTCCCACATCGTCATGCTGTGGCTCATCAGCTTTGTCCTTCTGTAGTGATGTCCTTTGGCTCTGCACATCACTCTTGTTCTTGAAATCACTACCAGTGCGCTTGTTCTCAGTTCCTCAGACATCCTCTTACCCTCCAAGACTGTGTTAAACTACCTGGTTAGACAGTCCACTGCACTTTCTCCTATCTACACAACTCTACAGGTATGTCATGTGGACCAACTGCTTTTCATTCTTCATCCTCTTCATAGCTGCCCCCACTTTACTAATTACTGCACTTCACTGATTCACTGACTTTCCTGTATCCCTTCTCCTCCCTCTCTCATTTTCTTCATTCATCAGCTCCTCAGAAGACTCCTTTTTCTTTTCAATGATTTTGCAAATCAGTTTATGTCACATTCTAAGGATCTGACATGTGGGGTACCGCAGGGTTCAGTTCTGGGTCCTATTCTTTTTCTTTTGTACATGTTACCTCTAGGACTTATAATTAGGCAGTTCCCTGAGGTGTCTTATCACTTCTATGCTGATGATATTCAGCTCTATTGCTCTTTCAAGCCGATGGAAGTCCATAAACTGTCCTGTGTAATTAAATGTTTAGCTTGCATTGAACAGTGGCTTAGTGACAACTACTTACAGCTGAACTCTGAGAAGTCAGAAACATTAATTATTGCCCCCGACAACCAGATATCTCTAATCAAACAGCATCTTGGTTCTCTTGGCTCATCTGTTCACCCGAGCCTCAGGTACCTTGGTGTGATCTTTGATTCTGCCATGTCCCTAGAACAACACTCTCGTCAGTTAATTAGGAATTGCCTTTTTCAGCTAAGAAACATCTCCAAACTGCGAACTTTGCTGTCTAAATCTGAGTTAGAAATGGTTATTCATGCTTTTATTTCATCTCGCTTAGATTATTGTAACAGCCTTTTTCTTTGTTTGAGCAAAAGGAATCTTGACCGTCTCCAGTTAGTCCAGAATGCTGCTGCAAGGCTTTTAACTAAGACACGAAAAAGAGCACATTACACCAGTGCTACGTTCATTACACTGGCTTCCAGTACATTTTAGAATTAATTTTAAAATCTTGGTACTGACTTTTAAAGCTTTGAATTGTGATGCCCCTGCCTACATTTCTGATCTTTTAGAGCCCCACGCTCCCTCTCGCAGCCTGAGATCATCTAATCAAAGGCTGTTGGTAGTCCCACGAACTCGTTTTAAGACTAGAGGTGATAGATCTTTTAGAGCGGCGCCCCCAGGTTGTGGAATGCTCTCCCTCCATCATTACGTTGCCTTGATTGTATTTATTCTTTTAAAAAGCAGCTTAAGACTCATTTATTTAAATTGGCTTTTAATTAGATTTGTGCTGTATGTTTGATCATTGATGTATTTTATGTATTTCTGTTTTATATTACTGTGAAGCACTTTGTGGTTTTTATCCTGTGAAAAGTGCTGTATAAATAAATTGATTTGATTTGATTTATCTTTTCAATGGTCTGTTGTCATGTAGCAGTGAAGGCTTGATATAGGATCCAAAATGCAGACTAACTGGGAAAATTTAACTTAAACACAGCTTTATTGCTGAATGACTATGTACATAAACCAAGAAACCTAAACTGAGATACCAGCCGGAACACACAGCCGGAGGATGAGGGAGATCACCACACTGGACGGAGGGAGACACAGACTGTCACGTTCCTGGGTCTGTTGACCCAGCATTTTGAGTTTTAGTTTATTTTGATGTTTATGGTTTATTTTTTAGTTCATTAGGTTATCTAAGCTCATTTGTTTATTTAGATTCCCCTTGTGTCTTCTACCCGTGTTTTAGTCTCCTTTTGCCCTTTATGTGTTTCCTGCTGCGTGTCTTATGTTGTCAAGGCAATATTGTCTTGTCTGTGTCTCATGTTTCCTGTTTTATGTTGAAGGTCTGTGTCCTATGTCAGTGTAGTCAGCTTTGCTTCCTTTGTCTCGTTATGTCAGACCAGTGTCAGCTGTTTCCCCATGTGATTCCACTTCCCCTAATCACCCTTGTGTGTATTTAGTCTGTGTGTTTCTGTTCATTCTTTGTCAGGTCGTCTGTTGTTCATGCCATGTTGTTTACACCATGTTTCTAGGTTTCATGTCCAAGTTTTTCATATTGTTTATTTAGTTCTCCCAGTTTAGGTTGATGTTAGTTTACTTCAGTTTGCCTCCTCATTAAACGGCTCGCTTTTTGTTAACATTCAAGTTCTGTTCCCTGTTCCTTGGAGTCTGCGTTTTGGGTCCTTTTTTCAATTCATACAGTCTGTCCCCCGCCAGACTGTGACACAGACAGTAAATACATAAGAGAGGGTCAGAGCAGAGATGAAACACCTGGGGAACACGGGTGAACAAAATCAACTGACGAGACAGGGGAAGAACAACCGAGTATGGAACACACAGGACTCTTGTCCAGTTTCAAACAAAAACAGGAAGTATGTGAAACATACACACCGAGACGCAGACTGATGAAACCCAGGGAACAGAGGGAGGGGCGAGAGAGTGAGGGACGAGAAAGGGCAAGAGAACGAGGAGAGCAAGGGACAGAAAGGCAAGAGAAACCAGACAGACACACGGACCATGACTGGGGAAACGGGGGACAAACAAAGGACCTGCTGTGGTGGACACACATGAAAGCAACCAACTAAATGAACAAGTTGTCATGGTCCCTGTGTCTGCCCGGCCAGCCCAGTGTGGCCACAAATGTTTTTGTTTTTGTTTGCTCTGTCTTTGCTCTCCCCTCTCTTGCTCGCCTTGCTCTCTCTCTCCTGTCTCTCTGCCTGGGCGGAGCTCAGATTGAGCTCAGATTGAGCTCCGCCTCTTGGCCCACGCACCTGCAGCTGATCACCAGCGATTCTGCATTTGGTTACTGACTCTTCTTAAGGCAGGGGTGCTGAGCTACTCGTCGCTGGAATATTGAGTAACTCTAGTTAGTATTGCCCGGCTCTGCAGAATTCTGTTGCTTCTCGTGCTTGCTTCAAAGTAACCCTCGTTTCTGTAAATAGGTTTCCCAGATCTGCCCGTATCCTGACTCCTGCACCCCGTAAGCAAAGGTGGAGCTGCTAGTGTGGAGTTTGTGTGGACGAAGAGCGGAGCGAGTGCAAAGGCTTGTGTTCCCTGGTGTTTTCCCCCACGTGTATATCGTGCACCCGGTGTGGATAATAAAGAACTGTTTAAATCGTATTTCTCAGTCTGCGTCTGAGTCCGTTCCACCGCTGTACTTTAGAACTAGAGATACAAAAGACGAAACTAAAAAGCACAAGAAAACTAAACCATACCCAATAAAGACTAAGAAACATGGAACAACAATAAACAAAAAGGTCCAAAAGTCCAAAAACCGAAACACTGTGTTCAACGACCCAGGAACCCTAACATCTGTTCTCTGTGAACTGAAAACACCTGTATTAAAGGACATGACAGGATGACAGGATGTCTATAGTTATTGCTCACATGTTGACTGTTAAACCTTAAAATAAGTTGTGATTTCTTTGATAAGGGTGAAGATATTTTACAAATTTAAATAACACTGTTGACAGTGTAAAATGTGATAGTTAAAATGTGTTGTTGGTGAGCTCGTGCTGACTAGTTGCTTCCCAGTGTTGTGGATCAGTGTCCCCCAAGCCTGCGAGGTCATAAAGGGAGAGGGTCTCATGGGTACTCTGCAAAGGGATTTGCCAATGTTGAGAGGAATTAGAAAACTGACCACACTGAAACAAGTATTGAGTAGAATAAAATATTTAAAAGCTAAGATTGTCTTTATACACATTTATCCACATTAGCAGAGCATTATCATTCCCAACGCGCAACATACCAACAATTCGTCACATTCATCAGTATGTTACGTGTTGGAATGAGAATGTGTTAACATCAGATATAAAACTGATAAAACAGAAAACTAGAAGATGGCCAGGTCAGGTATTTCACACTTCCTTCAACAGTCCAACAGTCATGCTATCTATATATGTATATATATATATATATATATACATATATAGTATAGGCCATCCTTATACACAAACCAATACCATTTTAAAGTCTAAAGCTCATCAAAGATCCATAGGGGGAGGTATATCACTGTTCAAGATAATATCCTAGAACAAAAAATACATATTCGTAAATGTATATGGCCCCAACGACTCTATGAACAATTTTTCTTTACTTTACCTCGAGCCTCAAAAATTCCCAGCATGCTTCACCATCAGAGCTTCTGTTCAGAGCATGTCACTACCTGACTGAGGTTCCTCTCATTCCCCTACCAAGGTCTCTCATTGTCCAGAATTTCTTCTGATCTCTTCTCCCACCATTTCTTCCAAATTTTGCCAGCACACTTGCTCCACTCAGTGGATTTCCTGATCATGCAGTTGAGGTCACGGATCGCTTCTCATCGCTAGTCTGCCTACCACTTATATTTTTGCCTTATATTTTAGTATCCCCTCACCCTCATCAGATGCACACCACAAAATGAAGACAAGACAGGGAAGGAAAAGCCCAGGCAGATTACCAGACAAGTTTTTGTGATAAATATTTCAGGTATGCCTCTTCCAGAACAATGCATTCCATTATTGTGACAAGATTTAGCTTTTTCCTCCATCAAACTAAGCAAAAAGTTTTCAAGTGATTTTATGTAAATATTATAGGCATTTACATCTTAAAGCACGGTATCACCAACATTCTCAAAATACCAGTTTTGGTTTAAAAATAGATTGGATTATGACACATAGATCATGTGTCATGTTTCCTGTCCAGTCTGTCGTGTGTTTCATGTCTGTGTTGTGTCCATGTTGTCAAGCTTGTGTGGCATGCCTATGTCTCTCCATGTTTCCTGTTTTATTTTGAAGAGTCTAGTGTTTCCATGTTCACTGTGTTTATTTTTTTCCCCCTGTGGCATCATGTTCACTTGTGCCAGCTGTGTCTCCAGGTGTTTTTCCACTTCCCTCATTACCCTTCTGTGTATTTAAGTCCTCTGTCTCCTTCTGTTCTTTCTATTTTTGCCGTCACACCCCCTTCACTCAACGAAGTCTCTGTCCACCCAGTCGAGGTTATGTGCCACTCATCATTGCAAGAATGCCCAACAGTTATATTTTGGCAGTACGCAAAGCGCTCTATACAAAATGCCACATTCACTTTCTCTGTACTTAGTGCTGTCTAACTACAGTCACACACATTCATACTCCGATGGATGCATCGGAGAGTAACTCTGTTAGTATCTTGCCCAAGGATACTTGGCATGCAGACGGGAGGAGCCAGGGATCAAACCACCAACCTTCCGATCAGTAGGTGACCTGCTCTACCTCCTGAGCTACAGCCACCCTACGATGGAGATGGAGGACATCAAACTGGAGTTAAAGCAAAACAAACTGCCAAAACAGTTACTTTTTCTTTTCTGCTGAAAAGAAAATTGGAAGAAGTGAGAGTTCATTGAAAAGAGTACACAGATAGAAAATTAAGTACAATTAAGAAGAAGGAAGAGAAAGAGAAAGAAGAGAAAACCCCAACAATCATATAATAATAATAAATTTGATTTATAAAGCGCCTTTCAAGACACCCAAGGACACTGTACAATAGGATAAAACACATAATAGAACAATGACACAATGAAGGACAATAAAACAAAAGCACAAGATAAAATTAACGACAGTGGGAAGAAAAAACTCGCTTTTAACAGGAAGAAATTCCAGGAGAACCAGGCCAAACAGGTCAAACAGGCAGTGGGCAGTATGCAAGGGGTTACCTGTGAAGGTCCTGGTTTTCCTGAAACAGGAGGTGCTGGTGATGGCCTCCAGGGATGGCAGAGGGCAGCCAATGATTTTTTGGGCAGTGTTATTTACCCTTTGTGCAGCCTTCCTGTTGTCAGTCATGGCCTCTGCATTTCAAATACCCAGCCAGTAGGAGAGCTGCTCCACTTCTACCACTCCTCACAGTAGAAGGCCAGCAGCAGCTTATGGTGGTGTCATCGGAATACTTGACATCTGAAGGTGGTCCACTTTGGTGGCAAGGATGTCTGGGATTATAGTGTTGAATGCTGAGCTGTAGTCCACAAAGAGCATCCTCACATAACTCTTACTGTTCTCCAGATGGCTCAGTGCTCTCTGAAGAGTGATGGTGAAGGTCTCCTCCCAATTCATATCCCCAATACATAATTTCCCTTGGGATCACAATAAAGTACTTTGATTCTGATTCTGATTTGCTTTGTCCTCGCAGCCCGTGGGATGCTGTCTGGGCCAGCAGCTCTCCTGGGGTTCACCACTCTCAGTCTCCTCTTAACCTCATGTTCCTGGAGGGACAGGGGTGTGTGCCGGGTGCGGGAGAGAAGGAGGGCAGGGGTGTGGGTCTCAAACTGGGCAAAGAAGGTGTTAAGCTCCTCTCCAAGTGTGAGGCTGCCGTCAGGGGCTGGGTGGCTCTGGCCTTTGATGTTGGAGAGGGCTTGGATGTCTCTCCACACCTGGTGGGGGTAGTCGTCTGCCAAGAAGCACACTACCTTCCTTGACATGCTTCCTCATGTTGGCTTTGGCAGTGCTGTACAGAGAACTGTACCTCAGCCTTAAGGCTGAGTTTCGAGTTCTGTTCAGACCTTGATTGCGGTTTGAAAAAAACTCGGATGGTTTTTGTCATGGTCCTGGGTGTTTCCCAGTGTTTTATGTTTTACTTCTATTTCCTGATTATTGGTTATTCATTTGTTGTTTGTTTTGTTCTCTTGATGCTATTTGTTGTCCGCGTATTTGTGAATTGTGTCTTGTTTCCTGTTTTATTTTGATACTCCCAGTCCTACGTGCAGTGAGTCTAGTTTTGCTTCCCCTTGTCTCGTTATGTATAATTAACCCCAGCTGTGTCTCCCTCCTGTTTCTCATTCCCTGATCGCTCCTGTGTGTATATAAGCCCTGTGTTTTCTCCTGCTTGTTACTGGTCCGTCTGTGTTCCTCCGACAGTTCTCCCTGATTATCCTTCTTCATGTTCTCGCTGTCACCTCGTGTTCAGGATTGTTGCTTAGTTCTTAGTTTTCCCCAGTTTAGAAAGTACAAGAGTAGTTTCCGTATTTGACCTGTGACTGGAATATTAAAGACTGCCTGTCCTGTGACTAAACAGAGTTTGAAAGACGGTGAGCCCACTCAACTTCCACTACAACCACCACTACTATTGTCAGCTGCCCAGCCGTCAGCTCAGTCATCTACTCCACTACCCGCTCCACTCCCACCACAACCATCACTTTGGTCACCAGCTCAGTTTCCAGTGTTGTCACCAGTTCTGTCGCCAGCTCAGGCTCCTCAGCTCTGAGCACAAGGTAAGCGGTGGGGCCAGACGGTATCACCGACCCTCTGCTGCGGTGCTGTGCTAACCAGCTAGCAGGTGTGTTGACTTCAATTTTCAACGAGTACCTGGCTAAGTCTGTGGTCCCCACATGCTTCAAGAGATCTACCATCATCCCTGTCCCCAAGAACAACAAGCCCTCATGCCTGAATGACTACCGGCCAGTTGCACTGACCGCATGGGTGTTGGACTTCCTCACTGGCGGTACTCAGGTGGTAAGGGTGGGTAGGTGAATCTCCAACAGCATCAACATCAGCACGGGAGCGCCACAGGGATGTGTCCTCTCCTCTCTACTCCCTCTACACTTCAGACTGTGTGGTCACCCATGGCTCCAATATCATTGTGAAGTTTGCTGACGACACAGTGGTGTTGGACGCCATCTCCAACAACGATGAGGCGGCCTACATGGATGAAGTGAAGAATCTGGCATCATGGTGCCAGGACAACCATCTCCAGCTGAACGTTGGCAAGACCAAGGAGGGGGTGGTGGACTTCAGAAGGAGTCAGCACAGAGACTACAAGCCCATTATCATCAATGGAGCTCCAGTGGAGAGGGTGCAGTCCTTCAAGTATCTCGGTGTCCACATCTCCTCAGACCTGACATGGTCTGCCTACATTCAGGTCCAGACCAAAAAGGCTAGGCAGCGCCTGTAGCACTTACGACAACTGAGGAAGTTCAGGACAGCTCTCCCTTCCCTACAGGACATTTACGTCAGGAGATGCTGGACTAGAGCAACTCAGATTTTGAAGGACCCGTCCCATCCCAGCAACGAACTGTTCCAGCTTCTGAAATCAGGCAGAAGTTTCCGCACCATCTGAACAAAAACAGAGAGGCTCAAGAGGAGTTTTTATCCTCAGGCCATTCGTGTGTTGAATCAGCCCCCCCCCCAACCACCATCCTTAAGTGACTGAGACAGGACATTACCACATTCTCATATCATCCTGATCATTCTGGCCTCACTATAGCACAAGACACTTTAACACCCTTCCCACGCAGGGTACACAAGCTGTAAATTTCCAGATTGTTTTATTTTATTTTATTTCTATTTATATAATGAACATAACTCACCCACTTGCTGCACATAATGTCCTCTTTGTATATGCTCATTCACTGTATATAAAGTTCTGTCTGTCTCTCTTTTTTTTTTTTTTCTTTGCACAGTCGAGGAGCGTATCAGGTCACATTTCACTGTATTCACTGTATGTATTACCTGTATAACCATGCATGTGACAAATAAAGAATCTTGAATTGAATCTGTTCGGTCACCAGCATTGAGTTTCAGCTCTCAGCTGACTCTGGACCCCTGGAGACAGCACAACCTGTTTCACCTCGGAGCTCTACTGGGCCGTCTCAGTAATCACTCTCTGCTGAGAGCATGGGTGAGTTAACTCAGCTGCCTCCGTCCTCTGCTGGAAGCTAGAGTGAGCTCATTCGGCCAGCTGAGGACTGCACCCTGCTTTCGCTGCCTGGGCAGAGCCAGTGCCCTGCACAGCTCCAGCCAGCTTCGTCGTGGCCAGAGGACTCCGCGCCTGCTGGAGGCTCCAGGGAGTCCATCCAGCCTGCAACGCCACCACCTGCACAATCGTTTGCGGCTGCCACGCCACCATCGGGTCCTGCTCGGTCTGCACGTCCACTGTGGTTTTCAAGTTGGATTCAGAAGCTTAATTTGATTAGATTAGATGAAACTTTATTAATCCCTCGGGTGGGTTCAATCAATCAATGGCCGGGAAATTCAGTTTCCAGTAGCATAGCACTGACAGAAGTTGCATGTTACAGATACAAGAAGGGGAATGAGAGTAAGGATATAAGTATAAATATACCATATATACACATATATTAATACAGAATATATAATATGGATAAATAGGATTGCACATTTGAGTGAGTATATTGCACAGTAATTATTGCACAGTCGAATATAAGAAAACACAGTGTAAAAAAGCACTGCAGCTCAGTTGTTCCCACCCTCCCTTGTCCTCCTGTCTCCCCTCCCTCTCCCCTCCAGTGAGGAGTTAAACAGTCTGATGGCATGTGGGACAAAGGAGTTTTTAAGTCTTTTGGTTTTTGACTTTGGGAGAAGTTTGTTGTTTGTATCAGAATATCAGCAGTTCTGTGTCTTTTACCCAATGGTGCCATACCCAACTTTTAGCAGTCCCTCAAGGGTGTCCTATTTCACCATATTTATTCATACTGATCAGTGAAATGTTATTCATGTTAAAAATGTAATGACATTAAGGACCTACAGGTATTGGGTACAGATTATATCATTAGCAGACAGCACACCAGTATAAACATCAAATTCCAAGAAATTAAACTTCTGGCTTTGAAGACATTCATGTTAGGCAATATTGGGCAGAATTAACCTGACAAAAATAAGTTTACCAAGCTGTATCTATCCAATGCACTAATGCAATTAAATACATTTATAAAATTAATAAATGCAACAAACTTCAATTTTTTATTTGGAGAAATAAACCTCCCTACATGAAGAAAATGATCAAAAATACAAAAGATGGAAACCTGAAAGCTGCTGATTTTGACTGCTTTAAAAATAAACTGTTTAAAATCCTAGATCAAATAATCACGTGACTCACTTAGGCTTTGTATTTCAAATCACCTAGTCAGTAAAGCTGGTGATTTAAATTTTCTTATCACAGGCTGTGGTTAACAAGAGTTCCACAGACAGATACACAAAGATACTTGCAGTTGTTGTACATCCATAAACTTTCACCTCCCAGCACTTAATGTTGAACAATAGGCATGCTCTGTATCATAACATGTACTTGAACTTAGTTACAGTCTATGAAAGTGCTGTAGCCAACACAGTGCAGAGCAGTTACCTAAACTCTACTCCCATCAAAGTTGTTTTGTTAATAGTGTAACATCCTCTCTTAGTTATGCTGCAATAAGCTTTGGCTGCTGGGGGCTTCCCATGATGTGCTGACTATTTCTTCTTCACTCACCTTTTTTATTCACTGTGTGTTCATACACGACTCTGCATTATTCATCATTAGTTATGCTGATAAATGATGCTGAAAAACTAGTTCATGCATTTATTACTTCCAGGCTGGACTACTGTAATTCATTATTATCAGGAAGTCCTAAAAACTCCCTGAAAAGCCTTCAGTTAATCCAAAATGCTGCAGCAAGAGTCCTGACAGGGACTAGAAAGAGAGAGCAGATTCCTTCATTGGCTTCCTGTTAAATCCAGAATTCAAAATCCTGCTCCTCACATACAAGGTCTTAAATAATCAGGCCCCATCTTATCTTAATGACCTTGTAGTACCATATCACCCTATTAGAGCACTTTCCTCTCACACTGCAGGCTTACTTGTTGTTCCTAGAGTATTTAAAAGTAGAAGAGCCTTTTCTGTGGAACCAGCTTCAAGTTTGGATTGGGGAGACAGACACCCGCTCTACTTTGAAGACTAAAAGGCTAAAGATTTTCCTTTTTCCTTCCTCTTCCTTCCTGTTTCCTTCCTTTCCTTTCCTTCCTTTTTCTTTCCTTCAAAGCACTCACTCATAACGGATCATGTGATTATTGGGGTTTTCTCTATCTTCTTTCTATTATTGCAGGGTCTTTACCTTAGAATATAAAGCACCTGAGGCAACAGCAGAGCATCTGAGCACTACTTCTAACATTACACAAAGCAAGATTGCTGTCATACTGTTCATAAAGTGCTGGGCTTTGGGGCAAGCCTACGGGCCTAGCTGCTGGTGAAGATTGTGAGTCCTGCTTTTTCCCTGCGATGAAAATGACATCTCCCTCAGTTTGTCAACGTAACATCTGGTACAGGACAGCTGTGATAAAAGACAGAGAGGAAGGTTCTACAAACCGCTGGACCCAATACAGACCTAGCTTAGTCTCGATGGTCTCCCTCACTCATTTTTCCTCAGGGTGAATGTAGCTGTTGATAATGACGTGGACTCTGAAAAGAACAAATTACACTTCTGTAAAACCTTTTACTGGTGTATTTTTTAAAATCTAACATTTCATGTACAGTTTTCTCTCACCATGTTACCAGGCTGCTGATTTTTCTGTAGATGGATGTAAAACAGTTTTAATCAGTTTGTTTATATCATGCTCAGGTTTATGCTAAAAGGTTTATGCTAAAATTTCAAATGCAAAATTTAATTTCTAGATAATTCTGATATTTACAATAAATCTGGATCTCTCCAGATTGTGTGGTTGATCACGCATTGTCTAAAATGAGGAGAACAAAAACTGAGTAATGAATTATTCAAACTCATGGACTATGAGAGGAACACAGCAACACAAATAGGGAAAATTGCAGTAGTCCCATCAAGAGGTGATAATAAAATAAATACGAAAATTGAGTGTTAACCAGTCTTTGACAAAATGAGGCTGCAGTGGGACAGAGACATCCAATTTCAATGGGAAGTAAACTGGGATGTCATCAGCACAACAGTGTAAGGAAATATTATATTTCTTGATAATCAGGGCTCTAGACTAACTTTTTGACATGGGCCCACAGTGCGCCTAACTTTAAAAATTTAGGCGCACCGGCACAAAAGTTAGGCGCACTCAAATTTTTCAACCGCATCGCTTAACACCGCAGTTTTACATGTGCACTTTCTTTGGGGGGAAGTCCATACAGACAATATTCATTTCTAAATTATTAACTAACAAACTTGTGATTAAAGTGCTTTGTCAATATTGTAGAAAATGTTAAACTTAATCATCATCTTGGCCTGACGACCTGTTTGCTGCTGCCTGCTGCTGAAAGGCAGTGGGGGAGAGGGGACACTTGGGCAGTGCATTTATTGCAGCATATAATGTGTTTTCTGGATACACTGCTGCTTTTTCAGCATTCAAAGATTGATGGCACTGTGTCAGAGCTGGCTATGAATTTCAGACGGATCAGGCCTTAACTTAACAAAAAAGTTATCAATAGTTCTTTTCATCTTCTCTTATTACCCACAGCTACATCCACTTCTGTCAGGCCTAGGCTGCTCACTAGGGCTGGGTATCATCACTGATTTCTATAATCCATTCAATTCCGGTTCTCAAAGTCCTGATTCGATTCAATTTAGCCTCAGACAGTCAGAAATATTATAATTCTGATCATTTATCAGCACTGATACATGTGAGACTTCATCAGAATTGTGAACATCACAGCAGATGCCTTTGTGTGAAAGTAACTGAGAATAAAACACAGAAAAACATGAAGGAGATTTTCCTGGCCTGGCTTTTTATAGCAGATAACCTTAAAAATATTCTGTAATTTTGCACAATTTTAAAAAGTTTAAATTTCTTCAGTATTGAACAGCAGAAATTAGGCTTTCTTGTCCGAGGTCATTTAAGTGAAAAAAAGAAAGAAAAGAAAAAGACAGCGGCCGACAGCGCTGTAAACAACGGTAGACTGGTGGGTAATAAGCAAATGAATAATGCAGAAAACAGAGATTTGAGACGGGAAACTGTTCTTGAAGTACAGAGAGAGAGAGAGAGAGCTGTGCATGAAGTGTGATTTTTATCGTGGTGGAAGCAAAACAGCAAAAGTCAGAGGGAATTCATGACAACATTGATCAAATGTGAAGCGTAGTTCGCTGCTTCTTTTGCTGCTGGCTCGGCGAATTTTGGTTGGAGAGACAAAACCTGCAGCTCAGAATCAGCGCAAAAAAGACGGAAACACAGCGCGGACCCGACGCATCAGAATCGCTGACCTCCGACAGCGTGTCCGTCTACGGGCCGTCGGGTGAGAAAGCCGAGAAAGAGAAAGCTGATTCTGATGTGTCGGGTCCGCTCTGTGTTTATGTCTTTGTGTGGAGTCCGTGTAGCTGCTCTCATTTGCTGTTTGGTGGTTGTTGAAATAATTTTGTGAGCTTTAATCTGAGAATCTGGCAAAACACAGTTATATTTAAAAGTCAATTCAGGATTTAATGAATCGATATCGCTTTATTCAAGCTACTCACCTCCCTCTTCCACCTGCACTTTCAACTGGACCACGGCCAATCAGGGAGGTCCCGCCCCTGACTATCTCAGATTGGTTTAGTCCACGATAGGGGCATAATGTGTGTCTGTTGTTGACAGTGTTGGGAAGGTTACTTTTAAAATGTATTCCATTACAGAATACAGAATACATGCCCCAAAATGTAATCTGTAACGTATTCCGTTACGTTACTCAATGAGAGTAACGTATTCTGAATACTTTGGATTACTTAATATATTATCATGCTGTTTACAACTACATGAATGTACTATTGCTGTGATTTATTAGTGTTACTGAAGGTCCGCGGCTCCGAACCGTAGTAAAGGGACCTCTGGCTAATACGGTGGGTTCCGTGTCGGGCTCGTAGCTGAAAACTAGCTTTACTTTGTTGTCTGGGTCAACTTTGCTAGCGAGAGACAGAGAGAGGCGCTGAAAGGCTGCTCCAACGGAACTTATTGTTTCGGAGGAAAACACGAACACAGTGTACAGTCGAGTCTTAATAGCTTACTTACAACTGGGCTCGTCAGGCACTCTTCTTGGCTGCAGTGGTTATTATTATATTTACATGCTTCCAGCTCCCGTTTTTGCTCCGTGACAGCTCGGACTTTTCCTTTCTCTCCCTCCCTCGCTCACAGACACATAACGTGTATGGCAGTCCATTCTCCCTGCAGCACGGACTACACTGCCCATGAGGCAACATTCTTTAGGGCCATGCCTGTAGCATTCTGCCTTTTAGCTTAGCACAACAACAAAAACAAAAAAGCGCTCTCTCACCCAGGAAACACGCAGAGAGAGAGAGAGCGTCACCCTGTAACCATGGCAACCGTAACGCTGCCGCCTGGAACAACAGAGCGTAGCTGTCAAACAAACCCAAACAGTCCTGACCCGCCACAATATGAAACAGGAAAGTACCGCCGTGTAATCCATTTATTTCACCAAAGTAACTGTATTCTGAATACCACCTTTTTAAACGGTAACTGTAACGGAATACAGTTACTCATATTTTGTATTCTAAATACGTAACGGCGGTACATGTATTCCGTTACTCCCCAACACTGGTTGTTGACCACGCGGAGAGTTGCAGAGATTTATTTTTTTTTTGTTACCCGAACAGTTGGTCGCACCGGTGCGACCAAATTTTTTTTTTTCGTCGCACCACTGAAAAATTTGGTCGCATTTGCGACCAAATTGGTCACACTCTAGAGCCCTGATAATGAATCCCAAAGGTAGCATGTATAATGAAAACAGAGCAGAACCCAAAACAGGCCCCTGTGGTATACCACACAGGGCAGAACAAGAAGAATATTCACTACTGGCAACAGAAAAAGACCTTTTTCACAAATATTATTTAAATTACCATAAAATGGTGTCTTTCCGACCAACATGTTGTGATCGACCGTGTCAAAGGCAGCAGCTAAATCGATAAGAACTAAAACAGCAGAACATTCTGAGTCAACAGTTAAAATATAATTAAAAACTCTCAGTACTGTCACGGGATTTAAAACCAGACTGGAACACTTCACAAACACAATCAACATCCAAAAAGGTCTGAAGTTGCTTAAACTTTTTCCACATGATTTGACTTTAGTAATACAGTATTCGTCTAAAACGCGATTGTCGTGAAGCGGAGCGCAGGTGGAGGAAATCTCACCTAAATGTTCATCTCCTCTACCTAAAGGACCTTTTAGCTTCTTTTAATAATGCTATCAGAGATGCGAGGGCTGCCTGTTTCTCACACTTAGTTGCAAAGAGCAGAGGTAATCCTATGGTGCTATTTAACACCATTAGTGGCATTGTTACTCCTGCTCTTCCCGCGGCCCCTATTTCATCAAATCAGGACTGTGACAGTTTTCTTTCTTTTCTTCTTGCAAAGATTAATAACATAAGAATGGACTTTTCTCATTCATCACCTGTTATGTCTATCTCCACCGCATCACGCCCTGTCATTTTGGATACTTTCTCTCCTGTTTCACTACCTGAGCTGGGAAAACTAGTGAATTCAGTGAAAGCATCCTCCTGTTCAGTTGACATTGTACCTGCATCATTATTCAAAAATGTCTTCCAGGCTATTGGTCCATCTGTGCTCACTCTAATCAACCCTTCACTGGCGTCTGGTATAGTTCTGGTTTATTTTAAAAATGCTGCTATTCTCCCAGTTTTAAAAAAATCTCAGTTAGACCCCTCTCTCTGGAGCAGCTACAGACCTATCTCTAAATTACCGTTAATTGCTAAGCTTCTAGAAAAGGTTGTGGCTAAGCAACTTATAGCGGCTCTGGACAAACATAACATTTGCGATAAGTTTCAGTCCGGCTTTCGCAGAGCTCACGCCACAGAAACAGCCCTTCTTAGGGTTTCAAGTGACATTTTAATGAATAATGATGCAGGAAGATGCTTGGTCCTACTTATGTTGGACCTAACATCGGCTTTTGACACTGTTGACCACCACATCCTCCTTGAAAAGCTTAAACATTGGGTTGGTGTATCGGGTACTGCCTTAGAGTGGTTCTCCTCATATCTACATAGCCGATCTTTTTCTTTGGTGGTCTCCGATTTTAGGTCATCCTCTACCTCCCTTACTTGTGGTGTCCCTCAGGGTTCGGTTTTGGGGCCTTTATTGTTCTTAATATATCTTCTCCCCCTCCAGCATATAATGGGCTCTTTTGAGGACATTTCTTATCACTGTTATGCTGATGATATTCAGTTGTACATCTCTTTTAAGCCCCAGGATTTATCTAAGCTTCAGCTTCTAAATGACTGCTTAGATTCCATCAAGCATTGGATGGCTGCAAATTTCCTCCAACTCAACGAGGGGAAAACTAAAGTCCTCATATGTGCTCCGGACAGATTTGTATCCCAGATAGTGAAAGCCATTGGTCCTCTTTCTGTGTATGTTAAATCCTCTATCAGGAATTTAGGTGTCACTTTTGACTCGACTCTCACATTGGATGGTCATGTGAAATCTCTGGTTCGGTCTTGTTTTTATCATTTAAGAAATGTGGCTAAGTTCAACCCTATTTTATCTCGCCCTGAACTGGAGATAGCTATACATGCATTTATTTCCTCACGCTTGGACTATTGTAACTCTTTGTTTATGTGTCTAAGCAAAGGTTCTCTGGATCGTCTGCAGGCTGTGCAAAACCCTGCAGCTAGGCTGTTGACAAAATCCTCCAAGTATTCACATGTGACACCATTGCTATTTCAGCTACACTGGCTTCCTGTTGAATTTAGAGTACATTTTAAGATCCTGGTCTTGACATTTAGAGCCTTGCATGGACTGGCACCACCCTACATCTCCGATCTGCTACAGCTGACCCCAGCAGGTCCCTGAGGTCATCTGATCAGGGCTTACTTGCTATAAAACAGACTAAGATGAGAACAAAGGGTGACAGAGCTTTTGCCACTGTGGCCCCAACACTGTGGAACTCTCTCCCTCATACATCAAGAACTGTGGACCCCGTAGTTGTTTTTAAAAAACAACTCAAAACTCACCTTTTTAAAACTGTTTTTGGTTAAATTTTTGCCTGTTTTATATTGTCTGTTTTACCCTTTTATTATTTGTTATCTTTTGTGCAGCACTTTGTAATTCTGTCTAGAAAAGTGCTATATAAATAAAACTGTATTTATTTATTTATATACAAAGGTCCAGAGTACATGACAGCACCACATCAAGTGTGTGACCGTTTCCATCAGTTGGATCACTCACCCACTGAGTGAAATTAAGAGTTGATAAGGTTCCTTTACTAGTGGTCCAGTCTCAGAAAAAACATATATGTTAAAATAATCAACGATTAAAACATGATCATATCCTAGCACAAGACTCCCTTGTAAGTCAGCAAAATTAACACAAAAATCCTTAACCCATTTCAGTGGACCATACACCACAGTGTAGACAATTGAAGGAGTTCAGTTCCAGAAGCTGCACTTCAAAGCTGGGGTAGAAAACGGGTAACAGTTGTCGACAGTGAATTTCGGATTTAAATACAAAAGCTAGCCCTCTACCTTTACCAGTGGTCCGGGGAGAGCTGAGAAATGAACATTGGGGGGGAAGAAATTCCGAGAAAGAACTCCTTTCACCAGGTTGAAGCCAAGTTTCTGTTGGCCCAACTTTCTGCCAAGTTGGGCCAACAAATGCTTTCACAAATCACGGCCAGTGACCTGGTGTCTAACAGCGCTATCCAAAACATGATCAAACTGGTGCTAACAGAAGTGCGTCTCAGAAGGCGAAGGTGTCTATAATTTGGGCCACTTCTGTAGGACGACAACCACTGCCACTGGAGGCTTCGCTGGCAGGTCTGAAAGAACAGGAAGTCAAAAAGGATTTATCCAGCGATGACATCTGGATACTTACTTGACTCATCTTTTTTAGTGCTTCCAAGGAGGAAAAGTGAATGGTAAGCAGCATAGGCAATCAAGTATGTCCGCCAGTAGTGGAGGAAGGCTTCCTGGCTGATTTCTCAGATCAAATGTTGGCAGTTTAACTGGCTAAAAGCTCAAAGTGTTTGGCTTTCATAGATGAGTGAAGCAGAGCCATCAGGGCAACGTGACAAAAGAAAAATAACAACATCCAGCAGATAGAACCTAGCTTGCTGTGCACACTGATGCCATCTTCATTGAAAAGACATTTCGGGGAGTGTTTTCACAGAATATTAATAATGAATTTAGCCAAAAATAATTAGCCACAAAGGATTTGCCTGTTTCCCTCTATGCTCACTTAAGTGTTTATTTAAATGAGCGCACCTTAAAGCAGATAACATGTAAGCTAGGGAGGAAATGGCTCATTAATTTGGAACATCATTCTTTACCCTGGCTGGAAAAATAGTTTGCTGCCCACCGTAAAGCTAAAACAGAAGAAAACTGAAGAAAATAAGAACAACCCCAGGTTTCTCTTCAGCACTGTAGCCAGGCTGACCAAAAGTCAGAGCTCTGTTGAGCCAACTATTACTTTAACGTTAACTAGTAATCAGTTAATCAATTTCTTCACAAATGAAATTTTAACCATTACAGAAAAAGTTACTCATAATCATCTCACAGACATAACATTATCTACAGATACTTTAAGTACCAGTGATATTCATTTAGAGTCTTTCTCTGCAGCTGAGTTAAATTTAAATAGTTACTTCCTCCAAACCATCAACATGTCTTTTAGGCCCCATTCCTACAAAACTGCTCAAAGAAGTCCTGCCCTTAATTAATGCTTGTTACGGCCCTAGCAGGGCCTCCTCTTGAAATTGCCCTTGTGTGGGTGTGGTGTTCTCTCTCTGCCTCCTCCTCTCTTGCTCCTCCCACCCCTCTGTCTCGCTTTCAATCTGCCCTCTCTCCAGGACGCACCTGCTGTTCATTGGCCTTGTTTGGCATCTGGACCCAGTCAGCAAACCCCTCTCTGAGGTTATATATGCTGGGGAAGAACTGTGTGATGCGCGGTGGTGTTTCCGTGGCTCTACAATGTGTTTTGGGTGCTAGAAAGGTCCCATTGCGAGATTGTCCGGACTGTGATGTGGAAGCAGTGGGGAGAGTAGCTGCTTAAGTGAGTAGTGTGGCTTGTGGGCCACAACAGCAGCAGCAGTAGAGCTTACCGCTGCTAGTGACAGGGTGAGCCTTTGGGCCCTTGGAAGGGTCAAATGATCATCATTTGACCCTAGAACTGAAGAAGCTTCTCGGATGAGAGGTGAAACATCTTAAAGCAACTCAAAGAAGTCCAGACGTTTTTCTTTCCAAGCTCCTTAGACTTTAAATTGATTAGAAATCCCAGTCTACAGTTAATACAATGCAAAATACTACATAATGTACAGTATACAGGTCAGTGGATGTTCAGTATGGGTTTATGTCTTCTAAGAACTGCTCACACTGTCAAGGGAAAACACCTTGCAGTTTCGTCCAAGCTCTTGGGTTCTGTCCACCTGTTCAGAGGTTTTGGTGCTGGATATGTGAAGACTTATCAAAGTGTCTGAAATGTAACATTCCAGTCTCCACTTCAGTTTGCTTGTTGGTCGACTTAGATGATGTCACTACAGAGATGAATACAGTCCACAAGGCTCTCACCGCCCTATGCTTGCCAAGAAGACCGTCCTCATGAACTGGAAGAATTAAAATAATGATAATTCTAACCAATATAGAGACCGTCTGATAGATCATATTAATCTACCAGTAGCCGCGCTGCTCCTAGGTGGGTCTGGGGCAGGCTTGTGGACTTGGGGTTCTGGGGGTGCTCTGCGTCTAGGCTGGGATTCTGGTTGGGCCTGGGGGGCCTGGGTCCTGGTTAGTGTGTCGACAGTGTGGGTGCATGCACGGGGGCCCTGCCCGGGGGCAGGAGGCCTCTAGTGCATCAGTGGAAATGGGGGGGCCTCTTTAGCTGGCAAGAAGTTGTTACCATCCTTTGCAGGTGGTCTCTGCTCCTGAAGATTCCACTTTGCAGGTGGAGGGCGAGGGATCTGACAGACGTGGAGGATAAACTCAACCTGGGTGTCTACTGTCTTATGTAGTCTGGGAGTTGACTAATTGTTGGGCTGGCTGTTTTTCCTCTGCGGTGGGCTTGAATCGAGTGGCAGCGGAGCCTGCGGGCTTGTCGCAGCCGCCCCTGTGGCTTCTGCACTGTGGCTACTGGATAACCTCCCAGCTCTTTTCTAGGTGGGTGGTGCGATTCCCCCTGTGGTGGTCCTCCTTGTGCTCTCATGTTCTGGGGGTCCTCTATATATATGGGTCCGGATCTCTGCCATGCCTGCTTCATGTCCTGGGGGGAGGGCTTTGGCCCCCCACACCCACTGTTAGACACTTACATGGAGAAACCTAATGAATAAAAGCGCGCTCACAACACAGATGTGCACAAAGGTGTGCAAACAGGTACTCAGAGACAGACACTATCTTGGTTGGCTGCTACATCTAAGCATATCATGCACTATTAATACTGTATGCTGCTCAGTAACACTGAATATTTATTATTTACTGTTGCTTATGCTTATGTTGGTTGTTGCTGTGGTTTCCCTACTGTGTTGTTTTCTTTTCAGCAGGTGATCAAGCAGATTTTCAGTCTATCGTTCTTCTCCTCTATTTTTTTCCTCTCCTTCTGTTAACTCTCTTCCCAGCTTCTCTTTCCGTTTTCTTTCTCTTTCCCTGTTGCTGTGCCTCCCACAGGCTGCTTCTGCTGAAGGTTTGTTCCCTGTAAGAGTTTTCCCACTGTCCCTCGTCTGATTGATTTGTTCTTGTTTTCTCTGTTTTGTCTGTATTATTGTAGGGTTTTTACTTTGCAATATAAAGCACATTGAGGAAATCACTGTAGTGATTTAGCACTGCATAATATAATAAATAATAATAGTATTTACTTGAATTTAACATTCAGTTCAATTCGAGGGCAGCTTGAATTGAACTGAAGACCACTCCTCATGTCCTCTGCCATTATAGTGAGGCTCACCTTCATGAGGCTGATCTGCGCTGCATGATGTCATCCTGCCTCAGATTATTTTTCCCCATGTTTTCTCTTTTAATCCTCCCTGCAGCTCTTTATCCACAGAGCCAGCCATTTGCCAAACTCTGTCTCCCCCAACACACAAACACACGCGTGCGCACACACACACACACAAGCAATGTGGCAAAGAGATTACCGCATATAAGAATAATAATACTGAAACATCCACAAAAAAAAAAAAAAAAAAACAGACAACAAAAAAGCCAGAGAGAGAACATATTTTGTAATGAGATTAATGTTAGTCAAATGAGATATAGAGAAGTGATATGATTCTTCCCTGTCAGGACAGTGTGTGAATTGTAAAACTTAGTTCATGACATAGACATAGACCATGTCTTGTGTTTGCTGGGGGATAAAGTTAGGAAAGCCACTCTATTCTCCCATTATAGGATGCAGACAGTCTGCCCTCCTGTCAGAAAATAGACTCCAACATCCAAACACATGAACACCAAACTGAAAAAACACAACTACAAATCTGCAATTTATGTTGCTTCTCTAGACGTTAGGAATGGTGAACCTTAATGAGACAAAACAAAAGCTGCTTTAAAATGGAAAATAATGAGACTCCCCTCACATTAATGCCCTTCTTTGCTCACAGAGCTCAGATCTTTATATAAAACCACCACGTCTGTTATCTAGCTGCTTAACCTGAGCCCAAAATCCTCACAAAAAGAGAACTGGTGTATGAAATATCTTTCACCTTCTCGAATAGCTGTTCAGTTCCTTCCAGAGCAAATACCATGGTCATACTGAAGGCCATACCACTGTGATGGACATATTTAATTATTTCTCTGTGTTCCTTTATTTGGAAATGTACCTTGTAAGCCATTTGACCTCCATTAATGATTTACAAACCTCATTATCCAATCTTTTATTCACAATGGAACATAGAAAACCTGTCAAAGGTTAAAGTGTGATAGTGTAGTAATAGTTGTAGTTTGATTTGATGGCAATAACTCATCACAGAAAAGCTGGGAGAGGGCAAGAAAGGCTGGAAATGTAACACCTGGAGGAACATTTCGCAACTAATTGGGTTGACTGTCAAAAGATCAGTAACATGACTAGGTATGCAAAGAGTGCATTGGAAAGGAAGAGCTTTTAAAAAGTAAAGATGAGCAGAGGTGCACCAATCTGCAAAGAACTATTTCTACAAATTGTGGAACAATTTCACAGTAATGTTTCAGAACACCCTGAATTAGATAAGCAAAAGAAAATAGATTGATATTCCTAAATATAAAATTGTGACGACTTTCATCAGAAAGTATCATCAAAAAATTCCAAGAATCTGGAAAAAGACAAGACTGAAAATGAATATCGGATACCCATGAACCTGTGAGGGGTGGCCATCTGCTGCAACGGGTTGGTATCAATCAGTATCAATCAGTCCTTGATTGATACTTGACTGATTGATACATTGTGACACGGTGGCCTTCTCGCTCACAATTTTGTCCATTCTTGTCCTCACAGTCAGAAATTTTGAAAAGTGCACCATGACTAAGTGAATATGTGTTGCATATATATTGAATTTCTTTTAACACATCTGCATCTCTTATCAGGTTTTTACTTCTTGCTGTTGAAATAACAGGTAATAAGTGTAAGTAGTAGCTATTAAAATGGGCTCTCTCCTGGCCTCATTGAAGGGCATGGGGTCTATTTATATATTTTTTATTCTTATAAATATAGCATAGAATTTGGTTAAATGTAAGGGATTAATAGTGGTGGTGGACATGTAGTGTCCTGGAATACAGCTTGATGTCATTTATGCAGAGGAGGTGAATAAGGTTTTCTCCAGTCCATATTCCGGCGCCCCCCTTGTGCCCCCCTTGCGCCCCCCTTGTGCGGCAGCCTGTTACAGCAGCTCTGCTCATTCTGAGTTTATTTCTTTCTTATCTTTTCTCTCGTAATTTTTTATAACTAACGTATTAGTAATTAGACTCTGCAACCATGTTCTACCGTTTTGTGCTAGTTCTGGTCGTTTTTCTTAGTTTTTTCCTACTTTTTTCACCCGTGTCTGGGGACCCAGAGCAGGGATCCTTTGTTTACAGTAAGGATCAGCTGTTAGCGCTGCGTCCCACAGCAGTACTGCCGGCGGACAGACCCGACATTCCCAGCGAGCTGAGGAGGAAAAGACGGGGGTGTCGTGCTGGGAAGGAGCACCGTCGCCCGAGAAGGAGACGTTATCGACCATCTCTTCCTTCTGTAATTATTGGAAATGTAAGATCTTTGCACAATAAATTGGATGAGCTCACGTCGCTAACCTGGTCACAGAGGGAGTACCGGCAATGTAGCATCATGATGCTAATGGAGTCGTGGCTAACACCGCTAACTCCGGACACGAGTGTGACACTACCGGGATTCCAGCTGCTTCGAGCGGACAGGACAAGAGACAGTGGTAAGAGGAAAGGAGGGGGACTGGCAGTGTTTGTGAATGACAGATGGTGTAACCCTGGGCACATCACTGTGAAAGAACAACTCTGCAGCAGAGACACTGAGCTGTTAGCCGTTAGCATGCGTCCGTACTACCTGCCCCGGGAATTCTCGCATGTTATCGCGATAACAGCGTATGTCCCCCCCTCGGCCAATGCGGATGCAGCCTGTGACACTCTCCACTCAGTGGTCAGCAGACTGCAAACACAATCTCCGAGAGCCCTCCTCATAATATCAGGGGACTTCAATCATGCCTCACTGGACTCCACACTGCCCACCTTCACCCAGTATGTTACTGCCCAACCAGAGACAATAGAACACTGGACTTACTGTATGCCAATGCTGAAGAGGCATACAGTTCATCATCTCTCCCTCCCCTGGGCAGATCTGATCATAACCTGGTGCACCTTGTCCCTGTGTATGAGCCCTTAGTGCGCAGGGAGCCACCAGCCACCCGCACAGTGCAGAGATGGTCGGAGGAGAGTGAGGAGGCTCTTAAGGATTGTTTTGAGTCCACTGTGTGGGAGGTGATCTGTGACGACCACGGAGAGGACATCGACAGCCTTACTACATGCATTACTGACTATATTAATTTCTGTGTGGATAACACCGTACCTACCAGGACTGTACAGTGTTTCTCCAACAACAAACCTTGGATTACCCCAGAAATTAAAGCTGTCCTCAAGCAGAAGAGGAGGGCCTTCAAATCCAAAGACAAAGAGGAGTTGAAAAGGGTGCAGAGAGAGTTGAGGGGACTGATAAGGAATGGGAAGGATAGCTACAGGCAGAAGATGGAGAACCAGCTTCAGCAAAATAACGTTGGTGAAGTCTGGAGAGGCCTCAGAACCATCTCGGGCCACAAACATCAGAACTCTCTGCCTGGTAGGGATGTGAGGTGGGCAAATGAACTGAATCATTTCTTCAACAGATTTGATTCAGCCATGAGGCAGTCTCCAACATCGGCTGCAGACTCACCCACCCCCACTGCTGCTGTTCCACCTCTGACACCTCAGACACTTCACACCTCCTCTATTCACCCTGCTCACTCCTCCCCACCCCCAACAACAGCATCCAATACACAATCAACACAAGGCTCCAGCCTGTCTCTCTCAACCACCCAGGTTAGGAGGGAACTGAGGAGGATTAATGGCAAGAAGGCAGCGGGTCCAGATGGCATCAGCTCGAGGGTCGTCAGGCCCTGCGCGGACCAACTGTGTGGGGTGATGGAGCACCTCTTCAACCTGAGCCTGAGGCTGGGAAGAGTCCCACAGCTCTGGAAAACCTCCTGTGTTGTACCAGTGCCAAAGACTTCACGCCCCAAGGACCTCAACAGCTACAGGCCGGTGGCTCTGACATCCCACCTGATGAAGACCCTGGAGCGGCTGGTCCTGGCTCAGCTTCGGCGCCTTGTGAGCTCATCACTGGATCCACTTCAGTTTGCCTACCAGCCTGGCATTGGAGCGGATGATGCCGTCATTCACCTCCTACATCGCTCCCTCGCTCACCTGGAGACCGCTGGAAGCACTGTGAGAATCATGTTCTTTGATTTTTCCAGTGCCTTCAACACTATTCTTCCCTCGGTTCTGAAGGACAAGCTGGAGAACTCTGGAGTGGACCATCACCTCACTACCTGGATTTTGGACTACCTCACCGACCGACCACAGTATGTGAGGACTCAGGGCTGCGTGTCGGACAGGGTCGTCTGCAGTACGGGGGCCCCACAGGGAACGGTTCTGGCTCCGTTCCTCTTCACCATCTACACTGCAGACTTCTCCCACAACTCCACCCAGTGCTTCCTGCAGAAGTTCTCTGATGACTCTGCTATAGTCGGCCTCATCACTGATGGGGACGACAAGGAGTACAGAGGACTGACTCAGGACTTTGTGGACTGGTGCCAGCTGAACTACCTCCAGATCAATGCCAGTAAAACCAAGGAGCTGGTGGTAGACTTCCGCAGGCACAAACATCCTCCATTGCAACCACTGAACATCCAAGGTATGGACATTGAGGCTGTGGACAGCTACAGGTACCTTGGTGTTCATCTGAACAACAAACTGGACTGGACTCATAACTCAGACGCCCTCTACAGGAAAGGGCAGAGCAGGCTGTACCTGCTGCGGAGACTCAGGTCGTTTGGAGTGGAGGGCCCACTCCTGAAGACCTTCTATGACTCTGTGGTGGCCTCAGCCATCTTTTATGGTGTGGTCTGCTGGGGCGGCAGCATCTCTGCTGGGGACAGGAAGAGACTGAACAGGCTGATCCGAAGGGCCAGCTCTGTTCTAGGATGCCCTCTGGACCCAGTGGAGGTTGTGAGTGACAGGAGAATGGTGGCTAAGCTGTCATCCCTGCTGGACAACATCTCCCACCCCATGCA
The DNA here is from genome assembly GCF_036321145.2 of Pelmatolapia mariae. NCBI lineage: Eukaryota > Metazoa > Chordata > Actinopteri > Cichliformes > Cichlidae > Pelmatolapia > Pelmatolapia mariae. The sequence continues at coordinate 42,341,559 of NC_086244.1, forward strand.
TGAGACTGTGACAGCACTGAGCAGCTCCTTCAGGGGGAGACTGCGGCACCCACGGTGTGGGACGGAGAGATTTCGCAGGTCTTTCCTCTCCACTGCTGTCAGACTCCACAACAAAGACTTTAACTGATCATACACACACATCCACAAATGTGCAATAACACAAATGTGCAATAACACAAATGTGCAATAATCTTTCTGGCACCGTTGTATTTTTCACTCTGTTGTATATAGCATTTGTATTCTATTTTTATCCTATTGTATATTTTATTCTACTGTATATAGTATTCTATTTTTATTCTATTCTGTACAGTTGTGTACTGTATTTATTCTTATTTTATTTTATTCTAATTGTCCTTCATAACTTTTGCACTGTCCACTTCCTGCTGTGACAAAACAAATTTCCCACGTGTGGGACTAATAAAGGTTATCTTATCTTATCTTATCTTATATTCGGTATCTGTAGCCAGTCTTGTCAATGATCTCACTGAGGCAGTTCAGGCCTATGCAGAACAGCAGTGGGAACAGAGCATCTCCTTGGTAGATCCCACATTTGATGGTGACTTGTGCTGTGCTGTTGTACGCCACATCTGCACTGAATTCCTGATGAAGGTTCTACAGTTGTAGAGCCTAATCAGGACCATCTTGTACAGTTCTACGCATTCTAGTATCCATGTGTGAGGCATTGAGTCATGAGTCATGAGGCTTTCTTGTAGTCAATCCAGGCAGTGCACAGGTTGGTCAGTCTGGTCTTACAGTATCAAGTGACTGCTCTGTCTGCAGGTAGTTGGTGATTTGCTCCTCCAGTGTTTCTGCCCATTCCTTTCTGGGTCCCGCTCAGATATTGAGCCATGTGCTAGTTCATCTTAGTTGCTATGATGGAGCTTCCATGTGGTCCTGAGGTAGGTTATTGGCTGGTAGTTTGATGGGGCCGGTCCCTGCTGAGGATCTTTGGGGATCGGGACTGTCTGCCTTTAAAAAAATGTTTTGATAAGAGTAAAAAAAACATTTGGTGCCTAAGTCTCAAAATGGTAATGTCAGAGATGAAGTGATTGACTGATTTTGCGTGTTTTGACATATGTGTTTTAGTATTTTTAGCAACTGTTTTGAGAACTGCATTAGGAATAATTATAATTTCAATCTGCTGTGAGAATTATGCCAAATTGAAAAACTAATCACAAAAGTCTTTCACAGAAGAACATTTTAAACCCCTCCTGCATCGCACAGTTGCCCTAATAGTCCACTCAAAATCCTGAACTGAAAATTAACTGGAGCAAGTAAAGTGGGTTAATGTAGATTTATGAGTTAAACTGCAGTTTAAATGAGATAAAGTGATGAGCAAGGCCCCTCCAAAGCCTATGATGTAATGACAGCATCTAAATTGTTTCTATTAAACTATGAATTAGAAATCAAATATTCCTTTGCATTTTATTTGATGTTATTCATGTTTCATAATTTCTTTAAATGTAAGTTTCAAATTACATGAATCAATTCTTTACTTTTTCCCCTCATATGGAATTGTCATGTGTAATTCCCATTGCACCTCCATGATGTTGTCTTTGGGCTCACATCATGTTAGTGAAGGAGCTCGTTCTCCTGGAGAAAATAATTCTTGAACCAAAAACCTAGACGTACATTTTGAAGATCATAGATCGCAAATCTCTGACTTCTGCTTTGGGATTAGCATTCATGCACTCTGTGGTTTGAACAGCTGCTAACATTTAATAATTTTAAAGTACAGATTACCTTGAGCAATATGGGTCATGGTTAGACAATGGGCTTTTTTATCCCTAAGGGCAAAAATCTCTGAGCAGGATTAAGTAACTTACTAAAGGACAGCTTTCCTACTCTGAAGCTATAACAAAAGGCTTAATAAACATCCAAATTTCCTTTCATAAAAATGGATTTCAACAAGATCCATGAGAAAGACTGCAGCTGCTGAATTTGTAACATTAAATCTATGTTTACATAATCCTCACATAGCTGCAAATTTTAAAAAGCTGATAAAGTTTTTGAGGTTTTTAATCATTTAATAGCTTCCAGACAACCTCTGGTTTCCAGTCAATTCACCTCAGCCAAAATACAAAAAAATAGATATAACAAATTTTTTGTATCATAACTTATGATATGCAAAGTCATCTGTGTACACAGTCCAAAGTAAGGCTGGGCTGACCATTGGCATGTTGTCCTAAAGTTCTCATGAAGATCATTTAACAATACAGAAAACATCATTATTTGCATGGAGATTTTTAGTAATTTGTTCAAGGAGTACTATGACGCTTGATGACCGACCTTAGACAGCCATGCCCCGTGACCCAGCCCTGCCCATGACTCTAAATAGGATAAGCAGAATAAAATAGATGGATTTCTAAGGATTTGGAAGAAAATAAATACTTTAATTAAGCAAATTATTAATTGCAGAGTTAACACAAAACAATTGTCATGTAGTGATGTGTCCTGTCAAACTACTGTTCCAAATGTGTAAAACTACTGGCATGATGGCATGATCCTTTCACTATGCGCGCACACACACACACACACACACACACACACACTTACTCTCTTGAGTACCAGTATAAAAAGTGCATTGTTCTCTTTCAGGTGATTAACTTCATCACAAGTAAGTTTATGTGAAACCATCATGTTCCCTGAAACAAATGATTTAAAAAACACTTTTATAACTACTACTACTAATTATAACTACTCTTAGAAACTGACTTTTTTGACTACTGAAAAGACCACACAAAGGCAAAATCAATAATATCAACAAGGAATCACAAAGCACACTTTACCCCTATGTACTTACCCGTTGTAAGACTGAGAATGTGAAGCAGAAGGAGGAGGCAGAGGACAAGAGAAGCAGTCATCCTGCTGGGTGCTGCTGCTCACAGCTGAGGATGCTCCATCTGTTATCAGAGCGGAGGATGACAGCAGCATTTCATCTCCCATACTTCACTCTGAGGCAGCTTTGCTCAGCAGCTCGGGTTTAAACTCGGAGGATTACAGCATCTCTCTCTCTCTCTTGTTTTTGTTTCTACACCTCACTCTCAGTGCATCTCCATGTCTGCTTCCCTGTTTTGTCTGCCAGAATATTTAACATTCTGTCCTATTTTCTGTGTCCTTGTTCAAGTTGAATGACAGAACAAGCTCTCTCTCTGCTGTGTCTTAATGTATGCTGCTTATCACAATCCAGCATTTGTTTGTTTTTTTCCCTCTGGATAGGTTTATGTGAAAAAGCATAAAAATGTGCTAAAAAAAAAAATCCCATGTAATTAAGCTTTCATGTGTTTCATGTGATGCCAATTAAAACATTAAAACATTTATATATTTTATATTATTTCTCATGGAGGTTTTTTGGCGGGGCAAAAAATATACAAGCAGTATATTAATACTACGTGTGATTTATGCAGTATGTGTGTGGTTGGCTACTAAAAATAGTTTATGGTTGACTGTTCCAACAGCCTAAAGGTTTAGTATCATACAAGGATGCTAGGGGAGAGAGAGCTACTCTGGCTCTGGGATGTATAAAATGTAGAAAGCATTTTCTGTGTTTTAGCATTATATGTTACTGAAATTTCTCTGATTATCATCCACTACCAGTCAAACGTTTCAGAACACCCCCGTTTTTCCAGGTATTTATTGAAAATTATGCAGTTTAATGTCTCATTGCACTCGGAAGTGAAAGCATAATACAAATAAGCAATTGGAGTTCAGGGTACCTCTCACTCTGTACAAGTCACAGACCATCACACTTCCTCCTCCATGTTTGACAGGTGATGCCACACACTGTGGAACCATCCTTTACCTACTCCACAGCGTACAAAGATCCTGTGTGATGAACCCAAGATTTCAAATTTAGATTCATCAGTCAATAATACCTCCTTCGAGTCTTCAGTAGTCCAATGGCAGTGTTTCGTGGCCCAGGCAAGCCTCTTCATCTGACGTCATAGCAATGGCTTTCTTGCTGCGTCTTGTCCTGTCAAACCTGCAGGAAAAGGACGTGGGACCTATTTAATCTTCGACACCCAGCATCCAGATTGACGGTGAAACAACTAAGTCCTGATCAAAAGTTAAGGACTGATGGGTCTGTCTGGCACAGACCCACTGCTGGAACGAGACAATTCTACTACAACAGCAAAAAGCATTGGACACCAAGCAGAGCTCTTTGTGTTACTCATGCACGAGGGAGAGAACTGTGACGAGCACCGTTCCTTCCGCTCGAACCCCAGTCGCTCTCATCTGCTCCCTCGTAGCACTGCTCTTTATTGTGGTTACATGACTATGCATAAGTTCATTAACCTATGACGTCTTACACAAGCATACATGTGAACAAAGAGTACCTTGTCTGTGTGTACGTATAGGCATGCGTGCGTGTGTATGTGGTCAAGATGTGACCCTCTGAATGACTCCCCAAAGCTGGTGCCAGGAGCCCAGCGGTCCACCTAAACAAAGGGCTCTTGTACTTAAACAGATACAGAGTAGGTGTTCTCCTATACCATAAATCAGTAAGAGAAGGTACGACCTCTCTCATGACTTTAAGATGTGTGTGTATGCCAGAGTGCCCTGGGAGGCACACAGAGTCTTTGCAGACTGCTAAGGATCAGACCTCTATCATTATGCAATTGATTATAAAACTCTAAGAATATATGAGTGTATATTTCTAAGAATAAATGACAATCAACAATATAAACCTAACAACCTAACAACTTGAAAAATTGCAAATAATCTTATTTTGCATTGTAAGACAGTCATTTGGAATTTCTTAAATGATCCTGAGGGTTATGGAACAAAACAGCCAAGTGGAAGACCCAAATAAATTTCACCAGCAATGAGCTGGAGGATCCACTTGGCTGTCCATCAAGACACTGGACAATCCTCCACCCAAATTAAGGCTGTTACTGGTGCTGACTGCAGCCCCATAACCATCAGAAGCATCTGAGTCTGAAGATCTTAAAAAACAAAAAACGTCTTCGAAGGCCCGTCTCCTTGAACGCCACAGAACTGACTGTTTGGGATTTGCAAGAGAGCACCAAACATGCAACATTGAAAGTTGGAAGAAAGTATTATTCTCTGATGAGAAAAAATGTAACCTTGATGGTCCTGATGGTTTCCAGCATTACAGTCATGACAAGCAGATCCCACCTGAGATGTTTTCTATGCGCCACAGTGGAGGAGGCTCCATCATGGGTTATCCAACTATCGGAGTCACCTGAAGAGCTATACCAAAGAAATAGAAGGCAGGAGAATAAACCTGCTGCACTCCACTGAACCACCAAAGGTATATGCTCAGTGGCAGGGGAACAATATGAGAACAGCCCCACCAAGACTGGAGATGGAGCAATACTGGAAGAGCATATGGGAGAAGAACGAACCCAAAACCACGATGCTCAGTGGCCAGTGCCACTAAGAGCAGACCACGGCAACTTCCCTGAACAGGGTCCAGTAACCATCAAAGTGGCAGACATCCAAGAACGTGTCTCCAGTATAAAGAGCACCAGGCCCAACATGATTCACGACTACTGGCTGATGAAGCTGACTGCACTCCATGAGCGTCTGGCAGCACAGACAAACCAGCTGCTAGTCAACGAGACACACCCAGAATGGCTATCTGAAAGCTGTTAGTCAGCCCTGATCCCCAAGGATCCCTCGAAGGCACCGATCCCATCCAACTACTGGCCAACGTGGACGCTCCTGTCAGGCATCATAGTCACTAAGATGAACAGGCACCTGGGTTAAGACATAAACGGGGCACAGAAAGGAATTGGCAGGAATGCCAGAGGAGTGAAACTCAAGCTAATTGGTAGACAGAGCAGTTGCCCGAGACTGCAAGACCAGACAGACCAACCTGTGCACTGCCTGGACTGATTACAAGAAAGCTTATGGCTCAATGCCCACAAATTGATACTGGAATGTCTAGAATTGTACAAGATCAACAGGATGATAACAGCCTTCATCACAAACTCCATGGGGATGTGGCAAACAATAGAGGCCAACTTCAAGCCAATAGCATGAGTCACCATCAAGTGTGGGATCTACCAAGGACATGCTCTGTCCCCACTGCTTTTCTGCATAGGCCTGAACCCCCTCAGTGAGATCATTGACAAGACTAGCTATGGATAACAACTATGGAATGGAGCTGTTGCCACCTCCTCTACATGGATGACATCAAGCTGTATGCCAGGAGTGAAAGAGATTCACTGATCCACACCACCAGGATCTACAGCGATGACATTAGAAAGTCATTAGGACCTAAGAAAGTGTAGTTGGATAGTAATAAGAAGAAGGAAGTTTGTTCGAACTGAGGGGATTGCACTACAGGTGATGTGGTTTTGTTGGCTTCATCAGGCGGTGGCCTCCAGCTCGCACTGGAGCGGTTCGCTGCCAAGCGTGAAGTGGGACGAGTGGAGGAGATTAAGTATCTTGGGGTCTTGTTCACAAGTGAGAGAAGAGGGGAGTGGGGAGTTTGAGTGGAGGTGATCTTTTATAATTGCTCTGGCTCTCGAGAGACATCTCAAGCTGGCAACTAAGTCCAGGGAGGAGAGTGGACAGCCGATCACGTTGTCTGCAGTTCTGATGACCCTCTGTAGTCTCTTCTTGTCAGCTGTTGTGCAACCAGCGTACCACACATGGGTGGCGTGCACCAGCACACTCTCACTTGTGGCTCGATAGAAGGACACTAGTAGGTCAGTCTGCAGCCTGTTCCATCTCAGAACCCTCAAGAAATGGAGGCGCTGCTGGGCTTTCTTCACTAGGGCTGATGTGTTTGTTGACCAAGATAGGTCCTCAGATATGTGGGTGCCAAGGAACTTAAAGGAGGACACCCTCTCCACATAGTCACCTTTTATGGATAGGGGAGGGGGATCAGTTCTTGTTTTCCGGAAGCCCATGACCACTTCCTTGGGGGTTTTTTGGTGTTTAGGGTCAGGTTATTGTAGTTACACCATTCTGCCAGTTGCTGGACCTCATCTCTGTAGGCGGTGTCGTCATCATTGGTGATGAGCCTCATCAGAGAGGTGTCGTCTGCAAATTTGAAGGTGATGATGCAGGGGTGCGTGGAGGTGCAGTCACTGATGTAGATGGTGTACAGGAGTGGACTCAGCACACATCCCTGTGGTGAGCCAGTGCTGAGTGACAGGGTGGATGATCTCTGGCTACCAACCCTGACTGATTGTGAACGGTCTGTGAGAAAGTTTTTGATCATGCACATGTAGTGGGTGGGGGAAGTCTAAGTTTACCAGCTTGGCTATAAGAATGTCTGGGATGATGGTATTGAAGGCCGAGCTGAAATCAATGAAGAGCATCCTTACTGATGTCCCAGGATTCTCCAGGTGATGCAAAGTTGGGTGGAGGGCGGTGGAAATTGCATTCTCGGTGGACCTGTTTGCCTTATAGGCAAACTGGTGGGGGTCAAAGCTAGGTGGGAGGCAGTCCTTTATGTGCTTTAGGACCAGCTTCTCGAAGCACTTTGATATTGTATATTGTAAATATTGTAGGTAAAACAGAAATGTTTCCTGGATACTTGCTTTTTTGGTTGTGAGGGGAGGGCTCCGTTATTTAGATCCAGTCAAACCTATAGATCATAAATCTACCATGTTTGTGAGCTGATAGCTTCCGAATAAGCTCACAGTGAATATTTCAACAGCTTTAAAGTTAACAGCAATGTTTTCATCGTAGATTGGGTGAACATAAACAATGGCAACCGTGTAAAGTTTTTCTGTTATGCCTGTTTCATTCATTTTGAAAGCCAGATAACTTTGGGAGAGCTGCCGTCCCATCTCCATCATCATCAGCTTTCCTTGGTAATGTATTATATGAGCTATTAACAATTTTTAAAAACTCTGTTTTTACATCACATTCAGTTCAATTTAATTCAGTTTTATTTATCTAGCGCTAAATGACAACAACAGTCACCTCAAGGAGCTTTATATTGTAAGGTAGACCCTACAATAATAATGTTGGCTGATGTGGTTAGCAAGATGAAACACATCTGTTACAATGACTAAAACTTGTTTACTTGCTAACGTTAGCTGTGTTGCCACACAAAGTGCAGTTCGTAGCTGAACTAAGACCAGTGATTTATCCACAATATATACATGTGGAAATCACCTGAAGAAAAGCTGCCGGTCGCTTAGCTTCACCAGCTTCAGTCACTGTTAATGGGAGACAGACAGCCGTATGACAGAGAAAGCTAAAGTTTCTTTGAGCACAAAACAAGGAACAAGGACAGCTTTCAGAGATAATAGCCGACTGTGGCTAAGATCACCACAGTTTCAGTTGCTGTGGCCCTGTTCTTCATAAAAAAAAATAAAACTGCCTGCTGACCTGAGACCAGTTTCACTGCCTTAAAGCGCTGTAAACCTGTAAGCATGTTTTTATGCACATTGTGTTTACATGTAATAAAATAAATAAAATAGCCAATTACTTTAGAACCTGAAGATTGTGGCCAGAGTTAAGGCATCTGTGAGATAGCTTGGCCAAAGTGGCTGAAGAAGGCAGGAGACAGATGCAGTCCAGTGTAGCAAGTGATTTATTTACCATCATTGTTAAAACAAAGCCATCCAAAGTTAACTTGGTACAAATAACCATAACTGAACTTAAACCACCAAAACTTAATGTCACGTGCACTCAGCTACACTGACCTGGCCCTCTCCCCTTGAACATCTGAGTTCTTCTGCTTAAATACTCCAAACAATATCCTCCTCTGGACTATTCCATTCAATAGGTAAGATAAACATTACCCTTCTAATAAACTTATGATGCTACTCTTTACTAGCAATAAAGCACTCTAAGGTGTAGTCAATACATGTTACATCAATACATATCTCTCTAACAAACACAATCCTAAAATCAGCTTTATTCAATTACACCAATTCTCCCCCCTCTTCACCTGGTCCCTTCCTGTGACATCCAAACTAAACAGGAAGCTATAAATACAGGAAGTGAGGCAGCACTTCCTCCTTTTGCTCCTGGAACACAGGTAAGTCAGGTGAGCTCAAACCAAGTAAACTAGACAAATTAACAGTTGAATTAACTAAAATGTTAACTTAACAAACTTGTCAATGTTGATTTAAAAAATAAAAATAAGGTATGGCTAAATCAAAACAAGAATGTTAACTAAGAATAGCAAACTTCAACTCACAAATGGTGTTCTCACCCACTTTGTCACAGCATCCACACAACCAAGGGTACAACTCCTCCAGCTAACTGGCAAAGTCCAATCAGAGGAGATGCTTGCAGCTGTGAGCATAGATCTACTCATCATTTGGCTGAAGAAGCTAATTGAAGGCCTGGTAGCATAAATAAGTGGGCTGCTAACAGCAGGTACTTGTCTGGACTTGCTAATACAGTGCAGAAAAACCACAATCATGAAATATCCCCACAACATGGAAGCTCCAATAAAGTTGGATTTATAGTCCCGCAAATGTGTGCACGTACAGACAGGGAGGGGGAAGGGATTTTCAGTCGCACAAGATGCACTGCTGTAAAGTCCAAGTGGGCTGGAATAGAGCAGTGAGTAATAGTGAGTTCCCTGGGGATGGGAGCTAAAAAATACAGCATGTAAAGCACAGATATTGTTTTTAACACCTGGTTTTACTTCAACTCTTTGTATGTTACAACTTTGTTCTTCTTTGCAGCTGGCTGACAACAGAGTTCAGTGCAAGCAGACACACAATCCCTGGACAGATGATGCGGTCTCTCTGCACGACCGTAACCAAGCTAGTTACAAGTAGACACGTGAGTCAACCATTGAGCACAGCACAGAAGGACATTAGAAATAACAGTTTACAAAGCACCAGCTCCTGGTTGAGCAGTTCATGAGGATTCGAGGAACAGGCAGACAAAACTCAGCACCACCTGGATTCACTACATGAAAGCCTCTGACTCTTGTAGAACATCTTTGCTGCATATGGATTAGATATCACCAAGTTCCCATTGCGTCTAAAGGTGGTTGAAACAACAGTGGATTAAGGTCCTGTGGGACTTTCAAGTTCCGGATAGAAAAGCAGCCTCTGGCCAACCAAACAGATATAGTTGACAAGGAGCAGAAGACCACAGCTGTGAAAGACGTGGCTATGCCAGCTGACAGTAACATCAGACAGATGGAGCATTAGACATCTGAGAAGTGACGAGACTGAAGGAACAGCTGTGGCAGATGTAGAAAGTCGTCATCCTAGAGGTAATAGGAGTATTAGGAGGTGGAACTTTCCAGCAGTGAATCGTTAACAGCTCACAGTAAAGACATCACTTGACTCCATTACCTGTCTGGGTCTGTGTATTTATGCTGTGTTTATGGTGTAGCTGCACACACGCGCGCTCTCACACACACACACCCAAACACCATTGAAATTTTCATTGTGATGCATTTTCTTACATTTTTTTCCTTTATTATATAAAGATTTAGGTTTTCATTAAGTTCTTTTCATAATATGCCACTATTTTGTTTGGCCTAACACTGAGATGTGTGTCCAAATCAAAAAGTTGAAGGTCCAAATGCAGACACTGAGGCTTGACACTCATCTGACATACACATACAACCTGTTTCCATACAGAAATGTTCCACCAAGTATCACATTGTACAGCTTCATTTGAAAAACATTGCTGATTTTAAAATTAGTATACTATATAAGCCAGGTTCTTTGGGGGATTGCTTCCTGTAAATATGGAGTTCTTCCTCTCTACTGATGCCAGGTGCTGCTATCTTTGTGATATGCAACATTACGACTGCTCACTGTAGTAAATAAAGCTGTCACCTAGTATCCACTCTGATGACAGTCGTCATCTGTAGGCTTAAGTAATGTTACTTTTATTTTAACTGTCAACTGTCAAAGCTGATATGTCCTTGACTTTAGAATCAACTTCAAATGTTTAAACGTGCCTGGTCTAAGAGTAATCACACGTGCCTTGAACTAGAGTAACTGAGGACAAAGAAAGCTGTCATTGGCTAAGCGTGAGAGGGAGCTGCCACACAAGCAGTGTGTTTTCACTGGAGTCTGAGCAGGTTTCTTCTGATGCTGACAGTCCTATCCTGCGGTATCCTCTTCCACCAGAGAAGATGGCTGTTGAAGTCACTTTGTTACGTTTGGCCTCTCCCTCCTTCCCCAACTCCAGTGGCCGCCCCCTCAACCAAACATCAGGGTCCTCATTTACTTCATAGATGGAGCCATCCTCCATCTGGAGATCTGGGGAGGCCCTTGGGTTCCCTTGTTCTGGCTGAGCTGTCAGCAGCTTCCCAGGAAGCTGGGAGGTGGAATGGAGGTGGTACTGCAATAGGAGATGCTTAGGTTTGTCCTGCTTCCATGGAGAAGTTTCTAAGTTCTCCGTATGGTGGCTATTTTCCAGCTTCTGCTCTCCTCTTTCTCCTTCAACATTACCTCCACCTCCTCCTCCCTCTCCATCAGCACTCTCTTTGCTAATGTTGAAGATGGAATCCCGTCGAAGCAAATCAGAGGCCAGGGTGCTGCAGGCTGACACCAGGAAATCTACAGCACCACAGTGAGCATTCAGAGATGTCATCGCTTTACCTGAGGATGTAAAAGTTGTACATCTGTTCACTTTGTCTCATTTTACCAGAGTAACACATGAAAGAAGTAAATGTGTTCCAAAAGACTAAAAAAAACCTAAAACTGAACAAACATTAAGTATACAATCGAACTAAATAGTGTTTTAAATGCAACCCTGCAGAGAATCATCAACATTTCAGGACCACAGTTTTAGTGGAGTTTGAGTTAAAAGGGGAAGAAGTTTTAAAAAACTTGCACTGAGACCCACAGAGGTAGAGTGTTTCCAAAGCATATGCACAGGACTATTTGTTAGATATCTCACATCAATAAACTGAAATAGAAAACTAAATAATAAAGTAAATTAATAGGGGAACAAATAGTATAAATTAGGAAGCAAATAGAATTGAAATAGTTGTTTTTTCATAGATTTTATATATAAAAAAATAATGGCTACACTTCTTTTGAGGGAATTAATGTTATTGTTTGTTAAATAGAGCATATCTCATGTTTCTTTGTTGCTTTCATGGTTCAGTTTCCAGTTTATTGAGTTTACTTTGTTTTGGTGAGTGCCAGAGCCTTCATGAGTACGTGTGCATCATCAGGCCATCATGCTACATGGATATATTGTATATCACAAGAGATCTTGAGATGTTCAACCAGTAATGAGCACATGCTGTGTGTACATTCAACTTCAGTCACAAAAACATCGGCGAGCAGGAGCACTGATGCATGTTCTGACCTGTGATCTTTGGGATACCCTCGAGGGTTGGTACAGAGAAAGTGATGATGACACCCTGGCTAGTCCCCACCCACAACATACCCTGAGAGATCAGTAAGCTGGATACACAAACGTGACCTGGAAAACAAACATTTAACCATTACATTGGTCGTAGTCTAACTGTACATGTTTTATTCCTGCCCAGCCCTGACAACACTGTGTGTGTGTGTGTAGTCTGCCAAAATTTGAACTCGGGCTGAGCTCTGTCACTGAGCAGCTCAGTTCAATTTACAGCGTCGCCAGATGGAGATCTTAAGGAAAAAGTGAACAGGAAGGGAAAGTTTCCAGTAAACTGTAAACGTATTGTAGTAACGTATTGTATGTAACTGAATGTCTGAATGTTAGATAGACAGCATTACATATTGTTCGTAAGAATGGGAAGCAAGTTGTATAGAACAGAAATGCATCATTTAAGAACAACTTCTGCTAACTTCTGTTCCCTGAAGGAACAAGGTTGCCCTGCCATGAAGTTGGGTTCAATAATAATAATAACTTAGATTTGTATAGCGTCTTTCAAGAAACCCAGCTTTGCTTTACACAACAGTAACTAGAGCTTAAAATGGCTACGGGTTGTGGGATTTGTTGAAGAGGCGAGTTTTGAGAAGTTTCCTGAAGGACTCCAGTGACGGGCCATCGTGAGTCTCATATGGGAGAGAGTTCCAGAGGGTGGGGGCTGCCACACTGAAGGCTCTGTCCCCAAAGGTATTAAGGTTGGTGCAAGGGACAGAAAGGAGACCCATTCAACATGACATCTGAACATTCAGTCAGTGACAACAATATTCTAGAAATGCTAAACACAGGTCTAAAAGCAGCTACGCTGTATTCTTGGTATGCCCGTCTGTCTCGGTGACAGTATCTTTTTTGGCCTTGCCTGGTGACAGATAGTTGGTACGGGTGGAGATGTTGACTTCCTGCAGTTGTTGTAAGGTCTCTGTGTGGAACAGATGAATGGAGGATCCTTTGGTGAAGGCAATCCAAACACCTCCACCTGAATGGACCATGTGGCTAACACTGAAGTCTGGATCTGAGTGGGCTTCGAAGCTCTGAAGCACAGAGAGAAAGGGTTAATCTGTAGCTCATCTGTCAAAAAAAATATGTCAGTACAATAATCTGCTGGTTGTTCAGTAAATAAAGCTCTTGCCTAGTTGTGACTGTCGTCTGTAGTCATCTGTAGTATTCGGGTAAATGTGTATGCTGAGAATATATATTTACTAGGGGTGGGACTCGATTAAAAAAATGAATCTAATTAATTAGAGGCTTTGTAATTAATTAATCACGATTAATTGCATTTAATCAAACAAGAAACTTTGCCCCAAAGTGCAAATGTTCTTTTAATTTAAAAGGGTTTTAGCGGGCGACAGAATCAGATAATACACATGGATGTGAGTATTGTAAACTCGAGCTCTTTTAATTTGGGGGGGGGGGGGTGAAGCATTTAAACTGCATTTCAATTCAAAACAGAGAAACAAAAATAATATCCCTGGTCAAAATTGGGCAGACCTTTGACAACCATTTGATATTTGATGCTCTACTGTGAATAAAATATGGATTTATGAGAACAAATCATTTCATTCTGTTTTATATACATTTCACAGAGTATCACAGCTTTTTGGGAATTAGAGTTGGAATCCAATCCAGGCAGTATTTTCCTAAATGTGACCCATCAAACACATTTAATACTTACAGTTTTATTCTTCTCTTGTAGAATTGGTGATCCTTATTGAGCTTACATTGGGCCTTGACATAGCCTGTCAGTTCATTGTCTCTCTGAAACAAGCCTTTTTGTCTTATTTGCCTTAAAAAGCAGCTTTGAACAGCAGGTAGGTGGGACTGTTGAGCTGGTCTGATAATTTAGTTTTGCATTTGTGGTGGATTATAGATCCAAGAGTATAAAACATGTCTGAAATGCAATAGTTAGAGGACTCTGAAGCTCGAGCCGTTGGTTCACAGGAATCACTTGTAAAAATGCCAGCCTCATTACTGGGTCATTTTGACATGGATCCACCACTGTAACAGTATACACATCCATCGCAGAGCACAAGGGAAAGTGTTAAAGGCCCACTTAAAATGTTCTCAGTGTGCATACTGAACAGTCAATATACCTGCATGCAGAGGCTGTCTCCTTGTATGACAGTGACTTGGTTTTCACAGCTGGCCCACACAGTGTCTTCAAGTGTCAGCAGACAGGAGACCGGCTTGGAGCCAAGAGACACTAGCTTGCATGAATCCACATCCCACAGTCGCTCTGACAGGAAGAATTAGTTGGTGGTTTAGCACCTAATTTGAGCTCTGTGATTTAGCTCCTACTACACTAGTGCATGACCTCATTAGTCTGACATGCAAACTCGCATCATGTGAGAGTGGTATCTGTGACAGCTCACCTCCAGTTTTTCTGTAGTATATAGCTACTTTGCCATTAGCCAGTCCAGCAAACAGGAACGACAGTGAATGTTTGAGGCAGAGCACTGGACAGTTGTCAGGGTTTACCAAGGTCAGCAGGCACTGAACAGCTGTGTCCACACTGCTCTGAACATGGATACTGGAAAGACAAGCAGACAGAAAAGTCACATATTACACATGGGGCCAGATTGTTGCTGTTGCTGCTGTAACAAAATAACATAGCTCTACATTAGTCTTTCAAAATCTCATAGTACAATCTGCTCAAAGAGATACATAAGAAAATTGAATGTCATTACCTGATTTCATGCTTTTCATGTAAGTTTTAAGGTTGTCTTTGATTTTTTATTATTATTATTATTTTAAGAATAATGTATTTTGCAATCAACTTGTTTTGTTAAGCCTTTTTTGTGCAATCCAAATCAAATAGCAGCAAAGTACCACATTCTCTCAGTTTTTAGCAACATAAAATCACAAAATGGGTTTAGGCATCCTTTTTCTGGGGAAAAAAATAATAATGGCATGATCAGCATTAAACTGCCTGGTGCAAACCTCAGCATGAATGAGCAACTGTAAACTCCCACAAAAACATATGTCAGCAGCAAAAATAACTGTTTTTAGCAGCAGTTCTTCAGTGACAAAAGAGGGTTCATCCCGGCCTTAAAAATGGTCGATGAAGTGAAAAAAAACTGATGATATTTAAAAAAATGGTTCAATATTTTGAGGAATTTTCTTCTTCTTTTCTTACCTAAAGTTACAATCGTTAGTCAAGTATAACAAAACTGTGGTCCAAACAATGCTTAATGTTCCGACAGCTATGAAACTAAATAATGTGCTGTGTTGGGAAAGACTGACCTGCCGTCCTGCAGGCCAACACAGATTATGTTTCCTGTCTTCGCTGCCCTTTGGGCTTTCTCAGTCCCCTCCTCTGTACTGGGGCACGGCTCCTTCACATACTCCAGGCAAAGGACTGGGGCTCTCAGTGGGAGGGTTTTGACCAAGCGGGCACTGGCTCGGTTCAGAGAGAAAATCTCTACTTGCCCATGGTTGGAGTTGCCACCTCCACCAGCAACCTGAAGACCATGACAGGAGAACAGTAGCTTTGCTTATCACAAAACAAAACAAAAAACAACAACACTCAAAGCAATTATGCCATGGATCCGTAATGTACCAATAACAGTGTGTCTCAAAAGCACAGATTTGAACAGCCAAGGTTTTATACATAAGTTCTTACAGCAGGGGGACAAGCTTAACCCAGCAGCAGAGCTAACACTGTGGTGGTTATACAGACATAAAACAGAAACCGCACTGAATAATGCATTCAAACATACAGATCCACATAGGAGGAGGTGAAAACTGAATAAAAAGATGTTTTCTGAACAGTGGAAGCTTGAACTCACCCAAAGGTAACCCTGTGGCAAGGATGTGCTGGCAGTGCAGAAACCAAGCAGTCTGGACTGAGGTGGGCTGTGAAGAGCTGCCTCCAGCTGGCCAAACATAGCAGACATGTTTGAAACATTAATGACGTTATAAATCATCTCTAAACAAATAATTAATTAATGAAACAGAACAGATAAAAAATTATTCAAAGGTCAATTCAGTTATTAAAACAATAATGTGTTAACATATTTAGTGAAATGCTTTCTCATCTCATACAGCTAAAACTACTCAGTATCACTCATAATATATATATATATATATATATATATATATATATATATATATATATATATATTATCTCAACAGTTTAAACATTTAATAAACTTTCTGCCTGCACATAGTGCAAGCACAAAGTCAAAACAAATTGAATCATCATAAATACACTATTTTGTATTTATTACTTTTTTTTTGAAATACTTATTACTTTATAATTATTATAGCACTAGGAATAAATAATAAGGGAAGGCTTCTAGATCAGCACTGTGGTGCAAACTTGTGGCCATAGTATGTACAGTATTCTGGAGAAGGTATCAAATGTTACTGTATGTGCGTGTGTGCGTGTGTGTGTGTGTGTGTGTGTGTGTTATGTGTATAGATTTTTTTAAATTATTACTTAAGTATAAAAACAATAATAAACACAGCTGCAATGTTTTGGTTCTGTAACCTTTATTCTATCATTACTTTATTAGAGATTAGGTGTAAGAGTTGTTTAGTGTGAATAATTAAATAATAGTTTAATACCTTAGTGCCTTGTACTTAGATGGACAGCAAGTGGAGAGTGATAGATGAGATGAGGAGATGGAAGGAGGAAGAGAGGCAAAGAGTGAGTCTGTTAGGGTACCTGGGTCATTGACCCTGTTTTCAGTTTCATACCTTTATGTGTTCTCATTTTGGTTTATTACTGTGAAGGTTTTGGTTTCTGTTTTGCATTTCTCTTTTCCCCAGTTCTTCTTGGTGTGTGATTTTGTAGTTCTTAAGTTTGGTTCCTTACTCCCTCTGTTCTGTGTCCAGTCGGTGTCTGTGTCTGCCCTCGTCTCACGTCTCTGCTCCCTCTGTTGAAGTGTCTGCTTGTGAGTCTGTGTCTGTAAGTTCAGTCTGTGTTTCCTGTTTTACTTTGAAGGTCCATGTCTTATGTTAATGTGTCTAGTTTTGCTTCCTTTGTCTCGTTAGCCCTGATTTGTCCCAGCCGTGTTTCTCTCGTTTCCCACTCCCTGATTGCGCCCTCTGTGTATTTAAGTCCTGTGTTTTCCTTTGTCTGTGTCGTGATCTTCATCATCCCATGCTGTGTGTTCCGTCCATCTGCCAGTTTTGTTTATGTCTCCCAGTTTAGCCAGTTTCCTGTTTTTCTCATTTAGTAATAATTGTTTGTTTTGAGTCCATCATTTCTCCTATCCTGCCTGCACACAGCCTTCACTTGACAGAGTCGTAGGCAGAGCCTGGTTTATTTCCCACAGTTTTTTTAATCTGTTGCCTTACGGTTCCAAGTGCTGTCACCAATCTGTGCATTTTATTATCTCATAACACTTGTTTAATTAGCTACAATCTCTCCTATGGACTCTTTAATGTCTACAGTCTCAGATCAACACAACCCTGCCCTCCAGCACTATCAGCAGCAGGAGCAGCAGCAACCCTTCAACAGCAACATTGCACCTATCAGGTAAAACATAGGCTATGTTTTACCTGATAGGTGCAATGTTTGCTTTGCATTGTCCCCACCTGATGACAGTGATATTGTATGATGCGCTTCCACATTAGATTCTTGATGAATCTGTGTTGTTTTTATTCAGCCTGGCTCTATGTGCCCCTTTTTAACTTTGAGCACCCACCCCTTCAAACATCTCTGCACGGCCCTGGTCCACACATAGCAACAAACCATTGATGAGTAGTTTGTTGCTATGTGTCTTTTGGACTGGGGTCACCCACTTGGAAGAAGGCCAGTGAAAATACTACATGGGAGGAAACTGTTCAGGCTATGAGGAATGTGTGGACATGCAGCAACGCAGGGGAAGAGCTGGTGAAGCTGAGAACAGGAGGTCAGGATAGTCCAGCTGAGATTGAGTCACCACAAATTTCCTTCATTTAATTAAAGACTAATCAAACACCCACTCTAAGTGAAACATTTTTGGACAACTGTATTTGTCATCAGCAACAGCTCTCCTCTCACCTTCAGAGTGTGTGTTCTGGAGGAGAAAACCGAAAGTTTACAGGTAAGCAGTGGGCAGCTTAACAGAGCTTTCGTCTTCCCATCTTCTTCAGCACATTCCCAACCTGACGTGTTTTCCTTTCCTGACCAAACAACAGACACACACACAAACATTAAAGACAAAAACTAACAACTTTCTTAAACTGTCAAAATGCAGACTTTGCTGTATTATAATAATGATAATAATAATAATAATGGATTGCATTTATATAGCGCTCATAGACCCTCAAAGCGCTTTACAATTCCACTATTCATTCACACTCACATTCACACACTGGTGGAGGCAAGCTACAGTTGTAGCCACAGCTGCCCTGGGGCAGACTGACAGAAGCGAGGCTGCCATATCACGCCATCAGCCCCTCTGGCCATCACCAGTAGGCAGTAGGTGAAGTGTCTTGCCCAAGGACACAACGACCGAGACAGACAAAGCTGGGGATCGAATCGGCAACCTTATGGTTACAAGATGAGCTTCCCAACCACGGTTGCACGTATGTAGTAACTTTAAAGTTGAAGACAAATACAACTTATGATTAAAATTAAATGTAAAATTAATTTGATGATTTATTGGTGAATTAATGTCAAACTCATGTCTCAGCATGAATAGGCTGCAAATTTCAATTTAACCTAAAATTGGCTTTTATTGTTTTACAGCATTTATCAGCACTGCTAACTGGTTGGTAGTTTTTAGGTGAAGCATAAAAATGACATCTAAAAAGATTGTGAATCTGAGTGCTCAGAGTATCAAAATGCTATGCACGCAGCAGTCCATTTCCACACTCCACACACAGAATTGAACTTACTCTGGGCTATCTTGGCAAGGTGAAGACGGTTCACCCAGGAGATCTTACTGAAGGGGTTGGGAGTGTTGAAGACCACCATGATGCTCACTGGACGACCAGACCTGTCAGGCATAGAAGACATGACCACATGATATTCAAACACTTTCACACACCTCTGCCTGGTAAAACCTCACTGCCCCTTCTCTAAGTCTGCTTTGGATATGGACCTCTTGACACTTACTTGTCAGGTTTGCCTGGAACAGATAGGCGTAGGCGACACTTGTTGGCGTTCTGGATCTCCTCCTCCTTTAGACGGATGAGCCTCTGTAGAGCCAGACACCAGTCCTGAGACACTGTGGTATTCAGATTCTGGCAGGGAGATTAAAAAAAGGGGAAATAAAGGATGGACCTCACTTGTTTGGGGTGGGGTTTTGTTTTGTTTGTTTTTTTATTAATAAACAAATGTGGCAGAGGTGTGGTCGTTGACTCAACTGCAGGTGCTGCAGTGAACTCAAGGGTCGGTCCCAGGGAGGTTGGAGAGACGGGTGGAGATAATTTATCTAACGAGGTTTTTCCCTTTTTATAGTGAGATCAGAGACTAGAGGAGAGGAAGAGTGTGCCGAACTGGGAAGAGTTATATAAGTGCCAAATCAATAAGAACCCCTAACACAACCGCAACAACAGTGTGTTGGGTTGCAGTCTTTTACATACACATTCAGAGTTTTAACCAATAATGTGCTTAGACATACTGCTGCCCACTGATGATCACCTCCATAATTTTATGGTCATTAATAGCTGTTGAGCCATACCATTTTCTCAATACTACTGTAGGGTCCTTTTTGTAAAACTTGAATTGAAAGTGAGAGCTTTAATCATCTAGTTACTACTCTGCACATCACCCATGTTCTTAAAAATCTGTCCTGTACTATTCTTCTTCATATGTATGCCTGGTTTGAGATCGTAGGCATTAATGCAGTTATAGCTATCTGTCCAAAACAGCTTGCTATTATGATATATTTATATTTAACTGGTTAAACAAAACAATTATTAATCAAGAGGACAAGGAAGTATTACAGTTTCTCTCGATTGCTTAATCACTATAACCAATCTTGTGAACCCAAATTTCAAAACCATAATGCCACTTTCCAAAAAGCACACCCATTACCCTGAGCTATAAACACTATGCCCCTGCTTTACCACATGAATCAGATGTGGTGAACTGTTACTGCAAAACTCTACACACAAATCCCTACATTTGTCAGTGCTGACACCATGTGGTCACTTAGAAAGCACAAGCAGTCAATAATGTTAACTCACATCAGCACAGCTTTAGCTCAATTAGCACACAATTAACGAAGTGGAAACACTAGGAGTCAAAATGTATCACACATAAATCAAAAACTTTGATGGATAGACAAAAGCGGCAAAGTCAACTCATTCAGGTTTGAAACAATGGATCCAAAGACATGCAAAGGAAGAGGTCAAGGAGGAGGAGGAGAAGGAGGTCTAGGACACCAGGGAGGAGGAGGTGGAGGAACATAATTGGCCATTGGGCTATTGTAAATGCCCCCTGGTCAGCGTGGAGGGAATGTTGCTCTCTGTGCCGCCATCAGCCAACGAGGGGTACTCCACTGCCATGCCATTCTAGGACCCTATAAATAGGGGGACCATATTTTGATTTCCAAAAAAGAGGACACTTGGCCCAGTCATGAAAAACTTTATTTACAGTTTTTCTGAATTGCTAAAACACTAAACCCCATTGTAAAAACTAAACTGTCAACTACGAAAACTCTTTCGTCAAATCAATCTCACAGTTGCCAAAATCTTAAACACTATTCATCTGGTTAGGACACCGTTGGCAAATCTGAATCTCCCGTTTACCAAAACTCTAAACACATTCTCAAATACAAAACACACATTTAGCAGTGTGGTGCACTTGTACCCGGAATGGTGCACACAGGCAACAGAAGTTAAACACAACTAACACACTGTTTTCATCATTAACACACTACCACTCAAAATGGAAAACACATGTTGGAACCTCTTCTTCTGCTTTTGCTAGATTGAATCCAGCTTCATCCACGAAGATGTATTCATGAGGCCTAACCATTGAGTCAAGCACAAAGGTTCTCTGTACACAGCAAAACTAATTTTAGTTCGGTAAATGAATAGTATGATGTATACATGTGCTGTGTATACAAGTATACTTATAACTAAATGGTATTTTGTTTAGAATTGAAGGACAGCCACATGAGGGTGAAAGGACATGCGTGCGCTCACAACACCAGGAGACACTTATTGTGGATATGGTCCATCAGAATAATGCAATTTGACTGCATGAAACACAGCAGTGGATTATAGAAAACAACATACATGTTGAATCTAGCAAAAAGGAGAAGAAAAGGTTACAATGTCATAGGTCAATTCAATTCAATTCAATTTTATTTATATAGCGCCAAATCACAACAAAAGTCGCCTCAAGGCGCTTTATATTGTACAGTAGATCCTACAATAATAAATACAGAGAAAAACCCAACAATCATATGACCCCCTATGAGCAAGCACTTTGGCGACAGTGGGAAGGAAAAACTCCCTTTTAACAGGAAGAAACCTCCAGCAGAACCAGGCTCAGGGAGCTGCTGCGACCGGTTGGGGTGAGAGAAGGAAAACAGGATAAAGACATGCTGTGGAAGAGAGACAGAGATTAATAACCGATATGGTTTAATGCAGAGAGGTCTATTAACACATAGTGAGTGAGGAAGGTGACTGGAAAGGAAAAACTCGATGCATCATGGGAATCCCCGGCAGCCTACGTCTATTGCAGCATAACTAAGGGAGGATTCAGGGTCACCTGGTCCAGCCCTAACTATATGCTTTAGCAAAAAGGAAAGTTTGAAGTCTAATCTTGAAAGTAGAGATAGTGTCTGTCTCCTGAATCCAAACTGGAAGCTGGTTCCACAGAAGAGGGGCCTGAAAACTGAAGGCTCTGCCTCCCATTCTACTTTTAAATACTCTAGGAACAACAAGTAAGCCTGCAGTGCGAGAGCGAAGTGCTCTAATAGGGTGATATGGTACTACAAGGTCATTAAGATAAGATGGGGCCTGATTATTTAAGACCTTGTAAGTGAGGAGCAGGATTTTGAATTCAATTCTGGATTTAACAGGAAGCCAATGAAGGGAAGCCAATACAGGAGAAATCTGCTCTCTCTTTCTAGTCCCTGTCAGGACTCTTGCTGCAGCATTTTGGATCAGCTGAAGGCTTTTCAGGGAGTTTTTAGGACATCCTGATAATAAGGAATTACAGTAGTCCAGCCTGGAAGTAATAAATGCATGAACTAGTTTTTCAGCGTCACTCTGAGACAGGATATTTCTAATTTTAGAGATGTTGCGCAAATGGAAGAAAGCAGTCTTACATATTTGTTTAATATGTGCCTTGAAGGACATGTCCTGGTCAAAAATGACTCCAAGGTTCCTCACAGTGTTACTGGAGGCCAAGGTAATGCCATCCAGAGTAAGAATCTGCTTAGATACCATATTTCTAAGATTTTCAGGGCCGAGTACAATAACCTCAGTTTGATCTGAATTAAGAAGCAGAAAGTTAGCGGCCATCCAGGTCTTTATGTCTTTAAGACATTCCTGCAGTTTAACTAATTGGTGTGTGTTACCTGGCTTCATGGACAGATAGAGCTGCGTGTCATCTGCATAGCAGTGAAAATTTATGCTATGTCTTCTAATGATGCTGCCTAGGGGAAGCATGTGTAATGTAAACAGAATTGGTCCTAGCACTGAACCCTGTGCAACACCATAATTAACCTCAGTGTGTGAAGAGGACTCTCCATTTACATGCACAAACTGGAGTCTATTAGATAGATATGATACAAACCACTGCAGTGCAGTACCTGTAATACCTACAGCATGTTCTAATCGCTCTAATAGGATATTATGATCAACAGTATCGAACGCTGCACTGAGGTCTAGCAGGACAAGCACAGAGATGAGTCCACTGTCAGAGGCCATAAGAAGATCATTTGTAACCTTCACTAAAGCTGTTTCTGTGCTGTGATGAGCTCTGAAACCTGACTGAAACTCTTCAAATAAGCCATTCCTCTGCAGATGATCTGTTAGCTGTTTGACAACTACTCTTTCAAGGATTTTTGATATGAAAGGAAGGTTGGAGATTGGCCTATAATTAGCTAAGACAGCTGGGTCTAGAGATGCTTTTTAAGTAAGGGTTTAACTACAGCCAGCTTGAAGGCCTGTGGTACATAGCTGATTATTAGAGATAGGTTGATCATATTTAAGATTGAAGAATTAATTAATGGCAGGACTTCTTTGAGCAGTTTTGTAGGAATGGGGTCTAAAAGACACGTTGATGGTTTGGAGGAAGTAATTATTGAAGTTAACTCAGAAAGACCAATTGGAGAAAAAGAGTCTAACTTAACATCAATGGTACTAAGAGTAGCTGTAGATAATATTACATCTGTGGGATGATTTTTGGTAATTTTTTCTCTAATGATAAAAATGTTATTTGTGAAGAAGTTCATGAAGTCATTACTAGTTAACGTTAAAGGGATGGTTTGCTCAGTAGAGCTCTGACTGTTTGTCAGCCTGGCTACAGTGCTGAAGAGAAACCTGGGGTTGTTCTTATTTTCTTCAATCAGTGATGAATAGTAAGATGTTCTGGCTTTGTGGAGGGCTTTCTTATAAAGCAACAAACTATTTCTCCAGGCTAAATGATGATCCTCTAAATTTGTGACACGCCATTTCCTCTCCAGCTTACGAGTTATCTGCTTTAGGCTACGTGTTTGAGAATTATACCACGGAGTCAGGTACTTCTGATTTGAGGCCTTAGTTTTCACCGGAGCTACAGTATCCAGAGTCGTACGTAGTGAGGAGGTAAAATTATTAACAAGACGATCGACCTCTGTTGGAGTAGCGTTCAGATAGCTGCTCTGCTCTATGTTGGTACAGGGCATTGAAGATGATAACAGTGGGTGGATTATATTCTTAAACTTAGTTACAGTACTTTCAGAAAGACATCTACTTTGATAAAGTCTACTCTCCACTGCTGTGTAATCAATTATTGTAAATGTAAATGTTATCAGGAAATGATCAGACAGCAGAGGGTTTTCAGGAAACACTGTTAAATGTTCAGTTTCTATGCCATATGTTAAAACAAGATCTAGAGTGTGATTAAAGTGGTGGGTGGGTTCTTTTACATTTTGAGAGAAGCCAATTGAGTCTAATAACAGATTAAATGCCATGTTGAGGCTGTCATTTTTAGCATCTACATGGATGTTAAAATCACCCACAATAATTATTTTATCTGAGCTGAGCACTAAATCAGATAAAAAGTCTGAGAAATCAGAGAGAAACTCTGTGTAAGGCCCAGGTGGACGATAGATGATAACAAGTAAGACTGGTTTCTGAGTTTTACAGCTGGGGTGGACGAGGCTAAGCATCAGGCTTTCAAATGAATTAAAAGTCTGTCTTGGTCTTTGGTTGATTAATAGATTGGTGTGAAAAATTGGGCAGCACGGTGGCACGGTGGTTAGCACTGTTGCCGCACAGCAAGAAGGTCCTGAGTTCAATTCCAACATCAGGCCGGGGTCTTTCTGTGTGGAGTTTGCATGTTCTCCCCGTGTTTGCGTGGGTTCTCTCCGGGTACTCTGGCTTCCTCCCACCGTCCAAAGACATGCAGTTTGTGGGGATAGGTTAATTGGATATCCCAAATTGCCACTAGGTGTAAATGTGTGAGTGAATGTGAGTGCGAATGGTTGTCTGTCCCTGTGTGTTAGCCCTGCGACAGACTGGCGACCTGTCCAGGGCGTACCCCGCCTCTCGCCCTATGACAGCTGGGATAGGCTCCAGCGCCCCCCGCGACCCTGAAAAGGATAAGCGGAAGTGAATGGATGGATGGATGGTGTGAAAAATTGCTGCCACACCGCCCCCTCGGCCTGTGCTTCGAGGTTTCTGGTAGTTAGAATGACTCGGGGGTGTTGATTCATTTAAACTAACATAATCATCCTGCTGCAACCAGGTTTCTGTAAGGCAGAGTAAATCGATTTGTTGATCAATTATTAAGTCATGTACTAACAGAGACTTGGAGGAGAGAGACCTAATATTTAATAATCCACATTTCACTGTTTTACTCTTTGGTTCAGATGTGGATTCTGTATTGTTCTTTCTTTGTGATTTTTTATGTTTAAGTTTGTTATTGCTGGTTTTTGGTTTGTTTTTTGTCTGTTTGGGAGCTGACACAGTCTCAAAGGAGATGGGTTTTTGGGGGGGTAGCAGGAGGAGAGAAGCTGCAGAGAGGCGTGTAAGACTGCAGCTCTGCTTCCTGGTCCCAACTCTGGATAGTCATATTTTGGGGGGTTTAATAAATTGGTCCATATTTCTAGAAATGAGAGCTGCTCCATCCAAAGTGGGATGGATGCCGTCTCTCCTAACAAGACCAGGTTTCCTCCAGAAGGTTTGCCAATTATCTATGAAGCCCACATCGTTTCTGGGACACCACTCAGACAGCCAGCAATTTAAGGAGAACATGCGGCTAAACATGTCACTCCTGGTCTGATTGGGGAGGGGACCAGAGAAAACTACAGAGTCCGACATTGTTTTGGCAAAGTTGCACACCGATTCAATATTGATTTTAGTGACCTCCGATTGGCGTAACCGGGTGTCATTACTGCCGACGTGAATTATGATCTTACTGTATTTACGTTTACCCTTAGCCAGCAGTTTTAAATTTCCTTCAATGTCGCCTGCTCTGGCCCCTGGAAGACAATTGACTATGGTTGCAGGTGTCTCTAGCTTCACATGTCTGAGAACAGAATCACCAATTACCAGAGTTTGACCCCCGCTATCTCACAGTGTTTTGTATTTATTTCTGTAGTGTGTAATCGTTGCTAAGTTGTGTTTGCACATTGGCTGGTTTTGTGTGGTTTTTAACAGTAGTGCTTGATTTTGAGAAAAGTTAAAATAGTTTGGGGTCAAATGTTTGGTTTTGTGTGTGTAGCTTGAATTTTACAGTTTGTGTTTAGTGTTTTGAGACAAAGAGATGAGATTTTAGGAAATGTGTTTTAGCAATTCAGAAAAACTGTATTCTGGTTGCTTAAAGAAAACTTTAACATATTTAAATGATGCCTTCTCTGTGCGGTTAATGAATGGTGAAATAAAAAATGTCACATAGGCTTTTACAAGTCAAGTGCAAAAAAAGAGGACGGTTGGTCACCCTACTATAACACTATGCTTCTCCTTGCTTTTCTTGGTGGTCTGAGACAACATATGTTCCAGCGGGACTGAGGGGAACCAGCAGCCAGAGCAGCCTCACTATGTTCTTGTTGTCAGCTTCCATCACGCTGCTCTGGTTCGAGACTGGTTTACCAATAATCCAAGGTTCTCTAACATCTTTCTGCCTGCATACTCTTCCTTTCTAAACCTGAGGAGTTATTTTCAGCATGGCGGTGGAAAGTGTACGACAGAGAACCGTATGTCCGTGTGCACCTCTTCCAGGCCGTGGAAGACGCCTGCCAGACATATCAGTAGATACATGCCAGGGGTGGATCAGGCATGCAAGAGGATTTTACCCCCGGTGCCTGGCTAGGGCCAATATAGCCTGTGATGTGGATGAGATTCTCTGGCCTGATCCAGAACACAGACAGGATGCTGAGGTAGAATAATATTTTGGGTGTGTGTTGGTACATGGTAGATGAATAAAAATGTGCCACTGTATATACATTGGTTGCGTCTTTTGTGTTCATCACGTGAAAAGGTTTTTGAGGGTAAGAACCAAAAGCAACGTAACTTGCTAGTTTTGGGAATATTGTTTTACATTTATTGCACCAGTGTGTACAACTATGTTGTCGTGTGTGTGTGTTTGAGGTCTTGTGTGTCATGTCTGTGGGCAAAGTTTGGTTTTTCAGCAAGAGTGAATGATTTTGAGTGTAGAGCTTCATTTTGACCTGACAATACGATGTTTGGGAAATTGGGTGAGACATTATGGATTTGTGCTTACTGTTTTGGGGATACAAGGCATAGTTTCAAGAAATGTGTTTAAGCAATCAAGAAAATCTGTAAGCAATCGAGGAAAACTGTAAAATGAAATCAGAACAAATCTATTTTACAAAGTGCTAACACTTGCCAAATATGACACCAAAACTAAAAAGTGTGATTTTACATAGTGTGACAGTGTTTCCATAAAATTTAAGAGTGAAATTTGCACTCTTGGGTATGGAAGAGGATTAGGGCCACTGGGGGAAAAAAAGAAGTGGGCACGTCTTTTTTTTCTGCTTTTCCAGAATTCTGACTTTAATCTCG
The DNA here is from genome assembly GCF_036321145.2 of Pelmatolapia mariae. NCBI lineage: Eukaryota > Metazoa > Chordata > Actinopteri > Cichliformes > Cichlidae > Pelmatolapia > Pelmatolapia mariae. Next base: position 42,368,973 of record NC_086244.1, read on the forward strand.
GAATTCTGACTTTTTTTTAGAATTCTGAGATCAAAGTCAGAATTCTGACTTTAATCTCAGAATTCTGGAAAGAAAAAAAGACGTACCTACAGAGATTGAAAATGTGACGTCATTCAGGGGTAAAACCGCAAAGGATTCTGGGAACCCGTGGCAAGAGGTACTAGCGCACCCAGGCTTTCAATTGAAATCAGTCAATTGAAAGAAACACAAAAAATGGCAAGAAGCTGTTGTATTATTAACTGCAATAGCCGGTCACATGACAGCCACAGGAAGCCGACGGGTAAAGAGATCGGTTGTTATTGGATTACGTCGTTGAAGAGAAATTGTTCAAGCCATGTTTCCGAAGTAACAAAGAGCCGACCGATGGCCTGGATTGCAGCCATTCAAAGACCAAATATAACGTCCCAGAACACTCCAGCTCACATGTTAGTCTGCTCCAAGCATTCCCACAAAGGTCAGTGTTTTGTAGTAGTTAATACGTCATTTTTCATAACATAATTGGTGATATAGGTTACAAGCAAGTCTGGCGCTGAACAGAAATGGTCGCGCTATGCTCCTTTGTTTATTGTGCATAAATAGTGAATTGTCCTGACAGAATATTGCGTTTCGCTTCTGTTATTACCACGGTACATTGACAAAAACATATACTTTTATTCACAGGATAAAACAGTTTTTTTGTATCACTAATTGCACAGTACGATTACAACATACAATATTATTGTCACTGCTACATTTCTGTAATGCGTACCAGAAATTATTTCCACTACTAATTAATTACCATTGAGCTCAAAGGTCCTATTAATAAACGGTTAACGAATGTGCATTTATGAAGACGATTTGTGAGGTAAACTTACCTTTGTTCGTATGATGGTCTTTCGTTCTACACGGTGCATTTCAAGGTCCTGTACCCATCCGTCGGTAAACTGTACCCGGGCTTGTGTATGTGTATGTACTCACTCCAAGAACCGTATAATTATAAATATGAGCGTGGTGAAAGTTGGGCAGCACGCTGACGTCTTTTGTCCACTCTGTGTGCTCGTAAGGGTCTGACCCTTTCACTCCTTTGATTTTTTCCTCGTACCTTTTCTTTGACTTTTCGTCGAGTCTGTCTTTGTACGGACCGGCATTGTTCTCCTTCGTTTTGTACTGTCCTTTTTTGGGGGGCAAAGAAAAACCAAGAAGGTATTGGAACGAGAGAATGAACGTTTTGCGGTGCTGCAAATGCTTGCATTTGATGCGGTACTTGGATTGTTTTGCCACGGGTTCCCGGCATGCAATGCACGAAAGTCACGTGGTCTGTCAATCTCTACTGGGGGGTTTTTCGGTGACCCTAATCCTCTTCAGTACTTGGGACCTCGGAGAGAAAAAGGTTGTTTTTGTTTTTGTTTTAAATGTGTAGATTAATGTTGTGTCCAAGGACTTTTCATGGAGGGTACAAGAGAAAAGATAAAAAGATATTAGACATTTATTATAATTTAATTCAGACTGTTCATATAAGACCTAATGTCATGGAAATATCTTTTAACTTACTTTACATTATCTTTAAAAAAAGATTCAGAAGGAACACATCAATATATGTCAATTTATCGATGGAACAGCAGAAAAGCTGTGATCAACCAATCTCTTTTGTCTCACATGCTTTCAGAACACTTTTAGGAAGACGTACCTGCTGCATAAAGCAGCAGGTTTCAGGCCCCTCTTCTGTGGAACCAGCTTCCAGTTTGGATTCAGGAGACAGACACTATCTCTACTTTCAAGATTAGGCTTCAAACTTTCCTTTTTGCTAAAGCATATAGTTAGGGCTGGACCAGGTGACCCTGAATCCTCCCTTAGTTATGCTGCAATAGACGTAGGCTGCCGGGGGTCTACCCTGATTCATTGAGTTTTTCCTTTTCAGTCACCTTTCTCACTCAGTATGTGTTAATAGACCTCTCTGCATTGAATCACACTTGTTATTAACCTCTGTCTCTCTTCCACACCATGTCTTTATCCTGTCTTCCTTCTCTCACCCCAACCAATCACAGCAGATGGCCCCGCCCCTCCCTGAGCCTGGTTCTGCTGGAGGTTTCTTCCTGTTAAAAGGGAGTTTTTCCTTCCCACTGTCGCCAAAGTGCTTGCTCATAGGGGGTCATTTGATTGTTGGTTTTTTTCTGTATGTATTATTGTAGGGTCTACCTTACAATATAAAGCCCTTGAGGCGACTGTTGTTGTGATTTGGCGCTGTATAAATAAAATTGAATTCAATTCAATTCATAAAGCAAAGTGAAAATAATAATAAATATTGTTACCTGGTAGATTCCGTGGAGCGTGCCAACCAACAGTGAGACCTCCTCCACTACAGCCAGGTCATGCTGCAGCTCCTCCAATTCCTGATACAATCTTGGAGGGCCGAGCAATACTTTACCTGAAACACATACGTGGTCACATTTAGCATCTATGACAGCTTTGTACCAGGCATCTTCAGCACCAGAGGGGACCTCTGGTGGGTGCTTGGGGAAGTCCCCCTCCAATGCCAAAGATTCCTGAGCCACTGCAGACCACCACCCCAAGGGAGGCCAGAACATCTAGCCACATGCCCCAGAACCAACAAGCACATGCATCGTAGTCTAAGGAGCTTGGAAAGAAAAGCTTCTGGACTTCTTTAGGTTGCTTTACGTTTCACCTCTCATCCGAGAAGCTTCTGCAGTTCTAGGGTCAAATGGTGGAGAGTCCCAGATTTAAACCCAGTGGGAGTATCCCCCCAAGGAGGGACAAAGGACCCCCTGATGATCCTCTACCTAATCACATGAGCCAAGGTGTGAAAATGGGTGTGGCTCATGAAAGTTATGTAATTTAATGTCTCATTGCACTCTGAAATGAAAGCATAGTACAAATACGCAATTGGAGTTAAAAAAGAAATCATGGAATCAATTTATAGACCAAAATGTATTCTAAACTTTTGACTCATCAAAGTAGCACCTGATGTGACAGCTGAACACAGCCGTGGCTTCTTTCTACAATAGAAATCAAATCTTCTCCCATATCTGTGGCAGAAGTTCCCATAAATGTGGACCTTGTAGCTGCTTTGCTTTCACTCTTCTGTCCAGTTCAAACCAGCTCGATGGGGTTTAAGTCTGGAGACTGTGCTGGACACTCCATGTTTTCAAGCTCACCATCTTGTTCTTTGTTCCTGAGGTAGTTCTGGCACAGCTTAGATTTATGTTTTGGGTCTTTATCTTGCTGTAGGATGAAGCCCTGACCAACTAGGCTCATACCAGAGGGTCCTGCATGGTGCTGCACAATGCTGTGGTAGCTGTTCTGGTTCAGGGAGCCTCTCACTCTGGTAGTGTATATATTGCTTTGCAATCAGAGCGCATATAAATTCTGATTTTCCATTTTATATAAGAACATTAGCAGTGCAGTGAAATAATTGTTTTATGCTTTCATGTTCAGAAATAAAAGTCAGCAATAATCATAGAACACAAGCATCACTTTCTGTCTGGTTGTTCAGTGTGCACAGCCTGTGTTTATATTTTCTGCTGCTGTCAGCGTTAATCTTGTTAAAATGACATTAACGCCATAGCACCATAACACTGACAGCACTAATATATTCATATCAATATTCTATAGAAAGGCACACTGTTGTGATTCTGTCATAATTATAGATCCCTGGAAAAAAAAATAAAAGGTATAAATATATAGAGTTGCAAGCGGTTTTCCTAAATCCTGGTTGCATCATCCACGTCACAGGCTGGGGCGTCACATAACAGCCACCCATCAGCTTGCAATCAGTCAGGAATCTGTCACACATCCACCTCAGCCTTTTCTTCCTATTTCTCTTTCTTCAGCCTGGTTTCCTGGCAGTCACCTTCCCACTGAGTGATTTATAGGTTAGTGTAACGTGGTCTAACAAATAAAAAAGCATTCCCTGATAAAATATCAGGTATTGCACTGAAGATGGGTGAAAAAGCTGCCAGTGTTCAAAGAAAAACTTTGAAAGACCTTCACAACTATTGCTGTCTGACTCCTGGCTCAAGACCTTTACACAGTACTTTAAAACAGATAGCTTAGAATAATTCCCAATCAAATTCTTAATTTTTGCTTGCTTTTAGTATACTGCACAGCAATCTGTGTGGTGGCTCAGATAAAGAGATGTGGATATGGTACCAGTGATGCTGGCAGTAGAGCTGCGACATCTGGCTGTGATGACACCGTCTTTGCCCTGCAGACTATCTTGCCCCACCTCCACCACCTGAGTCTGCAGCAGAGAAGCACTCCACTTCACTGTGTACTTAGGACCAACAGGAACCAGGGTGTTGATGTCAGGGGGACCCCTGGTGAACAAATACATTGCAAACATTTACAACAAGGGACTCGGGGTCTCAGCAGGACACAACAGCTATGGTGTAACTGCAGCTTATCCAGGAAATGTTTTTCTTATCTAGATTCACTGACACTTTACTAACATATGTAAAGATGGTTATTAACTCAATAAGTCAACCGAGGGGTTGTGTTGGAAGTATATCTACGTATGCAGGTAAACAGACTGGTACCAATACATACATTATTTCCACTCAACCCTGCACTAAAACCACTTTCTACTGCAAATCTCATTCACCCAGTCACAAGCCTTCTCATAAAGCGCGTTTATCGATGCCTAAGGACTATTGCACACACAGTCCTACACCAATTGATGTATCAGGGCAAATTCCATATTTAGTATCTTAAATACACTTTGGCCAAAAAGTATTTGTCCCTGTGGCAGCAGAGCCAAAGCAGAATACATGTCCAGTTTCCCCTGGTAAATAATAAATAAATAAATGAATAATAATAATAAGGAGATAAAACCAATAATAACACCAATATTTTTAGTTGACATGGGTTTCTTTTAGTACCTGTTCAAGCTCTGAGAACCCTACGAGAGGAACCTGTATAATATCCCAAATAATAACAGCTGGGTAATTGCAAATTCACTCCAACCATTCAGTTAATTTTAATTGAATTCTATTTTATTCATATAGTGCCAATTCACAACACCAATCACCGCAAGATGACTTTGGTTACTATACGTATAGCACCAGTCAGGATATCCAGTAACACCTAGGAGTAAAGTTTGGGATGAAAGAGGTTTGGTACTTACTTCAGGTTCACATTGGTACAAATGAGGGTGTCGTTGATGAGAAAGACCTTCCGCTCCTTTGACTTGATAACTTGACCTTTATCCCCAAAAACTATCTCAGTAAGAAGTTCACAATGAATCAGCTGCCTCTGTTCTGAGTTCAGCAGCTAAAAACAATGCAGGTCACTGATTACAAAATATTCTTACATGATGTTTGAAACTACAGAAATCAAGAAATGTCTTCACTGAAATCAAGTTTCAGAGTAGTTTTATCCCAGGTAAGATTCATGTCACAAGCTAAGAGCTGACAAAGTAAATCTTCATATCTACAGACAGTTTGGCAGGGTGCTGATTAGCTGAAGATATCAAATTCCTTGAGAAACAAATTTTCTCATTGATTTTATCCCATTGGTTACTGAGCAGACTGGTGTTAAATTCAGCTTGAATAGAGAACTTTGGTGATCTTCCGTCAGCTGCCCAGAGGTACCATGAGCAATACAAATTAATTTAGCTGAACACACGCTGGAGGATGAACCCACCCAACCATGTACTTTCACCGTCCAGCTAGAAAAATGAAAGAGGACTGAAAAATCAAACATCTATGCAAATTCATGCTGGGTAATGCAAATAATGTCTATCAGATGAGATTCTCCCACAGACTGTGGATTCTCCTTACACCATTTTCAAAAATGTAAGAGAAGCTTGTTCTTTGCATCGTTACAAGTGGAGCTTTGCTTTTAAAGATTGATTGGACAAAGGAAAGTGAATGACTTTCTGGTGACTTCTGAATATATGTGGTCATGCCATTATCTCAAATTTACCCACAAGTTTCATGAACAGCTTATGTTTGCATAAATAAATGCATAGTTGTCACCTTGTTGAGATTGCGTTCCCCAGTGCTGCGAGCTAAGTGCTGGATCTCAGCCTCCTGGTCAGCCAGACGTTTCTGCTCATTGAGTTTCTCGGCCAGGGTCTCAAGCTCAGTCAGAGCCAGCTGCAGGGGCAGCCGGTCACTGTGGGACCTTGGAGTGTTCTTCAACATGTCCTGATGCGACACAGCAGAGACTGTTCATATAACATATCTCATGGTGAAAGAGAATTTAATAATCCATAGAGAGAACTCATTCTAAAGACAGAAAATATAGAAAACCTTTCACTTGACAATAGTATTTTACCAAATACAACCTTACATTTAACTAGATAAGTGAGTGGGTTAAAAAAGGCAAGATTAAATATTATTTAATCATTTAAAGTCTGCCCATTCTCTTGAGTCCTTATTTTATTTTTGGACTAGAGCAGAATGACTGACAGACAAATAGTCTTTGTTCGTCTTATATCACGTTTAGTGCAGCCCCTCAGTTCATCCTCTCTCTGAACCAAGGGTTTGTAACCAGAGATGGGCGTTACTGTAATCCGATTACTTTTTTCAAGTAACGAGTAAAGTAAGGGATTACTAGTGCAAAAACGGTAATTAGATTACCGTTACTTTCCCGTAGGAACGCTGCATTACTGCGTTACTAAAACCGTGATTTTTTTGCGAGAATGTCTCATGACAGTGACGTAAGCGAGTGCGACGTTCGTGACAACAGCTGTGTGCAGATCAACAATGGATAATATATCGAGTGCGGAGAGAGTATGAGCGTGCAGCGTTTAAAGCGTGGAAGTACTGACCTTACTTTGAGTTTGATTCCGTAAAAAGTGACAAAAACATTAGTGTCCATTGTGCGTGGGAAGAAAACTTCTTTTTACAGCGAAGAAAACCCCTAAACTTCCAAGCAAGCACCGAGTGCGCTACGACGTAATGTGAAATTTACAGAGAAACTCACGGATTCTTCAACTGACCGCTGTGGCACAGCTGCACCAGGGCAAACCTCCGCCTGCCCCACTCCTGCTTTACAGGTGAAAATAGAGCAACAGGACCGCTGAGTCTTTGATTTTATTTATTTTCTGCTGTGTTTTACTTGCATCTATTTGAAAGAGTGTAAACACAAAAAAAATATTTTATGTGCTGGAATGTGCAGAAAATAGATTTAAATTTTAAACAAATTTCTTCCAGTCAGAGAATGTTGCATATAGTTAAATTTTTGCTTGATGCATAAAGTTAAAAGATTTAAAATAATAAAACAAGTTTTAAAAAGAGACGTTTCCATTTGATTACATTTTATATGATGGATTATGGAAAAAGTAGAATTGGGCTGAAAGATCTATTTCTTTATCACCTATTCAGGTTGTAAATCATGTTTTTAAAAAGTAACTAAGTAACTAAGTAATTAATTACTTTTGAAAATAAGTAATCAGTAAGGTAATGGGATTACTTTTTGGGGGAAGTAATCAGTAATTAGTTACTGATTACTTTTTTCAAGTAACTTGACCAACACTGTTTGTAACACTTCCTCCTTGAAGCCATTGTTTTTTAAAGTTACCCCGATTTTAATTAAAAGTACTCAAGAAACTGAATTGTCATTTAAAGACCTGAATTAAATTGTAAAAATTAATAAAAGTCTTATTTTGGGTAACGTGACAAAGATGTGTAATTCCTCTGATTTTCCAAGAGGTGAAGTTTAATGGGGGTTTTTTGGTTGATTGTCTGGGTTATTCCAAATAGGAGAGTGAGGAGATGAGGCTGTGGAGTTGGTAATATTTCCCACCAGGCTGACAGAGATGACTCTATGGATATGCTGTGAAAGGTTTGTCTGATGAAAGGGAGATTCAATAAAAGTATGTCTCGGCATAATGCTTGATCAGTTTGCAACCAGAAAGATTCGGATTGACGATTAAACCATTTAATAAGATATTTTAGCTGATTAGCTAAATAATATAATTCTATATTTGCTGCTTCTAGACCTCCTTGAGATTTTTGTTTTTGCACAATTTGATGTGGGGAGTTTTATTTTTCCAACAAAATTTTGACAGAGATGACTTAATAGATTTGAACAAGGAGGTTTTAGGAGATACAGGGATCACTGACAATACATAATAGATTTTTGGAAGGACTGACATTTTAACTGTTGCTATCCTTCCACTAAGTGATATAGGTAGGTTGATCCAGCGGTTTAAATCCTCTGGGATAAATTTAAACAAGGGAGTGAAATTCATCATTCATTCTGTCAGCTTGGAGGAAAATTTAATACCTAAATATCTAATATTGTCTGTTTGAAGGTGATGGGGCGAAACAAGATCTGCCACATCCTCCTCATCCGTACAGAGTGGTAAAATAGTGGATTTCGACCAGTTTATAGGGGAGCTGGAGACTTTTTAGAACAACAATTGTTGCATTGTTACCCATTTAGCTGTTACTGTCACTTATATTCACAAACAATAGGCTAACTTTTTTATGTCATGCAGATTAACTGTGTACTGATGTGTACTCTAACTGAGTGTAATATTAAATATTCATGCAATTCGTTTCACTTTTTTGAATGGTGTTTTGAAAAACCAGCTTTCTGGTACAGTACTACTTGCTGAATGCACAGTGCGCTGGAGCAGACAGTGGCGAGAACTGCCTTTCACTTCCTTTCATCAGAAAGTTTCAGTGTAACGTTTTCGGCCTTACAGTATTCCAGAAGAGTCGGTAAGTTTCAGTATGAATTGACATGCACACTTGACCACACACCTTTTCTAAAAGATCAGCATTTCCTATTTAGCATGCAAGTCATCTGTTTAAACTGTATTTCATCAACTGGTTGCTTCGCTTGCCTTGTAAGATTTGGATAAATAAATAATAACTGTAACCTGAACCTTCAGCATGCGTTCCATGGTCATGACCCACGAGTGCAGAGGATGAGACATGCTAACAAGGGATCAGAGTGATGCAGTCACTGGGGTGTCATCAGTCACTCACCTGTAGCAGCAGAATGAATTGTGGGAAGCGCTGAATAGGTTTGACCATCAAGCCATATAGGGTGATTCTGTCTGGGCTCGATGCCTGCTTCCTCTAAAGGTCGAAAGAAAAGAGGGTTTTTTCCACTGAGCTTAAAATAGGAAGTGCTTCATGTTTCAAAACAAAGTATTGTATTTTCCAAGATCACTTGATCACTTGAGGTAAATGGTTGTAACTAACAGTTAGAGATCCTACAACCACTTGATTGTGGTCCACATGGAATATTGTCCTATGCCTGTATGTAGCATGCTGGGAAGTATGGGGAGGATTTCCTCGTCTTCCACGGTTGCTGTACAACACTACAGAGCTGAGTCATTTTCAAATATGTATTAACTCTTGATATTGAAAGTCTGCTGCTGATCTCAGTGGCTGATTCACAGTTTCCCCCTTCCTTATTCGGAGATTTCCAGGTGTGGGTAAAAGAACCACAGATGATGTTCCTCAGGAAAGCAGAAAAAGTTGATCATCAAAGCAGACTGTTTCTTAGGCATATAGAGGATTCTCTTCTCTCAAATTGACTGCATTTTGTGCTGCTGCATTTTAAAATGATTTCATATTAAATATTGAAGTTAAATAGCACAGGTGGCCAAACAGTGGCTCTGGCACATTATACTGTTTGTATTGTTTGTCTGAAAAGAAAGAGAATAATGTGCATATGTGTTTCAATAAAGATGTCATGGTATTCATGCAGATGCTGTAGTTGTATGTTTCAGTTGAAGTTCATAAGTGTTCTATAGTCTGTAACACTGACAACACTATTAAATAACTACAGATTATATGTTCGGGAATTTTACTTCTATGTATTCTTCTTTCTTTCAGTGTGGCATAGTGGTGAAGTGTCTAGCACTGTTACTTCACAGTAAGGTCCTGAGTATATATATTATACACACACATATGCAAATATATGCAAAACAAGAGAAAGGCATTCAATAGAAAAGGCAAACATTAGAGGACAGGTTCCAAAGTGTTTGGAAGTAGTGCAAGAGGACTTGGACTGAGTAAAGTCTGTGTGTGAGTGTGGCCTGAGTGATGAGGGTTACTCCAACCATGGCTCAGACTGGTTGGTCAGTGGGCAGGATTGGGGTCACCTGTGAGTGCCCTAGATTTCCTGAGACAGAAGGAGCTGGTGATGGCCTCGGCAGAGGGCAGCCACTGATTTTTTGGTTACCCCTCCTGTTCTCAGTAGTGGCCTTTGCATATCAGACACCCAAGCAGTAAGGGAGCATGCTCTCCACTGAGGAGCAGTCAAAGGCAAGCTGCAGCTTCTGGTCCAGGTTGTTTTTCATGTTTTTCATGTTTTTCATGTCCGTGTGCGCAGCCATCTTGGAATGAGTAGTTCCTTTCCCATTTATTATTTATCTGCACATTTTCCTTTTTTCACTTCCTTTATTATTTTTGCCATTTGGCCATTCTTCTTTCCAGAGTTTTGTCATATCCCATATGCCCTGCCATGGGGTTATAATGAGCTGTCTTGAAAATCATTTCCAGGTGGCTCTTAGTCACTAACAACGAGGTGTGTTCCTCCTCTGTACGAGTGTCACGACTCACTCGATAAAGCCTATCATTTAACAATACAAAGTGCGGTCCGCGCATCATCAGGGCGCGCTGAGTGACCATTAATTTCTATCACTTGGTCAAAGGTTGAGTGTAGAGTGTCATCACAAGACTAGTCCAGTGGAAAATCTTCCGTGGGGTGAATCGCAACCAATCGGTTCCCAGAATTAGGGGATGCGACAGGTGCGAGCAAACTGCTTCCTTTACTCTATGCATGTTGGCCTTGTATTCCAATAGCAGCAGCACAAGTGGGGTAATTGTGAATATCCCCATGAACACATCTAACCTCCACCCACTCTGCCTCCAACAATGCCACGGGGAGAACCAGGGTCTGCATGACACCTTACCAGAATGTGGTATGTCCCTCCAGGACCGTGGCAGGGTGCTGGAGCCCCGGCAACGGTTCAAATATTAAAACTATGCAAGTATTTTTTAAAATGTCAATGGATGAAATGAATATTGGGTTCCACTTCTGGAAGTGGGCGGTCATGGTCTTCAGCTACCTGCTTTCAACGTAGAAAGAAGGGGAAATTGCTGCTGGCTTGTAAGGGAGCCTGTCTTCTTGCCAAAAGGCTGGAACAGTGCTGAGAGTAAGAGGCTTCAGGTGCTCACAGCTCAAACTTTACACTTCTAAGTTCATAAAAATCTCATAACCTTATAAACCATGTATTCTCAGGATAAGGGAACTTTAACAAAACATTAGAATTTCCATAATTCCTCATATCAGCACAGCCTGTTCTGATATTATACTCACTCATAGCTGATTCCCCTCCAAGTCACATTTTAGCTATTCCTGTAGCACTTTATTCATCTGTCTCACTCTCATGGCCAATTCATGATCACCAGTTAACCTTAAGTCTATGTCTTTGCACTGTGGAAGGAAATGGGAATACCTGGCAAAAGCCCACACAGGCACATGGAGAACCTTCAAACTCCTCACAGAAGGGCCTCATCTCGAATTCAAACCAGGAAACATTTAGCTGCAAGGTGACAAATGCACCAACCATCCACCACCATGCCACCCTTTTCACTTTACAGCTTTTCACATTATTTTCATTTAAACTGCACTTTTAAAAAGGTCACACTTGTTTATCATTTGGTATAGTTAGATTTTAAATCCAGTTAACCATCCTACTCTTCTTAGTTCTCCCCTGAAGGGAGGGAACATGTAATCGGTTCCGTTTGTCATTTGTCACATTTGACAATGTGGTGTAAATGTGCAGTGTGAGCACCTTAAGAAAGTCCAAGAAAGCAGGTTTTGACAAGCAGGCCTTCTTGATAAGGGCCATGGCGCTGGTGAAGTTATTGATGTAGTCACTATACACATTCAGAACCATGGACTTTGAAAACTGTGAAGGAAACATTGTGACATAAGGACTCTGCTTCTCCACAATATTTGTATGATAAGATTCACAGTAATTCAACAGGTGGAACTACAAAGCAAATAAATGGTTGACGAGTCACAATTTTCAGTCAAACAATTAGCCATCATAGGTTATTCTGACTGCCCTCTGAAACACGGAGCTCCCACTCTAACAGACTGACTCACTGTGGAGCTAAACCAGGGTCAAAAGTTTTATTCATCTGAAAAGGTTATTTGAAAATGACTGTTCTTATTTATAAAGTGCTCTAAAAACCCGAACATTACGGCTAATGGGTGGATTTTCCCCATTTGAGTGCAGTTAGCCAAACAGCCACTTACTGCTAAAGAGTCAGACAGTGAAAGTGGACAGCATAGCCTCAGTTTCTTAACATAAAACTCACTGCTGCAGCCAGGGACAGCATAAGAGTGATCCCCTTAAACTGACTTTTAGTTTTAGTGTCACAGCTGTCATGGTCCTGGTCTGTGACCCAGTGTTTCTATGTTCCTTAGGCTTTATCTGGCATTGTTTAGGTTCCTAGTTTAATCACTGGTATTTCTGGTTCTCTTAGTTTTCTCCTTGTGTTATATTTACTTTTTTGTGTGTAGTTGTATGTTACTGTGCCTCCCCTGTGTTCCATGTTTCTCATTTAGTCATCCTTGTCTTCATGTTCGTTTATCTGCTATGTCCGTGTTAGGTCTTCCTTTTCTGTCTCCCTAGTCGGCTATTTTCTCATGTCTGTTTCTCCCCTGGTCCCAGTGTCAAGCCTGTGTGTCTTAGTCTGTGTCTCAGTGTGTTTCCTGTTTTATTTTGACAGTCTATCATCTTGTGTTCATTATGTTCAATTTTTCTAAGTTTACAGCAGTTAAGCTGCATCCTTTCATTCATCACTTTGTGTTACACGTCCAACCTCTGCCTGTCACACAGTGCTAACCATGACAACAGGAGATGTCAGTCATTAGTCTACATTCTGCCCCTCCCTTTTGATACACGCTCACAACACAAAATCAGGGAAACTGAAAAAAGGGTCTGAAACTGGATGAGATGAAATGAGATTTGAAACAAAGAAAAGTGAATTTAAAGCTAAAAATAAATTGGAAAAAAATACTTGCATTAAAACGAATAGTTTATTTAAAATAAAACTGTTCATGTTTTTTTCACTTTCTTTTAAAACATGAAAACGTAGAATTTCACTTTCAAATAACTTTTTCAAATTAATTAAACTTTTGACCACAATCTTGCTCCATAAATGCCTTCACCTTCTATATTTCAGTATGTCTGTCAGGCAGAGAGGCATCTATCAGATAATAATATTATGTCACTAAAATCAGGAAACAGTACAGCCATGATGGTCTGACAACCCCTATGCCTAATACATCACTGAGACTTCAGCTTTACAAAAACGATGTTATGAGCAGGTTGTGTGGAGTTTAAATGACTTGAAAGAGACTTCAGTAGTGTGATGATGGACACTTCACTTAAAGGTGAAGGATGACAGAAATTAAAAAGAGAAATTAGGAAGAAAATGTCAACTGACCGAAGCCACAAACAAGTCTCCTATCTTCTCACTTTGATCCCACTCGGCCACGCGGGATGCAAGGGCAATCTGGAACATGCAGTGACACTGATAGATCTCGTGCAGGCGGTGAAAGATCTGACGCACCTTCTTTGGGTTTAAAATCACAGACTGTGTCTCCAGCAAAGGCTTCTGGTACTCCTGAAGGACAAAGACAGACCAGTCTGGTACACTGCATATCTGTGGTTATGGTTCTGTTAGGTTACCCAAACAGTGCTTAAACTGTATACTTTGCATTTCGATATCCGTGATGAATTCATCTGCTAAATAATGACCCACAATGTTAACTCAATATTAGAAATTGGGATGTCATATTTCTGATGGCTGAAGTTTTTTCTGCTTAAGTATAAAGTAATTCAAGTTTTAGAGTGAGTTCCCCAAAGTGCTCAGATGAACACTGAACATTTATAATTAACCTTTATATTAAAATGCAAAATTTGAATATAATATAAAAACTGTAAAATTCGTGAGTGAGTTCCACACTGACAGCACCTGAAGAGAAACGTGTCTCACCTGAAGGATTCGTTTGAGAGAGTCCAAGTAGCTGCTCTCACTTTGCACAATGGATCTGAGGATGAGACGTCTGACAACCTGAACGAAGCACCAATAAGTGAAATGGTTCCAGCAAACCAATGACCGTAAATATAAACAACTAAATAAAAACATGCGCAAACAGATTTTTTTAGAAACAGTTTCAGTTTTAGAAAAGTTGTAGATGATGAGTCAAGATGAATGCAGAAATATGGAACAACAGAGAGGACAAAATTTACTAAACTTCAGCCACAGTTGTTTGATATTTATTTGAAGTAGTTCATGTTAAATTATTTGTTTTAAACATCCTAGAAAACATGATCATGTTAAGAATGCTTAAATAACTTTGACCTTGCAGTAAGTGTAGGTGGCTGTGGCTCAGTAGCATAGAGTAGTTAGTAACTATATCCCAAGCTGCCTCAATACACTATTGCAATGTCCTTGGGCAAGCGACAGTTACTGATGCATCAATCAGTAACTGTGCAACTGTGTGTGTGTGAAAACTAGAAAACTATGAATGTGACCTGTAGTAAAAAAAAACACTTTAAGTGCTCAGTTAGAGCAGAAAAGTGCCGTACAGTTACCAGTCCATACACAAATCTCCATTAGGTTAGGGTCACAGTTGTGAAATCAGGTCTTTTTCAAAGTCTTTTTGAGGATAATCATCTGTTGTTGATAGAATAATAACGTTTTACAGTAAGTAGCTACCACAAGTTCACTACTTGGCATGAATTCCTTTTATGTGTTGAATATGTCATGGAATAACACAGAAACTGCCGTTCAGTCGATTGTCCAATTACTTTTCATCTACTAAGTAACTGAATATTAAAATACTGGCCACTTCTCAGCCTCCAACTAAACACATGTATGACACATCTATGATACCTACCATGCCTTATTATTTCATTCATACGATTAGCAGAAAACTTATTGTGACCTTAAGATCGAGGTCATTGACATTCAAACTCGCCTGAGATTTTTAGTAGATACACCTATGGTATTAATTTGGAGCTCCTACGTCGTCTTGATCTCAAACTATCACATTCACAAACTCAGATGTCCTTGCTGCCTGACCACCCACCTGGCAGGGTGACGACTAAAGGATGAGGACTAAATTACTAGACCCCTATGAAGTTTGTGTTTAAAGAGAGCAAGGGATTTTCAACATAGCATTTCTAAATCTACTAGAAAAAAATGTTTTTTTGCAATCAATAACAATTATTTTAGAAAAAAAAATCAGCAGGGCTTGAGCTGTCACCTGAGAAAGGCTCATGGCAAAAACAAAAGAACTCTGCTTAGACTTGAGAAAAACAATTGTTGATGCTCACAAAGCAGGAGATGGATATACAAAGTCATCTCAGCGTCTCCAAGTGTGAAGTATCAAAAATGTCAAAGATAGCCCTACAGTACAGAACAAGCCTGGCAGAGGTAGGAAGCGAAAGACTTCAAAGACTCTGGGAAGAAAACTAGTGAGAGATGTGTCCAAAGACCCCTGAACAGTGAGGTGTATTGTTACAGAAGAAAATTCTGCATAAACATGGGCTGCATGATTTTAGACCAAGAAAAATGCCACTTCTGCAGAAGAGACACTGTCAAGCCAGACTCAAGTATGCCAAGGAAAACCTGGAGAAAGATTAAGCATACTGGAAGTGCATCCTTTAGTCAGATAAGACAGAACTAGAGCTATTTGGCCACAAAGATGCTGCTTATGTTTGGGGAAAGATGAAGCACAGCGATGGGTATTTGTGGAGATGCTTTAGTGCATCTGGACATGAATCTCATCAAGGTGAAAGGAATCATGAAGAAAGAAGGATATGTGAAGATTTTGAGAGAAAACATCAACCAGTCAGCAGCAAAACTGGGTCTGTGTCATCGCTTTGTCTTCCAAGTTGTTTTAGGTTGGTGTCATGGACAGCAGCCTAAAACATACATCACTCCTGGTGAAGAAATGCCCCTACACAATACACAGTAATTTTCCCCAAAAAATCCTTGTTGTGTTTTAATTCTGTCCTCAGCTGTAGACAATAGTCAGCCACCATAAGATCAAATACAGAGTTCATGTGAAAGACAGAAAACAGTAACAATGTTCCTAAGTGGGTGATTTTAGGTTGTGTTCATTCAACTAATAAAGTGATCAATATGTGGAGAACTGACATCAGAGCATCACAGGAAAATCCAATTTCACCAGTGCAGCCTTTAATAAGTCAGCAGAAATAGAGCGCCCCTCGATACAGATTAGTGAACATATGCTCACATGCACACCTGCTGACTGCTGAGTCCCTCTGGCATGGGGCAGAGTTGTGGTGGAGGGTGTTTTACCTCACACAAAGACACATCCATGTAACCGGCATCATCTTTTCCATCACCTGCAAAATCAAACAACCAGAGAGTGTTTGCATCACAAGTCATTTACTGACTTTCCTGGCTCATTTATTAACTATTGTCTTCTTTTCCATCACTATAACTGAATATTTTATTCATATAAAGAGCATTTTATTATTATAAATCTCACACACTTACATACACACATGTGTAGTCATTTTTTTAAATTCCCCCCTCGCCCCTGCGGGCGGTCTTTATCCTTCAAACTCGGATCTTTAACGAGAGGCCTGGAAGCTGGAGGGTCCTGCTCAGTATCTTAGCTGTTCCTAGGACTGCACTCTGGACAGACATCTCAGATGTTGTTCCTGGGATCTGCTGGAGCCACTTGCACTTGGTCACTGCACTCCAATTACCACTGGGACCACTGTTGCCTTCATCCTCCACATCTTAAGTTCTTCTCTCAGTCCTTGGTACCTCTCCAGCTTTTCATGTTCCTCCGTTCTGATGTTGCTAGCACTTGGTATGCCGGCCACTAGCCCTGCCTGCTAGCATCTTGCACCCTGCTGTTATGTGCTGGATTGTCTCAGGAGCATCTTTACACAGCCTGCACCTGGGGTCTTGCCTGGTGTGATAGACCCCAGCCTCTATGGATCTTGTGCTCAGTGCTTGTTCCTGTGCTGCCATGATTAGTGCCTCTATGCTGTCTTTCAGTCTAGCTTTGTTCAGCCACTGGTAGGATTTCTGGATGTCAGCCACCTCCTGCCAGGGGTACATACCATGCAGTGGCCTCTTCTTCCATAATGGTTCCATGTGGTATTGAGGCAGGATTTTTGCCGGCAATTTGATGGGAGCGGTTCCTTCTGGGGATCAGAACTGTCCAACCTTCAGTAAGCCATTCCGGGTGTCTCTCACCTATCAGCACCTGGTTCGTTGGTGCTGTCAGAGGCTCATGGAGTGCAGTCAGTTTCTTGTCTGGCTTCAGCTATCTCTTTCCCACTCATATCTGAGATAGGGTACATTAGCATGGGGGGTCTAGCCTAGGAATCCCTACCGGATGCAGAAGCCCTGGTTGGGAATTGAACCCCAGACATGAATTTCCAAAGACGTGTAATTATAATTTTTATTATTTTATATGCTAAATGTTAAAAAGAATGTTGACAGGTTTCTGCCGTACCCTGTACAAAAGTAGAAATAGTAATGGTGACATCAGCTGTTTTTTTAACTATTGTTTGCACCCTCGGTTTGGCACCCTTGGTGCTGGATCCAAAGTGACTGGTAATGGTCTGGCTGTGACAGAGGACGTTTGCACATAAGGTAGCAAGTTATCAGTTACAAGGTAGCTACGCTCTAAATCATGAATCAGGCCCATTATTTACAAAATGAACATCATAGACTTGAATCTTGGAAAACTTCAAACTCGCAACTCAGGCCATAAACCTTTTAAAGAACGTTATAATTTTCATTTTTAATTATTAATGAATTATTTAAGGATTAATCCCAGCTCCAATTCTGTACCTGTAGAGTCTTTTCTCTGTAGGAATGACACTTTGCGAATCATTGCTAACTTTCTCCTTCCTAAACCCTCCTTGGTACCGTTCCTTGCTGCTTTCATCAATTACTGAACCTGCAATGCAAGAACAGATGTGTAACCATGGTTACTTCAAATTCCAATCTGAAAAAATGAAACCACTTGTATTGTATCAAAATACTATTGGGCTTTATTTCATTTCTGGCAAAAGCAAAATAAAACCATATCTATCTGAAGTCATTTAAGATTATCTGATTAACAGTCAGAGTAAAAAGTAGTTTGTTCAAAGATGGAAGAGACAAACAGCTGAAGTGACTAGCACTACCTTAGTGTCACAGGTCTGTCTGATGTGGGCAAAAAGAGGCGTACTGATACACAAAGCCAGCTCTCTCCTGGTGACAGCACAAAGGTCTTTGAGCCCCGGCACATCTGCAGGCAGCTGACAGTCGAACATCAGGAGGCAGAAACACAGCATTAGTTTAACTTTGACACGCCTGACAACTCATATCAATAAACACAACACAATACGACAAGAAGTTCGGTTAAAGACACATGTTAGTAGGGTTCCCACATACCTGGGAAATGAACCACTGCCTAGGTCTTTGTTAAATAAACTTAACAATATTGATGTTTTTGCAAAGTTTTATACACATCTGATCAATATTTCTACACATACAGTAGTTGTAGTCATTTATTTGGGATTTTCTTTAATATTAGAAGCCACATTCAGACAGTCGATGGATCACACACACAGTGATGATGCATCATTTTGTATGTTTTCAACACTTTGTTTTAGGGATCAAATCACAAACCTTCCATTTGGCAGATAAATGACTGTGGTTCATGTGGGAAACTGTTAAATCTAACTAAATAAAAGTGACTTTAATGTGAGGGTAGGGGGCCATCACTCTAAAGAAACACATTCACAATGAAGGAAATGTATGTGAAACTGAGGTCTAAACTTGGCTTGGCAAGAAACTACAGACACACATGAACTTGAACATCTTAAAACATGGACTGACAAATCTAATAAAAAAGCATAACATTAAGATTTATGGTTGCATGTTTTCTCTAAGAGAAAGTTAATCAAAATATCTGTCTCTAGCAATTGTTCATACTTCCTTTGTATATAGTTTTAAGACACCTACCTTCTGTGCACACAAACCACTTTATTTATCCAAAGTAAAGAGATTCCGTGTTGTGTTGACCCAGCTGATGAACTCCTTATTCAATATTCCGAACTTTACAAATTCTCCCCACTAACCAAGTCAAATTACTCAAGTTACATTTTACCCTTTTCAAAAGACTGAGCTGAGCTGAGCGGCGAAAGTCCAACAGCAAGTACAGCACATGGTGACAAAAGCAGAAGACAGAAGTGCTGACATGGTGAGGGACTGCCAGAAATAAATCACTTCCTCTTTTCATCATTCTCGGGTTGATTCACACAGAAGTTTAAAACAGATGTGGTTATTCCTTAGCAAAGTGATGTTGGGGCTGAAAAACTATGAATTGTTTAAAGCTAATCCTGA
Organism: Pelmatolapia mariae; assembly: GCF_036321145.2. Lineage (NCBI taxonomy): Eukaryota > Metazoa > Chordata > Actinopteri > Cichliformes > Cichlidae > Pelmatolapia > Pelmatolapia mariae. The sequence goes on from NC_086244.1 coordinate 42,388,352, forward strand.
CACTGCTGGACTTTTTCCACAAAGGTTGAATCTGCCTATAATGACAAAATTAAAGAGAATTATGACCAACTCTGCAGTTTCTCTCTTTCAGTTCATCATTTTGCACTTGTGAAATTTTCTTAACTCCAACCACAATAAAACATGAATGCTGTTTTTACAGCGCCTTCTGTGATCCAAAATATATTAAATCTACTTTATTTCTTTAGTGAAGACTTTTTAAATGATTTCACATGCGGTTTTCAGAGTAAGCATATTGATAGTTTTTTTGTAATGACTTATCTTGCTGCTGCTGTGGGTTGGAGGAGCAGCCTCACAGTCACACGGGTCATCGTAACGCTCAAACTCACTGCAGCTCCAGCTTTTGGAGCCGAGATGATCGGGTCTCTGAATATCCTCAAAAGTCATCCACACCTGGATACAACATACTGTCGAGGTTGTAAAAAAGAGCAAGCAACTGATGTGTTTTTCTCTCTCTATTCTTCTTCTTAAATTCATATTGTTAACTTTGTTTTGGAGTTGACCAATCAACCGTTAAACCTGTTATGTGGGGTCTATCACCAAATCTGACTTTTTTTAACTTGAAAATATTGCTAAAGATGCCTTTTCTCTCTTTGAGCAACACAAAGGACTTAATGTATGTTTTTATATCTAGCAGTCTTGATCAGTGTAATAATCTGCTCTCTAATATAAAAATATAACAATAAAATAAAATTAAAAAATTATTACATCAGCTACAGCTGATGCAGAACCCTGCCAGACTGCTTACTGGGATCAGAAGGAGAGAATATATTGCACCAGTTCTCTAGTCTGTAGGCTCCAGTAAATACATTTTGCTCACATCTGAACCTGTTTGGCTCTAGCACAAATCTGCTCCACATTCCAACATAAAGAAGAAAAAGCCTTAGAGGCAGCTTTAAGCTTTTATCCTGAGCTTCTAGAACTGTCTGCTGGAGGCCCTGAGAGCAGCCAGAAGTGTTGAAATGTTTAAACAAACTTAAAACTTACTGCCTCAGCTTGGCTTTTGACTGGTTATGTGCATATTTGGTGAATATGCTAAAAATCTATTCAATTCAATTCAATTTTATTTATACAGCGCCAAATCACAACAACAGTCGCCTCAAGGCGCTTTATAATATAAGGAAGATCCTACTATAATACATTCTGAGAAAAAACCCCAACAACCATATGACCCCCTATGAGCAAGCACTTTGGCGACAGTGGGAAGGAAAAACTCCCTTTTAACAGGAAGAAACCTCCAGCAGAACCAGGCTCAGGGAGGGGCGGGGCCATCTGCTGTGATTGGTTGGGGTGAGAGAAGGAAGACAGGATAAAGACATGCTGTGGAAGAGAGACAGAGATTAATAACAAGTACGATTCAATGCAGAGAGGTCTATTAACACATGTTAATGTTTTACTACAATCTGTGAAATATTAACTGATTTTCTTTTTTCTTTTCTTCTACATACAAAAACAAATATTAAATAACTTTCCTGGTTCTTATTTAGCGCATTTGTACTCTGAGCACTCTACACAACTTGCCTAATTCACACATTTAAAGCACTTTTCTCTAGGTTGTTACTAAGTGCTTTCTGTCTAACACTCACATGCATTCATTCTGTTACCCAAGGATATTTGACATGCAGACTGGGATCAAACCACCAACCTTCTGGTTAGTAGGTGACCTGCTCCACCACCTGAGCTACAGCCACCCATTAACATTTGTTGGATGTAGCTGTGCTCTCATCAGCTGCTTGTTATGTCTGTGAGGTCCCAAAAACCTGTTGTAGAGTTGGAAAGTATGGATGTCTGCTGGGAGGTTGCAGAGAGCCATCTGGTGGACAAACTGCTGAACAATACACCATGGTTGGAGTTCTCCTTCATTTCTGTTCAATTCTATATTATCCATATAGCTCCAAATCACAACAACTGCCACCTCAAGACCCTTTATGTTATAAGGTAAAGACTCCACTATAATACAGAGAAAACACCAACAATCAGATGAAGGAGAAGAAGGAAAACTCTATTTTAACAGGAGGAAATCTCTGGCAGAACCAGCCTCAGGGAGGTACTGGTTGGAAGTGATGGGAGGAAGACAGGACAAAAGACACAGTGGAAGAGAGACAGAGACTAATAATAACTAATGATTAAATGCAGCATGGTATATAAACACATAGTGAGTAAAATGGGTTAGTGAAAAAAAAACACTCAGTGCATCATGGGAAGCCCCCAGCAGCCTAGGTCTAATGCAGCGTAAGTAAAGGAGGATTCCTGGAAAGCTGATCCAGCCCTTAAGACCAATCGTAAAAGTAGAGGGGTGTCTGAAAGCTGAAGGCTCTGCCTCCCATTCTACTTCTAAATACCCTATCACCACAAGTAATCCAGCAGTGTGAGAGCAAAGTTCTCTGTTGGGCTGATGCAGTACTAATAGGTCTTTATTATAAAATGGGGCCTGATCATTTGAGCACTCGCATGTAATAAGTAGGATTTTCTTGATTCAAATTAACAGGGAGCCAATGAAGACAAGCAAAATCTGCTCTCTCTTTCTAGTCCCTGTCAGGACTCTTGCTGCAGCATTTTGGATTAACTGAAGGCTTTTCAGGGAGTTTTTAAGACTTCCTGATAATAATGAATTACAGTAGTCCAGCCTGGAAGTAATGAATGCATGAACTAGTTTTTCAGCGTCACTCTGAGACAGGATATTTCTAATTTTAGAGATGTTGCACAAATGGAAGAAAGCAGTCTTACATATTTGTTTAATATAACAATAATAATAATAATAATAATAATAATAATAATACATTTTACTTGAAAGCGCCTTTCAAAACACTCAAGGTCACTGTACACAGTAGAATAAAAAGCAACATAAAAGCAAGCAGTTTACACAATCATAAAAGCACAAGACATAAACAAATTTAAAATAGCAGAGTGGAGAGGTTATGTGGGATAAGCTATTTTGAACAAGTGAGTTTTGAGTTGGGAATTAAAGAGAGAGAAGGAAGAGATGTTTCTTAAATCGGGAGGTCGGGAATTCCAGAGTCGTGGAGCAGAGCAGCTGAAAGCCCTGTAGGGTTGCCAACCGTCCCTTAAAAAACGGAATCGTCCCGTATTTAGAAACAAAAGTACACGTCCCGTATTGAGCTAAGAAGGGACGCACTTTGTCCCGTAATACAGTGAGAATCAAAAGTAAAAGTAAAAAGTAATAAATGTTAATGGAATTAACGCTTTGTTTGAAAACATAATTCCCAGCCCCTCTCCTGCTTTGTGACTGGGGATGGGTATCAAAAACCGGTTCTTGTTGAGAACCGGTTCCCACTGTTTCAATTCCTTGGAATTGTTTGCCATTTTTACAAACGATTCCCTTATCGATTCCAGTCGCCCCGAATGACGTCACCACGTTGCGGAGCGTCATTTACCTGGCAGGAAACATGGCGGCTCAAACGCTCAAAAGTTTGGTCATACTTTACGAGAACAGATGACAACAGGGCAACTTTCAATACTTGCAAAGTAGATATTTCATTTAAGGGAGGAAACACTACGAATATGCAAAAGCATTTGCTCACAAAAAACACGATGACCTTAAATGAATGTCGTGTTTTTAATTCCACTCCGGACTCGTGAATCTCAACCCAGCAGCAGCGGTAACGTTTGCACGTCCTCTCCCGTTAATGCGGCAGGTAAATAATCAACTAACAGTGCATATTATGTTAGCGCGATCTGCCTTATTACAAAACCTGCCATTACTGTGCATTTAGGTGACCATGATGAGAGAGACAGAGTCTGGTTGGCTCAGATGCTGGCAGTTCTCGCTGCAGTCTACCGGTAGCGTCTCCTTTCAGGCCAGAATGTCACCGAGCAGTGACTAAGTTTGTGGTCAAAGGCTTGCACCCATTTGCCACAGCAGATGCCCCCGATTTTCTGTAAGTGAATGTGTTTAATTGTAGGCAGGGACATTACTGGATATTCTTGTGTAATTGCTACAGAATAATTTATGTTATACTTTGTTATTGCAACAGAAGAATATTTATTTTATTGTTTTACATTTACAATTTTTTTTTCCCGGGGACCCTGTGACACCCCATTGAAGAGCCGTAGGCTGTGGATCTCTTAAGATCTCACTGTTGGGTTTGTAAGGCCATGTTACTCCTAAATTTCTATCTTGTTCAAAGAGAAGATATAAAACAAAGTTCTAAGCTAATCGACCTTAGTGTTCTCCTTTTTTAAAGAGAATCGATAAAGAATCGAATCGTTAAACAGAATCGAAAATGGAATCGGAATCGTGAAAATCTTATCAATACCCATCCCTATTTGTGACCAATGAGCTGACATCACACTTATGACAATTCGAGTATGACAATTCAGATTACCGCTTATCTCATTGGTCGAGGAAAGGTCGCTTACGGAGAAAATACCGGAAGACAACAGATGACCACAACAAGAAGCATGACCAACAGGGAAACAAACGCCGACACTGCGGTGCAAGTCTCGGACGACAGTACACCTAAAGCTGGGCAGACACTGCGCGATTTTCAAACTGTACGATTGACTCGCAGGGGTTAGAAGTTCATAGGTCACGATGCAGGGTCTCAAACTATACGGCCCGATGCTCTGATGCGACCTGAGTGCTCACACTGTGCGTCCATAAAATGAAGGTTATAACAGAAAATCTGTCGCTCACTCTCCCTCTCTGTCTTTCACTCACACAGACACACCACCACCATCAACTTTGCTAAATTGCTAATGAAAAACATTGATCAGGCAGCTGTGATTGAGCAGCAATGTAAATCCAACTATTTTCACGGTTGTTGTGGTCGTGATAATTTTGTGAGGCCACATCGAAAAGGCTCGGATGAGCTTTCCAAAGTTCTACAAGTTGTGCCTCCATCGCTTGTGTCCAGATCACACGCTGCACTGCTGTGCTGCTCCGTCTTTTTCACCGACGTTTACGTGTTTGCGCATGAGCAGTGTGAGCGGCTGCGGTGACACCCTCACGAGCGATTAATGAACGGGAGCTGGTCGAGGTGTTAATCGCTTCTCGTTACCCCACGTATACTACACGATGCACGATGAAGGCCAAAATCGGGCCGATCACCAAATCGGTCGCACGACTCAAAAATCGGCTCAAAATGGGCCAAAAATCGCACAGTGTAAGCCCAGCATTAGACCAGCAATGTTTGTTCCCCTCAGAGAAAGAAAAAAAGGCTGCAAAAGTACTGGGAGGAATGGGAAAAGGAAAACACCTGGCTGGAAAAGTGCACGATAACACCTATAAAGCGCACTGCACTGTGTGCCGGCGCACTTTTTCCATAGGCATGCTTCTAATGGTGGGCACATGAAGAACATGAGGGGCGTGAAAGCTCGGGGAACCCTTAACCAATTTTTTGTCCACCAGGCCACGGCAGAAGCAGATATGGTATGTAAACACTGGTTTGTTTTTTTTAAACCCTCTGGTTAAGGTTAATATGGGCATGTGCAGTGAATATCAGCGCTATGTGGCCAGAAGTGTGATAATATCATTTATTTTGTGTAATAAACAACTGCAAGGATAGATGATTAACACAAATAGGTGACTAATACATAAAATTAATACATAGATGATATAATGATGATGAGTTATGATGCGTAATCATGGGAACAAGCGGGTTTACAAACGGCAGCAGCTGATTAGCATTAGAAAAGCTGAAATAATACCTCAACTGAAGCCAATTGTACTAAATGCACTAAATGTGCACTGTTACAAGAATGTTTTTCAGAGTTATTTTAAAGAAAGATTTACTTATATTCTCAAAAGTTAAGCATGACAGGCTTCTGTTTAAGAAAGAGACCTGTTTTATTGTGTTAATGTTGTCATTTTGAGCTAAAAATAAATGGCTAAATGATCATTTGTTTCCCATGTGTTCATATCACAAAGAATATGCATCTACTTAAATCAAATTCAAGTCAAATGATTAAAAAAATAATTTCACACACACACAAAAAGAGCTACAAAATTCACCACACTGGGAAGGGTGAAGACAACTGGGTTGCCCGGCCCTGGCCACGAGGTGTCCCTTATTTATTTTTCAGGGAGTTGGCAACCCTAAAGCCCTGGTCCCCATGATGGCAAGACGGGAAAAAAAGGAAAAAGCTGAAAATTTAAATAGTTAAAAGTTGAATTGTGACTAGTTGGTTTTTGTATTATATGATTTATTTATTACATTTTATGTGGAGTGAATAAATAAAAGTATAAAAGTATATTTACGGTGGCCCCTAGAGACAAAGCACGTACAAACTCCAAAACACGTAAAAACACAACAGAAGTGCTCCAGGATGCTAGGGGGCAGTGTTGAGCTTTTGTTACCTAGTGGCTACACAAGCCAGGAAGTACCAACGACCGGATTTGGTGTGTGGTAGTAACAGGTAAATGAACATTTTTTTTTAATTATTTGAATATATATGAGTGCTTGTGTATAAATACACAAACAATACACATATGCTTTCAATTGTGTAATTTAAGTGATCTAGGTAGCTCTGTTTTGGAAGGTCAGTTAACGCTAGAAATGTGTTTTGGAGTTTGTACGTACTTTTGTCTCTAGGGGCCACCGTATATATTTATATATAAACATATATAAATAAAACCATGTTTTTTTAACATTAGTAATTCCTTTTGTGCATAATTTTATATTATTGTTAATAATAAATTAATTAAAGCAACAAAACAACCTGAAGAGCCGGTTGGGAGCCGAAAGAGCCGGCTCTTTTTAGGGAGCCGAGCCGAAAGAGCCGGTTCTCTAAAAAGAGCCGGAAATCCCATCACTAGGAACTTCACCTTATTCAGCTTTTTTCAGCTGGTCATTTTGCTTGTCCAATATTTCTGCTTAAGTTATTAATTTTCTGCTAAATTATAGTGTTTCATGTTTTAGTATTTGTGCCAAAATTAGTATTTCTGACAAGTTATGTTTCTGTTAAGTCAGAATATTTTTGTTAAGATGTTATGTTAATGCTCCATGTCAGAAATACATTGCAGAAAGCCTCTGTCTGTGTCTGTGTGTGCAAGGGGTGCAGCTGTACTGACAGGAAAAAGTGCACAGCCTGAGGAACCAGACAGAAGCAGCCTCTCTGACTGGTGGATTGAAATTGAGCAAATATAAACGCACAGATAAATTCCTTGCATGCGTCTTCAGCATTACTGGGTTTCTGCAGCTCCTGGTTTTCGTGTTTAATACATTCCAGCACACAAGCAATTAAACACTATGAACTGGTTCCACAATATTTGCAGTCACTTTATAATGGGTAAGTTGTAAAAAGGCAGTCACTGATCACCACTATTTATTTTGACAATAAATTGTATTTGAATAAAACTGTTTCCTGTAGCCTAAATATGTCTCTGTGCCTGAATAGAACTAAAGATTTTTCTCATAGGGTTAATAACATGTCTACCAACTATTTCACGTCCACATTACTGCTGAGAGTTACTCCAAAAACTTCCTTTAATGGCACTTCATCAGAATATTTATTTATTTGTTGACATGAAAATCAGTCAGTGTGTATTTTTAACACCTAAAATTCAATGTGATGCCATTATCCTGCCAGACAACATAAAAGTCTCCAAAAAGGTTAAGTATGGAACATGTTATAAATGGAAAATCTTATATTGCATTCTAAGCACAATAAATGTGAAATGGCAGGAAAGATCAGTGCTCTGTTGCAGTATGCAGAGTACACGTGTAAATTTTTCAGAGTACCAAAAAACACATTGCCTTTGCAGACTGATGATCAAACACAGAGATAGAGGTCGCAGAAACATTACAAATACCTGAACGTTGCTATCTTATGTCATTCAGTCACCTAAAGGTAGTAAGTTTGACCTTCGGAGGGTCATCGTGACTAGGTCTGCATGCCTACTGTAAATGTACCGATTTCCAGTCATGTGACTGGCTGATTAGATATTTGTCTTAATGAGCAGTTGAGCAGCTGTACCTAAGTTACCTGATTTTAGTCATTAGGCCTTTTAAAAAGTATTACTGCCATTTGTGTCTTAATATTTCTAGTAACACTACTTTAACTGCAGTGAGCACGTGAGACATCCCTTTTTATGGAAAAGGGAGGAAAAGTCATATTTATTATTATTCACATATTACACAGACTGTGCTGACTGAACAGGCTCAGGCTGAAGCAGTGCAGTTCCTGGCCTATTTTCAAGTATCATTAAAGTTATCACGTGTATAAATCTCACCATTAGATGTCAGTAGATTGCAGATTGCAGTCAATTCAGTCACTTTTCTTATCCCTCCTAATTCAAATGCATAAACCGATCTACGTTAGCTCTGGTAATTTTGACGATCGTTCAATAAATCTTAGTTTAATATCTTTATTTGCTTTTTGGAGAAGTGAAGTTACAAAAACCTCTTCAATCAAATTTGCTTTGGTGGAGAGAAAACAACCGTTGTAGACTGTTTGGGGTTACCTTTTATAATGTGGGACTAGTATTGAATTTTCAAAAGTGAAGTCAGTTCTTCTGACCAAGTTCAGACCAGGATGAACATAAGTATAATATTGAACCTGAAGTATGATCCTCCCACCCACTAGGGAACGCTCCCAGCTGTGGGTTCACCTCCTCCTGCTGAACTCATAGAGCAGCAAACAACCAGTCCAGGGACAGACTCTAAGGCTACGTTCACACTGCAGGCGAAAGCGCATCAAATCCATTTTTTTCTGACCCTATGCGACCCATATCCGATCATGGTATGACAGTGTGAACGGCACAAATCCCATATTTTCAAATCCGATCTGGGTCACTTTCGTATGTGGTCCTGAATCCGATACATATCCGATGTTTTAGAAAGCGACTGCTGTTTGAACGGTCATGTCACATTAAATCCGTCTTTTACGTCACTGACACAAGACAGACGCCAATTATCAGCGCCGGAGAAGACATGGTGAACGCTTACTGGCCATCCAGCGTAGATGTTAGTGAAACTGTTGGGAAGACAACGTTGGAGAAACGTGAACATTTTATTTGTACTGTATAATCTGCAGATTCTGACAGAAATCTGCAGCTATCCTTTGAAGCACCGCTCCTCTAAAACAGCAATAAGGATAATTATTAAGTTATCTACATTATTATGTAAATAACAAAATAACTTAAAGCAAAAATTGTGAAACGTAAAGTCCGAAGTCTTTATATTAAGGGCCATCAGTCAAACAATATTGTTTGCTCTGGGTCTAAACAGCGCGTTGTGTGTGACGTCTTCTTTTGCGCATGCGGGCCGCTTTGAGCGTTCACACTAGAGCGCGTTTGCTGTCGCATTTTATTTGTAGTGTGAACAAGCAGACAAAAAAAAATCGGATTTGATCAAAAAATCGGAATTGAGTATTAAGACCTGCAGTGTGAACGTAGCCTAATGTAGCATCACTTTCATCGGTCACTCCTGAACTCCTGTGAAACATGACGAATGTGGCCTCTCTAAATATGAGTAACTAAGAAAACATGTCCACTGTTTTGTAAGCCATTGTTTTAGTTCCCATCTACAGTAATGGAGATTAAGCAGGCACATAATATGAAAAGGCATGCTGTAGGTTGACTTTGTCTTTTCTGATCCATCGGTTTGTGTGACTCTTTTCACAGGAGTGACCTAACCCACACTTTATTTACTTATATGATAAATTAAGTTTAGTGCAATGTAGTGCAAAATACACTTCTTTTAATTTAATAACATGAAGCTGCATCAAGTTTCCATGGTGACTGTTCAAGAAATTCTGCATTCATAAATAAACATCAGACTGTCAAAAGAGCTCATCTGTGCGAGACCACCGAGCTGAGAGCATTTTCAGGTCGAGATCCCCCCGTACGCCATCGTTGGAGAGCAGTTAAAAGTTTTTCTTCCCGACTGTGATTTGAAAACGTCTAAATGGAATCAAGTCAAGGAATCTATAAACCTATCAGGGAATGTGACCGTTTTTGTTTTTACTGCATTCAATAATTTGAAGAATTTGTTGTAGTTTTAAAAGTTGACAAACTGAGAATCATTTTAAGTAACAATGACTAAATTGCTATTTCTTTGACAGGTGTTGTTCAACACACCGATTTATGAAACAGCTGTAAAGATCTGCTGGCATCTTCCAGGCTACAGGACTCAGGTAGGACCCAGATTCATGCAAAGCAAAGCTGACAGAAAATATCAGGTAATTTCTGAGGACCTGAGAGTGGTGGTGATTAAATGTCTCCTTTTATTTTTAGATTGCGATTATGACGGAGTTTCTCAGACTTCAGCAGGAAGATCTAATTCCACCGAACCTCACTGCTGAAGATCTGAGAGATCTTTTGGTGGAGAAGAGCAGGGAGACACTCAGAGAGCAGTGAGTTACTGTCACACCTCAAAGTCTGTTTGTGATGACGTGTAAATGCTGAGAGAAAACCTCTGCTTTGCTTTATTTTGAAGGCTGTGGGAGTTTGAATTAGAGGATTTTGAAGAAGAGGAAGCCAAACCTCTCCTAAGGCTGGTAAGACTAGAAAACTCACAAGACTTGTAGTAATTTGGAAATTTCTTTTTTTCATTATGTTAACATAACCTTTAAACATAAGCGCACTGTAAATGTGTTTTCTGTTTCAGGTATGGGCGGTGAACGTCATCAATAAAATGAGGGACATTGAATTTCAAGCCAGAATGCTTCTTCAGTTCCCAGAGGCCGTACCTCCTAAATTTCAGTGAGTCACATGTAGTATACAGTTATTAACCCTGTAAGACCCAACCCATCAAAAAATAGCCAGAAAATTCTGATTTTTTGGAACTGAGATGTTTATTAACCCTTTAAACAAAATCCACAAATTTGTTTTTGACAACAAAACAACATGACAACAAATGTCATGTTGTTTATGATATACTTTTATTATGTATTTATTACAATTTTTTGTAATGAATTTGATACATCGGGTGTTTTTGGCAACTTTTTGTTAACAACAATGTTAATTTTAGACAAAAAAAAAAGAAGAGTTTTGTCCATAACATTTAGAAATTATGGCAAGTATTGATCATGTTGATGAGATCGAGGTCTCAGAAACTCATGTATGATACAAAGGGCATTATAGGGTTAACAGTCCAGCTCCAGTGTTTCAATACTCAAGTGATGCTTTGAATATGTTTAAAAGAGAACTCTTATGTTTTTCTACAGAGCACCTAAACTCATCAGCATGGTGAAGGATTACGTTGAAATCCTAAAAAAGAAGCAGCAGGAACAGCATAACAGCAAACTGCTCACCGCGCAGGAGGCAGTGATCGAGGTAGTTCCCCGTGTTCTCCAGGGTTTCTGGGAGCTTCCTCCTCGTCCCCTCCTAAACATGGCCTCCCAGAGTTTAAGCATCCTCTCCACGAGTGTCACCAAGGCCACTTTAGATCGTGTCTCCAAGAGTCTCACGGTGATGGAAACACAGGCCATCTTCACCCGCTCCATCCGAGACGATATGGTCGACAGCATCCTGACGGAGATTAGGCAGAAATTTCCTCAAGAAATTCTGGTTGCAAACTTTGCACCAGTGTTGCTGAAGACCATAGCTGATGTAGCAATGATCCGGATATGTGAAATCTTTGAGCCCCCTTCAAGTCTTCCTGATGTGAAGAACACAAATGAAGAACGCTCCTCTGACGGTCTTTCAATGGCAAATGTTCCACCAGCCGAAGGATCTTTTTCAGAAAGTGTTCCAGAGCCTGATGTTCCCTGTGAGGAACTTCTTTCTGAAAGGGCATCCAGTCTGAGTTCTCAAGACCTTAAGATCGAAGGAGCTCTGTCAGAAAGTGTGGCAGTGGCTGACATTCTCTGTGAGGAACCCTATGCCGAGTCCAAATCCAGTGTTAAAGGCGAAGATGTTAAGATCAAAGGATCTCGTTCTGAAATTGGGCCAGTTCCTGATGTTCCCTGTGAGGAACCTTTTCCTGAACCCGAATCCAGTATGAAGTGCAAAGACCTTCAGATCAATAAGAAGAAGAAGAAAAAGGGCTTCTTCAAAAGACTGAAAAGTCTGTTCTGCTGTTGTTGCAGACCAAAAGACACCGACTGACATTGAAACTGCGACCCAGTATTGGTGTTCCAGTAACTGTAAATATGTAACTATGTTCCTTGATGGTTGTTGTTCATGTTTTGGGGGTTTCTTTAGTTTTCAGTGGACTGGGTGTTTTTCTCCTTCGTGTTCTTTACTTAATTCTTGTTCATAATTCCTGATTTATTTTCCTAGTTCTTGTTTCTTAGTTTTTAGTTTCTTGATTCCAGTTGAGTTTCTATATGAGTTTTGAGTTTTTGGTTTGTTTTTTGTGACGTTTATCTCTAATGAAAATGTTTTTCCAGCAATAAAAGCTGCCGATTTAAGCTTCATTCCACGTAAGAGTCCTGTGTTTGGGTCCGACTACTTGCCTGTCACAAAACACCATGACAGAAATCAAACTTTATAAACTCATTCACATTTCTACATGAGTCTCCAGCTATATTAAAGATTTTTTTTTCTTTCAAACATTTGTAAGAGTCTCTTATGGTTCTCAAAATACTTCCACAAGTCCAGTAGGTGTAGCCGGGTAAACATAACATATTAATGGTATTATTTTTAATACAATTTGAACTTATTCTGTTAACATATGAACAACAGTAACTGAAACTGGTATATAAAATGAATTTCCTGTAGAAAATGCAGTGTGAATGCTAATAGCTGAATAGTTTGAGTTGAATTTTTATAATTGCTGAAATCTTTGGTAAAAAAAAAAAAAAAACATGTTTAATGGGCTGAAATACACCAAAACATTCACCTGACAGCCAAAGCACAGAACTGAAATTCACACAGAAGAACTTTGAAACTAGCTGAACAGCTTGAGAATGTACATAAGAAAAACTGTCTAAGGGCAAAAGAAAATTTAGAACTAGAACGCATCTGAATGAATATTAATAGCTCATATTCTTTAAATCACTGGAAGAGTGGAATTATGTATTTTAAATGTTGAAACTCAAGAATCTCAAATGAAAAAAAAACAGAATATTTTCAGAATATCTGCTGTGTGTGTGTGTGTGTGTCACCCAATTTTTATTCTTTGGGGGCAGCATTTCATTGGTGGATTCAAATTGAGCATTTTCAGACTGCTTGACTGGCATAGACACACGCAGGACACTCCATGCTCTGTGTGTGTCTCTGTGTGCCCCTGTCTGTGTATGTTTGTATGTCTGTGTTTATGTTTGCATCCATGTTTGTAAACATTGCTTTCTGGATGTGGGTTATGTGTCACTGCATTTCTGTGTGTGTGTGTGTCCATATTTGTAAATATTGTTAGGCATGTCATTTTTGCCTTACCCTTGTGTATCTGCCATTTGTTCGAGGGGAATCCTCTATATGAGAAATACACTGCAGAAAGCTCGTGTCTCTCTTTGTCTGAGTGTGTAAGGGCTGCAGCAGGTGCAGCTGTTTGGGCAGGAAAAAGTACACAGCCTCTCTGATTGGTGGATTCAAATTGAGTTCAGACTCATTGACTGGCATAGATTCACACATGCCCCTCTGTGCTCCATGTCTGTGTGTTTGTGTGAGTCTCTGTGTGCATATGTGTCCATATTTGCAATTTTTGCATCTGCTGGCTGTTCCTTCTTCCTTTTCTAATGTTTCTGCCAATATTTCAGAGTTGAAAAACAAGTAGTTTTGAGAAAACTTCAGCTTTTATCAGCTGGCCATTTTGCTTTTCCAATATTTCTGCTTAAGTTATTACTTTTCTCTTAAATGATACTATTTCTGCTACTATGTTACAGCGAGACAGATAAATATGAAGGCATGCCGGCTCGGGCGTCGCCCGGATCAACAAGGTCCGCGTCAGGTGTTGAGGAACCAGGGCAACCTGACCACAAGTGGGCTACTGGAACAAGAAGGCATCGGTGGGCAAGAGACGAAAACAGGGCGTTGTTGGAATGCTACTACGCAAGTAACCGTGGCGGAAGGGGTTACATGAATAGGATGAGGGACCTATGGATTCCTCGATACCCAACATCCACAATGACGGCGAAACAACTAGTAGCTCAGTGTTCCAACATTCGAAAGAAGGGACTGCTCTCACAGCTAGAGATTGACGAGGTACAACATAAATGCTACGGCAAGGAGGAGCCAGGACGCCAGGTCAGGGGGGAGATATCATCACCCCCACCCGAGATTGGGTACATAGCCCCAAGTGCGATAGGAGAAGGATCGTTGAGTGCGAGAGGAACTGACCTGAAAGATAGGATCATGGCCAAGCTTGAAACCTGGATCCCCCGTAGCCGGTTACCAAGATTACGTGAAGTACCCTCAGAAGGTCTGCTAGATGATGTTAATGCAGCACTACGGACGATACCTACAACCACGATTACTGACACTAACAAGCTGATCTACAATACGGCAGCAGTGATCAGTGAGATGCTTGGCTACAAGTTGAACAGCCACAAGGGGCAGTACCCTCCATGGAGAAGGAGGCTAGAGGCTAAGATCAAGGTAGCACGGAGGGAGGTTAGCCAACTAACGGAGTTGCAGAAAGGCGCGACAAAGAAGGTGCCTAAGAAGTACAGGAAGCTGTCCATACCTGAGGCCTTGGAAACTGCCAAACAAAGACTCACAGCCTTGGCCGCTTAAGGAGGTACACCAGAGAGATAGAAGGCAGGAGAATAAACCAGCTGTTCTCCACAGAACCAGCAAAGGTGTACTCTCAGTGGCAAGGGAACAATAAGAGAACAGCACCACCAAGGCTGGAGACGGAGCAATACTGGAAGAGCATATGGGAGAAGGATGCAACCCATAACAGCAATGCTCAGTGGCTAGTGGATCTGAGGGCAGACCATAGTGACCTCCCTGAACAGGGTCCAGTAACCATCACAGTGGCAGACATCCAAGAAAGGGTCTCCAGTATGAAGAGTTGGACAGCACCAGGCCCTGACATGGTTCACGCCTACTGGCTAAAGAAGCTGACTGCACTCCACGAGCGTCTGGCAGCACAAATGAACCAGCTGCTAGTTAACGAGACACACCCGGAATGGCTAACCGAAGGTCGGACGGTCCTGATCCCCAAGGACCCCCAGAAGGGACCGGTCCCCTCCGACTACCGACCAATAACCTGCCTCAGTACTACATGGAAGCTCCTGTCAGGCATCATATTGGCTAAGATGAACAGGCACATGGGTCAATACATGAGCGGGGCACAGAAAGGGATTGGCAAGAATACCAGAGGCGCAAAACACCAGCTACTGGTAGACAGAACAGTCAGCCGAGACTGCAAGACCAGACTGACCAACCTGTGCACTGCCTGGATTGATTACAAGAAGGCCTATGACTCAATGCCCCACACCTGAACCCATTCAGGCCTATGCAGATCATTAACAAGACTGGCTACGGATACCGACTACGAAACGGAGCGGTTGTCAGCCACCTCCTGTACATGGATGACATCAAGCTGTATGCCAAGAGTGAACGAGACATCGATTCACTGATCCACACCACCAGGCTATACAGCAATGACATTGGAATGTCGTTCGGACTGGAGAAGTGTAGTCGGATGGTAACAAAGAGAGGGAAGGTAGTCAGAACTGAGGGGATTGAACTACCAGAAGGCAACATTGCAGACATAGAGGACAGTTACAAGTACCTGGGGATCCCGCAGGCTTATGGGAACCATGAAGAGGCCGCTAGGAAAGCTGCAACCACCAAGTACCTGCAGAGGGTCAGGCAAGTCCTGAGGAGTCAGCTGAACGGTAAGAACAAGATCCGGGCCATCAACACCTACGCCCTGCCCGTGATCCCTGCTGGGGTAATAGGCTGGCCAAAGGAGGAGATAGAAGCCACTGACATAAAGACAAGAAAGCTCCTGACCATGCATGGAGGGTTTCACCCCAAGTCCAGCACCCTGAGGCTGTACGCTAAGCGGAAGGAAGGAGGCCGGGGACTGGTGAGTGTCAGCACCACAGTCCAGGATGAGACAAGAAACATCCACGAATACATCACGAAGATGGCCCCAACTGACAGCGTGCTCAGTGAATACCTCAGGCAGCAGAAACCCAAGAAAGAGGAGGAAGGCGAGGAACCATCATGGAAGAACAGGCCCCTGCACGGTATGTACCACCGGCAGATAGAGGAGGTGGCTGATATCCAGAAATCCTACCAGTGGCTGGACAAAGCTGGACTGAAAGACAGCACAGAGGCACTAATCATGGCAGCACAGGAACAAGCACTGAACACAGGATCCATAGAGGCTGGGGTCTATCACACCAGGCAAGACCCCAGGTGCAGGCTGTGTAAAGATGCCCCTGAGACAATCCAGCACATAACAGCAGGGTGCAAGATGCTAGCAGGCAGGGCATACATGGAACGCCATAACCAAGTGGCCGGCATAGTGTACAGGAACGTCTGCGCCGAGTATGGCCTGGAAGTCCCGAGGTCACAATGGGAGATGCCCCCAAGGGTGATGGAGAATGACCGAGCTAAGATCCTGTGGGACTTCCAGATACAGACGGACAAAATGGTGGTGGCTAACCAACCGGACATAGTGGTGGTGGACAAACAGAAGAAGACGGCCGTAGTGATCGATGTAGCGGTTCCCAATGACAGCAACATCAGAAAGAAGGAACACGAGAAGCTGGAGAAATACCAAGGGCTCAGAGAAGAGCTCGAGAGGATGTGGAGGGTGAAGGTAACGGTGGTCCCCGTGGTAATCGGAGCACTCGGTGCGGTGACTCCCAAGCTAGGCGAGTGGCTCCAGCAGATCCCGGGAACAACATCGGAGATCTCTGTCCAGAACAGCGCAGTCCTGGGAACAGCTAAGATACTGCGCAGGACCCTCAAGCTCCCAGGCCTCTGGTAGAGGACCCGAGCTTGAAGGATAAAACCGCCCGCAGGGGCGAGATGGGTGGGTTTTTTTTTGTTTTTTTATATACATATATATATAGATAAAATAAATAAAACCACTCTGGTGGAGTTGGAGCTGGGAATCTTCCAGAACTGACCAAAGAGTATCATTAAGAATCTCTGCTTTGGGGTATTATTGGATCATTGCTACTTGTTTAAAAAATAAATAAATAAAAATCACAGTATGTTCAAGCATGTAAGGCATCTTTATTTAGGCTGGTACCATATATACAACAATTTGCTGATGGACGACAGATTAACTACATTCAAATGCCATTCGCTCAACTTAAGCTCACATGAAATCATGACAACTTATAGACTGAAGGTCTGAAAATGGAAAAGTTACTTGTGTTTTAAAATGTCAAAGGAAAACATTAAATTTCAATCACAACATCTTATGATGTCTCATATATCGTTATAAATGACAGCACCTGCTGCTGCCCAGTGTCGTGTTTCAGTTGAATGCATAACAATCATCCCCCAGGCACACCAAGTACAAATTCAACATTTTCCATCTACCGACCTATTTGTCCACCCATGGCATGCATTTCAATTACAGAGTTCCTGTGGTCCAAAACACACTTTGTCTTTTTCAAAGAAAAGCGGGTCTCCACGTTAATGGACAAACATCTAAGTGTGACAGCTGAAGTGCTGTTTCAGTCCCATTCATGTTTTCACTTTAGCCTCATAAAGCAGAGCTGTCCAGGGCCTCTTTCATCCTTCTCTCACTTTGGCAGCGAGTGAAGCGTTCTCCTGTCGAATCGCTTTGTAGTCTTCCAGAATCCTCTCCAGGTTAGCCACAGTTTTGTTACCGTTTTCTGTCTCAATCTAACAGAGAATAACACAAAATGACCAAAAGACCAAAGATTTTTCAAAAGACACATGTTGCCTGTGGTGACTAAAGACAAACATGGATAAAAATATAATTACTGTGTGCCTACTATGGACCTGCTACAGGTATAATGTAGCTTAGCAAATACAACAACAAACAAAAAGCAACCTGTGACTGTTGCTGGTCAACTAATAGCCCTCAAATTTCAAGTCTAATACTTTTTTCTTGTTGGTTTGTTTTCATAAATACAGTATTGAATAAAACTCTCAGCTAAGACTAAATATTTAAACTAAAGAGAAAAATCTGCACATATATAAGTTGTTGCAAACGTTACTGCCTGACTGCTAACCACTGTTCACTGAGTGGAAGCTGATGATCCACATGTGACGTATATAAGTGAGAAATAACATAACCAATACTTTGCTGCAAATAGGAATCAATTCAACTAATATAAGAAAAGTTCGACTTTGTAAATTCATTGTGTGTTGCTTTTACACCACACGTAGGTGGGGAGGGGGTAAACCTCTTTGACAGCATTGTCTACGGGGATAGGTGGGTAGAGGTTTGAGGCAATAACCCACAGGAAGAACATCCCCAGGGAAAAGGGTGACCTGAGCAGGAGATTTCTAAGTTTATAAAGGAGAGGCGGCTACTTTGGGTCCAGATCAAGAGAGACAGAAAGAGAAAGGAGCGGGCGAGGTTCTTTCAGGACACTTTTTAATACGTGTAAAAGTCTACTGGAGGAGAAAAATAACAGAAAGCTGCCATCCAGCAGGAGCTTGAAGAGCACACCAAGACTCAATTATGTGACCCTGAGAACACCCCACTTGGCTCTCCAGAGCATGTGCCTCGTCTCACTGAGCCAGTCTTCAGGTTTGATACTGCGCCTCCCAAAAATGGTCTGAAATTAATCTTGTGGTAAACAAGGCTGCCTTGGCACCAGGACCAAATGGCATGCCTCATAAGGTGTACAAGAACTGTCCCATGGTGCTGAAGCTCCTCTGGAAACTGATGAGGATAGCCTGGAAGGCCCAAGCCATCCCCTCAGAGTACAGCCAAGCAGTTGCCACCTTTACACCTCAAGAGGCCACAACCAGCTGGCATCAGCTTGGAAAAGGCATTGCAATGGGTTGCTCAACCTCACCTATCCTTTCTAACACAGCCTTCAACATCCTGCTCATCGGGTCACAGTTAACTACATCCCGCAGCTCTTTCCAGGCTGGACAACTATTTGACTTTTCATTCTATTCTAATGTAACACAGCAATCAACACTGCAGCAGTCGAACTGTAAATCCTACCTGCTCCTCGAGATCTCGAATCTCTCTCAGGATTGTACCGGTGTCTTCAATGGTTTGGATTAGCTGATTACAGTTCTACGGAAGAATCCAAGATGATGAAAACATTTGTTGTTGATAGTCACCAAGGGTATAGTAATATATGATACACAGACAAACAGTGACATACTTCATGCAAGGCTGCCAGGTACTTGTAGGATTTGCGGACGGTTTCGTCTTTTTTGGCATCCTACACAAATCATACATGACAAATATTTATTGACAAAATAAACACAGGAGCAACTGATTTCTCTGAAAAAAAGAAAACAATCAAGTTAGGGAACGACAAGATTAAAGAGCATCTATCCCATCGCTGGGAAGAACTCAAACCTCTTTTTACTAAACATTTGTTCAATGAAGAAATAAATTTGCTGGTTATAGAGAAATGGTAAAATGATAAAAAGAAATCATCCTCATAATTATGCATAACATTTCTGAACAGTGAGACAGAGGAGTTCCAATCCTGTGAAAATAAAAACTCTCTACTACCTTAAAGACCAGCTCATCAGTCACAGCAAATGTCCTGTCTAGTTTTCCAGTCAGATTATTGATCTCTTTCTGGAGCTCCTTAGTGTCTGATAAAATCTGAAAGGAAAGTGAACAGTGTTAAATCTGAATTTTTAAGGTGCAAGATTTTCAAATCACCAGGATTTGAACTTGTCTGAGATTTTAGCAGATGCACACGTGGTACCAATGTGAAAGTCCTACAGGACTTCGTTCTTGAGATCTTGCATTCAGAAGATTTTCAGAAAACTTGACCTCTGACCTAGACTGAAATTCAAACTTGTATGAGATTTTTAGTAGATGCACCTATGGTCTGTCTAAGGAGCTTGGAAAGAAAAGAGTCTGGACTTCTTTAAGTTTCTTGAAGATGTTTCACCTCTCATCAGAGAAGCTTCTTCAGTTCTAAGAGCAACTGGTGGAGAGTCTCAGATTTTTAAGCCCTATGGGTAGGGCTGCTCAATTAATCGAATTTTAATCTCGATTACGATCTGGGTTTTTCAACGATCATTAAAAATGACTGAGCCGATTATTAGCACCTCCCTCGTGCTTTACTCTCGCGCTGCTCCCTGTGGCAAATCGAGCGCACCTCTCTGCGTTTCGAACACGCGTCACAACAATTAAGAGGACCCGAGGGAAGCTCAGAAAGCTAAGCAGAAGTTATTTGGAGAGGAGAGGATAATGGCTGCTGAAGAAAGAATGCCGTTGGTTGAAAAGAGAGGTAAAACGACTTCAGTGGTGTGGAAACCAATGTTCCCTCTAAGCTGCGCACGTGCGCAATTGCGCACTGCTGGCACGGTCTCTGCGCACAGAAAATCTGCATTGCGCACAAAAAAAATCTAACCTGAATTGAAATTAAAATTAAAACTTTAACAATTGTGTTCTGCAGTGTTAGTCAGTAAGTGACTGGCTGCTCCCGTAGATTAGAACGATGCCACCTTATCCCATAGTCCAGCCAATAATGCGATTTACATTCGTATATACGCAGCTAATCAACGTGGTTGACAGGCTATGACAGCGTCCTTATGTCCCGACACCGGTGTTTTAGCTAGCAAAGCGGTGTGGCTGATGTGGAGTGAAGCCACGTTAATGACAACGTGTACAACCATTGGAGATGTGAGCAGGACAGACGGAACAACTGACGGAAAAAGTGTGGACTTTATACCAGTTTTTAAATTGTGTTGATAGGCCACGTAAAACCAGAGTTATGATAAAAATATCTGCAAAGTTTGGTTTTCTTCCTGAATACTATCGTTGTTTATATTTACTGCGGGAAGAAACGGTAAAAACGGCGTTTTATAAGGAAAACGCTCGAAAGCGCTCTCCACCTGTGAGCAAAAACAACACCAAAAAACCCCACCCTTTCCTATTGGTCGAAAAATGTACCATGTCGACCAATCAAAAAATGATATGGCAACATGGCATTTAGTTGTTAAGAAACGGGGGGAAGTTTTAGGAGTGACGGCGGTGCTTTGAGATGTGAGAGATTTGAGACGTGTAGCACAAATCTTGTGTAGTTAGTGTGTAGTTAGTGTGTAGTGTAGTCAATAGTTTTGTTGTGTGTGTCAGAACAATGAGGCGACTGCTGAATGTTACAGGTGTTACAGGAGTGATACATCTCCTGTTGTCAGGCCTGCAGGTATCAGGCTGTTGTTCTCCTTTATCTCATAGTGGACAGAAATTATTTTTTGGAGTGGCACAAATAATTTGTGTGGCATCAAATTTGATGCAGAACAGCTGATTGTTCTGTAAATAGTTTGAAATGTTTGTTTAAAAAAATGCCTTGGCTGCATTTTTAGGTAAACAGCTGCAAAAAACTTTGTTTGCATAACTCAGTTACTTTTTTGAAGAAGTAACTATATAATTAATTGACCAACATTGGTCATTATATACAGTATTTTACAGACAGAGTTACAGACTCTCTCCCAGACCACAGACTCATAATACAAGTCAGAGCTATATTTTTATTTTTTTTTTTAAAAAAAGAAAGTTGTGTTTTCAAAATTGGAGTTCAAGTTATTTTTACTTCCAATAGTGTTAACATACTACACAGGTCATGAACAGGATTTTTTTTTTCATTGTAAGTGGGCTAAAGCAGTTAATTAAAAGTAGTCTAACATAAATGTAAATGCTGTAATTTGATTATTTTAATAAACCATGTAACTTGGATGGATTCGATGCTGGCGTGACCACAGTGCACACGTCTGCTGTTGCTCACAGTGGTCCAAGGGACCGCTCAGGGAGTTTGTGTGTTCGCTCACACATGAAAAATTAGAGGGAACATTGGTGGAAACATTATGGGTTCGCGGAGTCAGACGTGGATCAAATATTGTGCAGTATTTTGAAGTTCACTAAACATAGATGTTTACATTTTTCATTTATTTTTTATATTGCAAACATTTGCACTGTTATCGGTATTTGCACACTATTTTATATTATTTTTTGACATCTTTAAAGCCATTATTCAATACATTGTTATTGTTAAATAAATATCGTCAAATAATCGAGATCTCAATTTCAGTGAAAATAATCGTGATTATCATTTTTGCCATAATCGAGCAGCCCTACCTATGGGAGTGTCCCTACTGATCCTCTGCCTAATCACACGAGCCAGGGTGTAAACCCACACCCGTTTTTAAACCGTGGCTCGTGTGTGAGTGCTCTTTCCACCAACTGCTCTTAGAAATGAAGCAGTTTCTCAGATAAGAGGTGAAACGTCTTCAAGAAACTTAAAGTCCAAACGCTTCTCTTTCCAAGCTCCTTAGACTGCGAAGACCTGGATGACTGAAACCCTTCACTCTAGGATTTTGGTACATGTTTCAAAATCCTACGTCGCCTCGTTCTTGGGTTATCGCATTCACAAACTTGAGTGTGCACGCCACCTGCCCGCCTGTACACCAGACCTCATCAGCCTTTTATGGCTGAGGGGTAAAAACAGAGGGAAAACCCAAACAATCAAAAGACCTCGTATGAGGACACGGTGACTCCTACAAACCGGGCTCAGAGAGGAGCAAACATTTGCCATTACTTGTTGTGGGTGAGGGGAAAAGAAGAGAGCAGAGGACAAAAAGTACACTATGGAAAGCAAGACAGAATTTAACTAGAAAAAGTTGCATTTCCTGCGAAAATGCAGTGTGGATGCCTTGTAGTGGAAACTGCTGAAAACAGCAGAGGAAGCAGAACTTTCTGCTGAAAAGAGTTGTAAAAGCTGAAATGCTTGCTAAAGATGGCTGTATTTGAAAGGGTACAGTGAAGCGTGTCGAGAAAGCTGAGTGCATGCAAGCGGGCGAACACGTGTGGCAATCGCCACAGGTAGGATTCGAACCTTCGCCACCGGGTCTCACGGCGGCTACTCATCCCACTGAGCCAAACCAGTTCTGATGCCAACCAAAGATATAATGAGAAAAACAATTTGCACTGATAAGAGGTGAAAAAGCTCAAAATTCTGCTGAAAAGAGCAGAAGAAACAGAAAATTGTGCTGAAAAGAGCAGAAGAGGCTGAGATTTGTACTGAAAAGAGGTAAAAATTCTGCTGAAAAGAGGTGAACTTTTGAACTTTGTGCTGAAAAGAGGTGAAAAAACTGAAAATTGTGTTGAAAATAGTGAAAAAGCTCAACTTTCTGCTGGAAAGAGCAGAAAAACTGAATATTCTGCTGAAGAGGGGTGAAGAAGCTGAAATTTGTGTTGAAAAGAGTTCAAAAAAAGTTGAACTGTTTACTGAATTTTTTTTGTCCTAAGCGGGATTTGAACCCGGGCCTCCCGCCCTCATCTTACTGCTCCACACTTACCATTCAGCAAAATGGGCCAAAAAATGGCATAAAAAGCTTAATATCTCAAAAAGTATACAAGTTATGAGCACCAAAAGATATAGCTGGCATTAGCAGAAAGAGCAGAACAGTTGAAAACTTGAATGGTGAAAATCGGCTGAAAACTGAGGGAGTAGTTAACCAGCAAAGGTCGGAGCAACTAGAATAAGGTAGAAGAATAAAGTTTAAAGAGAAACAGGATCTCAATAGTGTGAATGCCTTGAGGCATTCACACAATTATAACTAGATGAGTGAAGAAGAAATAGTGAGTGAGCCTGCAGCAGCCCAGGCGTACTGCTTCAGGGTTACCTGATCCAGCCCTAACAAGTACTCTGCTGGGGTGATAAGATGTGGGGTGCAAAGAAGGACTTTAAATCCTAGATTTAACAGGGAGCCAATAAACAGAAGCTGGGAGAAATACACTATATTGCCAAAATTATTCACGTACCATTCAAATAATCGAATTCATGCAGCTCCAACAATTTCTATGGCCACAGGTGTATAAAAATCAAGAACCTAGGTATGCAGACTGCTGGTCTGGTCATAGGACATGTACAAATCACTAATTAAGATTTCTTCAGTTCTTGGTTTTAAACATACCTTTGTAATTTCCTCCTTCTGTTTCTTGATGTTGCTGACAATCTCTAGAATTCTCTGAGTGTACGCTGAGCGAGACGCATCTTGAGGAAGATTTTCTAACTCTGTTACCTACGTTAGAAACAAACAGGGACAAAAGACCAGCACATTTATTACATTCAGCAGCCAAAACACACATTTTACAAACTAATCCTTCCAACTACTTGCCATAACCATTATAAACCTTATATTACGAAACAAGCTTCAAAGAATGAATGACCTAATTTGATGTATTGGAGATGCACTACTTTGGGATCTGTGGAGCAAATTTCCTTGCCTTTTCTCATAACATTTTTTTCAGGCTTAGAAAATACCATTTTCACAGTATTTAAAGGTACATCAACCACTCAACGTTACAAATTAAAATTATTTTTAATGTTTTTAAATTTGCCTATGTCAACCCCAATAAAAATGTAATTAGTATCTTCGATACCAGCTGTTTGTATGCATCTTCCTTCTTCTTGGCCTCCTCTGTAGAAACACGGATCTTTTCATGCAAAGACTTGATTTCGGACAGCTTCTTGGATGACTCCACCTGTGGAAAATACACAAAAATGATCAAACTGTACATTTACTGTTAAAGAAAAGCAAAAGGCCTGTTACACGACATACATCTTTGCTGCTGCAGATGTCTTTGAGTCTGCGATATTCATCAACGAGTGGAGCACGGTGTTTCTCCCACTGAGATGCCAGGTTCACTACTCGCTTGGCACTGGCCTCTACCAGAGCCTGCAGAGAGGAAAGCACATATATATAGTGGATCTGTGAGACCTGCTTGGCTGGGTGACATCAAGCATCAGCTCCTACCTGAAGTTTCAGCAGGTTATTATCTGCATCTGGCAGAAGATCAATTGTTTTCTTCTTCACTTGGATTTTCTCTTCTTTTTCAGAGTTTCTCAGTTCTCTCTGTTTCAGCTCATCCAACACCTGCACCACACCACAAATAAATAAAAATGATATTATTATATGCATCTTCAGGTTATTCTGTTACATCATTAGCCACGTCGCCGTGCACATTTGTGAATCTTGAATCAGGAAACAATCATTTGTGCTCATTTTGCTCTTTTCAGAGATTGTGACAATACAGCTCCTCCACAGGTTCTTACATTTCTGTCAGCACCTTTCAGTATACTGTCTCTTCATTCTGTGAGATGAACAGACTGACAGTGTCAGGAGTAAAGAAAAGGAAGCAGAACGAGAAGTGGTAACGAAGAATTTACCACTCCTACGCATGTTGCAACCCATAACTCTCACCATGTTATGGATTACAGACCTCGAACCGCCAAGACAGATCTGTTTAACTCCTCTGACCTATAGACTGGTGTAGACTTCCCATTGAGATGTTGCTGGGAACAAAGGAAATATGAAATATCCTGCTTAGCCTTCTGCTACTGCAACCTGACTCCAGATAAGCAAAAGATTATGGAGAGAACGACAGATGGATTTTGTCATCCTTGTTAATCTTCGTCTTACTTTTTAAATCTAGAGCAAACCTGGGCATTGTACGGCCACATTCAGCCCTTTGGTTATGTCTGACTGAACCAGTTGAGATCAATGGGAAGTATAGAGCATGCAGTTTGTCAGCTTTTCAGCCACCAAACAGTCTGATGCATGTTACATCTCATAATGACTATTCAAATTGTAATCCTTAAATACAGGAATCAGCTCTCTACAAGCTTCACTTCTGATGTTGTGTTAAAAAAACCCTCTACACTCTCTCTCTCTCTCTTTAATGTAAGATGACATCATTTGGCCCTTACAACTCGCATGTCTCATCAACGTCTGTTCCAACAGTGAGGGTTTTGTTCTTGGAGGTAACTGAATGTTTGGATATGCTCGAGCTGAAACAAGACGAACTGGGAAGTGTCATATTTTTCAAATTCTTCATTCATACTTAGTGTTGAGTTGAACAAAAGTCCAAATTTTGGTGATTGTTAAGTTACGTACAGGCGACTTGCCATATGAAACAAATGCAAATGGAGAATGTGAAGTTGCTTTTACATGCACAGTGCCAGAGCAGCGCTCTCTGCCTGCCCATCTGTATTGCATTACTTGCTGGGTGTTGCAACATCCATCAATTAATGAATTCACGTTTACGTTTTGATTTTGCATTTTATATAAGAACATTAGCAGTGCAGGTAAATAACTGTTCTACGCTTTCATGTTCAGAAATATAAATCAGCAACAATCACAGAGTGCAAGCGTCACTTCCTGTCTTCTGTCTTGCTCGTTCGGTGTGGACAACCTCTATTTTAATTGCTGCAAGCAAATACGTATGTTTTATAGAAAGGCTCTATGTTATGATTCTGTTATAATTATAATATAAAATGTAAATATGATTATATAATTACAGAATCCTTGAACAAATTTAAAAGGTCTAAGCATATAGTGTAGCAAGCCTGCAAATGAATGTACGTCCATGCTGCTCCCCCTGGTGGATGCACAAGACATTACCGCCGGCTTTCCTAAATGCTGCTTAGGGGCATTTAGCACTCGTGATTACATCACCCACGTCACCAGCTTTTAAAGCCTAATGAAGACAATCTGAGAAAAACACTTCTTTTATTCCAAAATGCTGGGACAGCACTGAGGTACATGAAAAACAACTTAGAATAAAGTAAAAAAGAAAAACAAAAATAAATAAAAACGCTTAAATGTCTAAGTGGGCATTACATAATTCAAAATAAAGGGTGACAAACGAGCTCTTTGGAGTAACTCTTTAAAAATCACTTATAAGTTTTGCCTTCTGTCCCTCGTTCCTCTAATTCAGCTCTCATTCTCTATGAAAATGCACCTTTGCCTTGAAGCCTTTCACCAAATGTTTTGTATCATTAGTAGCAATACTTTAGTGAAAAAATGAAGTAAGATATGAAAGACACATTTGTGACAGGAACAATTCAATCCACTTAGTCAATAATGACTTCACCATTTCAGATAAGTAGGAAAAACTGCTATACACTCCAGTTTCCTCTCAGAAGAAAGAGACTAGAGTAAATGACATCTTTGCAGTGTATTCAGTTCTTATTTATGAATGAAAACGGAGAAAGAGAAAAAAGTAACTATTGACTGCCATCAGTCCATCAGGTTCGTCTTAGGTGAGCTTACCTGAGCGTTGGTAACACTCATGTGCTTCATGTCTGCTGCTAGATGGTCAACCTCACTGCAAAGCTGCTGGAATTGCTGCTGAAGGTAAGCCAACTCCTCCTGCTGACCCAGCTGTACATCCCCCTCTGACTGATGATTAGTCAGGATGGTTTTTGCTACTGGAGGCACTTCCTGTAGAACACACACACACTTAAACATGCTTTAAGGGGGAAGTAGGTTACACCCTGGACAGGTTGCCCATGCTAACACAGAGACAAACAACTACTGACACCTATGGGCAATTTAAAATCTCCAGTTAATTAATTAACAACTACTAATTAACAAAAACATGCAGTTGGTGCATGTCTTTAGAAAAAACTGGGCTACCTGGAGACACGGGGAGAACATGTAAACTCTACAGAGCAAAGGCCAAGTCTATTTGTCGTAACAATGCGTACTTTCACAGAACAAACTTTGCATTAAAATTTCCTGTTTGAATCCACATCTGTAAACATACGGAGTCACAGACAGGATCCATCAGGAAGTTGCTCAGCTCGGGAGCTATTAGAACTACAGTGAAAATCTTTCTTGTTATAAGAAACAAAAGCAATTCCAAAGAGTTTTCAGGCACTTAGTTTGCAGCATTACTGAAATAAAACTTCATTTCAATTTACTGAGCCCAAAGTGGTGACGTGTAAAGGTAAGTTTATTGTTATCTGTATCTAATTTAGTAGTGGAAAGCGAGGCTGTGTGGTAGAAGTAAACCACACAATCTTTCAACTTTAAAGTTTCTTTTTTCCAGTGAAATTTCTTACACAGGCTGAAGGATGTGATGTAGGCTCTGTGAGACCTGAGAGATACATTCAGGACCAAACCTACAGGTTCAAAGACAGGATGTGTTAAATGCCCCACAATAAAAGAATTCGAACTGTCAAGCAGGTTGTTTTAGGTTTGCTGAGGTGGTCAAACTTCAATCAGAATGCATTCATTTGTTGGACAAAGTGTAAATTAGGCTGAAAAAATGTTTTCGCTGGTTAAGAGTTTTGTGAGGATCAAACTGTATGTATGCAGTTGTTTTAAACAATGCTGAGGTCTCTACCTGTGTGAAGTTGAACTTCTGTGTGTGGGTGAAGTGTGTGCCCTTGGTCAGGATGTGGCCGGGTTGAACGGAGCCTTTGAAGGCCTGCAGGAGCTCACACAGGTCAGAGGTGGAGCGAGAAACACCAAAGGCACTATGAGAAGAGGGCAGGGCAGCAGAACGCAGTTGGTCCTCGATCCGTTTATGCAACCGGGCGAATTTCCGTAAGCAATATTCCTGTTACACAACATCCAATAAACATGTTCATACAGAGGTGTACAAGGAGTTAACACTTTCAAATTTGGTGCATTTAGACAGAGCATACTCAACAGGGGTTCATTTAACACTATATCGACTCGTGTGATTCAAAAGATTAGAAATCTGTGAAAAACCTTCATAGTTTCATTCAAAAAGACATTACTTACTGGCTTACTACAAGCCAATAATGAAACAGAAAGGACATGAACATTTTTAAATGTTGATACAATACATCAAAGTTAACTTTTTTGATTTATTTACAATTTTTTTGTACTGGCATTAGTAACATTAGGTTAATAGGAAGCAAATAACTTGTTACAAAACAGATAAAACTCTAAGATTCAAATAGGACTGTGTGAATATTTGCCTGTGGCGTAAAGCGGGACAACAGTCCCTGATTGTTCCACTCGTTGTCCCACTCCTGAGCAGCACTTATTTCAGCTGTGTGCTGCTCCAGTATGGACGCCACCACAGAAGCTTGACTGGAAATCTGGGCGGTGACAGGGGAGAGAACGTCCCGCTGGTAGTCCTTCACTTCTGCAAACACAGCACACCTTACATTTCACTCACACTTTCTCTTTTGTAAAGACTTTTCTGAAGTGATTTCACCGCCAGTGTGATGGCAAACTGAACATTTTCATTATTCATAATTTGTAGGAAAAAAACACACTGTGTGTGTGTGTGTGTTACGTTTGTGTGTGTTACGTTTGTGTGTGTGTGTGTGTGTGTGTTACGTTTGTGTGTGTGTGTGTGTGTGTGTGTTACGTTTGTGTGTGTGTGTGTGTGTGTGTGTTACGTTTGTGTGTGTGTGTGTGTGTGTGTGTGTTACGTTTGTGTGTGTGTGTGTGTGTGTGTGTGTGTGTGTGTGTGTGTGTGTGTGTGTGTGTTACGTTTGTGTGTAGTAGGAGGACTACCTTTTGTGTGCTTCTTGCTTGAGCCTTTAGTGCAGTTCGTTAGGCTGAGGGGCTGGACGTGGAAGCTGTGCATGACTCCTTGTCTCTGTACATGTGAAAATAGAAATAAAACATTTTATAAACAAAACTGATCTTTACCTGGCTGTCTGTTAACTCAGGAAACATAGCTATGTTTAGCTCCACTTTATTATTATTTATAAGAATATTATAAATTATTTCATAGTTTATACATTGTTCAAAAGTCTCACTCACTGCCAGTCATAATTATACACATACATTCAAAAACAAAATTAAAGCTATAGCATATAACAAAGAGCAGAATGGGGCATTAGTTAACCTGTGTTTCACAGTTTAGTGGTAGTCTGCATTTTGGAGGCAGCCAAGGTACAGCAAGATGGGCTTTGATGGCAGCAGCTATGGTTCTCTCCAGTACCACTGATTTCCCTAAAGGAAGACAAAACCAAAGCTTTGGGTGACTTAAATGCATCGTCCTTGATGAAAAATGCCCCGGTCATGTCCACATCATCATCACATCACTTTTTTAAACAATCCACAGCAGATAAATGTGTCGTCTTCTACAGCTGTGAAAGTGTGAGCCAGGGCCCTTGTTAGTTACTACAGGTGGGTCGCAGAAATTCACTTTAAAATTACTCACTAGTGCGTACAGTTATGTATCTATACAAACTAACTGGCATAAAAAAGTGAAATAAAACTGGTAATAGGAGGTAGGTAGTTTATGATTTTACTCATTACTTCAGTTCAATTCAATTTTATTTATACAGCGCCAAATCACAACAAAAGTCGCCTCAAGGCGCTTCATAGGTACAGAGAAAAACCCAACAATCATATGACCCCCTATGAGCAAGCACTTTGGTGACAGTGGGAAGGAAAAACTCCCTTTTAACAGGAAGAAACCTCCAGCAGAACCAGGCTCAGGGAGGGGCGGGGCCATCTGCTGTGATTGGTTGGGGTGAGAGAAGGAAAACAGGATAAGACATGCTGTGGAAGAGAGACAGAGATTAATAACAGATATGATTCAATGCAGAGTGGTCTATTAACACATAGTGAGTGAGAAAGGTGACTGGAAAGGAAAAACTCAATGCATCATGGGAATCCCCGGCAGCCTACGTCTATTGCAGCATAACTAAGGGAGGATTCAGGGTCACCTGGTCCAGCCCTAACTATATGCTTTAGCAAAAAGGAAAGTTTGAAGCCTAATCTTGAAAGTAGAGATAGTGTCTGTCTCCTGAATCCAAACTGGAAGCTGGTTCCACAGAAGAGGGGCCTGAAAACTGAAGGCTCTGCCTCCCATTCTACTTTTAAATACTTTAGGATTACTCTGACCTAAATGTACTCGTGTTGAATTTTGCCCCGATCCACCTGCCAATCTCCCCTCTCTTCTCACATGAACAAGACAAGTTTACAAGATTAAACTCCTCCACACAGTTCTCCACTTAACCTGTCCCTATCCCGGTGTGGGAAGGGCACCCTTTCCTGGCTAAGGGTGTTATTTTAGGTTCTAATTCTCATTACTGCCACTTCACACTCGACTACGGACAACTCCAGTATGAGCTGGAGGGGACCACCTGATGAAGCCAGCACTTCCACATTCTGAGTGGAAGTCTTTTCCCACTTGGCTACGCCTAAAAATTCTGTCCATAAAATTTATTATAAACAAATCCCTGGCAGAGTGCAACACCCACTGAGAACAACTCCAACTTATGGCTGACAGTGCAGACCAAGCTCTGTACCAGGACCAAATGGACCAAACTTCCACTCTCACTCCAGGACTCCACCAGTTACCCCCAGTTGGCACCTTGGCTCACTCAACAATTAGCCGTCAGACATTATACAGGCCACAGATCCACCTGCAAGCGTTGTTGCTGGTTATCTGTCCTGCTCCTGGTCCTGCTTTAATTTTGTGTGTGTAAAACCATGTAGAGATATTATCTTTGACACTGAAGCCCGAGGCCTGTCCTGAGTAAAGGGGGCGTGTCCAAATAAAGCCCGTGTCAAGGCCCGACTCATTCTTCAGAATATTATATGATCAAACATAAACAAGGTCCTGATTCTCTGAAATGACACGACTGCCTTGTTAAGTGATACGAGCTGTTGAAAAGACGCTGAAATTGGGTTTTTTTTGTGTGAACTGGACCTGAGGTTATTCTGAGGATTATTATGAGCCTGCAAAGAGATTGTAAGCACACTATAAATCCACCAAACAAATATCAGCAGTCAGGGAGCATTTGGACATGATATCTCCAATAACAACATACAACTTAAATCAATCTCAGAGAGGATGGTTAGTTAGAGGTGTAATATAAAAAATGGAACAGTATACAGGAACAGATGTTCCAGCTTTGTCCAGCCACTAGCAGGATTTCTGGATGTCAGCCACTTCTTCTACCTGCCGCTTGTCGTGCAGGGACCAGTCCTTCCATCATGGTAAATGGTAAATGGACTGGTTCTTATATAGCGCTTTTCTACTCATCTGAGCACTCAAAGCGCTTTACACAACTTGTGCATTCACCCATTCACCCACAAGCACATCTTTTTAAGTGCTTCATAGCTAACATTCACACACATTCATACTCCGATGGATGCATCGGAGAGCAATTTGGGGTTAGTATCTTGCCCAAGGATATTTGGCATGTAGACTAGGGGAAGCCAGGAATCGAACCACCAACCTTCCGATCAGTGGCTGACCTGCTCTACCACCTGAGCTACAGCCACCCATGGCGGAGAGGAGAGCATGGCTCATGGGTGGCTGTAGCTCAGAAACTCATGGCTCCTCTTCTCTCTCTGGTGTCTGCTGCCTGAGCTATTCACTAAGCACAAGGTCATTTGTGGCCATCTTCCTGATGTACTCATGGATGTTTGTTGTCTCATCCTGGAAAGTGTTTCTGATGCTCACTAGTCCTCGGCCTCCTTCCTTCCCGTCAGCGTACAGTCTCAGTGTGCTGGATTTGAGGTGAAACCCTCCACGCATGGTAAGGAGCTTCCTTGTCTTGATGTCAGTGGCTTCTATCTCCTCCTTCAGAAGGATTATTATTGCAACAGGGTATCTGACAGGGCGTGGGTGTGGATCGCCCTTGTTCTTCCCACTAAGTGGACTCCTCAGGACTTGTTACAC
Source organism: Pelmatolapia mariae (assembly GCF_036321145.2). NCBI lineage: Eukaryota > Metazoa > Chordata > Actinopteri > Cichliformes > Cichlidae > Pelmatolapia > Pelmatolapia mariae. The sequence goes on from NC_086244.1 coordinate 42,420,790, forward strand.
TTTGCAGGTATTTGGCTGTTGCAGCTCTCTTAGCGGTCTCTTCATGGTTCCCGTGGGACTATTACCAGTAGCAGATGTTGGACCGCTGAGAGTGAAGAAGTATGTCGATATGCCTTTTTCTTTCTTTTTTTGTGAAAGGGAAATAAAATGCAGACAAATATTAAAAATAAAATTATATGCCCTATTCTAAACATAGATTAGAATATGTAGGAGGTCTACATGTCCTGATAAAGTCTTTCTGAACCTTTAATGAATACGTTATTGTCCCATCACATAGATCTGTAAACGCCTATTAAACCAGATATGTCCCTGTGTCTATATTAACCGACTGTTGTTAAAAGAGGAGAGCATGCTACACAGGGGTAAACATGGCCCCGTCCTAGCTTTTGATACATGTTACTGCCATCAATTTCAAATTGATCTAATATTCAAAATGAGAAAATGTACCATTTCACAAATGAATCATTGAATTCCAGGATGCCGCCTGCACAACAAGTCCAGTCGTAAAATCTCTGCACTAATAAATATTCCACAGTCAACTGTTTGTGGTATTTTAATAAAGTGGAAGCGATTGGGAATGACAGCAATCCCACCACACAGTAATAATGCTACTAATAATCACAGAGGCTCAGGCACATAGTAAGCAGTTGCCAACTTTCTGCAGAGTCAATTGCTACAGATCATCAAACTTCATGAGGCCTTCAGCTCAAGAGCAGTGCATCGAGTGCTTCATGGAATGGTTTTCCATGGCCGAGCAGCTGCATCCAAGCCTTACAACACAGGGAAAAAGTATTGAACACGTGGACAAAGAGGGGAGCAAAAAAGTAGGAAAGTCATGATACCAGCTGAAATCTATCAGTAATAAGAACACAATCGTGCCAAATTTATATCAGCTGCTTTGACTGATAATTGATCATTTCACCATAAACTGGCACAAAGACCTCTTCTCGCTTCGGGGCATATCTCAGCCTTCTTAGGCTAGCTAGCTTAGCATTCCACAGAGTGATAGCTATTTAGCCATTTCCTGTCACCGGGCGCTAGCTACCTTTGCTCATCTCTCCTGAACCCAAAACTTCCCCATGGATCGGGCGTCATACCACTTACCCTCCAGTAAGGCGGTCCCATCTGCACCTGTATATACATATATATGTAAATGATTATTTTTTTTAAAACCAAGATATGTTTGATCTCAGGAACAACCATTTTTTGTTTGTTTGGCTTTTTTCACACATATTTGTTCTTCATTATGGGTGGGAATTGATAAGAATTTGGCGATTCCGATTCCATTATCGATATCACTTATCAATAACTTATCAATTAACAAATCAAAGATGTAAAACCAGCACAAAGACACTTCAAAGTAGATGATTCTACTGTAGAAACACGAACAGGTAGAAACAGAGGCTGCAGTCTGACTGCTCATCTGACTGCTCTGACACACAGACTGAAATCAGCTGACTGTAAGAACCAATAAGTGGGATTGATAGGCAGGCATATTAACAATTACAAGGAATTAGACTACTGGGAATCTGTTTCTGTAGAGAACCAGTTCTCAATTTCCATCCCTAGTCCTCACAGGATCGTCACTACAAACGTGGTTTATAGATATAACAGCAAGAAAAATACTGGTGGCCAGCAGTACCCCTCAGCCTTCTAGAAGATGCACCTATGGTATCAATTTGAAACTCCTACGTTACTTAGTTCTCGAGTTATCGCATCCACAAGATTTTCATAAAACGTGACCTCTGACCCCTGACCTTGAGGTGGAGGTCACTGAGCTTCATACTTGTCAAAGTTGTATGTTCTAGCTTCAATCTCAAGTTATCACAAACTGGGTTGTCTATGTCAGCCACCTGTCTGCCTGCCCGGCAGGATGACAACATTCAACAACTGGGCTGAATTGGCAAATCGCTTCTGTTGTGGCTTCCAGCGAAATGTAGAATTAATTTGAAAATGTTATTAATAAGATATAAAGCCTTTTATGGCCTTGCCCCTGTTCATATAGCCTGTAGTGCCAAGACCTTATTCTATCAGTTCTCTTTTTAGCCATTTGATCAGGGCCTCATGCTTTTCAGGCAGTTAACACAACAACAGCCTTTGTCTGTCCATCAGGTTGCCTGGGTCAGTGGGTTGTTTTAATGTCTGCTGAATGTCAGAGACATTTTCTACTCGAGTGTCTCAAAAAGATTTGCACTGACGGAAAACAATTCACAAAACAAGACCTTTGAATTTACCTGTAGCTGTATCTCATAATACTCTAATTAAATCTTTTCACTCATTAACATTAGAGGCTAAAGTAAAACAACAATTACTAGATAATATAGGAACATGTCTTTATCTCCAAGATTATATGAAACTGTGTGGATGCCAGAGATAAACTGTGTCAGTGTACCTGTCGGCTGGTCTGAAGTCTCAGCACTTTCTCTGGGCAGCTTCTCCACCAGAAACATGAGCAGGGAGCGGATCTCCGGTTCACTGCTGTACAGAAAAGTCTGGTATCCTAGCTCTCCTTTGTATCCAATGTCCTGAAAAATAAGAATTTACTTTGAGACAACAGAAAGCTCATTTTGTACTTTTCTAATAATACGCAATTTTGCTCTTATATCTTCTGTGAACATTATTTGCTTCATCACTCACTGAATTTCTCAGTTGTCATTAACAATTTAGAAATTTCACCTGATGAGAAAGATAAGCCAAAGCTCCAGTACAGGCTATAACTTGTTAAGCTGTGCAATAAATCATTTGAAGCCTATATTAAATTTAAAATAGTACAAAGACAATACTGGCAGCAGCCAGCAGTACCCCTCAGCCTCCGAGTAGATTCACCTGTGGTATACTTTTAAAATCTTATGTCACCTCATACTCAAGTTATCGCACTCACAAGATTTTCAGAAACCTTGACCTCTGACCTTGTCCTTGAGGTCGAGGTCACTCAAATTCAAACTCATCTGAGATTTTTAGTAGATACACTGATGTTATCAATTTAAACTCAGACGGCATCTGATTCTCAAGTTATCGCATTGACAAACTTGGATAACCACGTCGCTCGCTCATCTGCCCAGCAGGGTCACGACAATACCCATAAACACCAGTGTTTTACAGCTGAGGTGTAAAAACATCTTCTTTCATCTTTCATTTGGTAAATATTTACATCGCATGTCCTTCCTGATGGAACACTTCCAAGGATTCACGTCTTCATTCATAATGTGTTAACTACCACAGGAGACACTGAGGTACAAGCAACAAGGGAATTAAATTTGCGTAAATAATGCACTCATGACTGGGTGTAAAAAGAGGATCCCAGGAAGGTAGAATCTTTCAAAAGTAAAGACAGAACAGGTTCATCACTCAGAAAGAAATAATTTCACAATTTAAGAAAAATATTTATTGATATAAATTTTAGTAATGAGAAGAATGAAAAATAGAAATATCTGTATACAACAGACAAGGTTGACAAAACCAAACTCAGTGGGTTTAAGTGAGAAAAGATCACGTAACTTGGAAACTGTAAAGTTAATCATTTATTTTATTAAGGATCCATGAAATTAAGGATGAAAGGAAGGTCAAATTCAACCATGCAAGAAAAAACCCGAAAAGATCCACACAGTAACTAATCTAAACTCTTCAAGAACAATCCTTTATGAAAGGGGAGAGAAAGCTCCATCCCACTGCAAAGGATCATCTGACCATTCATAAAAACATCAACAAAATAAGCCATAACTGCCTGATATATTTAAAAAGAAATTAACAACAGCCTATTAACTCACAGCTGAACGTCATACAGCTGGATTGTGGAGTTGTTGCTCCATAAAGAGGACAGATATAAGCTCTATAATAATGATCTATATTAACTGATGTAAGTGTGCTCAAGCATTATCAGTGTTCATCAGTACTGTCCCTTGAAGTACTGCAGTCCTTAGGATTCATTCTATATCCTATGAGGCAAAGTGGGCCAAAATTTGCAGGGTGATCTACAAACAATGTGCTGTAGTTTACATAGAAAGATGCAGCCAGTTCACTTCAGTAACAACCAACATTCTCCCAGGAGCAGCGTGAAAAATCCAGAGGGAGCCGCTGCAGGCCTGCTAACCAAAATAATTCAGTGTAAGCTCAGACTTCACACAAATGTTTTTCTCTGAAAACGGTGCGTCAGCTCAGATAAAGGAAAATCAATATGCTTCTGATAGAAATCATTCCGCACTGAACACAGGGTTCAGAGGATTAGGACTCAGGTGTGGTGCAAGATTTATCTAAAGGAGGAGATTGTCCCTACAAACCTGACATCTATGTGGAACAGCTGGATTGTACAATATAAAGAAGAACCCAAAACTGTATTTACCATCAGATCACTTATTGTGCCACATTTTGTTGTTACAGATTCAGCAGAGAGAAGCCGCTCAGTGTGTGCACAGTGCCGAGAAAAAGCTCATTTCAGTTCATTTCTGCTGTGTTTCATGAAAACAGTGGTATTAAATTGCAGTAAGTGGGGCTCACCTCTAAACTCTCAGCATGAGGAATGAGCGAAGAGTTTTAGGACAGAGCCAACGTTTTGGCACTGCGCTCACAGCTTTGAGCTGATCACGTTCTCGTTCTGATAACATCTCCCCTCCTAAAAATAAACTAGCTCTGTAATTGGAGCCAGACTGGACACACTGGGGGAAGTGGTGGAAAGATGCACACTAACGATGTTAGAAGTCATCTTGAATAACTTTGATCAATCCCTCACAGCATCTTTACAGAACAAAAAAAACCATCACTACTAGAAGATGACTCTTTCTCTGTTGTAAAACAAAGAGACACAGAAAATCATTGGGACCCAGAGCCATCAGACCTTTTAATTCTCATACAAACAGCAGATAAGCTATGGCATTAAAACCATCAGGGTCTATCACTGCATTTTATTTACATTGAACTGTTTTGGAAAAACTAGGTTGTCAGCTTTTTTCACATTCTTCTTTCCATGGTGAAAAGAGAAACAACATGTAGGCGATGTTCCTAATTGTACTTTCTCTACCAGTTAATGATTCCTGTTGCGAAGAACTAGTTGTGCACAAACTCTTTAAGTAGACAACTGCTTACAGAGTTTGTGTCTGAACACTGCCAACTGTCTGACTGGATTCAGCCAGTGATAACAGGGGACAACAGTTCCATTCAGATATCTTACCTGACAGGCCTGTGCCAGGCTCATGCCCACTCTGAAGCGGGCAGACATACCCGGAGGGAGGGAGGTGGCCAGCGTGCTGCTCAGACCAGGATCGATCACCCGAATACATCTGGCCACCGCCTCTACTATCAGCTCGCTGCTGAACTGTTTCACGCTATTAATTTCTTCAGGCACTTCCCTGCGGGACACGAAGACAAAAAATCAACTCTTAGCTGCTACAAAGCTGGTCGTGTCCACACAAGCTTCAAATAACCCACATACAGCATGATCATATGACTGGGCTGGTTCAACACAGGACTGAGCGGAAAACTTGCCATTAGCCTGTAAACATGTCAGCTCGGTAACTTATGCTTACTTTGAAGATCACAGTGGACAGCTTGGCATTTATGAAACCCTGTTGTTGATACTTACGTCCCAACCTGTTTTAGGGCGTGAATCAGAATTTTATCAACTTCCTCCATGGCCGGAGCTTCTCTGAAAGAAGCTAAACTAGCTAACCAACTGGATAACAGCAAAGCATCCGGTGACAGTGAGGCGAAATATGAGCATCGACTTAGCTGGTATTAGTTAAAGCTAAAGTATTAGCATCATTTCCATGCATAAAACAGAGTTAAGGTACATTCCATCTTCTGCTAGCTTGAAAATAGAAACCAGTTACTTAGCACGACTGCCACTCCTTATATCAGCAAAACGCATTGTAATTATCCGCTGCGTTGGAGACCATTCGCTACAAAACAGCTTCTTTTGTAATTAGTTTTCTTCATTCCCTGCAAACTGAACCTGACCGGGGATTTCTCTATCAAACTAAATAAATCTGACACTTCTGTGTCTGCTACAGTGTGGAAACGAAGTAGCAAGCCAATCGAATAATGTGTGAACGCGGTGTTTCTGGGAGCTTGAGTTTTATTCTAGACTTACTGTCACCGAGAATGAATGGGAAATGAAAACTCGCCAAAATACAGTTCCCAGAATGCACCATAAAGACAGTCTCATGACTATGATAACGTTTTTTTTCCTTCAACTTTATTTAAAAAAATATATCATACATAGCCGTGTCCCAATTCAGGGGCTGCAGCCTTCGAAGGGCGCATTCAAAAGCCTCGAAGTGTAGCCCACAAATGCGGCCTCCTTTTTCCTTCGTGGCCCAAACCATCCCAAGATTCACAGCGCGGCGGTGGTGGAATATTTTCTAAATAATGGCGCACGGCTCAAGAGTAAATTGATTACTGGGTTTTATCTAGTGATGGGCAAAGCGAGGCTTTGTGACACTCTGAAACAAAGCATTTGTGTCCAGACTGTATTGAGGCTTCAAAACTCAACCCCATCCCCGCAGACATGCCCTGCACAACTTCAAACAAAGCTACTTATTATATCAGACTGTCAGTAATTGTGGTCAGCAGATGTTTTCATACACGCAAGGGAAGAAAAATAATGAGACTGTTAAAGACAGATCTGTGACTATAGTGATCGATGTGCTTCAGCAAATTTCTCCATCTGATAATATTCGTGCTGCTCACAATAAATCAATTTATATAGTAAAACAAACAGAGAAAAGACTGCGGTGTTCACTGTAACGACCGCACTGATTTACAGCTGTTTTTGCTCACAGCCCTGAAACTTTGAATGTGTTTGTTTGACTTTTAGGTTTTCTGGGAGTTCATGTCATCATGGGAGTTCATTTTACACACTGTCAAGCAAAGCGAGAAGCTGGCATAGCGTTAGCTTTGATTTTAATTAACTTAAAAATATACATTTAAATGAAAAGACTACATGTGTTTTCCTTCTTTATAAAAAAGTTAACATTTTCATGGGATAATTCTGACCAATCGTAACAGTCCATTTCACGCACATCTTCATCCTCTGCTGAGCAGCCTCTGAACTATGCAGAAACTCTCCTGAACTTTATCTTGTGACACTGGCGTGATGTTTTACTGGGAGTTTTGGTCAAAGTGAGCCTGCATAAGAAAAAGAAGAAGAAAAAACCCCACACATCTGTCATGAAAATTGTTAAGAAATAGATCGCCTGTAATTAATGAATGAGTTTTATTGGCGTCTCTTTTTATAGTATAAACATATTCTTTATGGCGGCGCATATGTAAGTAACGGATTGTAGTGAGGATGAAGTCACTTAATGCTGCAAATGACATTTTCTGTTGAAAGCAGACAAAACTAAATTTTCTCCTTAAAGCAGGTGTGTTGTTGTTATTGAGATCTTTTAATGATTTTACAGCCCAGTGTGCCGCTCTCTCTCTCTCTCTGCTGATAGGAGTGAATGGAGCTCACCCACCAGCCTCTGTCTCTCGCTTTCTCTCCAGTAATCATTAAAATAAACTATTTATATATTATTTATAATGTTTATTCGATTATCCTTTAGATTCCAGTGTTTAAGAGATTGGATAGTCTAGTCTTCACAATCCACAGCAAAAATAATAATGACAGAGAGGGTATTATTTTCTTTTACACGCGCGTATAGTAAATTGAAGCGGTAGTATCAAAAACATGAAGTCAATAGTTACAAGCCTCAGTCCAAAAGACTGGTTAATAGAAAATGGTACGTCACCAGTCGAAACTGGGGTACCAAAACCTGGGTTTGTCGTGGTCACGTGGCCACGATCTGGGTGTTTTGAACCACGTTTCGGAGCAGTGTTTCGAAACATCTGCGCTTCGGGATGTCGAAATGTCTGCTTGGAGCTTCCCATCTCTAGTTTTATCCTAATTTACTAATCTAGCGACACAAATATTCCAGTATCGAAGAACATGAAAAAATTACTTTTGGTCACATGTCGGCAACGTTACCTGACATCTAAATCTGCTTATTTAGTAACCCTCACAGGACAAACAGTAAATGTCACTTAGAATCCCAACTTTATTAGAGAACAGTTATTTTGTTCTCTAATAAAGAACAAAATAATTTCAGCGGTTGAATATTAGGTTTTGTTTGACAACACTTGGATATTATGTAGATATATTACCGGCTTGTTTTGTAGTGCGTTTTTTTTTTGTTGTTGTTGTTTTTTGTTTTTAATTTAGTGCGTCTAATTAACTAATAAGAGTTTGATGTGTTGTGCATCGGAAATCGTGGTAATTCACCAGATAAAAAAACAGGCAAGTTTTTAGACAAGTTCACTTGGTTTACTATTGGTGCCTAGGAACCAAAAAGTCTTTTTTAATTCAGTATATATATATATATATATATATATATATATATATATATATATATATATATATAAATATATATATATATATACGTATCTTGACAGAAGCAGATTTGGTGATATGAACTACTGTCATCAAATATCACAGGAGAATCCGCATAAGAATAAGGTTAACCAATGACACAGACCGTCCATGTTACATTTTAATAAGCTATCCAGTCATGACAACATGAGGTTGCACAAAAACTCATAGATAATATTATATTGAACTGCAGATACGAGCGCGTCTGTGTACTACCAAGGGGTTTTCACAAAGCGAGTGGCTAATTTGAGTACCCCGAACACCGGAACTGAACTGATCACTGAACTGGAAGTTCTTTCATTTTAGCTGAAGACTGAAAATTGTTTCCTTATTTTCCCACGGTGTCAGGCTGAAGACCAAAACCATTAAACGAACTCGTATCTGAAACTCTCCCTGAAAGCAGCAGTGCCGCATGTTAATAGGGTGGAAACCTATGTCTTTAACTAATATCGTGCAGTTGACCAAAACATTAAACGTAGCTAAACTTGGTTTCTACCTTCAAAGAAGCGTTGCTATTACATCCCGAGAAGCTAACTTACCGTTAGCTGCCTACTGAAGTTTGATAGCTTCGGACTCATCAGGACACATTAAAGGTAACATAAATGTATCTTTGATAATTATGCATATCTTTTGTTTCGTTGTAATTTTTTACTGATCTTATTACTGTAGGTAGGTGACGTTACAGCTTACATGAAATCATGACTAAATCGATGAGGAGTCACAACAAATAACGTAATTCATAAAGATCGGTGTAGCATTGTATTGCGTAATCTTTACATATTAGTGGTTATTAAGCTAGAGAACAATAACAGGGATGTGGCAATCATACGAAAAAACCAAACTGCAGTTTCTTTAAATCTATTTAAATGTAGTTAGCTTTCTAGCTAACTTCCGTTTGGTACGTGGCTAGCTGTTAACCTGTTTTGTGGTTTGCTGCACAGATGGAAGTGGTTCTTGTTTATTTTATTTTAGAAACTATTCAAGTGAGTTGGGCTCGTGAATTTATATAAATGCTAACAGGACTTTGAATTACAGTCGCCACAACATAAGCAGACATTTTCGTATTTGGCTAGTGATTTATAATGCTTGTTGTTTTCGCAGGCATTGGGACGGTGATGAAACGGGCATTTATATTGACATTTTACTTGCATTCAGTCTGAATGTTCCCAGAATCCAGTATGGAATTTAATAGTCATTAAAGTGGACATGAAACAGTGCATGTATTTTAGGTATTTTTAGGGTATGATATACTCTGTCAGAAACCCTTTTCCTTGTTTTGGTTTAGAAATTCTCATCTCACATTATCTCACCTAGTGGATTGCTTGATTGTATAAGTGAGGAAAAGTGAACATCAGATGTAAATGAAGGCGTCTGTGACATTAAAAATTTATGAAACCTCTAATAAAGAAAGGGAAGAACAAACAACCCAACATGTGGCATCTAAATAATTCAACTTTTTGTAAAAGTATAAAAGTTAAACTTTATTATCTTGTCCGCACCCACAAAGAGTTGATGTTTACAGAATATGCCCAATCACAAATGTTAGCAAAGCACATATTTTGTAAATGAAGAATGAACTGTAGTGTAAAATATTAGGAGAGGAAATAAATGTAGATTAAATGCATTATACAGTTTAAGTGCAAGATATCTGCTGCAGCCCAGGTAGCTGTATGAGACGGCTGCTGTACAGAGTCCATAGTATTAAAAAGTGTTGTCATTAATGTGTGCACATTAAAGGCCCTTTCACATAGGCCACAGCATGTGCTAGCTAGAGCGTAGGACCCAAAATCCTCTATTCGAGTTTGTGTTTTAATATGTTCAAATGTTTAATTAAAAAAAATAAGATAAGATAAGATAAGATGACCTTTATTAGTCCCACACGTGGGAAATTTGTTTTGTCACAGCAGGAAGTGGACAGTGCAAAAGTTATGAAGGACAATTAGAATAAAATAAAATAAGAATAAATACAGTACACAACTGTACAGAATAGAATAAAAATAGAATACTATATATAGTAGAATAAAATAGAATAAAATATACAATAGGATAAAAATAGAATACAAATGCTATATACAACAGAGTGAAAAATACAACGGTGCCAGAAAGAAGAACGCTTCTATCCCCAGAACCATTGAAAGGACTGACTTAAAGACTCTGGAGTCAAAACATTTACTGAACTCAGAAACACAAAGAGTTTGTTTTCCTTCCTTGTGTAGTTGAACTTAGCGCAGCTGTACGTGTGAAGGTACTTTGCAGCATGCGGTGGTGAAAGTTCAACTGGTTTGAATTTTGACTGCGGTATGCACAAGTACTTGCTGGGACGATTGCGCTGCGCTTTGCTTGGCGCAGTGGGAAATGTTATTGCCCGGCGCAAGCGTTAGAAATAACTAGGTTTCAGAGTGCAGCACTGCGTGTACCGTGTCCTGTGGGAAAGGGCCTTTAGCGCGTTGAGACATCAGTAAGGCTGGAAAAGACTGATCAGTCTCTTCATTTGGATAAAAAATCTCACTATAATTACGGGCTTGGGCACGCATCAGTTTTCATTTTCTTGTCCTTATGTTCAGTTTGTGTTGACTGTGTTGTGCTTGGGAGTGTTCAATACTTTACTTGAGGCACTCAGTTTCTCCATTTTTAAGTTTCCTTTATGATGGATTTACTCACTGCTGATATTGAGAGTGAAAGAGAGGCAAGGTGCTCAGGAGTGAGCATTTGAGGGAATTATTGTTGTACATGACACAAACTGCTTTTACAAAATAGAACGACTTAGTAAAAAGCTAAAGGTAATTCACATTTATACAACATAAAGCAAATTACTCATATTTTCAGAAAAACCCAACCTTTTATGTGCAACATTGATCTTATTCAGAGTTAATAAACACTTACTTGCTCTGTTCTGTTTCTCTAAATAACGTAGTTCATTGTACTGTTATTAGGGGTGGAAATTAGCACCAGTCATTGCCCAAATGCAGGTTAAGTGGCGTGGAAATTTGAACAGTGCACAAACCTGCTAGTCTTCTCTAAATGCCGTTATGCGATTCGAGCAGATACTAACATGTAACGTCGTCATACTGCGTGCCACCGATTGGCTGGTCAGTAGCGTCACTCGGTCTCGTTCGTGAAAATTAAAACCGCCATTTTTTGAAACCCGGAAACAAGGGAATGGTTATAAAAAAGCAACGCCGTGGTCCCCGAAGCACCAGGCTTCTTTTTTTTTTTTTACACACAAAAAAGCAAGATAGTGGCAGGTTAAATGTTTGAGTGGCTGATCAATTTTAATTTCCACCCGTGACTGTAATTATGCCTATAATGCCTATAATTAAATGCCTTCTCAAAAGTAAGATGTGAGTGATCCTATTTATTTGTTTGTATCATGTTAACGTTTGGTTATTTATCTTTATGTTCACTAACGGTAAGCTTTATCAGAAGTGCTTGAAAATTTATGTATTTGTTCCTTTCCTTATTTGTAGTTCATCAATTGATTGGAAGGAGGAGTTGCAGGGATTCTTGCATCCCTCGTCACCATTGGCCCCTGAGATGACATCACAACAACCTCAACTCCCTAATGCTCTTATACCTCCCCAGCTTGCTCAGAACTCCAATGCTCAGCAGATCCGACCTCACATTCACCCGAATCAGCTGGAGTCGAGTCAGAGCAGTGCAAATGCTGGGCTTCTTGAACATAGGCCTCTGACAGGCAGGCCAGGCTGCCCTGGTGCTTTAGCCACTACTGGGGAGTTGGTCAACAGGAATGTTTCTGTTTCCTCCACCAACTCTAGCTTGACCAGAAGAGATGGGGGCTTTGAACCATGGCCTGAGGAAGCAGTGGATAACTCCCATGGGCTGTACTCACTCCACCGTATGTTTGACATAGTTGGAGCACAGCTAACACATCGGGATGTAAGGGTACTGTCATTCCTGTTTGTTGATGTGATTGACGAGTATGAGCGAGGTGGCATCAGGAGTGGAAGAGATTTTCTGCTGGCGTTAGAGCGCCAGGGTCGCTGTGATGAGACAAACTTCAGACATGTGCTGCAGCTTCTAAGGATTATCACCCGCCATGACCTTTTGCCTTATGTCACACTCAGGAAACGGCAGGCCGGTGAGTTAATCTAACCAACTCCATGTTGTCCTATAAATGACTACAAAAATAACTTGCACATTCATGCAGGAATTTACATTAGAGTGGTGTGAAGCAGGAAAAACTGGAAAAATGGATTTTAGTTAGGCTGACGAGGGCCAAGTTGTCATAAGTAGACAAATGGTTGGGGCATCTCAGTGCCCCAGTCTGCAGTAGGTAGTATCTATCAAAAGTGATCCAAGGAAGAAACAGCTGTAAACTATTGACTGGGTCATGGGCAGCCAAGGCTCACTGATGCATGGGGAAAATGAAGGCTTACCCATGTGGTCAGATCCAACAGACAAGGTACTGTTGCTAAACCAAAAAAAAAAATGTTGACGCTGGTTTTGATAGAAACGTGTCAGAATACACAGTACATCACAGCTTGTTGCATATGGGGCTGCATAGCTGCAGGCCAGTCAGGGTGCCCATGCTGGCCTCGTGCACTGCTAAAAGTACCAACAGTGGCCAAGTAAGCGTCGACATTGGACCATGGAGGAATGGAAAGCTGTGCCTAGTCTGATGAATTGCCAATTTGTTTACATCACATGTGCGTCTCCATCACTAAACTGGGGACCACCTGGCACCAGGATGCACTATACTTCAGTAAGTTATATAGCACCAAGTCACAACAATAGTTGCCTCACAGAGTTTGTATTGTAAGGTAAAGACCATACAATTAAACAGAGAAACCACAACAATTAGATGACCTCCTATGAGCAAGCACTTTGTGATGGTGATAAGGAAAAACTCCCCCTAAACAGGAAGTAACCGCTAGCAGAACCAGGCTCAGGTAGGGGCAGCCATCTGCAACTCACCCCTGTGTTAGCTTAACGGTGCACTTAATCCAAGACTGACACTCTGCAGTCGATGTTTGGAGACAGGATGTTTGCCTGACGACCATACAGGAGCAGTAATGACAGCCGGAGGCCTCAGCTTGTGTGACTGTGTGCGTCATCTAGTGTGTTTTACTGTGGGATAATGCTACTTAAGGCCCAGTCTTACTTCGTTTTGATTGTTTATTATATAAGTGTAAAAAATAAATGGTATTTTTGATGTGGTGATTAAATAAGCTGTTCGCTGAATTTACAGAAAACGCACAGAATTTTGTTATATACATCATTATCGGGATAAGAAATTACTTTTGGTAATATTGCACAGCCCTAGCTCTAACTATGTAGTTTATCAAAAAGGAAATTGTAAGTCTAATCTTAAAAGTAGAGAGGGTGTCTGTTTCACAAACCCAAACCACAGAAGAGGGGCCACCTCCCATTCTACTTTTAAATACCCCGGTGACACAAGTAAACCAGCAGTCTGAGAACGCGTTCTGTTGGGGTGATACGGTACTATGAGGTATACCATATCATCCTAAGATAAAATGGGATGTGAACCAACTAATAATGCTAGATTCTGATTATTTTTTTTCTTTTTTCTGTTGCAAATATCATCTTTCTCTTTGCTTTCCCCTGCCAGCACAATAGACACCATGGGGGGAAGAAGTTAAGGAGACAATATACAGTAAATGCAGTAATGTTAAACAGTAATACCCAATGCTGTAATTTAAGCTCTAGCTTTAAAAAAGAAAACAAAACCATCCAGCAGTCAGAAATATCATCCAGTGTCACCGGCTCACTAACATGAATTTCAAGCCTTTTTACTTTTTACATTTTTTAACATGAATTTTTTTTTTTATTTAATTCTGTTCCATTTTGATTCAAAGCCTTTGTTTATAACCATGTTGCATGGAGTAAAGACATCATTCTAGAACCGTCACCTTATCTGTGTATTGTCTTAATGCAAACATTAAAATGATACACATAAAGCTAATTTAATCCGTTCTTTACATAAATGTTGATTGTTGCATGTCATCTTTGCATTATGTGTGACTGATTCCTGTAGTTTGAAGAGGATTAGCTTTTGAAATAAAATAATATCAGAAATCATTTCTTTTCAGTGTGCCCAGACCCTGTTGATAAATACCTGGAAGAGACATCAGTGCGATATATATTACCAAGAGGAAGAGTACAGAACAAAGACACTGTACCGTACAGAAGAACAGGTGGGTGCTGACATCTGAGTGCACGCTTATGTCTTCCTATTCACATTTTACAGTACGATTCAGATCACTAAAAAACATAATAAAAATAATGTTGTTTTCTAGGTCCCCAGCCAGTCATTTGTTGTTCCCCATCAGCACCACACGTGGGTCCTGCACAAACAAAGCCAGCTCCTCCTGTACCAAACCGCAAACGGAAGAGAATTCACTCTTCGGCTGACTGCAGAGAGAAGCAAACATGCGGTAAGAAGAAAGTGCATATACTGCGTTATCAGTGTTTTTATTCTACTATCTTATGTGTGTGTATGTGCACATATACACCAAACATATCCAATCACAGCCCTGCATCATTTTGGGGGGTTTACACCTTGAAATGTATTTTATATATATATATATATATATATATACTATGGCTGCCACGATTAGTCGACTAGTCACGATTACGTCGACTATCAAAATCGTCGACGACTAATTTAATAGTCGACGCGTCGTTTGAAGCTTTGTAAGATCCCAAAAGACGCAGAAATAAGTAGCAGGATTTAAGAGTGTAATAACGGACTGAAACAGAAGATGGCAGCACTGCATGTACAAGGATGCCAGCTGCCGTTAAACCCCGAAGAAGAAGAAGTAGCTCTGTCCCAGAATTCATAGCGCAGCCCAGCTCAGTTTCCAACAATGGCGGCAGCTAGTTAGTTTTAATATTACTCTTATTATTCTTTCTGGGTCACAAAATAAACGTTTAACATGTTTTCAGGTGAGAATGTAACTGTGTAAACTTCAAATATCTGCTCAGTTTATCAAGACACCACATATTTTCAAAAGCGCTCCGACGTTTTCGGAGACGTCTGTTACCCACTAGCTCGATAGCTAGCCGGGGGCAAGGCTCACTAGAGCCCGTGAGAACACCGGACTCCCGGCAAATCGTTTTCAAACCCACCGCAGTCTTTCGCTACTCAGGTTAAACATACATAAGTCACTTAGATAACTTAAAATGTTACTGTTTGGCTTTTTTTTAGTATTTTATTAGTTCCTGAGTAAATCGGTTTGGCTGAGATTAAAGTTATAGTTTTTACACAGCTGAATAAATGTCAAGCAGACAACTGATTATCAGAAGTGTGAGATGCTCGAGAATTTACTCCGGTGTCCCGTTACATATTAGATAGCAAGGAGTTTATTAAACTTCACCGAAACAATCTGCAAATTTCATTAAAATTTATTAAACAATCATCTTGTCTTTATTTTTAGTTAGCACATACCGTAAACACTTAAAGCTGTAAGCTAATGATAGTTATATAAGAGCAGATGCTGCTGGTGCAATAAGCTGTAGTTTTACGTCCAATGGATGATGATCTGATTAGTCGACTAATCGCAAAAATAATCGGTGACTAGTCGACTATCAAAATAAT
Source organism: Pelmatolapia mariae (assembly GCF_036321145.2). Lineage (NCBI taxonomy): Eukaryota > Metazoa > Chordata > Actinopteri > Cichliformes > Cichlidae > Pelmatolapia > Pelmatolapia mariae. The sequence continues at coordinate 42,436,770 of NC_086244.1, forward strand.
CGTTTGTGGCAGCCCTAATATATACTATATATATAGTTGAAAGAGCTGTTGATAGTCCCACTCAAGTTTTTATCAGATTCATGGATGTATGAGCCCAAGTAGCCAAAAGAGGCAGCACAGTCCATCAGCTGGTTAGCACAACCAAATATAACAATTTCTGTTTTGCTTTCATTAATGAAAATGACGAAAAGTATTGCTTTAACAAATTCATTAGGTTTTTAAGGCAGTTTAACAAGAACCGCAGTGAATATCATATGAAAATAAATCTGGATCTCATCAGCAAAATGATGAAAAGACAGATTATGTTTCCTCAAAGCAAACCTAATGGGCCCTAATGGGCACCTTTAATGTCCACACGCAGTTCAAAGAGATAAAAGAGTAGAAATAAAGCAGTCTTTTGTATTAACTAAAGCAGTGCAATTAGTTTTGCAATGAAAGTCATGGTCTCGATGAACTACCTTTTGTTTTTTAATCTAGCCTTGTTGCTTATTATCGCCTTTCAGAACTTAACATTTTGGGTGGGATATATTAAATAAACTACAAATATGTGGTTTATGAGCTCTGTAGCTCTCAATTTACTACAAATTGCACTGAGCAGAAAAAAGCATGTGGTAATTTGCAGTTGATATGACTGCTGCCTTTAGAAGTGTTGCTTTATTTGGAATATCAGGAAGGGTATAGTATAGAAGCGATGTGTGAGTTTGAAGCATATCTTCTGTTGTTTGTTTGTTTTTTAACACTGTAATGATTGAAATACTCATTGTCTTGTACAACATTTACAAGACAATTAATGACAAAGAAGTTGTCCAGAATACTTTGACAGTCTCTTGTTTTTTGTGTTTTTGTTCAACCCTTTCAGATATTCGTCTACGAGTTCGTGCTGAGTACTGCCAGCATGAATCTGCACTTCAGGGCAACGTCTTCTCCAACAAGCAAGAGGCAGTGGAGCGGCAATTTGAGCGCTTCAACCAGGCCAACACTATCCTAAAATCGCGAGACTTGGGCTCCATCATCTGTGACATCAAATTTTCTGAGCTCACCTACTTGGATGCCTTTTGGAGGGACTACATCAATGGATCATTGTTAGAGGCCCTCAAAGGGGTCTTTATCACAGATTCCCTAAAACAGGCTGTAGGCCACGAGGCTATAAAACTGTTAGTCAATGTTGATGAGGAGGACTACCAAGCTGGTCGACGCAAACTGCTCCGTAATTTGGTCACAAGTGGAGGGAGCTCAGCAGTGGGTAACAAAGACTCTGTATCTTAGAAACATTCTCCAGGTGGTAGGGAGTAGAGTGAGATGTGATTGTTGTTTAAGGTGCCTGAAAGGAACTGAAGAACTTCCAGCCAACCCCATTAAATATTTGAGAACTAAGTTCATATGTTATCTACTTGGCATCCCTTTCCATAGCATGTACAGAGAAATGGAACTGTGTTGGCAAAAACAAAGGGGTGATGCAAACAAGTTGGTATTATTGTTCATTTTCTTCAAGGATGGAATCAAACAAGTGCATTGAATTTAACCAATTTCTTGTTTGTGGTATGTTAGCTCAGCTCATTTAAAACTTTTAACCTAAAGATACTGTTCAATCCTGTTTTAAGGTGAAGTTATTTTGAATGCAGGAAACACTTAATTCTCACAAGTTACTCCCAGTGGGAGATGTACTTATTTTTAGACTTGTTTTGTGTTTTTTTCCCAGGTTTTTCCAGGTAGATTACAAATTGTTTGGCATACCCAACGAGAGAATGTTCTGTGAACACTTTTGCAAAGATCAAGCTTCTCTTTCCCTGTCACCTTTACTGTGCCTGGCATTCTTTAACACATTCTGTCTGCCAACAGCTGTGAATTCAAATTCAATTGTAAAGTCACTGCCAGTTTATGGAAACAATGTAAGAGAATAATTCTAATGTGTTCAATTATTTCCAGTGAGAAATGGACTTTTGTGGTGTTCTTAATATGTATGGATTTGAAAGTGTGTCAGTTCCTTTGTCACCCTGTACCTACTTGCTGTGTTAACTATGAAGCAAGACTGATGTTGAATAAATTTTATAACGACACTAAACACAAATCTGTAAAACAGCAGGGAAATTCACACCAGTATGTGCAGTCACGTCAGTAGGTGCAGGAAGCAAGATGCCAGACCAAAGTGATGTGGGTGACAGAGAGTCGGTGATTGTCTGTGATTGGTTACAAATCTCTCATCTAGCTTTAGCTTTAGAATTGGTATAAAGAGCAATCTTTTCTATGGATACAACATGAGCATGTAGTTAAACTTGTCTCCTCTAATAGTGGTACAGGAGGTGTTGAAATAACATCACATCTCATTTCATCCCATCCCTTAAAGAGCAGTTGTCACAGGTATGGTAACTTTCAAACAGAAAATAAAGCGTAAAAAAATAGCACTGTAGAAGCCAAAATAATATAATAGCAAGATGTAAAGCATGTTGATCCTCCACAATTTAAGTTGCACAATTATATGCTTCTAGTGGTAGGAGGCTTTCACAGTGTAACATGAAACTAATAATGGATGGGTGCCTGTGAAAACCACATGTGGCCCCCCGCCCCTAAAATTATAACCACTTGTTATGTTTAATAAATCCAAGTGTAAGACAGGACTAAGAATGTATCAATGTCTGACATATACATGCCCTTTCATCACACCAAACTATACTTTACTAGTTTCAAAGTAGGCCCTATTTCTTGCAATGACATGTAATGTTAATGTTAGTGTTCACCATCAAATGTTGATATGCAGAATCATCTTTTTGGATGCAATTCATCAGGATAAATGACTAATTAGACATTGATGTCAGGCCAATGCAAGCTCAGTTAGAAAATGTGTAATAGCAGTATATCGAGGATGAAGTAGATCGGAGACTGAATATCATTTCAGTACGTACTGTTACCTGGAACACCAATCTGTAATTCTGCTATTTTACATTTTCCTTTGTTTTTCTGTATGCCTACCCTAAAGTCTCCTACGACATGAACAGGCCAGTACTCAAGAGAAGCAAATGTGTACTGTGTAATCAGCAAACTATGTTTTTAATGCAGTTGTTCACTTTCCAGCTTAATATTTTCTCTTAATGCATTACAGATATGCATTTTTTTTTTGTCAAATGTTGTAATGAAATTTTACTTGTGTTAAAAATGTAACTGAATCTTGTCTAGCTTCTCATCAGTTAGTTAAATGGTGACCTGAATTTAGCATTTGGTTTTATGTAACCTTATAAAAATTCCGTGTGTTTTTATTATGATTTTTGATCCTAGGAAAGAAAGAAATAAAAGCCCCGTATTGTGTTGGCCATAATGGCATCTTTTGGGACATATCAGAACATGCAAGTTTGACAGGCCACTGTGAATGATATAGAAGAGGCATACATTTTATATTTTTATCCAGTGGAATTTCATGTCAAGGTTAAAAGTTCGTATCTAAGAAATAGGTAGGTGTATGTTGACTGTATGTTATGGTAGTTGTTAAATCCAGCTTTTACATTAAATTGCATGCAACCTGTTATGGTGTCAGTGTCTCAAGTCAAGTAACCATTTTGTAAATATTTTTGTGGGTCACATTTTCTTACTTCAGTTTTGCATTTCTTTCAGAAAATAGACCTGTAGAAAGTTTTGATTTTACGTGGCACTGCAAATATTACAAAAAAATAATAATCCAAACTCATCCCTGAAGGCGCTCTTTGTCCTTCGATCATGGGTCCTGTATTAGAGGCCTGGGAGTTTGAGGGTCTCGTGCAATAATTTTGCTGTTCATAGGACTGCATTCTTCTGGACAGAGATCTCGGATGTCGTTCCCTGAATCTGCTTGAACCACTCGCCCAGTTTGGCGGTCACTGCCTCAAGTAATCTGATTACCACAGGGACAACTGTTGCCTTCACCCTCCGCATCTTCTCGAGCTCCTGTCTCAGCCCTTGGTTATTCTTGAGCTACAGCCATCTTCCTCTGCCTGTCCACTTCTACCACTATTCCTCATGGTTCATGGCTCCTGTTTGCTCGTGGGATTCCAAGGTACATGTAGCTACCTTCAATGTCTGCCTTCTGTCAAATTGTACTGGTTCTTATATAGTACTTTTCTACTCTTCATGCTTGAGAGTTTTGAACATTGTTGTTATGTGTTGTGTCCTTCAGCCCATTATGCTCTTCCAGTATTTCTGCATCTCCAGCCTTGGTGGGGCTGTTCTCATATTGTCCCGTGCCACTGAGAGTACACCTGGCATGGTTCAGTGGAGAACGTGGTTTATTGACCTGGCTTCTATCGCTCTGGTATCACGACCAGTCAAAAGTCTGGACACACTTTCTGATTTAAAGGTTTTTCTTTATTTTGACTACTTTCTACATTGTAGATACCAAAGACATCAAATATATGAAGCAAGATATATGGAATTATGTAGCAAAGAAAAAAAATATAAATAATTCTTAATATGTCATATTTTAGACAGAGCTCCAGTAGCAGACACATCTCTACATGTTCAGAGGAGACTGTGTGAATCAGGCCTTTATGGTCAAACAGCTGCTAAGAAACCACGACTAAGAAAAAGCAACAAGCAGCAGAGATTTGTTTGGGCCAAGAAACACGAGGAATGGACATTAGACCAGTGGAAATCTGTGCTTTGGTCTGATAAGTCTTTGTCTTTGTGTGACGCAGTGGGAACCATGCATGGTCTCTACATGCATGGTTCCCACTGTGAAGCATGGAGGAGGTGTGAGGGTGTGGGGGGCTTTGCTGGTGACACTGTTGGAGATTTATTCAAAACTAACGACACACTGAACCAGCATAGCTACCACAGCATCCTGCAGCAACATCCCATCATTGATTTTTCAACAGCACAATGACCCAACACACCTCCAGGCTGTGTCACGGCTATTTGACCAAGAAGGAGAGTGATGGAGTGCTGCACCAGATGGCCTGGCCTCCACAGTCACCTGACCTAAACCAACCAACAAGTGCTCAGCATCTCTGGGAACTCCTTCAAGACTGTTGGAAACCATTTCAGGAGACGACCTCATGAAGCTCATGGAGAGAAGGCCAAGAGTGAGCAAAGCAGGAATCAAAGCAAAGGATCTGAAATATCAAACATGTTTTGAGTTATTTCACACTTATGTGTTCATTCATAGTTTTGATGCCTTCAGTGAGAATCTACAATGTAAACAGTCATGAAAATAAAGAAAAACTATTAAATGAGAAGCCGTGTCCAAACGTTTGACTTGTAGTGTACCTCTTAAGGTGGCTGCCCAAGGCTGTGAGTCTTCGCTTGGCAGTTTCTACGGCCTCAGGTAAAGGCAGCTTGTTATACTTCTTTATCACACCTTTTTGCAGTTCTGACGGTTGGTTAACTTGCCTCTGTTCTGGCTTGATCCTGGCCTGTAGTCTCCTTCTCCATGGAAGGTCATACTCTTTGTGACTGTTCATTTTGTAACCAAGCATCTCAGTGATCACTGTTGCTGTGGCGTAGATCAGCTGGTGTGTTTTAGCGATGGTCGCAGTAGGGATTATTATTATTAATAATAATAATGATACATTTTATTTAAAAGTGCTTTTCAAGACACCCAAGGACACTTAACAATAGAATAAAACAGATAAAACAAGACAAAACAAAGAACAATTTTAAAAAAGATAAAATAAAGAAACAGTTAGTTCACAGTGAACATGCAGATTTGAACAGATGAGTTGAGAGAACCAATGTTTCTTATATCTGTGGGTACAGAGTTCCACAGCCTGGGAGCAGAGCAACTGAAAGCTCTGCATCCCATGGTGCTGAGGCGGAAAGAAGGCACAGCAAGTGGGATAGAAGAAGAAAATCCAAGCGAGCGGGCAGAAGAGGTAGTGCTTAACAGGTCCGAAAGGTAAGGAGGAGCAAGGCTATGAGGGGCCTTGAAGGTGAGCAGAAGAAGCTTGTATACTATTTGGAATTTCGCAGGGAGCCAGTGAAGTTCCTGACGTACAGGGGTGATGTGCTGGAGGAGGGGTTCTGGTGATAATGCGGGCAGCAGAGCTTTGAACCAGTTGAAACTTGTGGAGGGATTTTTGGGGGAGAGACCATGCATGAGAGAATTACAGTAGTCAGTATGCGAGGATTCAGGGTCACCTGATCCAGCCCTAATAACATGCTTTGTCAAAAGGAAAAGTTTGAAGTTTAATCTTGAAAGTGGAGAGTGTCTGTCTCCTGAATCCAAACTGGAAGCTGGTTTCACATAAGAGGGGCCTGGAAGCTGAAGGCTCTGCCTCCCATTCTACTTTTAAATATCCTGGGAACCACAAGCTGTACTATGAGGTTGTTAAGATAAGATGGGGCCAGATTATTCAATTAATTATTTAATAAATGAATGAACAAATTTTTTCAGCGTCACTCTGAGACAGGATGTTTCAGATTTTAGAGATGTTGCACAAATGAAAGAGGGCAGTCCTACATATTATTTTAATATGCTCAATAAAGGACATGTCCTGGTCAAAAACGATTCCAAAAATCCTCACAGTGAAGCTGGAGGCCAAGGTAATGCCGTCCAAAGTAAGCATCTGGTTAGATACCATATCTAAGATTTGTAGGACTGATTACATTAACCTCAGTTTGATCTGAATTTAGAGGCATAAAAATTAGACGGGGAGAGAAACCTAGTGTAGTTCTTATTTTCTTCAATCAATCATCAAAAGCAAGATGTTCTAGCTTTACCAATGGCTTTTTTTTTTACAGAGCAGCGAACTCTTTTTCAAGGCTAAATGGTAACTTCTAGTGAGACGCCTATTCCTCTACAGCTTACAAGTGATCTGCTTTAATGTGCATGTTTGAGAGTTACACTGGAGAGTCAAGAACTTCTGATTTGAGGCTTTCATTTTCAGAGGAGCAAGAGTGTCCAGAGTTGTGTTAATAATCCTAAAATTATTAACAATATAATCAACATCTGTAGGAGTGGAGTTCAGTGAGCTGCTCTGCTCTGTTGGCACTGAAGATGATAACAGTTGATGAATTATGTCCTTAAACCTGTTGCAGCACTTTCAGAAAGACATGTACTGCGATTAAATCTACTCCCCACTGCTGTGTAATCCATTATTGTAAATTGAAATGTCATTAGGGATCGATCAGACAAAAGAGGGTTTTCAGACAACTGTTTGCAGGCTTAATTTATCTGACAGACAGTTTCTTTCCATCATCACAATATAACTCAATTGAGAAGCTGGAGCAAGCTGCAGGTCTCAGAAGGCAGTGAGTCCTTTAATTCCTGTCTGAATTTCCTCCACACTGACACAAATCTTTACACATCCTACCTAACAATGCAAAAACTGCAGAAAATATTAGAACATGTCTGCTTAGCTGCAGACATATTTACTCTTTTATTGAAAGCTGTAGTAGGAACGGTTAATCCCATCTTCCCAACTTTTCAATATACTAAGTATTGGGGAAAAACCCCACATGCACTTTGACTTTTGCACAATTGTTGTTTGTATTTAACCTTCAGTTAGCACATTAGTTTGTTGTAGATATTTTAGCAGCAACATGATATCTTTCTCTGTGTCTAAATATTATCCATTAAACAAATATTCATATTTTCCATCCTCTTAATGGTTAATATCACTAAACAGCTGATGCATGAAGGTTAAAATTAGAGTTATTTGCGTGTGTTTTACAGTTGAAATGTAAGTAGAATTGGTTGTAATATTCATGTCTTTACTAGAAGTACACAAAATAAAGGAGTTCCCTTCATCTGCTCGTTGGCCCCTCCTCTTTTTAATTCATAGAAGGTTTGTATACATTTCTAAGGAGATGCACATTTATGTACTTAGGCTAAGAGTAAGCTTCATATTATTATTATTCTTGGACTCCATTAAAGGATATTGTACGCAATGCATGGTGACAACATCCAATCAAAAATATGATATGATAGATCTCCTTTGGTTCAAACTGGTGGGAGTGTTAGTCTGGTCAGGCCAAGATTACTAACCAAACTGGATGAAATGGTTATGTACAGTATAATATGCATACATATATACGTGCAGTCTGCAGTGTGTGTGTGTCTTCATAAGGGAATGGTGTTGTTGCAATGCAATTTTTTAAATTAATTATATTGCTTAAGATATTAAAACTGCATTCTATATTACAGGACAGATCAGGCTCATTCATTTGTGACTTGTGTTTTTATCACACAGGATACAGACATGGAGGCTGGAAAACAGGGAATGGGGCTGCATGTGAGAGAGGAGATGTGCAGCCAGAAGACGTTCAGTTGGAAAAAAGTGTCTTCATTTAAGCTGTGGTGGTCCTCACTGGCTCGGCTAGCATTGCACGGGTGTGTGGTCTGCTGTTTGGACTTAAGTTACCCACCAGAGCTCAAACACATGTTTGGATTTTTTTTCTGATGGATACAAACTGTCATCCAATGCACAAACTCTCAAAAACAAGTTTGTGGGACAAGTAGAACAAGAGTGGCGGCAGCCAGCAGCCTTTAATGTTAGGTTTAAGATAGTTATAATTCAGCTAGCATGGAATTTCTAAAAACATGTTTAGTCTTGGAAACTGTTGTGCAAAAGTCTTGAACCAGTTGTTTATTTGCTTTTGCTAGGGAAATGGGTGAACATTTTAATACACATGGTATAGTAGGGCATATAGTGTATATTAAAATTATACGGTATACAAGACAAAAACAGTGCTTCACAATTCAAATGACCTTGAAAGTCAATATTTGGTATGAGCAGCTTTACTCTTCAACACAGCCAACTTTCTGAGGCAGCTTTCTGCTAGTAACAAAGTGCCTACATATGAAGTTACATGTACAAATGAGTTCTTTGCTAAGTTGACTGTTATGTGTAGATTGGTTGATCCTTTGGACTCAAATAGACTGAAAAAGCAGCCAATATAAAACACTAAAGATACAAACACACAACTTTGCAAGAGCTTGAGAAAGCCTGTAACACCACAGAAAAACAGAAAATGTGCTGGTAATTTTCTGCCAGGACGTTTTCAGTTTTTTTCCAGACGTTCACAGACTTTTCCAGAAACGGTAAAACAAAAAATCCTGTAGATATAGAGTACACTCTCTGTTCTATTTAGGGACAGTTCCTTCAACTCTAAAATGGAAAAATCATTTTTTTCACAGTATATTTCCTGTATTATTAATGGATATTTTGCATTAATAGAAAAATTGAACATTCTGTTTATATTACCAATTACAGGCACTTCTTTTCACTGTAAATCATTAACCTCCTAAGACCCGAACTCTTCCACGACATGCATTTTTAATTTCTCGTTGATATTTGGGCATATTGGGGCCGGATGAATGTAAAAACAAAGAATTTCCAGATTTTTTTTTTTTATCTTATTTTTGTTTTTAAGAAAAATGAGAGCCACAAATGAGGATATTCATTTAAAATTTTGATAGAACAGTAGCAGTATAATGTCCTCGTAAGTGGATATCAGGCCCATGTAGAGCAAAATTGAGTATTTTGGTCAAAATAACCAAAAATGTGACGTCCACATATGTGGATGGCAGGTCCTAGGAGGTTAAATGTACTTTTTTATATCCTTAACCATACATTCCTATAATTACTACCTAATATATCATTTGCTCAAAACTTCTTAAACTAAAACTTCTTAAATTAATCTGTGCCAAGTACACAACAACATTGGTACAATTAATGTTAGGTATTATTTTATTCTCCTCAACTCAAAAAAACTAATTTTTTATTGACTAAACAGCTAATACATGAACCAAATAACTCACAATCTTTCAAATTTGAGCATTTTAATTTTCCATTAAAAAGGTTTGTAGTCATGTAAATGTGTTCATGTATATACATAAGGGATGGGTATTCACTAACTGATATGATTCTGATTCAATTCAATTCAATTTTACTCAGACAGTCAGAAATATTATAATTCTGATCATTTACAGTACATATCCATATTTGTATATCTATGTATAAAACAAACACTGTGAGACTTCATCAGAAGTGTGAGCGTCACAGCAGATGCCTTTGTGTCAAAGTAACTGAGGATAAAACACAGAAAAACACGAAGGATTTTCCTGGCCTGGCTTTTTATAGCAGATAACCTAAAAATATTCTGCAGGAGATCAAAAACGGAAGAAAACCATGAATCAACATCTGAACATCACCTGATGCTGAAGTGAAACAGAGCAGACCTCTTATCAGAGGTTATTTTTGAAAAAACAAAACTGTGGGCAACAATTCTGGACTGCAGGAAACAGATTTTTTTATGGTGAGCTGGTTTTGAAGTACACTGAGAGAAATGACCTGCTCAGCATTACATAAATCCTATTTTCAGTATATGCTGGTCAGCTAGCTTAGTCTTTACTTTACTTTACCTTTGTATTTCTCCAGCTTCTCGTGTTCCTTCTTCCTGATGTTGCTGTCATTCGGAACTGCTACATCTATCACTACAGCCGTGTTCTTCTGCCACCACCATTTTGTCCGTCTGTACCTGGAAGTCCCACAGAATCTTAACTCTGTCATTCTCCATCACCCTTGGGGGCATCTCCCATTTTGACCTCGGGACTTCCAGGCCATATTCGGCACAGATGTTCCTGTACACTATGCCGGCCACTTGGTTATGGCGTTCCATGTATGCCCTGCCTGCTAGCATCTTGCACCCTGCTGTTATGTGCTGGATTGTCTCAGGGGCATCTTTACACAGCCTGGGGTCTTGCCTGGTGTGATAGACCCCAGCCTCTATGGATCTTGTGTTCAGAGCTTGTTCCTGTGCTGCCATGATTAGTGCCTCTGTGCTGTCTTTCAGTCCAGCTTTGTCCAGCCACTGGTAGGATTTCTGGATGTCAGCCACCTCCTCTATCTGCCGGTGGTACATACCGTGCAGGGGCCTGTCCTTCCATGATGGTTCCTCCTCTTTCTTGGGTTCCTGAGGTATTCACTGAGCACGCGGTCAGTTGGGGCCATCTTCGTGATGTATTCGTGGATGTTTGTTGTCTCATTCTGGACCGTGGTGGTGGTGTGGATCAGTGAATCAATGTCTCGTTCACTCTTGATGTCATCCATGTAGAGGAGGTGACTGACAACTGCTCCGTTCTGTAGTTGGTATCCGTAGCCAGCCTTGTCAATGATCTCACTACGTCATACCCAGCCCAGGGGCTCAATATCTTTCATGTTTGTTGGAGGTCATACTGAGCATTTTTGCCCAACCCATGTCTGAAACCAAATTTTCACCAGACCTGACACGTGTGCAAAATTTCATGAGTTTTTGAACATGTTTAGGCCCTCAAAAAGCCAATTCATTTGCAGAAATAATAATAATAACAATAATAATAAAAGCTACAAGCAGCAATGGGTGGGCCCTTGCACGCATGAAAATGGCACAAAATGTTAACAAATTCCTGTTGCACAGGGCTCCAAGAAACTTTTTTGTACATCTTGATAGCTTACATGAGGGTGCCAAAATTCAGACTCACAGATCAAGCATAGTGCAGGGGCTTCTGTTTTGAAATGTTCTAGGAGGAGCTGTGGATTTATTTTGAAATACTCAGTGAAAATGACCATATAACATGAGAGCCTTCGTCAAGTTGGAGGTCTGTGACAGGTTTCATGAATTTTTTAAGCTTAAAGCACAAAACTGCTGCAAATCAAAGACACATTTGTCCAATCTCCACCAAACTTCACAGGCATGGTGAGAGTCCAGCCCTGACCAGACTGATATGCAGTTTGTATGCAATACTGAGAGCGCCACCTAGTGGGAACAGGAAATACTCAGACGGGTATAATCATAATCTAATTGAGACAAATTTGTCCCAGCAGTCAGCTAATATGACAAATTCTCAAATTTAGATAAATATAAGAACACATTGTTGACACTGTTGACTCAAAATAACATTTTATTGTTATTGGGGTGAGTGTAGTAAACTAATAAGACAAATAGAGGAGGAAAAAGCAGTGATGCTGGCACATTTGGGAAGAACTGTAACTTCAACTGATTGGTCATTTAACAGTGATTTCCTTATCTGTTCATCTTTAATCTGACGTTATCATGGCAGTTTACCTGGTAAGAAGTAAACCATCTTCCTTCTGTGGTTAACCCGTAAGGTTTGTCCAAAGTTGCCTGGATAAGCCAAAATCCTGCTCTGTAGTATTTGGCTCTGGTGTGTCATTTATAAACTAAAGCATTAATTTCAGTTTATTAACTGTGTGTCTATCATGTCCTTCATGATGCTGAAAAACAAACATTTTCCAAATTACAGGGTAAAATTGCTCATACTGGAGATTTCAAAACCCTTTTCCTTTAAAATGTGCATGCAAGTATCCAAGCTGGATTTTTTCAGCAGTTTAGGTTGTTGGTGTAATGATGTTGGGTAATTTTCACTTTGTGCCCCCTAATACCAAAGGATGGCTGCTTCCAGCAGGGTAAACGCACCACGTAGAGCACCTGTGGCAAGTGATTTGGTGTTTTTTTCTCCCAGCTGGATGGCAGGTTGGAAGAGACACAGCGTAGCTCCATTAGATTATTTTTCAACAATGTGCCTCATACAGTATAAAACAGCCTCTTTAAATGTATTAATACTCGTACTACACTGAAAGAGCTGCAAAAGCACAACAGTAATCCAGCTGTTAAACATGTCATGTCTGTTTCAATAGTCCCGTATGAAGTATAAGAAAAGTATATGAACAAATCACTTAACTAGACGCCCCAAAAATACTTCACGAAGAAAGGGCATCGTATCAGAATTACATACATCTTGCAATCACAGTTCACATTATAAGCCATGTGGGACAGTAATTTGGAAATGTGAGCAGAAACCCATACTAACATCATGAATACGCACCTCAGACCATAAATGATTCATGTGAACAAATGTCACATGATAAATTAAGTCTTTTTAATCAAAATATACCAGGCATGTGTATGAATAAATGAATGCTAATTCATTTGAGAAAACAATTTAAAGAGTAATTTGAGTCGGCTTGGTGCTACAGCCTAAGTTTAACTTTGCTTCACATATTGGAAGTTTAACAGAAAAAAAAGAAAAGAAAAAATGCAATGAACTAATTTAGCAACGCAAGAATTACAAAATAAAATAAAAATTAAGAACTCAAACACACAGGCCTAGAGACTGCTCGACAACCCAGAAACCAGCGATCGCAGTATTCCCCAACCAGTCTGGGGTGGTCGCTGGAGGGTGCTGGCAGTAGTTAGATTTGTCACAAAGAGGTATAAGCCTTGTATAAGGCTTGATTATTATAAGTTTACTGGGCTCCACTTGGTTCCAAGTAACATATCCTTTGCGAATCAGATGGCGAGCGTGGACTTCAAAGAAGTACAATCAGACAGCTCAGCCATGATGTCTGCAGCTGTCCGTCTCCACAACAGGCTTTAGACTCTGACGGAGACGATGACTGATTAGTTATTCCTGTTATACAGTCTGCTGCCTGGAGCGCGTGTTAGTGCATTAAATTCTCCACAGACGAGTCTGTGTGGTCACAAAAAATCTGGCAAGTGCCCAGATGTCTGCTTGGCCCCCATCTGATGATGACATCTACAGAGCTCTGACCAATCACCTGTGGATAAGGTGATGCACCGAAACCTTCCTTGTGATTGGTCACTAACAGGTCTCTACAGTCTTACATCGTTACCTTGGAAGACACAAAGCTGTCTACTAAAAACAAACTACTTGCCAAGAAGCAGTGAAACTGTACAAGGGTGACACAACTTAGAACCAGACGTTCAAAGCAGAAGCTGCACCTTTGAAACATGTTTTAGCATTAAGGCACAATTTTTCAGTTTTCGGTTGCGTCACATTTTTAAGTTTCACTACGACTTGGTGAGTCGCAGTATGAACCAGGAAAGATATTTATATGATACACACTTTATCATGAACCTGGTTTTTGTTCTTATGCCTTTCATTTACACTTCAGGATAAATCATTTTGATAGTCTGATGGCACATGTGGTTAAATCAAAGCAGAATACAGTAAGGTCACATCATTCACAGCGGTTAGCAGCAAAGTTGGTGAATAAAACAAAGAAGGCTGATTGAAAAAAAAAAATAGTGCTACAAAAATATTACCTAATTTCTAAAATAACCTCATTTTAAATCTCTGTAGTACACGAAGCATGACACTAAGGAATGATGACCACTACAGCTGTCCCGAGGCTTCTCAAGACCAAGTTACAACCCTGGTATAGGACCATACGACTCTTTGTGCAGTAAAAAAAATGTAGCATTACATTGAGTGTCTCTCTTCTAAGACTGTGCAGTACTGAGTGTGGAAATTATGACAAATGTTAGAACTGTGTTTAGTAACTTGCAATTTGATGTTTGAGAGGCTTAACAGACTGATTTTAAGAGGGCAATACTGATATTTCATATTGTAGGATTTCTATTATTATTAAGACTAAGAGTCTTCAATCTACCAATTTGAAAACTGACAGCATTAGTGATTTAAAGGTCTTGAAGGAGTTATTTGAAAGCTGACTGCAGTTCTTTGAATGCGGCTCGTCTTTGTTTCTGCTCCTCAGCTTGCTTTTTCTTGGCCTCTTGTTCCTGGCGGATCTCCGACTCAAATCGGTTGGATTCATTGATGGCCTTGACCTGTTCAACAGAAAAACACAAAGCTGCCTTAGTAAAGAAGTGAGAATCACAAAATGAAGAAGAGAATCCTCTGACCTCTAAACAACAGCTTTCAGGGTTTTCATCAATCTACTGTTAATTTGTACCTTTAGTTTTTAGTCAGTGAGTGAAACGCATGCACATGTGACATAAATGAGTCATGTCGAGATGACTCAACCACTGGAAAATATTCTACTTCCTTGCTTGAAATGCTTTTGCAGCACGTCTTGGATTACTGTCAACACTTATTACAAAGCACAGTCCAGTCAGTAGCAGAGGATCTGTTTTTCATATTGGTGTGTAGAATTCACACAGTCAGACTCACACAGCCACTAATCACACCGTTGCATGTTAAGGCAGAGATCAACAACAAGGTCAAAAAATAAACACATTAAAAGTAAGATAAAAAAAAATAAAACAAGGAGAAATGTCTAAAAATGAACAACCACAGGAAGATTAATCTACACGAGGTCTGTCAGCTTTAAGCGACCTGATAGCAGAGGGAAGGATTATAAGTACCTGTTTGTTCTACACTGAGGTAACGGCCTGAGAGCAACTTCCTGAACTCAGATGACAAAACATGTCCAGGATGGATAATAAGGCAGAGGCCAGCCACCCTTTGGAGAGAGCTCATTTCTGCAGTCACTACCCAAAGCTTGTCACCATAGGTGAGGGCGTAGATCGACTGGTAAATCGAGAGCTTCGCTTTTACACTCAGCTCTCTCTTCACCACAAGGATCGGTACAGCACCCGCATCACTGCAGCTACAGCACCGATCCTCAATCTCATGAACAAGACTCTGAGATACTTAAACTCCTCCACCTGGTCAGGGATGAGTTCCTGCCCTGGAGTGGGCACTCCACCCTATTCAGCTGAGGACCATGGATATAATAATACTTTAAATATTTTCCAAGGGTCTCTTGTGTTCATTGTGGAAACAAGATTGCCCACAAATATTTTAGTCTGTTCTTCTTAGTGTTAACGCCAAATAATTAGTCTTGATTTCAATTATTTATACGTTTTTAGGAAGTGCAATGCATCCCTCTTTCTCTGTGCCACTAATGAAATGATGTGTTTTTCAATAGAAAGTTGAGAATCATCATGGAGTTTCCGCTGTAACTTCACAGCAAGGAGGTTCTGGTTCAAATTTCTGTGTAGATTTTGCACATTTTCTCTGCGAGTTTGCTCCAGGTACTCTGGATTCTTCCCATAGTTCAAAGAAATACATACTAGGTTAATTGGTGATGAACTAAACTGGCCACAGACGTTGATGAAAGTTAAGTGCAATGACTAGATGACATGCAATGATCAGAAAGACTAGGAAAATTCTATAGAATAAATCCTACTCTATTCCATTTCAACTTACTTTAGCTTCAAAAAAGGTCTTGGCTCCTTTGACCCCCTCTGTAGAGACGTCAATTTCAGAGAGGCGAGCAAGGGCACAGAGGCCGCTGTCCTCTGCCAGCTCTCCTGCTGCTGCCTTCCTGAAAATCAGTAGGAACTGTGGAAGACAAGAACAACAAACAGATACTGATAGAACAGGAACTTCGATTCTGACTCTGAATTTTAATTTTAAAAAAACAAACAAAAAAACCCTCTTGCTTCACCTCTCTGAAGCTGAGCTTGTTGTCGAGGTCTTCATCCACCTCTTTGATCATATTCTTCAAGCCGATGTGTGTCTGCGGAGCTCCAAGCTTCTCCATCATCAGCTTCAGCTCCATTAGGTCAATGTAGTTGTCCTTACCAGCATCATACCTTGACAGAATTAAACAGAAGAACAACTGTTGCTACATTTGCTGAAAGAGTTCATGCTGGTTCTGACAGAATACGCAGTGCATCACAGTCAGGGAGGAAATTATTTGAACCCCTGCTGATTTTGTAAGTTTGTCCACTAACAAAGAAATGACCAGTCTACAATTTCAGTGGTAGGTTTATTTGAACAGAAAAAAATCCAGACAAATGCATTTCAAAAAAGTCATAAATTGATTTGAATTTTCATGAATGAAATAAGTATTTGATCAATCAGCAAGTTTTCTGGCTCCCAGGTGTTTTTATACAGGTAACAAGCTGACATTTGGAGCCTTCTCAGCTCGTTACCTGTATAAAAGACAGCTGTCCATAGAAGCAATCAATCGATCCAGATTCCAAACTCTGCACCATGGCCAAGACCAAAGAGTTTTCCATGGATATCAGGGACAAGATTGTGGACCTACACAGGACCATCGCCAAGCAGCTGGGTGAGAAGGTGACAACAGTTGGTGCGATTATTCGCATATGGAAGAATCATAAAATAACTGCCAGTCTCCCTCGGTCTGGCGCTCCACACAAGATCTCACCTCGTGGAGTTTATGATAATAAGAACGGTGAGGAATCAGGCCAGAACTACTGGACTAAGAAGTTCTGGGCTGGGAACTAAGAAGCATATTAAGGTCTTGGAGCGGCCTAGTCAGTCTCCAATCCCACAGAAAATCTGTGGAGGGAGCTGAAGGTTGGAGTTGCCAAACACCAGCCATGAAACATTGATGTCTTTGCAGAGGATCTGCAAAGACGAGTGGGACAAAATCCCCGCTGAGATGTGTGCAAAAAAAAAAAAAAAAAAATCTGACCTCTATGATTACCAGCAAAGAGGGGCAACCATCTGGCATAGCCGGTTGGGGGTAAAAGGAGAAAGACAACCAGAGATTAATAATAAATAATTATTAAATGCAGAGTGGTGGATAAACTAGAGATGTTCCTAATGATTAATCACTTTGTCGACTAAAAGAAAAAAAAGTTTTAGTCATCTAAAACTAAGAGACACTCAGATATTAAGGTGCACTTGAGAACAGTCTAATGGAGCATATGAACAAACTAATAACCAAAGGTATTTAAAACCATTTATCGCATTTTTCAGTAATGACTTTGTCGCACTGTGACTTAAATGAGGGGCTTATCTGGAGTCAGGTCCAAGGGGCGGCAGCAGGGAATGAGGCGGCATTTGGTGAAATGCAGGGAAGGCTGGACATATTGCTAATCCATCACCCAATGAGCAAGTGGTTTGGTGACGGCGGGAAGGAAAAACTCCTTTTTAACAGGTAGAAACCTCCAGAAGAACCAGGCTCAGGGAGGGGCGGGGCCATTTGGCGCAACCAATTAGGGGTGAGGGGAAGAAGACAGGGGCAGCAGGGTGGCACGGTAGTTAGCACTCACAGCACGAAGTTCCTGAGTTCAATTCCACCATCAGGCCGGGGTCTTTCTGTGTGGAGTTTGCATGTTCTACCTGTGTTTGCGTGGGTTCTCCCACAGTCCAAAGACATGCACTTAGTGGGGGATAGGTTAATTGGAAACTCTAAATTGCCCATAGGTGTGAATGCAGGAGTGAGCGTGAATGTTTGTCTCTGTCTACGTGTTAGCCCTGCAGGCCATACCTAACCTTCCTGTATACCAGGGGTGTCCAACTCCAGGCCTCGAGGGCCGGTGTCCTGCAGGTTTTAGGTCTCACCCTGGGTCAACACACCTGAATCACATGATTAGTTCATTACCAGGCCTCTGGAGAACTTCAAGACATGTTGAGGAGCTCATTTAGCCTTTTGAATCAGCTGTGTTGGATCTAGGACACATCTAAAACCTGCAGGACACCAGCCCTCGAGGCCTGGAGTTGCCCACCCCTGCTGTATACTGTGCCAGCCACTTGGTTATGGCATTGTTAGGGACATCGTTACACAGCCTGCACCTGGTTTCTTGCCTGGTGTGGTAGAGCCCAGCCTCTATCAGTCTTGTGCTTAGGGCTTGTTCCTATCTTTCATTCCAGCCATTGGTAGGATTTCTCAGTATCAGCCACTTCTTCTATCTGCTGATGCTGCATGCCGTGCAGGGGCTTGTCCTCCCATGATGGTTCAGTTTCAGCTGCCTAAGGTATTCACTAAGCACATGATCAGTTATAGCCATCTTTCTGATGTACTCATGGATCTTTGTTGTTTCATCCTGGATAGTGGTTCTGAACCCTTAATGTGTTTTAATTTGCTGTAAGAAGAGACATGGTGATATTCGTAGGTGAGCACAGTTAGGGGGCAGGTTAAACATGCACTGGAGCCTGGAACAGGAGGTATGCCCACAGGGAGCAGAAACTGAAGGAGTGTCAGAAATAGTTGTTGACTAATTGACTTGTTTAAAAAAAAAAAAAAAAAAAAAAAAAAAAAAAAAAAAAAAAAAAAACCTGACAGATTAGTTGACTGCCAAATAATCCTTAGTTGCAGCCCTACTCTGCACCTTACTAAATATCCCCTAAATAAGTTAAAATTACATTGTTAATTTGTTTTACAACGATCTCATAAAAGCAACAAGATGAAACATGTTGTTAAAACAAAGGTTTTCTATAGAATTGTGTTTCTTCACCCTGCGTTGCAAAAGAATTTAACTTTCTACGTCTCCAAAAAGGAACACCGTTGATGATAACTGTAACAAATGTGCAGTACGGGGAAGTGGCACACACTGTTTAAACTAAACACATTTACACAGCAGCTTATCAGTTCAAACTGGAATGTTTGCTGTAATCCATTAGTTCTCACAGCTAGAATTGCTCATGAATGGGAAACGTCTTCTCAGTTTTTTAATCAGTGTAGAGAATCCTGCAAACATGTAGTTGTTACTTAGTGTGTTTACGAGGGTAAATACACTGTTAAATTTAATTAAACTGTTAAATCTTAAACTAACTGCAATTTAAGTTAGTTTATGTCAGAGTAGAACGCTTGCATGTACACGCCAACCTCTATCAACTTGTATAGTGCGTGCAAGTTTTCTTCCTGCAACATACAAATGTGATTGTTTCAGGAGAATGTATTTTCCTCATGTTCATGGCATGAAAATGTTTGGACATTCTGCAAAATTTCGTGATTTGATTATGTGACCATCTCACAAAAAGGCAGAACAGCACCCCCATCGTGTTTCTACGTCAGTACGTGCGGTCAATTCATGTCATTTTTAACCTTCATTGTAACTGCATCTAGTTAAGGAGAGCACCGCTCTTTAAACAAAAATGTTTTTAACTCCCAAGACAAATTTACAAGAACAAACTGTAAAGCTCTGATGTCTCAGGAACAATAAAGAGTTTATGCCATAAGCAAAAAGCACTTAAGTGGCCTAGACAGGCCGAGACAAGCTAGAAACTTGAAGAATCTGGGTTGGGCATTGCAAGGAAGCAGCCATGACTTGTGAACATGCAAACATTACCAAAACATTTCTACCCCGATCTGATTTTTACTGCACTACAAAATTCTTAAACTATGTTTTAAAAGAACAAAGAAAACAAAGTAGCAAAAAAACCCAAAACAAAACTTGATGAATGTTATGAGCTTGAAACGATCTTTGAATGTGGTTTTGGAATGACCATGTCAACATTTCTGGATACTTCGTGCTGAGAATTTTAAATGTGATTTCTGGCATTTGCAGCAGGCAAATGGCATTTAGTTTAATTACATCTAAGAGAAGACGGACAGTTCTACACTACATTTCCAAAACAGGGCAACTCAATCAAAATCATGAAGGATTAACAGTTCAGAGGAGGCTGCTGCTCCTCTATGTTGAGAGGTAACAGGGAGAACAAAGTACATTTCATGAAGAGAGTAGTTGAGTTTGCTGAAATTAAATGTCTGCAACATCTGGAAGAGGGGTCAGGCCAGCACACGTGAGACTGCCATGGGCTCCTGATGTCTTCCACAGGCAGAACTTCCTTTTTATTTTAGGTTAATCTCTTATTTGCAAAGACACATAAAATGAGCGCTGTCTCCTAATACACCTCATAACGGTTAGACCTGCATGTAACAGGTTATTAACAAGACTCATGCAAAGCTGCGTTTGTGGTTTAGCCATTTATAGTCTTCTGTACGGGGCCAAACAACATTAACACCATTAACTGTAAATAACAACTAATTATCAGTCCGCACTATGTCAGACAACAACAACTAAAAATGAAAATGAAAAATGAACACTGACTTGAGTTGCCTCCATGTTTCTTCTTTACAGTGATGATGTGACATTTTTTATTGTTCTTTTGCAAATGTCCCTGGAAATCACATATGAAGGATAATGCAGACAGCCAAAGAAACAGCGCGCATATATCTATATTCATATTTCTATCCATAGGGAGGAAGAGAGACGCAGTTGTTTATTCTGTCATTTGTAGTAGATGGATAAGGCAAGTTATTTCCTGTTTAATTACGATTTGAGCTACACCAGCAAACTGTCAAGTCAACTTCCTTAATCTCAGTGCGTAATCTCAATGCTACTTCCTTGAAAACCAGTGCCCAGTAAAATGACATTAAAACGGGGCAGCGATAGGCATTTCCGAATTGTAGCTCAGTTTAACAGGGATATTGTGAAACACTCACGTTTTGAACAAAGTTTCCATATCTTTGATCTGCTTTCGAGAGAACTCTTTAAACTCGGTGTAGGGGTTGAAGACCTTCATGCTGGGTTGGGAGTGTTCACCAATCCCCTCGTTCAGCTCTTCTCGCCGCAACAGTTTAGCGCCCAGCTCCGAGTTCGCGTTGGCCGTATTCGGTTTCTCTTCCGAACCAGTGTGCTGTCCGGGAGCATCCACGGCGACAGGATCCTCGGCTCCTTCTTCTATCTGCAGCCGACGGCTGAGTTTGGACGAGAGCTCATCTGTGGCCATTTTCAAACCAGGAAACTAATAATCAAGAGACGGACACATGTCTGATAAACGTGTTACAGCCAGAGAATACAGAAACAATACAGAGTGTATATCAAAATCACAAAAACACTCACCTTTCTTTATTTTTCTGTCAAATAATGCAAAGTTAACATAAATACCGCCACTGCAGAATGTACAGGACGCCAGATAACTGTTCAGTACGCTGTCACGTTTATTACCACACCTTTTAAAGTGGCAGTTAGCGTAGTTGTAGGACGGGCGTGTTTTCAGACTGTCGTGCTCAGAAGCCACTAAAGCCTTTTAAGCCTCGAATAGTGTCCTGAATTTTACAAAAAACAGACAGCCCCCCCCACACACACACCACCCACCCCAGCTCCACCTCCACTTCCACTTCCCACGGATTAAAAAAGTAAAAGAAAAGAGAAATCTTCAACACAGAAAGGCCACAAACAGATTAAAACACACCTGGCTGCATTTCATTATCTCACCTATGGAGACAGCTCTGTACATGTTGCTCCACTCCTGCGTGTCTTCACCTTTCTGCACTCCTAGTTATCCTTATTATCTATGTTTTATTTATTAGTTTTACTAACATAACATCCCACAAATGACTTATGATTATTTTAACGTAACTCAAGCAATGAACCAGTGTTGTGTTTACACATATAAACAACTTAGCAGAGAACCAATTTTGGAACTTGTAACTACGGTACTGACGACAAACAACACGTAGTTGTTCCACTTTCTTTAGCTGAATCTTGGTGTCATCTCTGGTATTTCAGTTTGACAGGCGTTAAACGGTATTTTTGCACCAACGAGTTGACTTACAAAAAGAACTTGGCATATCTCAGCCTGGTGTGCAGTGTGAGCTTAAAAACAAAACTGCCCACTGCACACAAACAAATAAACAATAAGAACTGTAAAACACACCCAGACACAGTCAATATGTTCAAATTTGCTCATTTATTTACACATGCTTTTCCATGGCACAAGCCTGTGAAATGACATTCACTACCCATGATGTGTATGCTTTGCACACTTTGTTTCTCCTTCGCACAGCATGTCCTGCTTGCGCTGTCACACTCCCACTCTCCTCTTCCACAGACCAGCTTCTGACACTGCTTTTTAGCCTCGTCATAAGCTGCTCTGCCACCTACTCTCTTACCAGATACTAAAAATAAGGGAGGCATGATTAGAAAGATGGGCACCCCAGCTACTACCCAATCTCACTCATAAATGTAGACATTAAAATACTTTGCAAAGCCCTTGCAAGAAGATTAGAAAAAGTCACTCCATTCATAAATATATGCTGATCAAACAGGTTTTATCAAGGCAGACACTCAGCCAATAATACACAGAGACCAATTAATGTAATAGATTATTGCTTTGATTCATTATTCATAAATTGGATCAAAGCACTATACAGCTCTCTAAATACATCTGTTAGGACAAATTATGTTACATCCCAGAGCTGTCTAAATCTAAAGAGGTGCACCAGACAGTGGTTCATTTTCATCCAACCACTAGCAGCAGCAAAATGTAGATATTAAAGGAATTTAAACTGAAAATACAGACCATAAGATAAGCCTATATGCTGATGATGTATTGCCTTTCCTTCTGAAGACAATAACATTCATAGATAAGTTCTCATCCATATCAGACTACTCCATTAACTGGAGTAAATCAACAGTTCTACGTCTGAGCTGCGAATTTCAGAACACCTCCACCAGTCCACTACAATTAGGTAACATTAGATAATTAGGTATAGATTTTTCGACCAGGCTCTCACACTTGGTACAGTTGAATCATATTCTCCCACTAAGAAGAAGAAGAAGATCCCACGCATTGGAATACTTTACTTATATCAGTCATGGGAAGAGTCGCACCACTTAAAATGATGGTTCTGTTTCAAACAGACAACTGGTTCTTGCTGATCTCTAATAAACTCTTTACTGCCTGGTTTAAGTCACTAGAAAAAAAAACATCATGTATAAGTTTGAAAACTCTATTAAAGCCAAAAAAACAATGGTGGTCTACAACTACCAAAATTGTATTACTCCTTCTTGACCAATAGATTGTTTTATCTTTCAAAATGGATCAAATCAAGCTCACCTGTGGCTGCACCTAGAAGAAGCATTGTGTGGGAAAGTGAAAATCTCTAGTCTGACTTTCATAAGCTTAGAAAGCATTAAGCATCATAACTGCTTTAAAAGCCTTAACATAAACACCTCTCTGACAGCCTGGTGGGAATTTTTAATAAATAGCTCATTCTTAACTTATCCCATTTAAACTAACATCCATTTAAC
Source organism: Pelmatolapia mariae (assembly GCF_036321145.2). NCBI lineage: Eukaryota > Metazoa > Chordata > Actinopteri > Cichliformes > Cichlidae > Pelmatolapia > Pelmatolapia mariae. Next base: position 42,460,302 of record NC_086244.1, read on the forward strand.
AATCCAGATATCTGCCAGAAACTTGATGGTCCGCGTCCTTTGAAAGCTCTGAGGAGGGGAGGTCCAGAATGTCTGGGGTGTAATAGCAGCCAGAGGGCAGGCAAGCAGACAAGGAGGTGAAGCAGATGTCCAGGTGAGTCCAAACTGTGAGAAACAACAACCTCTAACTTCAAGGAGAACAAGGTTACACAGGGAAAAGCAGGTAGAGGAGGTCTACAAGTCCAGAGGTTATGTGAAGACTATCCGCATGGTTTAGTTGCTGTATCCCAACCTCACTGAAGCTGAGCATCTTGGCTGACGTAAGTGAAACAAAAACATCACATATAGTCCTTACTGCCCTATGCATTGCTAAGAAAATTAGCCTCATAACTGCAAATGAAAAAAACAGTTTGTGTATTACTCAATGCAGAACTTTACTTCTAGATCACATTAGTTTGGAAAAAATGTCTGTCTCCTCGAAAAAACAAACAAACAAACTACTGGATGAATTTATTTCTTATTGGTCTGCACTGATCAGTTCCTTTACCCAGTTGGGGGTGGTCCGCTATAGTCACATTTCCCTGTGTGGCTTGCAGGTGGCTGGGGGTGAACTCTGGGTCTAAGGAAGTCTGGCAGTTTTCTGGGGTCCTAAAGGCTGCAGCTGCTGTTTTGTGGCATACGTATGTCTGCTTTGGTTGGTGGTGGTGGGTGGCTGTGGGGACTGCTGCCTTGTGGTCTTGGGATGTGGGGCCTGGGGTGGCTGGTGGCTGGTCTCCCTTGCGCAGGTCTGGGTGCAGGGCCCAGGATGGACCAGTAGTTGAGCGGGTGGTGTCACAACGGGACCCACACACAGATTCAATCACAGACACCAAGGATACAGTTCTCACACAAGCTTTAGTGCAAAACGTAAAAGTAAACAATGGCACAAGGAGAGATTGCTTAATGTGCTGGGAGGAGAAGGCTAGGGAGAATCTTGTGGCTTACTTGGCAGGAGGAGCAGAAGAAGCTCCTGGGAGAAGTAATATTGACCAGGTGAGTGTCCCGAGAGATGGGAGTGTGAAGTGAATCCAAGCTGGTTTGTACAGTGATCCAGAGCAGTGGAAGGCAGGAAGGCGGTGAAGCATGATCCAGAAAACCTGAAGCAGCCTGAGGATTTCCAAAATGGTGACCAGCATCCGGGTAGAGATGCAAACTGCACACAATGTGAGAACGAGGTAAGTTAATTATAGACGTGACTTGTGAAGCAAAGGTGGCCTGTTACTAACACGGGTTAGATAACAAACTGGCGAGGAACAGATGTGGACATTGGTCTTAAATACTGCCTGTTGATACTCCTGGATCAATGACAGGTGAGCATAACGGCCACCGTGCAGGGGAAAGCACAGCGTTCGATACTGTCGACCATAATATCCTATTAGAGCGATTAGAACATGCTGTAGGTATTACAGGTACTGCACTGCAGTGGTTTGTATCATATCTATCTAATAGACTCCAGTTTGTTGGAGAGTCCTCTTCACACACTGAGGTTAATTATGGAGTTCCACAGGGTTCAGTGCTAGGACCAATTCTGTTTACATCATACTGCCTGAGGGAAGCATGTATGATCAGATTATTATACATGCTTCCCATTAATGGCCTCATAGTACCATATCACTCTCACACTGCAGGTTTCTTCTGTTAATTTGTGCATTTTACTCTGTGAGAGGAAGTTCTCACTCACTTCCTGTATTTATAGCTTCCTGTTTATTGTTGACTTCACAGAAAGGGACAAGGTGAAGAGAGGGAAGAAAACTGTTGTTTAATAAAAGTGCATTTTAGGGTTTTGTTTGCTTTAGTGTTGTATGTATTATTGTAAAATGTAATGTGCACTTTAGAAGTGTGTGTTTTGTTGCTGGTGAAAAGTGAGTAAGAGGATGATTATAATATTTAGTCTCATGTCTTACCTGGATGACTGTATTCTATTTGTATGGACTAGCCCATTGGAGGCAATTTTGTTTGTATAGCTTGAGAGTATTTAAACAGAAGAACTTAGTTGTTCAAGAGACGAGGACCAGGTCAGTGTGCATGTGAGATTCATTTTGGTTGGTTTAAGTTTAGTTATGTTTATTTGTCCAAGGCAGCTTTTAAGTTATTGATTTTTTGTAAATATTTTTTGTCACAATGTTTGTAAATAAATCACCTGCTACATTGGACAGCATCTGTTTCCTGATCTTCTTCAGCCACTTTGGCCCAGCCATCTCAGTCATTTTGCAGAATTTGATTTCCTGCTCTTTTAGTTGTTCGGCTGTTTTGAGGAGTTACACAAAAATGTTTTCATGAGCTTTTGACTGAGATTCTGAGGTTTCTAAAGCTACGACTGATGTCTGTATTTAAATAGACTTTGTGTCACATCATACTAAACCTGTTCCCAGGGGCAAGAGGGACTTACGAAGTTAATAAGTTGTATTTGGGGAACTCCTGACTGAGGTTTCCCTGAGTCAAATCACCAAGAACAATGACTAAGGAGTCCCTGTTTCTCTGCTCCACACAGCATTTGCTGAGCAAGCAAGCACTGGGCTTGAGGTTGCACGTACACACAGACCAGAATAAATTAATAAAACTCATGTGGGGAGTTTGCAGTGAATGGAAAAAAATATTCCAGATGACTGTCACCAAAGCGGTTGCTAACAGGGGATCATATGATTGTTGGGTTCTCTGCTGTATTACTGTAGGGTCTACCTTACAATACAAAGCACCTTTTGGCGACTGTTGTTGTGATTTGGTGCTGTATAAGTAAAAATGAAACTGAACTGAAAGCAGTGTTTCTGAATAACACTGAGGATCTTCTTCAGTGTTATTCAGTCCCACCTCCAGCAGCTCCTAGAAAACAAGTTAGATGTGTAAAGGTAGCATGTGTCAATTTCATGCTGACAATGTTTCCGTCCTTGGCTACAGCTCTGAGAAGAGTCAAATCAGAGCCAACCCAGCTAAGGTCCAAGCGGTTCTGGATTGGCCAGAGCTAACCACTTGAAAACATCTTCAGCGCTGCCTCGGCTTCTCTGTGTCTTTTATGTTGCTTCAGTTGTCCAGTCTTAGAATATACATTGGCCACACATGTCAAAATTCACCTGTCATCCAGCCAAAGTTCGAGTTGCTACAATGTTGTCATATACAGACAACAATTTACCCATAATGTGAATCCTTAGACCCGTGTTCCCCAACTTTACATGAACATATAGAAACTATACAGGTATATTAAAGAAAGGAAAATAATAATAATAATAATAATAATAATAATAATAAAAGTCTCAGAGACGTCTGAGTGGCTGTCTGCCTGTGCCACCTGTCTTCAAAACAAAACTTCTGCCACTCTCCCAGTTGGTCTGCTGCATCATACCTGGAAGTGCCACTGGTCCCATATTGCACTGGATTTTGTTACCTGACTGCCTCCATCTGCAGGTAACACTGTCGTTCTCACAACTGACCGTTTTTCACACGCTGTATACTTCATTGCTCTCCCCAAGTTCCTCCTCGGCCATGAAACCACCCACATCGGTTTACTTAGAAATAACTCAGGAAGTAAAAGTTATCAGCAATATTTCATTATCTTTATGGAACGCCAGGACTGCCATAATGAATTAATTAAATACACCATTAAATAATTAATTAAATGTGTCAATAATTAATTAAAATTGGAATTAATTAATTAAATACATAGTTATGACACATGTAATTAATTAATTATTGACACATTTAATTAATTAATTATTGACACATTTAATTAATTATTTAATGGTGTATTTAATTAATTCATTATGGCAGTCCTGGCGTTCCATATATCTTAGACAAACGCATTTGTATGATATTCCGGTGCACACTCCATACCAGTTGGTGGCGGTAATGCACCAATTCGTTGTTTGTCAACAGCCAATGAACACAAAGAAGAAGAAAAAGAAGCAGCAGAATATCGTCAAGCATAGGAACTCGGCTAGTGCCACTTCCATCATGTCAGGATAGAAAAGCAAACAAACAGCAGACAAAGCTCGGTCGAACCATCCTTTTCCGAAACGGAGTCTTTACGATGGAAGGCGAGGAGGAGAGGGGTGTTGTTCGTGTCAAAGTCAAGGTGGGAGAATGATGGTTTCTTTGACTTCCACATAGGCTGCCAAAGACTGCTAACAGCGAGCCATCATATTATCGCATATGTTAAATTGGCTGTTTAGACAGACACGCTCCCGCGTTAATGTTAAACGTCGAAAATATGCACTCCGTAAACTGGATGTTTAGCAGTGTGCCATAACAGAGGGGGCCTCTTCTATTTATTTGGGTTTTTTCGGTAGCATTGCTTCTTCTCGATGCCGATCAGTCATTGTCCCTGTCAGTTTACACTGAGTAAACCTGTAACATACACCTGACACGGTTATCGGTCATAACACGTTGACAATATCCAATGCAAACATCGGGCTGTCACAGAGGTGAGCTGACGTCACTTGCCTGCCCAGAAAATGTGTGCGTATTGTGCCTGTAGGTATCCCCGGCGGTGTTTGTTCCCCCTGCGTCGGGAGCACGTCCGGTTGACTCCGCCTCCATTACAAACAGCCAGACGTGCAAGTAGCGATGTTTACTTTAGTGCAAACTGAAAGCTGACTGTCGTTACATTACCGTTCAGTTTGTGCGTTACAAACAGAAAATGATACATTTATTGTTCTCACTTTTTTTAAGATTATTTTAACAAACCGACGACATTTTGCCCGATAATTATTTTTATCCTCCTGTACCTTTACTGCATGAAGAGCTAAAACTCCAAAATTTCAGGAGTAGCTGGTCATTAGAAGAAGTGTTTGTGAACTAAAAATCAAGAATGAGGGAAACTCTTTGTCCGTGATTTGGAGAGCCCAGTGGGAAGTCTGCCGGGGATGCCGTGGCAGGACAGGTGCACCAGCATTTTTGTTGTGTCAATTGTTATCTGCATCAAAGACATAACAGCTTATAATGTTACGAACCTTTTTGCTGTATGTTGCACAATACTTCAAAGTCATAATATGACAAACTTCATGCAGAGGAAAGAAATGTACACCGCGTCATTTAATTATACTGTTAAATTAATGGCTTTTTTGTGACACGTTAATGTTGTTATTAATGGTAAATGCTCTGTATTTGTATAGAGCTTTACTAGTCCCTAAGGACCCCAAAGCGCTTTACACATCCAGTCATCCACCCATCCACACACACATTCACACACTGGTGATGGCAGCTACATTGTAGCCACAGCCACCCTGGGGCGCACTGACAGAGGCGAGGCTGCCGGACACTGGCGCCACCGGGCCCTCTGACCACCACCAGTAGGCAACGGGTGAAGTGTCTTGCCCAAGGACACAACGACCGAGACTGTCCGAGCCGGGGCTCAAACCAGCAACCTTCCGATTACAAGGCGAACTCCCAACTCTTGAGCCACGATCGCCCCATTAAACCAAAAGAAATTCATAATACTGTTATAGTTGCATAAATGTGTAGAATGTGTAGAAACTAAAAAGCTAGTTTCTACACATTATTTCTATCACATTATCGGATATCAAAAAGGTTTAATATTCGAATGTACATTTGAACAACATGTATTCAAATATTGAACCAAATAATAATGTTGATTGATATAAAAACCAGAAAAAAATCCCTTCATCCTTCAAGCTCGGGTCCTCTACCAGAGTCTTGGGAGCTCAAGGGTCCTGCACAGTATCTTAGCTGTTCCTAGTACTGCGCTCTGCTGGACACCACTACTGTATCCGGTTGGTCAGCCATCACCAGTTTATCTGTCTGTATCTGGAAGTCCCACAGAATCTTAACTCGGTCATGCTCAACCACCCTAGGGGGCGTATCCAATTTTGACCTTGTGACGTCCAGGTTATACTCGGCACAGATGTTCCTGTACACTATGCCGGCCGCTTGGTTATGGCGTTCCATGTATGCCCTGCCTGCTAGCATCTTGCACCCTGCTGTTATGTGCTGGATTGTCTCTGGGGCATCTTTACACAGCCTGCACCTGGGGTCTTGTCTGGTGTGACAGACCCCAGCCTCTATGTGCTCAGTGCTTGTTCCTGTGCTGCCATGATTAGTGTCTATGTGCTGTCACTCCAGCTTTGTCCAGCCACTGGTAGGATTTCCAGCCACTTCAGCTATCTGCCGGTGGTACATACAGGGGCCTTTCCTTCATGATGGTTCTTCTTGCTCCTCTTCTTTCTTGGGCTTCTGCTGCCTGAGCTATTCACTAAGCACACAGTCAGTTGTGGCCATCTTCCTGATGTACTCATGGATGCTTGTTGTCTCATCCTGGACGGTGGTTCTGACACTCACTTGTCCTCTGCCTCCTTCCTTCCGCTTAGTGTACAATCTCAAGGTGCTGGATTTGGGTTGAAACCCTCCACACATGGTAAGGAGATTGATGTAATCTCTCCAGCATGTCCTGGGTCTGCCTCGGTGCCTCCATCTGGTGGGCCATGCCCAGAACACCTCACCCAGAAGGCTCTGAGGAGGCATCCTAATAAGATACCCAAACCACCTCAACTGGTCGTGCTCCTTTTCCAGCTGAGGACCACAACCTCAGATTTGGAGGTGCTAGTTCTCATTCCCGCTGCTTCACACTTGGCTCCAAACTGCTCTAGTGCAAGCTGGAGGCAACCACCAAGGCCACATCATCTGCAAACAGCAGAGGTGAGTCTCACTGTTTTTCCCATGTGAGCGTTGAAGTTTTCCAGTAGGATGACAGAAACACCAGATGGATCACCCTAAAGCATCCCACTCAGTGACCCCAAGAAGGCTGGCTAGTCTGAACTGTCCATTGGCGCATAAGCACAGATGACAGTCAGGACCCATTCCCCGACCCAAAGGTGCAGGGAAGCAGCCATCTCATCCACCAGCAAAAACCCCAGCATACTGGCAGCAAGGTGAGAGAATACAAGAATACCCATACCTGCCTACCACCTGTCACTGAGACCGGAACAGAGTCCAGCCCCAAGCTGTGCATTGAGGTGAGACCTACTGTAGCTTTATGTATCTGTTAACCTCAGGCTTCTTATTCACCACAGAGGTTACATTCCATGAGTGTGGTCCCAGTGTGGCTGTGCCTGCCAGCACCGATGGCACAAGGCCCGACCCCCCCAGACGCTCACCTTTGAGCTCTCCAGGCCTGGTTCCAGGGTGAGGCCCCAGTAACCCTTTTGCAGATAGAATAAGCTGTCCCTTGATTTCTATTCTTTTCATAGGGGTCGACTTAATCGTGCTTTGTCTGGCCCCTCATCCAGGACAAATTTGCCCTGAGAGACTGTAGCACCCCCTAGGCCTTGACAACCCCCCACCCCCCAACAACGTAGCCCCTGGGGTCACTGGGACACACAAAACAGAGAACACAGAGGATGACGTGGAGCATTATTCCATTAATTTTATGTGTTTTGTATGCTTTACATTTAAATAGATGAATTATTATGTGTTTTGTTTTATAATTATTTTACAGTTATGGTCTAATAACAATGCATTGTTTTTTATTTTATTATAGGGTGGTATAGTATCCCATTGACTTTCTTTGTATCTCTTATTCTCTTACCATGGTTTAACCACACCAAGAATGTTTGTATGTTTACTTGTTTGTCAGTGATGAGATTGTAAAATGATTTTTATTTATTTATTTATTTTTTTCCCAGAAATGTGATGGGGCACTTCCTGTGGAGTTTCGCTCCTTTGCTGTTGATCCCCAGATAACATCGCTGGAGGTTTTGCAGCACATACTTATCAGAGCCTTTGATTTGAATGGGTAAGAATAGTCAGAATGGCCAAACAGACTTATAAACAGAGAAGTGCCCAAAGAATTTATCTAACATTGTTTAAATATCTTTCTCGAATTAGGAAGAGAAATTTCAGCGTTGGTTACCTGTCTCGCGATCGCAGCGGGGCTGAAATGTATCTGTCTCTGCTCTCTGACTGGGATTTGGATGTTGCGTTTGTCAGTGCAGCCAGACCATTTCTGCAGCTCAAGATGGATATAAAACCTTCTGAGGACAGTAAGAACACCAGCAACTTAAATCAAGACTGAAAGCAATGTCATAGATTTCTAATTTATGATGTAAATAATATCAATTTTAAAGATCAAAACTACAGTCTGTGGTAGATGGAACATTTTGTTGCCCATCACATCCAAACTTTTAAAAGTCTGTTTGCAGAAGAGAAATGATTACAACAAAGAATACCTCTTTCAGATTGAAACCAGGCATCAAAACGTGACACAGGAAGGACTAAAACACTGTTGCTGTTAAATCTGCTTGTCTTTATTTGACTGCAGGCCCTGTTTTGGAAGACTGGGACATCATAAGCCCCAAAGACGTGATTGGCTCTGAGCAGCTTCTCACAGAGAAGACTAGATCTTTGGCCTCTGCAGCTCTTCCCTTCACCCAGTCTCTACTGTCCCAGGTTCCTTTAGCTTTCCTCACTCTGTTTAACCTAACCACACACTCTGAGCCACGGTTTTGCTTATGCACCCGTTTCTATTCTGTTTAGGTGGGCCGGACCCTGTCGAAGGTCCAGCAGGCCTTCAGCTGGTCTTATGGGGAGGAGATCAAGCCTTTCAAGCCCCCTCTAAGTGACGCTGAGTTTCACAGTTACCTTAACGGACAGGGACAGTTGACCCGGCCTGAGGAACTCAGACTGCGAATCTACCATGGGGGTGTGGAGCCGTCGCTGCGGAAGGTTTAGCACCTGTGTTTGATTAATATTGTATATGAGCATCTTGTATGCTCTAAACAAAATAATCTGGTTATTATTTAAACTGAACAAATTCTCGTGCTAATTCTAGCTATCCTGCTATCCTAGCTCTCCCTCTTGGCTGAGAGTTTTAACAATCAGCCAGCTTGCAAGCAGATTTGAACTGATACGTTCAGTCATTTGCGATTTTTGGATGAAAAGATGGAACTTGAAGGACAATTAAGAACATATATGTGCAATTATAGAATTTGTATTTTGTGACTTACATTTCTCAAGGATTAACTCCTCTGTTGTCCTCTGTTGGGTTAGGTGGTTTGGCGTTACCTCCTGAACGTCTATCCAGATGGACTGAGTGGACAGGAGAGAATGGACTACATGAAGAGGAAGACGAGAGAGTATGACCAGCTAAAGAGAGAGTGGACAACCCGGGTTAGTCATGAGGACCTTGAATTTATCCGTGGAAATGTTCTCAAAGACGTCCTGAGGACGGATCGAGCTCATCCATACTATGCAGGCTCCGAGGATAGTCCACATTTGACTGCCCTCACAGATCTGCTCACCACATTTGCCATCACTCATCCACAGGTTTGTATTGGCGCATTATCTGGAACGCAAATCTTCTCCTGCAGTCTGAATCTCTGAACCCTCTGTATCCACAGAAACGCCAGAATCTTGGCTAAAAGCTCAACAAACAAATAGAAGAGCATGTAAACACAAATGACATAAACACAAAGCATGGATTCCCTGTTTGCAGAGTCACACAGACAAGTATGTAACATTGAAAGCCGGCATCTCGCAGATTCCAAAACTGCAAGTTTCATCACGCTCCGACCAAAATTCACTGAACCAGCAGCAAAAGAAAACCAAACCACGCTTCGAGTTTGAAAAATAGTAGCATGAATTTTGTCTTACCTTTGCTGTCTTTCATCTAAAACCTATTTTGTCACTGTTAAAGTTCATTAACTAAATAACTCCATCTCCTACAATGCCTCAGAGCAGTTTTCCATCAAAAGAAAATCACAATTTTCTGCCCGGTTACAGAGATTACTGTCTGATAGTGACGGCACGTATGAGGAGAAAAGGAACAAACCAAGACAAAATAACAGGGCTGATATTTTTCTTTAAGAAAAGACTGATTTGCATGACTTTAGCTTTTCTTTGCTCAAAGCAATCCAGTTTTGATTCCTTTAAAAGTATTTTAATGTCGGCTGTTTTAGGGAAGAAAGACCACAGTCTTAAATGATGCATTTGATGATTGTGACATGACATTATATAAGGTGATATAGAAATGCGTTCTTTGTGCAAACTGTCATCTTTTGTAAAGTTTTGCCATTGTGTTGTTTTTCCAGATATCTTACTGTCAAGGCATGAGTGACATTGCCTCCCCAATACTTGCAGTAATGGACAACGAGGCACACGCCTTCATTTGCTTTTGTGGCATCATGAAACGCTTAGAAGGAAACTTCCGGCCAGACGGGCAGCTCATGTCTGTTAAGTTCCAGCATCTGAAGCTCCTCCTGCAGTACTCCGATCCTGAATTCTACTCTTACCTAGTGTCCCGAGGAGCTGACGACCTCTTCTTCTGCTACCGTTGGCTCCTTCTGGAGCTTAAACGAGAGTTTGCGTTTGATGATGCTCTAAGGATGCTGGAAGTTACTTGGAGCTCTCTGCCCCCAGATCCTCCTGAAACTGAAGTGGAGCTTCTGGGGCCACCTCTGGAAGCCGACGAAACAATGTTCAGCAACTTTGAGGACAAGACGGTTGAGGACTACTTTCAAGATAAGGAACAAAAAGAGAAGCAGCGTCGGCGGCACATGCTGCGACCTTCAAGAGAAGAAGCAGACATGAACATAAATGCCATCGCTGATGAAATGGACAGGCAAAGCGTGAGCTCGGACAAAGCAAATGTGGGTGACGAGTGTGATATCCCTCAGGTAACCATGGCAAAGACAGATTTGAAAGGTGCTCCCTTCGAGAGGCAGACTAGTTTTGGGGAGTTTAAATATTATACTGCCCGAAACGAAGACAGCTTTGATATGGAGGAGGGTGAACAGCATCCTCCATGTCAACAGGGTGCGGTGGTTTCAGAGTCGATAACGAGCATCCCGAGGCGCCAATCCACAACTGACACTGAGGAGGACACGGGAGAGCAAACACCACTGTTTAAAAATTTTGATAATGATGTTTCTCCACCTCTTTTCCCAAGCAGCCAACCCGTCTGGAAAACTGGCTCCTCTGTCTCTCCCATGTCTTCAGTGTCACCGTCGAGTTGGCCTGGTGTTTCTCCAGACTCTCCTCCAAAGTCCACATCACCATACGCGAGCAACGAAAGTGAGGCCTTACCAAGAACTGGCCTAAACGTGTCAGCTTCTTCTACTCAGTTGCCCAGCAGTACACGCATCAGTTCACCCACAACCCCCACTGCAAGGACATCCGTCAGCTCTCTTTCTACTGCTCAAAACAGATCCCTGCTGTCTTCACCCATTTTGTCCTTTGGAAGAGGAACATCTTTGTCTGGTTCCAGGTTGTACTCAAACAGTCTCCTCTCACCTGGCAACAAATCCCCCAGCAGCGCTGCTAATACGCCCAGTTCTCTAAAAGCCGAGACCACTGGCATCAAGCCGTGCTCCTTGCCACCTCCTCAAGAGTTTGGTAAAGGCAACCCCTTCATGCTGTTCCTGTGCTTGTCCATCCTGTTGGAGCACAGAGACCATATCATCAAGAACAGTTTGGATTACAATGAGCTAGCCATGCACTTTGATCGCCTTGTGCGACGCCACAACCTGAGCAGGGTGCTGCAAAGAGCCAAGGCCCTGTTTGCAGAGTACTTGCAAAGTGAGGTGTGGGACTCAGAAGAAGGGGATGAGGTTAGCTCAGACTCCCCAACAACAGCTACTGCTACTCAGCACTCCCCTTCTTCAGCCATCTCTGCTAAGCCCATTTACAGCCCTTTAGCATCTCCACAGTTATCATCTCCAAACTCAACCTATAATTTGGCAAACACCATTCCTTCTCTGATAGCTCAAAATTCCTTTTCCACCAGTTCCTGATTCTGTTGTACATCACTGGCCTCCTTTTCCGGACTGCTTAGTGGATTCAGCTCTTTTAATTCTGTCTCTAATTAAATACATATGTTCCTTAAGGTCAGTGTAATATTTTCTTGCTTGTTCTCTGGAAGTTGGGCTAAAGAACCTAACGAGCCTTTTTTCCATTGGGGTTGCTGATTCTTGGAGCTCAGTAATTCAGGAATCTGATATTTGACCCTGAGCCTGTCTGAATCACACACTTGGTGCATTTAACCTGTGTTGCCACTTTTATTATGTTTGTTTACAATCTGGTTTCCTCTCCAGGAAGCCAGGGAAGTATCTTAATTAAAACACGGGAGTTAAATTATTTAAAAACATAATGGGATGGTGGTTTCTTGAAATCATGAGTCAAGTCTTTGCTTTCACTCATCCAGAGTGCACGAGCCACTGAATAATTGCAGAATTTGTATGTTTTGTTTTTTGTTTGTTTGCTTGTTTATTGTTTTGTTTTTTTAATAACCTCAAGTGTGACTTGTTACTCATAAAATAACATGCTTGATAGGGATGTGACCCCAATAATTTAATCCGATAATCTAAATTCTTTTAGTTTGGATATTTTAAATAAGTGTGTGTGCGTGCACAAGGAGCCACTCGCTGACTATGTAGTTGGCATGTTGTTTCATTTCTTTGTATCTTCAAAGCAAACATGCAGAAAGGCATTTGCAGTGACATTCACTGTGCTCGGGAGCACATGGTGCACCATCCAGGACTCATTTCTGCCTGAGATTGCTTCCTGTTAAAAGTAGGTTGTCCTCTAAAACACTCACTTGAGGCAACTAGTTGTGAACTGGTGCCATACAAATAATATTGAATTGAAAACATACTTGGCAATATTTGACACATAACACGACCATAGCTGCATACTTATTGGCCAGTAGTTCCTCATAGAGTAGCTATGGTCCAGATGAACTGGTTTACTTATTACAAACATATAGCTGCTGCGTATGGTCGAGTCTCTGCTCTTTAGACGTTTTCCAGTCAATTTCTAGTTCTTTCTAATTCATCTTGGAGTTGTAAGTCTAGCTCACCATAACCACAACCTACCCTATACTGGAGCAGACAGTATGAAGGCGTAGGGTCTGATGTTGAAACTGAGATGGGGCCACTGTCTCTGATCCAACCTCTGCTAAGCCGCTGTTAAAACAAACAGTTGTGGCGTCTCTTTAAAACATGTTAGCCCAGGACAAAAACTGGCTGCCGTGCTGTGAACATCAGTGTGGTTTCAGTCTACTTTGTACAAATGCCTTTTTATTAAGAGACCTTGTGCTGGGGTCACAAATTAAAACTACATCAGTAGTAAATTAAGTACTGCAAATGTGTTTTTTGAGTAATGTTTCATTTTAGCACTTTGCTTATTGCTCTTTTCCAAAGACTGTTTTATGAATGTACAGCTCGCATCTTCTTTTGTCCTTTTTGGAGGGAAACTTTAAGATCTGTGGTGATCTCACAGAGTGAACCCGACTAACAGCAGTCAATCAAAAAGCAGCTGAAAGCTGTCAGGACACGCCCAGGACGACTGGCCCTATTTTGTTGTTTTGGGTTTTTTTTGAGTTGATTCACAGATTTATTGATCACATTACATATATGCCTGTGAAATCAAAGCTTGCATTGTGCTAGCTCTGATATAAACTCCACTTTAACAAAGCTTACATTCATCATTTTCTGTTATTGTTTGTGTCAAAGCAGTTATGCTCATGCTGTGGTTACAATAGGTGGTGATGATGTTCTGGTCTTATTTTTTACCAGCTCAACATAGGTGAAGGGAAGCAAAATACATATTCATGTTTTAGGCCATGACACTGTCAGTAAGCTGGGCAGCTGGAGAAATGCTTACTCTGGATGGGTTTTGGCCCCGGTCACATGAATCCATCCTTAGACCACATGCTCGACGTTCCAGACCTCAGCTCAGTTGTGTGCCATCTGTTAGGGATATGAAGGCACAAGAGTAGATCTTAAAACATTCTTCTTCTTAGCATGGTTTACCTTACCTATTCTTACTTTTTAAAGGATAGGTATTCTGCAAACACAGTACTCATGCAAAAGGTAACGCTTATTTGAGAAATACCTTCTGAGGACTGTTTCTGTTTAAACAGAATTTGAAGTGACTGATATCGTTGGAGACGCTCGTATGGTTCTGATTCTGGGTTCTGTTTTGCCTCCTTTTGTATGTCAGTATTTAATATCAAAATAAACCAATCAAAGTAACTGTACTCACTAGACTGTGAGCTAGCAATATGTACATTTATTTAAAAAGATTTATCTCAAGTTATCTATGTAAACAAAAGTTAAAACACAATGTTACTGATTGTATATTGGACACAAATAAATATTCAGTGCAGCTGATTGCATGGAGGATGATTGTTTTGAACTGATTCATGAAGGCTACAAAAGTCCAAGTGTAGAATTTGAAATACAATCCTGTTCTCAAAACTGCCTCAATTTTAATTTTACTTGGGTGGATCTAGTACTTCTTTGTTAATTGGTTTAAAGCAATTAAGCATTTTAAGAAGTTAGTCTAACTGATGCACACCTGAGGTTCACACCTGATTATAAATTTGGTTCACACTCACCATCTGATGACAAAGTTGAGCTGTAGACACAGTAGGGTTGAATTCGATGTCAGCCCGTCCTTTGCAGCTGTAACAGCTTCAACTCTTCTCGGAAGGCTTTCTACAACGTTCAAGAGTGTAATTATGTCAATTCTGACCATTCTTCCGAAAGCACATTTATGAAATCGCACACTGACGTTGGACCAGAAGGCCTGGCCTATTCATCCCAAAGGTGTTCTGTCGGGTTGAGGCCAGGACTCTGGCGTGGAAGAGCTTGACTAGCCAGAACAAACTCCCTCATATATGTCTTTGATTTGTACATTGATGCACAGTCATGTTGGCACAGGAGGGGCCATCTCCAAACTGTTCCTACAAAGGTGAGAGCATGAAATTGTCCAAAATGCCTTGGTATGCTGAGGCATTAAGAGTTCCTTTGACTGGAGCAAAGGTGACTAACTCCTGAAAAATGACCCCGCACTGTAATCTTCCCTCTACCAAACTTTACATTTGGCACAATACAGTCACACAGGTACCATTCATCTGGGAACTGGTAAATCCAGACTCGTCTGTCCAATTGCCAGACAGAGAAGCACTGCTCAAGAGTACAGTGGCAGCGTGTTTTACACCACTGCATCTGACAGTTTGCATTATGGTTTGGATGCAGCTGCTCAGCCATGGAAACCCATTCCATGAAGCTCTGTATGCGCTGAGCTAATCTGAAGGCCAGGTGAAGTTTGCAGGTGTGTATCCATTTACTCTACAGAAAAGCTGTGTTGCTGTCATTCCCAGTTGCTTCACTGTGTTATATTACCTGTATCAGTTGACTGGAATTTTTAATGAGGAAATTTAACATCTGGAATTGTTACACAGGTGGCATCCTGTGTAACAGGGTACCGCTCTGAGCTCCTGAGAGCAACCCGCTCTGTCACAAGGAGCAGTCTGCAGACTTAGGTCCTTGCTTTTATACACCTGTGGCCAGTGAAGTGATTGGAAAACCTGAATTCAATGATTTGGATGGGTGTGTGAATTATTTTGGCAACAGCATATTTATATTGCTCATGTTATGTTTGAGCAGGGGTAGCTTGTCGGCTGTCTACCTGCAGAGAGTGTTGTCAGTGGAGGGAGTGTGCAAAATAATCAGTCCACCGCGTCTGTGGGCTGCGCTTCCTGTTGTTGTAGCCAATTGTAGACATGAGCAAAGTTGTAACTTACAAAAGAGTTGAAGTGAAATCAAGTGGAGGACTACACAGGAGCACATTTGCAGTGGTTGAAAACCTCTCCCTGTACATGGACCCTATGACAATGACAGATTTGCAGGATCATAAATCTTTAATACTTATTTTATGCTTGAACGTGGATAGTACAAAGGTAGCCTGTGGGCACTCACAGACTGATAAAAACGTAATACATCCGGTCTTTAGGCTACTCGTAATTGTTTTTGTCGGTCCATCAGCAAACTGCTGAGAAGATCAAAGATATAACTTACAAACAGCTCAAGTAATTTTAAAACAATAAAAAATGGTCATTGCAGCTACTGTCTGTTATTTCCATCCTTTATTTTTCATCATTTATGATTATTTTTACATTTCAACTCCTGCTGGTGAATTCTGCTGTGACTCCCTTCCCCGTTCAGTGTCACACAGTCAGCATTTTACTGACAAATAGACGATCTGCGTCCAGCAACATGAATGCAAAACTGTTGAAAACATGACAAAATCAAAGCTGCAGAAATGTTTTAATCTTGGGATTTATCAAAGAACATTTAAAAAAACAAAAACAAGCAGAGGACGAGGCTGTAGTGATAGATGTAGCTGCACTGAATGTCAGCAGCATCAGGAAGAAGGAACACGAGCAGCTGGAGAAGAACCAAGAGCTGAGAGGAGAACAGGGAGAGGTGTGGAGCGTGAAGGTAACAGTAGGGATATGGAACAGCCAATTTGTGTTAGTGCTCTTTTAATCTTAGCAAACACAGTAGTTAGAGCAGATTAATGATCTTGCAGATATGCTAGGTGCTTAGTGATGTGTGGAACTGTTTATAAGTATACACACCTAAATGCTGCCTGACATTTTTTTTCTGAGTGTCATTTCGGTCCACACACACAGTTGGTGGCGGTAATGCAGCGTTTTGTTATTTGGTAACCGCAAACAAAAATAAGAAGAAGAAGAGTTGAAACCGTAGTTTCCGGTTCCGGGCTAACAGTATCCTTCACAAGTGGCAAAAATGTTGACCCGAATTTCGCGGTTTGGGCTGACTTTGCCCCGGTTACTTTATAATCCACCAGCCCGGTTGGTCTCCCAGTCTAAAGCGAACAGTGCTACAGGCTCGACCGCGGTGACGGAGCTCCACCCCGAGGCCCAGCATTCTGGTCACGGTGAGGTCAGCCCGTATGTCAAGGTGAGTTCTGCTCGATCAGATTTGAGGACGGCATGCTAATGTTATTTTTACACAGTAAAGGGCTTTACACACCGGACGCGTTCAATTCTGTGCGTTTAAATTATTCTCGGACTCGCCCGTTAACGCAGCCGTTCACACCGACCGCGTATTTTCACTGGACGAATTTACGGCATTTATTTTTTCCCAACCAGGCTCGATTTTTGCGGTTCTTCAGATCCAAATAAACCGATCTGACCAATCAGATCTTTATGTAAACAGGATTAGATCGCGGCCACTCAGGTATGTCCGCTGCAGTTATATGAAAGCAACAGCGATATTTCCCCACTGTTTTACCATAAATAAATATTATCAATGTAACTAAATATAATGCAGCATTTGATTCTTTTATTGATGTCATACAGATACACACAGGTCATTTCCGAAAAAAAGGGAAATGTACTATTAATCATTCTATGTCATGTATTTGATTATGTCAGATGTAATTCATATTTTAGAGTAGTAATAGTAAATTACTTCGTGTAATCAAGATGAGAGACCACGGCTATAAAAGCGAAGGTGGATTTGGGAAGTCTGTCGCAGCCATGTCCTGTCCGTTTGTACGCGAGCAACCCATTGCGGAAGGTGCAAGATTGATAAGGAGAGTTTTCAGAATTCAGCGTATATTGCGGGATAGACAGGATCCTTTAGCTCAGCGCGACAGTGTGCTCATAGAGAGATATCGATTTTTTTGTTATTTACTTAACACACTCTCTCTATCTATCTATCTATCTATCTATCTATCTATCTATCTATCTATCTATATATCTCCCAACTTGCTGTGCATGCTTCAGTCACCCCTTGCATGGGAACAAGTAAAAGTGATGGAGTGTTATGTAAAACTACACACAAAAAACCCACAATGTCAATAAATGTCACGGTACGAAAAGCCGGGGTGTGACGAGGGGGTGCAGGACCACCACCTGTCTTTATTTGCTCTGCCCTTTTCTTGGTTGCTGTTATAAACAAACAAACAGATTATTGCAGGGTCTCTTTTCAAGAGACTAAAAGCAATATGATAAATTGAAAGTAATAAATATTACCATTCTGTAGAATATTCTTATATTTCACTTTTACTTGTTCCCATGTTCTAGTGGGTCCTGTTGTGGCTCTAATGTGAAAGAGGATATGATGTAATATAATATAATGTGGTATAATATAATATCACATGATATAATGTAATATCATGGATCACTTACGAGTTTAATTTGTCAGCAACTTTCTGCCAGCCCTCTCTCCTTGCTTTTGCAGCCTTTGCAGTGTTCCCCTGCGTTTTAATTAAACTCTGAAACTCCTGAAATCCCTCAATCAAGAGTTCTTGCTCTGCTGCCGTGAAATACTGAGCGCGCTCCTTCGACATCTTCGCCGACCAATCACAGGGTTGCCGATCAATGTTTCTACTATCGATGCGTAGCCCCTTTTAAGCCACCCAGTGATCTCAGATTACTTCATCCAGCTATACTAATCGTCAACAACAGGTGTGTTCGGAGAACCGGATTAGCGAGCTCAAAGTTAGCGCGATGATTTGATCTTGGATGTAGTAAGCGAGGTACGAAGAACGGACCCCAGGTGTTCGTTTTGTTTTTGTTTGTTTGTTTTTTAAGCAGTGTATTTTGTGTGAGGACCATTGAATCTTACAAGGCCGCTATAAACCTGGAGATGCAAACAATCTTAGCTATCTTCACAACAGAGAAAGGAAACAGGAACAATACAAAGATACAGATTGTACAAATATTAACTATAAGATGCAAACATAACCCACCTGAGGTCTATACAGCACTGAAACACAAGTACGATTAGTCTGAGTTTGAAGGTTTTAAGGGAGAATGAGCTGCTAGAGCAACAGAGGTACTTTAACACGAAGCATCTTCATTTAAAATAAAACACGAATATGCTTATCAGAAAAACAATTAATATTTCACAAATGTGTAAATATCACAAACTGTCCATAATATTAGACTGATTTTAAAAGCTGCTTTAGGCTATTCCCTGTCAGAAGAGGTCACCTGATAATGCAGGAAAATGTCTGTGGGACATTTAAGCGTTTGCAAATTCTTCAGTTTATTCCTCAGGTTCAGCTTTCCTCTGGCTTGTAGTCAGTTGTCTAGATGTAGTCAGATAAGGCGGTTTTAAGTCAGGTTCTCCTGAATAAAACAAAGAACTTTAGTTGTTCTGTTAACATACAAATCATATCAGAAAGTGTAGACAGGCCAGTATCATCCTTCCAGTACTGACTGAAAACATGTTGGATACTTAAACTGGTCCCCTTTTGTGGGTTTTTTTCAGAATCCGGATTACCATGGCTTCTCCAGCGATCCAGTGGAGGATGAGTGGAATATGAAAGTGGGCTTCTTCTTTGGCATTTCAGTTGCTCTCGTCATTGGAGGAACTTTTATCCACTATTTACCCGACCATGGGTGAGTTCTCAATTTATTTTTTCATATCAGCTCATTTATACGGTGGCTAGGCTTAGGACTTAGCTATGGTTCTTTGTCAAAGGACAGAGTGAAAATGTCAGATGTCTTGTCCTAAGTTAAAATAGGATTATATACACTACTCATCAAAAGTTTCAGAACACCACAACTTTTTTTTTTATTGAAAATTATGCAGTTTAATGTCTCATTGCACTCTGAAATGAAAGCATGGTACAAATAAGTAATTGGAGTAAAAAAAAAACAAGTCATGGAATCAGTTTATAGACCAAAATTCTAAACCTTTACTCCTCAAAGTAGCACCTGATATAACAGCTGAACACACCTGCTGCATTCTGTCTACAAATCAAATATTCCCCAGAAAGTTCTTCCCATATTCCCATCTTCCTTTTTTCCCAACATAGTTCTGGCACAGCTTGGACTTATGTTTTGGGTCATTATCTTGCTGTAGGATGTATTGCACTGCAGAATGCTGTTGTAGCTGTTTTGGTTCAGGGAGCCTCTCACTCTGTACAAGTCAAGGATCCAGCAAACAGCCCCAGACCATCACACTTCCTCCTCCATGTTTGACAGACGATGCCACACACTGTGGAACCATCCTTTACCTACTCGACCGTGTACAAAGATCCTGTGTGATGAACCCAAGATTTCAAATGTTGATCCATCAGCCCATAATACCTTCTTCCAGTCTTCAGTAGTCCAATGGTGGTGTTTCACGGCCCAGCCAAGCCTCTGTCTTATTCTGACGTCTGGCTTTCTTGCTGCAACTCGTCCTGTCAAACCTGCAGCTCAAAGTCTTCTCTTCACAGTTGAAACTGAGACTTTCTCACTACGACCACTGTTAAGCTGCTTGAAGCTGTTGTCCTGTCAGCCGCCATCACACAGCTGTTAACTCTCAGAAACTTGTCCTCTGATTCAGTCGTGTCTTTGGGTCTGCAGACCTCTTCCTGTCACAGTTTCTGAGCCTTTGATGGAACAGGAAACTGTACTCACTGACACTTTGACTTTCTTTGCAGTTTCTCTGTAGGACAGACCGACATTTATAAGTGTTATGATGGTCTGTCTCTCTTCCATTGTTAATCACCTTTTCTCCCCATTCTTGTACCATCACACTACTTTCTGCAGTACAGCACTGTTCAACTGATGCTCATGAGGGTATGGTACCACAGTGTGTTCCAGCACAGCTTTTATGCAGACAGAGGGGGTTGGAAGTAATCCAGAAAAGCTGGAACAGCTGTAGGAATTAGTAGCACCAGCTTCAAGGCTTGATCAAGCTCCATTGTTGCAGGACAGCTTTAAATTGTTAATCTGTTTTTGTATAATTCTGAAATGTACATGATTTTTCAGTTTTAGGTAACCTTACCATTTTTTTCCCTTTTTTTAACCTCTGGCAGTTCACCGCTTTGTACCATTTCAAGCTATTTATTGGACCTGAATTGCAATAAATAACTGGAAAAATTGGGGTGTTCTAAAACCCTGCGTGTGTGCATGCGTGTGTGCGTTATGTGTGTACACGGATTCTCTGTCACCATACCACCAACAATGGCGGGCTCCCAGCACACAATTTCAAAACCCCTGCTGACCCTGACCTCTCAGCATAGGTTGAACATGGGATATAATTCAGTTTTACTAGAGTAAAAATAAAATCAGATTAACACCTGATTTGATTGTGGCCCATCGAACCATTGACCCAGTAATGGCCAAGAAAAAGACTAAAGGCAGCGAGGTGTCCTTTCAATGTAAAGGTATGATCAATAATGGTCGGCACCACCAAGACTTATATCCAAGTTTATTTGTATGCACTTGTATGTTACTGATATATTAAGTGTGATTATATTTCAGTATAGTGGTGTGCAATTCTTTACCAGTTTGTACCAGTTCCTACTTGGAAAGTCCACTGGTGTCTGCTCAGATCTGCAAACACTTTAAACAATATTCTTTTAGTTATTATCCTTAGAAATGTGTGTTTTGGTTTTTTTCATGTTTTTATTTATGTATTTTTGGTAAAGCGTCATGGTCAAAGGACGCTACAAACTAGTCACCAGTTCTTGAAATTGTCCCCATTTTGGCCTCATCAGAGTACCTTGTGATTAAGAACACTATGAATGCTGCAAAGTGAGCCGTCGTTTCTGAGCCGTGGTTAAGCCAGCCGCTTGCATTTTCTCACCAGGGTGGAAATTGGCACCTGCCACTGGCCAAATGTGGGCAAATTTTTGAAGTGGTGTGTAAATGTGAACAATGCACAAGCCACTGTGGTGGGTTTCACAGGAGGCTGTTGCTAGCATCAGCCTTGAAGAAGTGCAGGAGGGATGCAGTCCCTACAAGAGAGTGAGGAAGATGAAGGTGAAATTTATGTAAGAAAATCGACAATTCAGGCAAAATGAATGGCTGCTTTGAACATGAGCCACCCTCAGTATCTAAAGTGTAGCAATTAATCCCCACATGCTGCCCTGCTGAGGAAACGAAGATGTCCTAACCAAGCAATAGCTGTACCAGCCCGAATGAAAGGAAAACTTTCAGTAATCAAACAATGATGTCTTGATTCATAGTTAATCATCCAGGTAAAGAAATCCCCACAATGTTGATTCTGTTTATCTCCCCCTGAAAACACTACATCCAGTTGAATGAACTTCCTGTCATTAAATATAATTGTTTGAGCGATCACGAGGGGCCCGTCTTCATGCCCGTCCTCCAGGGCATGAAGCAGGTATGGAGGAGATCCAGGCTCCAGACATCCAGAGGCCCCCAGAACACAGGAGACCAAGGAAGACCAATGCTTATCAATATATTAATAAGCAATACTTAGGAGCACAGCAGATGCTAACTGAATATCAAGTTAATAACACTTTATTTTTTTTAAACAATGACTTGAGATTAAGAAACTTAAATTTTACAGTTGGAATATTTTTAAAATGTAAATAGAATGAAAGTATTTGCGAAACTCTTTAGAATTGCCTTACATAGAGGATTTAAAGTATAACATGAGGCTTGCAGACAGCAGCGTTTGTAATTGTAAATTCATGAAGGAAATTGTCCCGCCTCCTTTTCCAGTCAGTTATTGTCATTAATAACACAGTAATTTAAACTGTGGCTCTACTGAAACAAGGTGCGAGCAGCATTATAGACATTCGTGACTTTGCATTATATCCATTCAAACAGCATAAATCAAAAGTAGCATGTATGTAACCAGATCAGTAATTTTCACCCACTGTTTGCATCAGCAGCTGCTCTCCTCCTTAGCCGGGTTGTACTGGATGGTGTCTTTTCTTTTCTTTTTTTTTCTCAAAAAGAAGTTTGTTTCCATCTCTAGCGTGAACGGTTTTCTTGCATATTTTACTAAGTGCTGCTTTGTTTTGCAATAATGCAAAACCTTACTATAGTAATGACATCACTATGACATTTTTATATTGCATAAAAACTTAGACTGATATTATTGTGGACAATATGATATAGGCACAGCCCTCGTCGATGGTACAACACTAAAACATCCAGACGGTCTGGACAAATCTCATCGGTCTTTGTTCTGCTGGAGATTTTGTAAATGTTCTTGTTCCTGTTGTTGTATTTATGTCGCAGGTTGATCGATTGATTTTTGTATCACTGGATCTGCGGCGTATGTTCTAGACACTCACGTGAAGAGAGAGGGTGAGCTCTTAGCTGATGAATAGGTTGGTGGGGGAGGATGCAAGACAGGCCTGGTGCAACTTAACAGCTTCACTTAAACCATGCAAAGAAAAGATCCAAAAGTGTACCCATCAACTCTGATTTAACATGGACGGATGAAAGTTGTCCTGTTGACTAAACATCACAGTTTAATATTCTTTCTGGAATTCATGAAGGCCTAAGTGGAATAATGAAATGTTTACACCTAAACTTGAGTTAATTATTGTTTAATTATAGGTTTCATTCTGATTTTCTCACCGTCCATATCTGGTGTATTTTTGTGTTCCAGCATGCGGCAGTGGGCCAGAAGAGAGGCTGAACGTTTGATTCAGCAGCGCGAGGCCGATGGTGTCCCTCTCATAGAGGAGAACTACTATGACACAAACAAAATCATTCTTCCCACAGCTGGAGGACAGTAACGTGTCCACTGTAATACCTGATTATTGTATTTCACTGATAAAAATAAAATACATACGTGTGTTGAATTTTGTTATTTTTTGTGGACAGTGATAACTTAGACATATTAATCCGAGCCAATAAAAACATAGAATATGTTTGACCGTACCTGTCAACTGTCAGTCTCTTCTATTTAAAAAATACACTGTAACTTCAGACCCCACATATCAGTATGTAACCATAATAACTGTGTAGTCATTTGGTGTACTTCTACGTTACATGACTTGTATAAAGCTCCTAGCCTGATATAATTCTGGAAATGAAAGACAATGAGGGAATATAATAACTGCTCTGAAACATTTTTACAAACAAACCACTCATCCTAAAACACATTATGATGATTATAAGGATTTGAAAGAAACGGTCTTTCCATGCTGACTTTGTAGTCACTTTGGTGTACTAGTGAGTTACACGATTTGTATAAAAGTCTTATTGAGATTAAAATCTCTTTGCCAAGAGGGCAGCAGAATCACAACATAGTATAACACAGAACAATATTCAGTACAGACAAGTGAATCAACGCAATAGCAAACATTCAACATGGTTACAGAAGAGCGATTCTCTCGCTCCTTTAACACGGACCTAAACTCCCCCACTGTGGCGGCCCACACTCCCATGTTTTATTTAAACGTAAGTACTGAGTGTGTAATCCATGTTTTGGATAAATACATTTGACAGCACGGGTAAACCTTTACACAAAGTAGCTATGTAGCCGTCACTCACACATCACAGAGCCGTTGTTATTATGGTTTGTTTTTGATTCGTAAATTATCATAGTGAATTTCATCAGTCTGTTAGTTAAAAGCGGATTCTGAAATTAAGTTAAAAAAATATGCTGGCCAAGTTTTGGGGGGATTGTTGAGAGGAGCGAAGATGAAGAGTTCAGCAGATTGGAGACACCGGAAGAGCAGAAAGATGAAGAAGGTGTGCGCATCAAAAAGACAAGCAAGAGGTTTAAAACAAGCCACAATAAAAGCAGACGCTATGAAGCCAGGGCTGGTAGAGCGTACTGTCAGCATACTACCTTTCAAATAAATACACTTACAGTTAATTTATGCTCAGTTTCATAAAAAAATACAAGAATTATTGAGGAGGAAAAATAAATGGGGATCTGTGTGGGCTGCTTCCAGGCATTGCCAGGCGCAAGGATTCCCATTTTCTATTAACCAGTCTTTTGGACTGAGGCTTGTAACTATTGACTTCATGTTTTTGATACTACCGCTTCAATTTACTATACGCGCGTGTAAAAGAAAATAATACCCTCTCTGTCATTATTATTTTTGCTGTGGATGGTGAAGACTAGACTATCCAATCTCTTAAACACTGGAATCTAAAGGATAATCGAATAAACATTATAAATAATATATAAATAGCTTATTTTAATGATTACTGGAGAGAAAGCGAGAGACAGAGGCTGGTGGGTGAGCTCCATTCACTCCTATCAGCAGAGAGAGAGAGAGAGCGGCACACTGGGCTGTAAAATCATTAAAAGATCTCAATAACAACAACACACCTGCTTTAAGGAGAAAATTTAGTTTTGTCTGCTTTCAACAGAAAATGTCATTTGCAGCATTAAGTGACTTCATCCTCACTACAATCCGTTACTTACATATGCGCCGCCATAAAGAATATGTTTATACTATAAAAAGAGACGCCAATAAAACTCATTCATTAATTACAGGCGATCTATTTCTTAACAATTTTCATGACAGATGTGTGGGGGTTTTTTCTTCTTCTTTTTCTTATGCAGGCTCACTATGACCAAAACTCCCAGTAAAACATCACGCCAGTGTCACAAGATAAAGTTCAGGAAAGTTTCTGCATAGTTCAGAGGCTGCTCAGCAGAGGATGAAGATGTGCGTGAAATGGACTGTTACGATTGGTCAGAATTATCCCATGAAAATGTTAACTTTTTTATAAAGAAGGAAAACACATGTAGTCTTTTCATTTAAATGTATATTTTTAAGTTAATTAAAATCAAAGCTAACGCTATGCCAGCTTCTCGCTTTGCTTGACAGTGTGTAAAATGAACTCCCATGATGACATGAACTCCCAGAAAACCTAAAAGTCAAACAAACACATTCAAAGTTTCAGGGCTGTGAGCAAAAACAGCTGTAAATCAGTGCGGTCGTTACAGTGAACACCGCAGTCTTTTCTCTGTTTGTTTTACTATATAAATTGATTTATTGTGAGCAGCACGAATATTATCAGATGGAGAAATTTGCTGAAGCACATCGATCACTATAGTCACAGATCTGTCTTTAACAGTCTCATTATTTTTCTTCCCTTGCGTGTATGAAAACATCTGCTGACCACAATTACTGACAGTCTGATATAATAAGTAGCTTTGTTTGAAGTTGTGCAGGGCATGTCTGCATCACTGTTTCACAGAAAGGTATTTTCAAGATGTCTACTGTAGCCAAATTGGCCAGTAGATGTCACTGTGGAGATGGGTTTCAGATTGTTTCAAAGCCTGGCTCATTTCATTTGCGGCACTTTTAGGTACAACACGGGTAACGACGCGCGTTTTGTAGTCCAGCTTCTGCACGTTGTAGTTTCAGCGTGGCAGACATCAATACTTTGGAGACTGTAAAAAGTCGTTGCGATTCTCAGTGCACCGCTTTTCTCCTTATGAGTTATCCTACCCATTTCCCCCTGATCTGCTCACTTTTTCCATCGAAGGCGAGAAAAGTGGTTTAGAAAATTAGATAAAAGGTTGCTGTTGGAGTGATCAGGATTCCGTGACCCTTTGAACGCACCAGTCGTCAGCGTCACAGTGCGCATGGGCAAGTTAACTGAAAGCTGGCGCGAAACAACTAGAGTTGGGATTGGGAACTCCTTTCCACTGAGCCTAAACGAGCCAATGTTAAAAGTACATTATACCACAGTTCAGCCATTTAAACGGGTCAAACAGTAGAAGTGACTACAGCGCTAGAAGAAGTACCTCTCTGGATTTTAAACAAGAACAACTACTCTTGTCTATGCTGCTGCCGACTAACGCCAGATGACAGAATGCCTTCACTGACTCTTAGCGGAGTGACTGTAAATTTCCCCTTTTCTCCCTACGAATGTCAGAAGGCATACATGAACAAAGTGATCGAATGTCTTCAGAAGGTAAGAATCGACTGTCATGTGTCTGTTAATGGAAACGTGCTGCAAAGGGGCAGTACTGAGTAGCCACGGCTATGCGGCCACCATGCTCACCGTTTGCCGCATGACAGAAGTGATCTCGCATCTGCTCGCGCAAAACGTCGCTTCCCAGAAAGCACAACGGCGTATTGCCGACATATATCTGCTGTGTCTGTCGGGATAGGCGCCGTTTCCTCTTTGGGAACAGGTCGTTTAGTGCTGCTTTGCCTTCGTTTCAGGTGGCAGTCGCATCTACGTATCTTAGCACTGCTTTAGCGACTTCCTCCTGCTCTCTGTGCCATACTCATACCGGCTGATCTTCTCACTCAAGTCGTGGTGTAATGTGTGCATTAAAATACAGCAAGCATTCCTATATTCTTTAATAATAGAACATTATGTGTTATGTTTCCCCCTGTTGTGTCAGTACACGAAGCAGGAGTTATAAAGAGCCAGACAGATACACACGTTAGCTGTTTACATTCCGTCTTCTTCTCTTTATTATCATATACCTGAAGAAGTTACACACACACACATAACATGGCGTGGTGCCCACTACTGGCGATAGCTTTTATAACACACACTATACCTCGGCTCATACATAGCATTATGAATTAAGCAAAAAAGAAAAGCACTTGGATACTTAGTTCCTTTCTAAAATTCAGTTTAGGCTACTGCAAACATCTGCTCAGGAATGAAAAGTGATCCAGGCACATGTATGACCTCTTTTTGAAACCTCAAAACACACTGAAGATGACAGAAAGACAACATATCCTTAATAAAGGTGAAAGTAATGGTTTTGCATCTTCATTTATTTTCAGCACATACATTCATGCATTAATATTTCACAGCAAGACTGTGACTGAAGAGGATTCTGATGCAGCACATTTAAAAACAAAGGGGAAAAAGAGCTAACTGTATGCAGAGTCTATTATTGTTCTATTATAAATTTGCCACATTTTCAAATTTGAAATAAAATAAATATTTCTTAGCCCACAGCAGAATGAATAAAGGAACAAAGCACTTTAAGGGAAGGGGGGGGGGGGGCAGTGAGGGAGGATAAGTTACTACATGAAATTGTAATCTTCAGTTGGAGTAATCGAGTGCAGCTGAATGCACAGATATCTTTCAGGACTGTACAAATACACAAAATGAATGAATTTTAAACAGCTTTATCCAAGAAAAGACATGTCAGCAGGTCCAGAGCAAGCAAGACTTTACATCAACAACAAATTCCCCACGTGTGGGACTAATAAAGGTTATCTTATCTTATCTTATCTTCTTCTTGTAGAAGATTTTTCATCATCTTCAGGTGTATGAATTTTACCCCTAAGATTGCAGCAATTAAAGGAACTGATTGTAATCAGAATCCACAACATTCAGCTAAAGAGGTTTCCTCCAGGTGAATGTGTTAATGGAGTTACCCTGTGGTAAAAAACAAAATGCTGGAAAAAAATTTATTTTAATATACTTTGACTTTTATGTTTGAGGAACGCTGGCATGAAATGTGTTATCTACCCAACATAGCAGCTAAGCAAAGCTTTCTAACAGGGCGCCATCCGCAACAGGACATAATCATTAGCTAATGTTAGTAAACTCTCCGTAGTTTTTCAGACAAACATGTTAATATGATATGAAAATTCACATTATTTTATGTTCATCTTCTGTGTCTTCTATTTTCAAACTGTTAGCTTCATTCAAAATTCACGCTCTATTTTCAAGACATACTAAATCCCCAGGAGGGATTGCCCAGAGAGTTAAAAGCGTTGGTGAAATGGGGGTAAATGATGTTGGCAATATGTTGCTGTGCTATACTGGATGAAGTGTGATTTATCGAATACGTTCCTATGTAATGCCGATGTTGCAGCGATGTGTGCACCACTGGATTTTTGTAACCTCTTCCATTGTGTTGCTACAGTTACAGCTGGGTTGAAGAAATGAGTGTACATTCATATTGGTTTTTAATTCAAGTTCAGTTTTATTTATACAGCACTAAATCACAACAACAGTCGCCTCAAGGTGCTTTATATTGTAAGGTAGACCCTACAATAATACAACAGAGAAAACCCAACAATCATATGACCCCCTATGAGCAAGCACTTTGGTGACAGTGGGAAGGAAAAACTCCCTTTTAACAGGAAGAAACCTCCAGCAGAACCAGGCTCAGGGAGGGGCGGGGCCATCTGCTGTGATTGGTTGGGGTGAGAGAAGGAAAACAGGATAAAGACATGCTGTGGAAGAGAGACAGATTAATAATGATTCATAATTAAAAGCAGAGTGCCTAACACCACACTTCACAGTGAGTGAAAAGGGGTGAGAGATGCTGAAACACAGTGCATCATGGGAAGTTCCCAGCAGCCTAAGTCTATTGAAGCATAACTAAGGATGGATTCAGACCTAAAGTCAAAAGTCAAATTTATTTATATAGCACATTTAAAACAACAACCGTTGACCAAGGTGCTGTACAATTAAGATAATTAAAATAAATAAAAACAGAGGGAGATATGATAAGAGTTAAGAAAAAGAATCATGAAATTAGAAGATTTGAGTGAGAAATAAGATAAAAGTAATACAAACTCATTCTGATTTAAAAGCCAAGGAATAAAAGTGGGTTTTCAGACGGGTTTTAAAAGTGTCCAATGTTGGGTTGAGGTCCTGATGTGAAGGGGCAGTTCGTTCCACAGTTTAGGAGCAGTCACAGCAAAGGCCCGATCTCCTCTGTGCTTTAATCTGGACCTCGGGACAGCCAGGAGCAATTGATCCGCAGACCTCAGTGATCTTGCAGGAATGTACCAGTTTAAAAGATCAGAAAGGTATGAGGGTGACCTAGCCCTGACAAAAAAGGAACCTGACTTTTTAACAGTGGCACCAAAAGGCAGCACACACAATAATGCGTTTCACAGTGTGTTGTTTCATGTAAACAAGACACTGATTTTCAGCATGCCTCCATAGTAAAAGAGATCGGTGATAAACTGACGTGCTTACGGTCCAGATCTGTTTTAATACTTTTAATACTTGACGGGCCTGTCCTTACAATTTCTGTATAGTTTCTATGTAAAAAATAAATAAATAAAATAAATAGCACTCTGGTGACCTGTCTGGGGTGTACTCTGGCTCTTGACTGCTGACAAACAGCTGAAATAGCCCCCATGTTAAGTTGAGAACTGATTTTAAAATCAATCTTTTCATGTGTATGAATGACTTGAATGTTTTTGAATGATAACATATTACCCGAGCAGGGTATTTTGCTCTGACAGTGAAAGCTTACTTGTGCTTCTTAGTCTAAATTTACCAGGCTCTTCTATTATTGAACTACCTCTAAGTTTGGGTTCTGGAGCCAGACGCCTTCCCTGCTTTTAACATTGGGCTTCACATTGGGATCAGGTGACCCTGAACCATCCTCAGGTTAGGCTACTGGGGGATGTCCCATCTTTGCACTGAACATTCTGGTTGTGTACTCGCTCTGATAGTTTGTGTTGTGCCATGGCGAGGTGTATGTCCACCTTTCCATCCACAAGTCACAAGAATTTCTACTTCTACAGTACTTGCACACAATTATCACCATATGGATCGTGACCCACATTGTGCTGTTTTTATTTGTTTGTTTGTTTGTTTGTTTTTCTCCTTACCTTTCAGCTGATCTGTGCAGATAACTGCCCTGATAACTGAACCTGGTTCTGCTACAGATTTCTTCCTGTTAAAAGGGAGAGCTTCCTCCACACTGCCAAGTGTTTGCTCATAGAAGCATAGTCTAATACCTGGAAGTCTCTAATACTGCAATATTGTCACCATCACAATGTGCAGTTTTTCTGTTTAGCTTTATCTGTCTGGTTATTTCAGAAAGTCAATGGTGTTCTGGAGAGCCCCACAGGCACAGGTAAGACTTTGTGCCTGCTGTGCGCCACCCTGGCCTGGAGGGAGAACTTCAAGGACACCATCTCTGCTCGGAAGATAGCAGAGAGGCTGGGCAAGGAGATGTTTCCAAACACACCTCTGTCTTCCTGGGGGACAGCTGCCACTGACGGTGACAAACCAAGTATGTTTGTATCATCTGCACATCACGAGTCATTTCTAATTTTACAGGTCAAAAAAGAATAACAGATACATATACACACATACAGACATGCTGTGTGCTTACATTACTGTGCAAAACAAAATGAGCTGGCACTGATTTCTTTATATTTTGGTAAATGGACTGTTTCCTATGTAGTGCTTTTCTACTCTATTTGAGCGCTCAAACCACTTTATATTTTGTTAGGAAAATAGGATTTAACAATTTACTGAAACATGTATATGTGTCCAAACATACACGGAAATATTGTACATAAGGCAAAATCAGCATTTGTACAAGTCTAACAAGGTGGAAGTCAATATTTGGTATGATGACCTTTATACTTCAACATAGTCCAAACTCCCTCTTCGTGATTTCTTCAGGAATAGTTCCTTTGGACTTTCAGCGCATGTTCCAAAGCTGGTCTTTGGTTGTCGGCTACTTTGTGTTCCATTTCCTGTCAATATGATCCCACACTTTTGAGTTATGGTGAGGTCTTGGGAGGTCAGCCATGACTGATGGTCTTCCATTGTGACTTTCTTCTATTCAAGTATGCTTTTAAAACATTGGCAGTATGTTTGGGATCATTGGGAATGGCTTAAATTTTCATAACCAGATGTTTTTAAGATGGGATTGCATGCTGGAGCAAAGTCTGTATTCATAATTCCACCAGTTCTGACAAAAGTCCAACACCACTTGTTGAAATACAGTCCTAAGCCAGAAAGCCTCGACTGTGCTTTACAGATGACTGTAGACACTTACGTTGTACTTCTCTCCTGACATCCTCCAAACATATTGACAATAATTTGAACCAGAACTTTGATATTTTGATTCATCAGACCTGTCACCATTGATTGTGTAATTTGGAATACTTTGTCCTTTTCTCTATATCATGTGTACAGAGAATGTAGTGTAATTCAGTTCAGTTTTATTCATATAGCACCAAATTACAACAACAGTTCCTCAAAGTGCTTTTTATTGTAAAGACCCTACAATAATACAAGGAAACAGAGAAAACCCCAACAATCATATGACCCCCTATGAGCAAACACTTTGGTAGGGATGGAAATGGATAAGAATTTAGTAATTCCAGTTCCATAATCGATATCACTTATTGATTCGATTCCTTATCGATTCTCAATGGCTCTACTTTGAGGAATATATCAAAGACATTACCTTCATGCAAATCAGTTACATCCTGCATGGTCAAATGTTTGTGCATGTTGGAGGTATTTGCTCTTATTGCTGTGGTCAGTGTTGGCGTCATTACTCCAAAAGAGTAAAGTTAAAAAAAAGTTACTACACAACACTTTTCTTAAAAGTAATGCAGTACCTTACTTAATTACACCCAGGACAAAGATATTTGTTATATTACTCTGTTACAGTTACCAGGCTGCTGACAGTAATAGCAATCGAGGTTGTACCTTTGACTGCAATGTATAGGTTTCTTACCACACCTAGGGTCCAAGCTTTCAGCACTAGTTGCCCATGGAGGTTTTACCTCCACAAACCTTGGTCTCCCCACAGTCATCTATGGGGAGCTAGGTAACATTCAGCCAGATTTGCAGCTTCCTCGTCTGTCTTTGGATTGTTCTCCTTCACCCATGTGCAGACATCTGGATGAAGCATGTGAAGAAACTGCTCTAAGATGACGGTTTCCCCAATCTCTTCTTTACTTCGACTGTCATGTTGCATCCATCGCTTATAGAGCCCCTTTATCCAGTTGAAGGTTTCTCTAACACACAGTTCCTCTGGTGCTCTGGAACTGGTATTTGTAGGTCTCCTCTGTCACATTAAAGTTAGATAACACTGCAGCTTTAATAGCATCATAAGAGTCAGACTGTTCTTAATCCATGTCAGCATAAGCCTCAAGGGCTTTGCCATCCCTGTGTTTTAGCTATGCGTTCAAATCGTACAAAGAAACTTTCAGGATGCTCACCTTCCTTAAAGTTTGGTATTCTTGTTGAGGCTGTGCACGGAGTGGTTGAGATGGAGGAGGGAGCTCAGCTTGGTGCTCAGTGGCTCCATGAGGTGGCTGCACAGCTGATAGCTGAGGCAGCTGTTGTAGAAATGTCACTCTGGACAGAAGGCCGATAGAGAAGTTTAGAATAGACATCATGTTGCAGCTTTGGTATATTATTGCTCAGCTGTTTAATCTGTTCAAGCAGTATTGTTTCTGTTCTTTTGGTCATCGAATGAATTCTCTAATTTCGTCAAAGATATCAGGATCAGAAATTTCTTTACCACTGGCTCAAAATCATCCTCGTCAGCCATCGCTCCTTCTGGTGGTGGATCTAGCTTATATGTTTTTCCACCTTCTCTTTCTTCAATGTCAGGAAGGGAACTTTTCCTTGTCCCACGGGTTTTTCCACATCCTACTTCTCTCATTTAGTGTTTTCCTCTTTAATTCACTTCTGACACCACAGTTACGCAGAGAGGTATGGTGAGCATAACAGCAGACAGCACTCTGACTTAACAGAAAACAAGCGTAGTTTATTGGCCCATCTTTGGCACACACAGCAACTTCCTAAATAACAGCCTATCCATCTCTCTCTCCCACATCCTGCATCCTGAAATATATTTGTTTAATGTGCCCATTAAAGTACATATCTTGTTCAAAAATGACTCCAAGATTCCTCAGTGTTACCGGAGAACAAGATAATGGCATCTGGTTAGACACCATATTTTCAGAGCTGAGTACACTGAACTCTATTTGATCTGAATTTAGAAGCAGAAAGTTAGAAGCCAAGAGGTTAACTAATTGGTGTGTGTTATCTGGCTTCATGGAGAGATAGAGTTGGGTATAGCAGTGAAAATGTATACCATGTCTTCTAATGATACTGCCTAAGGGAAGCATGTATAATGTAAACAGAATTGGTCCTAGCACTGAACCCTGTGGAACTCCATAATTGACCTTAGTGAGAAGGCTCGTCTAGCTCAGCACAAGAAGTCTAAGACCAGGCAACAAAGGAAGTTTGACTTACTTGTTGTACGTCGGAAACCACCGCAAAATATGGAGAGTGTCCTCAGCGGCCAGAAGAGACAAGGATGCGACACAGAGGATGTGGACAAGTGGGTGAAGAATTTGTCTGACAGCTCACCCAAACAGAGAAAAACATCCTTGCTAAAGGGTTGAATTTTGCTGTCACACCGAGACAAATCCCGCTAGTGGAGCTGATCACAGCCACAGAAACAGCAATTCGTAACAACAATATTGCAGAAGTGGAAGCAGAGCAACTACGGACGAAAGTTTCGGCCTGTCTCAGCAATGCAAAGCCCCCAGCATCCAACATCACCATGGAGGAGAGGAAGGCACTCACATCACTTAGTGATGACAACAACATTATCATCCTTCCGGCAGACAAGGGTCAAGACTATCATGAGAAGATTTTGTCACTACTCAGTGACGAAAATACTTATGAGCCCCTGAAACGAGACCCAGGAAGTGGCTACAGGAAGAGGGTGATAGACTGTCTGAAGCAGTTAGAACAAGACAAGGCTATTGACCGGACCTTATACCACAGGCTGTACCCAGGGGAGTCTACACCAAGTCTGTATGGTTTACCAAAAATACATAAGCAGGGTGCACCTTTAAGACCGATTGTCTGCATGATCAACTCGGTCACCTATAACATCTCCAAGTTTCTTCGATCCTCAACCCGCTGGTGGGCAGCTCTGAACACCCTGGATTTTATTGAGAAGGTGAGAGATGTCATTATGGAGACAGATGAAACCATGGTCTCGTACGACGTTACATCTCTCTTCACTTGCATCCTAGTCACGGAAGCGTTGGAGGTAGTCCGTAAGAGATTACAGGATGACACCAACCTCAGCAACAGGACCACTCTCAGCATCGACCAAGTGTGTTTGAACTGTGTCTTCATTCCACCTACTTCACATACAAGGGTCAGTTCTACAGGCAGAAACATGGGTGTGCCATGGGCTCCCCAGTTTCACCCATCGTGGCCAATTTGTACATGGAAGAAGTGGAAAAGAGGGCTTTGCTATCCTACCCTGGAACACCACCAAGCCATTGGTTCAGATATGTGGATGACACCTAGGTGAAAATCAAATCTGAGGACGTACCACACTTCACGGATCACATTAACTCGGTGGACCGACACATCAAATTCACCAGGGAGGATATGAAAAGTGGCAGGTTAGCCTTCTTAGACTGTGAGATTTCCATCAGTAATGGGGGACATCTAAAAGCTGACGTGTACCGTAAACCTACACATACGGATCAGTATCTAAGGTTTGACTCTCATCATCCAAACTGGGTGTCATCAGGACGCTACAACACAGAGCGAACACCATCCCCACTGACACAGCGGCCAGGGAGGCAGAAGAACAGCAAGAAGGCCCTGAGTAAATGTGGTTATCCCAGCTGGACTTTTGTCAAAGCTGGAAAGACACCTAAAGAAAGCTCCAGCCGATCCAGGAGAGAAGGACAACCGCTGCCCAAGCGAAAACCTGTAGTGATCCCGTATGTGTCAGGAGTATCGGAGCAGTTGAGACACATTTTTTCTAAACACCGGGTCTCTGTGGCTTTTAAACCCTAAAACACGCTGTGCCAAAAACTGGTCCACCCCAAGGATCGGGTCCCCCGACACAAACAGAGTAACATAGTGTACGCTGTTAAGTGCAGGAGGATTGCCAGGATTTATACATCGGGGAAACCAAACAACCTTTGGCGAAGCGGATGGCACAACACAGAAGAGCTACCTCGTCAGGCCAGGACTCTGCAGTCTATTTACACCTACAGGCCAGTGGACACTCTTTCAATGATGAGGATGTACACATCCTGGACAGGGAGGAATGCTGGTTTGAGGGCGGAGTCAAGGAGGACATTTACGTGAAAAGGGAAAGACCATCTCTGAATCGAGGAGGGGGCCTAAGGGTACATCTGTCACCATCTTACAATGCTGTGATTGCAGCCATTCCCCAACTCTCTGTGAATGGGACTCATGGCCATTGATCAGTGGTCTTTGATCAGTGGGTTTTGGTCAGTGGTTGTTGATCAATGGTCATGAGAATTTGCATATTAAGATTAAGGAACTGACCTCCCAGCCCATTGTTCCTTCAGTGGGCTGGTTTCAGTCATTATGCAAATATAAGATTGGGGAAACCTGCAGTCAGCTGAGACTGAAGAAGTCACAAAACGCTACGTCCAGATGAACAGAATCAACTTTGTGTGTGAAGAGGACTCTCCATTTACATGTACAAATTGGAGTCTATTAGATAGATATGATACAAACCACTGCAGTGCAGTACCTGTAATACCTACAGCATGTTCTAATCGCTCTAATAGGATATTATGGTCGACAGTATCGAACGCTGCACTGAGGTCTAGCAGGACAAGCACAGAGATGAGTCCACTGTCAGAGGCCATAAGAAGATCATTTGTAACCTTCACTAAAGCTGTTTCTGTGCTGTGATGAGCTCTGAAACCTGACTGAAACTCTTCAAATAAGCCATTCCTCTGCAGATGATCAGGTAGCTGTTTTACCATTAATATTGTTTGTTTTGGTTTGTTTTTTTGTTTGTTTTAGATAAAAGGAAAGTTGGAGATTGGCTCATAATTAGCTAAGACCTCTGGGTTAAGTGATGGCGTTTTAATTAATGGTTTAATCATTGCCACTTCTGATGAATAGTTGATAGAACAGCTGAAGGGCCAGATGCAGCTCTGCTGTGTCCTGTGCTAGGTCTTTGATGGATTTCTTTCCCATTTCTCAAGGACATGACATTTAAATATTTTTAATATTTAAATGCAATGGAGGTGCTGAACATGGTCCACTCGGACTGAATGTCCCCAGTCTCCTCGAAATGCTGTCTAAGTTCAGATCCTGCAGACTGTTCCAGCGACACCCCTGCAGGTCTCGTTGCCCAGTAGGATGAAGAAATTCAGGAACGAAAATACTGATAAATCAGATCAGTGCGTGAAATGTTCATACACACGATTTGTGCATACACACAATATCCCAGAAGTTTGACTTGATGCTATACGATGTTAATAGGTGTTCTATTAGGTTTTTTCAGCAGTGTATAAAGCCCTAATTGTCTTTTCTTCTTGTTCTCAAGCTTACTACACTGATGTCCCCAAGATTGTATACGCATCGAGGACACATTCTCAGCTTGCACAAGTTATTAGTGAGTTAAAGAACACTTCATACAGGTAAGCATTTCTAAAAACTACTGGATATAAGTTTTTGATTATGCGTGATTGTCTGAATTAGAGCTGTTCGCAATATAAAACAGTTTTATTTTATACAATTTGGGGAGGAATTCAAAACAGCTGCAAATTTCAAGGTCATCAGTTCTTGAAACAATTGTACATAAGTAAGTTATTTGTCACTGCTGGCAAGACCCTGTTAAAACTGTTATCCTCCGATGAGAGGAAACTTGGTTAGGATGGACAACCCAGGAACCACAAAAGCTGGAGCCATAACCTGGAAAGTTCTACAGCGTCAGCTTCACTGTTCAGTGAAGCGACTTTTACATTGCCCTTTTACATGCACTGAGGTTGTCAACCAATATGCTCTTAAATCAACATTTTCAAGCTCATCTGCAATTTTCAGCTACCTACATAGATGAGTCGAAACCCAAATCCATTTAAATTGTACATTGCACAAAGTTACAAAATTATCCCGAAGCTTGTTGAAAGCTACTAAAAGTGTATCATCGAGGTGCAACTTGCTAAGTGGCATTTAACCAAATATTAGTGGGGCTTTAAAGGGTTATTACATATGTTACAATCATTTTGAGGCCTTACTGAGTCCAGAACCTCTTGTCTGTTCTGGTTTTGTTGGCTATTTATGGCAATCCAGTTCTCCAATGTCTCTGTTGATTCAGGCCAAAGATGTGTGTGCTGGGCTCAAGAGAGCAGTTGTGTATTAACCAGGAAGTCATGCGTCAGGAGAGCAACCACGTCAAAGTAAGTTATAAATGCAGTTTTAGCGATATAAATACAATGGGATGTTTTAATTGTTATGTCCAATGAATTGTATTAAACACAAAACACTGAATGTCTGCAACCTCACTACTGATTTACCAAAGAATATCTACTTTTGACAGACTCACAAAGACCAAACATCAGTTGTGCCAACTCTACTCTATTGGACTTACGCTCAGAACAGTAGCTTCACTCTTGTTCTGCTCAGCGGCCTAAAACTATAGCATTACATAAACCAGTTCTCCATCTGCTGCAGGTTCTGGTTGGTGTGGGCCTTCAGTGTGCAGTAGATCTCAAGAACAGAGGTACTACTATCACCAGCTCTAGTTCAAGACAGTGGAGTTGCGTTATATCTGAGGCAGCTCAATGAAATCAACAACCACCTCAACAGCAACTTTAGATAATCTGTAGATAAGCTTTGTTGTCACTGTTGCAGGAAAACTGAAAAATAGTTTCATTGTTCAAACTCATTGTTGGATCTTTTCGGTTTAGCATCATAAATCCAGAATAGAAGATGATGACGATGATGATGATGAACTTTTATTTTGGACATATAAAACAACCAAAACAATATATACACATACACACAGATACATGCATAAACAAAAT
This sequence comes from Pelmatolapia mariae, assembly GCF_036321145.2. NCBI lineage: Eukaryota > Metazoa > Chordata > Actinopteri > Cichliformes > Cichlidae > Pelmatolapia > Pelmatolapia mariae. Next base: position 42,498,360 of record NC_086244.1, read on the forward strand.
CAAAATGACCACTCATCATCAAGCCCAACCCCATTATCAACATTCTATTCACCATATTCATCAATACCCTAACTGGAGGAGTTCAAGTATCTCAGGGTCTTGTTCACAAGTGAAGGAAGAAGGGAGATCGACAGACGGATTGGTGCTGCGGCTGCAGTGATGCGGACGCTACACCGGTCCGTTGTGGTGAAGAGAGAGCTGAGTGTAAAAGTGAAGCTCTCAATTTACTGGTCGATCTACGTCACGAGCTGTGGGTAGTGACTGAAATAACGAGATACAAGGGATGGAAATGAGCTTCCTCCGAAGGGCGGCTGGTTTCTCCCTTAGAGTTACGGTGAGAAGTCGGCCATCCAGGAGGGGCTCAGATTAGAGTCGCTGCTCCTCCACATCAAAATGAGCCCGTTGAGGTGGTTCGGGCATCTGACAAGGATGCCTCCTGATCGCCTCCTGGGTGAGGTGTTCCAGGCAAGTCCCAGCGGGACAGGGCCCCGGGGCAGACCCAGGACACACTGGAGAGATTATATCTCTCGGCTCGCCTGGGAACGCCTTGGCGTTCCCCTGGATAAGCTGGAGGAGGTGGCTGGGGAGAGGGTTATATCATCTGCAGACAGAGTTGAAACCTTGTTTTTCCACTTAACAGTCACATGAAGATTTACCTTCCAAGGCCTCCCCCCGGAGGCCCCCTCACTCCCAAAGGTCAGAGAGGGGTCTCTTCCTCTCCAGTGTCTAATGGTGCCTGGGTGTGCCAGTCCACATCTAACTTACAATAACTGTGTGTGTAAAGCATAAAACACATATATGATGCTATCCTTTCTATCTCTAACTAATATCTCTATACACATTCTATTGTAAAAACACATAATCAATACACTAAGGTAAAAGAAATTTCCATCAGAGTGAAAAAAATGTATAATAGCAGATCATTAAGAGCGACAATACAAACAGTCACACTGCCTCATGGTAACCGTTCCTGACAGTTTCAGTTCCTTCTGCAGATTATTCCAGGAAACTTAATTTGAACTTATGGACAGAAGTCATTATTAGGTTCCTATTTTCAGTTTTTTGTTTAAATACTTCTAATACTTTAATTTGTATTAGCTAATATTTTTTTAATTTCATTTTTATTCTGACAGTCCTGTTGAGTAATAAAAATTATTGATTATTGATACAAGTGATTATTTTCAAATTCGTAAGTTTCCTGGGTCACTCTATCTATCTTAACACATTAATTTCCTGCACATCCTTGCCAGTGATCTAGCTGGTTTAAAAAAAAAAAGATAAGTAATGGGTTAGGGCTAGATGGTTAGTGGTTTGTCTTAATGTGGAATCATTTTTTTGTTTTTCAGGTTCATATGTGCAGAGGCAAAGTTTCCACCAGGTCATGTGTCTACTACAACAACGTTGAAGGTAATGGTCTAACAGAGTGACTGTATCTGTGTAGCAGAACGTAGTCTGGAAAAGCATGTCCTGTTACCTTTTTATGTTTTACTGACTACATGCATAATTTAAATATTATATTATTTGACACTAATAACTCTCGAAGTATGGCACAACCTGTGAGGAAGCACTACTGTGAGAAAGTTTGGAGTCCAGGAATGTCCAACATGTGGATATCAATAAAATATCTACTGCCTGCTTTCAGTTGATTTAAAAAGGGGGAAAACTGTTATGTTGAGAATCTAGTCCATGCATTTGTTACTTTGATGACAGACTATTATAATTATTTATTATCGCGCCGTGTCAGCTGTTTTTCTTGCTCCAACAATGCCCCCGTCCAAACCAGGTTTTGATGGGCCAAGCTCTGCCGTGCAGCGTAGTCTGGAATGTACCCCTCTGGTACCCGACAGGAACGCTGTATGGCCCTCCAGAAATCGGGGGAAGGTGTTGGAAGGCCGATGACACAGAACACATGGCCCATCTCAATTAACAATACTCGGAGGTTGTGCAACTGCAGCACTCCTGCCCCGACATCTGAGTGATCCATGGTAAATCGGGTGCAGTCGCCACCGGAATCATGGGGAGAGAGAGGGAGAAGAAAGAAAAGGGTCAGTAGGTCACCACAGCTGTCCATCAGTGAGTGGAGGTGATAGGACGGAGCCAGGAAGCTTCCTCGTTGGGGCCACAAGGGGTGTAACTGAAATACAGACGATTCAGTTCACGTTTCTGTGTTTACAGTGATTAGTCTTTACCCGTTTTAACGTCCACAATTGTGGTTCCAGTCGTCTTGCTGCCCAGCTTGGCGTCACGTCTTGTTCCTCCTCTCTTCCCAGGTCTTGGTGCAATATTAAAATACACAAGGAAGGTTTGGCGGTTTTAATGTGAGCTGTGTTTGCTAGCTTCACCAGGCACTGCCGCCTGAACCAACTGATTGAGTGTCGGAGCGCAAAAGTAAACATAGAGCATCTACAAATACATCAAGATGATGTCTCCATGCGTGCGTCAGGCACCTGAAAACGCATGGTGGTGAGGAGCCGCCATGTGTGTTCTGTTTTCTCCTCTCTCTTTTTGTCTTTCCCGTGATCTCCCAACCTGTCATGGCAGATTCCCCTTTCTGAGCTTGATTCTGTTGAAGGTTTCTTCACTTGATTTGTTTTATTATTGTGATTTTTCTCCTAAATATTGTAGGGCTTTACCTCGTAGAATGACGCACCTTGATGTGACTGTTTTTGTGATTTGGTTCTATATAAATAAACATGAAGTGAACCAGCTCCTGTTTTGAGTTCAGGACACAGACTGGTGTGTGTCCCCTCCTGAACTCTACATGTTTTTAATTTAGGCTTCAAACTTTAATTTTGGATAAAGCTTGTAGTTATGGTTAAGGTATGGAGTTAGTTATGCTGCTAGTTATAATGACACTCATACATTCTGAATGTCTTAGCATTGTAATAGTATGTATAATTAATTACACTTTATATTTTGATTACACTCTAGCCTTTTGTACATAGTATTTGATTTATTATAGTTCTTCCAGGAAAAAAATCTGTGAGTCTGAAGGTTTAGGACCTGCCTGACCTCGTCTGGAGGGCAATGGGTCAAACAGGTGGTGGGTGGGATGCAAGGGGTCACCAGATCTCAAGCTTGATTTTTTTTTTCTTCTAGATAAGAGCACTGACAGAGATTTGGTTAATTCTATCCTCGATGTGGAAGATTTGGTCCAATTTGGCACCAAACAGAGGTTTGTAGTTCATGTGTTCATTTTTTTGTACTTGTCTGTTTCAGTCTCTGTACTGCGCTTTCTTACTTTGGTAAGAAATAATCATTGGTAACATTGGCGGCTGGGTATGTCTCTGTGTGACACCAAACTAATGTCTTAATATTTGATTTTTCTGCTTCTGATTCATCTGTGGAATCATTTAAAAAGTAGTTAAAAGCTTTTCTGTTTAAACAAACCTGCTGTTGATCAACTTTTTTTAAAAAATACATTTTTTATTTACATGTAACCTTTTGTATTGTCTATATTGGTATGCTTATTTTAACCTCTGCGTACAGCGCTTTGTGACTGCACTCTCTCCAGTGTGAAACCTCTATTGTGATCCATCTGTCAGTAATCTACAGATGGTCACAATTTAGAAAGCTGAAGTCTTGATCAGAACCGTGAAGTGATCCAATAAATATGTGACCAAATATGGGCATTTCATTAGAGTGGGTGGGTCTGCTTATCCACTTAAAGTGGGGATATTAAACATGCAGCAAGGACTAGACTTCCAAAGGGTCCACTGTAGCATCACCTCTGCAAATCAGGAAAATTGCAGATTTATTAATATTTCAAATTCTTGTATAAAAAAATAAACAACAACACAAAAAAACAAACAAAAATCGATACTCTTGTTTAGTTACAAAATACTTGTGGATCCCAAGTAAATGACGCTGTGTACTGAGTGAGTGGTTGGGGGAAAACTGAAGTGTACAGTTAGCTTCATAAGCATTTAGACAGTTATCAAATTTTTGTATATTTGACTCTGCATGCCATACAGTAGATTCTCACAGGCAACAATGAAAATGTGATTTAAGTGTACACTTGCAAAGTGAGGGGAGTTTAACAGACATTAAGTCTTAATTGTTTTGGAATTGCAGCCATTTTTAATGCATCGTCCTCTATTTTTAGCAGTTTAAAGTAGTCGGATAACTGACTGATAGACAGTTTCATGGCCAGGTGAGGACTGTTCTCTCATTATTCCATCACATATTTATCAGATGACAGATCTAGAGTTGATTCCAAGTGCTGAATTTGTATTTTGTAGCAGTTCACTAGAACTTTCAATATGAGGTCCAAAGTCATATCGAAGTGAAGGAGAACATTATTATGCTGAAAAAAACCCAAATTAATCTAAAATAAATAGGAGTGGTCAAATCAACAATCTACAAGTGCCTGAGTGTGCCACAGCTGAAATAATAAATTGGCCACTGGAGGATATATGGGCCACTGATATCAGGACATGAAAACTCCTCACGATGTATAGAGATCTCCATCAGACGCCCAGCACCACAGGCAACAGAAAGAGGCAAAGTCACAATGCAGGATGAAACGCTGAGCATCCACGAATACATCAGCAAGATGGGCCACCCGAGGTGAGCTGCTCCAAGTATGCCAAAGACATGATCAGGAACCATCATGGACAACCCCTGCAGTGGACGTACCATCAACATGGTAGCTAGAAAAGGCCGGGTTAAAGGACAGCAGAGTCCATAACAGACAGGACCCAAGTTGCAGACTGTGCAAAGGTTCCCCGGAGACTTTCCAGCGCATAGTAGCGGGACGTAAGATGCAAACTAGGGCAGGCTACACTGAGAAGGACGATCAAGTGAGTGGGATACAGGAACATCTGTGCTGCATGTGTACTAGAAGTCCCCAGGTCCTGATGGGAGACAACACCAAAGGTGGTTGAGAAAAATTGGGCCTGTGTCCTGTGGGACTTTCAAGTAACAGAAAACTGCAGCTGTGATAGAGTGGACAGCAACATCAGGAAGGAGCACAAGAAGAAGTGCTCAAATAGAAAATGGAGAAGGGCTAAAGTAACAACTGGAGCAGATTTGAAATGAATGAAGAGGCCTTATCACAAATGAGCCATTATCATTTGAAGGATGCTTTTTGACTTTCTTTCAGTAGTTGTCCTGAAACTTCACTACTAAGAAACAGTACCAGAGGCATGATGTTTTCTTTCATTTTTAATGTCTTTTTAACCCTTCAAATTCTCTGAGTCAAAATGCAACAGTCACCTGAGCAATAAATCTTAAAAATCTTAACAACCACCTCCCCTAACAGTGCAGCAACTCGTCCAAGAACCACTGAAACTCAGTAACTGCTGGGCTACGTGGTCACAGGCTAGTGGATGGAAACTATACCTTTTGTACTATGTTATCTCTTTAAACAGCTCTCAGAATGAGTCAGTTTTTCCGTAAAGTTCACGTATTTGATTTCGCATTTGCAAATTTTTCCACAGAGTCTGTCCCTACTACCTCTCCCGTTCACTGAAACAACAAGCAGATGTCATTTTTATGCCATACAACTACCTGCTAGATCCAAAGGTAAGCTCAGTCATCCACATTATATCTGAGGCTGACATATGTGACCATAAATGAGCATCAACAGAAACTTTAGTGTTGTGATTGGCACTGTCATTTCTAATCTCCACGAATGCTAATATTCAACTGCCTCTCCCTCCCTCTCTCATTCCACAGAGCCGCAAGGCACACAATATCGACCTGAATGGAGCTGTGGTTATCTTTGACGAAGCTCACAATGTGGTAAGGTTATATCTGGTTTCTTCTGTTAAATGTGTTCACTAAAAATTGGCATTGTTGTATGTATATAAAAGCTTTGAAGACCACAAGTGACCCACTACTAAACGGGGATGGTCTACACTAGAGGGTTTCAAATTCATTTTAACTTGCAGGCCACATCGAGCCTAATTTGAAATCAGAGGGGCTGGCCTACTCAAACCATAAGGACATATTAAAACCAATGTTTCCAGATTTTCCTTTTGTTTTTGTGTAAAGAAATACAAATGCAAAAAAACCCATTCACATTTAATGAACTGTCCTTTTGAAAACCAGATATTGAACTAATATCTTCAGAAAAATGTGTGATTTTTTACTACATCCCATGTCATTACTGTGCATTACAATTTATAGATCGCAGTAGATCTCAAGTATTTTGCAAATGAACAAGTATTTTCTTCTATGAACTGAAAAACCTGTCAAAGCATATATTCTCCTGTATCATCATGCCATGTATATAACTTGGAGATTTCACAGTGTAATCTTCACATTCTTTCACCAAAGCACACTCTCGTTTGATTCACCCACTAATTATACTCACAGTATTCATTCACTGTATCTTTAGGAATTTGCTAACTTAGATTGTAGTCGACTCTCTAGCAGCACGGCCTCTTCACCTGTCCCTCCTCCACATTCCTGCTCAGTATGTCAGAGCTTTAGTTACTCCTCGGCCCTCTTTAGTAATAACGATACTTGTAATAAATGTAGCCTGTTTACAGCTCTGGAGTCCCGGGTTCACACCCTTGAAAAACCTGTATCTAGCCAGGCCCATGTAGCAGGTGCAGCCAAAGCTAGCATAGCCACCGTTAGCTTTCGCCCAGCAGATTGTCCCAAGCAGCCGGGAAAACAGGACGGCTGGGTGACAGTCAGCAGGAAGCGTAGTCCTAAACAGAGGCCCCGGTACACCACCACACCTGTCTATATCTCTAGTTGTTTTTCCCAACTTAGTGACACATCCTCTGAGGAGCAAACTCTAGTAATTGGCTAATCTGTTTTGACACATGTGAAGCTCGAGACACGAGCAACAGATATGACATAGAAACTGAACAATTTACAGGATCTCCTGAAAACCCTCTTGTCTGATCATTTTCTTATAACATTTAAATTTACAGTTAATGCACAATGCAAGGTGCTGCATATTTAAGGCATGATTCATTATTGAAGAATGTGATAAATACGTGACCATGAGCTCAGGGTCAAGGTCAGAGGTCACGCTTTCTGAAAATCCTACTTACCCTGATGCTGAGGTGTCGCACTGGTGCCTGCCAATGTTATCAGTTCAGCAGTAGAGAGCAAAAGAACATATTTGGGATTTTTGCAAAGCAACAATCTAAGCATATGTCATTCTTGATTAAAGCTCTTTTGTTATGATTATTAATGTGAACACTGTTCTGGAACATGCTCATCATGCTATTTTCATCTATTTATTACACGATGGCCACTTTTCCTGACAAAATCTCATTCAGCTTAATGCAACAAATGTAACTTGAGACAAAGGACTCCTTGGTTGTGATGGTCTAATGCCAGTTTGCTCCACTAAAATCTATATTTTTGTGGACACAACATTCTCAGACAAACTCTACATTTACATTACCTGTCCTGTCATCCTTTGACATGTAGTAACCACACACCATTTTCATTTCATACACTGGGTTTAGAGGTTATATATATATAAAGTTACTATTTACAAAACCATTGGTTGCACAGACTTATAACAATGTTTAAAATAAATATTTGTTATTTGAATTATGCTGATGATTACTTTTGTTGATACTATCCCACCTGATCTGATGTCTCTTTTATTTGCAGGAGAAGACATGTGAAGAATCAACATCGTTTGATCTGACTCCCTATGATGTGGCCTCGGCCATCAATGCTGTGGACAGGCTGCTTGTGGAGCAGGCTAAAGAAATCAGCCACAAAGACTCTGTGAGTGAAGATGTCAACGTGGAATCCCTCAGCTCTGGTAGGAAAACCTTCGCTTATACACATTTTCCTAACAGAGTTTTCCATCTAATACTTAGAGTGTATAGTTGTTTATGAATGTCATGGTACTTTGGGCTACTTGTATACTTTAAAAGTTTGGATTTACTTCTACTTGTTAAGTCTTTACTAGCCCTAGTTTTGCCTTGGCCTTAGTTTCATTATTACTAGTAATTTTAGTTTATTCTTTAGTAAAGCAAGTCAAAGATTGTCAGCTGCAGGTCTTTTGATATTTTGTCTTTTTTTTGTTTTAGGTTTAAAATTAGATTTGTCCACCATCGCTAAAATCAAACGTAAGTATTGTGGAGTGGGTCGTCCTGTTGGTTGGTTATTTGAGGTCTTTTTCTAAACTTGTTTTCTGCTTTAACAGAGATACTACTGGATCTGGAAGCTGCCATTGATTCCTATGATGTTCCAAGTGATAAAGGCATTACCAAACCTGGAATGTAGGTGACAGCAGTGCTGAGCAGGCTTTCAAAATAAGAGCGTATGGATTGTCCATTAATAAACTGATTATGCAGTTGTTCCAGACATATGAAAATGAATGAATAAATCTCAAAGCACACTTGGTGGGAGCTGGTCCAAGAAAATAATAAATATTGTCAAAGCTTTTCCACCTTCAACAATGCAGGTTTGAAATAAGATGGCATCAGAATGTTTTAGCTTCACTAAGATACACATATCCTTACAGAACAGATAACAACATGTATCTGTTCATGTTTATTTTGTTGGTTCCCTGAATGCCGTCAGTGCCACTTTAAGTTAAGGTCATGTGGAAAAAGCAGACAATGTAAGAGAGAAAGCTTCTAAGGCAACAAAGGCAGACTTGGAGTGCAGTTAGTGTAAAACATCAGTAGGATGAGGGCAAGAAACAAGACTTTAAGTGATGACATCTGACCAGGATGAGAGTAAATTTTATTTGAAAGATGTCAATTCGTCAATTTTCCAGAACAGACTGTCAGCATTTATTTTTACACACGGTCTGAGTCGGTTCTGTTCCATAGAGTATGGTTCAGGTAAGAAAACACGTCACAGGTTGGTGTGTCGTATCGTTCGTGTGTGTTTTATGCATAGATTTGTGCGTTTGTGCTTCGTATGATGTCTGTTATGTTTAAAGGCTGTCTACATCCAATTTTCATTCATGGGAATGCCCTGAGAACTTCCTGACATTTAGCACGTGCATTTCCTCTCTAACCCAAAGGTTATCTGCAAACTCAATCAGAAATCATAAGTGACACGCACGAGCTCACGCTTTGACCCCTGCCTCACTTGGCTCCGCCTCCTATGTACTGCATGTATCAAACAAAAGAAAAATGCCAAAATTAATTAAGGCTAAAACAATGTGGCCTCAAGAAAAACACCTGATTATAACTATTATTATAGATACATTGGTTCTTATATATAATGATCATATATATTGGATTATAACTGGAATTTATAGAGTGATTAAGACAAATTGAACGTTGGTGACATCCTACATGTTATTATAATTACAGAAAACTTTTTCTGCACCACAATGTTGTAATAGAAGGAAAAACTGAGATATCACATTTGATTTGATATTTAATTAGCAGCATGAAAAATGCTTTTCTTCTACGTCCATATTTGAAATAATCGTCTATAATGTTTTGTGTGAATCAGTGTTAACTGCATACAAAAAACATTTTAAAAAAATGTACCTTAGTCAGTTTAACCGCTGTTAAAATGGACACACAGCAGAACAACAACGAGCTCTGAGTCTGAGATCAGTTTTATTTATATTGTCGTTTTTATCATACTTTATTGCAGGAAACTGACACAAATGTTCCCAAAGTATTTTTAGGGTAGTGTGGTGACACTGTGACAAATCTGTGGTTGGAGTCATGTATTTAAAATAAAACAAGAAGAAGAAAGTGGTCAGAGACTGTCTGTGTGGGTAGTCCTTAGACTACTGTGACATAAACCCTGGTGGGGTTCTTCCTTAGGTGGTCAGAGAATGATTCTGAATGTTAACTGTTACAATAAACCTGCACTGCATGTCTCTCTGTTGTGTCTTAGTTTCATCTATGAGGTGTTAGAAAGAGCTCATCTGACCTACAGCAACAAGACGGCAGTCTATGAAGCTCTGGAGCAGATCAGTGGATACCTGGCAGGACGTAGGACACATTATCACTTCATTTATCATCTGTAACATTTGCTGGGTGTAGGGATGGGTATCGAAAACCGGTTCTTGTTGAGAACCGGTTCCCACTGTTTCAATTCCTTGGAATTGTTTGCCATTTTTACAAACGACTCCCTTATCGATTCCAGTCGCCCCGAATGACGTCACCACGTTGCGGAGCGTCATTTACCTGGCAGGAAACACGGCGGCTCAAACGCTCAAAAGTTTGGTCATACTTTACGAGAACAGATGACAACAGGGCAACTTGCAATACTTGCAAAGTAGATATTTCATTTAAAGGAGGAAACACTACGAATATGCAAAAGCATTTGCTCACAAAACACACGATGACCTTAAATGAATGTCGTGTTTTTAATTCCACTCCGGACTCGTGAATCTCAACCCAGCAGCAGCGGTAACGTTTGCACGTCCTCTCCCGTTAATGCGGCAGGTAAATAATCAACTAACAGTAAGATAAGATAACCTTTATTAGTCCCACACGTGGGAAATTTGTTTTGTCACAGCAGGAAGTGGACAGTGCAAAAGTTATGAAGCAAAAATTAGAATAAAATAAAATAAGAATAAATACAGTACACAACTGTACAGAATAGAATAAAATAAAATACTATATACAGTAGAATAAAATAGAATAAAATATACAATAGGATAAAAATAGAATACAAATGCTATATACAACTCAGTATAGTGCATATTATGTTAGCGCGATCTGCCTTATTACAAAACCTGCCATTACTGTGCATTTAAGTGACCATGATGAGACAGACAGAGTCTGGCTGGCTCAGATGCTGGCAGTTCTCGCTGCAGTCTACCGGTAGCGTCTCCTTTCAGGCCAGAATGTCACCGAGCAGTGACTAAGTTTGTGGTCAAAGGCTTGCACCCATTTGCCACAGCAGATGCCCCCGATTTTCTGTAAGTGAATGTGTTTAATTGTAGGCAGGGACATTACTGGATATTCTTGTGTAATTGCTACAGAATAATTTATGTTATACTTTGTTATTGCAACAGAAGAATATTTATTTTATTATTTTACATTTACAATTTTTTTTCCCGGGGACCCTGTGACACCCCATTGAAGAGCCGTAGGCTGTGGATCTCTTAAGATCTCACTGTTGGGTTTGTAAGGCCATGTTACTCCTAAATTTCTATCTTGTTCAAAGAGAAGATATAAAACAAAGTTCTAAGCTAATCGACCTTAGTGTTCTCCTTTTTAAAAAAGAATCGATAAGAGAATCGATAAAGAATCGAATCGTTAAACAGAATCGAAAATGGAATCGGAATCGTGAAAATCTTATCAATACCCATCCCTAGCTGGGTGTATTATACAGATCATCTTAGTGCTACTAAGTAACAAATGACCTGTTTGATGCATGTTTCTCATCAGAGCCCGGAATATTCCTCAATACAAGTGGACTCCAGAAGCTGTCTGATATCATACAGGTACACTTTGTATGGATATTAAAGAAACAATGTTAAACTTCTTCTATGTTTGGGTTTTTGGATTGGTTCCATAATATTTGTGTAGCCTACCAGAATTGATTGAGATCATTCCACAAAATGATAGACTTCATTACTATTTATTGCATAAAGAGTAATTATTTAATCACCTCGTGGCGTGTTTGAGCGTTCCCCTCTGTTCTGGTGTTTTCAGCTGGTATTTTGTGGTGAACCGTCAGAAAAGGACAGACAGCACCAGATGGAGACCAACACGGCTCATTTTAAGGTGTGTTTTTGAGAAGTAACTGAAACTGTAACCATTGTTTCGGCATCTTAAATGTTTAATTTCTTTTCTTCTTTTTTTTCTTGAAATGAAATGACTAATGATGATGTGTCATGTGTTTGGCTCAGGTTCATATCCATCGGGACACCAGCGTTCACAAAAAGAAACAGAGTGTTGACGTGTGGGCTTCATCTTCATCAAAAAAACAAGGTAACGATGCACAGCGACGCGTTGGTGGGTTACATGGAGTCACATGAACTGAATGTAATATCATGATATTTTCTTTATACATTTAGGTCAGAATGTGAACCCTGGTATGAGTGTATGAACTATTTGTACTGTAAGTAAATGTGATTTGTTTCTCTGCATATTGCAGGCAATATTCTGAGTTACTGGTGCTTCTCTCCGGGCTTCAGTATGCAGGATCTGGTGAATCAAGGTGTTCGCTGCATCATTCTGACCAGTGGTACCCTCTCTCCCCTGTCGTCTTTCACATCTGAGATGAGAATGTAAGTTAGCTGTCACTCTGACTGCACAGCTGCACAGTTACATTTTTCCCACACTGACCTGAGTAGCAGCTCATTAAAATAAAAACACAATGGCCTTTATACCTGTTTAGCCTGAACACTGTCTACAGTGAACTGTTCTTAAAATGTGAATCTTTGGTGATTTTTGTAACAAGTGAACTACACTCACCATGAAAGTTAATGATTCATTTTAAAGCCAGAAGACTCAGCATAAAAAGTGGTCTTTAACATGGTTAAACCAGGAGTGCTCAGAATGTCCAAACGATTGCATTAACTGTTCAGAGGTTTCAGGCAGTTTTTACCCCTTACGGGTGTGATTGTCCCCAAACCTGGCAGGTGGGTGGTGTGGACACACAGGTTTGTGAATGTGATAAATCAAGAAGTGGTTGGTGTATGACTTTTAAATTGACACCGTAGGTGGATTTAATAACTCGTAACTTTAGCGTATTCACTTGTTTGTCAGTGCAGCCCCTAATGAAACAGTGTTATGCATGTATCTGGGCCAAATATGTTTACTGTAATGCATCTCTATATGCCAGTGAGTTTCTGCTCCTGCTGTTACAGAGAATTCCCAGTACGTCTGGAGAACAACCATGTGATTGAGCGGGACCAGATCTTTGTGAGCATCATTGCACAAGGGCCTGATGGAGCGCATCTAAGTTCAGCGTTTGATCGGAGGTCGGTATTCTTTTTTAGTGTATGATTACTTTCTCACAGGTCGGTCAAGTTTTGCCATGTGCCTAAATGCAAATGAAGGTGCATGGCCAAACTCATTTAGCTCATGGTAGTCTCTGACCTCTGGGGAAAGGTTGTCAAACCATATTTTTTCTCATCTTTTGATTTATTAGAAAGTCAAGTAAAATCCTGCTGTGTGTGTGGAAGACTTCAACTCACTTTAATGTAACACTAGTTCAAGAAAACTGTCTTCTCAAGGCACTTTGTATTGCACGATAAATATTAGAAAGAACACCCCAACAATCAGACTGTTGTGCATTAGAGGTAAACTGTAAATAAGCTGATTCTTATATAGAGCTATTCAGAGATTATCAAGCTAAGCACATAAAGTGGAAGAGTCATAGTAGCAATAAAATCAGTGTTCACAAGACATGAGATTCCAGATTATCTACTTTGTTTCTATTATATTACCAAAAATGAAAACACACTCACTGAAACACTGACACACACTGAAATAAACAACTCGGCTACATCTGGAAAAAAAACAGCTGCATCAGTCAGACAATTGCAGAATATGATCAACTGGAACTGAGACCATTTAAGTACATGGATCACAATACACAGGATTTGGAACATGAAATAGATCCAAACAACAACAACTTGCAACTAGGGCTGCCACGATTAGTCGACTAGTCACGATTACGTCGACTATCAAAATCGTCGACGACTGATTTAATAGTCGACGCGTCGTTTGAAGCTTTGTAAGACCACAAAAGCTGCAGGAATAAGTAGCAGGATTTAAGAGTGTAATAACGGACTGAAACAGAAGATGGCAGCACTGCATGTACAAGGATGCCAGCTGCCGTTAAACCCCGAAGAAGAAGAAGTAGCTCTGTCCCAGAATTCATAGTGCGGCCCAGCTCAGTTTCCAACAATGGCGGCAGCTAGTTAGTTTTAATATTACGCTTATTATTCTTTCTGGGTCACAAAATAAACGTTTAACATATTTTCAGGCGAGAATGTAACTGTGTAAACCTCAAATATCTGCTCAGTTTATCAAGACACCACATATTTTCAAAAGCGCTCCGACATTTTCGGAGACGTCTGTTACCCACTAGCTCGATAGCTAGCCGGGGGAAAGGCTCACTAGAGCCGCTGAGAACACCGGACTCCCGGCAAATCGTTTTCAAACTCACCGCCGTCTTTCGCTACTCAGGTTAAACATGATCTATAAGTCACTTAGATAACTTAAAAATGTTATTGTTTGGCTTTTTTCAGTATTTTATTTGTTCCTGAGTAAATCGGTTTGGCTGAGATTAAAGTTATAGTTTTTACACAGCTTAACGTCAAGCAGACAACTGATTAGAAGTGTGAGATGCTCGAGAATATACTCCGGTGTCCTGTTATATTTTAGATAGCAAGGAGCAGACGGCTGAGTTTATTAAATCTGTAAATTTCATTAAAATGTAATAAACTATCATCTTGTCTTTATTTTTAGTTAGCACATACCGTAAACACTTAAAGCTGTAAGCTAATGATAGTTATATAAGAGCAGATGCTGCTGGTGCAATAAGCTGTACGTTTTACGTCCAATGGATGCATGATCTGATTAGTCGACTAATCGCAAAAATAATCGGTGACTAGTCGACTATCAAAATAATCGTTTGTGACAGCCCTACTTGCAACTGCAGCATTTATTGGATGATATAACTAATGAAATAATTAAATTGAAGCTTTGGCTTGATAAAAACAAATTGTCATTAAATTTGAATAAAACTAAAAATATGTTATTTGGAAATAGCGGTTCAACTACAAATGTTAAGCTTCAAATAAATGGTGTTGATATTGAAAGAGTCAATGAAAATGGATTTCTTGGGGTAATAATAGATCAAAGACTTAACTGGAGAGCTCACATAAGATATATTCATTCCAAAGTATCAATAAGTATTGCAATACTAAACAAGGCAAAGCAGGTATTAGACTGGACATTATTTCTACTGTTCACTGGTTTCACCTTAATTAAGTGGTGGGATTAAATAAGTTTGCACTTCTTCAACTTCTTTTTGATATATAACTGAATCTTTGCTAAATGAACTTTTGTATATTGTTTACATGATCAAAATAAAAATTAGCAACAAACAGAACAGCAGGTTAAACTTATTACTTATTCAGACATTCTCATAGATGCAAATCTGAAAGTGCTGCTGAGCCTTCGCCTGTTCAACTTGCCTTTTATATTAAACCAGACATGGTCAGAACTGCTGTCTCTTTTCTCCATCATAGTTACAGCTTTCCTTGCTAATGTATTAAAGGCATTATTAACATTATTAATTTTTCACATACTTTGGTACGTTTTAATTTATGTTTATTTTTAGATTTGACAAAGAAAGCACCACTTTGGCTTGCTTGTCCTGACAGAACGCTACAGTGTTCAGTATATCAGAACGCCAGTGATGAGTTTAAAGCTTTTGAGGGAATCAAAGTGTTTGTAAGTTCAAGCCTTGGTCACAACCAGTCCAATGGACAAGGTGACAATGCAAACAACAGGAAAAAAATCCAACCTTATTTCCTGTTTATGTAAGAAAAGGGGCCTTCCCATTAACTGACCATAGAACGTGTTTGGTTGATAAGAGTTTAAGTAACTCTTAGTTAAATTGAAATTGTAACTGGAAACTGTTATCTTATTATGAAAATCTTTCAATATAGTGTGTCTGTGAAGGTTCTCAGTCATCCAGGTCATCGTAGTCAAAGGAGTTTGCAGAGAAAAGCGTCTGGACTTCTTAAAGTTGCTTGAAGAGGTTTCACCTCTCATCCGAGAAGCTTCTTCAGTTCTAAGGTCAAATGGTCGAGAGTCCCAGATTTAAACCCAGTGGGAGTGTCCCCCCAAAGAGGGACAAAGGACCCCCTGGTGATCCTCTAATCACATGAGCCAAGGTGTGAAAGCGGGTGTGGGTCACAATCAGCCAGGGTTTCGGGTGAGCTCATTGTGAAACCTGGCCCCACCTTATCATGTGAATTCCTGAGGTCAGATGGCCCAGGATGTGAGTGGGCGTTAAGGCGTCTGGGAAGGGATCTCAAAACTGGATTATAGATGGCAGACAGTTGGTGTCGTAAACCACCGCCTCTGTTCAAAGATGGTCACTCACAGTGGACATAGATGGCCTCTTTCACTCCTCTTTCAAACCATCTGTCCTCTCTGTCCAAAATGTGAACGTTGGCATCCTCGAAAGAGTGACCTTTGACCTTAAGATGCAGATGGACTGCTGAGTCTTGTCCTGTGGAGGTGGCTCTTCTATGTTGTGCCATGCGCTTGTGAAGTGGCTGTTTGGTCTCTCCAATGTAGAGGTCTGGGCATTCCTCGCTGCACTGTACAGCATACACCACATTGTTAAGTCTGTGTTTTGGAGTTTTGCCTTTCGGGTGAACCAGTTTCTGTCTGAGTGTGTTGCTGGGTCTGAAGTACACTGGGATGTCGTGCTTGGAGAAAACTCTCCTGAGTTTCTCTGATACACCGGCTACATAGGGGATGACAACGTTGTTGCGTCTGTCTTTCTTATCCTCCCTCGCTGGTGTCTGATCTTCTTTTCTGTGCCTCTTTGCTGACTTCATGAATGCCCAGTTAGGATAACCGCATGTTTTGAGTGCTTCCTTTACGTGTGTGTGTTCCTTCTTTTTTCCCTCAGGCTTAGAGGGAACATGTTCTGCCCGGTGGTGTAGGGTCCTGATTACTCCAAGTTTGTGTTCCAGAGGGTGATGGGAGTCAAAGAGGAGGTACTGGTCCGTGTGTGTGGGCTTCCGGTAAACTTCAATGTTGAGGTTGCCATTCTCTTCAATGTGCACGGCGCAGTCCAGGAAAGGCAAACAGTTATCCTTTGTGTCTTCCCTGGTGAACTTGATGTTTTTATCCACAGCGTTAATGTGCGCAGTGAAGGATTCCACTTCTTGTGTCTTGATTTTGACCCAGGTGTCATCTACATATCTGTACCAGTGGCTGGGTACTCTTCCTTTGAAAGAGCCAAGAGCCTTCCTTTCCACTTCCTCCATGTAAAGGTTGGCTACAATAGGTGACACCGGGGAGCCCATGGCACAGCCATGTTTTTGTCTGTAGAAGCCTTCGTTGTATTTGAAGTATGTTGTGGTGAGGCAGAGGTCTAACAGTGTGCAGATCTGATCGGGTGTGAAGTTGGTCCTGTCTTCCAAGGAGCTGTCTTCTTGTAGTCGTTTTCTGACGGTCTCCACTGCCTCCGTGGTGGGAATGCAAGTGAAGAGAGAGACTACATCAAAGGACACCATGCTTCATCTGGATCCAGGGTCAGTTTCTGGACCTTGTCGGTGGAGTTCTTGATGTGGTGTGGGGTGTTCCCCACAAGAGGTGCAAGGATGGTAGCAAGGTGTTTCGTAGGTATTGTTGTCACTGAGGAGAGTAGTGATCTTTGTGTGGTAATCTGTAGTGTTTAGGACCACGGTGCATCTTCCCTTATCCGCTGGTAAAACAGTGATGTTGTGGTCTTTGCTCAGGGAAGCGACGGCCTTCTTTTCTTTGAACAGAGGTGGTGGTTTATGACACCAACTGTCTGCCATCTATAATCCAGTTTTGAGATCCCTCCCCAGACGCCTTAAGGCCCACTCACATCCTGGGCCATCTGACCTCAGGAATTCACATGATAGGGTGGGGCCAGGTTTCACAATGAGCTCACCCGAAACCCTGGCTGATTGTGACCCACACCCGTTTTCACACCTTGGCTCAGGCGATTAGAGGATCATCAGGGGGTCCTTTGTCCCTCTTTGTGGGGATACTCCCACTGGGTTTAAATCTGGGACTCTCGGCCATTTGACCTTAGAACTGAAGAAGCTTCTCGGATGAGAGGTGAAACGTCTTCAAGCAACTTAAAGAAGTCCTTTTTTTTTTTTTGTAAGACAGACAGTTTTTTTTGTTGTTGTTTTTTTAATAAAAAAAAACCCTGATTTGTTAATCCCTTAAAACCAGTGGGAGAGCTCCTGTAGGGTTTAGGTCAGACTTATAGATCAAATTACCATAACTCTTAAAACAATGGGGCAATCAAAAAATTCCAGCAGTTTCTGAAAGTATCACCTTTTTTCAGTTATATTAGGGTCATTACGGTAATCCCAGGCAGGGCA
The DNA here is from genome assembly GCF_036321145.2 of Pelmatolapia mariae. Taxonomy (NCBI): domain Eukaryota; kingdom Metazoa; phylum Chordata; class Actinopteri; order Cichliformes; family Cichlidae; genus Pelmatolapia; species Pelmatolapia mariae. The sequence goes on from NC_086244.1 coordinate 42,516,340, forward strand.
CCACATCTAAATCTCAGCAAACAACACAGAAAACAACAAACAGCAACAAAAAGAACCCAGATGCCCAATAAAATGTCAGTTTTCTGTAGAGCTTCATCACACTCACTCACTCTCTCTTCTCTCAACCAACATTAGTCTTTTGGGACTGCTGTAGCACTGTGCCTGGGTTTAACGTTATGACCCAAATATCACTGTATCGCTGCTTTCAGGAACCACGAAGATGTCTTTCAATTGAACAGATGGGACAGGAGTTACAGATGTTGAAAAACCTGTCTGATGTCAGCGACAGGCTAGGCTTTAGAGGGCTAAAAGAGGGGGTGTAATGTGTTAGAGAGATGTCCCTCAGAGGCACCCATACACTTTTCAATTTATGGAGGATATGATAAGAAAGATAAGAGCTGCTGTGGCTCAGTAAACGATGCTCTAAAACAGGGCTGGGGAACTCCAGGCCTCGAGGGCCGGTGTCCTGCTGCCTGGTCTGCCTTATTTGTATGACACAGACAATCCCTTTGCAGTAGCAGTTGGTGAGAGTGGGAAGGAAGAACTCCTCTTTTATATGTTACCTCATATATATTTTACTGGTTCTGACTTTGAAGTTGTTACTTGAGTGCTAAACTCAAACTGTAAATTTGTGTGGCAGGTTTGTTCCTGAAAACATGGCGTCTTTAGGCAACACTGTTGGTAAGATCACAGTATACAGCATGGAAATCGTTTGATTGTGCTGACATCACCAACATTGTTAACTTTTAGCTCTGTTGTTCATGGTGATGTCATATTGCTTATTACCTTTTTGATATAGTGTTTAAGGTAGCACTTTCTACTACAGCTTAGCAATAACGGGGCCATAAGGTGGAAACAGAAGGTACGCTTGTACCTGTGTCTATGAAGCAAAACCAATGACTGATAAGAATAGCAACATATTGATTAGACTTAATAATACTACTAATACTGGCTGATGCTGTGACATATAACATATTACTATTTCTACACTATATTGCCAAAAGTATTGAAGACAAGTGTGCGATTGTTTATATCACCATTTTACTGATGGTGCTCGTGTTAATTTGGTCCATGGTTGTTGATCAGTGGTCAAGACAATCATGACAGCTCATTGTTCCTCAGTGCTGCTGGTTTCAGTCATTATGCAAATGTACTGTTTATAAGGTTGGGGAAACCTGAGCTGAGACAGTCACCTGGTAGGGTGACGAAATGTCTCTACTGCTGACAACAATACATCTATATGAACAGGATTAATGTTTTAGGACTGTCTATAAATTTATTTGCCAGTGATGTAATAAAAAATAACCATAACATGATTATAACATTTACATTTAACACACAGACATGTTTTTCTTCTGTTCTGTTTTTTAATTATAGGAAGTATACACACAGATTGTGCAGATTGTTTAATGCTGTACTAATACGCCACATTAAATAATATTTACATTGTTACCTTCAAACAAAGAGTAAGGTTGTGAACACAAGGCAGGATTAAAATCCAGCATTATAATAGAGAGTATCCTACTTTTTAACCATTAGTTACTATTGCTTTATTATTATAAGGTTAATGTGAAGGGCCAGTATATACATATTCAGATGCACAGTAATAGGAATTTTATTATTAGCAGGTATATGTCATATATGATATATATCATATTGCCAGTATATTACTGTAACTAATTGGTTTTGCCTCATAGGCATACATTTTTCTATGTTATTACACCCAATTTTGGCCCGTTACCACAACTCTCCTATAACCACTGTTGATACGAGGTAAAAAATAAAAACCGCTTAGATATTATTCTGGTGATTAAGTCGTAGTAATTTGCTATTTCCATATTATTAGCTTCTTGGCCTTTAATGCCTCGTTATTACCACATTACTGCTGATCTATCACAGGAAGTGCTACCATGTTGGATTGTATATGGAGTGTGAAATCTTTGTTTTGATTGTGATATATATTTGTAAGTTATACTCGCATATATTTGTAACTTGTGTTCTTTCCTCAGCTAACCTGAGCCGTGTGGTTCCTCATGGACTCTTAGTATTTTTCCCTTCCTTCCCTTTAATGGAGAAAACATTGGAATTCTGGAAAGTAAGTGCAAAGTCAGCAGAGTCACCTGTGGAAAAAAATAATAGTTTGGGGGCGGTGTTTTTAGCTTTTCTAGTGACTTTTATGTTGATGTTTTTTGTTTTCCCATGAGCTATATTTTTGTATTTTCTAGCAAATTAGAAATCAATTTACTGGAAATTTAATATGGAGACAACTATGCCAATGCTTCTGCTACTGGTTGACTTGTCAGCAGCCAATAAGAGGTAATGGGATGTGTGACAATTGTGTCACACATCCTGTGGAACCAGGACTCCAGTACAGGAAGTGTGGATCAGGTCTCTCTGTTTAAATAGTCCAGTCTCTGAGCCTGCGAGTATTAAAAATTGCAGAGAGCTTAGATGGAGCCAATTGATGAGGGGACTCGTCCAGTTCCAACTGCCTCTTGGCCTCCCGATGTCTACCTGCCTACCCGAAAAACCGGGGCCGAGTAGCCTTGCAGTGCAGAACACCTCACCCAGGAGGCGCCCAGGAGGCATCCTTGTCTGATGCACAAACCATCTCAGCTGGCTCCTTTCGATGTGGAGGAGCAGCAGCTCTACTCTGAGCCCCTCCTGGATGGCTGAACTCTTCACCCTATCTCTAAGGGAGAGGCCAGCCACCCTTCGGAGGAAGCCAATTTCCGCGGCTTGTATCCACGATCTCGTTCCTTCAGTCAGTACCCACAGCTCGTCACCATAGGTGAAGGTAGGGACGACCACTTGAGAGCTTCACTTTTACACTCAGCTCTCTCTTCACCACGACGGACCTGTACAGCGTCCGCATCACTGCAGCCGCAGCACCAATCGTCTGTCGGTCTCCCGCTCCCTTCTCCCATCACTCGTGAGCAAGACCCCGAGACACTTAAACTCCTCCTCCTGGGGAGTGAGAAGCGCTGGGAATGAGAATCAGCACCTCATTCTCAGCGCTTCTCAGTCAGCTGCGAACCATTCCAGTGCCAGCTGGAGGCCATCACCCGGTGAAGCCAACTGAACCACATCATCTGCAAAAAGCAGAGGTCAGATTCCGCGACCATAAAACCAAATAATCAAATCACTTGAACTATACTTTTTCAATTAACCTACTCGGAGCTAATGCTGATTCTCTTCTGATCTTTGAGAGGAGAGGGTTTGAGGAGAGAAGGAACCAAAGAATGTTAAGCCAAATTGTAAGTCCATAGTTTGGGCAGCAGTTGATCCTTCTGACGTCTCTGCTGGAACTTCCAACTGTGAACTATGAGATCCAATTTTTTTATTTTATTTTATTTTAATTGCTCATCTTCTAGACGACAGATGGAAAACCCTTTATTTGTTCTGCACTAAAGTTTTATACTTGCTCATCCTTTCTCCCACCTCTCTTTCTGGATGTCACATCTTCTGAGGTGATGTCTGGGCTCACACCCACTGTGGCATCCAGTCACTGTTGTTGGCATTTAATCTCTACACTTTACCTCCCTGTCTGTTTCTCTCTGTGACCTTACTTCATCATGATTTTAAGCATAGTTTAAACTTCCAAATCACTTTTACATTTTTTTTTAATTTTCTCATCATTATTTCAATTACATAAATACTTCTTCTTATACTAATTAGAAGCTAAGAATTGCTTTCTGAAGTGTGCAAGAAATACATAAGAAATGCATATTAAAAATAGCATGTAAAGATATCAAAAGAGTTAATCATTAAGTCAAAAGCCTTGTAACCTGTATGAACCAATTTATTTATGTTACGTTTATGTTACTCCGCAGTCAAATTAATCATTTATAACAATCTAAGATGCTGCTGTAAATCATTTCCTGCATGTGTGTCATCACCAGGCTAACGGACATGCAAACCGCATTGAGAACATAAAGCCCATGTTTGTTGAACCTAAGGGGAAGGGCACCTTTAATGACGTGAGTATTTTTTTAGCTATCTAATCACTTGGCTGTAAACCCCTCTATTCACATTTTCACATCTAAAAATATTTCCTAAGTTGTTTATAGTAAAAAAAGAAAAAAAAAGTAAAGATCTGATTAAACTTGAGCCTCTGTCTATTCCCAGGTTATTGATGGTTATTACAGCAAAGTCAATGATCCGGCATCCAAAGGAGGATCCTTCTTTGCTGTGTGTCGAGGGAAGGTGAGGAGGCTGTCCATGAAGTCTGTAAAAGTCCTAAAATGTTTTCTGTTATCATGTTTCACCTCAAAACTTCAGCTGTATACAGTGAGTATGCAGTTGTAGTCAGAAGTTTACGTACACTCATCGTGAGCATGAATGTACAACAGGCAAATCATCCCTCTGCATACTTGATAGTCGGCGCGGTGTTCTTAGGTTTGAAGGCCTCACTTTTACTCGTCCAGTCCAGTTTTCATTGTCTGTGAAGGTTCTCAGTCATCCAGGTTATCGTAGTCTAAGGAGCTTGGAAAGAAAAGCATTTGACCCTAGAACTGAAGAAGCTTCTCAGCTGAGAGGTGAAACGTCTTCAAGCAACTTAAGGAAGTCCAGACGCTTTTCTTTCCAAGCTCCTTAGACTACCTGCTCATTGTCAACAACAACACAGTCGTTGTCTTGTTTGTCCAAAAAACCTTTCTCCAGAAATCATTTGGCTTCTCTGTGTGGGCAGCTGCAAATTCTGTTGGTGTTGAATATCCTATTTTCTCAATCTGAGGCCGACCGTTTGAGTCTCCTTCCAGAGCTTGATAAAGTGGTGAGACATCTGAATAACTTGTATTTACTTCAAATTGTTTGAACTGATGATCTTGGAATTTGCAGTTCAGAAATGTTCCAGTTGACATAAATCTACAGTTCTCATTATTAGCTCTTTACTGAGTTCCTTGGATTTTCATATTGTTCTGAGTACTGGTCAATCCAGACAAATCTTGTAGTTGTAATGGATCACGATCACTAATGAGTTTATAGGCCCTGACCTCATCAAGTTAAAAGACTTTATGAAAGATTTTAGCAGATGTATGTTAATATTTGAGTTTTTGCTTTTGACCCAGTGCGAATAAGAGAAAATCTAAATTAATTTAAAGTTGTGCATCAATTTTGTGAAAGTCATAAGAGATGAGTGCTGTAACATCATTCCACCCTGAATAAAGCAGTTGGAAGAAATCATTAAAAGCTCCAAATAATCATGACTTTTATACCAAATAAACCTCTGACCACACCTGTGTATGATATTCAAAGGACAGGGGTGCCAAAGATGTGACATCATTTTTTTCTTTTGTTGACAGACTGCATAACTACACAATGTTTTTGTAATGATGGCTCGTGAGTGTGAATGGTTGTCTCTCTTTGTTCGCAGTTTTATTGCTTTTCCAGGGTGCACGCTACCTCCTGTTCTGTGATGCTGGGACTAATTGGATAAACATTTAAGAACATGCATAGACAGATTTTCTTTCATGTTAGTGTAGGGTTACACAAATAGCCGTTCTGTAATGATATCTTCTTGTGCTAGGCGAGCGAGGGTCTGGATTTTGCAGACACCTATGGTCGGGGTGTCATCATCACTGGCCTTCCTTTCCCTCCAAAGAACGACCCTCGAGTCATCCTGAAAATGCAATTTTTGGATGAGATGAATCGAAAGAAAGCTCCAGGGCTCAAGGTGAAAGAAAATTAACTATTGATGTACACTAAAAAGTTGCTCCGTCGTATTACGGTAGTTGGATCTCTCTGTCTTTGTGTGTGTGAACAGTACTTATCAGGGCAAGACTGGTACAAACAGCAGGCTTTCAGAGCTGTGAATCAGGCCATCGGTAGAGTGATTCGTCACAAGGAAGACTATGGAGCGATCTTCTTGTGTGATCAGAGGTCAGAGCTGGTTTACTTCAGTAACATCACATCAGAGGCAACAACCTCCACTATACCACACAGCAGCACACAAGCTTCATTTAAGTGCTTCGGTCACCTTATTTATTATTTATTGATGAGTAAAAATGATTGTTAAACTAAAGGAAAACTTTCCCCACAGATTTAAAAGTGCCGATGCCCGGGCTCAGCTTCCATCGTGGGTGAGGTCGTATGTGCGCCTCTGTGACAGCTTTGGCAACGTGGTCCGTGATGTCTCGCAGTTCTTCAGGATTGCACAAAAATTGGTGAGTTGTCGAACCTGCACGGTTCATACAATGCAGCAAATTCTTGCATTATTCAGCTTTGTTAAAGAACCAGCTCATAGTACTGATTCTGATCTGGAGGGAAGTTTTTTTAAGCACTGAAAAAATGGAAAACTTTTGATTTAAAACACAAAAAGTGAATAATTACCTGAAGTGTTTCCATTAATGGCTATGACACTGTTTATCGTGCTGAAATATAATTTGATGTCAAGTGTTTTCTGTGAGTTTCTGTGGAATAAAGGTGAAGTTAAGGGTCTTTTTACTTACATAATAAATGTCTACTAACATATCTGTCAATGTTTATCTGGTTTTCATTCATTGCATGTGCAGTAAAGGTGTGTAGACACTTGGTTACAGTTCAGGTTGTCAGCTTATACTCACAGTTTGTGCATTATACATTTAAGAGGCCTGTGGTTGAGAAGAAGGCTCCAGCAGACAGCTGTGCGACTGTGTGTTCATCAGACACTCAGTCCTCCAGTTTCACCTCTTGCTCCTCCTCACAAAAGTCTCACACCCAGAAGGCCAAAGTGCTGGACACCTGCCTTCCCAGCCTGAAGAGGAGGAGACTCGGTGAGTACACAGATGATGGATGTGGTTTGATGTTTTGCTATTAAAGATGAAGGTCTTCTTTTGCTATACTAGATACGTTTAGCAAAGGGTTTCACAGGAGTGTCTTTAGAATTCATTATGCAGTTGAAATGTAGAAGAACTACAGTAGAAACACAGAGTTCAATAATAAATGGTAGAAATTCAACTAACTAAGAGCCAGTTAACCCTAAACCTACAGCTGGAAGCACTAGTTTTAAAATCTCCAGCTACAGCTGCTCTAAAGTGAGTCCTTGATGAATTTTAACCCTTGTTTTTGTGATCAGATGAGAACAGTGGAGCCAGTGGAATGGCCAGTATCTGCCATGAGTATGAGAGTGAGGTGCAGGACAGTCAGAGGAGACCAGCCAACCTGCTGGATGCTTTGGAGCAAGGCAACCACGGCACTGGAGAGGACAGTGATTTTACCATGGGAGAGGAAAAGGTAGCTCGTTTTATTAACGCACATCGTGTGTGTGTGTGTGTGTGTGTGTGTGTGGGGTGGGGGGGTTACACTATAAAACAAAAAAGTTTAAATACCAGATTTTCCACTTGTTTTGCTTTTGAAGGCAAATCATTTGTCCACACTGTCTCTTCAATACGATAAGAGGATGGAGGACGAGTTGCGGGGTGGAAAACGTAAAATCAAGTTGGTCCAAGAACAGGTAAGTGGTGTTCTAAACAACACACAGCTGGACTCGGTGAAAACGTGTTTTCTGACTGTTGGAAGTTGGGGATGAATCGTTAAAGTTTTAAGGGTTGGGATAATTATGTTTATCTGTGGCCTGCTGTTAACTGAATTTGAACTTTTAAGCAAATATTTATCTAATAAACCTATGGTGCAGACACCTGGTGAAAGTGCAGACGATTAGTAAGAATGATGTGAAGCTTTTCTAGTTTTACAGATGACATACCTGTAGACGTACGGAGATGTGTAACAGGGGGCAGTGAACTTTGAACCAGATTGTTTAACATCATTTTGAATTTGCACTGCTGCTGAGATGATCTTTTCCTCCATGGTTACTGAAGAAGCCGAGTGTCTCTGAGGATTTGTCTGAAGAAGGAAAGGCGAGCAGGGCTAAGAAATTCCTGGCGGACATGAAGAAGTCCCTGAGTCAGGTCAGCTTTGACCGCATCATACAGGCTCTGCAGACCTACAAAAAGACCGACGACCTGGATCACCTGCTGACTGAGGCAGCAATTTTAAGTGAAGACGCTAATACTCAGAGTCTCCTCCGTGGTAAATCTTCTGCTCTAATAAACATTCAGACTCGTATCTGAGCCTCAGTGTTGCATGTGGTAGCACTGCATGTTGTGTACTGATACTAGAAGGTACGGCAATACACTGCTATTAAAACGATAAAATACCACACATAGTTAACACTGAAGAATGACAGTACGCTGCCACCTATAAAGTATACCTGCTTTGCAGACGTCTGAACTCTACAGAACACGTTTTCTCAATTTACGATTAGTCGTTTTACGCTCTTTGTAAAATGTGTCTAACTAGTGCAACTATTTACAAATCCATTAAAGTCTTTGCACTCTTTTCAATAGAGTGTTTTAAATTATTTTAATATGTATAATTAGTATGTTTTAAATCGTACACAGCACGATAGTTTGAATATGTACAGAATGCATTGACAAGCAGGGTTTCTATGAAAATCACATTTTCTAAACTGCAACGTTCAGGTTGTTTCATTTGATATACAACTTACTGTGGTCGTGCACAGTGCAAAAGTGTAAAAGTTGTGTCTCTGTTCACATGGTAAGGATGAGATAAGCTTTAATTCAAAGGGTTTAAGTATTGCTTTAACTGTTAAGGAATTATAACATGCATTTTCAGAAGCTCAAAGTAGTTAGACAAACCAACTTAATTTTAAATAAAGATTGTTTTTAATAACTGGGTGAAAATCTCTTGCAGTCAATGATTGCCTAAATTGTCCATGAACATTGCCATATTTAGTTTTTTTCCAAATTCATGTTGATTTAAACATGTTGTTTGGATTGTAAAGTCTGAACTTGCATGTTTGCATACAGTGCAGATCACAGTCGGTCAGTATGAATTTTCAGCCTTGTGTCTTACAGAGATTTCTCTACAATAATAGAATCCTCGCGTTCATTGTAGTTTGCCCTGTTTTTTCACAGTAGTGTAAGAACTGTCATTATTATTAGTCTTGATATTTACACAGGAATAATATCAATGTCAAAGTCATGATTTCAGTATCAGGGCACCACTATAACAGTGTGTTAGTGCAAAACAGTTTGTAGTTGACTGCTGTTGCTGCCTTGTGTCACAGGCTTCTACCAGTTTGTTCGCCCACATCACAAAAAGAGGTTTGATGAAAATTGCCAGGAGCTGACAGGGAAGGGCTGTGGATACAAACCTGATCACACTCTGTCCAAGGATGACAAGAAGACTGTAATGCTGCAGAACGGTATGAAACACGCTCTTCATTTTGTTCTTGGAAATGTGTGTGAGATACATGGATTAGAAAAGAATGTCAAGGAATAATTTTGGAAGAATAACACAGTATTCCCTTTTAAACATGAAAGACGAATTCCAGGCCATATTCGGCACAGATGTTCCTGTACACTATGCCGGCCACTTGGTTATGGCGTTCCATGTATGCCCTGCCTGCTAGCATCTTGCACCCTGCTGTTATGTGCTGGATTGTCTCAGGGGCATCTTTACACAGCCTGGGGTCTTGCCTGGTGTGATAGACCCCAGCCTCTATGGATCTTGTGTTCAGAGCTTGTTCCTGTGCTGCCATGATTAGTGTCTCTGTGCTGTCTTTCAGTCCAGCTTTGTCCAGCCACTGGTAGGATTTCTGGATGTCAGCCACCTCCTCTATCTGCCGGTGGTACATACCATGGAGTGGTCTGGCCTTTGTTTGTTGTCTCACCCTGGACTGTGGTGCTGACACTCACCAGTCCCCGGCCTCCTTCCTTAGCTTAGCGTACCGCCTCAGGGTGCTGGACTTGGGGTGAAACCCTCCATGCATGGTCAGGAGCTTCCTGGTCTTGATGTCAGTGGCTTCTATCTCCTCCTTTGGCCACCTTATTATCCCAGCAGGCCACCTAATCAGGTCTTGATAGCCCGGATCTTGTTCTTACTGTTCAGCTGACTCCTCAGGACTTGCCTGACCCTCTGCAGGTACTTGGTGGTTGCAGCTTTTCTAGCGGCCTCTTCATGGTTCCCATTTGCCTGTGGGATCCCCAGGTACCTGTAACTGTCCTCTATGTCTGCAGTGTTGTTCAGTTCTGACTACCTTAACTCTCTTTGTTACCATCCGACTACACTTCTCCAGTCCGAACGACATTCCAATGTCATTACTTTAGATCCTGGTAATCAGTGAATCGATGTCTCGTTCACTCTTGGCATACAGCTTGATGTCATCCATGTACAGGAGGTGGCTGACAACTGTTCCATTTTGTAGTCGGTATCCGTAGCCAGTCTTGTTAATGATCTCACTGAGGGGGTTCAGGCCTATGCAGAACAGCAGTGGGGACAGAGCATCTCCTTGGTAGATCCCACACTTGATGGTGACTTGTGCTATGGGCTTGAAGTTGGCCTCTAGTGTTGTACGCCACATCCCCATTGAGTTCTTGATGAAGGCTCTCAGGGTCCTGTTGATCTTGTACAGTTCTCGGCATTCCAGGATCCAGGTGTGGGGCATTGAGTCATAGGCCTTCTTGTAATCAATCCAGGCTGTGCACAGGTTGGTCAGCCTGGTCTTGCAGTCTCAGCTGACTGCTCGGTCCACCTGTAGCTGATGTTTTCACCTATTCTCTGCATATCATGCTGCATTTTTGTCAAACAGTAATGATGTTTACTTGATACATACCCATACAAAAAACTTGTGTCATGTAATGTGTGTCAGTGGTGGTTAAGCATAAAACTATGTTGATCAGGTTCTGCATCAAAGAATGAAGTCCACACTACCTTTCTGACTGATGTGAAAAAAGCTCTTGGAGCAGAGAGATCGACACAGCTCTTTCAGGCTATTCACACCTACAAAAACACAGACAACTATGAAAAACTGGTGACCACAGCAGTGAGCTTATTCACTGAGAGAGATGAGAACTTCGGCCTTCTTGTCAGTAAGTGTTCTTCCAGATCATGAGATGTTCTCTGCTATCTTCCTGTAAATGTTTGTGGTTTGAAAAGACTTTCTTGTGTTCCTTTTCTTAAGGATTTGGTATGTTTATTCGTCCTAACCACAAGAAGCAGTACAAAGACATGTTGGATGGCTTGATAGGTCAGCCAGCCTCTGCTCCTGATGTTCCTGTTATGATTGAGGAGCAGCAGGAACAACCTGAAGGTAAATCCCTGTGGTTTAGAAAAGTGCTTTACCTTGTGACTAATCATTCTCATTAATTCAGTTTTATTTATATGGTGCCACTTCACAATATACTGTAGGCATATAACTTTACCCACCCCGCAAAACTGAATATTCAGTTCTCATTTAGTTTTTTATTTTTCGGTTTCTGTCAGCGCCTAAACACATGACAGATACAGATAACTCTTTATTGTTATTGCACAGTCATACATAGAACAACAGTACAACGAAATTGGAAACTTGTTTCCATGTGTCATCCTGTTGTGTGTTTGATGTCATGTTTTTTTTAAGTAACGAAAAGGATATTAAATAATAAAATGAACACGACATCTGACATATAAAAACTTCCTTTTGCATTTTTTCTTTGTTTTCCAGCTTCGCTGTTGTCTCCTTTGAGGTCCCAAAGCAAGATTTCCAGTTATTTCTCAAGCAGCCAAAGAAGATAGAATGCAAGTGAATACTAAATGAATGGTCCAGAATTCCTTATGGAGTTCAGGTATCATAGTTCAAACTAACGTGAGTTAAATTTCTGTCTGTTGTCTTCAGTGACCATCCCAGGAACAAGTCTGTTCCTCTGCTGAGTAGTTTTTTTAACTTGTTCTTGATGTTTTGAATGTAACTGTAAAGAAATTAGCTTTTCTCCATGTGATGAAATGTAAATCTGATATGGATAAATAAAATCTTTTTCATTTTTTAAGATAATTGAATTGATGAAATATTCTCATGACCTGAGTTTCATTTGTATGTCCGGCAATGCTCGAAGCAATAAAGTGTAGCTTATTGATTTGTAAACAAGTCATACACCAATGAAAATAGTTAGCATTAGCATTACTTTAGAATTGCATTTATAGAAAGCAGAGATTGCCCCAACACACACACACACACACACACACACACACGCAGTTTCACAAGAATAAATCAGATCAGATCAAATCATGCCTAACATACATAACAAATCATTTGCCTGTCTGCACTCTACATTCCTTCCTCGCTGAAGAATTAAAATATTTCTCTGCATAGTTAAGTAAATATTTTCTGTGTTACCAAAAATATTTGTTATTAGCTGAAAATGTCAAGTAGTGGAAGAATTTTATTCAAATCATTCTATTAGGAAAAGAATCAGGAAAAACACTGTTACAACTCAGCACACTTAAAACTGTATTATTGGAAAAATGCAACATCAAGTGGACTAATGTTACTGCTGCATATCTTTGACTCGTGGATTGAAGTTGAAATCATTTAAAATATTTTATATTTAAATTCCAGAGTCATATTGGATAAATTGTGTGTGTGTAGTTGTTGTCTTGTGTGTGTCTCTCCAAGTATATATTAATTTTAAAAATCAGCTTAATTACAAGACTTGAGCAGCGTGACATTAAGTGTCCATATCTACAGGTTGGATTAAACAGATGTTTAAATGTATTACTTTCAGTCAACCAAGTAATTTGTCATAGACGTTAATCTGTGAGTAATCACACACTTGGTCAGCTTAACTCATTGTTAACAGGAGACAGAGTTTTATGGAAGAATATTTATGTCAAAAGTTGTACATGAGAAAAAATCTATTCAGTGTTATTTATACGGCACCAAATCACAACAGCAGTCGCCTCGAGGTGCTTTATATTGCAACGTAGACCCTACAATAATGTAGATAATCACGAGTAAATTGTTAGGCCTAGTCTCAGAGTACGGTAGCACAACATACAGGTTTAACAGGGCGTCTCTGCCCCAAAACCAGAAGGCCAATCACAGATTCAGAATTCAAAGGGATGTTTATTGCTACTCAAATAACACCAAAACATAACCTCCAGTGTTGACCGCGGTCAAAATAACAAACAAAACAAGCTATTCTAAAAAAAAAGTGGTACCTAAACCCAGCATGAAACAAAAATAGTGCTATCCCTAACTCCCTAGTTTAATAAACGAGAGACGACTGTGCAGGAGTAAGTTCTGAGTTTTGCCCTTCTGCTTCAATGGACAAAGCTGCTTACAAAACACTGTGTACAAAACTTAGTTGCTCTCTAAACAAAAACAGGGTTAACACTAATGCCGGGCTCACACTGCGATTTTTTTCAGTCGCGCGATTCAGCTTCTGCTCAAACTGCACGATTGACTCGCAGGGGTTAGAAGTTCATAGGTCACGATGCAGGGTCTCACACTATACGGCCCGATGCTCTGATGCGACCTGAGTGCTCACACTGTGCGTCCATAAAATGAAGGTTATAACAGAAAATCTGTCGCTCACTCTCCCTCTGTGTCTCTCACTCACACAGACACGCACACCACCACCATCAACTTTGCTAAATTGTTAATTAAAAACATTGATCAGGCAGCTGTGACTGAGCAGCAATGTAAATCCAACTATTTTCACGGTTGTTGTGGTCGTGATAATTTTGTGAGGCCACATCGAAAAGGCTCGGATGAGCTTTCCAAAGTTCTACAAGTTGTGCCTCCATGCTTGTGTCCAGATCACACGCTGCACAGCCGCGCTGCTCCGTCTTTTTCGCTGACATTTGTGTTTGCGCGTGCGCAGTGTGAAAAGCTGCGGTGACACCCTCACGACCAAGCGATTGATGATCGGGAGCTGGTCGTGAGGTGTTAATCGCTTCTCGTTACCCCACGTACACTACACGATGCACGACGCACGATGAAGGCCAAAATCGGGCCGATCGACAAAACGGTCGCACGACTCAAAAATCGGCTCAAAATGGGCCAAAAATCGCACAGTGTGAGCCCGGCATAAGCCACAGACCGAGCAGCAGGTATATTCTTGCTTCGACGTACTGTATAGTCGAGCCAAGTAGGTACTATGAGGGAGGTCTGGAATGGTGTGAAAACCATCACAGGCCACAACATCAAGAACAGCACAGTGGGGGGGCTATGGAGAAGGCAAACGAACTCAACAACTTCTTCAACAGGTTTGACCGGCACACAACCCCCCCACCCTCACCTTTACTACAGAGCCCTCTCCCTACTCTCCTACCTCCCTCACTTTCCCCCCTCCCTGACACTATGACATCCCCCTCCTCCTCCAACCCCTCTCTAAACAGTACGACATCCTCCCTCCCCCCCTCCCAATCCACTCCCAGTGTCACAGTTGACCAGGTCAGCTTCGCCCCAGGAAGGCAGCAGGCCCAGACAAGGTGTGTCCCAGGATGCTAAAGGCGTGTGCTGCTGAACTTGGGGAGCCGCTACAACGAGTCTTCAATCTCAGTCTGCGACTGGGGAGAGTGCCCGCCCTATGGAAGACATCCTGCATCGTCCCGGTCCCCAAAAGCAACCGACCCAATGAGCTGAATGACTTCTGACCGGTGGCACTGACGTCACATCTTATGAAGACTCTAGAGCGGCTCTTCCTCAACCTCCTCCGACCACAGGTACAACATGCCCAGGACCCACTACAGTTCGCCTACAAGGCGGATGTCGGAGTGGAGGATGCCATCCTGTACCTCCTACATAGAGCCCACTCACACCTGGACGGGGGAAAAGGTACGGTCAGGATCCTGCTTCTGGGCTTTTCAAGTGCCTTTAATACCATCCGGCCCTGTCTGCTTCAGGAAAAACTGAACAGGATGGAGGTGGACCCCTGCCTGGTCGCCTGGATCTCAAACTACCTCACTGACAGACCACAGTACGTCAGGCTGAAGGACATCATGTCTGACACTGTGGGCAGGAGCACAGGAGCACCACAGGGAACTGTGCTGTCCCCTCTTCTTTTCATCCTGTACACCTCTGACTTCTGCTACAACTCTGAATTATGCCACATTCAGAAGTTTGCAGACGACACAGCCAGCATGGGGTGTATCTGGGATGATCAGGAAGAGGAGTACAGAAGTCTGGTGAGGAACTTTGTCGCATGGAGTCACACAAACCACCTGCAACTCAACACCTCAAAGACCAAGGAACTGGTTGTGGACTTCGGGAGGTCCAGAGCAGGTCCACTGCCAGTTCAGATAGAGGGAGAGGAGGTGGAGGTGGTCAACACGTACAAGTACCTCGGGCTGTGGGTGGACAACAAACTGGACCTGTCATGCAACACAGAGCACCTGTATAAAAAAGGCCAAAGCCGACTGTACTTCCTCAGGAGGCTGAGGTCTTTCAACATCTGCAGGAAGCTCCTGAGGATGTTTTACCAGTCGGTGGTTGCTGGAGTACTGTTCTATGCTGTGGTGTGCTGGGGGAGCAGCACAGCAAAGAAGGACTCATCCAGGCTGGAAAAACTGATCAGGAAGGCTGGCTCTGTGGTCGGCATGAAGCTGGACACTCTGGTGACAGTGGCAGAGAAAAGGACACTGAAGAAACTGCTGGACATTATGGACAATGCTGGGCATCCTCTGCACACGGCCATAAACAACCAGAGGAGTCTGTTCAGTGACAGGTTGCTTCTCCCAAAGATAAGAACCAACAGACTTAAAAACTCCTTTGTTCCACACGCCATCAGACTGTTTAACTCCTCTCTGGAGGGGAGAGGGAGGGGAGACAGGAGGACAAGGGAGGGCGGGAACAACTGAACTGCAGTGCTTTTTTACACTGTGCAATATTTGGGTTTTTTCTTATATTCGACTGTGCAATAATCACTGTGCAATATACTCACTCAAATGTGCAGTCCGCTGGTATTCCTATTTATCCATATTATATATTCTGTATTAATATGTGTATATATGGTATATTTATGCTTATATCCTTACTCTCATTCCCCTTACTGTATCTGTAACATGCAACTTCTGTCGGTGCTGTGCTACTGGAAACTGAATTTCCCGGAGGAACTCACCCGAGGGATTAATAAAGTTTCATCTAATCTAATCTAATCTCTACTAATGGGAAACAGGCTTTAGATCCATAAATGACACATTCTTCACTAATTAGGATAGTTAGAAAGCTTTCTTCTTTATAAAGGAGCAATACATGTTTTTATTAAACATTTGAACATAATACAACACAAATTCTTGCAGAGGATACAAAGTCAGAGAGATACAGTTGAAAATGACAAGTACACGTAGAGCGGCTGCAAAAACAATGACGTACAAGCAGAGTGCAGCAGCCAGCACAACACAAATTTTGGGTCCTACTCTCTAGCTTAAGAGCGAAGGACCCACTCCTGAGTATCATAGTATGAACCCTTTTGAATTGTAACTCACATCCATCCCATCATTTCCTGGGTCATCACTGTGTGAAGTAAGCGCAGACTGAACAAAACCAACACTTCTTAATTGTTTTTCTAGTTTTGCTCTTTGCGCTGAAGTGACTGATAACTGGCAATGAGGTGTCCAGTTTCATGGCATCAGGACCAAACTGGGTTTCCTGGGTTCAGAGGTTTGCAGAAGCTTCCTCTCTTTGTTTCATCACAGCCGTCCTGTTGTTCTGTTGGCCCACTGAGAGCGACTTCATTTCAGAAACATCAGGAAGACTGAAGCTAATCTCCGCTGTAGGCCTGCTCCAGAAGATGGACAAATCCAGGACTTTATGATCGCGACCTTTGTTTGTGTGATGTGAGAAGTACTCTACATCATTATCAGATAAAGCACAGAGGCTCTGGACTTTTACATAATGATGTTATATTCAGTCCTGTAAAAAGTTATATGTTTATTAATATGTAATATCCTCCCTGGTTACTCTGATATGCATGACTTGGTGGTGATGGTGAATAACACGTCATTAGCAAAACACAGTGTGGAAGAATTCCAGATTCCACTTTTAGTTCAACAAATAAGTGAAGACCTTTGACCTTACATCGGGTTTGATTTAATGCTTTAGGAGAAAATATCATGTCCTCTTTATGCAGCTGACTGCATTCAGGATGTGTCCTGGATGAAATGTGGGAACACCAGATTAAGGCCGATATTCCAGAAGGTATTTGTGATGAGCAGATCCCGTTTGAGCGCGTTGGCATAGACCTCATTGGAACATTTCACCGGAGTGCACAGGGATATCATTTTGTAGTAGTTCTAGTGAAAACTGCCACACAATATCCTGAAGCACTGCCGGTGCACACCATTTCCACAAAGTGTATGGCACAGGCGGTCCTTTACCGAGTCGGTATCCCAAAAGAGATCCTGGTTGACCAGGACACTTTGTTCATGTCTCGCAAACTAAAGGAATTACTGGGCATTAAATTTGTTTGGACCAGCATCTACCACCCTCAGACTGACGGGTTGGTGGAGCGGCTGAATAAGATGTTAAAATCCATGATTTGTAAGTTCATTCATGAATGAACACAGTTGTGATGGCTGGTTAGACCCTGTCTCCTCGCTGCCCAGTCACACCACTCTCATAGTGCATTTGTAACGCACCCTGGCTTCTGTCAAAATGTAAAAGAACCCACCCACCACTTTAATCACACTCTAGATCTTGTTTTAACATATGGCATAGAAACTGAACATTTAACAGTGTTTCCTGAAAACCCTCTGCTGTCTGATCATTTCCTGATAACAGTTACATTTACAATAATTGATTACACAGCAGTGGAGAGTAGACTTTATCACAGTAGTAGTTGTATTATTGTAGGGTCTACCTTACAATGTAAAGCGCGTTGAGGCAGCTGTTGTTGTGATTTGGTGCTGTATAAATAAAACTGAATTGAATTGTTTCAACTCAGACTGTAGTATCATTGTATGAGTTTCCTGTTTAACAAGCATAAATGTCATCATAGAATTTCCTCCGTGCTCCTGCACAGCATATCTATTCTTGTCACCAGCATATAAGGTTTGTGATTTTTTTAATGATCTGCTTCAAACTGTAAGAAACGTACCAGGTTAAATCTATATTTTAATTTGGAATTCGAAAATCGTTTTTGAAAAGAGGTTTTTATTGAGAGTTTAATTCTTTGTTTGTGAATTTTATTTTCAATTTGAAATAATCAATTTTGAAATATTGATTTATAAATAGTGCTTTCATTTTTAATTTAATTATTAAATAATAAAATCATTTTTAACAAATGCATGTATTAATTACACATATTTTATTGCACAATTCATTACTGAAGCACAAAACTGTTTATTTGATCCGCATGACTCTTCTGGTTTTCTGTACTGGCAGCTTATAAAATACAAAGGCAGTCATATGACCTCACGAGATTGTCATTTAGTTCTCGCGATATCTCGTTTTACCACTGTACAGTATTTCCATCATGGCAGGCAGTAAGTTGGTATTAGAGGCTAGAGTAAGTATAAATGGCTTTATCTTAGGGCTTAGCGTGGTTGTAATTCCTCTGATCAGAACCTGGTTTGGACGTCACGACTGGGTCTTTGATTATCTGACCGAGACTCCCGGGAAAATTGCGATTTCTTCTCATATTGCCCTTATTAACGGCCTCTTACTTCTGATATACAAGGGACCTCTGTACAAGGTAGGTGCTGTCATAAGGTTACCAACTTCCTGCTTTTGTGCTGAATCTTATGCTGAAGTCGTATTTTTTGTGACCTCGGTTTTTTTGGCATCCTGCAGTTTATATAGCAATCTAGTTTTACGCCATTTAATATTAAATGCTAAATCTTGCTGCTAATGTTATCAAACTGAGTCGCCTAGCTAGCTAACACTGAGTTAATCTCATTAGCAAAAGAAGAGAGTGGCTGTTGGTACTGATGTGCTAAACATAGAAGTCTGTTAAGCTTAGGAACTTGCTGATTTTAGACAGTTGAAATGGCTAAACTCGATAACTGGTACTAACAGTTACTTCATGTGCTGTGACAAAAAGGTAAGACAGAAGTCCATTCAGAAATCTGCTCATTTAGTCCCGTATTGGTTTGTATCTAATATAATTTACTTATACAGCATTGCTTGAGTTGATGAATGGAGAAAGAGGCAGTGATAAATTACAAAATGAGAGAAAGGAGGACAGTTACAGGATTAGGACGCGCATAGGATTAGCAAGGAGGATGTGAGGGCTATAAATAGAATGAAAAGTGGAAAGGCGCTTGGTCCACATGACATACCTGTGGAGTTATGGGATTGTCTTGGTCTCTCTGAGAGAGCAGGGCAGCGAACTTTGCAAACACATTGTTTAATGCAATGCCTGAGAAATAGAGGAGGAGGGTACTGGTACTGCTTCTCAAGAACAAGGGTGATATGTAGCACAGTAGTAACAACAGAGCGAGAAAACTGTCGAGCCTTACCAAGAAGCTGTGGGAAAGAGTTTTTGAACTAAGACTGAGAAGACCCCTACAGATTGTATGTTTGCATTGGAGAAGTATAGATAAGGTACTGTCTTTCTGGATGTAGACAAAGCATATCTTAGGATGCTAGGAGACACACTGTGGTACTGTATGAGTAAAGTCAGGAGTGACATAGACGTGTGTGAGGTGTGCAGCTGGAATGAGTTCCAGGGGATACATGGTCTGGTACTTGTATACTGTGCACTCAAAGCACTTTTTACTACAAGACTTATTCATCCAATAATACACACATTTATTCAAGCGGTTTTCCTATCAATGAGTGCCTTGTCTGTCATTCACACACACTCACACTCTGCATTGTGGATGCACAGGGGGCAGCTTGCCCATGGATCATTTGACATTCAGACTGGAGGAACTGGGAAACAAACTATCGATCTGGAGATGACCCCTTCTGAGCCAGCCAGGTGGGGCTGGGATTTGCCTTGAGCCCCATCTTGTTCACAGGTTGAAGATGAAGTCAGGCAGGAGTCTCCCTGGACTTTGATATCTGCAGATGACATTGTGATCTGTAGTGAGAGTACAGAGCAGGTGAGATAGAGTTTGGAGAGGTGGAGATATGCTCTGGATAGGAGAAGAATTAAAGTCGGTAGAAGCAAGACAGAATACGTGTTTGTGAATGAGCAGCAGACGGGTGTAATAGTGAAGAAGTGAAGGACGAGTTTTAAATACCTGGACAGTGAAAAAGTGAGTGCAGAGTGGGTTAACAGCATGTCCTCGTTCTAGGTTGCTGTGAGAGCCTGCTTTTTGGGAGTGACCTTTGGCTGTGGTTTAATTATAAGCTTCTCTGAAACCACTTGGACACATTTTGGCTGGTATGTACATTTGTTATGTTGTGTAAAACTATATATATGTCACACTTTCTTGGTTAAATTCTACATAGATTGCATACGTTGACATCAGGATGTGTTTTTTCCTAATATAGGCCGGCTACAGTTGAACGTGAAGTAATCCTGTCTCTCTGCAGGTACATGTGTTCCCTGTCGTTCTTCCATTACTCCGAGTATCTGGTAACGGCCATCATCAACCCTCGCAGCCTGTCGTTGGACTCATTCCTGCTCAACCACAGTGTGGAGTACACGCTGGCTGCTGTCTCATCATGGGTGGAGTTCATTGTGGAGAAGCTGACCGTTCCAGGTTGGTGTGTCATTTCTGTAATGACCTGCACTCAGTCCACTCAGAACTGTTGAGAAGGGAGGTTGCCTGATCCAGTATATTAGCTCATGCTGAAATAACAATGATCTCAGATTACATCCAGACTGTGGAGCGTGTGGATGGGCTAATGGATTCATGGCTGACTCACATCCTATGTGCAGAGCTTCTGGCCGTGTCGTAGTACCCAGTATGATGCTGGCTGCTGCCAGAGGTGTATCACTTTCCTTGCTGTCACATGGGTATGACAATCAACAGTTCCAAAGAGTGGTTGGAGATTTGTGTTTCAAAATAGGAAGTAAACATGTCTGTTAAGTTTAAGTAACTTAACAGACATGTTAGCTAAACTATAATAGTAAGTATTATAGTTTAGCTGGAAACCTGTGGCGACGTGCAAAATGCATGAACAGCTATTCATGTAACCATCAACATCAAAAAAATGTAATAATCTATTTTTTTAATAGATAACAGAGAAGGAAGGAGAAAGAGGCCAGCCATCATCCTTTCATGGGAACATACTGACACCTAATGTGCTCACACCTCTGTTGAATAAAGGAAGTGATGTACCCTGGTTTCCTGTTGGCCTGCAGACCAGCAGCTGGTCAGATCCAGATCTGCGCTCTGAGGCTTTTTATGTGCTCGCCAGTATTTCATCGGTCTTTCTTATCTCTTATAGAACTGAAGCAGCTCAGCTGGTTGAGCTTCTTGGGTCTCTTCATGGTTCTGTGTGGTGAAGGATTACGGAAGGCGGCCATGTTGACAGCCGGTTCCAACTTCAATCACATTGTCCAGAATGAGAAGGCCCAAAGCCATGTGCTGGTCACCACTGGGGTCTACGCCTATTTCAGACACCCCTCCTATGTGGGCTGGTTCTACTGGAGCATAGGAACACAGGTGAGCTGCAGCAGCAATCATTCGTGTTTAACTTCAGCTCATTTTCCCACCTGGTGTGGTTTGTTTGTGCAGGTGTGAACACAATAATCGCGCTCAGGTGCAGACCAAAGCAGCCTCAGCGAGACTGTTTGGTTCTGTGTGGTTCCAAACAAACTCCAGAGTGACTCTGGATCACAGTTTATGATGTGAACGTGCTCACACACTAATCCGAACCATCTACCAGGCGTATGGTAGAAGTTTGAGCTCACAGGAAACGTCCTGTAGCCACGTATGCTTCGTATTCTCAGTGCAGGAAGGCGCTATAAGCTCTGCATGGGCTAGCAGCTAGCTGTGAAATACTAAAGAAGTTTTCAGGCTCTGAACATTTCTCCCACTGTAAACACTACGACCAGATGAACACAATCAACTTTCTGGGGATAAAGAAGTCTTTTCACTTTCTTTCCAAGCTCTTTAGAAAACCTTTGGGATGAATTAGAGGAGAGACTGAATCAGGCTCATCCAACATCAGCCTCACAAATGCACTACTAGGTGATTTTTAAAACATTCCCATAGACACACTCCCAAACTTTGTAGAAAGCTTTCCCAGACGAGTTGAAGCTGTTATGCTGCAGGGTGTGCCGACATCCTAAATCCTTAAACCCTGTAGTTTAAGAATGGGATGTCAGTTAAGTTCATATGCGTGTGACGGCAGATGAGCAAATACTTTCAGATCTGGAAGCTACGTCCATCTTTTATTATGTCTGTTAAGCCCACGCAGCCCCCAACAGCAGCAGTGATGACGATGCTGGCGCAGTCTAACGTGGAGTCTGTTTACAAACTGTAAAGAGCGAAGAGGCGGAGGTTTCTGTCGTCCAAAACAGCAGCGCTGCTCCTGTGGTCACCTTTAAAACCTTTACTGGGAAAAAAGCGAGTGTGAGTCCTTCATCAAAGCAGCTGATCAACAAACTCCAACATGAAGAAAAGCAACTCAGCAGCTGTTTGTTTTATACAGAGAAAAACCTGCAGATGAACTGTGAACTTAGTCTGATAGCATGTTTAAATGATACTGCTGAAGGATGACGGCAGCCATCCTATTTTACATGGAAGAGAGCAGGGGTGAGCCTAAAGGGGGGCACGGGGGGCACTAGACCATATCGATTTCAATGCTATCGTAACATGTTTCAGATTGAAAGTAAAATAATACAAAAGTTTGTGTTTGGTACATTGCATTAATATTTTTGTACATGGGCCAGTAGAACACTGAGCCGCTGACCTGAGGGTTGTTAGGTAGATGTTGGTAAACTTTAAAACATCGCAAAACAGTAAGCAGTTCATTTAAAAACCTGTGTTGTTTTTTTTCTCTTTTGAATATTAATTATTGCTCGTTAATAGAGCTCGCTGAGTGATGTAATGAGATCGCTCTGTCTCCACCTTTCATGGATCTTCTTAAAAATGAAGAATGTAATTCTTGAAAAATGTAAATCAGCCCATTTGAGCTATAAATAAGTCAAGTGGGCTTATTAGTTTATATCGTTTTCAAGTGCTGTTTATGTGCAGCGGCTCCTCAGCAGTAGTTTGTTCATCAGTGAATTGAATCAGAATTTGTAATGAACATATTAAAAACCCTGAGATGATCTAAGTGTATATCTCAAATGATTTAGATGCAGTTTTCTATGCATCTAACAGCTCTGTCGTATCTAAGAGTAATGAGCAGCACTCCACCACTACAATAATAAAGGTCAAAGAACATATTAATACTGTGTATTTTACAATTAGGATCATTTTATCTTCTTGTTTGTTAAACACAAGGAACACAGTTTGATCAGAGTATAGCATCAAGCCCGTTAAACATGTGGGATATGGATCTGGTCAGTTAGGTAACGAGATTATTCCGTTTCAGCTGCTTTGGAGTTAAAAAATTAACAAAACAGGAAGTTTTCCAGGTGGAGGCTATTTTATTTTATTTATTTTAAATTAGTCTGTCATTTGGCCAGGGTCAGTGTCACTGCTAGCAGTATGAAGCAATGCCTGTGCCCTGCAGGTACCACCTGTAGTCCAGCTGCTCTGTGATGATACTGTGTGTGCCATTGCCAGAAGCTTTGCTGTGCGGCACCGATAGGCTGCTACTGTAGAAGAGCTGGACAGGGCCATAGAAGGTCCTTACACCATGAGCAGGACCAGTATCTGTTCTTTGTAGGAGGGACGCAGTGAACAATTAATAATAAATACATTTGACAAGATTTAACTCTGAGATCCAAACTTAAAACAAAACAAGCAAAAACATTACAGAAGACGTAACGTTTGATGTGATCGGGCACACAGAACAGGATATGAAGGGTTACTGCTCGGCTGCTTTAATGCAGCTGTCAGTGTTTGAAAAGCATCATTTGTGGTTTACATGTTTTGGAACACTTTGTGTAGAATTATGAAAGATTTCTTAAAGTACTAACTATGAACTAATTGTCCCACTCCTGCTGGTACACAGACCTCAGTCACTGGTTTACTATTGGAGGGGTTTTCTAAATCAGTTTAATGAATTGTTTGTTGTTGCTGACATCTGTTGTCTTTTTCTGGCTGCTGCAGGTGATGCTGTGTAACCCACTGTGTATCCTGGCTTACACAATAGCCAGCTGGCGGTTCTTCCGGGAGCGGATAGAGGAGGAGGAGCTCTCCCTTATCCATTTTTTCGCCGAGGACTATGTTGAGTACAAGAAAAGGGTTCCCACCGGGCTGCCCTTCATCTCAGGCATCCGTGTCAACTAGACCGAGGAGGTGGATGCTGGACGCAATAGACTTAAAGCTCTAAAGCGAGTCAGACCTGATGGGTGGGTGTGTGTCTCGGCACGGCCCTCCCGAGGTAAAACCCTGCAGCTGACTGAGAGTCCGTAGCTCACAGGCAGAAACCATGATAGCTGCGACAGTGTCAGGCTGCTGGACTGCTGTTTTTATATCAACCTCCAACATTCAGTTTAAGGCCAGACAAGCTGCACTCTTCTACATGTGTCCCATTTCATTTATTTCTCACGTGTCATTTGTACACTTGTAGCACGCTTTGTGTTCTCACTGATTACCTGTGTTGTTGGAGAGTGATGTGCTCATTCTCTCAGGGGTTAGTAGCAAATGTTTGGACAGGAAATCAACCAGGTTCAAAATCATTAGTGTACAAATTCTTGTAGTACTTCTCCATTAAAGCAAACTATTTTTGATATGAGACAAACCCACACGGAGACTCATTATATTCAAGTCCTGATGTCTGTGTTTCCCATCACCATGCTTCCAGTGGCAGATGTGCAGAATAAATGTCTGTTTATCCTCTGAATCTGGATTTAAATGAACAAGTCAGATTGGTTGGCAATGTTTACATTTTCCTTCTAAACATGTCCAATTCCACATCGTCCCTGCTAATCCCAGTTTGTCCAATCACACCTCTTCATGTGAAACCTGCAGTCAGGCGTTGCTATTAGGTGTATGTGTCAGCATATAAATAAAAAGACTTTTTGTAGCGTCATCTGTAGTGTGATGCACAGGTAACAAAAAAAGTCTTTTCTATGTGAAAAGACCAAAATTACAAAGAGTGAAACTCAGTAGCACAGGTTGGCTCAGTGCGCATCCTCAAAACATGTTATCTGGTTTAAAAACATGTCATGATTTATGGAGACAAATAGTCCCAATTCTCACTTTGTACCTCAGCTTTTCTCCTTTTTTTGAGCTGTGAGCAGAGGTGTTTAATAAGACCAAGGCCTCAATTTGAAGTGACATTTGTTCAGTTTTAAATGTTCATGAGAACTTTTATATTTACTCACAGTGTGACAAGAGCATACGAATACCATACAGTTTTGTTTAGTTACACTCTTACAGAGCATTTCATCGTCGTATATGACTGACTGCAAACGTAGACCTTCATATGTATATCGTCCCTGTTTGCGCCTCCTGTAAACCTGTGATGTGACTCAGAGGCAGGACGGGCGAGAGAAGTGAAAAGGTAGAACAGAGTGGAGTCACAGGAAGTGCTCACAGAGAGCGCAAAAGGGGAAATATAAGAGCTCAACAGGTCGATACAGGTTGAGTGATGAATAAGTGAAAGGTTGGTTTTTATCAAGTTAAATATACAAAAGTGTTTAACATAATTTTACTAATGCATGGACTGATGAAATAAATGAAGCTATACAGGAATCAGCCCCAACATTAAATCTACTTACAGCTTAAAAAACATTGAGTATTACTAAAACATGTGATGCATGGACTAAGTGACATCACCAGAGCTCCTCGGCTACAGCTGTTTACAGCTCAGGTGGGCCGACACAGCACTGGGCACATGGCTTCAATGTTGTGGCTGACAAAAACTTGATTAAGGATCGTTTCTAAGCCCCTGAGTACAAGAAGGACTTGTGCATACAGCATTAAACAAGTGTTTAGTGCTGTATGCTCGCATTATAAAGTACCTGAGGCTGTTAAAGTAACGTGAGCATGATCTGTATTCACCAGGAAGTGCGAGCAGCGCTCCAGTGCTGGAGCTCCTTTTGTGTTTTAGGAACTGATTTTTCTTTTTGTCTCTCCTGTCAGCCTGTGACGCTCAAACTGTTATCCAAACCAACCAAATGACTTTATACTGTCAGCTGTAGCCGACAGTATAAAGCGCCTTTAGGGAACAGTTGTTGTTAATTGGAGTTACATAAATAAATCTGAGCTGAATGACTGAGTTATATTTGGTGTTCTTGTTTTGAGGAGCGATTGGATTACCCTTATCTGACTGTGTGTTTAAGGCTTTAGTGTCAGATTTCTACTCATGTAGTAAAAACACTGAAACCACAATATTGTCTGTAGATGCAGAAAAGTGTTTACAGAGTTAACTGGAACTTTTTATTTGCAGCTTTACACACATTTGGTTTCAAAAACTGGTTAAAAATAGTTCCCCAACAGCATGTGTCAGGACAAATGAGCAAACATCCTCCAGCTTCTGTCTCCAGGCAGGGATGCCCACTCTGCCCTTCACTGTTTGCAATTTTAACAAACCACAGCATCAATCAGACAGGCTTTAGTTAAAATCAGTCTTTATGCAGATGATGTGTTACTTTTTCTCCAACAACAAAGACATACGCTCATAGATGAGCCTGGCTCATCAGAACAGGCACTATGCAATAATATAGAGACCATTCATTACCATTCATCAGCTCAAACATCAAACGATGCGGTAAAGCATCAATGTTCAGCTGCTCTCTGGGTGGGAGTTTCTATAAATGAAATGAGATTTAAAGACAGGGTGTCCTGTTTTCTGTTAGCAGTGAAACGTCAGTGACGCCCTCATGAAAGGGAAATGTTTTGAGGGGAATGTACTCGTGAGCCGTGAGCAAGTTTAAAGTGTAATTCTGCTGGATAGAACTGACATCTGTATGCAGATGACTCTGCTACGACAGAAAGAAAAGCTAAATGGGAGGAATGATGGTGCTTTGATGAACCGAGGTGCCAAAGGTGGAAACTGCAGAAAGTGTGTGTGCACAATAAGTTAGCATTTTTTGTTTGTTGTTGTTTTCCCACATTCTGTATTCTATGAATCACATGAGCTGCTTTTCTTTTTCTCTGTTGGAGTTTAATGTGAAATATTTTACTTTAGGTGTGAGATGACAGTAATATTACAGTACTGTATGGTAATGGTATATTGAAATGGGTAAATAAGGCTTCCCAACCATCTGGTTCAAACAACCAAAACACCACAGTCATTATTAAACAGACCTTCTGCCCATAGATGCTATGTGACCATCAGAAACTGGGAACATGGCAACACTAAGAGCGTAGGCCTTGTACCTGTTTCTGTGTTTAGCATGGCAGTGATCTGACCTCACCTGGCAGGCAGAGGTTTTGGCATTTCACCCTCACTCAACATGGTGTTGATTAGCTTCACTGTTTACCTGGTAACTTATTTGTATGTGTGTTAACTGAGACATCCATCAGGGGAGTCAGCATGAAGACCCCCCGCAGTGAGACAGCACCCTGACCCGAAGCTTTACCTGCTTCTTATATATAATAAACCAAACACTACGTTTCCAGGTGTCTGGTGGTGCTTGAATACGTTTTAATACCTCATGGTAGCAGTGGATACCATATACAGCACACGTGCAGCACATCTGGAGAGTATTAACACAAGTTTAACTGTTCCACGTTTTGTCATGTTACAGTCTTATTCCACCTTCCACCTATTCTGAGTCCACCTGCGGTGGAAAATGCACACACTCAGTAGTTGAGCATGCATGTCAGAGCACAAACTCGAAGCCAAAGTCCAAGAAATTGTGTCGAGGCACAGATTTGGGGGAATGTACAGAAAGATTTCTTCAGCATTGAAGTGAGCGCTGTGAACCCCAAAATCACTTAATGGAAGAAGTATGAACCATGCTGCCAAGAGCTGGTCGCCCCGACACGCTGAGCGATCGGTGTAGAAGGGCCTTAGAGAGGAAAATGACCTGGTTCTTAGTAACACAGTAACACTGTGAGGAACCTTGGAGTCATTTTTGACCAGGACATGTCCTTCAAGGCACATATTAAACAAATATGTAAGACTGCTTTCTTCCATTTGCGCAACATCTCTAAAATTAGAAATATCCTGTCTCAGAGTGACGCTGAAAAACTAGTTCATGCATTTATTACTTCCAGGCTGGACTACTGTAATTCATTATTATCAGGAAGTCCTAAAAACTCGCTGAAAAGCCTTCAGCTGATCCAAAATGCTGCAGCAAGAGTCCTGACAGGGACTAGAAAGAGAGAGCAGATTTCTCCTGTTTTGGCTTCCCTTCATTGGCTTCCTGTTAAATCCAGAATTCAAAATCCTGCTCCTCACATACAAGGTCTTAAATAATCAGGCCCCATCTTATCTTAATGACCTTGTAGTACCATATCACCCTATTAGAGCACTTCGCTCTCACACTGCAGGCTTACTTGTTGTTCCTAGAGTATTTAAAAGTAGAATGGGAGGCAGAGCCTTCAGTTTTCAGGCCCCTCTTCTGTGGAACCAGCTTCCAGTTTGGATTCAGGAGACAGACACTATCTCTACTTTTAAGATTAGACTTCACATTTTATTTTGCCAGTTTAAAAATGATTCTATCCCCAGGTCAAATACATAAATAAGAAATACACTATACATATAAGTTAATATATAAATAAATATACTTGTTCTCTGGTTAATTGCTGGTTAAAAACTGAGTTGCATCAAGTACTGACTAACATTATTAATGTCATCCAAAAAAAAGTTGATTCTGTTGATCTGGACGTAGCGTTTCAGCGAGAGAAATGTGTCGTCACTCATCCAGCTGACGTCTTCAGTCTCAGCTGACTGCAGGTTTCCAACCTTATAAACAGAAGCTCTCGCTTATCACCTGTAGTGATCCCGTATGTGTCAGGAGTGTCAGAACAGTTGAGACGCATTTTTTCTAAATACTGCAGGCTCTGTGAAACTCTGTGGCTTTTAAACCCCAAAACACGCTGTGCCAAAAATTGGTCCACCCCAAGGATCCCCCGACACAAACAGAGTAACATAGTGTACGCTGTTAAGTGCAGGAGGATTGCCAGGATTTATACATCGGGGAAACCAAACAACCTCTGGCGAAGCGGATGGCACAACACAGAAGAGCTACCTCGTCAGGCCAGGACTCTGCAGTCTATTTACACCTACAGGCCAGTGGACACTCTTTCAATGATGAGGATGTACACATCCTGGACAGGGAGGAACGCTGGTTTGAGCGCGGAGTCAAGGAGGCCATTTACGTGAAAAGGGAAAGACCATCTCTGAATCGAGGAGGGGGCCTAAGGGTCCATCTGTCACCATCTTACAATGCTGTGATTGCAGCCATTCCCCAACTCTCTGTGAATGGTACTCATGGTTATTGATCAGTGCAGGAAACCTGCAGTCAGCTGAGACTGAAGAGGTCATCTGGATGAGTGACGAAACGTTTCTCCCACTGAAAATGTCCAGATGAACAGAATCAACCTTTTGGGATTTCTTTACCTGGATGATTGAGCATCAAGACATTTTAACTTAGGTGTAGAAAAAAGTGCTTGTATGAAAGGGTCTGAATGGGTGAATGAGGCACGTTGTATAAAGTGTGTTGAGTGCTCCAACAGTTTAAAACAGCCATATAAGAACCACCACATGTACCGCTTAAAGAAGTCCAGTCACGTCCTTTTTTCAAGCTCTTAAGAAAGGATCAGGCCGTTGAGCAGTATTAA
Source organism: Pelmatolapia mariae (assembly GCF_036321145.2). Taxonomy (NCBI): domain Eukaryota; kingdom Metazoa; phylum Chordata; class Actinopteri; order Cichliformes; family Cichlidae; genus Pelmatolapia; species Pelmatolapia mariae. The sequence continues at coordinate 42,545,857 of NC_086244.1, forward strand.
TACTGTAGCACTATAACTGATGATAAGGTTACCTTTGAGCTTTAGGTGGATGCTGTCTGTAGAAAAGCTTCCCAGCACATCTGCTTTTAGGTTACTGTTTTATTAAATCTGCTCTTCCACTCTCTTTTTTGTCTGCTGGTGCAGGCACAACGATACTTCAAGATACAGTGACAGAGTCCAGCACAATCGCAGGTGTGACCCTGAATGAGCTTCCACACCTGTAGCAGGTTATGGCAGCTCCTCGACACTCCTTATTAGAGGAGTTTGAGTTGATTCCATCTGGTTGTAGAAACAGTGTCCCAGCATACAGGACTGCAACTCCCCAACCATTCGTCTTTTAAATAACTCACCATGTTCTCAATGGTCATATCGCTTTGTTGTGTATTTATTGCACATTATTGCATTTTGCTTGATGGTTGTGTGATTTCTACTGACTGCACAACAAATTTGTGTTTGGGGATAATAAAAACCTCCCTGATCCTCCAGAGTCAGCTTACCCTTCTGTCCTCCACCCGTTGTCTCTGTCTCTCTCTCTGTGTCTTGCCAAGTGCGTGGTGTATATGGACGTGGACATATGAATGTCCACAGTCATAATATATATGGACATACAGTAATAAGTTGAGAGATGTGATAAAGTGCCAGGCTTCTTCCCGCTAACCATCAGAGCATTCCACCGGAGTGTTGAATTCCATGTTTTGTTTCTTGTGGCTTGTCTTTGCTGTCATCTCCTTTGTGCATAGCCTCATGTACCAAGGAGGGAAGCGAGTGGAAAACTTGGAATTACCTGCCTGCCCTCTCATTCATTCTGTGGAACCTTGGAAAAGCCACTCGTGTCCTGCGCTGGAGACCGGTGTCCCATTGAAACTATAACATGACTGTGCAGCTCAGTTAAGCACCATAGAAATAACACAAATTCACTTTCAGTTAAGCTAATTTACACAAAATTGTGTGACAGACAAAACAAACATGTAAGTATTTTTATTCAGAAAAAATATTTTATTCAATGAAATCTCCTGGAAAAGGCCTTGAAGGTACAGTATTAGAAAAACCGGTGAAGATATCTTCAAGAAGACCTTCGATGATGTTGCCAACGCATGTAGAGGATAGAAGATGTGAAGCCTCCGGCAGAATCCTTTATTCAACACCTTTCATGAACTCCAGGAACTCTGTCAGAGACAACGAACAGGTCAGTACATCAGTCACATCAGCAAAGCTATTCATTACTAACTCTCCATGACTGGGTACAATGGAGGAAATAACGTTATTTTGAACTTTTCTACACAACACTGTTTGATTTAAAATCTATGGGTTTTAAAATCAAAGTCCATAAATATCATTTTCACAGTGACTCCTTTGGATTTTGTTTACTTGCCTTTTGAACTGATTTTTGTTACTTTATGCACTTTGTCAGCCACAATAAAGAGCTCAGTGACTCTGTAATCATTCTCAGTGAAATGGTTTGTGAACGTGATGAAAATGTTCTCCTTATGTTGTCAGGAGTAAGCTGTTTTGTGCACATTTTAACTGCGAATAAACTGCTTCCCATACCATCATAATCAATTTTGCCATCATTGTTTTTGTCTCCATCCTTCATCAACTCTTCGATGTCATCTTCAGTGATGGCCTCTCCAGTGGACTCCAGCATGGACTTCAGCTCTTCTAAGTCTATGTATCCATCTCCATTCCTTCACATAAAAATACACTCATCAATCCTACGTGGAATACTCGCTGAGCTCTTTTGGCATTAAGATTTTTACTGTATGTGTACTTTACATACACAACAATATTCAAAACATCCCTCCATCTCCTACTGGCAGTCAGCAAAGATTTGTCTTGTATCAGGCTGGTGGTATTTTCTTTGTATTTTGGCTGCGTGTGAACAGAAAATGCAAAAGAGACCTACTTATCAAACATGCGAAAAAGTTCAGCCAACTCCTCCTCAGATTTTCCTTTGCTCTCCTCCTTCATGCAGCGGACCATCATAACCAAGAACTCATCAAAATCTACCGTCCCGCTGCCTGTGAAAATACAGCAAATAAATAAATCAGGACTATAATGTCTTTTTCACCTTTAAATTTTATTTTAAATATGCTAACCATGTCATGAAATAAACATGTTCTTGATGGCAACATACTAATACTGACATACCATCTTCATCCACCTCGTCAATCATCTCCTGTAACTCTTCAGGAGTGGGATTCTGTCCCAGCATCCTCATCACCTTTCCTAACTCCTTGGTACTGATGCAGCCGTCCTCTGCATCCTGAATGAAGATATCAAACGCAGCTTTGAACTCTGAAAAAACAAATCGTTGTTGTTACTGAGATTGTTGTTAACGTTGCACACAACAACAAACAGCCGATACAGACCAGACTGATGCTGAAAATATAACATCTGTGAAGACAAAGCTAACTTTGAACTGTTTCTATCGAGGGCTTGTTTACAGCATCTAATATTACAGGAATTCACTGATTATCCTTTGTTATGATAAAAGCTGTCATTTAAACACAAAGATCCACAATGGAAAACAGAAAACAAAATAAAATATTTACACTGGAAAAATACTGTTATTTATCCTGGCACCATTTATGAGAAAGAAATAGGCTTTCCTATGGTGTCAGGTTTGTTGTCAAACAATGAAATAATCCAACAACCACAAATTTACCAATTTAGTTTTATTTATTTTATTTATTTTCTGTTTAACCATCTTTGATTTGTCTAAAATATTTATTTATGCTTGCTTGAAAATGTAGCTTCACATATCAGATACTTTACAATCTCAGGCCTTTTTTCACACATGGAAATCTGAGGCAATGATCATGAATCCCTCAAAAAGTATTTAAAATAAAAGCCTGAAATGGTTCATTGGTTTCTCCTGTCATGAAAAATAATCAGGATCTGTAATTGAAACAAAATGAACACAAAAAATAATGAAAACAAAACATTTTCATATTATTAATATAAAATGCTTTAAGGTGACTGTTGTTGTGATTTGGTGCTGTAGAAATAACATTGAATCATAATTATATAACTTCTTTCTCAAAGGTGGGATGAATAAAGCATTTTTCATTTCATCTAATAAAGAGAAAGACAGCAATGAAAAGAAGTCGTTTCCTCACCATTCTTTTGCTCCTCTGTTAAGTTCTCGACCTGGAGGAAAACATCACATTTTAATTGACATGAAATTCACCTGCCTGTGTTTTTCATTGGGTGATTGTTTGTGGCACTCAGCAGCAGCAGAGGTTCACGTCTGCAGCTTCACTGCTGCTCTCAGTATGGACTGCAATGTGACACTAATTTCTTCACTTGCTATTCTTGTTTATGGAAGTTGAGCGACGGGGTCAGCAGCTGTCACTTCTCTTCTTCCCTTCAACTGTCCAGCTGTTCTTTGTTCTCTTGTCGGGCACCATTTATTTATACATACAAAAGTGACATTTTCAAACCGTTTCAAATGAATCCCTTTTTCTTTTCTATGAACTTTCTCCTAAAATTCTTCATTGCACTGCATTGTGAAGTTGGTCAAATATATCACATTGATACACAAGGCTGACTGAACTCAGATTTCACTGTAAAGCTACAGTAACGCAAAGCTTACAATAATAACAGAACTTCACATTTTCAGGAGGACACTGACAGTTGTTAAAGAACAACTATACAGTCTGTCTTCTAATATAATTGTGTAATTGTCCAATAAATATGTATATCATAGAAGACATGTTATAGAAGGAAATATAACAGCATACTCGGCATTATCAGTACTCACCGCTGCTTTATATACATCATCCATGGCTGCTTATCTGATCCTGCAGTTGAAACAAGAGCACACTCAGACACAGCACGAGGACTGGCAGTTATAACTCCCTCTGCCTTTATTGTGAGAGGACTGTGAAACTAAAAAAGGCTCTTGACCTATCTCACAAAATTCAAGGAGGATGGTGGGAGGGGTGACAGAGGGATTAAAAGAGAGAAGTCTATAAATAGGAAACAACAGAAGGCAGCAAAGAACAGTGAAACGCTGTCAGTAGCCCCTCAGCTCTCCACTGCAGCACATTTGAAACATATCACTGCAGGCTTCAGCTTTTTCTTTTGGTCTTTGAAGGTTACTGCCAGTAAACACCAGAACTGCTGTAGTTCCCAGTGACCTACACTTACAGGACTGTAATGGACCGTAATATGTTAAGATCTTCTCTTTTAGAGAAAAGACACGGTGTCATTGAACCGCTGAGTGCTGCAGGGAGCTTTAGTCGACTTCCAGTGAAGAAGAAGATAACGTCTTGTCATTAAGAAAGTAAACGTTAAAATATTTATTGGTTAGAGGTCAAGTGGGACATGGAAACATGGGGGGAAGGTTTAATGATCACTGAAAATGTCCTTTACATGAAATCGAAATAATTCTGCCAAAAGCGAGTAAGTGATGAGCCAGAGAGTCAGTGATACTGGGATGGATCTGTGACAATCAGGTTTCAGAGAGCAGGACTGTATGAGAGAAAGCTGAACGCAGACTGAACCTGTGTGATTCTTTTAGAGCATTGTCTCACCAGTCATCCCCCAAATTTAGACCCAATTCACGTTCCCAAGCAGCCTTTAGTAACTGGTGAGGAATCAAAACATGACATTTCATTATAAACTTTAGAGATAATTGGCTTTTGAAGAGGGTCTTGGCTCATAAGCTCCTCCCACTGCTGTGGAGAGAAAAACTTGGAATAAAACTTTGGCACAATGTCTAATCTGAAAGCACTGAAACAGGTCGGAAGGACGGAGATCTGAGAGAGAGCGAGATCTGTGACGCTGCGGAAAACACCATCATTGTAAAAATCATTAAAACATGCCAGCCCCTTATTATATCATGCTAAAATGGTTGAAACAGATGATTCCTCAATAAAGGAGATAACATAGATACTTAGAGAGTTAAATTGGCGCTGATGCCAAATTTTCAGTGTGGAGTGAACCAAGGGTTCTTTGTGAAGCCAGAGAGGTTGGATGGAACAGGAGAAGTAAAGCATGAGAAACAGGACGGGGCTCTACACTGAGCCATAGCAGGTCCAAAGATCTGAACCAAAAGGAGATTTTGTGGATATGCACTGTCCAGAACAGAACAGGAAGTTAGGAAGTGACAATCCGCCTCTGAATTTTACATCTCTGAAGTGTGGATTTATTCAAATGTTCATTTTAATCACACTGATTCTACCAATAAGCGAATTAAGTAAGCTTCCCTATCTTTGGAGGTCCTGCTAAATTAGCAGAGAAAACAGCATTTAATGTTACATTGATCCTTGATGTTTAAAGTCAGAGGGGCCTAATTTAAAAAAGGGACATCAGGATGTGCGAGCAGTAATGATGATAGGCTCGCATTCACTTTTAGCGATGGTCACTCTATAATCAAATCTGTGAAAAGCAGATAAAATAATAATAATAATAAAAAAGCCTGAGTGAATGCTATTGGTGGAGATGCTGGCATGAGCAGATGTATAAAGGACTCTTATAGAAATGAGAGCGACAGATTTTGAAATTAATCCAGTTTTAAGTGAAACTACTGCAGCTGTCAATGGTGACAAAGGCACCTGTTTGTTCATTATGGAAACTGTTTCATTAAAAGTGCTTCTTTCTGTCACTGACAGGCTCTTATTATAAATGTCTACAGCTGCTTAGAGAGAGAGATTTTTTAGAGTCTGATCATTTTGGTTTAAACAGAAACAAGTGATTTATTGATTTACCTGCTGTGGCGAATGAAGCCTTTGGGCCTAACCACAGTTGGTCATTGAACAGTGTAAAGGTAAACCAAAACATTTTTCTTTTTTGTTTCTGTCAATCTTGAATGAAGTGATGCTAAAATGACTGTTTCTGTAAATGGAGCTCTGCTTTGAACAGAGAAGTAAAGATGCTTTTTGTGATAGAGGAAAATTATTTTATTCATTTCACAAAAAGATGTATCTTTGTAGACCATAGTGCTGTCAAACACTCACAGCTGTACATGTCTGTGATAAAACAAGTACTATCAATGAAAATACTTTGATGGCATGAAAAAATGTAACAAAAGGGCAAATTATTATGGTAAACACAATACTGATGTAAAAAAAAAAAAACATCTAGCATGCTCAGTCATCCAGATTAGGAAATTCTGCCTGACCGGAGAGGTGATGAAACGTTTCTCCCACTAAAAAACATGAAAATAGGACTAAAAATAAAATATTAGTAAAAGTACAAATTTATGACAGCTCTTGCACTGCATCAGTTTTCCTAATGAAATGCTTAATGAGTGTATATTAATGTTAGAAATGGTAATAATGTTACAGAAGTTGTACATATTCATATTTTTATGCACATAGCAGTGTTTGAAGTATGATGTTGTTTTTCAGAGAGTAACTTATAATTGTGCTAAATATGTTTGTTGCACTCTCCTTTATAAATGACCTCAATAGGGAGCTGGAACAAGTTGTCCTGGTGGCATCTTCACCATCACTGTTGAGAGAGGCGATGCCAGCACAGACAAAGCTTTGTTTCTTACATGGATTCTGCACGTGCAGATTCAGGAACACTGAATCTCATTTACCCTCAGCAACTGAAGCCAGCTGTGAAGTACTTCAGAACATCTTCCTTCAGCTGGGTGCCAGCAGGCTCTTGACCAAAGTACAGATGCTCAATAATAATGTGTATGAATGAGCCAACCATTCATTTGGATGCTGAATCTTCTGACAAATGAGCAGAATTTTATTTTAGACTGAAAGTGAATAAAACGATCCATTGGTTGAAAACAGCAGAGGAGGGAAAAACTACACTTGAGAAAATGTTTGCAAAGTTTGTAAAGTTTGTTGAAGGTTGGTGAGCAAGTTCAAATGATATGTTTATGAGGTATGTCGTATTTATACTCCATGCAACAGTACGTAAAATACGTACGTACAGACAAAGAGTAAAGAAAAATATGTGATTTTGACTGCAGGGTGAATGTGCATAAACATACATGTGCACATACATGTGCACGACTAAAGTGTCATCTTATTGACCTCTTATGTTGGCAGAAATGTTGTCATTTTCATTTATCTGTCCATCAGTGTCATGTGGTTTGGGGTTTTATTTTAAACTCACCTACAGTGCAGGCATATATTGATCAGTATTACAGTTAAAATCTACACAGATCCATAAAGGAATACATCCAACCAGTGTTCCCTCTAAGCTGTGCGCGGAGACTGTGTCAGCAGTGCGCGATTGATCCAACTAAAGCAGGATAACATTTATTGTTCCTGAGCTTCATGTCAAAGTAAGGAAAAAGATCAGAGATGGATTATCAGCGCACACGGGAGAAATGGTTTCCGTACTGTTAGCTGTCGAGTGGTTTGAAGACGCAAGACCATTAAGATCGGTGATATGCTCGGACTCAAGTTCATCATTGGCTAGTTTGCAAGACAGTCACTCAGATAGCAGGCCACACAATCTGATAGAGATTCAACAAACACTATGGAGTTGATATGATGGGGCTTATGGTCACCTTCTTGTGTACCAGCGCATCATGAATCAGGGGAAATGAAAAGGCAGACAGGACAGCAAAGGACACTACAAAGAGACTTTCAGTGGATCTGGTTATCTGTGTTAGTAGGACAGAGATAAAGAGGCGAATAAAGCAGAAAATGGAAGAAAGGTGAGAACGAGAGGACGTTTTGTTTTACAAATTCCAAATGAATTTGCAGATTGTTTTATTTTATTTTAATTATATAATGTATATAACTCACTCGCTTACTGCACATAATGTCCTCTTTGTAAATATTCACTCACTGTATATAATGTTCTCTCTCTTGTTTTTTTGCACAGTCGAGGAGCGACTCACAGTCGGGTCACATTTCACTGCGTGTTGTACTTGTATAACTATGCACGTGACAAATGAACAATCTTGAATCTTGAAATGAGAAGCACAGGAATGAACAGGAGAGAGGAGACAGTTATATCTGGACTCAGATTTGGGCACGCTGGTTTGAATAGCACATTGTTTAACAGGAAAACACCAGGAAAGTGTGACTGCAACAAAGAAGAAGAAACAATAGGACATGTTTTAGTGCTTTGTCACAAATATGATGCTGAAAGAAGACAACTGATCCAAAAGTTCGATGATATGAAAGTGAAACTGGACTTGGCTGATTTATTTCGAAAGAACTCGAGAAGTGAAAATTATCAGGCCATATTTTGTTTTTTAATTTGTTTGGAAAGATTTGACTTTTTTTTTTTTTTTTGAAAGTTTGGTCCACACTCCACACCAGTTGGTGTTAATGCACCATTTTGCTGTTTGCCAACCGCCAATAAATAATTAAAAGAAGAAGACGAAGATGAAAACACGCCTACGTTAACTGGTGATAGACCAGGGGTGGGCAACTCCAGGCCTCAAGGGCTGGTGTCCTGCAGCTTTTAGATGTGTCCTTGATCCAACACAGCTGATTCAAAAGGCTAAATGAGCTCCTCAACATGTCTTGAAGTTCTCCAGAGGCCTGGTAATGAACTAATCATGTGATTCAGGTGTGCTGACCCAGGGTGAGATCTAAAACCTGAAGGACACCGGCCCTCGAGGCCTGGAGTTGGACGCCCCTGTGATAGACATATGCAGTCGGTGGTTACTGTGAATAAAAAAAATCATCTTTAAATAATCAATCCCAGGTGTTATGGGGAATCTTATGCTGAGTAATTGTATTTGTAATGTTTTATTGTAAGTTCGGGGCACTGAGAATTTAATTCATAGAGTCCCCAGGAGACATTGAAACAATGTTTAGTCAATATCAGGTGATTCTATTGAATCAACGTAGTGAATTGCTAACACGATCGTGTCAGCAATTCACTACAATTCACTACACTCCCCTCAGACAATAAATGTGCTTTTGTTTTATCTTTGTTTTAAGACGATGATCAGCTCAAAGCGCTCAAAACGTACTTATAGACATTTCTCATGCTGAAATAAAGAGCACTTAGCCTACTGGAAACAGATTATTTCAGCCTGGTTTCCTGTTTGTAAGCTGACTGATCTGCTGCCCAGTGTCCATCACTCCCTCCTGTTAAATCCCGTTTGTCACTTTTAACCCAGATCAGTCACTCTGAGGGGAAACAGGCTCCAGCAGCTCTGCGCTGAGAAAACGGGCTGCAGTTGCTTATTTTGTGGAGAATATGGGATGACGTTACCAGGGGTTTCCAACTCCAGGCCTCGAGGGCCGGTGTCCTGCAGGTTTTAGGTCTCACCCTGGGTCAACACACCTGAATCAAAGATTAGCTCATTACCAGGCCTCTGGAGAACTTCAAGACATGTTGAGGAGGTGATTCAGCCATTTCAATCAGCTGTGTTGGATCAAGGACACATCTAAAACCTGCAGGACACCGGCCCTCGAGGCCTGGAGTTCCCCCACCCCTGCGTTACATTAAACAGCAGCTGTCCACGTTAAACCGTCACTGTCACGTGGGCGTGTTTCCTGTATCAGCAGCAGGTGTTTAACAGCTGACAGGTAAACCCGCGGGCCCGTCGAACTAATCGGTGTCGTGAGGAAAATGTCGAGTCGTTGTTTATGTTACAAAAAGACGGACCAGGCAGAAGATGTTTTGGGTTTTTTTTTAATTAAAATAATTTAATTGTTATCTGAATATAATATCGATACGTGTATATATTTGAACGAGCTGGAGATCGAGACTTTTTTTGCGGAGGTCTTTAATCTTGTTAGAGCGATCAGACGGTTCTGCGAAAATGACGAATCTGCGGATGCAACATTTTTAACACGGAGAGTGGAAAATGTAAACAAATCTAACCAGTTAATGTAAAAACTAGTTAACAAGGAATACCGGAACTATTGCGAGGTTGTATGAACATCCATTGCTGTTTAAAAAAAAGTTTATTGGATGAATGGAAATGAAGAGATTTTGGGACAAAACGAATTCCATCAATTTTTCGGCGTATGATGTGTAGCGCATGCGCACCGCTTGCTCTTCCTTTTTGATAGCTTCTTCACCATGGCGCCTATTGTAAGTAAAAAGTCGTGCTAAAATCTACCGAAGTTGTATCTTTTCCTATATGAAATCTGGAAAAACTGGCTTGTGACAGCTACATGGACTAAAATGCAGGGTTTGGGTCCGTTTGTGATGGTTTTTTCTGTTACACAGCTGAGTTTTTTGTGGCCTATGGCTGTCTGTGAGTTAACGTTAGCTTAGCAGCGTCGCAGAGCTAACCACGTTGCTAGCCCTATAACGATACCTTTGTTTAATAAGGTGCGCAGATAAGGTTTCGGAGGCTGACAGTATCTACGGAGCTATCGCTGTTTGTTTGACCTGTTTGTTAGTTAATCGCTCCGAGACGTGAACGTTACTAGTCGGGGGATTGACGCAGAGCTCAACTCATGGAGATGTTTTTAATTACTTTTAGTCGTACTTATCAAAACATTAAAGAGTCGAAAATAGCACTTATGCATACTTAATGTTGTGTCATTGGATGTTCTTATAATTACAGTCAAGCTTTGGCTAGAAACTAAGTACAGTTGCATCATCACGTATATTAAACTGTTATGCTGAATACATATAACGTAGTAGGTAAAAGCAAAATCCGCTGTTAATTCAGATTGCAGGATCTTTGAATTAATCAGTTGAATGTGATGGTGACCAGATTTTACTAATCGCTCTTTGGACCCATGTACGGCACAAACGGGAAATTAACATTTTGATACATTGGAATGTTAACAGTTGGTTGTTGTTGGGTTTTTTACTAAATTTTGTTCATATAAATGCAGTGGACAGCCTAGAGGTTCTTTGCAGTGAAGTAAATGTTTGTCCTTCCATTGGCAGAAGAAGCAGAATGCCAGCAAAGGTGGTAAGAAGAAAAAGCAGGTCCTAAAATTCACACTGGACTGCACGCACCCCGTCGAAGATGGCATCATGGATGCTGCCAACTTTGTAAGTTTTAAGCTGTAACTTTTTCTGAGTTATTTTATTACCAATTTAAGACTGGAGGCTGTCCTGCACAAGCTGCAGGGCCTCTTTGAGATGACATTCCTAGCCAGATCTGGCTCACTCTGCACCCTTTTTGAGTTCAGCCTCCATTTGGATTAGCTCGGGAAACCACACCTTTACACACACCTAAGCTTTTTTCTTCTTCTCTTCAGTCGGTAACATTTCTTGCTACAGATGTCTTTAGGGCCACATGACGCTAAGGATGAACGTCATTAGCATTTTCTCAGTACTGGTAGTTGTCAGCACCTAGTTACTGATACTCACTATAATTTGGTGTGAAAGGCTTAGTTACTGGTTATACTACTTATACGACTTGTTAAGAACAAACTAACAAGGCCAATGTGGTTATGTATTGCAAAGCAGAGGTGGTGGCAATTTTTCTGGCAAGTGGCAAGAAACAGTGTTTTTACATGTTTAAGATGATATCTGAAACAAATAAGAGTAGGGTTTTTTTTCTTCTCTTTTAAGCAACAAGAAAATTAGTAAGTACCAACCAAGTTTCTGCACGTTGAACAGATAATGAGGTAAAGGTCTCCTCTCTGTGTGGCTCCTGTCAATTGATGAAGCTTTCTAGGTGCTAATTAGCTTTCTAAACTGCAGTTATTGGTTATTGCTCACAAGCATTTTGATGTCAACACAGCAGCGTAACAGCTGTGATTGGAACACCTGAATTCAACAACTTGGGTGGGTGAGTGAATACTTTTGGCAATGTGGTGTACGCGCCACCAGAATAGCTGCACCAAATATCAACAAACTGGGTGGAGGATTAACAGCTGTGCACAAGGACAAACGTTCTCATAATGCCAGTAACAGTACCTAGGATAAAGAAATGCAGATCTATTGCTTAAATAAAAATAGTGCTCGTTATTTTGACTTGAGGTGGAAAAACACTTGAACGTTTAGTTTGTACATTGAAGGCTTTGCTGGAAACACAGGAAACTAAAGCAGTTACATGTAACACAGTCAAATGTGCTGCACAAAAAAGTCAAAATGAATTAACACCAAAGGAATAACCCCAGAAATGACTGATTTTTGAATATGTAATTATCTGCTTGGGGACAAGTTTAATACCAGGGTTCTGTAGCCATCGAACTCACAGCCATACAATTGGAAAACAGCTCGTAATAATCCATACTACTGTTAGCTTCATTTAAGCAAAAAGGCCTGATGCATTTAAAATCCACAAACTCACTCACCCAAAGAGATTTGTTGGTTTTATTAGAACTTTGCTTGTTACTCTTCAGTGAACTTGTTGCTCATGTGGAGCATAAATAGAGCCGTCGATATAAAGTAACATTTTTACCACACGTTAATTGCAGGAACAGTTTCTGCAGGAGCGCATTAAAGTGAACGGCAAGGCCGGGAACCTTGGTGGCGGTGTGGTCTCCATTGAGAGAAGCAAGAGCAAGATTACAGTGTCCTCTGAGGTGCCCTTCTCCAAAAGGTATCAGGCACTCACTGTGTTGTTTGTTCCTAATGTAAAGTTCTGAGTAAGATGACAAGACCACATTACTAACAGAAGCAAATGTAAAGACCAGTTAACTCAACATCTGCATATAGATCATGTGACGTTACTAAAAACTGCTATTGGTGATTTCACTGTGCTGAAGGGTTCACGCAGCTGCAGCCATTCACAAATACCAACATTAACATTTTCATTTTAAGACATTAACAATATGGTGGCATATCAGTGTCAAACGACAGCTGACACACATCTTTAATCCTGAATGACTAATAAATGTAAAAATAATAATAATGAAACGATGTCTAATAAAGTGTCATATGTTATATGAAATGTAACTTTCTCTCTTGCTGTGCAAGAACAAAGCTGCACAGGGTTTTTATTGAGTAGAATCATCATGTGATGTGAGCTGGGATATTACAACTGAAGACTGGAACCTGTAGTAACTCTTAAACATGGAACATTTCACAGCTAGTGAGCTTATTAGTCATTTTTTATTTAATAGAGGATTCCAGAAAAGTTGAGTCTTTAAAAAAAGACTAAAAATCCATAAATGTATTTGCCACGTAGGCAAATAGTTTAACAATTATTAATGATGATGTCAGGGAATGGATATTTAGGGAGTTCATCATCATCATGATCCATGAGAAAACAGCCCATGGTGAACAGGATTCAGTTCTTAAAGGTATAATGGCAGTTATGAGTTCACCGATGTCGCCACACCACCAGTCTGTTGTTTGTGGGGAAAAATGTGCTATTTTCATGGCATTGTTAAAGCAAGGTTTGCATAGCTTTTTGTAACATTCCATATACCAGGAAGCTATCCATAACCCACCCCCTCACCCACCGTGCTGCTGTTCCCTGAAGGGGATTCAACTGATGATGAAATCTCTTGTTTTTCCAGATACCTGAAGTATCTGACAAAGAAGTACCTGAAGAAGAACAATCTCCGTGACTGGCTGCGTGTTGTTGCCAACACCAAGGAGAGCTATGAGCTCCGCTACTTCCAGATTAATCAGGATGAAGAGGAGGAAGAAGATGATGATTAAAATGGCAATTAATCTGATTTTGTGTATTTAAATAAATGTTGTTTACAATACAGTTTTTGTTTAAGGTTCTTTTTCATAATGTGATGACCAGTGTTGGTCAAGGTACTTGAAAAAAGTAATCCCGTTACTTTACTGATTACTTATTTTCAAAAGTAATTAATTACTTAGTTACTTAGTTACTTTAAAAAAACATGATTTACAACCTGAATAGGTGATAAAGAAATAGATCTTTCAGCCCAATTCTACTTTTTCTGCATAATCCATCATACAAAATGTAATCAAATGGAAAAGTCTCTTTTTAAAACTTGTTTTATTAGTTTTAATCTTTTAACTTTATGCATCAAGCAAACATTAAATTATATGCAACATTCTCTGACTGGAAGAAATTTATTTAACATTTAAACCTATTTTCTGCACATTCCAGCACATAAAATAAAATATTTTTTTTGTGTTTACACTCTTTCAAATAGATGCAAGTAAAACACAGCAGAAAATAAATAAAATCAAAGACTCGGCGGTCCTGTTGCTCTATTTTCACCTGTAAAGCAGGAGTGGGGCAGGCGGAGGTTTGCCCTGGTGCAGGTGTGCCGCAGCGGTCAGTGGAAGAATCCGTGAGTTTCTCTGTGAATTTCACATTCCAATTTTTATTTGTCACATACACAGTCATACACAGTATGATGTGCAGTGAAATGCTTACACAACTGTTTGTGACCTAAAGAAGAAAAAAGAGACTATGAATAGGATGGGAAATAAATATGAAAATTAAAATTAAAAGGGTACATTTGACTAGGAAGGAATAAGATAAAATATAAAAATTAAGTTAAAAAATGAAATAACTGTAAAACAAATTAGAATGAAGGGTAAATTTAACTGGGAAAGAATAAGATAAAATATATAAATTAAAGTTGAAAATAAAATAACTACAACAAAATACACAATATAGAAATATATAAGAATGTATGAAGAAATATAGAATAATAACAGCAGCTGTACAAGTATTAAATGGAAATGAAGAAATATAATGTCCAAGATTGTGCAATCCACATTTGTAAGTGACTTGTGCAGTGCAAATATGTTTAAAGTGATGAAGTGATTCGATTAGATGACCACGCATCTATTCGAATTAGTGTAAACAAAGTCCAGAATGTCCAGTGTGGGTCCGTTCTATGTGGTGGTGTGATTGAGAGACCGTATCGCCTGCGGGAAGAAGCTCTTCCTCAGTCTCTCTGTGTTGGTCTTCAGGGAGCGGAATCGCTTTCCTGACCTCAACAGAGAGAACAGTCCGTTGTTGGGATGGCTGAGGTCCTTCACGATCTTCCTGGCCTTGGTCCAGCACCGCCTGCTGTAGATTGAGTGCAGGTCAGGAAGCTCGGAGCGGATGGTGCGCTCAGCTGATCGCACAACCCTCCGTAGAGCTCGTCTGTCCTGCATGGTGCTGTTCCCGAACCAGGTTGAGATGTTTCCCGTCAGGATGCTCTCTGTGGTGCACGAGTAGAAGTTCCTGAGCACCTTGGAAGGCAGTCGGAAGTCTCTCAAGCGTCTGAGGTGGTAGAGACGCTGTCGGGCCTTTTTCACCACGGTGTTGATGTGACAGGACCATGACAGGTCCTGTGTGATGTGAACTCCGAGGTATTTGAAGCTGTCCACTCTCTCCACTGGGCACTCGTTGATGACAGGGGTCCGGTAGTTCCTCTCCTGCTTAGTGCTGAAGTCCACTATCAACTCCTTTGTCTTACTGACGTTTAGAAGGAGGTTGTTCCTCTGGCACCAGTTCTCCAGATTCCTAATCTCCTTCAGGTAGGCCGTCTCGTTGTTGTCAGAGATCAGGCCCACCATGACGGTGTCGTCAGCAAACTTGATGATGGTGGTGGAGTTGGTAGTGGCCACACAGTCATATGTGTACAAAGAGTACAGCAGGGGGCTCAGAACACACCCCTGGGGGGCTCCAGTGCTGAGAGTGATGGAGGCTGAGACATGTCCGCCCATCCTTACTGCCTGTGGTCTGCCAGTTAGGAAGTTGGAGATCCACTGACGCATAGGTGAGCTGAGTCCCAGGTGCTCCAGTTTGGTGGTGAGTGTGGAGGGAATTATGGTATTAAATGCAAAGCTGTAGTCGATTTTCCCGAATTTCCCATTACGTCGTAGCGCACTCGGTGCTTGCTTGGAAGTTTAGGGGTTTTTTCGCTGTAAAAAGTTGTTTTCTTCCCACGCACAACGGACGCTAATGTTTTTGTCACTTTTTATGGAATCAAACTTAAAGTAAGGTCAGTACTTCCACGCTTTAAACGCTGCATGCTCATACTCTCTCCCGCACTCGATATCCATTGTTGATCTGCACACAGCTGTTGTCACGAACGTCACACTCGCTTACGTCACTGTCATGAGACACTCGCAAAAAAATCACTGTTTTAGTAACGCAGTAACGCGTTACTGTAATCCTTACTGCCCATCTCTGGTACTGACAGATCAGGAGAAACATTATTCATTCCAGTGTTACTGCACTGTAGAGCACTCAGTGTAGGGTCTACATAGGACCCAATGAATCATGGAAACAAGATTTTTAAAAAATTGCAAATTAAGCAGCTCAGATGGGCTGAAATAAAACTGAGCGGTGTGATTATGTTCATTCTTCGTTGTTATGAAGTGGGCGGAGTCTTCATATGAGTCAATTACTGCTGGAGTTGAAAACAAACTGCTTGTAATTTAATGTAAGAGTTCTTCACAGGGTTCTTTCTGTCCTGTGGCAAACCCAGTACACCCTCTGACTTACTAGCTTGTAGATCCAGCTTTAGGAGGAATTGTTTTCTGTTTGTCTTGCGTTGTTGTAGAGCAATTTTGGCCCCACTACAACAATCTGTTGTGGATTTGCTGGTATTTGGGGTCACTCTCCTGTTTCTCAAACCAGTTTTGCTCCATATTAAATGGCGCCGTTTTCGTAGTCTTGATGGTGGTGATTTGGTGGCTCAGGAAAAGCACAGACCAGTTTCATGTCATTCCACATGATACCACTCAGCCAATCAAATGTGTGTATTCTGGGCAGCAAACACTACGACTGTACAGTACAGATAAGATTTAGAGGCAAATGACGCAGAAAAAGATGGTAGAAAGCAAAAGAGTGATACATGTAGAAAAAAAAACCGAGAGCGATACAGTAATGAAGTACCAATACTTCAGGTTTCTGTACTGACAACGTTTTGCTTTTAATCCCTACAGTTTTAAACAGGTATCTGAACTTTCTACTCCTTTCAAAACAGGCTGTTTGCTTAAGTTATACACGACTGGTCAAATGTTTTAAAATACCCCAATTTGTCCTGTTATCTATTGTAATTCAAGTTGTTTAAGTACAATGAAAGCTTGAAATGTTACAAAGTAAGTGGTGAGCTGGCAGAGGTTTAAAAAAAGGTAAGGTTACTCAAAACTGAAAAATCATGTACATTTCACAATGATAAAACATGGGTTAACAATTTAAAGCTGTTCTGCAGCAATGGAGGTTGATCAAGCCTTGAAAGCTGGTGTAATTCCCACAGCTGTTCCAACTGTTGTGGATTACTCTGTCTGCATAAATTTAAACAGTGTTGTACTGCAGAAAGTAGTGTGTTGGTACAAAAATGGTGAGAAAAAGGCGATTAACAATGGAAGAGAGAAGGACCATCATAATACTAGCCAGCTGAGTCTAATAATAGTTTGAATTTAATTAAATTTGATGCTGTCATTTTTAATTTTATTTTTAGAATAAGGCCCAGGTGGATGGAAGACAGCAAATAAGACTGGTTTTTGAGTTTTGGTTGATTAATAGGCTGGTGTGAAAAATTGCTGCCACACCGCCCCCTCGGCCTGTGCTTCGAGATTTCTGGTAGTTAGAATGACTCGGGGGTAACCAGGTTTCTGTGAGGCAGAGTAAATCGATTTGTTGATCAATTGTGGTGGTTTGGGAGCTGACACAGTCTCCAAGGGGATGGGGTTTTGGGGTGATAACAGGAGGGGGAAGAACTGCAGAGGCGTGTAAGATTGGTCCCCACTATAGTCATGTTTTGGGTAGGTTCAATAAATTTGTCCAGATTTCTAGAAATTAGAGCTGCTCCATCCAAACTGGGATGGATTCTGTGTCTCTTAGAAAGACCATGTTTCCCCAGAAAGTTTCCAAATTATCTATAAAGCCCACATTTTTTGGACACCACTCAGACAGCCACCATTTTAAGGCAGACATGGACCCTAAAAATCTTAGAAATATGGTATCTAACCAGATTCTTACTCTGGATGGCATTACCTTGGCCTCCAGTAACACTGTGAGGAACCTTGGAGTCATTTTTGACCAGGACATGTCCTTCAACGCACATATTAAAACATATGTGGTACAACTTTCTTCCATTTGCACAATCTTGCTAAAATTGGAAATATCCTGTCTCAGAGTGACGCTGAAAAACCAGTTCATGCAATTATTACTTCCAGGCTGGACTACTGTAATTCATTATTATCAGGATGTCCTAAAAACTCCCCGAAAAGCCTTCAGTTAATCCAAAATGCTGCAGCATATTTCACCTACACTGACTTCTCTTCATTAGCTCCCTGTTGAATCCAGAATCAAATTTCCCATCCCATCTCTTGAAAAATCAGGCTCATCATAAAGACCTCGTAGGCTGTTAATTTACTTGTTCCTAGAGTATTTAAAAGTAGAATGGGAGGCACAGCCTTCAGGTTTCAGGCCCCTCTTCTGTGGAACCAGCTTCCAGATTGGATTTGGAAAACAAGATTCGCTCTCTACCTTTTGGATTAGGCTTAAAACTCTTTTTCAATAAAGCATATAGTTAGGGCTGGATCAGGTGACCCTGAATCCTCCCTTAGTTACACTGCTGGGGGGCTTCCTCCCCCCCTCTGTTTCTACACTACTCTGCATTAAATCAGTCTTTATTTCTCTCTGGTTTTCTTCCACTGCAGTGTTGTCCAGTCTTCCTGGTCATGGGCGGCCCTCCCTGAGCCTGGTTCTGCTGTAGGCTTCCTGTTAAAAGGGAGTTTTCTTTCCCACTGTCACCAAAGTGCTTGCTCATAGAGGACATCAGATTGTTTGGATTGTCTCTGTATTTTCGGATGGTCTTAACCTTACAATGTGAAGCACCATGAGGCAACTGTTGTTTGGTGCTGTACAAATAAAAAACTGAACAAACAGGCCCCCATTCACACAGCCCTCCCCATCAACCTCCCCACCTCTGAGGTGGATGGATGGCTGAATCGTTTTGTTCAATCTGACCTGAGTAGAGGTTTGACTGCACAGACAAATTCATTTACAGGAATCTTTATTCAACCATTTCAATGAAATAAAAAAGCAAGAAACAAACCAAACAAAAACATAACCCAGAGAAATTTCACCATTAAAAAGAACGCACTGCACCTTATCACGTCGAACGAGTTTAGACAGTGCATTGGTGTTTTTGAAGGTTCTGACCTGTTTGTGAAATCGCTTAGAGCGCTGTAAAAGTTAAACTTAATGAAATAAGCAAGAGAAAAAAAAGAGCTAAGAGACTCTGTGGTCTTGGAAGGACTGAGGCGCGCATCATTGATGCAAACATTGAAGAAACAAGGAATGTAACATCAACATGAAGTGCACAGAACATGACTGCTGTGTCTCAGGTAATATTCTTCCATACACTTACTATTTAATGCATAAGTGTGCTCACAATGACAAGTGCGACTGCATAGAGTAAACAGAGTACCTGAATGGTATACTCAACAGCTGGACCAGGATGCATACGAGCCATCCGTGTTGTTGCACCAGATCATCTTTTCTTAGCTTCCTGTATATCAATAACAACAATCAGCTTGGCATTTTTCAGACTTTTGGCAGTTGTTAATAAAGCTGTGGCGTTGTCAAACTGCACGTGGATACTCCAAGTATAATTTGCAAAGAAAAAAAGCTTTTTAAACCTCATTCTGGGGCAGTCTCCAAAAGCGTTTTAATCAGATTTGACTTGAGATTCTATGCATGCAGTTTGGTCCTGGTGAACACTAAAGTCAAACCTTCAATTCAATCAAAAGAAGCTTCAGAATAGCTGCCCAGAGGCATTACCAAGATGGCTGCCAAACATCAAGACAACTTCAGTCAGTGGAGAGTATACGACCAACTGTGTTTAATCTGAGTAAACACTATCCTGTCGACCTTAATGCAGTCTGCAACAAAGTACTTAAGTGCACTATATGGAAGTGTATTACTGCAAGTATTCAAAATGAGACACAGTGTATGTTCCAAATCCTGATTATAATCTGCAGCAGTCGCATACACTCGGTCACACTGCCACAGACAAGACGGATCAGCTGATCCTCGGAACCAAATAAACAAGAATTCCATAACCTGAACATACATGTAGAAAAAGGCACAGGTATGGAGTGTTGGTCTTTAAAATGCCCCCAGTAGGAAAAGACCGAGGGCTCCTGGAGTAGCACCTGTAAATGTCACAACTATCAATACTGAAACAAACAAACAGAATTAAGAGACCCGACATGAATGAGAAAAGAAACTGGAATGGGTTTTTTGGGAAGCACAACTTTGCTGGACGAGATGTGCTTAGAACAAACCGTTGCAGGCTCATTGGGAAGTAAAGATATCTTGACCATTCATTGTGAGAGCTGGACCATCCAGAGCATCTGTCAGTCTCCAGTCCCATCTTCTCTGATTTGAGTGTCCAAATTGTTGTGGAGTCTGTTGGGAGTCGAGATGTGTGGATAACCTTCAGACTCGTGAACACCTCTCCCCTCAACTCAACCATCCCACTAGCACGATGCCGTGACTAGTAGCGACTGAACAGGTCAGGTATTCCTGCTGATCACATGGTTGTTCCTCTGCTCTGTGAAACGGGTTGAGGTGTCACTGCTGGTGGGCCCTTCAGATTGTTCGGGGGTTGTACTCAGGCAGCTTTTTCAGTTTCTCCTGTTCCTGCTCAGTATCCTGTCTAGCAATGACCAGAGAGTGAGAGTAGCCCATCACCACCTGGAGAAACAACACGCAGGTTATTTGAAAGAGAAGGACATTTCCCTGCTTCGTGGTAAATAGACAGGTTCTTAGATTTCAAATCTACCCGAGTCCTCAAAGCGCTTTGTACAAGCTGCCTCGTTCACCCAGTCTCACAGGCACTTTTGTCGTATGCTTTTTCAATTTAATTTAGCTCACTTTTTTTTTTATATACCACCACATCACAACAACAGATGCCTCAAGGAACTGTACATTGTAAGGCAAAGAGCCTACAGCAACTATTAGTTACTATTGTTATTATTAATTGCTACAATGTGTAGCAATTAGTCTACAGGTTTAAGGACATCACTACTGAAGCTGAGTACAAGCAAACTAGGGCTGATATAATGCTCATTTAAAGTTTTACTTTTATTCAATCCAAGCTCACACACATTATACAGTTTATCTACCCGTAAGCATTTATAACACACACACACACACACACACACACACACACACACACACACACACACACACACACACCAGGGTTCAGTATCTTGCCCAAGAATACTCGAGTTTTTGGGAGTCTGGGATCGACTCTGCGACTGTCTGATTGGTAGCTGACCAATCAGACCACGTTCTACCACCTGAGCCACAACCGCCCCAGTACAAATCCAAGACTGTCTGAAACTATGCATCAGATTTGGATCGGATCACTCATACATTCACACAATCTAATTATGTGAAACTTTGGCACTGCTTAATTTGATCAACGATTGATCAGCGATTGCAACAGTATGCATCTTAATGACTCTACTTCAAATTGTTACCACCTTGTCCATTTACCTGCTCAATGTAGATGCCATCCAAGGTCTTTACCTCCTGGGCGGTGGTGGAGGATTTGGGTTTGGTGTCTCCGTATCCCTGCAAGATCAATGACAGATGTGATCAATGTTCATCTCCTAGCTTACAACAAAACAGCCAATATCACAATATTTCCCTTGCATAAACATTGTTCGAATTTGGAAGCAAGTCACTGGTCAAATTCATCTTTATGTGAATGTCAAAGAGATTTTGACAAGACTGTAGCAAGACTAAAGAACACTACAAAGTTTCAATGTAACACAAGACGATGGCGTGGAGTCTTATGACCGTTTTCCAATTCATCCTCCGACTTTAATTTTCCTGTGTCCCACTTATTTTAAGTTATATTAAAGTAATTTAAGTACTAAGTTGTTTTGCATCCTTTTCCCGTTTTCCCTCGCTGCCTACTGAACAGCCATTGGATGGTCTTCTGGTCTTTCGACTTCACAAACTATACAACACACTGATGGCCCTGGATACTCATACTGCAGTCAAAAACAAAAACGCACAAGGTTGGAATCAGGCTGACAGGTCAACGGTGGGATAAAATTGTCCTTAGTATACAATGAAGTGCAAGCTGCGCCAAGTTGCAACTCTTACAGTTTAACAAGTCCATTTCAGTCTGGACTGTCAAAACTGATTCCAAAATAACTGACCAATGTGACAGATGCAATGCCTCTTCTTGCAACCTGAGCCACATGTTTCCATTCCTGGTGTAAAATGAACAAATGTTGGACTGACTACTTCATGATCATGTCTAAGGTTTTAGGGACACGGGTAAATGCGGAGCTTTTCATTGCTATTTTTGGGGGTTCCACTTGTTCCCCTGTAGATTACAAGTCGTTCTCTGTTAGGAAGATATATCCTCCTTCTCTGGAGGTCACCTTTGACTTCCCACGTTTTTGTGGCTCAAAGACGAGATTTCTTAAACTGGAAAAGATCAATTTCACATTTAAAAGGTAGCTCTTCATTTCTTTTATTGGTTAAATTTTTTCCAACTATGTCTATAGTTTGTGTATACCCTGTAAGTTGATTCTGTTCATCTTGATGTTGCGTTTTCAGTGGGACAAACATTTCTTCACTTATCCAGGCGACTTCTTCAGTCTCAGTTTCTCCCACTGAAAACCCAGCATGCAGCAGGGGTGGGCGATATATTGAATATAATCAATGTATTGCGAGTTTTTCCACGCATGATGGCTAAAATGACTTTATCATAACCACCGAGTAGAAATTGCCATGGCAATATTAAGTTGTCTGCACGTAATTCACTGAGTTTTTTTTTCTCCCACACGCTGTGAATGCATCATAAATCCCCCCTCCCAACTGGAAAACTTGCTACCTGCTCTGAGCATGCGTGTTTAAATACTGTCAGCGTGAGTTTCAGACGAGCAATGAATGAGACTCGCTCCTCGTTTGGATTTTAAGGAGGACGTCAAACAAAATGCGGTAATTTCCAAAACATGCTGTAAAACTATTGCTGCAAACGGAGCAGTGCCATGAATTTATTCCACCAGCTGAATCATCCACTGCAGAATTAAGACTGTTTTACACTCTGCACGCCAATGTCTCCTCACACACCAACGGAAACGTTAAACCAGCTGTGACTGTTCTCTGTCAGCAGTTTTTACAGTCACTATCTAGACTTTTGTTTCTGTAATTTGAGGGCATCACATTTTTTATTTGACAGATTTTATGTTATTAGCACAAAAGAGCACCTGTGTAATTTCAATCGTTTTATTTTGTCTCACAAAATATTGATATTTTCACTAACTAAATTTAAATTTTATTTTAACTAAATGTTACTATTTTAACCAAACAGAACTATTGTTCTGTATGTTTTTTGTTCAGGTTTAAAAACAACAACAACAGATTATGTAGACGATGGCCTACAAAGCTGTTAACACTGGACATGTGATGTCTCATAATGACTCTTACCAGCTCTCCAAATGTGGGCGAGGGTCCCCAGCTGATTGTACTCTCATCTGCAGCAATGATGATGCTGCTCTTCCTGATCGACACAAACATGCAAACACAGTCAGAGCTACGGATGTAGATAAGAAAACAACAAACAGTCCCAAAAGTGTATGTAAAACACTATTAAAAGTGCTTTACTTACATTAATTGTATTGTAAAGTACTATACATACATATTACACATATAAGGTGTTGACTAATGACCCATCTTATCTTAAAGACCTCACAGTACCATATCACCCCAAAAGAGCATTTGGCTTTCAGACTGCAAGCTTATTTGTGTTTCCTTCAGCTTCCTGGCGCCTCTTCTGTGGAACCAGTTCCCAGTCTGGAGGCAGACACCCTCTCTACGTTTAGTTCTATGCTGCTGAAGGCTTCCCATGAGGAGTGTGACGAGTGTTTTTTCTTCACTCTCTTTTTTCATTCACTGTGTTTTTACGCCACATTTAATCAGTTATCCCTGAACCTCGTTCTGCCAGAGGTTTCTTCCTTTCAAAAGGAAGTTTTACCTTCCCACTGTTGCCAAAGCGCTTGCTCAAAGGAGGTCATGTGACTGTTGGGGTTTTCTCTGTATTATTGTAGGGTCTTTACCCAACTGTTGTTTTGATTTGGAGCTATACAGGTTAAACTGACTCTAATATGCATGTGATAATATATCAGTGTGTGTGTGTGTGTTAGAGCTGGGCGATATGACCCAAAATTCATATCTCAATATTTTTTAGCTGGATGGCGATATACGATATATATCTCGATATTTTTTTTTAAAGCCATAAGGTAAGAACAAAAAGAGAGTTCTTAGTCAAAGCTGTGTCCCAGGTGTCACACAAGCACTTTTATTAACATACAGCGTAGATGTACATGAAGAAATTACTCAAAAATAAATTATCAGCATTTATTAAATAATAATGCTCCATAAATAAAAGAAAACAATGTTGTTTTTGTGCATAACAAAAAGCTCACAATTGTGCAGTCAAAATGTAAACTAACAGACGCTGAGCATAATAACAGACAGATTTCACAGCTGCTCTGTTCCCAACTTCTACTGCGTGACTGACAGCCTGGAGTTTGAAATCCTCTTTGTAACCATGTCTCTTAACAGGTGCCATTTATGATCCTTATACACAGTACGGTAATATTACGTTGAAGCACAGTACGTATCACTCCGCGAGGCTCCTCGGTAGCCGTAATCCTCCGACAATCCATCAAGCGGTGCGGCTCCGTATCTTACTAAAGTCGTACTAAAACATTTTTTGACAGATTGCTGAGCGCCGTGTACCACATTAAATCGGTTCGCGGCCATCAAGCACAACTAGAATTCATACATAAGGCACGCTGTCAACTTTTGAGAGAATGAAAGGATTTTAGGCTGTGCAGCCCCTGTGGGCTGCATGGGGTTAGCGTGGTTAGCTCGCTAACACGTTGACGCCGTCCAGCCCCACGCACGGGGCGATGCGCAGTAACTCGTTAACGGAGATTTGCTGTGTTCATCTTGTCGTTGCCTGCAGGTGAAGCTATGGGGGAGGAGGAGTTGTGTTCAGTGAAGGAGAGGCGAGGTCGAGTAACGTTGCGTAAAGACAAAAGTGGACGAAAGAGAGGCAAACTTGTGGCTCCACAACTATAATTATAACGTAACATAGACTATATCGATATAAAGGATATTGTCAGATCTTTTATCTCGTAAAAAATATATCGATATTTTTAAAAAACTCGATATATCGCCCAGCTCTAGTGTGTGTGCACAGTGAACCTTCAAAGGTCAGTCTATAAATCAAAGCGTGAGAGAACTGACCCTGAGGAACTGTCCAATTAGGGCAAGATAATCCCAAAACCAAAAAATACTGCCGGCTGTGAGCGGTACCCCTTAGCAACACCTATGGCATCAACATAAAAAAATCCTAGGCGACTTCCTTCCTGACTTATCACATTCACAATATTTTCAGAAAACGTGCCTTGTGATCTTGAGGTGGAGGTTTAAACTTATCTGAGATTTCTAGTAGATACATCTATGGTATGAATCTACGTCAGCTTGTTCTTGAGTTATCACATCAACAAACCATCCACGCTGTCCACCCACCTGGTGGGGTCCCCACAATATTCAATCAGGCTTTTATGGCTGAAGGGTAATAAAAACCAAAAGCAAAAAAGAAAACAACAAAACCAAACAAGTAACGACAGCACTCACCCACATGCCAGGCTGCGGATCTTCCAGCCACAAAGATCCTGCACAGCTTTGGGGTACATGGTTGACTCTCTAGAAGTATTGGTCACCCCCCAGAAAAACAGCCCACCTGTAAAATACAACATGTACAGATTTATACGTGTGCTCCTCTCATACCTCTAATTAAAATTGTAGTTTCTGTAAACAACCTTGCAAAGAAAAAAAAATGTTTTCTTTTCTTTTCTTTAGAAGACAGAAAGTTAAAGAAGCCTTTCTTTTTCATTTATTTATTTATCACCTTAAAGCACGATTACTTCTTTATGGTTTCAACAATTTAAATACATTAAAAATGGAAAATAATAACTGCAGCTTGTAATGGCTTTTTGTAGCAGGAAATAGCCATGGTACAGTTTTTGTCCACTAGGGTCTGAATGGCATACACGTCATCATCAGCTAGGCTTCTGCTTCAGTGACGTCTGAGGGAGTCCATCCTCTTTATATTGAAGAACTGCTTTATATTTAATTGATTTAATTCTTCGCTCTGCCAGTGTAATCTTATGCAAATGACTATAACACAAGTCTAAAGAATGAGCAGACTGATAGACGCCTCTTTTATGCTCCTAATTTCCTTCAAACAAATTTACTCTGTGCAGCTACAAAGTTACATTTTAACTCCATGAGACTTGTTTCTAAAATGCATTCGGTTTGTCTAAACTGTTGATGGAATGGACTGGTGGGACTCTTCTTACTAAGAGGCAATTCTGCGTGCCACGTGACTTCACTTTCCTGAACATCCAAGTTAAACAAGAATCTGTGAAAACTAACAGTATCAACGTTCATGCAACCTACTTGAGCGAGACTGTTCAGAGATCTTGTTGCAATGTGACATACCCATCTCGCTGACAGCAAACGAACATTGGTAGCCTGCATAGATCTGACTGGCACCACGGCCAGGAAAGTCAAACAGCTTGACCAGCCGGGGAACCATCTCATCCTTCTGCTCGGTGTGACCGAGGCGCCCATAGCCGCCAAAGCCCCAGGTGAACACGCGCTTCTGAGAGTCCAGCACCAGCTGAAAACACAAACAGCAGCAGTTTGTAAACCCTTTTGCAAAATTAAAAAATAAATCAATCAATCACTGGCCATCTAATTTGATTTGCTCCTGATAAGACTTCTGGGAATCCTCTCACCGTGTGATTAGCCCCGCAGGCCACGTCTCTCACAACCACGTTAGGCACAGGCATGATCTGGCCATCCTTGGACTTCTCAATGAAGATCGCGACACGACGAGGGATGAGCTCACAGTCGAACTCTATGCGCTGGGCACGAGCTATGAACTTTCCATCACTGTTGTGGCCTGCAGTGACAGAGATGCAGAACAATAAAAAACTAAGAATGGAGTTTATCGTTCCCAACACATCAGTGCTTTCCAGTGCCCAAACTACACTACTGTGTCTACATGATACATATCCCGTGGTATGAATTTCAGAATTCTATGCCGCCTCACTCTCAAGTTATCACATTCACAAACTTGAGTGTCCATGCTGTCAGCCTGGGAAATTCACCATGATGGAAATCATTTGCGTGCATTTAACTACAGTTTTCTAGAATAAATCAGCAAGAAAGGTTTCGTGAAACACGTCAGTGATGGTGAACTGTGATGGGCTCGATATAAAATGTCATTTCATCTCGATAAGTATGTAGTTTGTTAACGTATGAAAACACTTTATTTACCAACCCAAACAGATGCACCTATGGTATCAATTTCAAAATCTTGAGTTAACACATACACAACATTTTTGGAAAACTTGACCCTGAGGTTGAGATCGCTGAAATTAAAACTGCTCTAAGAGTTTTAGTAGATGCACCTATGGTAACAATTTAAAACTCCCAAATCGCTGAGGAGTGAAAACTGGTGTCATTGCAAACAATCTTCTGCAGCCTTAAGCAGTTTTACACTGTAAACAATGTTAAAACATGAAAACACTGTGCTGAGAGCTTACCCAGCTGTCCATACTCCGGGCAGCCGAACGAGTACAGGTTTCCTTTGCAGTCCACCACCATGCTGAATTCAGCACCACAAGCCACCTTCACCAGGGGCTGCCCATTGTAGGAAATCTAGAGAGAAACACATTTCAGTTTTATTTATATAGCGCCAAATCACAACAGTTGCCTCTAAGTGCTTAATACTGTATGGTGGCACCCTAAAATAATGGAGAGAAAACCACAACAATCAGACAACCCCAGCAGCCTAACCCCATCACAGCAAAATAAGGGAGGTTTCAGGGTAACCCGATCCAGCGCCAACCAGCTTTATTAAAAAGGATGCTTTAAGCTTATCTTAAAAGCCACGAGCGTATCCGTCTCTCGACTGACTGGTTCAACAGAAGAGGGACCTGAAACCTGAATCTCTCCCACTCTACTTTTAAATAGCCTAGCAGGCAGTCTGAGAGGAAGTGATATGGCTCAGCATGAGTAACAATAACTTTGTGTATCACATTTTAAAACTGAATTTGTGCTTCACAGTTTGAATAAAAGACACACATTAAAAGTATACATGTTCAAACATACAGACCAACCACATGGGGTGAAACATTCATTCCAACGTACACACTTAGAAACTACAGCCCAAAATAAAGAGGAAAAGATTAAGGGAACGCTAACCTAGGGCTGCTCGATTATGGCAAAAATGATAATCACGATTATTTTCACTGAAATTGAGATCTCGATTATTTGACGATATTTATTTAACAATAACAATGTATTGAATAATGGCTTTAAAGATGTCAAAAAATAATATAATATAGTGTGCAAATACTGATAACAGTGCAAATGTTTGCAATATAAAAAATAAATGAAAAATGTAAACATCTATGTTTAGTGATCTTCAAAATACTGCATAATACTGGTTGTTCACTGTGTTAATTGAGCAGTGGTCTTTGGCGAGGAAAACGTTACCGCGTTTGTTATCTCCTTGTGTCTCTGGGAGCTGCTGGGATATTTAGTCGCGTTGTACAGGGTAGCGTGAATGGAAGTCTGTGAGGATGAAGCAGGTGTTGTCAAGAGTTTTTCTCTATGTTCCTTCATTGTTTGATCGTATGTCACTTTGTGAGCGGTCTTCAAATGATTGAATACATTTGTAGTGTTGCTCTGTGGTGCAGCTACGACACCGTAGCAAAGTTTCCACACTATGTCTACTTGATCCGCGTCTGACTCCGCGAACCCAAAATGTTTCCACACCACTTAAGTCGTTTTACCTCTCTTTTCAACCAACGGCATTCTTGCTTCAGCAGCCATTATCCTCTCCTCACCAAATAACTTCTGCTTAGCTTTCCGAGCTTCCCTCGGGTCCTCTTAATTGTTGTGACGCGTGTTCGAAACGCAGAGAGGTGCGCTCGATTTGCCACACGGAGCAGCGCGAGAGGAGGAGCTAATAATCGGCTCAGTCATTTTTAATGATCGTTGAAAGCCCAGATCGTAATCACGATTAAAATTCGATTAATTGAGCAGCCCTACGCTAACCTATAAATGTGTTTTCAGCAGTCGTTTAAAAGAAGTCTCACGCTCAACCTGACAGGGTGTTTGGGCACCACAGCCTCACCAACATGATCGCCTCTGGTGGGACTGTTGGGAGACCCTGGTTAGAGGATTGGACAGGTCAGCCGCAATGGTAAGCTCTCTGAAGTTTACTATTGCGGCTGACTAATCAAAGGTCCTGGGACCCTGTTTCTCAGCTCATTCCAGGTGCTGTATGTTTGTTTTTTTATTACAGGTGCAGCAGTTTGCCATACATTATACAGAGCGGTTTTCTCTGTATTATTGTAGAGTGTTTACCTTACAATATAAAGTGCCTTCAGGCAACAATTTGCTACATTTATACAACACTGTTTCTGACGCTGGATTTAAGAAATAAGTTCGCTTTTAAAACATGTAAATGTTTTGTTCTTATGTAGCACTTTTCTACTCTGCCTCATTCACACCTCTTCACACAAGCACTGTTTCAATGCAGAAGTGCTTTCTATCTAACATTCACACACATTCATGCTCTGATGGATGCAGCAGAAAGCCACTCCTGTTTGAGGATTCTGGCAAGAGGATTCGGGGTGTTGATTCATTTAAATTAACCACCTCACTGCTGTCACCAGGTTTCTAGCAGGCAGAGTAAATCAATAACTTGATTAAATAATTAATCATTTACTCACAGAGACTTAGAAGAGCGAGACCACTATAGAATAAGTTGTGCACAAGAAAACTATAATCCAGGCAAATAATTTCATTTCACAGGATCAATTAAATTCCTTGCATGTAAATTCAACAACCTGCATGTGAACTTAGCAGCCACATGCACAAAGAAGCCACCGTCTACATGAGTATGTCTCCTTGGTGCACTGTTGCAGTTTCACAGTCTGTGGGTAGCTCTCTGCGCTCTAAGTCCTGTATGCACAAATCAACTGATTTCTGAATGTTGGAGGCAGAGCACAAAGGAAGGAGGTGTCCTGCTGTGGTCACTTTGATGGACTGTTCAGGTTACGGCTTTAAACTGAGTTACATCGCGGCATTTGCTGTGTAGCAGAGGAATTGCTGACAACTGTCACTGAGTTACTGTGTTGCTGAAGAAATCCTTTAAACCAAAGGATTCTAAGGTAAACTATGAAGCCACTGCACTGCTGTCCCATTAATTAGCAATTTTGTTTTTGTTTGATAATTTTATATAATTGTTTTGAGTTTGTTTTTGTTATTTTGAAACCATAAAAGCTATGGAATAGCAGATTAACTGTATTCATTTCCTGTGACAGACGAGACTTGGACAGCAGTGACACCTACACCAGCACACTTACAGATGATAAAGGAAGGAAAAGTACGAGTTACACCCTGGCTTACCAGTGCTGGGGTGAGGACTGCATCAGTCTGGTTGCCCTGACCAAGCTGGCCCAGCTTGTTCTCTCCAAATGAATACACAGCGCCATCCTCTGAGGAGACAGAGTACCATCAGCAAACATGTTAAAAGCACAGAGCCATTACCGACTGGATTTCAGTTTGGAAACCTCCTTCGATGACCTGTGCAATCAAACCAATAATGCGTAATCCAATCCCAGAATACACTGGTGTTTCATTTCAACAAGCGGCTGTATTACACGATCTTGTGGCTGTTCTGCACAACCACTGAAAACAGCTGCTGTTGTGTAAGAAAACCCACACACTCCCCAGTTAAGCCTACCTGTGAGTGCCAGGGTGTGATTGCGTCCACAGGCTACAGAAACAATAACATGCTCTGCCAGGGCCTCGATTAACTTGGGAGCTTCCAGGCGCTTGGTGTCTCCATGACCCAGCTGACCTTTGTCATTACGACCTAAGGAAGCAGGAAGACAAGCTCAGTGTCTGATAACACAACCAACACAGACAACCACTGAGCATGTTACTTACCCCAGCTCCACAGCTTGCCCTCTGTGGTTATGAAGAGACTGTGAGCAGCACAGGGGCCGGACACCACGCAGCTAACCTGGACGTCATTTAGGCAGCCATAACGATGAGGGCCCCAGAGATTTTGGCCCAGGTTGCGGAAAGCAGCTAAGAAACACACACAGAACCCGTGTCAAGACCCCCCACACACACACACACACGCGCACAACGCTGTCAACACTGGCACAACGCTTCCTCTGTACCTTATTCTGTTCATAAATACTGCATTCTTTAAGAATGCTGACATTTCTATAAAGTTTGTGTTTGATCATTTCTTGTAACAATGCTTCTTTGTAATAACTAAGGTGCACGGTTGGCTTGGAGAACTTTAATAGTTTAACTGCACACAACACTGTCAAAAAAACAAAAACAGCGTTGACTGTATTTATGTGCCAAGTCAAAAATATACTTTCTAAAGAAAATATTTTTGTTAAATGCAAAAATATATATAAATAATCTCAAGTGCAGTCAAAGCTTAACATTTTTATTGATCTGTGGAAAAAATGTTATATTTTTAAATAAATGCAATTTAATTAACACAATATTTTATATTATTACAATTTTATTTTATTCAAAAAATATTTCAAGTTGATGTGGTCTGACACTGCCCACGGCCCCCTTTAGACTCACCCTTGCTTGGCCTTCAGTGAGCTGTGTAATATAAACATGCTAAGTTAACAGTTCATCTGCTGATTTTAACGGAGGATTTTTCACTGTGTAAAACAAACAGCGGTGGAGACAAAGTTTACTTTTCTTCAGGTCAGCGTTTGTTGATCAGGTGGTTTGATGAGGACTTTGCTAGCTTTTCCCAGTAAAAGGTTTTAATGGTGATTACAGGAACAGTGCCGCCGGTCAGCCCGACCTCCCGATGTTATCGGCTCCACCTCTCTGCTCTTCTCCGGTGTGTAAACAGACTCTAGAGTCACGAAAAACTAATAAAATGCACCTGGAAAATGTGGCGCATTATGGCGTGCATTTTTAAGGATGCACTATTCAAAAATTCGTGACAACCACCTCAAAAAACCAACTTATCACACATCTAGTTTCCTTTGAAAACTGCAAGTGGCCAGAGTCAGGAAAGACTGAGAAATCCACTGCTGCAGCTGAGCTGTGGTGTCTTTCAGGGAGAGCAACAGCTTCCCACCCCTGCTGATACACCAGGACAGCAGTGAGAGGAGCCAGCCAGCTGAGAGATGGAGAGCAGAATAGACACGCTGTTCTGCCTTTATCAAAGACTGATAGTTTAAAAATAACTAGTTACCCGTTTTCAGGTAATATTTAAATAATTCTGTCATTAAAATGGGATGTTTTCAGTCGTGCTCAGGTCCTACAAGCAAAAAGTAAACAGGTACTTAAACGTTCGACAACACTTGAAACATCCAGTTACATGAAACATGGTGTATTCTGGATTATACTACTGTTACATCTATGTATTTGTTGCAGATGGCAAATGCTTTATATATTTTACAGTAAGTTCACAATGATGATATTCATTTGTATCATCTCTGCACTGTTAGAGCCGTTTAGCAAAAATCTGCCTGTTTAAGACTCTGATATCTTTTCCATCTGACTTCAAACAGTGAACATATACAAGCACTCCCAGTGTCACGCGAGCTTTTATTTCCTAAACAAAACTTAAACTTTTAATTTTTTTTCCATTTATGCTTCTTTTGCAAAAAATGTTTTGTAAATTCTGGATTTGACATAACCAAATAGATTGGAATATAAATACTCACTTCATGTAGTTAACACCATCATCAGCTGGTTAAATAAACAAGCCCATTCACTCATTTGGTGTCCAGATGTCAGCATGAATGAACCTATTTCAGACTCTTTGGCTGCAATGATTTTTTAACCCCAGGATCACACAGACTGTGACGTGTACGGCCGGTTCATAGTGAACAGGCTGCATCATCCACTGACTTCTCTACTGCAGATGTAAACTAATCAACCGCTTATTGATTTTGTCTGGGTCTGTATGCATCAGTTCTGCACCATAATGAGAACAGCAGTCAGGTAAAGACAAGAGCATCCACACAGCAAACAAAAGCACTCACATGCACAGAGAGTGCTTTTTTTGGAGCCAATTTCTTTTCATGTTGTTTGGGAAACGGTTGCAGTCATTTATTGAAAATTTTGCAAATATAAATGAAAATACAGGAAGCACAAACAAAGTCTGTGCAGTTCTAATGAGCTTGAAAATGAATATTTGATACGTCTTTGTTCTTTGCTCTCCTCTATGAAGATAACACCACACACTGCTGCATCCCTCTTGACATCCTCCATAGACACCAGATATTGTAAACTTGCATTTGTCACTCCTTAAGACCTGCTGCCACTGAATTTTGAGGAAGCTTGTGAGAGCTTTCCTTAGTAAATCAAATTTTTGCCATTTCTGCCTTGAACAAAGGTGACGACAGGATTCAGGAAAAATTGACTCTAGAGGGTAAAGAATGGCTTCTTCACAGCCACACGTCTACTTCTGATGAGGCTTGGCATACAGTAGACGGATCAACTGATAGGCCAGATGCATCTTTTAGATCCTGTGTTGAGTCTTTGCTTGATTATGTTCCTATTTCTTATGGACATTAGTTCTTGAAGATCTCTGAAAGCTTGGAGGATTATTGTTTACAACTATTAAGCAAAGTATAAAATAGAAATAAGACGGCTCAAGACTTTTGAGGAATCATTTTCAATGAGTTGTTAGTACTTTTAACTGGTTGTAATGAAAGATACAATCAATGTGACTCAAACTGCTCCAATGTTACAGGCTTAAAGCTTTCAACATGTCCTGATGTTGTCTCCACACTCTCAGATGTCCAACTAGGGGCTAAATTTGACGAGTACCTGGAATCTAGTTAAGTGCTAGTGGTTCAGCTTCCAGTGCAACAAGTCTGCAGCAGTATAGCACCGCAGTTTGGATATCACAGCTGATAACATTTGTCTAGGTGATGTTCAATGATTTCTCTGCCCATGTCTTCAGGGGCAGTAGGGGCCCCTGAAGACAACAACACAGGGACTTGATATCTACAATATGGTGAGGAGATTCTTCATGGAGGAAAAAAAAGAAGATACCAGTGAAAAAGCTGTTGACATAACTACAGATGGAACAGGCGGACGTGCAGGCATCATTGTGCAATGTAAAAATGACACAGATTTCCCAACATTTCTACATTACTCCTGCATCATTCAGCAGCAGGTGATACATGCAATATGACGACTCCCATCATGGAGATCATAATTAGCATCTGGAACTTTTAGCTGAATATGGTAACCTGTTACGAAACAAAGATCCAATGGTGCAGGCGGGGGTGAGTTTGGCAGTGTTTTTGTCACTTTTGAATTCAATGAGTTAATGCAAACCCAAGATGAAGACATCTCGCTGTAAATGCATTTAAAGCTACGATGAAAATTCTCTCTGTACATTTACAGAGGAGGAAAAAAGCCCTGCACTTTCCCTCTGTGCAGTCAGTGCTGAATGACAATGCTTCTGCATCTGGGGCTTTGGACGAAGCTGCAGACAAGTACGCTCAAGTCTTAAACAGACTCGGGCAAGAGTTTGAGAACAGGTTTAGTGACTTTGATCGACTTGAGCCGTGTGTGTTAGTCATCTGAAATCATTTCATGTAAGTGTACACGACATGCACTGCTGAACAGCTAAGTTCAACTTGGATGCTGGACAAGATTAAAATCCTAACAAAATGACCTCCACACATCTACAAGACTCACTCAGAAGTGCAGTGTTATTTATATTGTAATTATAGCCCAGATTACGGTTCACTGGTGTACAGCATATCTGTTAGCGGGAAACCAGGCTTCCCACTAACAGATATTTACAAAGATGTTTTCAGTAAAAGACACCATAGTTCTGTTAAACTCAAATATTGTACAAAAATGTGATCAGTTCAAATAAAAAAATGTTACATGATTTGAAGTTGTGACAGTTAATGGTTTCTTAAAGAAAATGTTACAGAAATTGTTGTGATTTTAGACAAAATGCTACAAATGTGTTCATTCATACAAAACTGTCAAAATATTTACAAAAATATCACAAGTGGAAACAGACTTTCAAATGTTGATACAGAAGAGTTGCACAAATAAATAATGCAAATAATTGCAAATATTAATTCTGGGGAATCCTCGACACTACTGTGATCAGGTCACCCGCTCTCAGGTAGAAATATTAGCACTAAAGGGGAACTGCTGAACTTTGTTATTCAAGATATCATACAAGTAGCACCTCGTACTACTCTGTATGCTTCAAGTAACTCTCAGTTTAACAAAAGGTCGGTGACCCTTGACCTAAAGCGCAGTATAGGTTGACCTTACAACTACCAGCACCATGGAAGCTCATAAAAGGTGTGTTTGAATCAAACAACAGACGTACTGTTTGATAGAATAGAAAGGTAAAAATAACATTTTGTAGCTTTGATTATGCACTGAAGCCTTTTCTAGATAAAAATAGTTTCTCTAACAGGCTCAGGACTACAGTGTGCGCTCTCTGTACAAGGACCTCAGGAAGCTTCTTAATCACGCCATCACCACCAAAATATTAAAAATGACTAGATGAGTCATACTCCCTAAGAAAACAGGATACACGTGGCCATGCCAACATACAAAAAGTAGACTATCCTGTGACACAGGTACATTATAGGATAGCCATTTGAATGGTGTTTACCTTGCTGTTTGGGAACCTCCTTTCTTCCAATCAAATCCCAGTTGGTTGCCCCAAAGATGAGCAGTTGGCCCTTTACCTTTGGGCACTCGAGTTTCTGCAAAAAGAGGACAATAACTATAAAAAAACAATGAATAAACAAAAAATAAATCTAATCTAAATTTCCTGGGTCAAAGGGAAAAGTAGGTTTTATTTTGTATTATTATTTAGCAATCACCAAACAGGAACAGTTTTAACATAAACTTTTCATACAGCGAATATTTCTTTAAACAAGAAAAACGATGAAAAAATGCTGATTAAATTTCATATTGCAGGTCAGGCTGTACTACGAGAAGGGAAAAGCATAAACACACATGCTGATGAAAAACAAAGAAAGGCGAACGGTTTGACTGACGGTCATTATCAGGTAATAAATGAGAAATGTTTGTTACACAGAACACTTTAACTTTCAAAAACCAGTCAGTCTTTGTTTGATCAAACGCACTATTTTCTCTTTCACGTCGTCTGCCACAGTGACCGGTTGGAGACCAGACTTGGTGGTGGGTTTGCCGGATTTCTTGTTGTTTTCCTGCTCAAAGTCAAACTCGTCATCACTGCTGAAATCTCTCTCTCTCCTTTTCCCGCTGGCTCGCTTCCTTTTCATCCCACCATTCCCTGAGACATCTGTCACCTTCTTGCGTGGCATCTTTCAAACTCGAGCTGTTTTCTGTGGAAAAGAAGAAACCACAAAGTGTTATTCAGACCACATGGAAACTTAATTGTTGAAGAAACAAAGGCTGTGG
Organism: Pelmatolapia mariae; assembly: GCF_036321145.2. Lineage (NCBI taxonomy): Eukaryota > Metazoa > Chordata > Actinopteri > Cichliformes > Cichlidae > Pelmatolapia > Pelmatolapia mariae. Next base: position 42,582,179 of record NC_086244.1, read on the forward strand.
AAAAGACCAAACGAAGGCTTGTTGAATAAAACTACTAACGTGTTAAATTACAGAAACACTTATTTGAAGTACAGCACAACACAATAAGATGTGAATGAAAAACACTGTGCAGGAGTTAATTACCAAAAACTTCAACTCATTAAACTCGTGGGCTGGTTATGGCGGAATGGACGTTATTAAAAATAACTAAATGTTTCAAATCGGTCTTTTGTTAACGTAAACTTAAGAATTGGCGAACTTCACTGGCTACAAGTTCACACGCTTGAGTTGATGCTGCCAGCACTATATGTGTGCCGTTATATAAGTTTGCAACATTCAAGAAGCCCTAATTCATCTCTATTGTTACGTACAAGCTAATAAAATCTCTCCGGTTTTCTTAAATTACATTCTTAGTGGCTGTCTAATACTCGGCTATTCGACATTGGCGTCGGGGGAACAAAACAACCACCTAGCTTGTTATGCACACACAAAAAACAGCAAACTATAACAGTGCACCGGTTTAAGTTTACGAGCTAGCTGCTAGCCTCATTAGGCTGAGCGGCTAACCTCTGTCGCTCTTTGTTCACATAATGGTTGGTTGGGTACCAAGCTAGCTGATGTGCTAACGCACGGCGTACGAAGTTAAATAGTTAGCCGCTACACAAACAAGCTGCGCAAAGTTTGTATATTGTACGAAAACACCAACACTCTCGAACCCACCGTAAAATAATGTCGCATAAAATGGGAAAAATAGACGACTTGATAGGTTTCATTAAGCTAACGTTACCTCTCTACTGTATGCTAACACACATTCTAAATAAAGACATAAACACAAACACTCTATAAAACGATGATACAACATAAAACTTTATCCACGTTTTCTTGGCTGGAAATATTTTTGAATAAGCCCAGGTACAATCTGTGTGATTTCGGGAAATATCCTTATTAATTTTAGACAACTAAAAATAAATCAGATACCGGCGATTTCCTGATTCAGCGGCTCTCTGTCCGTCTCCGGTTTGATTGATTTGAACAAAAGAAGCTGCAGTCTGCTTTTACACCACGTGGTCTGTTTTTCGTATTCATACAGGAAGCCGATACACACAGAGGGGGATATGGGCCCCGTGAAGAAAAACAGCACTGTGGCCCCCACCACGTTCATATTGCAAACCATGCGAGCCCAAAAATATAACACTGCGCAGACATCAATATTCTGCTTGGATAATTACATTTTATGACTTTGTGTAAGCTTGATGAGAGATTTTTAATGTTAATGTTTGCTAATGGTTGGTACCTTATACTAAAAACAAATAAAATATACCTTAACTACTGTTACTACTTATATATATATATATATATACTTAATGCACAGTTGGCGTGAAGCACCCATAATTTTGCTGTACATGTACAATGACAATAAAGGGCTATTCTCTTCTATATAAATTAAATAATCCTCTGGATATGTTTTTTTCAAACAAAGTATTGCAACCTGAAATATGTCTCTGTCCTGAGACCTGGTGGAAATAAAAATAGATTTTAATCTGTTTTAGCTTCCTGAAAGCTCTCACCACCTGCAACAGTCAAAGGTGGTGTGCAAAATACACCCAGAGCTGTACATCTCTAAAAGTTCTCTGCTCATGTTACAAAATAAATAATGTGTAGAAAAGTATATTTCCCAAAGGGCCTCCTGCAACTTTGGACATCACCTATTTCTTGGGTCCTACCTCTGCTTGCCACACAGCACAACCCTGACAATAGCAGCCATGGCAGTTTGTCTTCCTTCACCTGTTGGCTGTCTTACAACAGTCCCAACATGGGAATAATCACTGCCTAGAATAGAAATAAAAACACCTTAATCTGTTTTATTTTATCTTATTTTATTTTTCACTGTGGTTCATTCATTCATCTAATTTGTTTTTGATTAATGTGTGTAGACATGAGTGATTGTGTTTATGAATACTGCTGTGATGGTAACTGTATTTATTTTATTAAGAAATAATATTTTTTCCATGTGCTTGACTCAGGTGTTTTTTGGCAATAAGCTCTCTAAGCTTTGGAGCAAAACCCTTTGACATGATACTGAAGATAGAAGGGTGACAGAAGTGTTGCACAGCAGGCCTCGAGGGCCGGTGTCCTGCCGGTTTTAGTTCTCACCTTGGGTCTACACACCTGAATCACATGATTAGTTCATTACCAGGCCTCTGGAGAACGTTAGGACATGTTGAGGAGGTCATTTAGCCATTTCAATCAGCTGTGTTGGATCAAGGACACATCTAAAACCTGCAGGACATAATTCACACCAACACCAACACTCAAACCACTTTCTGAAACAGCGAGGCTTCAGACTGCAGACACCATTAGATGTCAACAACATGATCAGATGTCACAGGGTCACAGTTTCAACCACTGTCCAAACTGTGAAACCTAAAATTAGTTTTGTTTTTTTGGCTTTTTTCTCTGCTCATTTTTGTCATGCTAGAGCAGGGGTGGGCAATCTCAGTCCACGAGGGCCGGTGTCCCTGCAGGTTTTAGATGTGTCCTCGAACCAACACAGCTGATTTAAATGGCTAAATTAGCTCCTCAACATGTCCTAACGTTCTCCAGAGGCCTGGTAACGAACTAATCATGTGATTCAGGTGTGTTGACCCAAGGTGAGATCTAAAACCTGCAGGGACACCGGCCCTCGTGGACTGAGATTGCCCACCCCTGGGCTAGAGTATAAAATCCACAGTATTTATAAATCCATTGTTCGCCTTTGGACTTGACTTCTCTTCTATTGGTTATCCCTACACAGAAGAGAGAGGGGCGCTGGTGGCCATCGCACACTCGTTCTCCTAACCTTCTTCCTCACAAGGATCAGCACACAGTAAGCATTATAGCATAGAATAGAATGGAATAGAATAGGTCTTTATTGTCACTGTTACAAGAACAATGAAAGGCAGTTTGGCATTGTTCCATGTGTGTGAAATACACAATAGCGTAAGTATTTACACAGTAACACAGACAAATTTACATTTACACAAGAAAGATATGTACAAGTTATACATACACCTGCATACATACGGATACATTGATACATTGAGTGTGTGTGTTTGTGTGTGTGTTTATGGCGGGTGGGAGATGCTGCTGTTGCAAATCGAGTGGGGTGGGGGTGCTGTTGCTACTATAATAATTACAGTTTAAAAACGTAGGAATGTTGGTTGCAATATAGTAAAAATAAAAATCCGGTCTATAAATAAGGTGTAATGTCCATGAGTTTTGGCAGTGCAGTTATCCTCCAATCAGGGTGGAGGTAGGGCATGTTTGACAGCCTGTGGGTAAAAACTTCTATTCAGTCTGTTTCTCTTTGAGGTGATGAGAAAAAAAAACTTACCGGGGGGAGTGAGTGTCCAGGGTGTGAGGGGTCTTTGATGATGATGCTGGCTTTCTGCTGAAGTCTGCCAGTATAGATGTCTCTGAGGGGGGTTAGTGAGGTGCCAGTTGCCCGCTCTGCTGCCCTCACCACCCGCTGCAGTTTCCTCTTGTCCTCCGCGGTGCAGCAGTTGAACCAGAGTGTGCAGCAGTAAGTCAGAAGGCTCTCGATGGTGGAGCGGTAGAAGTTTACTAGCAGTCTCTGGGGTAATTGGACCTGACGCAGCTTCCTGAGAAAGTACAGCCTTTGTTGTGCTTTCCCTACCTGGTGGGAAATGTTTGTGGACGAGGTTAGGTTGCCGAGATGTGGACTCTGAGGAACTTAAAGCTTTCTAACCTTTCTACCTCCTCCCCATCAATGTAGAGGGTAGAATATCTCAGAGTAGGTTAATTAGGTAAATATAATTTCAGGTTTTGATTATTTTTTATTTGATTCTGGTTTTGCTCTGCTCCTGCTAAACTCCTTTAATAAAATACTCTGCAATTAAAGTGTAAATTGTTGACATTTCCTTTGTGAAGCAGTAAAGATAAAAACTTGAGTATTAATCTACATTAATATGAACAGCTCTCACTCCAGCAGTTTAAAAGTAACAGACCCTTGGGGCTTGGTCCAAGCCATTAAATTCAAGCTGGTCAGTTACCAGGTTCACAGATCTAGAGGGGAGCTGTCCTTAACGGGTGTGGCTGGTAGGACCAGGCCTGCAAAGCTACTCGAGGCCCCAGTTTTTAATCAAAAGAGGGAGGGTAGACACCCAAAGGGCTTCAATCACCTCCCTCACTGTTTGTGAATGTTAGACAGAAAGCGTTTAAGCAAAAAAGTGCTTGTACTTAATACAAAAGTGCTTCTATTAAATGGTGTGAGTGGGTGAATGAGGCATGCTGTATAAAGCACTTTGCATGAACTGGGATATTACTTGAGTGCAATCACAGCATTGTCCTCTGTTCAGAAATGCTCTTTCCTGTTTTACATAAATGACGTTCTCTCTTCTTGTTCGTCTGTTTTGTGCCATTTGTTTAGGCTCAGGTTGTTTGCTTTCCCGAATGATAGATCATGCGTTTCTCCTGGCACGTAAAAGCATATGTTACTCTGTGCTGGGGGTTGGGCACATTTTAACGCTGGTTTAAGGTACACATCAACTTTTAATTGTCCCCTATTACTAATGAAAATCTCACTATCAAAGAAGTCTAGCGTGTCCCCGTTGGTAAACTTGATTTGTTTTTTAACCAGGTTAATGTGATCAGTGAACTGTGGCATGTCTTGAGATTTAATTTTGACCCAAAGTCTTTGCCATTGTTAAAAATCTGAATTCCTGTGGATTTTTACTATTGTTCTACTTCACTTATGCCATCTGCATTTTCTTTTCAATATATCCACATACCTGAACTGATGACTTGGTTGTGTTCCAGGCTAGGATAACAGAGCGCTCTTTTTCACTTCCTCTATATACAAATTGGTGTCAATAGGTAAAACTGGGGAACCCATGGCGCATCCACGTTTCTGCCCTTTAGTACTGGCCCTTGTATGTCAAATATATGAAATGAAGACAGTTCCAAGAGCAGACTCACTTGAATCGGTGCTGATCCTGCGGTGATCCTGTTGCTGACGTTGGGACTAGCCTGTAATTTCTTACAAACCTTTGGGGCTTTCAAACCCCAAAACATGCCAAAAACTGGTCCACGCTAAGGATAAAGTCTTCGGTACAAATAGTGTATGCTACTAAGTGTCAGGGGGATTTATCATCTTTCTGGGATGTTACCTGAGTCTTTGCTATTGCTGGTATCAGAGGCTGTAAATCCAAAACTATTCTACATATCTGTGTGCAGTAAAGGATAAAACAGAAATATGTGACACAAATTATGAGGCAATTATACAATATACAATAATGGGGGTTTATAAGCCTTAAAGATGAAAATAAATTCTAACATAAGCAAATATGTATCCACTAGTTAAATTTGAAGTCTAGTATTTCTTTTTATTTCCTCCACTAACTCTGAGAAAATTTACTTTTTAAGGAACACGCTTGAGTATTTAATAAGTGAATTAAACAACTGAAGTTTTGCCATATTGGTAAATAATCAGCTAAATTCCACCAACATCAAACTCTGATACAAAGTCAATTACAGTTCAATGAGTACAGCCCCAGAACACCTGCAGCAATAATCATTTCACTCACTGTCAAAGCCTCGTCTCACAGTCGCATGTTAAGTTGCAGGCAGCTGCTGCAGTACTCTCCTGAGCGACAGGTGTCGCCACTCACACAGTATCTCCACATAAGCATCTCAGCTTCTTGCAAAATACAGTGCTGCTCGTTGACTTTGTTAGTTGTTCCCCGTACACGACTCAGGGGGATGATGCCTTTCAGTCTGTGGCACCGTGTCTGTTATATTGAATTAATATTTACTTAAAACTTAAAACTACATGCTTATTTTACTGTCTTTATTTAGTTAATTACTCATTTTTGTAGCCTTTTGTGTACAGTGCTTTATGACCACTTGTCTGTGAAAAGTGCTTAATAAATAAACTTTACTAAACCTTTTCTACACAAGCAGAAAAGACAAAACCAGAAAGCAAGACTTTGTTTTGTTGCAAAATGTTTTCCACAAACTCAAGTTTTCCAGCTGTTCCAACATCTAAGCTTCTGCACTGGAGTCTGTGCTGTATAATTAAAATGGTAACAAAAACCAACAGGATTGTACACTCGTGTTTTCATGCCAGCTGTGGTGGCCACAGCACAACGCACCATGTTACAAAAATTGAGAGGTGCATGATGACCGACGTGCCTCAAAGGCTGTGTTGCACAACGCATGATATGATGTCTAAATCAGCACAAAGCATCCAGTAGACAGACATAATGCCTCCATAAGGCCTGCCTGACACCCATCAATAAAAGCTGCCATCACTTCCAATATTAAGCCTTAATATCATTTGAATATATAACATAAAAAAGAGGGAGAACTATTTACCTACCTAGATAATTTTCTAAACATATTTTTTATTGTTATGTATTTGACATTTTGACTGGGTAAAGATTTTGGCCCCAGCCTCAAGGGGCCACTGAAGGAACCAGTTCTCCATATTGGATACATGTTTCCTCCCCAGCATTGCTCTTTGGGTTTGACAAGTATGCAACAAGCTGAAACTTAATATGAACGTTCATAGCTGAAGACTCAACTGATATTGAACCTAAAGTCGTTTCCTATCACACACACTTTTCACATTTCACTGTTCCTGCGTGTCCACGATGACTCCTGGGGCTAAAATTTGTGAAATTTCCAAAACAAGTTCAGCAACCTACAAATGTACATTTTTAAATCCAATTTTTTAACAAAAAAGCATATAAAGTATAAAATACAGTACTACACAGTACCAGCTGTGGCATCAGAGCAAGAAGGTTCTCAGTGTTTTGTGTTCAGTGCTTTATTTGTTCCTGAGTAAATCAGTTTGTCTGAGATTAAAGTTACAGTTTTCACACAGCTGCATGAATGTCAGATTGAAAACTGATTAAACAGAAGTGTGAGATGGTCGAGAATTTACTCTAAAAAAAGAAACTTTTTGAATGCAGGATATTTTATTGACACAGTTTAGTAGGAGCAAATCAAAAGCATAATCAAATATTCAAGCAATCAAATAATTTGAATTATACTAATCTAACCAACCTACTCAGAGCTAATGCTGACTTTGTTTTGATCTTTAAGAGGAGAGCGGTTGGAGAAGAGAAATGGGCACGCCATGGCCACGATGCGCCTATCTCTGTGTGGATATAATCCAACAGGAGAGGAGCCAAGTTCTTGTTTCCAATCAGAAACAATGGAAATCCCAATCCTATTGAATTTATAATCCAACCTGGCAAAACTGAGCAGAGAAAAAGTCAAAAATCATGAATCCAATTAGTGGGCATTGGTTGCTCCTGTAGTGTTACTACTACAGAATAATTCCTAATTCTCTCCTGTCTGGATTGACTTACAATCACCTCATATCCAGTCACACCTCATCATCGTTTCAACATTTATGATTTAAAACAAAGTGTAAATTTGAAATTTTAAAATCTTCACATTTTCTTCTTTTCTATGTTGTACTTTAACATGACTTGTCAATAATTCAGTCACATATGAACACTTAGTCATGTATGAATATATGTTACTGCATGTTTCATTCAGTTTATTCACTTCTCACATCCACCTCAGCATAATCCCTTTTAATTCAAATGCAGATAAATACCTTTTCTTACTTTTTTCTTCAAAACTCTGACAAACTGTGTTTGTCAATTACAATATAGTCAATACGATTTTTTAAATTAAGTCATGCATTTCAAAGTCAGACATTCTTAGCTCCTTAGTGTCACCACCAATCACACACAGCCTCCAAGGCCATCTCCACAGACGAGGCCTGTCTTAAAATCATTACTATAGTTTCTTATTTATTATACTGTTTAACCTTATACCCGATTATATTCCAGTATTAAGCAATTAAACGTGATTAACTATCAGCAAGATCACATTAGTAGAATTATGATTCTGTGTTCAACAATTACAAGACATATTAGCATTACTTTTATTCAAAATCAGATATAATGATGGGTTGGTGACACATTTGGGATCTTTTCCACATTCCTACAGTCACACACAGACACTAATCTGTGAAGCTGGATCATGTCCACACACACAAAATCCAGAGAATAATTTTCATTACTCAAACTGCACTCATTCAACATATGAATCAGAATTATATTCTTTATCTTTGATTAAGAATAAAGATGATTTACTATTAGCAAAAGCACATATTATGGCACTCTACATCATTTTAATCATTAAAGGCTGGATGTTTACCCTCTCTCAGGTGATGGGAGGTAAGCCGGGGGGACTTCAGTCTCTCTCTTTCCCAATCTGTGGGTTGACTGTGGGTTCTCTTCAGGTACTCTGGCTTTCTCCCAGTGATATGCAGTTAGTAAGGTTAGGTTAACTAAACTGGCCATAGGTGTGAATGGGAGTGTAAATGGTTGGCCATCTCTGTATGTTAGCCCTATGACAGAATGGCCACCTGTCCAGGGTATAGCCTGCCTCTCACCCAATGCCAGCTAGGATGGGCTCCAGCACCCTATGACCTGGAGCGCAGGATGTATGCATTTAAACATGCTTTTGTTGCCAAGCCAGAGCAGAAGTTGGCTGCAATCAAAGTAATGGAGATCGTACCACCAGGATGATACATATTGGCTGCTGAAGGGAATTCAGTCATTCAGCATTACTCTCTTTTTATGTGCAGTACTGTGCAAAAGTTTTTAGCCACCTCATTTTTCATACTTTGCATCTAAGAATCCAGACGTTCATTCTTTAAAAAACAACAACTAACAATTATCTTCAGTTCTCCAGTCTTTCCGAAGCTCTTCGAAGTTTTTCTTTGGACATTAGCCACTTTTATTTGTTAAGCCGCCGTGGCGGGGTATGATTTGTGGCTCAGTTGCAGGGGAGGGGTGGACCAGTGGGTTCAGGGTGTGGTGTCAGGGGAGGCTGGCCCACACAGCTGCTGTCCATCACATGGTCACGCTTCCCTATTTCAGTAGGACGCCAGGACCTGACAGGGGAGTGTGTTGCATTAATGAGGTGGCTGGAAAGCTGCACAAACATTTAAATAGTTATAAATAAAGGAATTCACCTGTCTGTAACACTGTGTGCTCGGGTGCTTTCTAACACAGCCACTAAACACTGACCAGTGAAGCTATAAAAAAAAGTACCTAAGTCAAGGGATGAGCTACCATTGAGTCTACTAACAACAGAACACTTAGTAAAAAAGAAAAAAAAAGTATATTTATATATATTTTTATATTTATACATATATTGATTATAATTCTCCTCATTTTGAATGAGTGCTAAGGTGATGATGGAGGGTGGACGCAGCAAAGGCTTTGGCTTTGTGCGCTTCTCTTCTTCAGAGGAGGACACTAAAGCTGTAACAGAGATGAATGGGCGTATTATGGCTACAAAGCCACTGTATGTGGCCCTTGCTCAGCGGAAAGAGGAGCATCAGGCTCATCTAACTAACCAGTACATGCAAAAGATGGCCACTGTCCAAGCTGTGCCCAATCCTGTCCTTAACCCATACCAGCCTGTTCCACCCTCATGGCAGCTATCCCACAGGCTCAGAACCGTGCTGCGTTCTCTGCCAAACAGCTGGCCCAGCTGGAAGTTCTGGAAGTGCGCCCTCAGCACTTCCAGAACATGCCGAATGCTATGCGTCAGTCAGCACCCAGGCCTCAGGCCTTAAACACCATCTATACAACCACCACCAACAACAACACCCAGGTCCCACACTGATGGCTGCTCAGCGTATACCCACACAGGCACTCAACCAGCGCCCTGCAAATGCTTCAGCCGCCGCAGCCCCAGTGCGTGCCAGTACAAATATGCTGCCGGTCTCTGGTCCTAGCAGCTGTCAGGAAGCCATTGTTTAGGAATGGAAACAAGGGAAAAGGCTGAGGTACGCTGAATTAAACAAGAACAGGACTGAAAATCAGTGGCAATAGTTCTCATGGAGTGATGAAAATTTCTAATTTTGACTTAAACTGTTATCATTTGTGACACCAAAGACCCCACATGTACACATTGTTGCAGTGTTAGTGATGTTTTTGCAGCTGTCTAGCCTCTAGACAGCCTGGCCTCTGCTGAAGGCTGATTAGCCAATTAGCCAATTCATCCAAGAAGGCAATTTTTTCCATAGACTCTGGAGACAAGGGAATCTGCCTGTAGCCATTAGTTAAATCCAGTGTCATGGAAAAATGAGCAGTACCCAACTGGTCCAGGAGCTCATCGACCCGGGGCGTGGGATAACTGAGACACTTTATTCATGGTAGTCAACACAGAACCGTGGAGACCCATCTTGGAGCTACACCATACTCTCTGTGACTTTTCTATTTTTCTCATTTTCAGTCTTTCAGCCATTTCTTTCTGAACTATTTTTGTCTCATGCTCAGGTAACCTGTAGGGCCGTGAACTCATCGTCATGCCAGGTCCCATGTTAAAATGGTGCTCTGTGAGTGACATACGACTGGGCAACATACAACATTGTGTGGATCCTCCTCTGTCCGACACTACCATCTCATAGTCAGTGTCACCCATTCATTGTGTCACTACGAAGGGTCCTTGCCACTTGGAAAGTACCTTTGAGCTCAAAGAAGGAAGCAGTATTGCCTGATCCTAGACCCTCTGTTGTCCATGTGTTGCAAATTCTCTTGTGATAACAATGTGTGTAGCTTTGCTTTCCGGTCCAGGACCTATTGAATTTTGCTCTTAGCTGGGCTTGGGCCTTCCTCCCAGTTTTTAATAATTAGGGTCAACACACCCTGTGTCTTCCTGCCAAACAGTAGGTCAAGGGGGAACCTACCCAAATGCAAACAACCGAGGGTCTAACCAGCAATCCCAGTTGTGCTCATCCTCGTAAATGAACTTCTGAATCATGGACTTTGAAGTCTTATTCAGCTGCTCGACCAGTCTGTCAATCTGAGGGTGATAGATGCTGATGCAAACATCTTTAATGCCAGTAATTCATACAGTTACAGTTCTTTTAGTGTTGGAGACATGAATGCCCTGGTCAGACAGTAATTACATGAAAGAGCCCCTGCGCCACACTCTTTGCAGGAATGGAGTGCAGGGGCACTGCTTCAGGAGATCCCATTACATAGTTCACTAGAACTGATGTAAAGCAATATCCCCAATTTAAATAAAAAAGACTAAATGTGTGTGACGTGGTGTGGTCTGTGGCTCAGCTGCAGGAGAAGGATGGGGCTGTGGGTTTAGGGGCAGTGCCAGGGGAGACTCCAGGGGAGTGTTTCTAAATGTTGGGGCTTCAGAAAATCAACACAGTGTCAAGCACCTTATCCACAGAGAGAGCTAAAAATAACTATACTAAAATAAACCTAACCAGAATACAAATGTAAATAAGCAAGAACTAAAAATGAGGAGTCACGATATAAAGGAGTATAAAAATCTAAAACAAACAAACAAACAGAACATCAAATAACAAGACTTCAGAAACAAAACCCCTCAAAACTGGACCAAAGCCCAGGACCATATCAAGTTTGGACTTTAGAGCTTGTTAGATTTGCACAGACTCTTTTTTGTGTTGTGTATTATATTTCCATGTCTGTTTGCACGTCGCTGCACCTATTCCCAATTTGAAAACATCAAGAGAAAAAGGGTGGCTCAAGACCTTTGTACAGTACTGTAAACTGACATTAATTCTATCTAAGACCTACCACATTAATGTAGCATCCATTGTTTTTAATAAGCTGTACAAACAATAATGGTCTGGAATGTATTAGACAAAGCTGTTCACAGAACACAAGGACATAAACCTACAAACACTGAGGCCCACACAACACAAGGAATATCTAAAAAGTTCTTCTTCATATGAACTCAAAATCAAAACCTAAGAAGTAGAAACCTTCACTGATCACATCAACTCAGTGGTTACAAACAAAGTTTAGGGAGGAGGATACCAAGGATAATGGGTTACCATTCCTGTACAGTGTTGTGCTCATTGAAGAGGATGAAAGCCTCAACATTGAAGTTTACCAGAAACCCACACACAAGACAAGCGCCTACTCTTTAACTCCCACCACCCAACAAAAGTCCAATGGCAGGACATTTCTCTTGTCCAGATCAGGCTGGCTGTTCCACCTGATCACCCCCCTCCAGATCTAGCTGTCATTGTCCACATGACTATTGAAGTCTGTCGATACGAAGTGTGGCATCATCCAGAACCCCACCCAGCAACTCCAAGAAAGTTGAGTACTCTGAACTGTTATTCAGCACAAGGAAACAAACCTTTTGTCTACTGGGAGAAAGCAAGAATACCCACTCTTGCCCACTGCCTCTAAGGGACACTTGAGACTGAGTCCAGTCCCTTGCCAGGAGCCTGGTTCTGGGGCCATTTTCAATATCAAGCCTAAATACTCTGAGCCAATAACTTTGGAAAGAAATTGGACTCAAAAGGGTTAAAAATGTGTATGGTATGTTAATAAAGATTTACAAAAATGTTCAATCCACACACAAATACAAAGCAATTTGACCACATGTAAATTATTTTGCAAATGCATGCACCCAAACATGAATAACTACGGATCATTTACACATAATTTATGAAGTTCAGCTTCACAAGATTTTCACTTTCAAAAAGCTTTCCGTGCATCTAGATGTCTAAACTACGTGTAACATCCTTCTCACTTACAACCTTAAATACGAGTGCACAAATAGCACAGGTCAAAGCCCACGTGGGGACGAATTTCATGCTGCCAGCTTCACACAGACTCACAAATGTAAGCTGCATTCAAGATCTTGCTGTCGTCTGGCCTTCTTCTAAACAGAACTCTACTGGAAAACATAGATTTACCAATTACAGACACTACACAGTACCCCGTGAAGGTTGATATATATAGTTAAAATAAGCTGATGCTGTGGATGATAACGGATGCATTTATAACCCTTTTGAGCCAAAGTTCTCTCCATAGATAACCACCTTTGTGTGTCTGCTTGGCCTGATTGACACTGTTGGCGTGTGTCTGATGACAGAATGTCGAACTTTCTTTGTAATACTTGGTATGAGTGAGACTTTCCAACTCAAAAGGAAGGAAATTAGTATGAGTTGAAATTTTTTATGTCAGGTGACAACTATGTCTTTTAGCTGTTAAGGCACTACCTGCAACAAACTAATTTCTCAGATTCTCTTAGGTTAATTTATGCTGGCAGAGTTATTGGCTACACATGCTGGTTGGAGACAGGAACCAGATCAGGTTTGAGTCCACTGCTATGCTGGCTGGGTTGAGGACTCTTATCTCCTCCCTGCAGTCCTCCAATCATGGAGCCAAGGGTACTGCAGCTGCTGCTGTAGGTCTCCATCTGAGCTGCCATTCTCTTGCCAGGTTTGTCTTTCGGTGGCTGTGGCGAAGTTTGGTTCATGAGAAGAGACACTGGAGTGGTAGCCTTCTCGGTCAGACTCTGCACTGTCACTGATGACTGGCATAAGTACATATGGAAGGTACATTCATATTAGAAAAGATACATCGCTTTTTACACAATTCCATATGATTGTTATTCATCATAGTCAGTTTTAGTTTAGTTGTTTTTATTAACATAACACCAGAAGAGGGTTCCAAGAATACCATATGACCAATCACATAACTGTCCCACTCTCATATTTTATGTTCCCATTAGTCCCAGTATATACTAAACATTAGCACCGTTTTCTGTAATCTGCCTGTAACGCTCTTTTTCCACATTAAAACCACCCGAATTGTGAATAACAAGGTTGGGAAATTTTCTTATCGATTTATAATGCATACAAAATGCAATGTGAACAACAAAAAATAACATTAAAAGTATGTTTGTGATTATGGTGCTGTGGGGATAAATTCATTCATTGCACCAGACTGCTACTGGCAGCAATACTGACTACGAGGTGAATCGTGTACTTGCTATTAGATGATAGAGCTACACTATCTGTGTCATATAAGTGTCAGTAAATAAAATTATGTTAAATGTTTTTGCTCTCATAAATGTATTCAGTTCAATGCGTTTTTTGAAGCTTTTTAGCTATTCAATACAATTCAATTAAAATGTATTGATGCAGTGCCAAATTACAACAACAGTCGCCTCAAGGCGCTTCATATTGTAAGGTCAAGACTCTACAATAACACAGAGAAAGCCAAGAATCATATGATCCCCTATGAGCAAGCGCTTTGGTGACAGTGGGAAGGAAAAACTCCCTTTTAACAGGAAGAAACATCCAGCAGAACCAGGCTCATCTGTGCCGTGATTGGTTGGGTGTGAGGGGAGGGAGCCGAGTTGGTGAATATGGAGAGCCAGAGATGAATAACAATTAAGAGTGGGGGAGATGAAGAGTGGAGCACAATGAGTGAAAAAGGGTGAGCAAAAAAGAAACAGTCAGTGTACCGAGCTCAAAGGATTCAGGGTCGCCTGATTCAGCCCTGGCTATATGCTTTATCAACAAGGAAAGTTTGAAGCCTAATCTGAAAAGTAGAAAGGATATCTGTCTAATTGGGAGCTGGTTCTAGAGAAAAGGGCCTGAAAGCTGAAAACTCTGCCTCTCTATCTACTTTTATTTACCCTGGAAACCACAAATAAGCCTACAGTCTGAGAGTGAAGTGTTCTATTGGTGTGATGCAACAGTATGAGGTCTTTAAGATAAGATTCTATTCTGATGTTAAACATGGGCTCAGGAGGCAGGCCCACGGGACGCCATCATCACACCAGGCAGTAACTGTGTAATTTCTACCTCTCCTATTTCAGCAGGTGCCAGGACCTGAAGAGGAGAGCTAAACAGTGAGCAGGAAGTAGCACCAGAGATGAGTTGGGAAGCCGGATACTGCCGACCTGCATGTGCCAAAGTGTTTGTGTGCAAAACAGTAATAAAAGAAACCGCACTTCACCCTGACCCTCTGGCTGTGTGTGAGGTCCTTAGTGCTCCAGTGGTGCCCAAACCGAATCTGCGTGATGACGGATATGTGACCTGCACAACCGGTGGAGGCACTAGCACAAATGGTGGTGGAGCTTGCTATTATGCACTGGGAGCAGCCAGTGGCCACCCGTAAAAAACACGTAGAACCAGTCCGAGAGCCAGACAAAGTTACCTCCCACAAAAGAGGAGGCCCAGTTAGTGAATATGGTGGTCCTGGAACAATTCATGGAGGGGCTCCCAGCGGGAATGGCAGAGTGGGTCTGCTGCCACCAGCCCTTGGATCTGGCAGTGACCCACTCTGGCCAACGATCACCTGGCAGCACGGCCAGGGTCTCTAAGGGAGCTCCTGCAGCTGGAGGTCGGGAGCCGGGCAGTCTCAGCCCCGAAGAGGAGGTTCCGGGGCATGTTCCAAGCATGGCTATAGTTACTGCAGCTGCTGAACCGGATCCGCATCCCCTTCTGTTTCCACCCCTTCTTCCACTGACGCGACTCTGATTTGATTTGATTCAATTCAGTTTTTTACTCAGAAATATTATAATTATGATTTTTTATGAGTACATATCCATTTTTTATATCTATGTATAAAAGCAAAGCTGACACTTGTGAGACTTCATCAGAGGTGGGTGTACCCTCTTCTTGATCTATAATAGCTGGGATAGGCTCCAGCCTAACTGTGAACCTCAATTGGAAAAGAAGAAGATGGATGGTTGGATGGATGGAGGACACTGACACACACTGGAAGATGTGTTGCATTGGAATAGGATAGAAAAAAGTGCTTATGCAAATTGGTGTGAATGGGTGAATGAGGCAAGTTGTGTAAAGCACGTTGAGTGCTCAGAGTAGAAAAGCACTGTATATTAATGGTATATTTACCATAAGTCAATGAGAAAATGATGCTAACATCTGGAACGAGATTGTAACATGCTTTTGAGAACCAGTTTTCATTAGCTTGGTGGTTACACTGGGTGTTAATTGCTGTAATACCCACGTGACACAATTGCAGTAAAACATATACATACAGAACACAAACATAAAAATATCAAAACAAAATTGTAATAAATTGATGAAAATGTAAATTTATAGACACCTACAGTTGGTCAGGGAAGATGTAATACAGAAATAATGGGAACAAATTAGTATAAACCTGTTTTTATACAACAAATGAATGACTACAGTGCTATTCACAGCAGAACAAACATTTAAGGCTCAGTGTTAAACTATGCAGGACAAAAGCTGGAGGACATGCACGGATGCTTCTCTAATGGAACATATTCAGAATATTAAAGCACTTTAACTCACATTGCTCACAGATACCTGGCTCCCTGCTAACATCTTCTTCTTTCTGGCCATGTTGGGATTCCAGTGGCAAACCAGACTGTCATTCTGCACGCTGTAGTTCTTGTGGCCAATCAGCCAGTATGTATACATTTTGCCCTTACCCTGGCAGGAGAAGACCGCGTGTGAAAAAGGAGCAATGACAAGGTACTGTTCACCAAAAAAAACAAAATGAAAACTAAGCACTGCATATTGTTTGTGTATATGTGGAAATTTTAAGAAATCTCTGAAAGTAGACTTGTGTTGAACATGAAGTAAGAAAATGTTTTATAAAAACTTGGACTAAAGACTCTTTAACAAACATAAAACTTCCACCAAATTTCACTTTTTTGTCTTTTAATTTAAATTTGGAACGTTCTTAAAATAAATAAAATAATATTAATGATAAGATATCAATCAGACTAACTCACAGTTATACAGGATTTTAATTTTATGGCATGGCTGGAAATTCTTTTACCTTAATCTCAATCTCTCCACGAAGCTGCAGCTCATAAGCATTGTCTTTGATCAGAGCCAGGTATGCTTCTGAACTGATGTGGATTTTCTGAGCTGGCATAAAGAAAAATTAAAATCAACAGAAATTAAAATCATGTAAAGATTTAAGATTTTCCAGATTTGTATTTGTATATTTGTGCAAGAAAGATCCAAGAAAGCTGTTTTTGGTACCAAATTCCAATACAACACATACAGTCTATTTAGTTTCATTTCATGTCCACTATATTGTGCTATATTGTGTGCTAGTGTATACTGGGACTAGCTGCACATACGCAGGCTGGTTGATTCCATTCTAGAGGCTGTGTTGACGGTATCTCCAAATAGACAGTATCTTGGCATCTTGTAGCCCACTATTCCTGCCACACATGGACCTGCATCGCAGGAGAAAAAGAAGCAACACTTTACAATCTTCTAAAAAAAACCTATAGCACTAAACATTCAGAATATTCATCAATGGAAGAAGATTGGGGGAAAAAGCAACGACATATCAACTGTAGTTTTTGTAAAATGTGTGGTGGTGGGGTGTGGTTTGTGGCTAAGCTGGGAGGGGTGGTGCCAGGGTGCCAGCCATCACCTAATTGTGCCTTTCCTATTTTACACAATAGGACACTGGGAGTGAGGGGCGTGTGGAGACAGGAGAAAAGCTGCAAGTAGCAGTCAGAGTGACATTAAAGTGGCTAAAAGAAAGCATGAGAGATATGCCTGAGCGACGGCGCGCACTAACCAACCTATGGCTACGTGCATTGCCCAACTCACGGGAACTCGTGCAAACGCCACGACACTTCTGCCGAGTGGATCTTCTAGGCGGATGGTGTGTGTTCTGTGGATGGGCTAAAATCAGACAATTTACACTGGATGATAAAGTACTTGTATTACTCTCCTTATCCAAATGAAAGTTATTTGCCAAGTGGCAGGGACCTTTTGTGGTCATGCAGTGAGTGAGGGATGTTGACTATAAAGTGGTGCATTCGGACAGGGGTGGAGCAGAACAAATATAGCACCTCCACCCCCTTAAAGCATGGAGAGAGACAGAACCTGTATCTCTGGGGAACCTGGTGAAAGACCGTTGTGATAACCATCTCACGCTGGTTCAGACAACAGCGTTCTCCAGATGTATTCTCTCACTTGCCCATTCACACCACACTCACCACTTTGAAACTCACCCAGGTGTAACACTGTGTTCATGGTCCTACAGATTATCTGCACATAAAAGACAAGTAGTTCAGAAGGAACTGGCTGTAATGCTGGAGATGAGTGTAATAGGAGAGCTGCACAAAGACGGCTCTATATGCTCGTGCGCAGACTAAAACAAAGTGAATGAGGTGTCATCGCTTATCCCATGACGCAGGTTTTTCACCACACTGGCTTCTGGCAGATTCACAATGTGTATATAGGCTAAGTGCATGTTAGGTGCATAGCTGCCAGCCATCACCTAATTGTGCCTTCCCTATTTTACACAGTAGGACGCTGGAACCAAGGGCCATGCACAAGAAGCGGTCAGAGCAACATTCAAGTGGCTGAAAGCAAGCACGAGAGCTGCAGCTCACACAGCTGTGTGTGTGCCAAGCAGTGAAGACTGTCTGAACTGCCATACTCCATGTTAGACTTGGTGTTTTGGGTTTGTCAGTAGCCTCTTGTGTTGCAAAATAAAACTAGAAACTGAAATACAAATTCTAGTCAAAATCATCTGTTGCTTTATCCATAAAAGTTAAAAACAGTACCTTTTTCAAATTTTTACAATCTTCCCTTCATGGTTGTCTCTTTGTGCACATCTGGACTGCCCCCAGCACTCCATATAGACTCCTTATAAGTCCTGTTCAAGAATGTATACATGAACAACAAACTTAAACAGAGCCCAAAGATCAGTTTCTGTGTCAAAACAGAACCAATAGCAAACTGTGTCTTCAACTGAAGAATTGAAACCTTGTTGGTTTACCCTGTGAGTGACTGCCTTGCAAAAATCTTGGCAGCACAGATGCAGCACACTCATCCATTGTCAAAAGTTGCAAGAACATGAGAATCTACTAACATGTCCAAAGGAGAGCATGCAGCTGTGGTGCATAAGGAGTAAGTACGTTTGAGTAAGTACTGCACAAGGAGACAACCTTCAAGAGGAGATTTGGCAAATGTAAATCAGATGTTCCTCAGACTTTTATATACTCACATATGTGGAAAGTACAAGATTGAATTAATGCTGAATAATGCTTAAGGAGCTATAAAGACTGTGTAAAACCACAAACAATGTGGACAACTTGAAATTGTTTGAAAAGTAAGTGTATACTGTATGCAAACTAAAAAGCACTCAAACACCTGGATATAGTTTCTGCATCTAAGAGCTACTAAGTGTTATTGAGTTTACCTGATGTCTATCATCTCCAATAAATTTTGTGGCTTTGTTCTGATGGTACACAGTTAAAGCTCCGTGAGGATGCCGACATTTCTATGTTTAAGATTTTCAACAGAATCCTCCTCTGAGGATTGTGAATTGTTGAGGATTGTTGCTTTTTAATGCCATTTTTATATTGTTAAGCACTTTGTGCAGCATCGGCTGTTTGAAATGTGCTATATAAATAAACTTGGCCTTGAATATCCAGGAATTGTAATCTGATATGGTTCCTTTACTAGATGGTACTTACCACAAAGCACCTGACCAAGGTCGCTGTAGTGATTCACATTTTTATCAATCCCCACGCAGATTATAATTTTCTATAACACATAAAACATCTGCTGTATCTTAATAAATTCCTCTGACCTGTGTGGATGCCAGCTCTGAGCTGAAGCCTCTCATTGGGCATGTGAGGAATGGAGACCTGTCTGACGGCTGCTACCAGATCCAGAGCCATCTTGGCAATTTCATCCACATGTCTGTCTCCGTTCCTTTCAGGTAGGCCGCTCACCACCATGTATGCATCTCCTATAGTCTCCACCTGGATTAACAGATTTTTAGAAATTTGCATAAAATATACAACCTACTCATGTCTAGGAAAATGTCGGGATCGGTGTGGGATCGACTCGTCTGATTTATATATTTTGCAATACCATATTTTCCGCACTATAAGGCGCACTTAAAATCCTTTAATTTTCTCAAAAATCAACAATGCGCCTTATAATGCAGCGCGCCTTATGTATGAATTCTGGTTGTGCTTACTGACCTCGAACCGATTTTATGTAATACACAGCGCTCAAAAATCTGTCAAAAATGTTTTAGTACGATTTTGGTAAGCTATGAAGCCGCACCGCTTGATAGATTGTCGCAGCATTACGGCTGCCGTAGTCAGGAGCCTTGCAGAGTAATCTGGGTCCAAACTCTGCTTCAGGTCAAAAGTCAAAGAAACACTGCAGCATTACTGAGAATTAAAAACTGTCTAAATTCTTTCATCTTTAATAAAATGATCAGCGTTGCTGCTTTACCAGGTGTAACAATTAAGTTTAACATCCAGGCATCCATGAAAACAGAATTTATTATATTTAACGGAGTTAGAAGTTAGCAGGAAGTTAGCTCGCTAGTTTCCACCTAAACATGATATAGCATGTTCTGACTGAGAGATTTGTGAAAATTAAAACGTACAGCTCTGCTATCACTTAAATGAAGGTCCCTCCAGCAGGAACAGAAGATGAAGAAGAAATGAAGACAGAAAACTTCATAAATGAAGACAGAAAACTAAACAGCAGTGACGTTTGTAGGGTTACTGAAGTTGGGCTAGCTGGTATATAATGATGTGCTATGTGATTGCAAGCGACACAGCTATGTTAGCATAACATAAACACAGTGAAGCTGGAGGATGAACGCTAACTTTTTTCCCCTCGATAAAAGTTAACGTGAGGGTTCCTGATGGTTAGAGACAAATGCAATCGCATGGCAGGATGCTGTAAACGGACCAAACTTCAGTCAGGAGAACAACTGAGATAATCCATCCACAATACGAGGTTAGTCATTAATATACTGCAACAACATTATGAATCAATGGTACAGAAGTGGAGGAAGCAAGAAGAATGAGCTGAGTAGAGTTTGACTAATCTGACTGTTTTGTTTCGTTTAATGTGCCTTATAATCCGGTGGAGAGAGAGGTGGTCAGATTGTCCCAGGTGGGGTAGGGGTGTCGCTTTGCAGGTTTGCTTGTTGTTACTGTACACACGGTCCAGTGTCCTGTGCCCCTGGTAGGACGCTTAACATGATGGTGGAATTTCGGGTTTACAGATTTCAAACATGGCTTATTAAAATCCCCAGCAACGATAGGGATGCCCTCAAGCTGGTCTCTCTGCTGTTTACTGATGATAAGTTTTAGGTGATCCCTTACCAGAGTCTTTGTTGCAGTCCTGGCGGTGAAGCATCAGATATTTGTGGATGGAGCCAAGATTCAGTTATAATCAGTAGATAACACGCCCGGACAAAATGGTTGTAGTAAATCTTTGATTGTAGCTCTTCCATTTTGTTTGTGCGGGATCTGTCGTTAGTTAGGAAGATGAATGGAAGCAGGGGTTTGTGTTGCTGCTTTTGCAGTTGGACACGATAGCCAGCTCTGCATCCCAGCTTTTGTTTCCTCTCCTGCCATCTCTTGCTGTTCCTGACAATAACCAATGGAGCTCCTGGTGGTCTTGCAATCCTGATAGATACTGTGGGTCCAATCCAAATAAAGTCTGGCTTCAGGCTGAGTTCCTGACTACTGAAAGTGATCAGTGCATTGCAGGAACTAGCAACGAAAAAGCATAAAAAACACAAAAAGATGCACAGTAGTTGGGAGCGCTGTGCTGCAGCACGCGTCCGTTTGCATTTCAATCTTTGAATTTAGCTTATTTGAAACTTAAGTAGGATATAAACAAGGTACCCTAAAGTCCAAGTTTGTGGTGAGAGTAGACAGCAGTGAAATACTGAAAATATTCTTTGAGACTAGCTTCACACTGGAGTACTGCATTCCAAGTGAAGTATCACAATGACAATTATGTGACAAAGTACCAACATCAGGTCAGAATCAAATCACTGAGCTATGACCCATCCATATTTGCAAACTTAGCAGAGGAACTTTAAAGCATTCTCCTGTTGTATGGCAACACTTTCACATCATCTGATATGTAGCCAGTCTATGATAAGAGCAAGACAATAGCATTTAACACAAATGAAGAACTGATTCTATGTGACAGTCTTGTAACTCTTGGAGAAAAAAAAGTTTAAAAATGTCAGAAGTTTCATGTATCTTGGTGTAGTGCAGCTGCAGGGGAGGGGTAGGGCAGAGGGTTCAGGGGCAGTTCTAGGCGCACAGCCACAGTGTGCCAGCCACTATTTTAACTCAGTAAAATGCTGAGACCGGTGATGTTCAGAGAGTAAGGACAGCAGCAGTGGAAGAACGCAGGAGGAAAAGCTGCAAGTGAAGCACATGTATAAAACAGTAATTGTGAGAATAGACGCAACCTGTTCAGTTGAAACTGAGAGTCTGGAGCTGGATGGTGGGTTTCCCATGACCGTGGTGTTACATTGGCACCCAACTTTGCCCATCACACGAGATGCAAGGGAGCTGGCCAACATGCACCAAGAGCAAGAGACAGCACCACAGCAGTAACTGGAGACGCTGCAGGCCCAAGCCGAGCAGCACACACAGGTAATAGGAGAAGTAAAGTAAAAGTAAAGTTTATTTATTGAGCACTTTTCATAGACAGGCAGTCACAAAGTGCTGTACACAAAGGTTAAAATAAACAGAACGTTTGGTAGCAAAATCAACAATATAGTCAATACAAAAGGTTACATATAAATAAAAATGTAAAATTGAAAAAGGCGTTGATCAACAGAAGTTCTGTTTAAACAAAAAAGTTTTAAACTGCTTTTTAAAGAATCCACAGAGTTAACCAAAAGTAGTTGTGGTGGTCGACTGTTCCACAGCCTTAGTGCCACAGACTGAAAGGCTCTGTCCCCTCTAGTCTTCAGTCGTGATGTTCCGCCCGGACCGCTGGAGGATTTGTGGCTCCGTACCAGTTAATCCTGTCTGTTCCTGCTGAAGGGTCCGAGGAACCTCTTCATCCATCTTCTGTTCCTGCTCGAGGGTCCGAGGAATCGCTCCAGCCATCTGTCTGGAGGGTCAGAGGAACCGTTTCTGTTCCTGCTGAAGGTCCCGAGGGGTCGCTCCAGCCGTCTTCTGTTCCTGCTGGGGCTTCTGGAGAACCACGCCAGCCGTCTGTTCCTGCTGGGGGTCCGAGGAACTGCTTCAGCCATCTGTCTTAGCTGGAGGGTCAGATAAACCGCTTCAGCCGTCTTCTGTTCCTGCTGAAGGTCCAGAAGGGTCGCGTCAGCCATCTTCTGTTCCTGCTGGAGGGTCCGGGGGGGTCGCTCCAGCCGTCTTCTGTTCCTGCTGGAGGGTCCGGGGGGTCGCGCCAGCCGTCTGTTCCTGCTGCAGGGTCCCAGGAACTGCTTCAGCTGTCTGTCTTCGCTGGAGGGTCAGAGGAACCGCTTCAGCCGTTTTCTGTTCCTGCTGAAGGTCCCAAGGGGTCACTTCAGCCATTTTCTGTTCCTGCTGGAGGGTCCAGGGGTCGCTCCAGCTGTCTTCTGTTCCTGCTGGGGGTTCTGGAGAACCGCGCCAGCCGTCTGTTCCTGCGGGGGGTTCCGAGGAACTGCTCCAGCTGTCTGTCTTCGCTGGAGGGTCAGAGGAACCGCTTCAGCAGTCTTCTGTTCCTGCTGAAGGGTCCAGGGTGTCGCTCCAGCCATCTTCTGTTCCTGCTGGAAGGTCCGGGCGGTCGCTCCAGCCGTCTTCTGTTCCTGCTGAAGGGGCCGGGGGGTCGCTCCAGCCGTCTTCTGTTCCTGCTGGGGAGTCCAAGGAACTGCTTCAGCCATCTGTCTTCGCTGGAGGGTCAAAGGAACCGCTAAAGCCATCTTCCGTTCCTGCTGGAGGGTCCGGGGGGTCGCTCCAGCCGTCTTCTGTTCCTGCTGGGGGTTCTGGAGAACCGCGCCAGCCGTCTGTTCCTGCTGGGGGGTCCGAGGTACTGCTTTAGCCATCTGTCTTCGCTGGAGGTTTAGAGGAACCGCTTCAGCCGTCTTCTGTTCCTGCTGAAGGTCCCGAGGGGTCGCTTCAGCCGTTTTCTCATCCTGCTGGAGGGTCCGGGGTGTCGCACCAGCCATCTTCTGTTCCTGCTGGAGGGTCCGGGGGTTGCTCCAGCCGTCTTCTGTTCCTGCTGGGGGTTCTGGAGAACCGCGCCAGCCGTCTGTTCCTGCAGGGGGGTCCGAGGAACTGCTTCAGTTGTCTGTCTGTCTTCACTGGAGGGTCAGATGAACCGCTTCAGCCGCCTTCTGTTCCTGCTGAGGTCGCAAGGGGTCACTTCAGCCGTTTTCTTTTCCTGCTGGAGGGTCCGGGGGGGTCGCTCCAGCCGTCTTCTGTTCCTGCTGGAGGGTCCGGGGGGGGTTGCTCCAGCCGTCTTCTGTTCCTGCTGCAGGGTCTGGGGGGGTCGCTCCAGCCATCTTCTGTTCCTGCTGGAGGGTCCGGGGGATCGCTCCAGCCGTCTTCTGTTCGTGCTGGAGGGTCCGGGGGGGTTGCTCCAGCCGTCTTCTGTTCCTGCTGCCGGACCGGTTCAGTCGCCTGTGCCGTTGCCACTTTCCTTGTGGTTGGGCCCTGAACTGTTTAGCAATGGACTGTTGTGCTGTCGCCTTCCAAGTTGGCCACCTGAACTCTATGTGAACGGTGTCCGTGAGCTCCAGTATTTTCTGTGGAATCTGTTTCCTGTTCCTGTTCCTGCTCATCATGTCCTGTGTTTCTCTGGTTATCATCTCATGTTTCTCTCCGCATGTTATAATTTCAGGTTTGTTTACTGGGTTTCCCAGTTCAGAGTATTTCTTAGTTCTGTCCCTGCCACCCTTGCTTTTGTTTGTTTCCACCTATTGTAAATAAAGCTCACTAGCATCACTGCCTATGCCTGCATTCTGGGTCCTTCTCTCATAAACTTCACACGTCTGCCGTAGCAGCCGTAACATGTTTTATTGTGAAGGTCTCGTGCTTCCATGTTCAGTGTGTCTACCTGTGGCGTCACGTTAATTTGTGTCAGCTGTGTTCCCCATGTGTTCTCACTACCCAGACATTATCCTTCTGTGTATTTATGTCAGCGTCTCCCTCAGTCCTGTGTTGTGATCGCCCTCATACCTCACTGTGTGTTCTGTCTGCCAGCCTGCCTGCCTGTCTAGTTTATTTTGTATTCTCCGTTTAGTTAATGTTGGTTTTCCTAGTGTTCTCCTCTGTTCATTCTCCCAGGGTGGAATGCTTAGGCAATTTAACTTAAACACCTTGACAACATAAGACTACCTCACTGATATGTGAGTTCGGCGCTGGATCATGACACCAACCAAAGAGAGTTGCATGTCTTCTCTTACACATCCCAGCATGCATATAGTAGTGTGGGATATCTGCGCGCAGGACTAGAATTACATGTTTAGGTGGTGTTTCTTACAGCTTGCTCCTGAGCGGCTCCAAACTGCCAGCTTTCTATGAGTTTAATAGACTGTGGCCAGTCTATTCCATTGCCAGAGTGAGGATTTCACAGAGGAGCAAAGACAGTCAACATTCTGCCGAGTTACAGCAGTAACTACTGCTGCAAACACACTACCGGATGCTCAGCAGTTTAGCAGCTTTAGTGAACTAGTGAAGGCAACTGTGAGGTACCTTCATGGGCTGTCTGCCACCCCTGGACAGACCCCTATAGCAGTGGAATTCCAGAAAGCAGAACTCGGCATATTGTGTTCTGCTCAAAGTGACAGTTTTCCTGAAGAAATCCAGTGCTTAACAATGGGAAAACCAGTCCCTTCATCTAGCTGCTTAATGACCTTGGTCCCAAATATGATGAATCTCTTAATGTTGGGTGGTCACCTATGGCACTGTCAAAGTCGGAATGACGTTATTCACCCTATAGTGCTTGACCCTGAACATGTTGTGACTATGTTGCTAATCTAACAAGTAGACTGTGACTTAAAACACCCAAGTGCAGAGCGACTCTTTGCTGAACTGAGAAAAAGTTCTTCGTGGTCGTGAGGCTATTAGAAGAGAACCGCGCTCTTGTCCTGAATGTCAAAGAAGTACAGCCCAACCAGTCAACCATAAAATGGCTGATTCCACTTCAACCTACCTAGCACCTCTCATTCTGGAGGCTCCTGGGAGCATGAACAGGTCTGTCAAGGCTGTCCTGACTGCAGCCCTGGGTTCGCAAGTTGTCAGCAAAGAAGTGCGGACAACTCGCAAACCCAGGGCTGTTGCTGATGATTTGGCCAGACCATTTGTTTCGACAGGCAGTATATCGCTGCTTGGACGTCAGCACTGGAGGGCCTGCCAAGTACTATCAGGCCACTTCTCGACATGGTTCCTGCACCACTACCTGCCCGCCCTGCATACTCCCTCTTAGTGGCAGTCAGATACAGCCCTGCTTCAACTGGGAAGTGTTTTGATAATCGCTGATCCCAAACTTCCCAGAGCTTCATGGCCTGTAGGGAACATTAGCAAGGTGATCCCTGGCAGCCTTATTTGCACTGCAGAGGTTAAAGTGATGGACCATACCTATGGATGACCTGTGAGGTAACCTCATTCGGCTGACTGCTGTTCCGAATGAAGATTTATACAATGGATTTAGTATTGCAAACTTGCTGGAGCAAGTCTGGGGGTGGCTGTTCTGAAGATGTCATTTACCAGCCTGTCCACAAGGGCCAGGTGTGTACTGTATTTAGTGCAGATGGACCAGTGATAACCGGTTCAGCCATGCAGTCTCTTGGTTGGGGGCTTCATCAGATCCACAGTTGATTGCTGTTTGTGTTCCTGTGTGTGCATTCGGAGAAATGTAAGTTGTAACGTCGCAACTGTTCAGTAAGGCATGCAGGCTGTGAACAACTTTTCAGTTTCTGATAAACTTTAATGTGCCTTATATTATTGTGTGTATGCATGTGAACCACATGCATACACATATTCTCTGTGCTGCCTTACAGAGCAGTAAACCCATCAACTGTGTCATGATTCTTTGTCTGCATTGAGCCTGGGGGAAACATAGGGAGTGCAGTTGAACCGATGCGCACTCTGTGATTATCACCAAGTGTAGCTGGATGGTAGTTTAGAGCCTTCACCACAATAGCAACATAGCATAATGAACAGGATCCATACTGTCTTAATATCATTCTTTGCAGCAGAGACTTCAGGCTTCAATGATGGCTGCAGATAGAGAACCAGGGAAACTCAGCTGCAGCTTTTCAGACTGATTAGTAGTCTGAGGAGCAGCCCAGAACCCTGCTCTGTCTCTTCTGCAAGTACTGCAAAGGTTCTGTTGAGGTTTCCTTGTGTGTAACGGCACACACAAAATACCTAAAACAGGGAGGACTAGAATGCATGCTAGGGTGTTACTGATTGACAGTGCATATTGTTACTGAAATCTGTTGAAGCCTAAGCTACAACCAAAATTAGGCTTTACAGCGGTATACTGAAAGGCTACAACTACTAACTAGCAGATTTAATAAATCTGCATAAGTGCAGACACCCCAGATTTCAACAACGTATAACCTTAAAGCCCAGAGACATGCCCACAGAACAAGTAACTAAATAAAGAATTATTTCAATTGAAGTCAAAAAAGTGATGAAAGTGGAAGTAAAACTTGGGTTACCTTGTAGACATCATAGGAGTCAATGCGCGTATCAAAACACATGTAGAGGTTGTTGAGCATCTCCACTACTTGCAATGGAGTACAGGACGCAGAGATAGAGGTGAAGCCCACAATGTCTGAGAAAAAAATGGTCACCTGGAACCAAAGGTAGAAAAGTAGTTCCATTACTATATAGAATTACTGTTTGTAGTGGAAATATAGTAGAAAACATCTAAAAGAGAAATAAAATCTTCAGACGGAGAAAATGAAGTTGAACTTGTACCTGAATTATGGGAAGATAAAACTACAGAGAAAAAAAGGAACATCTTGTGATCCAGAGCGTATGGCGTTATGTGTCAGACATGGTGACCGCAGTGTTGTGCCATGGGGATGTATGGCTGCTAAAGGAATGTGCCACTACAGTTTACTGTTGATGCGACTGCTGCCATAGTAGTCCATGGTCACATTGAAGGATCCCTGAAACTGCTGGCTAAGAAAAAATGGCGGGCGGACACACACAGCGGCTTCTCTCTGTCCCGACAAAACGGTTTTCCTGTCTTTGGGAATGCACAGCAGTGGCAGACATGGGCTGAGGCTCACCTGTGGCTTGGCAGCGTGCATTGGGGTCCTGCACGCTGCCCTCCAGTGGACGCAAGGCAGGTCCCGCGGGTGCGCAGAACCCAAACTCTACTACAGCGGGTCCCTCCTGCGCTCTGGCCACCGCCGACCTCTGACTCCGGCTGCAAGGGACTCTCCCACATGCTGTCCGCCGGCTTAGGTCAAGCACCACAGTCCAGCACCTTGACCCCCGGGTCTGGCAGAGCAGGTCCCTCTGGTGCTCTGTCCAATGGGTTGGGCTGAGCAGGTGGTGGAAACTGAGGTTGCTCGACTGCCCTCCTCTGTGGAACAGGAACAGGTGAAGGCACCTGCCGGTCACCAACCTCCTCCCATCCGTGGATGGGGGTGAGGTCAGCAGTCCGGAGCAGTCCGGACATCAGCCACTCCACTGCAGTCGAGGGACACCGGTGGTGTCGGCCAGGAGCCGACCTTAGCAGCCAGACTCTATATCACGTGTATCTGGCGCTCAGTCCGGTTCTGCAGTTCCTCCACCTCTCGGGGCGACACCGCTGCCTTCTCCCTCTGCGTGGCCACCAGCTCAGCCACCATTTCAGCATCCAGTTCAGTCCTTTTATATGCAGGAGAGAAAGATGCAGCTCAGGTGTGTCCGCCTCCCCCGCAGCCTCACCACCGACCACACACCTCACCTGAAAAGCCCTTTGCATTACAGGTGACTCCACTCATCTGTCCAACAGCTTCTTCAGTTTGCTGCCATAAGCAATGCACTTGATTTCTTCTTATGGTTGCCTTTGTCTTCACAGTTACCTTCATTTCCCACTTACTAACCTTCAGCACTTCCCGATTCACTAAATTACCTTCATCTGTGCTCTTCTCTCGCTCATTTTCTTCATCAGCTGATAAAAGTACCCCTTACATCTTATCAATACACTCAGCTGAGCTGTGTGCTCAGCCACACAGTTAAGTAGGGAGGCTGCTGACGATGACAATCAGCTGCAGCTGGCAAGGGCTGATGAGCAGCAGGTGTGGCCGACTTCAGCGCGCCAATACTTCTCGGTCAGATGACGCTTGAAACCAGACTTCCGGAAACACACACATCAAAACACAGAAACACACAAACAGGGTAGGGAACTGGGAAGTGAGCCGAGACAAAACAAATCATACGGACACAACAGGTCGACCGGCGAGGACATTTTAATTCACTTCCATGCCTTTACATTCTCTCTCACCGGTTCTGAACATGCATTCACCCGCTCCTCTAGTTCTGCCTTTAACCAACAATATCACAACCCAGGCCCTGACCGGTCGGGTATGGAAATGTTGATGATGTGCATGTTTGATTTGGCAAAAACTCAAACAGGGGCATCTGGGCTTGTGGCTGGCATTAGGACTACACTGGCTTGTGGCCGTCCCCCTACCTGGGTTCAGTTACATCACATCTAGACTTTTTGATTTAAAATCCACTGTGGGGTTGTGTGGAGGCAAAATTACAGTGTTTGTCCAGCAAATTTTGGACCTGACTCTATAGGCTCATCCGTACTGGCTTCACCTGGGATACATGAAAAACATTATGGATCTTGATGTTGCGAGAAGATTCAAATGAACAGTTACAGGGTTGATGATAGACTGCATTTCAAAAGGACCAATGAACTGTTCTCAGGGGTACACACTTGTAAAAGAGCCAAACCTTCTGGCCAGCTTGGTAGGAGGGAGCTGGAACACAACGTTGATCAGCCAGATGCTTGTTCTGTTCCACTGACCTGAGGAAAGCTGCCTGTGTGGTCCTCCATAAACGGTGGCAGCGGTGCGTGTGATGCTGCACGGAGGGTACAGCCAGTTCTCCCTCTGTGATGGTCAGAAGAGGAGGTTGGTATCCCAGGGACGCCTCAAAAGGAAAAACTCCAGTGGCAGCTGACATCATGGAGTTGTGAGCATACTCCACCCACGTCATCTGGCTTGATTCGATGAGGCCACACAACGGAGAACGATTTCCAGCTCCTGATTGGCCCTCTCCACTTAGCTGTTGGTCTGAGGATGAAAACCAGAAGATTAACTGACTTGGGGCTCCAGTTCCGTGCAGAACTCCTTCCACATCCGGGAAGCGAACTGGGACCCCGATATGGCACAATATCCTGAGGAATGCAACGAAGTTGGGACACATGATCGGTAAGAAGTTTAGCAGTTTTAAGGGCTGTGGGTAACTTTGGTAGAGCAATAAAGTGGACCGCCTTGGAAAAATATTCGATTATGGTGAGGATGGTTGTGTTACCTGATGAAGGTGGCAGGCTGGTGAGAAAGTCTAGAGCAATGTCAGACAACAGCCTCTTGGGTGCAGGCAGTGGTCGAAGCAGGCCAGCGGGAAGAGTGTTTGGCACCTTATTTTGTGCACAAACGGAACAGGCCGTTTGTGCACAATTATTCTTGTGCATCTTTCCAACGACGGCCACCAAAACAGATGATGGGGAAACTGAATCATGCGATTCTTACCCGGCTGGCAGGCGACTCTGGCCACGTGTTCCCAGTGGATGACCTTGCCTTGGACCGCAGTGGGGATGTACAACTGGCCCGTGAGTCCAGACCCCAGGTCAGGTTCATTCTGTTGAGCCTCCCGCATCAGCTTCTCAATCTCCCAAGTGAGGGAGCACACTATGCATACGGAGAGTAGGATGGGCTTCTCCTTTTCCAAGGCTTCCTGGTGCAGCGGAAACTGACACAACTTCTGGCTTTGTATTTCAAGATCTGGGCCTGTAGGTAATAGTGAGGTTAAATCTGGCAAAAAACAATGCCCACCTGGCTTGAAGGGTGTTCAGGTGCCTGGCCGCCTGCAGGTACACC
Source organism: Pelmatolapia mariae (assembly GCF_036321145.2). Taxonomy (NCBI): domain Eukaryota; kingdom Metazoa; phylum Chordata; class Actinopteri; order Cichliformes; family Cichlidae; genus Pelmatolapia; species Pelmatolapia mariae. The sequence goes on from NC_086244.1 coordinate 42,612,859, forward strand.
AGATTCTTGTGGTTCATCCAGATCAGTTTGTTGAGGTCCGCTTGAATCAAGATGGGAGCGGAGGAGAACAGCTGCTTGAGCTGCTTGAGCTGCTTGAACTGCATTGGCTGTTCCTCCCCGTCCACCTGCTCGTGTTCCACCTAGCGCCGGTCTGCAGACAGAGACCCTTGCCTGCTAAGCAGAGGGAGACCACTGAAACAAGACTCTTGATGAGGTGAGTTGGGTGAGGGTTTGTTACCACTTTGCTGAACTCTCTGATAAACAGTCTTTAGAAGTTTGCAAATCCCAGGAATGTCTGTAGCTCCTTCTGATTCTTTGGCTTGGGCCATTCCACCACGAACCTGATCTTGGCTGGATCTGCCTGCAGCTGCCCCTGCTCCACAAAGAAACCCAGGAAGGAAAGACAAAATGGTTCATGGAGTCCTTCATCACATCATTCACCATAACCTAAAAAACACAGAAGGTGCATTGGTTAGTCCAAAGAGTATGGCTAAATACTCAAAGTTGCCCAGGTGAGTGTTAAGCATGGTCATCACACTTTTGGATTTGAACCAAGTGGTAGGCGGTTGAGTTTAGAAAAGATGGTGGCCTCCTTCAGTAACTCGAGAGCTGACGAAAGCAGAGGTAAGTGATATTTATTTTTAACAGTGATCTTCTTTAAGCCATGGAAGAAGTGCAGGAACAGAGAGTCTTGTCTTTCTTTTTGACGAAGAAAAACCCTGCCCTAGGATTGGACAGGCTGTATAGCCGGCTAGTTGGCATATGGTTCGTGTATCAGGAGTGAAAGAGCCAGATCTTTAATAAGAACTTTAGCCAGATCATGAGACACATCAAGAATGGTAGAGAGGTCCGGTTTAGTTAACTGCTCGGGCAGTTCAGATACTGCGATGCAAGGAATAGCTGATCACAAACAGTTTTTGTGGCACCAAGTGCTCCACCCAGACACGCATCCTTGGCCCAGTCAATCTGTGGATTATGCTGGTTGAGCCAAGGATAACCTAACACCAAAGAGGCACTTGGTGCTTGGAACAGAAACAGGCTGACCTCCTCCACATGGTTGCCTGACTATGAGTTATGTCAGCTAATTGAGACCCAGTAAGGGCAGACACCTTTTTCAGGCCCCTCTTCTGTGGAACCAGCTTCCAGTTTGGATTCAGGAGACAGACACTATCTCTACTTTTAAGATTAGGCTTCAAACTTTCCTTTTTGCTAAAGCATATAGTTAGGGCTGGACCAGGTGACCCTGAATCCTCCCTTAGTTATGCTGCAATAGACGTAGGCGGCCAGGGGATTCCCATGATGCACTGAGTTTTTCCTTTCCAGTCACCTTTCTCACTCACTATGTGTTAACCCTTTAAAACAGGTCAGAGCGGGCACGCTCCGTTTTGCATAACTATTTTTAAATCCCTGTAGAACTGCAACCATATAAGCTAGCTCAATAATTTTTTTTGCATAAGAAACCGGAGGAGTTGTATTTACATCTTATGCCATCAGCTTGTGCTAGGTCACGGTTTCCTTCCACATACAGCTTTGCAAAAATTGCATAAAAAGCACTTGCAGCAACAAAAACATAATATTCCAGAAACACGCTTCGCCGATCCGATCAGCTGTTCATAACACTTCCTACGTTGGAATAGAGGTCAGCGCGAGCTATCGCATGTCCCATTACCTGCCCGAAACTGGAAGTGACGTCATGTTCACGGAAAATGTAGTTTTTTACCTTTGGGGCCTTATAAGCCTACACTGGTGTTTTTAAAAGTCATGTTTGACTTTATGCTTTTCTGTATAGTTTCTGGGATGCTTAGAAGTCAATTTGCACTGCTGGAAATAGTTTAATTTGATGCACATGCAGTTTTTTTGCAAATTTGCATTATAATATTTTTTCTTCATTTTTCCTGTAGTATATAAAAATTAGTGTATCTCAAAAATAAAACTATGAAGACTCTCAAAATAAATTTCCTGTTGTTGGAAACTATTTTGTGCAACTTTCTTTTCCAGTTTTGAGGGATAAACCTCTTAAATTTCTCTAACTAGAAATATATGTAAATAAACAAAAACAATTTTCAATTTTTTTGTAGGTTATTGCACTTTTTTGCAATTTGTTTAACTATTATGCACTAAATGCATACATATTATTAAAGTTTGGGCTATAATGGTTGTATTGATGTATAGCAACTTGAAATGCTCCCAAAAATGGCACTACAGCATGTAAAAATATAAAGATAAGCTCTGGCGGACTTGGTTCTATGGTAGGTCTTAAAGGGTTAATAGACCTCTCTGCATTGAATCATACTTGTTATTAATCTCTGTCTCTCTTCCTTTATCCTGTCTTCCTTCTCTCACCCCAACCGGTTGCAGCAGATGGCCCCGCCCCTCCCTGAGCCTGGTTCTGCTGGAGGTTTCTTCCTGTTAAAACTGAGTTTTTCCTTCCCACTGTCGCCAAAGTGCTTGGTCATAGGGGGTCATATGATTGTGGGGTTTTTTCTTTTGTATAATTGTACAATCTACAATTGAATTGAATTGAATTGAATAGAACCTGCAAGGGTTCAGAGAGGGGGATTAATGGAAGCTCGAACCTCTTGGCGAGGGTCTCATTGATAAAATGTTGTTCTGCCCTAGAGTCAACACATTTTCAGTCAGGCCTGTCAGTATCCCCACAGCTACTGATGGGCAGCATCTTTTAGCTGCGAGGGGCAGGAATCTGCAAAATGCCCCTTCTTCCCACAGCTAAAGCTGTGGGAATTTTCACCTACAATCTATCTTATTCTTCAATCAGGGAAGGACAGCTTGGCCAAAGAGCCAGCACGGCCCAACTGCATTGGCTGTTCCTCCCCGTCCACCTGCTCGTGTTCCACCTAGCGCCGCTCTGCAGACAGAGACCCTTTCCAGGGGCTCGAGCTTCTACCAGCCTGCTGAGGTCCACCAGTCCATTTTCCATACTCATGCATATGATCATCCGCCCTGACACACATAGCAATGAAAGCATCCAAAGATTTGGGCATTTCTTTTGTAGCCAACTCACATTTAAACTCCTCATTTAGGCTGTTCAGGAATGCTCCAGGGAGCTTTCTCCTCCCAACCCGTCTCCTCAGCCAAAACCCAGAAGTCCACTGAGAAATCTGCCATGCTTTTCCTGCCCTGTTTGAGGGTGAATATTCAGTCTGCGGCCGTGTCTGGGCTGCAACCTTTATCAAAAACCTTTATCAGAATTTAGCCAAAAGGTCATTATATGAGATCTCTGGGTGAGTCCTTGGTACTGTTTGTGCTCGCCCCGTCAGCAGTTCCACCACAAATGAAACCTTGGCACAGTCCGAAGCATAGGCTCAACTCTGCTGTCTGAAAAGCACATTGCATGAGAAAACCTGCACTTTTATCCAACTCTCTCAATAGTTTTTCCGGCACCAGTAGCGGATGCTCCCAAGGAAAGGGTGGAGGGGAGGTAGAGGACAGGCAGCAGGAATGTTAAGTGAAGGCAGAGAGGGTGGAACATTTTCTGCCATGGTGAGGTTGAAACATACATTTCAGTTCGGTAACAACCTGGAGGAGCACATTCTGTTCCTTTGAGATATGCTGCAGCATTTTCTTATGGCGATCCAAAAAATCTGAAGTGACAGCTCTCGCTGAACAGGGCTCGAGTCCGCTGGGTCCTTTGCTGGCTGGATCGTTCTGTCAGGTCTGTGGTAAGAAGCGAACCCAAACGTAGCACTCTTCCAACACAAAGTTTTCACTAGAGAACAGGGGATGTACTGACAAGTAAACTCAACGATCCAGCGTCGAATGAAGCTCTGTCACACAGTTAAGTAGGGAGGCTGCTGACGATGACAATCAGCTGCAACTGGCGAGGGCTGATGAGCAGCAAGTGTGGCCGACTTCAGCCTGGAAATACTTCCCGGTCAAATGACGCTTGAAACTGGACTTCCGGAAACACACACATCAAAACACAGAAACACACAAACAGGGAAATAGGGAACCGGGAAGGGAACCGAGACAAAACAAAACACATGGACACAACGGGCAGGTCGACCGGCGAGGACATTTTAATTCACTTCCATGCCTTTCATTCTCTCTCACCGGTTCTGAACATGCATTCACCCGCTCCTCTAGTTTTGTCTAGCTTACAATATCACAACCCAGGCTCTGACCGGTCGGGTATGGAAATGTTGATGATGTGCATGTTTGATGTGGCAAAAACTCAAACAGGGGCATCTGGGCTTGTGGCTGGCATTAGGACTACACTGGCTTGTGGCCGTCCCCCTACCTGGGTTCAATTACATCACATCTAGACTTTTTGATTTAAAATCCACTGTGAGGTTGTGTGGAGGCAAAATTACAGTCTTTTGAATTCTGGATATGACTCTAAGACATTGATTTTGAAAATAAAGGTACTGTTATGGCAATAGCTCAAGAAAATGCACTTGAAGACATTAAAAATCCTCTTTTTTAACATTATATAGAGGACATGGCAGTATAAAATATATACAAAAACCCACACACCTACAGTCGGTTTAGAATCACCAATTAACATAACGACATAAATGTCTTTTATAAAAGACAGATAAGAGGAAGCTGGAGTACCCAGAGAGAACCGCCAATCCCCACACAGAAAGGCCCAGGCTGCATTCAAACCCTGGAGCTTATAGTATGAGGCACCAGTGCCACCACACCACCATGCTACCTGAAAGCAAATGCCAAATGTCTAGCAAGTGATAGTTTAATCTTTGATGTTTGTTTTTTAAAGGATCAGTGCATATCATTTATAGGCATTTAGCCATAAGTTTACAAATTCAAACTCACTAAATATACCTTTCACTTTCCAAAATGCAAATGCCTAGGGGAGCCAGGTTGACAGCATAACAGAAGAAGACCCATCCAGGTCATCGTACTCTAAGGAGCTTGGAAAGAAAAGCGTCCGGACTTCTTTAGGTTGCTTGAAGACCTTTCACCTCTCATCCGAGAAGCTTCTTCAGTTCTAGGGTCAAATGGTGGGGAGTCCCAGATTTAAGCTCTGTGGGAGTGTCTCCTCAAGAGGGACAAAGGACCCCCTGATGATCCTCTACCTAATCACACGAGCCGAGGTGTGAAAACAGGTGTGGGTCACAATCAGCCAGGGTTTCGGGTGAGCTCATTGTGAAACCTGGCCCCACCTTATCATGTGAATTCCTGAGGTCAGATGGCCCAGGATGTGAGTGGGCGTTAAGGTGTCTGGGGAGGGAACTCAAAACTGGATTATAGATGGCAGACAATTGGTGTCGTAAACCACCGCCTCTGTTCAAAGATGGTCGCTCACAGTGGACATAGATGGCTTCTTTCACTCCTCTTTCAAACCATCTGTCCTCTCTGTCCAAAATGTGAACATTGGCATCCTCGAAAGAGTGACCTTTGACCTTTAGATGCAGATGGACTGCTGAGTCTTGTCCTGTGGAGGTGGCTCTTCTATGTTGTGCCATGCGCTTGTGAAGTGGCTGTTTGGTCTCTCCAATGTAGAGGTCTGGGCATTCCTCACTGCACTGTACAGCATACACCACGTTGTTAAGTCTGTGTTTTGGAGTTTTGTCTTTCGGGTGAACCAGTTTCTGTCTGAGTGTGTTGCTGGGTCTGAAGTACACTGGGATGTTGTACTTGGAGAAGACTCTCCTGAGTTTCTCTGATACACCGGCTACATAGAGGATGTCACTAAGGAAGGAGGCATGTTGTACAAAGTGCTCAGAGTAGAAATGCAACATATAAGACCCAGTCCATTCTTAGCTAACAAAAACAAGGCAGTTTGTAGGTGATTGTAAAGAAAAGATGAGATAATTATTTATACTACCCTTCAATTTTGGAACTGGACCCCCCCTGTAGCCTGAACAATGGTCCTTTACATAGAAAGTCAGTAATAATATCTTGAAATATCAGAGTTACATTTTCAAGTACCTCTCACTTTGTCTTTTTCATATCTGACTTTTTGTGATCTGAGTACAATGTGTCAGCTTGCAGCGCAAAGTCTAGGATTTTTCCCATGGTTAGCCCACAAGAGGTATTACAGCTTATGTCCTATATCATAGAGGGCTTTATATTTTATATTGGTATTTCTATCCTGTTCTCAGTTGGTAGTGTTCTCTGTTTTCATTTAGTTTGAAACAAATTAATAAGGGGTATAACATTTTCCTCCCAGAATACTCTAGAACTTGAAATTTGTTTAAAATTTACCCTATCAAGCCGTATTCTGTAATCGCCCCACAGCCTTGTTCAGAGGGCTTTTTTGCTACAGCTGCTTCAAATCTCTTCAAAAAGCCAGATGCAATTTTCACTCATACGATATGTTTTATCTTCCAATGAATATGCAACAGGGCAATTATAGACAATTATGCTAACAATAGCAACAAAGGCAGCAAACACACACACATTCATTGTGTGTGTGTTTGCAGATCTTCCAGAAGTAACCCCCTCGCAGCAACATCCCACAGCTCTCACAGCCGCACATGCTCTGGATTTGTTTGGTTAAATGATCAAAGCAAATGGCAATTGTATAAGGTAAAGGTTGTTGTCTTCCCTTTCTTTGCCAAAGTTGCAACTTGCATTTAAGGCTTTAGGTTTTTGCATCATCAGAGGAATAAAGGTTGAAATGAGCCCATACTGAAGGCTTTTTTCATCAATCTTTGTAAACTAGTAAAAGATTACTCTTAGAGATATAAAATCTCTTTCCTCTCAAGAGGACTCTCCATTTACATGAACAAACTGGAGTCTATTAGATAGATATGATGCAAACCACTGCAGTGCAGTACCTGTAATACCTACAGCGTGCTCTAATCGCTCTAATAGGATATTATGGTCAACAGTATCAAACGCTGCACTAAAGTCTAGCAGGACAAGCACAGAGATGAGTCCACTGTCAGAGGCCATAAGAAGATCATTTGTAACCTTCACTAAAGCTGTTTCTGTGCTGTGATGAGCTCTTAAACTCTTTAAGTAAACTATTTCTCTCCAGATGATCAGTCAGCTGTTTTAAAACCACGCTTTCAAGAATTTTATAGAGAAAAATAAAGTTTTTCTCTTTATCCCTGTATATTAATGTAGTTCAAATTTTAACATTTCTCTTCTAGTTTAGATTTAGGGGTTTTCAGAATCAGATTCTTCTAATTATAAAGCTACTAAAGATTCAGACACAAAGCCTACCTCATTTCTGCAGATTAATTTTCTTATTTTGTGTTTTTCCTGTTGCACATTTCTAACTTTTCTTTTCTTTTATTAGAAAATGTACAAATTAAAATGACACAAGATACAATGAAACCTGACTGCATAAACAGTTTCTAATGGAGAATTTATTTTGAAACTGTTCTGGTGTATAATTTGTTTCCAATGACAGGCAAGGAAGGTTGGTCCATTGGTCCAATCAGGTTTGAAGGGGGATTTAGACACCAGCAATCCTTCACTGTATAACCTGGTATAGTCATAGCTACCTCTTGCACCAACCTTTTCGTAGCTCTCAGCTTCAACATGTTTATGCTGGCGGAGCTGTTTGGCCACTGACTTTGGCAGCATTTGGTGAAGCAGATCTTCAGCCAGCTGCCTCTGGTGCTTAAGATCTTGTGTTTTCTCCTTCAGACTGTGGGCATAGTTCTGTATCCACTCTGTCATCTGTTTGAAAGAGAACATCACCACAGGGTAGATAAGGCACGCCATGGCCAGCAGGCATATCCTCATACTGAGGCCTGAAGAGATGGATCGAGAGCCCGCCCTGAGAGCCAACACTGCACGATCAAATAAACACTGCTGAGTGTTTGTCAGAGCTTGAATTCCAGTGTGAGACCCAGACAGACGTTCCGTACTTGTGCCAGAGATCTGCCATTGACTTGTGTCAAAAATATAGGAACGCTGAACATCCAGCGTAGTGTTTATCTCGTGGTCTATGTTTTCTAGCCAACAGTCATTCAGTTTCTCTGTCAAAACCCTGGCAAAGCTGAGGTAGCTCAGAATGTATGACCATCTAAACTGGAAGCCAGTAGGAGTTTGCATGTGGCCAAAGTCTCTCAACTGGTGGTTGAGCTCAATAAATGTGACCAACAGTCTTGCAGACAGTACATCTCTCCAATTAGAATTCTGTTTGGCCTTTACCAAAGTATCTTCTACTGTACACCAGACGTCAAGAAGTCTTTCAATAGCCAGTGAGAAAGCACGAATTCCACTTTCATTGGTAATGTTTGTATCCTGTGAAGTATTTAAAAATCCTTGAATGCTCCTCACTAGCTCTTTGCAAAAGCTAGGAAACTCAGTACTGCAAGGAATCCCAATGTCATTACTTCGACCCACCAGTTCGTCACAGTGATTATCAAAGATGAGAAAAAGCATCTTAGGAAAACTTGCCTCAGCTGTCTCATTCCCTACTTTTTTGGAAAATAAATGTCTCGTCTTTTGAAGTTTACTGACAAGTTGCAGGAGAGTTAGAGTCTTGCATGAAGTCAGCTCGCTGTAAGCTGCTTCTGTATTGTACAGCAAGTCAAAGTTGGAGTTGACGTCGATGAATACAGAGCCGAGCAGGGCCATGAAAGAGAGGAGGCAGGCTGTCAGAATCCGACGAACAGTCTGGTTGCTGCCTGAATGGGAAAATATGGAACATCTGCAAAAGAAGAATACAGTTTGTTTAGTGTGCTTCAGACTAACTACCCAATGCTAAGCAGTGTCTAAATGCTAATTACAGGCACTGTTTTTGTTCCTTTTAGACAAAGATTGAAAATACCGGTTTCTAGACTCTGTATTTTTAAGCTTTAATGTTATTGCGCCCACTGTGCTGGCACACATGCGAATTAGTGCTAAGTGACACATTAAAAAAAACGAGAATTGAACCACACAGCTCATAGCAGGCCATGTTATTTGGCAGGTGAATATGCAAATGCATATTATTTGCATTACAAATATTCCAAAAGACATCACTACCAGACGTTTAACTGGGTTTTAGTCCTTTTTAAAAAAAAAAAGTATTTTGCTGGGACTGTTGCAACACATCATACAACATGTTGTTGTTGGATTATTTTTAATATTAGTGGGAATAATCTCACTATATGTTATTGTACAGATACATTCTTTATTACTGTTATATTTAGTGGTAGAATTGTTACAAAACAATAGATCCTACTATGTGCTATTGTCAAATATTATTATTATTATTATTTCTCAAGGACTGATATAGGGACACAATTCTTGCCCCAAACCATTTGACTCTGTGGTGAGATGGCTGCTTTTACTTCTGTCAGGCATATGTCTTATGGATCTTGAATTATTTATAATGTTAAAACAAAGTCCTAAAAACACCTCCCTATTTAAGTGAGGGAGGACTGGAATAGACTAATTAACAGAATGTAGAATGGGAGAAATAGAAAAATTCTAGTGAAAAGTGAAGATTTGTCTTCTTTCTTATGAGGTGTACTCTTTGGTCTGGACCCATTTGAGTGCCCAGTATAGTCCAGTATAGTCCAGTATAGTCCTATTATAACTTGATCATGGATTTTCAGAGAAAAGCAGAGAAAAGCTGGGGAATGATCTGAAAAGCTTGTGTTTAGGTCATTCCCCTGACCTGAACACAAGCCTGGAGACGAGCTACTTCAGTTTTTGTTTTTATTATTTTATCATGACAATATAACTTGTGGTTGTGAATTTATTAACTTTATCAAATGAATAGTGCTGAGTGGCATTTTGTAGATTTAATTAAGTGAAAGCCACTTTATTAGGTACACCAGGCACCTCCCTTCAGCCTTTTTAGCCAACCTAAACTGCCAACTCGTTAGTAGGAAGCCTCAGACCAAATCCCTCCACAACTTCCACATTACTTTTCTTTTTGTTGTCACTTTTTTGATTTTCACCGAGTTTTTAATTACTTGGTGTGATGTCGCAGTTTCTCAGTGCAAAACAGTTATATGTTATAGGACAGAACACATTAACCTTAACTTTAATGTTGTTGAGTGTAGAGGTCCACCAATATTTAGATGTACTCTGAATAAAGCTGATAATCTCTTCATATTCTTTGTTTAGTGCAAATAAACTAAGCAAACTCTTGTTTTCCGCTAAATAAGATGCAAACTTATCCGATTACTCATTATTATGAAGACAACATAAACATGAACCCTAACTGCAATCTGTCAAGTAATCAGTCAGCAGAATCTACAGCAAATGTGGAAACTTCTTTATTTAATTTTAAAAGAACCATATATTCCAAATGTCTGCCTGTGTTTGGGGGGTTTTCTCGGTGTGTCCCAACTTTCTGTCTCACCTGCACAGCTGACACTCGCTGCCCGCATCGTGTTGCCTCCCCGGAGCGACCCTGCTCTTCTTTATGAACCTTCTTTTGAGAGAAGCTGAGGACAGCGTCCCAGATGCAAAACACTGTTTTTTCATCAAGTCCAAGGACGTCATGAGACTTGTGCTGGAGCTGCTGTTATTTGATTCACCGCAGATGATAGAAGCTGATAGAAGTCAGCGCAAGTCAACAGTATTGTCCACTTCGTTTGTGGCCTTAAAAAATTAAAATACTGATATAAATAAATGTATTCATTCAAATAAAACGCATTTAATCCAAAACACACATTAGGTTAATTTTACCGTAAAAGCTGTTAATGCCTTTCTTATCTCTGTGATCGCCGGCCTGTGCGGGATGTAGTACGCAGCCTCTCTCCCGAGCGGCGGGGCACGACTAAAGCTGCATGTCTCTTCGATGGCACAGGCTGCAGCGGTTTTATTATGAAAGTGATCTCGCTGGACAGGAAGTCGTGGTTTTCCTGCCAACTATTTGATGTTTTTTGGTGATAATTATTCAAATTTGATTTAATAACATGGCCATGGTTAGCCTGGCACAAGTCTATCGATCTATTTCTAAAATATAATGTTTAGGATACAGAATCATATTTTCTATGAAACTGTAAATCTCTGCAGCAGCACACAGTTATTCATACAGTGTAAATTCCACTAATGTTAATGAGCCTGAAAATATCCCGTTTACATCTGGACGCTGAACTGAACCGTGTCCACAGGCTGATCTGCGCGTCCCACTCTGCACGGTCTCAGATTAACTCTAATTAAATGCTATACTCATATAATCCCATTCGCCTTTTTGTTGCTTTAGAGAATCGTATGCCATTCACTCTTGTTGTTGTTTGTCTTGTCTTTCTATTCTCCTCTTTTTCCTGTCTTTTCCTCAGCCAACCAGTGGGACGGATGGCTGTTGCTGTGGCGCGATATAAACAAAACGGACTAAACTGACTGAAACGTTTCATTGGTCCGATAAGTTCACTACCCAGACTTTTGTGTTTTGCAGTGGTTTCACTGCATTTTATACATTTAATATATATATATATATATATATATATATATATATATATATATATATATATATATATATATATATATATATATATTCGTCATCTCGAAAACATTTCTTTCGATTTGATGTAAAGAAAGAAGTTCATGTTTTCCGAAGAGATATCTGGAAATTTAGATTCAGGAATCGAAGCGCACATATTTGCACAGCTCTTTTTCCTCTTGGTTGTGGCTTTTAATTTTGAAAGTCCTTGCCGGAAGTGCTTTATGTAACTTTATTTGGCTTGAGAAATGAACACACACGTCCAAGTGTATAGTATTGTGTGCAGAAAGAAGGAGAATGGTGAAACATAGTGCGGTTATGGTAGGGTCGCTAACTTTCCGCGTCTTCGTGTAACGCGGTGGGCCCGCTGCCCGGTAAAGACTCCCGGGTCGGACTCCTGCCGTTTTCACGGAGGGAGTGTAATCAGTATATGAAAGCGTTGTTTGGAGCCGTTGAACAAAGAGCTTTTCTTCGCTCTACTATTGTTACGGACTGGGACGGCTGGTATCCCTCCGATCCAGAGGCGGTCTCGAACCGTAAAAGTAAGTGAACTCATCTTTAATGTCTTTTTTAAGGAGAAGAAAAGGTGCGTTTGAATGCGCTAATTTTATCCACTACGCAACCAGCAGGTCCAAGTGTCCGCCTGGCTAAACTGATTTGATTCAAAGCTAGCCGTAAGTTTACGCAACACTGCATATATATATATATATATATTTATATATAATAGTATTCACAGGTATATTTGGTTCACACGGGTCTTTCGCTTAAATGTAATGTGTGCGGTTTAAATTTGAGCCAAACTCCTTGTTTTGTTTTCGTTAGCGAGTTTGGATTATTAACACTCTGCGCTCTTACTGTTCAAAGTCACACAGCCTATAGTGTTAACGTTATCCAGATCACATGCATATATATGGCAGCGTGATTCCACGGTTCTTTCTTTCATTTTTTGGTGCTTATTAAATCGTGGGTTTCCACAGCAACCGCGCACGCACAACCCCACGTTAGCCTAACTGAGGTCCCCCTTTGTAAGAGTGACTCACTCCATTCTTAAATCTGGAAATTCAGATTCAGTTAAGGCAGATATATACGCTCAAATCGGACCGGGACACAGTGGATCCCGTCTTTATATCAGCATGAGTTAAAACTCAGATTACTGCAAGAAGTTGGCAAAAGAACCAAAGTTTACGTGACTGAAAAACAGCTGCTGTAACGGATTCAGAATCCAAAGGTGTTGCTGAAAGAATAAAACTAACACTTTTCATAATCAGTGTTATATCAACGTGGTGAGCTTTGCCAGAGACACTGAGTAACATTTAAAAGTCTCTTCCAATTAAGGTGAGACTTGTCCACATGGCGAGCACTTGTTGAGTTTGTCACGCTGCTCCTGTTGACAGGTGAGGGGTGCCCTGTGCTCCAGTCATGACCTCTGGGAATGGGAACACTAACAGCACCCAAAACAATGGAGAGAGTAAACCTGCCCAGGCCATAGTCAAGTCTCACATCCTCACCCATCTCATAGAAGGCTTCGTTATCCAAGAGGGTGCAGAGCCTTTCCCTGTGAGTACATGCTATGTATGTTTCTGTTAATGCAGATGTTTGTTGAGTGCATGAATACACAGCCTGAAAGTGACAACAGAAGATTCGATTTGATATATCTGACAGAATATAATGTTTTGTGTTGTGTTTGTCAGCTGTTCCTCTCAGACTTCAGGTTTCTAACAGTCTGAGTCCTCATCCTCAGAACCCTTTGCACAGTGTTTGGCTCTTTCTATCAAAAGACTTCTTATAGAAAAACAATATGGCTTTTCTTTCATCCTCGTATCTTTTCACCATTTTCAAAGAGAAACACTTGCGTGAAACTTCACCTTACACCAAATTATTTTTTGTTAGCAGGCCTGAGTGCTCTCCTCATCCTCCCTCTTTGGGATTTTTGAGCCACTAATTGACACTTAGTAAATCTGTCCAATAATGTATTAAAAAATAAAAGCATCTTATTTTCTTATATTTACCTGCTGTGTACCTGCTCTACGCCTCACTGGTTAGGATTTCCATGACTGCAGTAAAATTCTTCATCCAGCTGCCCTGAAGAAAAAGTTAATTTATGATGATCCCTAAGACTGCAGTTACTAATGACCACTGATGACCATAAACACATTTTTATAATTTAGCATAGTCCATAATCTTGAGCTTGTGTAGCGTTCTGCGTTCTTCATGCAGAAACAACTCAACAAGAAGTAGTTTATATTCCAGAGTTGTGATGTTCACAGTTCAGCTGTGGTTGTGGTTAAAAACTGAAGAATGATCAGGAGGTTATGGCATCAAATGCAAAACTACATGATCTGCTCCACTTTGTTTATTATGGCAGTTGTTTTCACGAATGGTCTGATAGTCTGTCGTCATGAATTATGGGATGGCGTCTCCCCCTGTTTCATAAAGGATGGTCCAGTGACCGTCTTTTCACATAACGTGGCTACTCTGGTTCTGACGATCTGTGCTGATGGTTTTACAAACTCACTGTAGAAAGCTGGGGCGTGTGGCTCCACGTCCTCCCATTGTGCAAATGTGAAACCGACTTTCCCGTCTGTGGGAGCTGTTACGTTGCACTTTTGGAGTCAGTGTCTGCGCAGTACTGACTTGAGGTGCAGTCACTGCGTCGAACTCCCGCCCACACCGACTGGACGTGACCACGAACATGCCCCTCTGCTCTTTTAAGGTAGCCCAGCTGCTCCAGTTTGAGGGTATCTGCTGATGGGTTTACCGTTACTGACAGCTTGTTAAATTAAGGTAAATACAATCACGTCACCATGATTCAAAAGACTCACATCTTAACCTCTTATAGTTGTACACAACACCTGACATCACTCTGTAGCTCCTGGTGGTGATTTGTTTGCTAGATTAGCTGTTAGCATATGCAGTGTGTTAAAGACTTGTTACTGGCTAGTTAACAGTGCTACACACATTTTTGAAGGATTTATTACTCCTTAGTTTGTGTTGTGATATTTTAAACAGAGGTGACGTCAGCAGAGTTGCTTTTAGAATTATCTGGACATTAAAAGTCGTTCTTTGAGATTTTAACATAAGACTGAGGATGATATAGAACTGCAGATTTAAACAGTCTTAGATCCACTCACAGAGCACTCTGCTGACATGGAAACATTAAATAAAATGTTAGATCTAAAAATGCAGCAGAAGGTTTGATAGAAGTTTAATTTGTCCTTTTCATTTAATAACAGAGTCCACACTATTATGAACAGATAGATTCACGAGTGAGGGAGACCAAGCTGGGTGTCCAGAGGTTTGGAGAAGCTTGTTTCCTTTCTGTCACCACAGCTGTCCTGTGCCAGATGTTCTGTTGACTCACTGAGAGACATCATTTCAGAAACATCAGGCGGACTGAAGCTTATGGCAGGGATCAGCCTGCTAGAACAGCCTGTTTCAGTTTAAGCGTTGTTTTCAATAAATTTAATGCTCAAAAAAGGTTTTGTGTTGCATGTTGAAGCTCGACTTGGAGCCTTGTTAAGATCCAACCATGCAAAATATGATTTCTGCCATTTTTCAAGTGGTCTTAAACTTTTGGCCGAGACTGTGTATTATCCTCTCTGGTTACTCTGGAATGAATGGCTTTGAATTACTTCATGGCAAATAAGACTCTATTAGCAAAACACAATGTGAAAGAATTCCTTATTAAAGTTTTTAGTTCAACAAATAAGTGAAGACCTTTGACTTTCATCAGGTTTTATTTAATGCTGTCAAAGAAAATCTCATGTTCTCTTTATGCAGTTGAATATATTCAGTGTTTAAAGCAGAAACTGTGCAGGTCTGAGATCAGCAGCTTTCCTAAACACCAAACCCAGTGACTGTTTATGCTCCTATGTAATGACTCCAGTTACATGGATGTTTAATCTCTTTGACTTTTTGAAGTTTAGTCCAATGTAATGTGGGTAGTTACCATTAAGAGTGGACATTTAAGAATATTTATCTGTTGTCACTGGGCAGGGTGAGGAATCCTAGGTCAGCATCTGTTACTGTATAGACAAAATAATCATCACAAACTGTCAAATGTGAAGTTTATCCCTAAAAGATGTGGAGACAGAAACATGCAGCTGTTTACAGATATTTATTTAACAGCTCTGCAGAGGAAAAGGAGAACAGTTCAGCCTGTAATGTAACAGTAATGTTGGTGGCTGGGCAGCGCGATGACTTTTGGACCTCGGTGTAACAGCATCAAGTTAGAAGTTAGAATCAAACTTATGGGAAAGATAGCCCTCAAACACGTAATGAGAACGACCAATAACAGCTGAAAGCATCTTTGGGTAAAACTTATCTGAGAAAATGTGTTTTTGTTTAGTTTTACCACAGTCCCATCTGCTTTATGGCCTGTGCTGCAGCTAGACACCAGGGGGCAGTAGAGATGGCTCCAGGTGTTTTCTACATTCATTGGTCTGAATGAGTAATGTCACATTAACAAGATGAGGATTGTGCACGCCCCTGCCCAGTGTCTTAAGTTTCTGCCTTATACGAAATTACTGTTTTGGAGAATGGTGTGTGTGTGTGTGTGTGTGTGTGTGTGTGTGTGTGTGTGTGTGTGTGTGTGTGTGTGTGTGTGTGTGTGTGTGTGTGTGTGTGTGCACGTGCACACACTGTAATTTGATGCCTGTATCACATCAAATTACAGTGAGGTAATTTGATGTGATATAGGCACAGTAAAAATGCTAAAATTTTATCAGCATTTCAAAAACCAAACATGAGCACACTGTGCATGTGTGTGCAAAAGCCAAAGACCTGTTGCTATAGTTTATTTACTGCATGTGCCCTCTTTCAATTGTTTTGTTTTTTTTGCTTGTTCAATAAATAAAGTCTGTTTGGGCTGAACAAGTGAAGTAAGGTTCAGTGACTGAGGGGAAAATGCTGAAATTTGCCTGGGCTGAGCCACCTGACTGCTCAGTGGTAGCCTGTATCACCATGTTCAGTTTCATGCTCCTCCAAAAGTACAACAAACTGCATGTAAATCAGTGCCTTTGTTACAACATCAACAGCATGGTTCATTTTAAACACCTATTTGGACAACACCTCCTGGTGTATAACACAATGCAAAATTACCAGTTAAAATTCTGGGTTTGATTCAGTCACTTTAACTCGTCCTCAGAGGCTTGATATTTTTCCCAACCATAAAAAACTACTCAAAAAACACTAAAGATAAAAGCCTGAAATTTGCCCTGTTTTTGTTTGGTTTCTTACCATCTAAACCAGCGGTCCCCAACCCCCGGGCCTCGGACCGGTACCGGTCCGTGAGTCGTTTGGTACCGGGCCGCGAGAGTTGAGGCTCAGGTGTGAAATGTATGGTTTTCAGGGTTTTTATCGGTTTTTAGCGTTATTTTGTTATCGTTTTTATCGTTAACTCGGTTTTCCTGGGTCTTTTCACGTGTGTTATGAATAAATCTTCTTTTTTCGGTACCGGTACTAGTTTTATTTGTTGTATTTATCCGCGACACCTTAAAGGCCGGTCCGTGAAAATATTGTCGGGCATAAACCGGTCCGTGGCGCAAAAAAGGTTGGGGACCGCTGATCTAAATTGTTAATTAGTATAAGCAATGTGAGCGACACAGAGAAACCATGAAGGTCCTGGGTTCGAATCAGCTATCTGGGGCCTTTCTGTGGGGAGTTTGCATGTTCTCCCCTTGTCTGCGTGGGGTTCCCTGCAGGTTCTCTGGTACTCGTTCTTCCTCCCACAATCCAGAGACATGTAGTTGGTGGGATTAGGTTAAAGTGATGATTCTAAGTTGCCCATAGGTATGAATGTAAGTGCAAACTAATGTCTGTCTCTCTGTGTTAACCTGCAACATGAGCTGTGTAGGTGGTACGCTGTGTTTTGCCACATGGAAGCTGGGATAGGCTGAATGGGAGAAAAATATTTTTGTTTTGTTTTATTTATTTTTTGCCAACACAAATAAAATCTTACTCTCACAGCAACTTTAATAAGTGCTTTTATTTATTTAGATTACTTCCTTCTTCTGTTGCTCTGTCTAAGCAGATTTCTGTAATTCTATAATTCAAGCCAACGACATGTTTGTTAAACTGTTTCCCAACAAGACTGTTGGATCAATATTAACTATGAGCTGTTTATCTTTATTATAAGACTATGTATAACAGGCTTTTAAGTCATGTTTTTAACTACAGTCTTCTTAAAAAGCTTTTATTTGTTTTTGCTAATTATAGACTGATTCCTAAATAGTTCTAGGATGACGTTACTTCTGCCTCCATAACCCACCAGCCGATCGCTGTAAGATTTAAGAGAGACACAAGGCCTTTTATTTCCCACTAGGACAAGAGTGATTATAGGTCATACTATTAAGAAAGTTTCATTCATATACATGCGTATGAATGATTTCAACCAACAGTATTTAATAAGCATGAGTGCACTGATATGTTTTTGTGTCTGCAGGTGGAACGTCCATCTTTCTCAATAGAGAATCTAAGAAGATATACACCAGATTCAAAGATGGACAGCCTGTCAACAAAGGGTTTGTCAAATTTAAACGTTTCTCTTTCTCAGAATATGGGCTTGGTTTGGGCACGCTTGTCCCTGGAAATCAGTCCAAAGCTGTACTGAGTGGTTGTCTTTATTCCTCGGATTCCTTGTAGACTTTCAAAATCAGTGCCCAGGACTATGAAGCTGTTTTTGTGGCTCGTGGTGGCCCGACACTTTACTAAGACAAGCTATAAAATGAATTTATAACTTTTTAGAAATGCATTTTTCTGGATTTTTTTAGTTATTGTTCTGTCTCTCACTGTTCAAATCAACTGAAATTGTAGACTGTAGGGGTAGATTTCTTTGTTTAGTGGGCAAACTTACAAAATCAGCTGGTGTTCAAATAATTTTTTCCCTGACTGTAGATTGTACCAACATCAATTTGTGTCCCACTGTTTTCCAACTGTCAGTAGGGTTTTGGATGGCCCTTTGTAATAAATGTATAAATGAAAATCATTACTGTGCCTCAGCATATTTGACCCGTCCAACACGCCCAACACTTCTTCACCAGCGGAGTTTGTGACAAAGATTTGATTGACCGCAGAGCTTCAGAATACACAGTAAGCTGTAGTCAGTACCGTCCACACCTTCATCCTTGCTCAGTTATATGCAAGATTGAGGAGATTTCCAGCATTTCTTTTCTGAGGGTGTATGTAGAGGTAGAAGGTGTAGGACAGCATCATGTTGAAGATGCTTAAAAACATAAGAGCAAGCAGGGACGCGTGTTTTGCATCACTTTTGAATGGGCTCTGAACAGGAACGTTTTACAGAATGATGCCATAAGCATTTTCATGGAAGGACGGTATCATCAAAAGCTCCCTAAGTTGCAACAGTTTGTTAATTTGATTTCATATCGTACAAGTGAAACCAAGTTCAGTCTGCGCTGTCACTACCACAGGGATTGGTCGAAGGGTTTTGAAAGTAGCAAAGTGACCTCAGCTGCACATATAAACGTGTTTTGGCTGCTCAGTGAGACTAAAAAAGTGCCATTAAATTCCATTCAGCGTTTATTTTGTGTAAGAAAGGAGTCAGGAATACTGGGCATAAAGGGAGTTGTGTAGAACTCTAGAGTTGTGTTAGCCCCTTGTTTTGGTTAACAGCTTTGGTGTTGCAGTTCTTTTTACTGGATGTTCAACAGTTTCAGCGTGATGATCACAAAGATCGTGTTGACTGTGTTCCCTCAGAGGTAAAGGGCCAGCAGGAGCCCATGCTGACCTGTGAATTATGTGGCAGGGTGGATTTTGCCTACATCTTCAAAAGATCTAAGAGGTTCTGTTCTACGGTGTGTGCTAAACGGTAAGATCATTGTCTTCATTTTCACAGTTCACTGTGCTTCACTGCCTTAATATTGTCTCCGAGCTGATACATCATTAGTCAACATTTAGGAGAATGTGACTGAGGAAGCTACTTGAGTGTTTGGTCCAGTCTTTGCCTGTGACCTCAGTGTCACATGTTTCTCCCCCGTGTGCAGCGACTTGCTGTGTGCTATAGTTCCAGCTATTTTAAAATATTTTAGGGTCTTTACCTTAGAATATAAAGCACTTTGAGGTGACTACTGTTGTGAACTGGCGCTATAGAAATAAAATGGAACTGAATACAAAGAACACTTCTACTGAGAATGACAAAGGAATAACTTAATTCACAACACACCAGACGTAAACATCTAGTTCAGACTTGTGAATGATGCACAGATTTTGAACTTGCCTTGTTTGCTATCCTTGTAGTTACAATGTGGGATGCACAAAGCGAATGGGTCTGTTCCCGAACCGCAAAACCACCCTGGAGAACATGAAGAAGCAAAAAGCTGTGAATGGAAACCACAAAAACACCATCATAGACTCTAAGAAGAAGGTGAGACAGTCAGGACTATTTCCCCTAATGAAGTGAAGGATAACTGAGAGTGGTTTGCAAAGATGGGGTGGTTGGTGCTTTGAACCCCGGCTGCTCCAGTCTGCATGTGGCTAACATTGTAACGTTAGTAAGATGCTGAACCCAGGTTACTCCCAGTGCATCCATCAGACTGTAAATGTTACATAGAAGTGCAGAGTGTGTGTGTTTGCTGTGTCTCTCAGCACAGTCTCAACAGCATAGAGGAGGTTTCAGTACTCTAGCAGAGCTGAGCGCGGCCATAGAAGCTCTTTAAACTGTCAGCAGGACTGGTATCTGCTCCTTTGTGTAAGAAGGAACAGGATAAGCACTGCCCGAGCCAGAGAGTGGATATCTCTGACCAAACAATCAGAGAGCTTCATCAGGATGGCCTGATGGCTCGAGTCCTTCAGTGGCTTT
Source organism: Pelmatolapia mariae (assembly GCF_036321145.2). Lineage (NCBI taxonomy): Eukaryota > Metazoa > Chordata > Actinopteri > Cichliformes > Cichlidae > Pelmatolapia > Pelmatolapia mariae. The sequence continues at coordinate 42,633,003 of NC_086244.1, forward strand.
GTGCTTCCTGCAGTTTCTGAAGGATGAAGAACTGAAATGTTTGAAGGTTGCCATGTTGCCACCATCCTGGAGGTCCAGACTGGCTCTTAGTCCATATTCTTGTGCCTTCCCAGTGTCATCAGCATGGACCCTGCCAGTAACAAGGGTGATCAAAACATAAACAACCAAAATATAAATAAACATGAGGCTAACAGGAATTCTGGATTCCGCTGGTAAAAAAATGGGTACCAAACTTTTGAATATGGTTTTATATATATATATATATATGTGTGTCTTTTTTTTTTTAAATCAGACTGATGTATTACACCTATAGATGGGAGGAAAACCTCATTAAAGTCCCATTTTTCTCTCGGACTCCCTCAGACTGCTCCCTGTGTTCAGAAGCCTGCTGCTGCTCTGCCTACTGCTCACTCAGTCCACCCTGCACAGGAGGATTCAAATCAGTGTTCGGATTTGTCCCTCTACAAAAGACCCCCGTCCCCCGTGTCAGTTCCCCAGCGCCTGCCTGTGACACAAGGCTCTGAGCTGCCACTGCTGCACCATGGCTTCCTGCCCAGTGATCCGGGGCAGTGGAACATAGAGGACGTTTACGAGTTCATCTCGTCTCTGCCAGGTGGGTGCTCAATCTGGTAACGCCTGTGTTCATATCCAGCTGTGCATTTTTCTTTCTTTACAGTGCAGAGAGAGTCAAGTGTGCACAACTCTACAGAGCCTCTTCTCATTTATTCATAATTTGTTTCTATGGAGACAAACAAGCTTGTAATAATTTAAACTGAACATTAATCTACGAATCGTTAAAGGCACTTAACTCAGTCGATGACAACTAAAAATCTCAACCAGTCTAAATCTCAGTGACCTGAAGTTTTGTGAAAATCTTGTGAATGTGCTAACTCTGAGAGGAAGCCACCTAGGGGTTTCAAACTGATACCATCGGTGTATCTACTATCTGCTCTCAGACAAGTTCCAGTGTCAGTCATGTTGGACTCAGCGTGAGAATCAGAATACTTCCTCAGGGATTAATAAAGGGATTTAAAAAATCCAGCAAAGATCTGACGCAGATTAAATTGATCCTGACTCGGCTGATCCTGTGGTTTGCTGAAGCCTCATCATCGATTGATTGATTGATTGATTGATTGATCATACTTTATTCATCCCGAGGGAAACTGGGTTAAGGCTGCCAGCCGTGCCAGCGCCGTCTTACCCTTCTGACCATACATACATTACACAAACATCACATGGGGAAGACAGGTCAGAGAGGTATAACATGGAAAATACACAACATGAGGAAAGACGAGGAGAAAACAGAACTCCCCCCAGACTGAGCTCCAACAGGGAGATCAGTTTGATAACAGAAAAAAACACCTCAGCACAAAAAGCACATGACTATCAATACACCATAGAAACACAAGACAAGCAACAGGGGTGGGTAAAGGGTGATAGAGAGCCGGTGTAGACAGCGCATCCGGTCCTGCAGCATGTCTGCGCTGGTCCAGTCGACCGCCAGCTTCCCCGGGAGGGGACAAGCATCGAAGGCGTTTGGAAAGGGAGGGGGGATGAGTGTGTATCAGTGTATGTGTGTCCAGAGTTCAGCTGAGACAGTGTCCTTCGCCCTGCCAGGCTAAGTAAACAGTCTTCCAGCCAACCCAGGTGGCCTCGCATAGGGGAGGAACAGTCTAAGCACAGTCTGTTATCAGGGTGTTTTTGTTCAGCTCCAGCCTTGAGATCACAGCTGGTGCAGAGGTGGTAGCCGCATGAAGTGATGGTGGTTTTTACTTTAGTGCGAACAACTCATGTGAATTTCAAAGCTGTTCTAACAGTCCGACACTGGTCTCTCAGTCTCCCGTTGGAGAGCCGTGAGCTTCTCCATGATGTTATCCGTGCTGCGCTCAATGAGCCCATTTTGAGAACTCACGCCTATCCTGGAAAGTCTGTCCGACCTCTGTACACACACAGTAGGAGGGTTTATTGTTTTTTAATGGAGGTGTCTTTGTTTCCCTAATGAACGTCTGTAATAAATAATATCGATGTTTAGACACAACTTCATTCTGCGACACCACGCCCGACAAGTTGGCAGAACCTTCACTGTATATCAAAGTCATACATACATTATGTTTGAATTCTATTTTTATATTTAATGTTTGCTCTCAAATCCAATACTGAGTGTGCAGCCGAGAGAATAAAAGTTCAAACCGTCAGAAGCAGGTTTCAGTTTAAAATCGGCTGGAAGTGCCACATTTACAGTTTAAGCGTATTATAGAGTTACTGCTGGTTGAATGTGTTTTATATGTGCAGCTTGTTAAACTGTGCTTTGCTAAAAACACTAAATGAATCACAAACTGTCACATTGTCACTGGAAAGTCTGTGTGTTAATTTGGCGATTTAGAAAATGTATAAAATGCTGCCACGTCTCTTTCATGCTGCTGGGATTACAGCTACGAGAACACAGGACACATGTTACGATTACCTGTTCATTAAATGAAATGAACTTCACTGCAGTGATTTCCAGTAAGCTTTAAACTGGATCCATTTAAAGATTAAAGTTGCAGAGCTCTAATGTTTAACCATCAGCTTAGGAATCAGCAGTGAGAGTGCACTCAATGTTAAAATGATCAACTGGATTTAAAATGATACCATTCTGTGTGCTGAATCACCACGTTCACAATGAATGATCGTGTCTTATTTTACAACACTGTTTCATTTTATTGACATGTTTTCTATGTTTCTTATAGATTGTAACACATTTCTAGTAAAGCTGTCACAGGGATCATTTTCTGTGATCCATAAAGGCTGGTAATGTAAATGAGCATTTGGAGTGTTTTAAGTAGCAGGTCATTTCAAATGCAACATTTCTGTCAGCTGAACAAACATCAGCAAACACACAAACTGTGTGTGTGTGCAGTCTGTGACAGTGTGTTGCTAACTAAAGGTCCAGCTGCTGGATTCCCAGGGAGAGAAAAGAGTGTAACTTTAGTCAGAGATGGAGGAAGACAGATGAACAGGTTATAGTTAAAGGTAAGAGCTGCAGATTTAAAGGTTACATGTAATGTCCTCATTTTTATTCCCATATTGGATCTGTATATGATGTGTTTTGATAAGTTGTATATTTTCACATTGTGAAACTCCCTGCAAAACAAGCTAAGTATAGTAACTTTGTGTTATTCAAATGCTGATGTAGCATGGTAGTTTTGTGCAGGTTAAACAGGTTAGCTTGCTCACAGTCAGTGTTGGCTTACATTAAATGTAGCAAAGATTAATGTGGACTGGAGCTGCTGTCGCTTAGATTCATTCACTGAATTTCTACCAACTGTATAAAGACAGTGTACAGTGTACTGTTAGAGTAGGATAAGTCAGCAAAGATGGCTCAACAAACATCTGCTTACATTTGGTTGAATTCAGTTGTGTAAATCCACAAAGAGCAGCAGGTCAGCTGACCTGTTCACTAATAATCACAACTGATGTAGAGTTACTGGATCCCACCTTAAACCCCGACTGTAAACGTTTTTCTGTTTAGATGTGGAGGCAAAGTCGCCCTCTACAATATAGGCAACAGAAAATAATGATGTTTGGAAACTGTCTTTCACTGCTTGTGTCCTGCATCACTCGTTTAAGCTTAGTGCATTCATTAGAATTAGAAAGTAGATTTGTATCCTCCCGTTCTAGTCTAATGTAAAACGAGGTTTAGTTAGCTTTGGTAGAATTGTCCTTCATGGAGCTTTACTTCCTTACTTTGAGTACATTTCACTTGTTTACTTATGCTCGAGTAAAATTGATTTAATACTTCAACTTTTACTGCAGTTTTTAATTCAGGTATTTGTACTTCTGCCTATTTCAATAATGTCTGTACTTCTGACATTCTGTGCTTTCATAAGTTAGACAGCAAAGCTTTGACAATCTCTCTGAGATTGCAACCAATCAGTCCAAGTGAGGCTATGACTATTTGCTGAAAGGTTACCTCCTGTCGTGGGATATTTGCTGTCTTTAAAAAATAATAATAAAATATCAATATTTGGGTTCCCCATATTAATACAATATGGTGATGCTATGCTGTATCAATTTTTTCCTCCACCCCCTTTGAGCTTAGTGATGCAAGGCTTGGATGCAGTCCAACCGCTCCATGAACCCCTCTCCAATCTGAAGACCACCTGAAGTTTGGAGCTGACTGTGATTTTATGAAGCCTACCACTCCATGGCTGGGTTGCTGTTATTCCCAAGTACCACTAACTAGATCATTGAAAAGATCATTGGAGCCTCTGTTCCCTCCATCACAGACACTTATCACACCCACTGCATCTGCAACGCCACCAGCATCGTGGACGACCCCACACACCCCTCACACACACTCATCACCCTGCTGGTACCGCAGCATTCGGCCCTCACTGCCAGGCTGTCAAACAGTTTCTTCCCTCAGACTCCAGAACACTCAGTGACTGGACCGACATGCTGACACACACCTTCTTACACCAAGTGACTTTTTGCACAACACTCATTCTTTTGTACATTTCTATTGCACTGTTGTGTCTTTGTTGTAGACCATGTAGCACCATGGTCTTTGAGGAACGCTGTCTCGTCTCACTGTGTACTGCACCACTGCACCTGGTTGGAATGACAATAAAGCCACTTGACTAACAGCTGACTGCAGAACATTTAGTAGTCAGGATTTGTTCTGATTTTTACTCGTGACCTCGAGGCTGACGGACATCAGACTGGTCGACTCTCGCTACACAACAAATGCAGCAGTGAAATTGTAAGAAGTGAAGCTGAACACCAAACAGGTGTTAACAGCATGGAAATCCCAACCCTCTATGCAGATTAGGGTTGTCACTATCTGATTATTACACAACAACAGTCGATCACAGTAATTTCGTTGATGCCTGACTTCAGCAGTGTCCTGTTCTGATTCCGCTCTCTTTGTGCTTCCCTTTTCTTGCAAAGAGATTTCCGATAGATTATTTTACTGTTCTCTGTAAGGACTGCATGTGAGCTGTGAACTCACCGTTGTCGCTCTGTTGCTGCAGGCTGCCTGGAAATTGCCGAGGAGTTCCGCTCTCAGGAGATCGACGGGCAGGCCCTGCTGCTGCTGAAGGAGGACCACCTAATGGGAACCATGAACATCAAACTGGGGCCTGCACTCAAGATCTTTGCTCAGATCAGCATGCTCAAAGACTCATAGTTCATCTCATCCAATACATACACAGCTCTCAATGGCAGCTCAGCTATTACTGCACTAACAGGACGTGCTCAGGATTCCCCATGTTAAATAGTTCTCGGCTGAATTCAGGTCCCAAGACAATTTTCATTGATGGATATTTTGTAACTGTCTTCTGACCTAATGGCCATCAGCTCCAACGTTTACACTGAAAACTTCACTGTGCCCTGTGGTTGGGGGGGCTGCTGTGTTAGCTAGGCAGTGTAGAAAAAAGTTTGATTATGAGTACATTTAGTTTTTTATAGTGTTTATTGTACCTTAAGTTTAGCATTTCATTTGTTCTGGAGCGTGACTGTGAAGATTTCAAACATGTGCCTACCGTTTCAGTAAAATACACTTTATTCATGCTTCTGCGTCCTGCATGGAGTCAGTTATTCCTGAATGCCTGTGATCCAGCTTTAGGACTGTCTCATCAAACTCTGCGTGGTTCTGTGTCTGGTTTGCACAGTATTGGAGCTATGGAAAAAATACATTTAAAAAAATCACAAGGAAGATAACTATTCATTTATCCAGCTTAAATATAGGGCTGTGATTAAACGTTGTGTTAAAGTTAGACATTAGACAGTTAACAAAGTAACTAAGCTTTGTCCAGACTCTGCACTCTATGGAAGGTATGGTTTTGTTTGTTTAGTAATCTTTGACTGAAACGGAGGTAAAGATTCAGAACAGCCCAGCTCAGAGCCAAGATGCAGCTGGGAATGTGTAAGAGCCAGAGCATGTCATTGCTTCATACACAATAACATTTAAAGGTTTTCAGAAAGGTGAACTATGAAGCAAGTTCAGGATAGCCAGGCGTTCTTATTATGAGGCCCAAATATTCGAGCAGCTACCACAGCAGTGGCTTCACTCACTTGAAATGGGGCTATTTGCCTGAACACTTGTTAAACACAGACTGGTGCTTTCTGATGCTCTCCCAAATTCAAGGAGGCCTGGAAATTGCCTGGAAATGTGCAGAAACGACAACAATCCAATACACTTTCTGCAAAAAACAGAAATAAGAAACCCTCAAGAGGCTCTTCAGCGATGGTACTTAGACTTTTTTTGTTGTGCTTTTATTGCACTGAAGCCGTCGTAATGTTTTCTTGGTAGTGATACACAGAACTACTACTAAAACTGGTCTGTGGAGGTTCGTCTCCAGGACCAAACAGAAACTAAACAACATTGTGTATGCTGTGCAGAGCAGTGAGGAGTGCTCAGTCCGTTACATTGGAGAACCTAAACCATAAACACATGGCACAACATAGAAGAGCCATATTGACAGCACACGACTCACATCTGCACCTAAAGGACAAAGGTCGCTCTTCGAGGATGCCGATGTTCACATTCTGGACAGAGAAGACAGATAGAGGAGTGAAAGAGGAGGCCAATCATGCATACTGTCATCTTTGAACATGAGCTTACGACTCATGGCTCAGAAAAGGTTGGGGACCACTGCCTTAGATGACTCTAGAATGTACTGCACATGTGTCAGCCTTTTAATTACTTAAAAGCTGCCTTATGAAGGTGACATGCTTCATTGCTATATGACAACATTCGTCTAAATCAGTTGGAAGACCTACACTTTTCCATGTTTATGGAATAGTGTTTGTCTGCTTCCACTCTGCCAGACTAAAGATTTCATTGGTGGTGGATGCACAGACAATATCAGCTGGTCACAGGATGCCTTCATCAGATGAGCAGCTTGTTTGTTTGTTGGATCAAAAACAAAAACAGGAACAATCAGTCTGCAGAAAGATGATGATCACTTTTGCAAGAATCTGAATTTACAAACACACAGACTCAATGAACCTACTGTAGCAGACCTGCAATTTCCAGGTTGAGGCTGACAGCAGGAGCACCTGTAAAGTTGATGGTGTCCGTTGATTCAGTCACATGTCAGTTCACCACTTGCATTTATTGTTTCCTTACAACGTGCTTCTCGTATTCCTCTGTCCTCTGATCGTCTGCATGTGACCTCAAGCAAACCAAGGATGTGTCAAAAATTAAAATACAGCTGTGGTGGGCTGCATCAAAACAATTCATGATTTAGTTATAAAATTATGTCATTAATATTGTTTATAAAGGTTTACAAATATTACATTAGATTCAAGTTTCCGCCCTTCCGTGGCCACTCAAGGACATTCAAAGAGTGGTCCTGATCCAGTCCCTTTCTGTGTCCTTACTGTCATTGTCCCATTGGAAGATGAAACTTTGCACCAGTTGGAGGTCCAGATTGCTCTGGAGCAGGTTATTATCAAGCATGCACTGTACACATTCATCTTTCCTTTGACCATTACTAGTCTCTCAGTTTCCAGTCTCTCCCCAAAGCCATCCCCACAGCATGATGCTGCCACCGCATCACTGTGGGGATGGTACTGACCAGGTGATGAGCCGTGCCTGGTTCATCCAGACACCATGATTGGCATTCAAGCCAAACAGGTGAACCTTTGTTTCATCAGACTAAAGAATTTTATTTCTCATGTCATGCATCATGTACTGAGGAGTGGCTTCGTCTGGCAGCTCTACCATACAGGGCTGATTGTTGCAGTGCTTCAGAAATGGATGTGTTGGAAGATGCTCCTCACTCCACAAAGCAGCACTGAAGCTCTGTTGAAGTGACCATCGGGTTCTTGGTCACCTCACTAACTACAGCCTCTCTACCCTGATTGCTCAGATTTGCCAGGCAGGAAGAGAACTGGAGGCCACTGTGCTCACTGGGACAGACAATTCCTTGTAACTGGACACAAAGGAATATATTCTAGCATCCACAGAACTTTCTTTTGTGGTCTTCCAGATCTTTTGGTGTTAGACCTGTGATGGGCTCCTGACCTGTCTCTTGCCCAGGGACAGTTGGAATAGGCTCCAGATTAAGTTTCACACTTTCTTTCTTTTCTTTTTTTTTCTCGATAAAACTTAGAGATGGGGTTGGATCAGGTGACCCTGAAGCTGCTATAGGCTGCTTGGAAACCAGCCAAACCAGTTTACTCCTAATGTTGGTCCCAAGCCCAGGTAAGTCAGGAGGGTTGCATTGGGAAGTGTAAAACCTTTGCCAAATCAGACATGTAGATAATCCTGGGTTAACAACGCTGCCAAATCGTTGTTCAGTAAATTATGTGCAGTTTGTTCAAGTATTAGTTCTGTTACATTCAGCCGACACTGGGTCCGATGGGTCCCAGATGAAAGAAGAGAGAAAAAATGAACACATTTCAATATTTTCTCACAATAATTCGTGATTTATTCTCCCCAGTGTAAGACAAAAACTCATTTGCTTTAAATTTACACGATCAGAAATCACCCTAGCTTCTTTCTTCATTATAAGGCACACACAGCAGAAACTAAAAGCTTCACATCCTCTCGGCTACGTGTTCATGAACGTACACTCACGTAAGAACCTCAGTTGAAAAATACAGAACATTTTTTGCAACTTGTTAAAAGTAGTAGAAATGTGTACATACATAAACTGAGTTTGCTTTGTTTTTAAAACCCTTTAGTTGATACAAGTATTTTTGCAAAATCTAAAATCAATTCTAACCTTCGATTTATTTATTTTATTAAAGTTGTTATAAATTGTCAGTTGCAAATTAATGTTTTTGAAGTGCTTCAGTAAAGATGGAAAACAGCAGAGCTACAAGTTACTAATGATGTTGTCATGGCCTCTGACACTGAGCTCTGTGCAGACACTAGAATAAACTGTTGGCATTAAAATAGTTGTGCTGGTCTAATCTCATCTGTCTGATACATCATTTATGTGAATGACGATTTTTCCTCATGCACGAGTTCTGCAGGATTGTGTGTTGGGACCAGTACTTTCCATATTCTACATGCTTCCCTTAGAAATTATTATAATGAAAGTGTTATTATTAAATTATTAGAAACACGTACATTGCACATGATACCTAACAGCTTTTCTGATGAATAAAATATATATATAATGTACACATATATATATATACACACACTTCTTCATTTGAGTTTCCTTGTTGTTAGTCACAGTCACTTTAACCAACACTGACGATTAGTACGAAACTTTTGCTTTCACCTAGTTTTTGGATAGATTTGGATCATGCTTTGAGTTTATGAGCTCCATTTTCTGGGTTACCTGGTTGAACAGTCCCATTTCAAAAAATAAACTAAATTCCATTTTAACCAGTTAGTTTTACAGGAGCGCTCTGCAGCAGATGATGGCTGTGACATACAGGTCAGCACATCCATTTTAATACCCCCCCCCCAGCTCAAGCAGAACCACATGTGTGTGCATCACACTGCTGCAGCATTCAATCAGTGTCCAAGGAGTCATGGCAGTTATCCTCATGTTTGCTGGTCACCTGGTGAAGTCAGAGGGGAAGGTTAAAACAGCTGAGGAAACTGGCTACCCCAACCCAACAACTCCACCCAGGAGAAAAAAAACAGACATGCTGAGAGTGACAGGACCCCGACCAAAGCATAGGAACATCTCACAGAGCAGCAGGGAAAACAGAGTCAGAGACAAATCCACATATTTCTTATCATTTAATTAAGTGATTTGATATAAAACATCATTAAAACGCAGGGAAAAAGGAACAGCAGAAAGAGACCTGGCAAAGAAAGCACACGGTTCATGCTGATCAGAGAAACGTTTAACCTGCCTCTCTTGCAAATGTCCAAAAGTCCAAATGTCCAATTTTGGTATTTTATGCTTCCAAATTGATGTGTGTTTGTTTGTTGTGCTGAAAACGTGAAGAAAGAAAGAAATGAGCAGACACCATCAGACAGGAAAGAAAGCTCCCCTGAAATATACCGATAACACCTGACTGCAGAGCTAACACGTTAGCCTTTCATTTGCCTCCAAACCAATAAATAACAGAGTAGATAAAAATGAGAGAATCTACATATTCCAGATCGATATGATACAGATTTGCAGATTTCACAGTTTAACATAAATTTCCTTTCATTGTCGGAGCGGCGCTAACGTTGGCTCATGTTTTCTGCGACTGCCTGTTATTTGTTGTGTATTGTTAATGAACAGAGCGTTTCTGGGCCGATGGTTTAGTCCAAAATGAACTCATGAACTTGTTTCAGTCAAACATTATACTGGGAGCATAAAACTGCTTTTCAAAATGAAAGCACTAACCTGTGGAGTACCTGTCACTGGTTTAAAAATCCTCAATGTTTGACACATATACCCTATAATTACTTTACATGAGCAATGCACTCTGGGTAAATGATGTAAACTGATGGCACTTCAGAGCAGTCTTTATCAACTGCCACTCTAACAGGTTACACAAAGTATAAAACATGGCACAGTGTGCTACTTTTGGCTTTGATTTCCAGCTGAAAGGAATCAGGGGAAGTGACACTGGTCTCTTTCTTATTAGAAAGGATTGTGGAAGAAGACAATACCCACAACACTTACTGTGGTGTTCTTGGTACTAATCACCTAAAAGAGCTGACAAATGGCAGATAGAGTCCAAACACCCTTGAATAGTCTGAGAAACATGAAAAATAAGAAATGCTTTCCTGCTGGGTGGTAAACCAATCACAGCCGCAGTTCCTGTTCCTGAAAGCAAACCGGTACTCATCACGACCCTGACCACAGAGGCAGCAATAACTCCAGAGGTTTAGCCAAGTTCAATCAGCTGGTGTATAAAGTATAAGGTGATCATAAAATGATGACCACTCTTCCTCTCAGCAGGGCAGCAGTGGCTGCACTGACGCTCTCGCCTTGCTTTAATGTCAGATATGTTTTCCAGCTCAGTTTGAACCATCTGTTCAATTACCCAGACTGCAATGCAACTTAAATAACAATGGCGGCTTGTTATTATTATATCAGGTCTTAATGTTAGTATAACAGGCTGTGCACACATTCAGTCAAGGTGCCTTTTAAATGCGAGTTCATGTGGGAGGCTGTTCGATTATTGCTGCTCCACATTTAAAACACATGATGTCCTGTCTAATGGACAACTCTCCAAGAGGACTGTTCAGTGTCATAGAACAATGAAACCATCATTTTCATTTCATTCAGAGATCGTTCATCACTATGTGGGTAATAAACATGGCATGTTAAGCCTATTTTTAAAAAAAGGGATTATTTGGAAAAGGAGCTCCGAATTTTTGACGTGTTGAAAAGTTGAGAAAGAATTGAGAAAACTGAGATCACATGGTTTCAATTTCAAACATTAAACCAATTTTACTAAATCCAGGTTGCATCAGCATAATCACAGCACAGATATCTGTTTGTACATTTATTCATTTTTCCTATTCTTTTTCATTTCCCGACTTTTTGTTACTGTTTAACCTGACAGCGACCATAAAACTCATTATTGTAGGCAATTAAGACACCAGCCTGGACTGATGGGTAAGCAAGCAGGAGAAAAATAACAGTAGCCCCTTGTGCTCAAAATTTCACCATTGTAATCAACAATGTTTTACATTCCACAACGAACATGAAGTGCAAACAGATGTGCTAAGAGGACACTGCAGACTAAATGATTTACTGCTACTCTGCTTTTAACTGAGATCTGACTTTGCCTTCAGTCTCTTAGAGTAAACGTGTGCAGTGAAAATCTTTATCAAGTCATTCAACACGAAACAAAAACTGTAGAAAGAGCTGGAAAGGAGAGGTGTGTAATGCCATTATGCCAAAACGATCCATGTGAGTTTAGAAAACAGTTCATTGACAGAAAAGGTTAAAGTCAAAACTGAGAACCCATCCCACAGAGAGAGCACTGAGCCAGCGACACACACACACACACACACTCGAGCAGAGAACATCAGGGTTCAGTTCTGCTTCATCTCTGCTGTTTATACCTTGCTCCTGAAGAGAGGCTTAGCTCCGGGCCCACAGTACTCGTTGTATATGAGCTTGAACAGGAAAAGGTGGAAGAGAGTTATGAGCGAGGCCACGCTGAACCAGAAGAGGAAGGGCAGGCCTGGGTACCTGTTGGCCATGTGTTCCTCGTGAGCGAGGATGGCCTTGAGGTGCAGAGTGTGGCGGAGGTCCTGCAGATGGCGCAAGTCTGTGGAGATGTAGAGCAGCGGCGTGATGGGCTGCGTCACCATGACGGGGAAGGTGTGGCCTTTGATCTCTGAGGTAAGCTCCACGGGCTCGTTGAGGCAGCCGGCCTCACAGGCATACAGCTTCACCGGCTTTTCCTGCGGCTTTACCGACACGTGGAGAAAAGGCTTTCCGTCCACATCCAACAGCACCGCCAAGTTGATGAGGTCCTGGTTGTAGTGAATGCCTCTCAATGCGTAGCTGTTGTGCAGCACGTCTGGGTCGGTCTGGAACTGAAGATGGTTCTCTGTGAACTGAAGGCCACCAAAGCTGAGCACCATGCCCTGCATGACTCCATGGGCCCCAGCAGCTACCAACACCTTGCAGCCTCTTTTGTGCAAAGTCAGAGTCCACAGCGTGACCAGCTGCAGGATCTGAGCAGTGCTGCTTACTCTCTCAGGCCACAGGTTTTCTGCATGCATGGTAGCGTGGCCGCTGAAGCAGTGGTCAGCGTAGTTGAGACTGGATTCGAGACTGGCACGCTCCTCGCCATTTAACCTTTGGTCCAGAAGCGGAGCCGCGGAGGAGGACAAGATGTAGTAGAGGGTGGTGTTCACAGTGCGGCTCGATGGCGTGTGGGAGTCTATGATCTTCCTCATTTCAATACCTGAATGGAAACAAAAAGCAGAGTTATAGCTTCACATGACTCCCTGGGCCCCTTCTGAACAACACAGCAGGTGAAAGTAGCTATTGAAAATACATTCAACTGTACACAGAGAGACACTATGGGCTGACAGGAAGCTTTAACAAATTAAAGACAGGGTCACACACATCCTATTCCAGTGGTAGCTGCTGATTCAGTTCATTTGTTAGTCTTGCTACTTCTGTGTTATTTTTGTAGATTCGACTAAAGAAATGGGAACAAATGTTGTGTTTTTGTGACTGCTAATAAAAAACTACAGACACTAAACTGGATCTTTGCCAAGTCTGTTATAGGCAGACACAATAGTTACCAACTTAAAAAAAAAAAAGCTTCACCTTTGGACGACTTGCAAATCAGTGCACTGTTTTTATTTAGCTTTAAAGGAGGTTTGGTTACTGTCACGCTTGCATTATGGCTGTACAGTGACACCATCTGTGATCGTTGGTACAGCCAGCTACTGCTACTCCTCACCTGAAATGAAGAGCTCCCTCCAGGCTTCCTGGTGGTGTTTGACCAGGTCATCCTCACTGGTCCTCAGCAACTCTTCCAGCTCCTTTTTGGCTCCGTCTTTGAGGGCGCTGAAGGTCTCCTCCAGCATTGAGGACTCGATGGACTCTGAGGTCCACACCACACTCACAATGTTGTCTACATGCTCTGACTTAGCCAAAACATGGATCCTGCTGCTTAGCTTTTTGGTGACCACCACGACCAGAACCATCCTATTTTTTTCCACCGGCACCCTGCCAGAGGAGAGGACTACCTCTCTGTCCTCCAGTTTCTCCACACTGGTGGAGAACTTGCTACCGAAAGAGGGATTTCCAGACGATAAGTCCAGGTTTAGCGCCCTATCGGAGGGATTGTTGATATGGATTCGCTGCAGAAATACGTTAGGTCTGCTTCTGTGAGCAATAAACTCCTCTCTAATAGTGACACAGTCTCGGGCTGACTGCAGGGTGGCTGGTGAGGCGCAGCGGACTGACAGGACCGATCCCTTCCGGAACCACAGCATGTTAGCCTCAGCCTCGGCCAGCGCCCCATCCAGGCTGACGGTGACTCTGGGAGAGTACTCAGTCTGGTGTACTGGAGCCGAGCCGGGCTGTGAGGATGAGGCTACCCAAAGTTTGTTAGACTCAATATCAATCAGAATATGGCCGTTTCCAGTGACAAAAGGCGTGTCTAGCCGTTCCTGAGGTGTGCTGTATATGCCTTCTCCTCGGTCTACCAGAGACCTCCACCTGTAGATCTCAGTCAAGAGACACTGGCCGGCCGCCCCTCCGGGCATGGCCGAGCCACCGAACAACCTCCATCTTCGCTCGGCTCCCAGGTACCAATAGAAAATGAGGAAGAGCAACAGTCCTATAAGGAGTCTTCTCGCCCAGCTGCTCGATAACAAGCCTGGTAGCCCCTTCAGTCGTTGCTGTAGCCACATTTTACGATCAAAACCCGGCTGTGAGTCTGCTAAGGACAGCACCCAGAGGGCTCGGGGTGAACACGCGAGGATGTCTCACATGGAATTTCGCTCGTACTTTCTCCAGGAACGAAAGCTGACAAACAGGATTCAGGCTAAATGAGCTCGTTAGCTAGCACTGTGGACAAAAGCTGCACAAAATGTGCGGACGCTTCTCGCATTGTAAGCTTCTCTCGTATCCTCAGAAGTGAGACATCAAGATCTCCGTTTGACTTCAACTAGAAAAAAACGAATAAATAATTAAAACAATTCTCTCCAGAAACAACTTTGCCATAGGCTGACACTTCTGGTTTGTCAAAGATGTCGTAAAGCAAATCGGCAAAAAAAAAAAACGATCGGCAAACATAACGACCGGAACTGTCGCAAAAACCAGTAACTTTACGACAAACAGCGCTGGACAGGAAAACCCTGCGGAACTGATCATTCCACAGCTCCGGCCAGAGCAAAGTGGAGCTACTGGTGCTTTATGCTTCCTGCTGTTTGGGTACAACATGAATAACGACAGCTGCAGTCAGAGGGGAGGAGATCAGTGTTTACTTTCCATAACAGCGACTGTCTGTCTGAACTGACAGAGAACATGTGAGGTGGTCTGCAGTAAACTCGACTAAGGAACATGAGAGTCTTCATTTTTATAAATATCATAAAATTATGATATTTCATACCTCAGCAATAATCATTTACCCAAAAAATAAAATGAAAATAGGGGAGATGGACTAGACTGATGAACAGGATGTTCATCTCATCTGTTGTCATTTTTAGAAAAAAAGTTTACTTTTTGGACAAAAAGGTCATCTTTTGAGAAACTGTTTTGGTGACCTGTGTGTGTGTGTGTGTGTGTGTGTGTGTGTGTGTGTGTGTGTGTGTGTGTGTGTGTGTGTGTGTGTGTGAGAAAATGTGTTAAACCATAAAAAGAAGGTTATTTTTGATTAAATCGGTGCTTTTGTAACAACAGAGGGCAGTGAGGATGGGGGGAGTTGGAGGCTGCGTGCTTCGTTGGCTTTGATTCGTTTCATTTGTGTTTGTTTAATCCAAACAAAGAAAATCAAAGTCAGACTTACACACACTCTACCTTAGCGTGAGACGGTCGTACCTGAGCAAGGATCTCCAAGAGAGTCACACAGCAGCCAGTGTGGGTAAAATGAGGATGTGCGACCCCAAAGCAATTTCAGAAAAGCAGGCTCTCACTTTGCTCTCCTCCAGAGAGTGGAGGAGGCCTGGGTTTAACCTGATCCATGTGAAACAGCTGTTTGTGGGGGGAAACCCCACCCCCGCTCAACCCCAGCGACCCCGAGTGACTGGAAGTTGTTGCTTGCCTGACTTTCACCAACTGGAAATATCCCCCCGACTGTAACCCCCGGCCACAACCTCGAACTCCTCCCAGACCGTCAATAAAGTCATTACAGTGAGGCCGGCTGTCGCTTCAGCCACTGAAACACCAGGGGATGGTTTTGATCTGACCAATGAGCCTAATTTACTGATGAGTGAAGCGCGCAGTTTTTGAAATCAACCAAGACAGCTTTGCAGACTCTCCAGAAATACACAAGTCCTTACCAGCTGCTCCATAACTCAGTATGGTTGGTCCCCTCACCACATTCAGCCGTTTTTCCACTTAAAACATCGCACTGTCAAATATTTTTTGATAAACTGCCATTTTTACCCCCCAGTACAGAACACTGTGCCTTTAGATCTGATCCAGCACACCCGAGGAGAGCAGCGCACAAATGATTGTGAAGAAGTGAAGGACATTTGATGGCAGGTCTTAGCTAATCGTGAGTTATTGTGTCTGATGGTGAAAAGCACAAAGGCACTGTGAAAAAAGTAAAGCTGTGTAAGTTCTCTAAAACGGTTTTGTGAACACTTTTCTAAGATTATTATGCTTTGAAAATGTGACACATCTAATGTGATCATCAAAGACTTTTTAATGAAAATTTTATTACTATGCTTTGAAACGATGTCAGATTTTCATATAACATTTATTTGGATGTTGTAATGTTTTTCTTACACAGCGTGTAATTTTTATAGAAACCTTATTCATTGTATGAATGTGTAATCATGTATCTTTGATAAATAAAATATTTTATCTTTTATTTGTCTACTTTGTGGTTATTAAATAAAGATTAGTCACATATCGCACTGATAAACACAGATGGCTGATGGAAAAAGGAAACACAGTGTTGTGCTGCTAAACTTTGAGGTTCTAAGTCACCAACGTTCAAATAAGAAAAGATCAAGAGGAGACGAGCAGCCCTGAGTCTGCATGTAAAACATGAAAACTCCAAAGCAGTGATACGTGTTCTCTCATAGGTGCACTTATTCTTTGTTGTGGTACTTTACTGTTCCAATGAAACAAGAAGATGTCATTTTAAAGACCATTTTTTCCCATCCTGTCACCTCATTTTCCAGATTATCTTAACAGCTTAGATCTATTTCCAGGGGTGAGAATGTTGTATGTTAGATTTTGTTTTAAATCAGATGATTATGGGGTAAATTGCAGTACTGAAGGCAAAACATACATATAATGCTGAGTGCAGAAAGAGATGTGAAAGGAGACAAAGAGAATGAGGCAGAGCAGGCACCCAGGATGGCAGCTGGGAGCCTCCTTGGATTAACTCTTTTTTGGATATGTAGCAAAGAAAAACTGATAAATAATTCTAAATATGTTTTATATCACAGATTCCTCAAAGTAGCCGCCCTTTGCTGTGTTGACAGCGCTGCAAACCCTCGGCCTTCTCTCAGTGAGCTTCATGATGTCGTCACCTGAAATGGTTTCACCTCACAGGTGTGCCTGTCAGGGTTCATTTGTTGCCTTCTTAATGGGGTTGGAACCATCAGTTGTGTTGTGCAGCAGTCAGGTTGGTACACAGCTCACAGCTCTATTTGACAACTGTTAGAATTCATATTATGGCAAGAACCAATCAGCTAAGTAAAGAGAAACAACAGCCCATCATTACTTCAAGAACTGAAGGTCAGTCAGTCTGGAAAACTTTGATTGTGTCCCCGAGTGCAGTCGCAAAAACTGCATTTCTTCCCACTAGAAGTGCTACACCAAAACTGTCTCACATGAGGACGCCCCAGGAAAGGAAGACCCAGAGTCCCCTCTGCTGCTGAGGACACATTCATCCGAGTCACCAGCCTCAGAAATCACACGTTAACAGCAGCTCAGATTAGAGCCCAGATAGATGCCACACAGAGCTCCAGTAGCAGACACATCTCTACATGTTCAGAGGAGACTGTGTGAATCAGGCCTTTATGGTCAAATAGCTGCTAAGAAACCACGACTAAGAAAAAGCAACAAGCAGAAGAGATTTGTTTGGGCCAAGAAACACAAGGAATGGACATTAGACCATCTGTGCTTTGGTCTGATGGGTCCGAAATTGAGATGTTTGGTTCCACCCCTGACCCAGAAAGATGAATGGATGGTCTCTACATGCATGGTTCCCACCGTGAAGCATGGAGGAGGAGGTGTGATGGTGTGGGGGTTGCATTGCGGGGACACTGTTGGAGATTTATTGAAAAATTGAAGCCACACTGAACCAGCATGGCTACCACAGCATCCTGCAGCAACATGCCATCCCATCATTGATTTTTCAACAGCACAATGACCCCAAACACACCTCCAGGCTGTGTCACGGCTATTTGACCAAGAAGGAGAGTGATGGAGTGCTGTTGGAAAACCATTTCAGGTGATGACCTCACGAAGCTCATCGAGAGAATGCCAAGAATGTGCAAAGCAGTAATTAAAACAAAGGGCGGCTATTTCGAGCCATCTGAGATATAAAACATGAAGGAAGGATTAATGAGGGATTAATCTCCATCTCATATGTTTCTGCCGTCAGGATAGGAATTAATAAGGATTTGGCGATTCCAATTCCATTACCAACATCACTTATCAATTCAATTTCCTGTTGATTATCTTAGCACTTCTCACTGGGTTCTCGTTGGCTGCACTTTGAGAGTGGCCACCATTGTTAAACAGCATATCAAAGACATTACATTCATGCAGATGAATTGCATGTTCTGGGTCAAATGTTTGTACATGTTGGAGGTTACTCAAAAACGTCATTAGTACCGATTTTTCTACCTCTAATAACCTCTAGCTGGACTTTAATGAATGCAATAACACTTTTTAACGTCAATTAAATTAACCACTAACTAACACTCTCGTAACCCTAACCCTATACCAGTATTCGCAAATATATCGGATGTCAAAACCACATTAGATATACCTCTGTCTAAACCCTTCATTTGGGTTCTAATGTTAGGTTTATGATTACTTTGGATAATGTGATTGGCACTGATGTTTAACATTTCCTTTCTTTCTTTTCATGATCAAGTTATAGTGAGAGCTTTAATTTGACAAATTGAGTTTACCCATAGTCTTTGTAAGAAACTTATATACAACCACCGGCTCAGGCTACGTGCAGATACTCATGTCTGCGGAACAGCAGGATCCCCATGTGCACAGTTCTCTCCTGCCCACTGTGGAAGTAGGCGTTTGCTTGCGATTTTAACAAGTGGGCTACTATGTTATAAAAGAGCCTGGATGGCAAATCTTTACACAGATGCCAAACTGCTGTTTTACTACTGTTATTGTTCTACTGTAACTGCTGCATAGACAAATACACGGTTTGTGTGCACACACTGAGAAACTGCGAGGAGGAGAGAGAAAAGGCAAAGTAGGGAAAAGAAGAAGGCTGAGCTGGCAGATCCAACACAGTCGTAGTTGACGTTCGCTAACGGGACCAGTCCGGTTCAAAAACAGGGACGTTAACCTGGCAAAAATGAGACTTTCATCTTTGCTGTTATTTTCAGGTATTGTTGTCTGCGCGCTTTCCGCTCTGGTAAACTCCGAAGTAGAGGGAATTCCTGAAGGTAAGTCTGGAATGCTGGCAGAGATAACGCTGTGTCCGCACCCTACGGTGTTGGCGGTGCAGTTTGTAGCAAATGTGTAACGAGACGAGTTGGGCCAGTTAAGCTCGACACAGGGAGTTCATTTGATAACTGGCCGAAAAAAGCTGTGCTGCAACCACGCGTGTCACAGAAATGTGTGAGAAAGAGTTGAAGCCGAACTACAGACAAAACAAGACGGTGGCGACAAATTATCTGACTGCATCTTTATGAAAAGCCCGGATCCTTGGTTCAGTGTTAGTCTGTTAGAAAAACCCAGATTTCCCCACTTTGTCTCGTAGTGCTTGATGCATGTCGAAAAGTTGTTTTTCAGTTTTCCAAAATACAAAAACATGAACGGAGTTTATTAACGTTTCGTCAGCGCTTTCCAATTCAAAGCAAACTGTAGTGGCTTCGGGCTGAGGAGGGCTGCCATGCCGCTGACGTGGACGATGCTCCTCTGAACTGCTGGAATCATTGCCTCTAACACATTCACGTTAGCCTGTGGGAAGCCTGTATTATTAATAGTTGCAGGGGATGCGGACTTGATTCTGTGATACATCCACAAAGAATAAAAATATACGTTTAGAGACTTTTTTCAAGCTTAATACATAGCGACATTAATTCTCTGTTACATCGTAACCATGACCATCTTAAAGCCTTTATCGCAGCCTGTGCAAGAAACGTATTTGCTCCTCTGTAGAAATGTAACTACACGTCGACATAATGGCACAAGTATAGCTCTGCATTAAAACTCCGCGTTTAAGTGCAAATGTGCGAGCATCAAAATGCCATCATGTTACTAACACAGCGCCTCTACTTTCTGCTAGGTTATTGTACACTATAGTTCACAGTCATACGTGCGTTACATAAATACTCTTTATGGTGGTACTGTAAAGTTTGGTCACGCTTAAGGCATTCTGAATTCCTCTGTCATGCTCTGGTTTCCAGACAAACTTCTAGTTGTGACTGTTGCGACCAAAGAGACTGATGGCTACAGGCGTTTCCTGAGGACAGCGAAACACTTTAACTATACTGTCAAGGTAAGAACTTCTGGGGCAAAGTTTTCGACAAAGTTTATTTCATGCTCTGTAGACGTGAGGCCTCACAGTCTCTTTAAAACAAGTCCCTGCTGTGTGCTTTAAGGAGTTTTATCTAAACACAAAATTGGTCCTTTTCAGTGGATTTCAGTCATACTAATATGTGTTGATAATATAAAGCAGAAAATAAGGAAAGACATAACCTTAATGGCTGTATTATTAAAGGATGATACATTAAAATCTTTAAACTAAAAGATGAGGTGTATGTTTTTAAGGTTCTGGGCCGAGATCAGAAATGGAAGGGAGGTGACTACATGTCAGCCCCAGGAGGAGGCCAGAAAGTACGACTTCTTAAAGAAGGTCTGAAGGAGATGAAGGATGATGACCAAATAATCCTTTTTATTGACAGGTAGAGTGTCTATCTGGATACCTAGGCCACTATGATACTGTGTTAGTTATTCAGCCACTGGTTCAGTTTCATTTCATGTTACATGAATCTGCCTTGTTCTGCCTTTTGTCAGCACACGAAATATAGTAATGTGTAGTTTGTAATTTTACAGCTTGATGACAAATTAAGGAAGAACTGTATTAGTAGGTGAGAAACATACTCTGTTTGGAAGCTTTTCAGCACTGTGGTGCTCTGCAGGCTGCAGTTAACATCCAGTCATTCTGTGTGGCATTGTGTGTGTAAACTCTAAGCAGGTTGATTCTGGTGTCAAAACGGTAAGAAGAGAAGAGCTCAGTGACTTTGACATGACGGATCACTTTGTGTTTCAGTAGGAACAGTGACTAGAAACACATCTGCATTTAGACATATTGGAAGAACATCAGTCCACATGGTTAGAACAACAGCAAACATTTGATGAGCGTGATATTCGGCATTGATACATAAGGAAAACATAGGAGCACTAAATATTAGTGCATGATGTAATCAGGCTGTAAGTATGAATAGTCAACAGTTAAAGTGATTGATATTGAACAGCTGCACTGCATTATACTCTCTTTGTAAAGATGAATGCACATTTGTGACTTCATCATTTGAATAGTTGTGTACAACATGAGTATAGAAGTAAAATTAACAGCAACAGTATTTTGTCTAAGTCCGCCATTATAGAAATCCATTTCACCGAAACAATAACGTGGCTCACGGTGTGACGTCAAAAAAGGCGCACACCTTTGACGCTTCTCCGTTTTCCTCGTCCACACATAAATGCAAAAATGGAGTTTTCGAAAATCTCCACCCTGGCAGCAGTTTTTAAAAATCTCCGTTTTCAGTGACCGAAAACGCCGTTTACGTGTGGACGAAAGATGCAAACGCATAGAAAAATCAGTGTTTTCAAAAATACCCGTGTACGTGTGGACGTAGCCTCAGTGTAGGGGAAAAAAAATTACACTTACAATAATTTCTATTGTGCGCTGCAGTAGATTTGTTTTAGCTGACCTGCAGCTCTTTGTGGTTTTACAGAACTGAATTCAGCCAGATGTAAGCAGATGTTTCACGAGCTATCTTGGCTGATTGTCTCCCTCTACACTGACAGCACAATGTTTATGCTGGACAGTCTGAAGCTGCTGTGAAGGTGGACTTCAGTGAATGAACCTAAGCATCATCACATAAAGTTCATATTATGTAACCCGACACTGACCATGAACACCACAGCTGCTGTGCACCCGTCCAGTACAGTGCTTTACTTAGAATCCATTGTATGACTCTAAGCTAACCTGTTTATCCTGCACTAAAGAGCAGATTCAGTAACACAAAGGTCGAAGGCTACACCTCAGTTTGTCTTGCAGGAAGCCTAAAAAATAAGAAAAAAAAAACAAAAGGTCACATATACAGAAGCCAGTATCTGATTTAAAAATGAGGACTTACATGTAAACCTAAAATTTCCAGTATATTAAATACCACTGAGCAGTCTTTACCTTTAAATATAACCTCTCTTCTTTCTCTTCTCTTCTACATTTTATACCAAACTAGGCCAACTGACTCAACATGTCCAGTTCAAAATAATGCAAATATCAAGTACAGGTGTATAAGAATTGCCTCGGTATAAATTTAATAGCCACTTATTTAAAAGACGTTAGCAGTTCTGCTGTTTCTCTAGTCTTTTAAGGTAGCGTGCTTTGAATTGAGCAACAAGCTCCACTTATAGCAGTTTATTTGCTGCGTTACGATGTTATGAGTCAGTATACTAAATTCAGAAGATATTGCTGTTTCAGTGTTTATGCTTATTTAATTTAAATGACATGTTTTTGAAGCACATTTGATGCACTTTAGCTGTACATGGCAGCTAAAGGAAAAGTCCTGACATTTTGTAAAGTTGTAAAATTCTTTATGGTGAAGCATGTAATTATAGTGAAATCAAGAAAGTGTGTGTTGTTTTTGTTGCAGTTCCTTTTGTGGTAGTAAACATAGTCACAGGCAAATTAACTCTGGCTGGTATCATATAATAACAGCGCCTTCATTTGTTTTAACTGTGTCACTGGCTTCACACAGTGCTGAGCTGCACTGTGTACTAACGTTTTCTGTTTTCACTCCCTTCATGACTTAGCTACGATGTGGTTTTCGCCTCGGGTCCCAAAGAGCTGCTCAAGAAGTTCCAGCAGGCCAAGCACAGGGTTGTGTTCTCCTCTGAGACCCTCATCTGGCCAGACAGACATCTGGAGGACAAATATCCCCATGTCAGGGAGGGCAACAGGTTCCTGGGCTCAGGGGGTATGTTTATCAGTCTTGATGTTTCTTGTACTGCTGAAAAAAGTAATATTGCTGTGTAATTTCTGTCTGTTTGTTTTTACCTAACATGAAGTATTTCTTCTGAGAAAAAACAATATTTTTATGTCATATTTATATATTAGAGACACCTGCGTCACAGTGTAGCCATGTGTGGAGGGTCACGTAATTTTAGGATGCAGGACACAGCACACAAAGGATTTTTCATAAAGGGAGCTCTTTAATAGCTAATCCAAAGTGAATCATTGTTCAAGGGAAAAATCCAAAACACAAGAAATTAGAAAACAACAAAACACAGAAAAGTTACAAAGAACAGTGCATACAATGCCAGAGTGGACAAAGCAACTACAGTTCATACTGTACAGTACTGCTGTATGTAGCCACACTGAGGCCTGATGAAATACTGGAGGCCAGCTCGGCAATGAGATAAATCTAAACATAATAAACGCAGGTGAAAACAGTCAGGGCAGTCACACAGCAGGGACAGGAGACATCACAGTAAAACAGGCACATTTATAACATCCTGAATACCAACTCCCACTACCTCTCACTACAGAACAAGGAAACACAAAAAGACCAACGCACAGACACAGAATGGAGACAGTTTCAACAGATTTTGTAATATGTGTTCATATGGGATGGGAATCTATTGGAATTTAGCGATTCCAATTCCATTGTTGGTGTCACTTGTCCATTCAGTTCCTTACCAATTATCTTATTGATTCTCTACACAATAGCTCTCTAACCTCAAGTACTAGAAGTTAAACTCAGCAGAAAGCATTTATTAATGAAAATCAACCCAGAGACTCTGAAGTAGCTCACTAACATACGTAAACAGATCCAAATCCAAATGCAGTGCAGCACTGCACTTAATGTTGTTTTAATACTTTATTAATCAGTACTTTCTTAACGTTGTTTCAGCATTTGCATACTTAGTCAACTGGTGCCATGTAAGCAATTATAAAAATGTAAATTATAAAAAATAAAACATTTTGATGGTATTAAATGTTAAACTGCTGCTGTATCTCTCACATCCAGCAGGAAAACCTGGAAGGTAAATGAACCGGTTCCTATGTAGTGCTTTTCTACTCAACCTCAGCACTCAAAGCTCTTTATACAACATGCGTCATTCACCCAATCATAGAAACTCCCCACTTGTGTAAGCAGGTTAAAAGGGTCACTCACCTTCTGGACTTAAGAAGTACCAGAAAAAAAATCCTTAAAATGTGAGGCTCACAGGTTGCTGATAGATGAGATAGGGCAGATGTTTTTATAGCAGGTCGCTAGTCAGCACTGCACTGGTGACATAAACCTGGTAGAGCTCATTAGACATGCTCCTTGAAACAGACGCCTTCACTTTCCCTCACTGTGTCTACATGAAGGTCGTGAACAAATGTATACTTCTAACATATGTGATCATTTCCTGTCTCATTTCTCTTGTCTCCTCACAGGTTTCATTGGCTATCTTCCCAACATCAAAGAGCTCGTTGCTAATTGGACAGGAGACGACGGTGACAGTGACCAGCTGTTTTTCACCAAGATTTACACGGATCAATCAAAAAGAGTAAGACTTGTTCCACTGCTGGAACTTTATGAAATTCCACTATTTTTTCATGAATGCCCCTACAGCACTGTAATTACATGAAGTGATGTTTATAACATCTCCTGCTAACTGAAATTCAGCACTTTCTGTCCACATGGTTCGAATTACAGGTCTTTTAGCTCATTGGACATTTTCCTGGTTCCTGCTAGGCTTTTAATTTGAAACATGTACCAGGGGCTTTTTGATGGTAATGATGAACAATACACAAAACAGTAGTGCTGAAAATACATCGTTTTCATGTTGAATGCAGCATAATTCAGGGCAGTAGTATTCTGATGTTAGCTATCATGTGAAAGCAGGTAAATATACGCTGCTTGGTGTTAAATATCAACACTTCACCGAGTTCTTTTGATTCCTCAGAGGCATCCGATGGAAGACAACACACTGCTCAGTAGACCATTTAACACTTTCTCTTTCACATTACTTCTAGAAGGGAGATGCGTCCTGCATGACGCGTTGCTGCGGATCTCCAAATGGTGATGTGCCCCTAACAGTTTTATTACAGAAGCTCTCTCATTCCAGTCTAAACAACAGTGTCTCAGTAACTTTCCTCTAGAGATGGTCCCCTCTTATCTACATTTTCCCAGGCAAGCGTGAGTGAGAGTCTGCAGCTTTCTACTCCCCAAGGACACGTGGTCTCATGCCTTTATTTTTCAGGGCTGTGTCCACTTAATACTACATTATATAACTTTATAAACACTTATTAATAAAAAAGCATAGCATTATTGAGGCACTGAAAAATGATTTATTCCCAACATCGGCCTGAAGAAGCAGCCACAATTTGTTTGTTCCTGTAGAAGTTTTCATCTTATTGGATACATGTAACATAATAGATCAAAAGAATATATTTCTATGTTTCAGAAATCTATAAATATCACCCTGGACAACAAATGCAGACTCTTTCAGAACCTTCATGGAGCACTTGGTGAGTAAACTGAATTTTGTTTTCTTTGACCAGCAGGTTGTTGATAACACACGTAACTCTGCCCAGCATCTTCTCCTGCTCTTGTTTACCATGCACATTATAACTAAAAATGATAAACAACAGACAATAAATCAGAAAAATCAGAAATCAGAGACACTTTACTTATCCCAAAGGGGCATTTAAGATACAACAGAGCAGCATGACGTTGAAGATAAGGACAGGGCATAAACAGGCAATAAGAATGAGAGCGTTGGGTTCATGTCGAAGTGACGGAAACAAGTCTGAAAATCACAAAAATGAGGAAAAGGTAAAGAATACAAAATAAACTGAGTAGATGGCGAAAAGCAACAACGCAAAGAGCATTAAAGTTAGAAAACGGTGACAGATTAACAACTTTAACAACCTTTTCATGTTTGGCTTCATAACTCAAAAAGACCTTTTAAGGAACTTATTGAATTGTAGCATTTTCACTTTGACCTACGGATACATAGATGAGGTGATATTTTTGGATAATAACTTAGAAATTCATACACTGATGATGAAGTGGTGATTGTTTTAATACCCCAAAAGTGAAGGGTGACATTATGGTTTGCCAAAGTAATTTTTGTGGCATCATTTCCTTTGCTGAAATGAACAATCATTGGCTACCTTAGCAAGGTGCATAATAAACAAAACGATGTCAGCAGATGTGGTATGGTGACTAAACTATACACTTCATTTAGATGTTACATTTATTTCCTCTGTTGACAGGTCTGTAGTCACATTGTAAAGTCTCAGGAGGAGTGCTCCATTTACTTTTAATGCATCACCAAAATGTACAAAGATCATTGTAAGAATGAGAGAGTTAAAGTGTCTTTGCAGGAATAACAGTCAGTGTCATACTGTTTACAGAACAGTTGTCTAGTTGGTGGCAGGTAGTTTTTTGTGTGTAACTGAACAAGTCTAGTAGGGAACACATGTCACAAGGTTTGGCAGGCAAGGCAATATGAGGAAGTCCCTCTCTGGTATTGTGTGGGATCAATTCAAGTTTATTTATACAGCACCAAATAACAACAACAGTCGCTCTCAAGGTGCTTTATAGTGTAAGGTAGAGCCTACAATAATACATACAGAGAAAAAAAACAATAATAATATGACCCCCTATGAACAAGCACTGGTCCAGCCCTAACTATATGCTTTAGCAAAAAGGAAAGTTTGAAGCCTAATCTTGAAAGTAGAGATAGTGTCTGTCTCGTGAATCCAAACTGGAAGCTGGTTCCACAGAAGAGGGGCCTGAAAACTGAAGGCTCTGCCTCCCATTCTACTTTTAAATACTCTAGGAACAACAAGTAAGCCTGCAGTGTGAGAGCCAAGTGCTCTAATAGGGTGATATGGTACTACAAGGTCATTAAGATAAGATGGGGCCTGATTATTTAAGACCTTGTATGTGAGGAGCAGGATTTTGAATTCTGGGTTTAACAGGAAGCCAATGAAGGGAAGCCAATACAGGAGAAATCTGCTCTGTCTTTCTAGTCCCTGTCAGGACTCTTGCTGCAGCATTTTGGATTAACTGAAGACTTTTCAGGGAGTTTTTAGGACTTCCTGATAATAATGAATTACAGTAGTCCAGCCTGGAAGTAATAAATGCATGAACTAGTTTTTCAGCATCACTCTGAGACAGGATATTTCTAACTTTAGAGATGTTGCACAAATGGAAGAAAGCAGTCGTACATATTTGTTTAATATGTGCGTTGAAGGACATGTCCTGGTCAAAAAGGTTCCTCACAGTGTTACTGGAGGCCAAGGTAATGCCATCCAGAGGAAGAATCTGGTTAGATACCATATTTCTAAGATTTTCCCCAGAGGTATAGTTGTTTTGGGGGGTTGGGCTATTATCAGCAACCATTTTTGCTAATAGCTAAGTGTTAAGGTATGGAGTCTGTTTCTTTCACTGTTTGCAGAAAGCTCAGGTATATGATGTCTATAGCTGGATATCTATATTTTACTTGGTTCAAGCAGATTGTAATGTTGGTCTGGTGAGGAAGGAGCTGCTTGTAGGTCCCGCGGGCATTTGGCATGGAGGTTAGCCGGACAAGTCGGAGCCTAGGCAGTTAGACAGAGCAACGGAGCTTTATTTGGCATTAAATGGTAAATAAATGTTTATTTATTTGGCATTAACAGATTAAGATCATACAAGCCAAGTCTCCACTCTACGCTATCCGTACATACATGTGCCGGGGGTTATGTAGTTGCCTGCGCCAGCCCATTACAATGGTAAGGTCTCTCTAAAACACATGAGCGGAGAGCAGCATGCTCGACTGTAATGGCTGCACTCGAAATAGGAGACTCTCCAACTACTACAATAATGGGAAGACACCCCATAGCGGTGCTATGCCATAATAATGTTTGTTACAAGATGTAGGCCTTGAAAAGCTCTCACTGGAGCTCCAGTGGTTGCAATGCTCCTATATTGGTCCCCACGTCTACTTCTGTGACTCCAGTTCTTGCATATTTTCATTGTCAAGGAGTGGTTCTTGTTGCTTTTTTGCTCAACTGTAGAGGACAATCGGCAGTAGCTTCATCGTTTCTTTGTAGATGAGGGTGCATCCCACCATTCTAGGATAAGTATGGTGCCATGGTGAGGACACCTTCTGTTGGTCTTTTGAGGAGTTATCTTGATGAGGTGTCACTATGAGAAGACTACACAACCTTTATCCAGGTGTGGATAAGTTGAGTAGCACAGGTTAGAGCAGAACAAAAAATGTTATCCATGACACGCAGGTCATCTTTTCTATATGAAGTATAAAATGACTTGGTTACATTGGTCTGACAGTAACAACGTGTGAGTGTGTTTTTTGATAAAGGTTGACGTCACTGACATCAACGTTGCAGTCCATTTTAGGGCTATTTCTAGGCAGTGTTTAGCCAGTTTTTATCCTAACTAGTTCTAGATTGCAGATGATATGGACAGTGGAGTTTCTGGTCAATTCACAGTTTGGTCATTACCTGCTAGTGAAATTACTTCCTCTCTGTGTCATTTCACAGAGCATCAGGACTGATGCTCTGTGAAATGCCGTCTCTGTTGCATCTTTCTGGAACAGAGATAAAGTCGACTTTTCTACAAGGCCACACTTCTGCTAGCTTGGAAAGATATCTACACATATGTGTCACACTTTGACATGTGAATGAATAGACCCCACAGTTACCAGCTGATATGGAGTGTGGGTAAAAATGTTGCCAGTTGATTTGGTAGATTTTTACACCAGGTATCCTCCCTGACACAATCTTTTAGGGATTTATGTTTCCTCACGCACCCAAGCCAGGGATCTTCTGCTTGATACTCAAAGATCTTAATCACTACACTATGGAGCCACTTGCCCTGAAAGACAAAAATACTCCACAGTAATCACATTTCCCTGTATGTCATTTGCTTATTATAAATAACATGGCATCCAGACAACAGGGGGTAGGTGTGGGTGAACTGTGGGGCAAACCCATACTTATCCCAGTCTTTTGGTTGCCCACAGCCAACTGTGATGGGGGCCCCGTGAAGTAAAACTACTCCTAAACTATTAAAGGGCAAAACTGCTATGGGCCCGTTTTCTTTGCCACACAGCCAGAGCTGCCCACTGTGGGGCTCACCGGGCATGTTTGCTGGGATTATTTCTCGGTCTAGTCTAGATCTAAATTGAATTACTGATATAACACCTTTTCTGTTTTCATGAGACACAGGATATTGAGGGATCATTGGAAAGTCTGTATTTTGCTTTAATAGTATCTGTACAGGCTCAGCAGATCTGATCTGACTAACATCACTAGACACAGAGCCGTACTGATGTAGGAAGAGTGGAAACTATCGTGTCATAAAGCTCCTCTGTGAACTGACTCTGATCTAACAGTGACAAGTGTGTTGTCCTGGCTGGTTTCAGTAAGTTTGCCGTTCAAAGTATATCATATAACAATGTCTCTGTCACCCTCGGAGGATGGTATGTGTGTGTTCCTCAAGCTCAGGTGCTCTCCGGTACTGAGCAGTATCTTAGCTGTTCCTAAGACTGTGCTCTTCCATGGATAGAGACCTCGGATGTTGTAACTGGAATCTGCTGGAGCCACTCTTCCAGTTTCGTGTTTAGAAGCTAAGGGGGGAATTCCAGTGTGGTACTGTGTGGATGAGTTCTTGAAAACACGTTCAAATCTTTGAGGTGTTTATATCATACCTAGAAAATTAAATATCTATGAGGCTTTTAATCATTTCCTCTCATTCATAATCAGCTGTACCATAAATGCTGTCTCTGTATATATTCTCCACCAAATATTATAAATTCTTATTTATATTGATGAGCCAACGAGAGGTTTAGAGTAAGTGGGGTTGGTTTACACCCAACAAATATATAGGACAATATATAGATCTCTCCAAAACTAAGATTTTACAAATTTGTTATAAAAATGCTATTAATATTATATTTGTCAAAGGATACTGATATGAACTCAAAGCGTTTGCAGCTTTATAGTCCAGTTATATATTTGATTAATTCCATGCTGCTGTAACTTCAGCTCTGAAGACAAGCAGCAGACGAGCTGACAGGAATGAAAGAAAACACACAGACTAATGCACACAGGAGGCGATCAGGGGAAGTGGAAACACCTGGGGAAACAGCTGACTAGAATGAACATAATGACGCCAGGAGGAAGTGAAACTAAACACAATGAACATGGGACACCAGACCTCTTCAAAATAAAACAGGAAGCATAATGAGACGCAGACATGACACAAGCTTGACAACATAGGACACGCAGACATGAAAGACATGACAGACGTGGATTTATCATGGTGGACTGACGAGGAACGCGAACACCGTAAAAACTTACAGAGGATGAAAAAGGGACTGGAGATGAGTCATGGACATAACGAAACATGATGACGGGGGAAAGCACACGTGACAGAAGGAATGGGTCACAGGGGGAAAAACACGTAAACAAGAGGAGGAAACGGGAGACAAAGATGTCACTGAAACACATGAAGGGCGAGGGAGACAGGGGGTGAGGACACACCTGATAAACAAAGAACTAACATGGCATCAAAATAGAAGGAACTTTAGATAACTAAATGAGACTAAAACATAAACAATGAATATCAGCATACAAGGAAACACAAAACACTGGGTCACATGACCTAGGACTGTGACATACTGTCAGCAGTAACAGTATTGTGTATGTTTTGTGGTAGCTAGGTCTTACAGTAGTTAACTTGTTCTTCTGTTCTTCTCTGTCTATCTGATCTATTTATCTTCAGTGTTCTCTTGAAACATTTAAAATGTAAATGTGTATTTTTGATATTTCAAATCTTAAAGTCTGATAGTTGTTTTACATCTGTTTATGTTTCCAGATGATGTGGTGCTGAAGTTTGAAGATAGTCAAGTACGAGTCAGAAATGTGTTGTATGATACTCTGCCTGTCATTATCCACGGGAACGGACCAACAAAGGTACCAACTTATCTGTTCCATGTTATTAAGCTGCAGTCACATCACACAGTTTTTAATGGAAACAATAAAACCTGCTCCAAAGGTTTGAGTTTGTATTCTCTCAGCAGTTTTCTCAGCTGAAAACTGAAGGCTCTGCCTCCCATTCTACTTTTAAATACTCTAGGAACAACAAGTAAGCCTGCAGTGTGAGAGCGAAGTGCTCTAATAGGGTGATATGGTACTACAAGGTCATTAAGATAAGATGGGGCCTGATTATTTAAGACCTTGTATGTGAGGAGCAGGATTTGAAATTTAACACAGAGCCAGCGAAGAGCAGCCAAAATGGGAAAAATATTAAACCATATTTCTAAGAAGAGCTCTGACTGTTTGTCAGCCTGGCTACAGTGCTGAAGAGAAACCTGGGGTTGTTCTTATTTTCTTCAATCAGTGACGAATAGTAAGATGTTCTGGCTTTGTGGAGGGCTTTCTTATAAAGCAGCAAACTATTTCTCCAGGCTAAATGATGATCCTCTAAATTTGTGACACGCCATTTCCTCTCCAGCTTACGAGTTATCTGCTTTAGGCTACGTGTTTGAGAATTATACCACGGAGTCAGGGACTTCTGATTTGAGGCCTTAGTTTTCACAGGAGCTACAGTATCCAGAGTCGTACGTAGTGAGGAGGTAAAATTATTAACAAGATAATCGACCTCTGTTGGAGTAGCGTTCAGATAGCTGCTCTGCTCTATGTTGGTACAGGGCATTGAAGATGATAACAGTGAGCGGATTATATTCTTAAACTTAGTTACAGCACTTTCAGAAAGACATCTACTTTGATAAAGTCTACTCTCCACTGCTGTGTAATCAATTATTGTAAATGTAAATGTTATCAGGAAATGATCAGACAGCAGAGGGTTTTCAGGAAACACTGTTAAATGTTCAGTTTCTATGCCATATGTTAAAACAAGATCTAGAGTGTGATTAAAGTGGTGGGTGGGTTCTTTTACATTTTGAGAGAAGCCAATTGAGTCTAATAACAGATTAAATGCAATGTTGAGTCTGACATGTTTAGTACCTGCCTATGAGGCCCGGGTGGACGATGAATAACAACAAATAAAACCGTTTTTTTAGTTTGCCTTCTTGGCTGGACTGGGTTAAGTATCAGGCTTTCAAATGAACTGAAACTGTTGGTGTGTTGGTTGATTAATAAGCTGGGTTGGACGATTGCTGCCATCCCCACCTCGGCCTGTGCTTCACTGATTCTGATACATAATATAACTCAGGGGTCGTCTCTGTGACATATTATCTAATTTATGTTCCAGTAATCTAATGATAATCTACCTATATGTCTGAGATTCTGAAAATCTGTTACTCTCATCCTTTAGTACGACTAAGAGATTACCAGTGTTAGATTTTTAGATATGAGATTGATATAAAATGAACTACAAGAGCACACGACTGTTTTCCAGCTCCAGATCAACTACCTGGGAAACTACATCCCCAACACATGGACATTTGAGTCTGGGTGCACAGTGTGTCACGAGGATCTACGGTCACTCACAGCTCTTCAGGTCTGTTTACATTTCCTGACAAACTGTATCCGTATTATTTCCCAAAGCTACCTTTGATGCCTGATAAAAATGGCATTAAGCCTCATCCTGGTAGAACATGACACTTATTTTTTGTTTAATGTGTGTGTTTCTAACAGGAACATGAATACCCTCTGGTAGTGATTGGCATCTTCATTCAGCAGCCCACTCCATTTGTTACAGTGTTCTTCGAACGGCTGCTGAAGCTCCAGTATCCCAAGAACAAGCTTAAACTCTTCATTTTTAACAAGGTAACTATATTTTCCTGACACTCAGCAAAAATATGTCTGATGTAGTCTGACACAAATTAGCATCACACCAGAATACCTCACTAAGATGTAAATACGCTGGCTAAATGAAACACTGTGGATTTTATTTAATAAAGGTGCTACTTCTATATATATATATATATGTACATACACACACACACACACACACACACACACACACACACACACACACACACACACACACACACACACACACACACCAGGTGCTAGTATAAAGTAAAGAAGGATCATTATGTGCTTCACAGCTACTCCAGCAGTCTGTGAATAGAAACTTGCTGTGTGGGGCTGTAGTTTGATTATCAGACAAAACCTTTCAGAGACTACAGAGAAACCCAAAAGTAATGTAACGAGTAGTGTAACAAATTACCTTCTCCTTGGAGTTATTAAGTAATGTACTGTAATGTACATATTACACACAAAATGTGTTGTGTGTAATATGTGTAATACACTACTTGTGTTGAATAACGACACCAACACTGATCACAACAAAGAAAGGAAAAACCCCAACAAACACGCACAAAAATTTGACCGCACAGCGTGCAAGTATTTGCACGAATGTAATGCTGTTGATGTGTTGCTTAGCGACGGTGGTGACTCTCAAAGCAGAGCCAGTGACAGTCGATAAGTGATATTGATAATGGAGTCAGAATGGTTACAGTATCTACTCTTATCACAGGTGCATGATGGGCGCTACACCTTCTTACTTAGCTACAGTTAGACTTTGATGTTTTTGAGGACTTCTCTTCACATGAAGGTTTTTAAGGACATTTTCAGTCCTTCTAAAAATTATTAACCTGCTGGATTTAACATAACTTAGCAGGTAATGAACAGATTGATTTAGACAATTTTAACAGAAGATGAGTTCATGATTTTCTCTGTGACAAAGTCCATGAAACTAGGAGAATAGTTTGTTAGACTGCTGTGTGTGGAACCCAGCAGTGCGTTCAGCCAGAGAGCTGGAGGGAATCAAGTACTTGTGATTTGAGAAATTCCTGAGTTGAGTTGTACACAGTGTCCTCAATGTCCAGGCAGCAGTTATCCTTTGGCGCCTCCCCACCTTTGCCAAATGGGTTAACCTTTATGCCCTCCTCGGACATTTCTGTACATTCTTTTCAACTTTTTCTTGATTTGGCAAACATTTAGGTGGTGTTATAGCCTGTGACATTTTTGCAGGAAATCTTTTGTCAAATCTTTGAAATCGAGTGTCTTTTACTCTTACATGTAATGAATACGCTGTTGATGCATTTTCACAGTCTTTAGACACCTCAAGCAGTTCTGCAGAGCCTCGCTGGCTTCCTGCTTCCACCTCCTTGCAGACTTGGTGGCAACAGGAAGTCTTTAAACTGCAGGAACATACTGAGGTGCTAACTGGACAACAGTGTGGTCTGATCCACTGAGTGGGAGGAGGTTTATTGTCCCGTGTTTTGCAGTCCACATATTACTGCAAAGTGGGCAGACTGGAGTTCAGACTGGTGTGATTAAACCAGTGATGGTGATGAAAGCCTCTGCGTGTTTATGCAGTAGGTCAGCAACAGTCATGTGTATGATGTCACATGCTGCTGTACCATTGGCTGATGAAGATCATTTGGTCTCCTGCTTTCTGATTGGCTGACCTGCTCCCTCCACCCCCAACCACCGTGCTCCTCACTACTGCCTACAAGCTCCAGTTTTACCACACATCACAGTCAAAGTGCAGAATGTGGATTTGTGACTTGAGAGGATGCAGTCGAGCACTTTTATTCAGATTTGTGGTTATAAGGAGTAAAAAAATAAATAAATATGAGCAAAATTTGAATTACAAGTTTGCAGTTCTAGTATATTAATTAGTAACCATAAATTTAAAACAAGCGTGTAAAAAACGTACAGGTTTCTACACATTCTCACTTTTTATTCTACATTTTGCAACATATTTATCTTCACAGCAGTCTTCCTGCTCTGCATATCTTTGTGTTTTCCTTTTCCCTCCAGGAAGCTCATCATCAGCGTCAGGTCCGATCTTTCCTGAAGGATTATGGAAGCCTGTATGAGAACGTCACAGTCATCGAACATGAGGAAGAGATGGATGGAGCTGCCTCTAGGAACCTAGGCCTGTGAGTGCTGTCCAACCAGAACGTGACACATCTTCATTTTAAAATGTTTATCAACTGAGTTGCAGAAGATGACATGTACTCTTCATTATACAGTATTAAGGTCAATAACAGATTGCTCTTTAAATTCTATTATAATATATGTGCTAATCTATCAGTGTGTTTTCTTCTTCAGCGATCTGTGCCGGAGGGACCAGGACTGTGACTATTTCTTCAGTTTGGACATTGAAGTGGTCTTAAAGAACAAGGATACACTCAAAATTCTGATTGAACAAAACCTGTAAGGAAATGTTTTTATACTGAGTCATTAGCTGATGTGCTGGCAGTAGTCACAGTCACATTTAACTTCTTTAGCTCTAGTGTATTTATGTGAGTTGAGTATATGTCTAGATGAAGAAATGTAACACATAGCCCTTCTTGAATGGCCTCCTGTAGTCCTATTGTAGCACCAATGATAACTCGAGCTGGTCGGCTGTGGAGCAACTTTTGGGGAGCCCTCAGTGGAGACGGCTACTACGCCAGGTCTGAGGACTATGTGGACATTGTACAAGGACGGAGAGTGTAAGTTGCTTATTTGCTCCCTAAAAACTTTGTCAGCATTTAGAATTTTTTTTTCCTCATTTTTGACCATAAAAGGCTGATGGGAGTATTGTCGTCACCCGTGGGTGGCACAGATACCCAAATCTGTGCCTGCAATAACTAGTGTATCTAGGTGTTTCTAGGAAAACTCTCAGACAAGGTTGAATCTTGGTGACCTAAAGGTCAAGGTCAGAGGTCAAGTTTCCAGAAAATCCTGTGAATATAATAACTCAAGAAGGAATTGGGATTTTCAAACTGGTGCTATATGTTCATCTTTTAAAAATCAAATGAGTTTGATTCTCAGCAACCTTAGCCCCAATGTTCATAAGTGTGTGAGAGCACAGGAGCTGGATGAGAATTTAAAATAGATCGAGAGTTTAGGAGAGGTGAGAGTGGTGAGAGGCAGACCTGTGTTGATAAAGTTAGCGATAAAGCGATGGTAGAAGTTGTTAAATGGCAGGAACTGCTGCGGCTGTTTGTAAGTACTTGGTTCGGACCAACCCACCTGGACCTTGGCTAGATCCACCTTCACTCGATCCTTCAGAATAATAAAGCTCTGGGATGAAAGTGTGTCATCATGGAGTTCACACTCTGCGATAGCGGAGTTCAGCAGGAACCGGAGAACAGCAACAAAAACCTCAAAACATCAATGTCTTTGAGAATAAAGCAGAAATTTCAAGATTGATGTCTAAATGCAATTTTGAGAAAAAAGTTGAAATGTGGAAATATGGAGATGTTGTATCTATAAAATGCTTTGACTGACAGCATCTGACAGTGATTGTGCTCCCTCTGCTCGACCGTAAATTCAGCTTTCTTTGGCTCTCGTCACCTGTCTGGAGATAGGAGGGATGTCTGATCTGCTGACAATTAATAACTGCAACAACATCAAGAATAAATGAGTATGTTCCTGTAGGATTTCTTATGCTAGAACCATTACTTCAGTTCAAGAGTGAGGCTTCAGGTGAGAAGGGAGAGGATGAGATGGGGATGAGGATGGGAGAAGTGGTGGAGAAGCCAGATGAGAAAGTTTAGAAAGAAAAAACTAGAAAGACATAATAAAAATATAACTGTAAGATTTTTAAATGGTCAAATATTATTTGAAACAGATACTGGTGAGTTTAAAAATTGAAATAACTTATAACAAATACTATGTATCTGATGCAGGAGAGTATAAAAAGATTCTCCTTCTGTCCTTGATGATTGACAGCTGAGTGTAAGCAAGGTGGGCAGTGATCATGTCTATGGAAGCAATGTAGGAGTGACTGGACGTGATCGCCACAGGTTATCACGTCCAACATGGTGGACATGTGTGCATGACGTCACGTGCAGAGCCTTAGTGTATCGTGTTCTTTGCCTCGTTCCCCTGAGACGTTACATTCTCCTTTTTCGTTTGTTTCACGTGTCACGTTCAACATACATCACCAGCTAACAGTCAGCTTGCATCAATGATGACATTTTGATCAACTCACCACAAAAAGAAGCACTGCAGGCCTGACAAAAAGTGCCTGGAGGGTGGGCTTGTTAAATAATGACCAACAGAAATTTGTAGCAGCTAAGACTTCATTGGAACATTTGTTGGTACGTCAATTATCTGTTGTTTTTAGGGGCGTCTGGAATGTGCCATATGTGTCCAATGTGTACCTGGTGAAAGGCGGCCTCCTCCGTAGAGAGCTGAAAGACTACGAGCTGTTCAGCTCCTCGAACCCTGACATGGCTTTCTGCCACAACATACGCAACAAGGTCAGTAAGAGAAACAGGAAACTGGTTTTTTTACCTAAAGAAACGTTCAAGTGACAAACTGTCCACAGTAGTGACTGACCTGTTGTTTTTGCGCTCAGGGAATCTTCATGTATGTGACCAACATGCACACATTTGGCCGCATCCTGTCTACAGAAAATTACCAGACCGGTCATCTACACAATGATCTGTGGCAGATCTTTGAAAATCCAGTGGTGAGATGGTTGAAGAAACACCTGGAAACATTACTAGCTGTTGTAGTGTTTGTGGCAGGTCAGAGAATGGTTATTGCAGTGGCAGGAATGAAGTTGGTGGAATTAAGCTGCTATGTACGATATAAAAGCTGTTTAAATTTTATAGTGGTGTATAAATGTTAGCTACAAAATCAAAACATTCATATAAGTACACAGTTCTCACCACTCAGTCACTATGTGTTTTATAGGCTCAGTAAAGGATTCCTGTGTTTATATAAAATAAGAATCACAAATATAAAATGAGACAAAATGGAAAAACAAAGCAAAGGAATAAAACAGTGTAACATATGAAGAGTGTTTAAATAATTAATGTCGTTTGTGTGAATGTATAGACAGTGGGGTTTTAGGTTGGGTTTAAAGAAACACCGCTTGCTATTTTTTACTAAGACACCAAATGATGATATATATCTGCGAGAGAACGTCCACAGTTCCTCCTCGAGGAAACCTTTGATAAACGTAATGTAAAATATGTCGGACTAGCTCAAAATTTCAGGGGACTAGTTGCCATATACCAATTTCACCAATGTATTTTTGCCATGCCACCAAACATGCTAACGTTTCAGTTTTATGACCTTCATCAGAGCATGACAACATGCAGGTCATATCATGTATGTACTGCAATATGGCAGGTTTAAAAAGTCACATGGTAATCCACATCCTGATCGGTTTTCCTCATCATTACATGGATAACAGATGAACACTTTATTGATCCCAAAGGTTACAGTTACAGTAAATAATAAATAAACAACAAAGATAGTGAAGGTGCCACAGATGCCTGGTAAGGGCCTCTTATACTATGAGATACAAAAATGTAAAAGTAAAAATGAAGTTAGCTACAAACAGTAGACGTAAGACAGACGAAACAAGTGCAAACTGGATTCATAAATCATGTGTACATGAAAGTATAATACAAAATATGTTTGGGATCTTAAGTCTGACAGGTGTGTTGTCTCACTCTGGTTTGTCTCACTACCAATTCTTCCTGTTCCGTGTTGAAGTTCCACTTGGAACCTTGTTAAGATCCAACCATGCAAAATATGAGTTTTCAAGTGGTCTTAAACTTTTGATCAGGACTGTATCATCTACAGTACACATCCACTCAAAATGTTAAGTATTAAAATGCTTCGCCATGTATACTGTAAAATAAGAGCTATGCTTATTTCCTCCCTCTGTGTGCTTCTTCAGACACCGTGTCTTCAGTCCTCTTAGCTCCACACACATATTGAAATTTAAAAGTAATTATCTACAGAAAAATGTCTGAGAAAGTCTTTTGTAATGTTCACAGTGAAATTCAGTTTGTGGTTTTCGTGATGGTAGATAAGATTCACAGGTGTGCTGAACCAATCTATTAGTCGTTTCTTTATTTGAGTTTTTGTAAGATTTTTTTCTTCTTCTTTTTTTTACAACATTATACGACTTCAGCACAAATGATCCATGAGAACATTGTAGATGTCGTTATAGGGGATTTCCGTGTTACGAGTGCGGACATCAGCATAAAGTATCAAAGTTTTAGTATACATGTCAACATCAACATTACTGAACAATCAGTTTTTTAAAGTTACTGTCTAAGCTAAGCCACCGTCTGATCTTCATATGTAAAAGAAGGCGGTCTAGAAGAATTTCTGCGTCTACACGAAGGTTTGATGAGGACACGGTGTGATTTGCAGTGAGCAAATCTGTATGTTATATTTATTTCAGGACTGGGAGGAGCGCTACATCCACGAGAACTATACCCGCATCATGAAGGACAAGCTGATTGAAAATGTAAGTTTAAACTGGAGCTGAGCTGGAGTCAGATTAACCTACTGAATGAGCTCTTGTGTTTAGAAGAGGCAAAAGCAAATACATTGAGCTCCTATCAACTTCCATGTTTCTTATAAATATTGTGGCACAGATAAGAAGTTAGTTCTGTTACATCTGAGGAACTAACACCGTCCTCAGTTTGTAGGACCTTCCTTTAAGAGGCAGTTCTGTTACAAGCTGTTACTCGGTGCTTAATGCTGTTGTATCTTCTGCCTTCCAGCCTTGCCCAGATGTGTACTGGTTCCCAGTGTTCTCCAATGTTGCTTGTAACCACATGATTGAAGAAATGGAGCACTATGGAAAGTGGTCAGGAGGGGGCAATGTGGTAAGGCATCTTGTTATTAACATTAATCATGTAGTCATGATTATCGATAATAACATGTCAGTCATGTAATAAGACGACATCACTGAGCTCCAGTGTTCCTTATATTCAGTCTTTGTTTGCATTATTTGTCACAAGTTCATGTCATTTGCATCTTCCAGCTACACACCCAGCTCTGAAAACGTCGGGCAGCTGCTCGTGCAAAAAAATAAAAAGTGAATGTTGTGATTTTCAAATTTCAGAAACTCATATTTGTATTCAAATAGAACAAAGAAAACATATCAAACGCTTATAAAATGTGCCATTTTAAGAAACATACTAGCTCATATTTAATTTGATGACAGCAACATCTCTCTAAAGGTAAAGACAGCCACTGTGTAGATTCCCTCTTCTTTAACAACAGTCTGTATTTCACTAACTGAACCCACGTCCTCATTTTAGGTTTTTCAGTAGATAAAGGCTTAATCAAGAATTGAGCTGCTGTTTGGTGAAGGCCTGGCAGATCCCCGCCTACTAATGAGAAGTGAAAGAATTTAAAAGGGGAGGGACGGCTTGTAGACCTGGGGGGTAAGACCTGGAAGGGGCGTGTTTGGAGGTGTGGCCCTGCTGCTGAAATTGAGATCATTTATCTCCAATTAAAACTGAGAGTAGTTTTCATTTATGCTGAACAACATCCTGGGAGAGGAGCGTTGTTCCATTCTCGTCTGATATAGGATTCTAGCTCCTCCACAGCTCTGGGTCTTCATCGTCATATTGCTTCATAAATGTTTTCAGTTGGGGAAAAGTTAGGCCAGAAGTTCAGCACGTGAACGCTGCCAGGCTATGGTATTCTAACAGATGCAGTATGCGGTTTAGAATAGTCTCGTTTTGATCCGAGCATATGTTGTTGTAAAGCAATAACAGCAAGCAAGCTGCAGCTTCCATCGACACCGATGCACCTCAGTACCATCAGAGACGCGGGCTTTTGAAACGAGCGCTGATAAAAAGCCAAACGGTCTCTTTTCACTTCAGACCAGAGCAGCATCCGTGTTTTCTTCTGCGGTCTATTTTAAAGCTGCTTGGCCCAGAGAGAGAGACCTGAACCTGCATCTGTGGACGGCACAGCAAACTGTGTTTGCACTGATTTTCACACAGATTTATCCAGATTCTCTGAATCCTTCGATGATATTCTGTACTGATAACGATTTCAATTTTATGTATATAGCGCCAAATCACAATAACAGTCGCCTCAAAGCGCTTTATATTGTACAGTGGATGGTACAATAAGAACGAGATCAGTTTTGTTGAAGGACATTATTCTGAAGTTGTTTCACAATTTATAGATGCAGTTTTTTGCAGACTGGTAAACCTCTCTCTGCTCGTCTTTATTTGATGTCACTGACCTGTTACTTAGTAACCAAGTTCATTCAAAATGTTCCTCCAGCTCCAGTTTCTTTTCAGTACTACTTACTTTTTCAGCCTGTTGCTGTCATCAAATCCAAAAAAGGCCATAAGTGTCTTTTTTATAAAGTCAGTTTCCCAGTTCATACATTTAATGTTTTCTATATTCTGTTGTGAATAAAATGTGGTTTTAAAATATGGAGATTTACAAATCGCTGTATTCTGTTTTTATTTACACTGTACAGGCTCCCAACCTTTCTGGAATCTGGTCCTGAATACCTCCTGTACTTTAACTATATACCTGATACAAGTTTCTTGTTTTTCCAGGATAACCGAATCACTGGTGGCTATGAGAATGTCCCCACCATCGACATCCATATGATTCAAATCAACTTTGAAAAAGAATGGCAGAAATTCTTGGTGGAGTATGTGGTACCAATCACAGAAAAAATGTTCCCTGGATACTACACCAAGGTAAGACCATCACTGACACACACTTGTGAAATGTTTCAGAGAAAATTCAAGAATCTCCTTCCATGTGAGATCTGTGAAGGATGTTCTCAGCTTTACTGAAGAAGGACACTGTGAACACATTCGCAGCTCATTTACGTCACCTGCTCTTGACATTTTGGTGTCGCATGCACTGATTCATTTTTTAAAAATCTGTAGTACACACATATACCTGAGTGTTTGTAGAAACAGGAAGGAATTTCAAGCAATGGCACATGAATACTTCTTTAAGACACTCCAGCTAGGCCGGCCACACCCCACAGCTTACATATAAAACAGCTGACAGACGTGAAACCTGTGATCGTTTGATCTCCACTTGGTGTGCATGTGTGTACTTTGTGTGGTACCGTGAGTGTGCAGTTCAGTGTGTGGTAACAGTGTGTGTCCGTTTACCTTTGTGCTGAGAACCTTTCTCAGTAGCCTCGCAGGATTTCTGTTACGACCTTTCTGTGTCTCACGTGTCAGCCGGCGAGTGAGAGTTCTCCAGCCTGCAGGA
This sequence comes from Pelmatolapia mariae, assembly GCF_036321145.2. Lineage (NCBI taxonomy): Eukaryota > Metazoa > Chordata > Actinopteri > Cichliformes > Cichlidae > Pelmatolapia > Pelmatolapia mariae. The sequence goes on from NC_086244.1 coordinate 42,675,000, forward strand.
CCAGCTTCCCACCTGGCTTAATGCCCGCGCCGTCACGGGTTTACCTGGCCAGTGGGACCCGGCTGTAGCTGATGCATTAGCTCAGCGAGCAAGAGCTTCTCTGTCCTCCCAGGGGAGCCCGGCTTGTTCTCGGGTTGCGAGTTGTACTCAGGCTTCCCAGGTCATAACACATCAAGCATTCCATTCACACCACCATTAACGATAAGAGCAGTGGTTTGGGAAAGCTTATATGTAAGCTGTGGGACATGGCCGGCCTAGCCAGAGTGTCTTAAAAAAGGGCCATGACAGATGTAACTGCATCTCTTCTGAGATGTTGGAAAGTACTGTGCAATGATCAGGTGATGACCGATGATTTTCATATCTGGTTATTTAACCGGTAGAACAACTGGAGGACAAAATCAGCCATTAAATGTTCTAAACTCATTGAGTAAAACAGGATAACAGCCAACCTCTCTTTGTTTCTGTGCTGCTATCCTGTGTGTGTATTACTGACCAGCATGTCTTATCATCAGTGTGTTACACTCCAGTCGATTTAGTGTAGTGGGACAGAAACCTGACCCCTCTTGTGCCACATCATGACAGCTACACATTCTGTTCCATCTCTGGAGGCGAATGCTGGACCAAGAACCAGGATTCTGCTTTTATTCAATAAACTGGAGTGTATCTGTGTACAGGGGGCTACAGGCAAACGTTTGCATGATTCTTTTCCCTCTGTGTGTTTGCAGGCTCACTTCGAATTGGCCTTTGTAGTTAGATATAAGCCAGATGAGCAACCCTCCTTAAGGCCGCACCATGATGCCTCCACATTCACTGTAAACATTGCACTCAACCAAGTAGACCTTGATTACCAGGTGAGTGTCAAGTGCTCCATTTCCACCTACACTTCAGTTAACATGTATTTTGGTTTTATTCACACAGAGACCGAATCATTACAAATTCATTCTTTTGATCACAGAATGAAATAACCCCATTCTTCATGCAAACATTAAAAGCCAAACAGCTGGTTTACCAGCAGCAGAAATCTGAAAGTTGATTGTCCTCTTCAGTTTGTGGCATTTAGGCATAGAAAAAAAGAAGAACTCAGGAAGTTGTTGAAGGGTTGTTAAAGATCATAAAACTGTTCTTGGCTGCAGGGTGGTGGATGCAGGTTCCTCCGCTATGACTGCTCCATTCAGGCTCCTCGTAAAGGCTGGGCCCTTCTGCACCCGGGCCGCCTCACCCACTACCACGAAGGGCTGCCCACCACCGCTGGTGTCCGCTACATCGCAGTGTCCTTCGTGGATCCCTGAGCTCACCAAGCGGGACACATACTGACCAAATGGTCCAGCATCATTCTCTGCATTATCCGATTTAAAGCAGAGTTGTTTTTGTTTTCATCAACTCATTTCCTTTAATCTGATATGGCTTCTGTCACACTCACACAGTGATGAACTATTAGCTGCATTAGACGAACTTTTCTGTAGTGAAACATGAAAAACACACAATTTTATCACCACTTAAGATGAGAACTGTTTATTTAAAGTGTCAGACATGATCTTTTGCCTATGAGTATTTTTCAGCAGCAGTCTGCAGGTGTTACCCATCATATGCTCATTTGTATTGAGGCCAGTAACCATCAAAGGGGTAATTTGAATAATTGTTGACCGGCTCACTGAGGTTTGAAAGGCCTAAGACTGTTTTTTTTAAATACATTTTATAATATGTTCATTTTGACTTTAGAATACTTGCAGTGCTGAAATCACCGAGAGCTTCCCCCTCACAGAATGGCAGCATCTGTTGCTGGAGAAGCTGTGTGTCATTCAGCATTCATGGTGCTGGATGGACGGACAGCTGGATGTTTAATTGGTTTCTTTTGTATTTCTTTGATCTCAGTTATGTTTGTTGTTTTAAAGAGGTAACGCTGCAAAAACTAACGTGGGTCAGGAAGCCTGTAAATGCTTGGACCCATTAGTTTTGTTGGGCCATCCAGATGGCAGCTTGTGTAGTAACACAAGTCATGTCTTCAGCTGAACTTCATTACAGGCAGGTTACCTTTGATTTGTAAAAATAAGTTGTTTTGCTTGATTTTACTTCAGCAAATATCTCTTTACTGTAGCTAAAGCAGCTTTATTCAGACACTCCAAAGCCTTTTTTGTACTGTATTAGATAAAAGCCACACTGAGAAGTTTCATATTGGAATCACAGCTCACTTTTATTCTTGAAACTGATGTTCATGAGCTTAAATTTGTGAGGTTCAGGCTCACTGAACGATCTGACCCAAAACCATCAAGTTCTGTGTATAAACATATTTAAGAATAATAATGATTAAAAGTCTCAGCAGTGCTGAGTGAGAGGGCTCGTCTCATGAAACAGCGCCTCTGGTTTGGTGGTTCAGCCAAGAGCACCATCAGGAAACCAGCCAATCAGGAGAAGTCTGATGCCAAGTGTTAAAATTTAGATATTAAACTTTGTAATAATTCTTCCCCACGGATGCACAAGTTCTTTTATTTGTATAGCACTCCAGTTTCTGGCCAATCACAAAAAGAGCTCTTTAGCAAATAAACGGGCGACCTTGTGCTGATGTCAAACAATCTGACAGAACAAACTCAGCAGTTAACAGGCCAATAACTACTGGTGGGTGTAGATGACATTTTATTCTGTAAAACAGTCACATTAATAAGTGTACATCAGGCAGTTAAAATACAAAGCTAAACATGGAAAAAAAAAGAAAAATTTAAAAGCAATGTAAAAACAACATTTCAGGTCAGAGACTTCTGTGGTAACGTTACATTTCACAACAAAAGTGGTCACAAGCGGAAGCGATCGGAGAAGTTTGGAGACTCCGGGACTGTAAGAGGAACTTCGCTCTTCTTCACAGCTACAGGTTTGTAGTGTCTGATGGGCTGAGCTTTGTGCACCTGCAAAGTGTGACATACACTGTGTCAGACCACAGACAGGCTGTAAAGTACTGATAGAGCAATAACATACAAGTATACAGTGACATTACACGGAGCCCTGTAATGACTGTGCAGCGTTTCACACGACCAGCTCAAACTGTCACACAGGTCATCCTGCTGGGACGTGGCACGGCCTCATGGTTGATATTTGATATGAAGCACCTTGTGGCGACTGTTGTGATTTGGTGCTGTGTTAATAAAATGACATTGAATATTTAAGTTATATATATTTAAGGACAACATCTCACCATTATTTGATGCGATTTTATTTCGAGTGATACGATAGGGTTTATAAAAATATGCTCAGGCAGAAGCTAGAAATGAAATCTATTTGTTCCAAATCTGATGAAAAGCAGCGTTTCCATATTAAATATTTCCAATATTACATCATGCCACTTTCTAGTAGTCTTTGTACTGCGTCAGCAACTTTCTGTCCCTCCTCAGCATCAAGTGACCAAAATATATGGTCTCAAAGTTTAGAGGTATTTGTGTTCTGAATGTCAATGCAGCTTATGTTTTGGGAAATCCCAAAATACACGGTCGTGGTTTGCATCACCTGAACTGCATGGCTCCAACAGAATTTGGGTTCTTAGATTTGTCTTGATGTGGGGTTTTGAAATCTCTGATTACGTTCTTCCAGCAGTGCTCTGTCCAAGTCAGAGGGTTAGCTGAAGAACACTGTGCAAATGTTACCAAAGACTTCCTCTGATAGTTTCCCAGTAAAGGTTTTAATGGTGACCACAGGAGCAGCGCTGCTGTTTTGGACGATCGTTTTCTTTCACTTAACCTGAGCTCAGCGTCAGTAGCAGCTCCGCCTCTTTGCAGTGTATAAACAGACTCTAGCTGCACCTTAAACTGTGCCAGCGTCATCATCATCGCTGCTGCTGTTGTGTTAACAGTCTTTGTTCAAAACTGGGGGCTGTGTGAGCTGCCAAACGTGCATTTTTACAGCCATCTGTAGCTCTATATCTACACACATACACACCAGCACCAGGCGCTGCTGATTCTTTCTGCAGTTACCTGCTCTTGTCGCAGCCGGGCAATCTCCTCCTTCTGTCTCTGCTCTTCTTCTCGTCTCTGCTCTGCCTCCATGTGCGCCCGCAGAACCTCCTTCTCACTGGTCGCTCGCTCGTACTCCTGCCACTCTCGGGCACGCCGCTCTGTTGCCAGTTCAAAGGCCTCTACAACTATGGAAGAATTATTGCCTTCAGAGTGCAGTGACAGATGACAGTGAAGACAAAGGACACAGTGAGTGACACAACCTTGAAGAGTGGTTCAGCCTCAGCAAAGCTGAAGCACTCTTCAAGACACATGCAATTTTCAGACAGTATTCAACACCAGCGCTGCACCTGCCCATTACTTTTATCATCCATTAGTCATTCTCAGATCAATCAGACAATAGTGAGATATTTATCTAGAGCCAGTAAATGTGGCTCCAGTGTCTGATAATCAAACTCAAAACTACTTTTCTGATAATTGCACTGAATACTCGCAGCAACAACAGGGCGCAGACATGTGGCTGCAGCTGTATCGAGCGTTTTACATGTCAGCTGAAGATTTAGGTGTAGCAAACACCTCTGTGCCTAGGTGGAGTCTCCAGGTAATCTGATTTGCTAAGAGCAAGATAACGCTCATATTTGTCATTGACATTCCTCAGAGAGAGAAATAAAGCAGTTTCTGCTTTATAGTTTGTCAGACTGTCATTTGAACATTTTGGAAAATGTGGCGTTCAGCTGAGGAAAGGAGATGTGACAACAGCACAACAGACGACCTCTATACAGCTGCAACCTCCCATCATGCATCACAGCAATGATAATAAACACAAAGGATCTGTTTTAGTCTACACTGAGCGTCCTTACCCACTGCAGGCCGGGCCTCTTTCTTGGGCCTGAAAGGCTCCTTGTGAATGACGGTGTTGGGCCGAGCTTTAAATACTGCTGCGTCCCCTTGATGTTTCTGTTCTTCTTTCACCTGCGAGGTACAGATGTTGTGAGCGTTATTCAAATAAAAAAATGAAAATAAAGTGAAAAATCCCATCATACCATCTGCTCCCAGCGACTGTTCTTCACAGCTCCCCGTTCATCCAGAAGCAGCCTAAAAGGCTCAGGCTTGGTAGGCTCCAGCTTCTTCTTCTCTGGCAGGACCACACTGTCAAAGTCAGGCAGCGGCTGGGCCTTAAACTGTGGTATCTGGAAAATATTCAGGCCACAGAGAGTCACTCAGTAACTCTGTATGTGAAACTCTCAACGACAGACTGAAAGTCAAACTACCTCTTCGTTTCGCTTTTCCTCCAACTTTTTCTCTCTCAAGGCTTTTCTTTCACGCTCCCTCTGCTCAAAGGAGAAAGGACAGACCTCCACACGGTGGTTCTCAGGTAGCCGGGGCTGAAAGGGCAGGCCGAAGTGAGGCACTGGAGGGGCCTTAACTGGTGACGGCTGCTTGACCTGACAAAGACAGTTTTATGGGTACAGCTGCAGAAGACGGTGCACAGAGCCATAGCAAAGACACGCGTCCTTACCTCCTCGACCTTGCGGTCTAGTCGAACTCTCTTCTTGAGAGCAAAGGCAGGAGACTCGGGAACAGTCGGATTTGCAACTTTCTTTTCTGGCAGTCCCTGTTGATGAGAGGATTCTTAAAACTGTATTCCCACACAGCAAAATCTGCCTTTCTGCAATGGAAAAATAAACAACTTTGAAACTCATCAGTCTTTAAACTCACCACAACTCCTTCCAGAACCTTTTTGGGCAGAGGCTTGGCTTTAAAGTTCTGGGGCTTTTCGTCATCCTCCTGGGGCTTCTTTGTGGCCTGCCTCTCCTGGAGCCTTTTTTCAATCTCCAGCTCGAAGCCTTCGGGTACGGTGGGCTCCTTCACTGCTGGCTTTTTTAGGTCCTCTGCACTCTCCAGTATCTTCCTGTTCAGCTCCAGCGCCTTGATTTTAAAGCTGCGTTTAAAAGCCAACATTAGTCAGTGGTCACTAGATCAAAATGTAACGCTGTCACAGTGAAGTGACCCAAACGTAGCTTCTGACACAACCAAACTACAAGTGTAGCGGCAAAAACACGTCACATCAATCAACGCATTTCAGCATTTTGGCCTCTGTAACCGTTGAAGCTGCACCCATGCACATACTGACCCATGACTCCTAAATAATCAGCTGTATTTTGTACAATAATGGTCTTTAAAGAAACCCTGCAATGCCACATTTTCCATGTGTTAGCAAAAGGAGGAAGTTTACAATGGCCCATCTGAAACATCTTAGTGCATTTATTATTTCTATGCTATTGTAAGTCATTATTGTCAGGCTGTCCTAAACACTGCCTGAAAAACCTTCAGTTGATGCCAAATACTGCACCAAAAGTACTGACAGGGACTAGAAAGTAAGAGAGCACACACACTGGCTCCAGATTCTGATTTAAAATCCTTCCCCTCAAACACAAGTTTGGATTCAGGAGGCAGACGCTCTCTACTTTTAAGATTAGGCTTCAAACTTTCCTTTTTGCTTATAGTTAGCACTGGATCAGGTCACCCGGACACTTTAAATACAACGTTTTTTGCAAAACACCAGAAATTTGTTGTGAAACCACGTTTCCCAACACAAAGTGTTGGCACATTACAAGAACCTCCAAGCAGAAAAAGCCAAGCTTCTCACTTTGCAAGTTTTTCTGCCTCCTCAGCCTCCAGCTCAGCAGAGCACTTAACAGTAGGCGGCCGGCTCCTCTGACGAGTCATCAGGTGTGGGGAGTGGGGCTGAGTGAGCTTCAGGTGGTTCCCCTTTGCTGTGGCGGGTCCTGTTGAAACAGGACGCAGATACAATGAAAACCTGCAATGTTTTTAAAGCCTTATCTGAAGAGTGTCAGAGAGTCAGCGTGCACCACACCTCTCTCTTGACTTCTACGACTGTGCATATGGTAGCGGGTGGGGGTTCGCTTCTGGAACTGCTCGATCTGCTGGGCCATGGGCACATAAGCGCTCGCCTCTTCCGCCTTCCTCTTGTTGCCTGCTGACAGGTTGAAAGGTTTGGGCACCGTGGCACCTTTCCGAGCCTTTGCCTGAAAACAAGTATAATCAGGCATTTTTCATCTGACCTTAGCTTAAATATGCAGATGTTTCATCACGTTTCTTTTAGCTGCTGTTAACAAAGATGAACTTTATAGTGGGCTGCAATGAACTGGCAATAAAGCAAGTTGTGCCACTTACTGGGGAGGAGGGTTTACGAAGCTGACTGACAAAGTCCACTTCCTTCTCCGTGTTGCATGAAGTGGAGGACTTAACACGGGTATCTGTACTGAAGTGGAAGTCTTTGGGCACAGTTGTAGACAGGAACATCTTCTTTGGTGGTGGATCTGAAATGACACCGTTCTCTGGTTTGGTTTTGTTTTTTTAAACCAAACAAGTAAAGTGAACATTTTAACCCCCAGAACTCTAAACTCATCAGAACTGCTAACAGGGGTCATTTTGACCTGCAACAACAGTGATGGCAAAGACGGCGTTTCTGGGTCGTCTCAGATCCTTTAAAAATGCACATGAGAATAAACCAATAAACAAAGGGTACAACACATAAAACTGACACCTAAACAATTTACTTGAATAAGAACATTATGAAAAGTTAAACATGTGGTAGTACATGTGCTGAAATAGAGGTGTGAAAACACTGTTAAACAGACCGATCAACTCATTGTCTGCATTGTAAACTTAACCACAGAGCAGGCTACAAAAATGTAACAAACATTTAATTTCTATAAAAAGTAAAACAGTCAAGTTTCATCAGTTTCCTTCACATCGTCTTTGCTGATCGGACCTTAAGCACCACCCACACTGCAGCTCAGTTCTGACCCGTCTGCTTCACCATCTGATTGGATTAGTTCTCCACACACTTGACTGCTCAGTTCACCCAGCATGCCTAGCAACACTTTCATTTTACTTTAGTCTCTATGGGTCACAATGACGTCTTTGACAGTTCAAAGTATGAGTGGTCGTACTATTTCTCCCCTCTTAAAAAACAAATTCACAAAAAAAAACAAATTTTAGGAATATTTTTGGAAACACAGGCTGATGAAAAAAAAAAATGATGGGGTTTTATTTTTCACAGCTCGTTTTGTTTAAATGCCAAAGGGTCAAACGTACCCGTTGGCAGTTCTAGAGTTAGAGTGTTACTACTGGCTGTAGCACCACAGTCTGAAACATGTACTCACTCCCTGCTAGAGCAGCCTTGTAGCTGGCCTCATTCTTCTTCCGGTGAAGAGCAACTTCCTTCTGAAGGTTCCTGATGCGCTCCAGCTCCAGCTCCTCAGAGGTGCTCGGCCTGCGGGTCACAGATTTTTGTAGACTTTAATCTTTAGTAAAAGTACATCTGAACCCCCGTCTCTCATTTAAAGGCTCAACGTGTCAACGTTCTCTTCATGACCCTACTACTAAAAAAGGCGACTGGCTCAAGCTCAAGGACTCATTTACACCAAATCCCAGACACTACACCTGCTACCATCATCCACCTTCCCACATGTCTGGGTGGGGTACTGTCTTAAAGAAGGATTCCTGCAATGCGAGTACTGGAGGTCAGCCCAGTACTCAGAACAAACCTGAACAAGAGAAATTCAAGCACTTCATGACAGGCGAGCCCTCAGACTGAGGACACAGGACTGCAACCATTGATCATTGTAATTATTAAGCGTCCTATCCTGTCAATTAATCACATAATCAGACAAGAAATGATTTTTACTTATGAGCAATAATCAAAAGAGAAAAAAGGGTTTAAAATGAACTGCTCATTGGTTTCCATTTTACAAATGTCAGTCAAAGAACAGTCAAAGGTCAAAATCAAATAAGGTATACATAAAATCTCTACTCTGACACAAAATAAATGTCTGTGGCATTTGGCTGTTTGGGAAGAGGGAACGTTTTAGAAGTGACTTGGCAGCAGCAGACGGATGCAGAGCGACACTGAGGGCGAGCTTTCTGATGTGAGGGGTTCGTGACATTTAGTGTAGTCCTCTGTTTTTTTTAAAACAATGAGGCGACTCCTGAATGTCACAGATGGCTAAGAACCAACCAAAGGCAGGAAGAAATGTATAAACACCTGTTTTTGTGAGGCCTGATGTGGCTGTATCGCCTGACACCCGTCCATGAGGAGAACTCTGCAGCGGTTACCTGTGGCTCAACAACAGCCGCACACAGGAGTGACTGATACTGCAGCAGTAAGCAAAACGACCGGGCTGGAGAGTTCAAACAGCTGGAGACCAACTACCACCCCCCCCCACACACCCCCACCCCCCCACACACACCTCTAGTCACCACGTACTGTGTGTAACAGTCCTCTGTCATGGTGAACCAGACGCAGCCCTGCTCCAGCACACATTGTGAACCCAGTGCTCCTTTCCCACTAGTACCAACTCAACTCTGCCCCAAAGGCGTGGTGGGTCGTTATAGCAACGAAGCAAAAAACTGATGTCATCTGTATGCGACAAATGCAGCACCAACAGAGGATGCTGAGGCGATGGTATACCTGCTGCTCGCTCTGCAGGTTTTTGTTGCAGCATTTTCAATTGTTAAGTTGAAAAAAGAAACGGAAGAAAAAGGCAGTTTTATTTTTTAGTGTGACCTTCAACCATTTCAACGATCCTTCTAACGTCTTTAACTCTGCCAAAACAGATGCTGTCATTTTGCTGTCAGATGCACTAATCAACGTTTATTTACAGCTGCTACAGGAGCGTAGAGTACATGTGACCACACCTCTCTAACCCCGCCCCACACGCCAAATCACACAAATCCCTGTACCTCCACAATAACTCAGGCTGTCAGTAGCAGCTCATTTACACTGTGGGAATGAATTACCTGACAATGGAAAAATACTTATGACACGACACTAATGTGACAAACGCACATTTTTCTGGCCACACACTGTAACAAAACAAGATTTATGTATGGTGGGTCTTTTAGCCGATATGTAGCGCTTACCTTTGCTTTAACAATGAACAATTTCTTGTTGTTCCCCTCCGACACGGCGGCATTATTTACCCAGCCAGATCCAAAATGCATGTATCTGTCCCTGCTTTGAAAGCTTTAATCCTGGCAGCAGTGTAAGGTGAGGGGTGCTCTACAAGCTACATGGTGGTGACCAAACTGGTGAGACTCTCACAGAGACATCACTACTTTCAGGGATTCAAATAAAGCTGCACAGTACGATCACAGTTCCCCCACAAAGTTTCTCTTCATTTTCCCTCCATGGACAGATGATCCAAGCAGTCCGTCTAATATTTACAGTCATGAAAAATGTTTTACCCACGAGGGTAGTGAGTCAGGTCATGTGACTGAAAACTGTGAACACACAAGTCCAGATTGTCTGTTTATAACCACTTTAAGACTGACAAATATCTGATTTTCATCCTTTTCTCTAGTTTTATACTCTCCAGCCTTCCTTCTGTTACCAGTATCAGTTCACCCTCCGTCCTGCTTACAAACTTGGAACCTGCCGTCTATTTTTAGCTGCCTTAAAACCGCTCGCTCTACCATGAAGTAAATACATATGAGCCAGTTTTACTTTATCATTCTACACAAATGCTGAACATTTCCAGCCGAGAGCATTTTAACATTAATTTCAAGTTCTTTCTCATTGTACATTCAAGGATAGATAAAGGTGTAAGGCACAGTCTTACTCTGTGAGTGTGGAGGTGGAAGCTGCTGCGTGGGTCTGATGTTCTCTCTTTGAATTTAGCCGCTCACTCCTGCGGGGACCCAGCCCGGAAATCAGCTGCTCACTCCTGGATTTTTGGGCAACAGGACATCTACATTAAACCGCTGTAACTGAAAACTCGAAGAAAAAAGTTAAGGTGAAGAGATGTTTTCTTAGCTTTCTAACTGGTAGAAAGTGTGCATGTGCTGGACTCTCAGCTTTTTCAGGTTTAGAATGATGACAGGATACTTCTAATACTCACTCTTTGCACTTCTTTGATGGTGGTGCAGCTGGACCACTGGTCATCTCTTTACGCTTTGAAACTCTAAAATAAATTAGAACAGAAGCAGTTCTCAAACTTGAACCGATTACACACAGATGCTGTTCTATAACCATCGTGTTTTTACACAGGGGCTGGATCAGACAGCGAAGCTGCAGTGTTTAAGGTTGGGACTCTGCGTGGTACGAAGGGTACTGCACACCCACTTAGAGGAGTTGCCAATACATAATGCAATGCCACACATTTATATAGTATTTATTAATGTAATTTGCACTTGTCTCTTCCACAATGTCAGTCTTACTTTTACTGTTTTGAACCAGCTTCATTACACCAACTGTACCTGCGTGGCTGTGTAGGGACTTTATTAACAGGCCTTTGCTTTGAACGGACATCGTTCTCTGTGCGACGTTCACCACCCCAGGACGTCACAATGTTTGCAGGTGGAGATGCCGATATGCTGGGACCTGGAACATAAAAACAATTGCAGATAGTCACACATTAACCAAGTTACAAGGACAAAAAATAATAAAGACGCACAGGGGTGTTGACTAACCAGAGCCACCGTCAGTGTTTGTTTGAGGCAACATCGCGTGCTCAGGCTCATCACTTGTCAGAGGCAGCTGGTCCGGTCTCGAAGGTGTGATAAGATGATCACTTTCTCCCGCAGCGTGCATTTCTGCCAACGAGAGATTCGATAGTCAAAATTTTTGAATAAATTCTGGTCACTAGTACACTACAGGTTCGACTGTAAAGCCCCACTTTTTTAGTTAGAAATCCCACCTGAGGGGCCATTCCAGTTTAGGAGAAAAGAAAACATTAACCAAATAAAGTCCGACTTTAAATGGAACGCTCAGTCAAATCCTCAGGACTGAGGATCAAATAGAGCAAGCCTATTCAAATGGTGGCAAACGGGCCACATGCAGCCCAGAAGCAACCTCTGAGTGGCCCTGCCTGTGGTCCTGGCAGAAACGCAAAAAAATATATATATATTTTTTTCCTACAGCATAGTGTAGACTGTGAATGCAACACTCCTAGTAGGCTAGCAACATTCAACCCACAATGCAGCGTGATGTTGTAAACATTAAGCTATCATGGCACCAGTTCCCTAATGTTAAGAAAGTAGCAGTCGTCATCCTCAGTATATTTGGGTCAACGTACACATGTGAATCAAGCTTTTCACACATGAACTCAATAAAAAGCAGCTCTCGCTGTTCACCGACTGACACTTCACTGCTGCCTTTGGATTGCACCGACATCTTACGAGCCAAAAGTTGCTGCTCTTGTTCAGAAAAAAAAAGTCACGTCTCCCATTAATAATGTAAGAGTAACTGTAGCCTACATATCAACATAATGTGGGATGTCTAACAAGCCATGAAGCACTGATAGCTTTGATAGGATTGACCGTTCTTTTTTAAATTCTGTTAAATGCTCTTTAAGATGCGTCTGAGTCACCAAAATATTTATTTTATTTTGAAAGGGAATTATCAAAACGTCTGTTTTTTGAATTTATTTCAAATGTGAAGAAAAAGTATTGCTACTACCGCAGACGCTATTCAGTTATAGCTCATTTAATGTTTTTATGGACCTTTAGGTGTGCATTTGTGAGAGGTCACCAGATTTAAAAGGAAAAAAGTGAATAAACATTACTTCAATACATTTGTGTTGGTTTTAAATTTATCATGATCTGCTGCTACTGGCTGCAAAAATATGTCTATAAAAAAATAAATAAATAAATAATAATCTGACCCAACTAACTTTTTAGTTGAATAGCCGTGAAATAGAGGATCAAACGCCATTAAACAAAAAGACACTATAGTAGTTTGTTGACCTCGAGTGCTGCTGATCTGACCCAAGCTAAAAACGACTCTTCCTCCCTCCTGTTTTAAATATCACAGTCAGGACGCGCTGGTTAGCTCAGTGAGAAACCAGGAAACCATTGGCCACGTGGCCAGAGTGCAGCGACGCATGCTTGAGCTGCAGCCCTTTGCTGCATGTCTTCACCCCTACTCTCTTCTTTCTTGTCTTCATTGCTCATCTATCCAATAGAGGCATAAAAAGCACAAAAATGTTTTTAGAAAACAATTACAAAACACCACAGTCGGGACTAACACGTGGTAATATTCCCTAGTCCTCTGGATTAAAATGGAGACCCTGCTCTGCAGAAGAATGTCAGAGTTACCAATCTCACAGTTAGTTGTGATAGTTTGTTGAACATGCTTCCTGGAATAGGGCCCTGTTGATGTCTTTGTTTTGGTTTTGCAACCATTATGAGGCAACAAACCACAATGCATTGCCATTCCAAGAGCAATCACTGGTGTGTCTTTATATACATCATCGGGAATTCGATGGGGATGTGGCGAACAGCACCTAGAGGCCAACTTCAAGCCTGTAGCACAAACTACCATCAACTGTGGGATTTACCAATGAGATGCCCTGTCCCCACAGCTGTTCTTCACAGGCCTGAACCCCCTCAGCCAGACCATTGACAAGACTCGCTAGGGATACAGACTACAGAATGGAGTTGACGTTAGACACCTTCGCTTCATGGAGGACACGAAGCTGTATTCAAGGAGTGAACGTGACATTGATTCACTGATCTATACAACAAGGATCTACAGTAGTGACACAGGTATATAATCCAGACTGGAGATGTGGCGTTGGACAGTAATAAAGAGGGGAGGTAGTCAGAATTGAGTGGGTTGCACTACCAGAAGGCAACATTGCAGATATCAAGGAAAGTTAAAAGTACTTGGGAATCCCACAGGTAAATGAACGCCACAGTCACCAAATACCCAACATGACAAATCTGAATTTTAAAAAACTGGACTAAATTTCAATAAAACTCATTTTCAATATAAAAGATATGCACAGGCTTCAAAACAGATCTTTTTTTTTAAAAATATATAATACAACACTCTTAAAATACATATGCAGGGACACTGAAGCTCTAGTAAATATGAAATTAAATAGTAAAATGAGGAACTGACTGGTTCATATACAGCGCTTTTCTGCTCTGAGCACTCTATAAAACCGCCTCATTCAACCATTCACACAAGCAACAAATATCAAACATTAGTACCCCAATGGATGCATCAGAGAGCAACCTGGGCTTTGTATCTTGCCCAAGGATATTAGGCAAACAGACTGGAACAGCCCAGCATCAGAGCACCAACTTTCCAACTAAAGATGACCTGCTCTACCTCCTCAGCCTAAACTCTCTCTCTACATTCAAAACACTTGGAGATGACAATATGACCTGCGAGTGGACACTTTGGTTAAAACTGTTAGCCAACATCCTAAGATAAAGGATACTGGCAAATGGTAGGAATGACGTACACATGTTTTTGTGAAACAAGTCACCAAAAAGCCTTCTTCAAAAAGTGATCGCTGCCTGTTAGGTCCGCTTTTGTAGCCCTCCATAACAACACCCACTTGCTGTATGGCCAGCAGGGTATCCTTTAAAATGCATATTGCTGGATAAAGATGTCCAGAGGACACTTACCAAACCACTTGTCGTCGGTTCCAGCATTCACTAGTTCTTTGAAGTCAACGACGTGGGACGGGGCATCAAACTCGTAGCGCTCCGAAGTATCCCCGGACTCGTTCTCGGCCATGTTTTCAGGTTACTTCTTCGACAACTCACTAAACAGGAAACTACGAAGATTGAAAAGTTAATAATTTGAAGTTTGCAAACAAAACCAGTTTTATTTGCAACAACCAAACTGAGGTGACTTGCATCCACATAAAACACGGCTGGGTTGCATTCTATCGCTATGGCTTCTGATGGGAGACTATTGGCCGTGTTAGCCAAGACAACAGACCAAACTGGCTGGAAAAGGTCAAAAGCATTTACTTCTCGTCTCCTACGAGAATTTACCCCACAGTAATGTCACGTTAGCTTTGTAATTGCGGTTCCGAGTCGCTTTTTCTTCATAGAAACTGAATATAAACGGTAACATTGCTGAGAAAGAAACAACTGCCGAGCTAGCGTTACATACGTCTTCACAGGAAGGTACTATTAACATAAATCCAACTATAAACTCACTCCATTATACACATAACAATATGCAACACTATATACCGCTCATTAAAAAACTACATCTGAAAATAAGGCAACAATAAATAATGTAAATGAGTGCAAAAACTCACCGTCTTTGCTCACTGCGACTAAAAGGGAAAACAAACAAGCCGCGAAGCGCTCAACGGAAGCGTTTAAATTTGCCACTGGTTTGAAGCAGCCAATCACAAACGTTGTATTCGCCAACTTGTCACTTATTGGCTTATGCAATGTAAAACGTATTACGTAACCACGTAATCACAAAACTTAAAATCTGCGTGATTTTGTACAGTGATGTGTGAAATTTTGAATACGCCGGCTCCAGTCCACATAATATTGAATATACGTTGTTATTTTTTTTAGAAATACACACCCACAAGTTGTTAAATTCAGTGTCACAAACTGAATCATCCAAAAATACAAATGTTTAATATGTGACTTTCTTTTCGTTCGCTTAAAGATCGTTAAATAGGCAGCCACTTTTTCTTCCTCCAAACTTTTATGTCTTATAAACTGTGTAAATGGGTACATTCATCAGCTAAGGAAAAAAATACAAAAACTGATGGAACAAAAAATAATAAATAAAAAATCAGCAAACGTTACAGTTACACATCATGATGTCAATGTATGATAGCACATACAGATAAACGCACACAACTAAATTATAAAATAATGAAATGCACGACTGATTTTGTTCCTGCCTATGTGTTAACCCTGCGACAGACTGGCGACCTGTCCAGTGTGTACTCTGCCTCTCGCCCAAAGACAGCTGGGATAGGCTCCAGCGCCCAGCGACCGTGAAAACGATAAGTGGAAGCGAATGGATGGATGGATGGATGGATGATTTTGTTCCTTCCTATTTTTCTTATGACCATGAAGTTTTCCAAAAGTAATGCACGTTCTTTTCAATTTAGTCTTCATCAAAATAACAATATACAACACTATATACCGTTTATTAAATAAATGAAATATTTCACCACACATACATCTTAACAGTCCTACTGAGTATCTTCCTTTGCTACATCCTTTCAGGCAGATAGGACTCACACAGGACTCCAAGCTAGAAGTTCAGTAGCTTATTTGCAGGATAACAAGGGGAGCAATGATACAGGCTTGGGTCTCCAAAAGCAGACAAATCACAGTTACTCCTCTCCACAGAATGATTCCTCACCAGACATCAGCCCACCAGTCAACTGTCTCCAAACAGAAAAAAGTCTATCACGCTATAAATAATGCCTCAATTAGTCTTTTAATTCATTTAATTCATTTAAGGTTATTTATTTGAGGTAAGCACCGATGATCACTGATGATCAATAAACCAATAGGATTGTCTTTTATTTGAAATGGGTTTGCTGTGGGGATGGACTGTGCTGAGGCTAAATAATCAGTAACTCCCCTCAGAGTTATTGTTTTTCATAAGAAACATTATTATTGTAATACTGTTAACAGCATCATGTTCTGTTAAACACAATGCCTGTGGTTTTGTGAATACCTTTATAAAATCATCCTAAATGTAGTCAAGTGAAATAAACACGTGATGACATTTTATTTATTTCATAGTTTATTTCTAAGAGTGTAGTAGATAAAAACACTGACAGCTGCAGAGGTCGTGTCTGATGTGTTGAACATGAAACAGGAAGTGCTGATCTGAAATCTGGTCAGAATGAATCCAGGTGAAGGTGTGTCACAGGTTAATCTGGTTGGACTGACTGACAGCGTAGCACGGGAGGACTAACATCCACTCCCGCATAGCAAAATTGGTATGGCCCGGATCTGTCCCACACAATATGCTTACACATGGCCCACATACCGCAAAGAATGATGGCCCTTTGGTGGCCCAGACCTGGTTTGTCAGAGGTGGCCCACACATGGGCCAGCACAAGGCCAGTTGCATAGACACTGGTGGTCCTGTGCTGGCCCATGTGTGGATTACCTCTTGCAAACCTGATCTGGGCCACCAAAGGGCCGTCATTCTTTGCGGTATGTGGGCCACGTGTAAGTTGTGTGCAGCCACAGGCCAGTTGTAGGCACACTGCTGGCCCTGTGCTGGCCCAGAACAGTTTCAGCTCTGGCCCCAGATGCCAGCCTGTGTGCTTCCTAACTACATTCATACACATTCACAATCTTGACATGCAGACTGGAGGAGCCAGGGATCGAACCACTAACCTTCCGATCAGTAGGTGACCTGCTCTACCTCCTGAGTTACAGCCACCCACTGGCAAAGATGAGTAAACCGTCACTAGGTTTTGGATACAGTGTACACTCACAAACCAGTCAAACCTGCATTTGAAACTTTGGCTACCATAGCAGTATAGTAATGCAACATGGCATTTGGGTCTTCTAACTTAAATAGGAAAATAAGAACATAAATAGTGCCATCATTACCAGACCTGGCCCACATCTGGCTGACATACATCCTGCCATGACACCAGTCAGTCAGAAGTGCCAGCTTGATGCCAGATCCGTGCCAGACCTGTTTTCTATGAGCCTGGGCCACAAAAACCAAACCACAACCGAGCCAGATATGGCATGCCATCACGTGACAGTGCCATCTATGCCAGGCCTGGCCTGTATCTGGATGACATACGTCTTATCATGCCAGAAGTCAGCCAGCAGTGCCGGGCCAGACCTGCTTGCTATGTGGGCTGTGAGTGCAGATGTTATGAAATGTGTGCTGTAGTTGTAGTGCTCACCATCCTCACATCAACAGTTTAATGTTGGTGAAATTACAAGCACGGATCAGCGCAGACACACCTGCATTGTTCTTCAGCGTTGTAGCGTCACCAGTTAAACTTGAATGCTGTTCAATGTCTAAAACAAAGCGTCAGCAGACTGATGTGTCATGTTGAAAACAATGAGCACAGAAATACATATTTAAAGATGAAATAGTGACCACATTCATTTCCTTGGTTTGTAGGTAGAGGCTCCTGAAAAGCAAGTCTACCGCACATCTGTTTGACCAACACCAGTTAATGTGAAACACCGGGACAACCAGCAGCACTGCCGATGTTTGTTACAATGTTTAGGGTAAGGATTAAAATTTAGGTGCATGTTGAGGGTCAGTCAGTGAGGTTCAGCTGCTGTGAGACTGCAAGTGGCAAAAATAAGTGCCATCATTTGGCAGCACTGTTGATTTAGGTGGAGAAAAATGTATCTCACACCGATATGGAATATGTGTACATCAAAAATGTTAAAACATGTGCTGTAAGTGAATAGTCCTAACTAAATGCTGTTAATTTGAATCTAGTATCTGACCTTGAAATGACTACTTATTCATATTACTAAAACAATGTTTTGGTTTGTTTTTCAGCTGGAGTCTGTGAGCCAGGAGAACGGGAACTGGCATCACTATCAGCATTTGGGCGTTTTACTGGAATGGGCTGGATTTTGAGTCCAGAAGGCCCTCGTGTAATTTGATATTTACTTTGAAACATGGTAAAAATTAAACAATATGTAAACTCTTCTAAACTACAGACATCAGACTGTCTGTCTCCACTTTCTCCACTTTAATGTTAAATATATTATTTATACTCTATACTCGACTTTGTCTACTGTATGTGGTCAAAACTGCTTGGTCCCAATAAAACCTTTGCTGAGTCACATTGTATTTGTTTTTGCTTTAAATCTAAACTCTGCCCGCCAAGATATTTGATGGAGTGCTGAGCAACTTTGGGTTTGCCTTCTTTATTTAACACTCAGCTTGGCCAGTACAACCTAACAGAATGATCTAAAGTAAGCTGCTAGTAACAAGTGGTCAGTGCAGACTAAGTGATATTGTCACCCCCAAAAGCGTGTGACTTCATGATCCAAAGGGCAAGCAGCTGTACACTGACTGCACTGGTGCAGTTATCAAGAAGAGGGGACTGTTTTTATCTGACAGTGGCTTGCATGGCAGTTCTCCAGATGGGGCAGTCTCTGATAACTGCATCATTGAAAAACTGATTCAAATCAGTTCATTCAAAAGTTATTACTTCCAGCTTTTTAAGAAGTGCAGATTTTTAAAATTACTAATATTGTGTAGTCTTTTAACATAAAACAGCACGAAAAAATATGCTGATTCATGAAAATTTTAGAATACATCCTCCCCTCAAAGTTTTGTGTATTTTCCACAAATTGACCACTGGAAAATGGACAGATTGTCAGGTTAAATGTGTGATATTGACAAAATTCCATGGTTCCCTCTAATGTGATATCAACCAGCAATGTGACATGTCCCTATGTTAATAATTCCTGAATATTGTATGTGTATGTTGTTGTTTTAAAGTGGGAAAAATTATTTTCCAAACAGGATATGGGATAAATAAACCATTTCTCATCATCATCAGAACAACAGACTGACAGAGCAACCAGCGTTGCTCCTATGCTGCTACAGACACGACAGTGATTGAGGTGCAAACCTCCTTAATCTCAAAACTGATTGCAGCTATAATTAAATTATGATGATTCAGCATTTAGGCACTGGCCTGGCCTTGTTTCTTTGATTCTTTCATGTTGTTTGCCATTTTCAGTATGATTATTCAGCATGTCTGGCTGTTTGAGAGTAATTATGAAAACAATATGTTTTTCACATACTTACAGTCTTCACTTTCAGTGCCCTGACTCACTTGAAAAAATTCATATATGCTCTGCAGAATTTTAACTTGTGTGGGTAACATACAGGGTAATACATCTGCAACACGAGCTATCAGCGGTGACCCTTCAGTATAACATAGAACTTCAGAAACGATGAAGGGGATGCTGTGGGTGTCAGCTGACCTTGTTTCATATAATTTAATAGAGAAATGCTTTATATACCAACTGCGCTCTAAACACGAACATCCCTGGGAGGCTGTACTCAGGGGAACAACCTTTCAGGCTCTCGGTTAGGGCTAAACAATGTATGGAGACTTTTCATAATATGCTATTTTGGTTGGCTAAGTTGCCGTTCACTCAAGACTTCAACGTATCCTATTGGCTGAAAGTATGTGGTTTGGCCGGGACAATCCTCGTAGCGCTTTCGGGGGCGGGACTGTTGGTTCTGACAGGAAAACTAAAGAAAGGCGAGTATCTCGCAGGAAAAAGGTAAAACTCTGATTGCTCAGAATCTCCCTTTGCTTTTTAAATTCCTAGCGTTGAAGCTGGTATCAAGTAATATGCTTCTTTCTCTAAAGTGTGTGTGTTTAGGTCGACAAGAGGCCAGCTATCATGAAGAAGTAAGCAAAGTTAGCAAGCTAATGATTAGCTTCCGTAGACGAGACGGAAACTGCAGCTAGGTAGAAGTTAGCCGACACTCCGGTGACCTAAAGAGGTCAACGGGCTACTTCAGAACTGAGGAAACATTAGCGTGCCAAGTTTTATGTAACTTCATTTCACCAGCGTTGAGCTGAGTTACAAGTGCCCCCTCCATTGGAGAGAAGTATCATTAAGGAAGTGAAGTTCTAAAGCAGCATAATATTACAAAATCCCCAGATAACCGAGGCTTAAACTCTCAGCAGTGTATAACGGTAAACTATCTTGTTGTGAAGTAGTTAATGGTTCGTATAGGTATTTACAGAAAGACTAGTCGTTTATAGTATAACTGGAAAGTTAGTTAGGAGATCGATGTACTCAAAATATGTCTGCCTTTACTGAACTGCGTTTGAGCGGACGTCTTCAGGAAATAGTGATGTCACAGAAATACATCCTGAAATTACTGCTTTGGATAAAGAAGAGTCACAGCGCTTGAATGGGTTTATCGAGACAATTTAAAAGCCAAATTGTGGCATTTGTGAGCCAACGTATTTATATTGGGTGCCATATTTAGTCAAAAGGACAGAAACTTGGTCTTAACTATCATAACTGTACTTTATTGTGTAGTGATGTGTTCAGTGTTATTGCCACACACCCCCCAAAAATACTATAAGAAGTTTAATTTTTGACATGGTTGTCATATGTAATAAAAACATGTCCACTAATGCTTTTAGCAAAACTCATAATTATTTATGTAAGAGATTAGTTCATTAGATTTATTTTTCTAAAAAGGCAGCTTGGTCCAAAATAACTTGGAAAGTTGAAAAATAAAATTTAGTTTTTAATAATTTCAATTATCAAGGGAAAAAAATAACCCAAACTACCTGGCCCTGTGGGGAAAAAGTTATTGGCCCCCTTGAGTTGAATTCAGTTTCACTCACCACCGAGGCCTGATTACTGTCAGACCAGTTTAATCAAGAAATTGCTTAAATACAACCTGTGTCACAACGTGAAGTAGGCTAAAAGATCTCAAAAAGTAACAAACCATGCCAAAGTCTAAAGAAACTCAAAAAGAGTTGAGAAACAAAGTAACTGACATCTGTCTGGAAATGGTTACAAAGCCATTTTTAAGGTTTTGGGACTCCAGGGCACCACAGTGAGAGCCATTATCCACAAATAAAGAACACTTGGAACAGTGGTGAACTTCCCAAAATTGACGATGGGCGATATATTTGCACATGCGCAGACTTTTTGATGGGCGGAGCAATGTAATCATGGACTGATTTGCATGTTTACAACACAGAAGAAGTCCAAACATGGACAAACTAATTTCCCCCCAAAATTGGGGCTGTCAGCCCTAGCGCGGTCATCACGATTAACCCGATTAAAATTTTGAATGCGCTCAACCCATCTGGAGCACAGAATGAACAAACTTTGGACAAACTGCTGAAATGCGTTGACAGAGACATTTCAGGGATTTTAATTCAGTCTGCGCTCCAGATGAGTTAATTGTTTATCGCGTTAGTCGTGATGATGGCATGTTAACGCTGACAGCACTAAAAAAATATAAAGTCGCCAATTTGGGATTTCTTTGGCTTTAAACCAGATGACAGAGGTAAACCTAAGGATGTAACCAAAGCGGTGTGCCGCTTGTGCAGACGTATAGTGTGAGCAAAGTACTCAAACACGGCTAACTTACATGAGCATGTACGTGTCCACCATCCGCCTGAGTATGCTAGGCTATCACCAGCTTCTGCAGCTCCATCAACAAGCATTTGGGTGCACTCAGAGGAGGGTGCATTTGCTCACAGATGAAAGAGGGTGCTGTTAAAACAGCGCTATTATTTTTCTTTCTGTTGACTGCTTCTATTAGCTCCATCATTATTAGCAAATGTACTCATGGACAAATAAATCAATCAATCAATAAATAAATACTTTTTTTTTTCCTACGGATCTTGGAAGCTAGCTGACCAAAATGAGTAACATCCAAGCCATCAATACATATGGCTGACTATTCATCTAATGCCCATCTCCACTAGTAAGGTAGCCACAGTAGAAGATATGTCACTGATAACAGGAACTCCTCACAGTACTCGCAGGTCTTCACCTGAAGTCGAGCACTTCGAGCCTCTGCGAGCAATGGAAACAGGCAAGGTGAGGATTAGTAAGTGTCAGAACTGCAATCCTTGATGAAACACAACGCATTCGCAAATACATCAGGAAGATGACCTCCTGAGTTTAGCTGCTCCATGATGTCTTAGGCATCCATACTTCCTCATGGAAGAGGAAGTATGGATGACTGAGCCCCTGCGTGTGATGTACCATTGACAGATGAAGGAAGTGGATGACATCAAGAAATCCTACCAGTTCCTAGAAGAGGCCGGCCTACAGGACAGCACAGAGGCTGTGATCATGGCACATGCCTCTATGGATCTAAGCACCAGATCCATAAAGGCGGCTGTCACAGCTGACAGGACCCAAGTTACAGACTGTGCAAAGGGACCCTGGAAACTGTGAAACACATAGTACCAGGATAAAACCTGGTGAGTGTTGTTCCTGGAATCCAGCACATTCCAGGAACAACATCTGAGACCTCTTTCCAGGAGAAGAGCGCAGTCCTAGGAACAGCTAAGATACAGAACTAGTGCTGGGCGATATGACGATATATATTGTGTGGACGATAGAAAAGTGTCTATCGTGCCATTTGTCTTCTATCGTTTCTATAGTTTCTAACCCTAATTTTATAAATTATTACATAAAATATATCATTAACCCTTTACAACCGGTCAGAGCAGGCACACTCCGTTTTACCTAACTATTTTTAAATCCCTGTAGAACTGGAACCACGTAAGGTAGCACAATAATGTTTTTGCATATGAAACCGTAGGAGTTGTACTTGCATCTTATTCCATTAGTTTGCCCTAGGTCACGGTTTCCTTCCACATATAGCTTTGCAAAAATTGCATAAAAAGCACTTCCAGCAACAAAAACATAATATTCCAGACTTGCAGCAACAAAAACATAATATTCCAGAAACACGCTTTGCCGATCCGATCAGCTGTTCATAACACTTCCTACTTGGAATATGAGTCAGCGCGAACTATCGCATGTCCGCCATTACCTGTCCGAAACCGGAAGTGGCGTCATTTTCGCGGAAATGTAGTTTTTTACCTTCAAAGCCTATGTTGGTGTTTTTAAAAGTCATGTTTGACTTTATGCTTTTCTGTATCGTTTCTGGGATGCTTAGAAGTCAAATTACACTGTTGGAAATAGTTTATTTTGATGCACATGCTGGTTTTTTTGCAAATTTGCATTATAATATTTATTTTCATTTTTCCTGTAGTATATTAAAATTAGTGTATCTCAAAAATAAAACTATGAAGACACTCAAAATAAATTTCTCGTGGTTGGAAACTATTTTGTGCAACTTTTTTGTATTTACAGTTTTGAGGGATAAGCCTCTTAAATTTCTCTAACTAGAAATATATCTACAAAACAAAACAAAAACGATTTTCAATTTTTTTTGTAGTTTATTGCACTTTTTTTGCAATTTATGTAGTTACTATGCACTTAATGCATACATATTATTAAAATTTGGGCTATAACGGTTGTATTGATGTATAGCAACTTGAAATGCTCCCACAAATGGCACTACAGCATGTAAAATGTAAACATAAGCTCTGGCGGACTTGGTTCTATGGTTGGTCTTAAAGGGTTAAATAGCCTGTGCAAATATATTAGTGTTGTCTTCTCACTATACATACTCTGAACTTTATGCAAGAGAAAATAAAGTATAAAAAAATGATATTTTTCGCAAAGAAACTCCGTCTTGTGGTTTTGCGACATGGTGCTGCTTTACGTGCACCCGGATTTGTGACATGCTTTACGGTAGAGCTGGGCGATATAAGATTTTTTCATATCACGATATGTTTTTTTCATTTCAGGCGATTACGATATATGTCATGATATAAGCCAAATTATAACTACGCTGGCACGGCTGGCAGCCTTAACCCAATTTCCCTCGGGATGAATAAAGTATAATCAATCAAATAACTATATTTGTAAGATTTAAATGTGCCGTTGCTCACGAGTAAAATGTGAAATAATCTGCAGCTTGTTTTGAATTAAATATTTATTTCCCATAATAAGTTTAACAGGGTAGATGTACTTAAGGAACATGAGACTTCAGTTTCAGATAAATAAAGGCAAATATTGCAAACTACACAAAAGGCAGCCGCTAAAGCGTTTAAGTTTCAAAATAGAACAAACAAAACAGACTAAATTGTCAATTCCACTTAGAAACAAAATTTTAATTCTAAAAATAAATCTTAGTTTGTTTTACAGAAGAACAGACAAAATTGACTAACTTTTGTCAATATCAAATAAACTGAGAACTAAAAGGAAATTCTCAATCTCTCCTTGTTGTATAGCTTAGCTTTTCAAACAGTTTTAACAGTGACTTTAGTCTGACAAAAGCCGAATGACGAATTAGCGCTTTCAGTCAGAGATTGAGCATGCACCGGTTTATTGTATTTCCAGACTTGCTTTCGGCACAATTTACAGTGCGCGCTACTCTGTTTTTTGTCAGACTTGAAATAGCCGAAATACCTTCACACTACGGAACTTTTATGGCCCTTCCGTTCGACAATCTCTCCGGCATTGGAACCATCATCGGTTTTCTCTTCGGTAACCTTCGCTCACGCTCTCGGTTGATTTTTCTCTAGTCGGCACACTTATTTCCTCCATTACCCGGGCGGCACGGCGGCTGGCAGCCGCTTCCCAAACAAATACACATGTGCGGCTTGGCACTTGTGCTGTACGTAACAAGTCACGTGACGTGACGCTGCGGCTGTGATTGGTTCGGCTCTGTGCTACTTAATTTGGATTGGCTGTTCTTTTTTTTAAGAGGACAAGAGGGATGAGGCCTATCGCAATAGTTTAATTTTTCTATCGAGAAAAAGTTATTTCGCAATACATATCGTTATCGTTTTATCGCCCAGCTCTACTTTATGGTAACTCAAAACAAAGACTGCACCCTCTCCACTCGCTGTTTACAGACTGCATACTTTCCAGATGACCACAGGTCAGGTGGTATATCGTGATATATATCGTTATCGTGATATAAAAGAATTCATATCGTGATAAATATTTTTTCCATATCGCCCAGCACTATACAGAATGCATAATAGCAGGATGTCAAGTTGGGACTGGTATTGGTGATTCTTCAATATGCCTCCTGTCTGGAAAAACTAGTCACATGCATTGTTCAGGTGTGAGTTGGGCCCATTCTTCAACACAAACTTTCTTCAAATTCTGTGGTGGTCCTTGGCTCTTGGACGACACTTCTGATAAGTCTTTTCCTGCAGGGAACCATCCTATCCACAAAGGATTGGATGGTTCCCAACATCTGGGAAGAATTTCATGTCAGTAGCGCCTTTACAAATATATTCCCTTAGAAAACTGGTGACATGTTCAATACTTATTTTACCTGCTGTATTTAAAAACTAGTCCACCTACCTAGATACAGCAAGCTTCTTTATTTTTTTAACAAACCTGTGTTGTGCCTAATTTAGGGAAAATATGATTCAGCACCACTTTCCTCCTTAGGACCCTTAAAGGAAGTTTTGGAATATAATTCTCAAACTTGGATAAACTTTTCTTCCATGTTTTCATTCATTGTGTGGTTGAACTTCATGCAGCTGTACACTTTTTCTTTTGGTTTTTGGTGTTGCAAACATGCATCACAACGCACAGTTTTCAAAGCTCAACTGTTGAGGATTGACCATGACATGTGTGAGTGCTCACACTCTGCAGGAAACCGTTATTTTGCGGCACAAGCAATAGAAAAGAATGTGTTTCAGAGTGTGTGAACGGGCCTATAGGCTTTAAATGTTTTACAAATCCCTGCATTCCATTTTCAGGCAAAGCAGTGGCTCTCTGATACAGTTGTGTCTGGTTTAGTTACAGAGGAACATTAATAATGTCCTCATCAGGCACTCTACCTGCAAAGACAGGAAATAACCACAACTGCAAAAGCTAGAACTGTTTTGCCTAACGTTCAAAATAAGCTGTGATGAAACATTACAGTTGAAGTTATTTTGTGATTGGTGAGAAATGTGCAAACATTTTAGGGACCTTACTTCAGCTCTGTCCAAGCACACATTATTTTCTTCTTAGTTTTACGTAGTATTTTCTCACCTTTTCAGATTTCTTATTTCACTGATTTTGTGTTTTCACAAGAGCTCAAACCACTCACCCTAACAAGTTTGTCTTTGGCAATAAACATTTGTGTTAATTTAAATCTCTAGCTTGGCTGATGGATTCTGTACTTTGACTTTTTTCAGATGGCGGCAATCAGAAAGAAACTGGTGATAGTCGGTGATGGAGCCTGTGGCAAGACTTGCCTCCTCATAGTGTTCAGCAAGGATCAGTTCCCGGAGGTCTACGTGCCTACAGTGTTTGAAAACTACGTGGCAGATATTGAGGTGGATGCTAAACAGGTAAGCTGTTCATTCTAACAATAAATGTCAGATTGTTTTATATTTATTGTAGCACAGTAGCATAGCAGTGTGTGTGCTATGTGTGAGGCTAAGAGTTTTAAGACAGGACATATCTAAAGTACTTTAACACCAGCCAATTTTATAAATAGCACATTATATTGTAACTATCGATTGATGTATGTACATTAATATTGAAGCTGGAACTAGCTTTAATTATTTTCTCTGTCTTGGATAGCTTTATGAGTGTTAATATAGATATAGCTGATAGAGTTGTGATATTAAAATTACTGCAAAATTTGCTTTTAACTTACTCAAGTACACCTTGAGTAAAGCTTAACAATAAATAATTTTAACATGGCAGTCTACCACTAATAGATGGTATTAGTCACATGCGTTGCTCAGGTGTGATTTTGGTCCATTCTTCCACACAAACAGTTTTCAAGTCCTGAACGTCACATAGGCCCCTTCTATGAACTCTGACCTTTAGTTCTTTCCAAAGATTTTCAGTTGGGTTCAGGTCAGGTGACTGGACCATTTCAACAGCTTTATTTTCTTTCTTTGAAACCAGTTGACAGTTTCGTTGACTGTGTTGTCTTGCTGAAATGTCCACCTTCATCCTGGTAGATGGCAGCAGATTTAATCAAGAACCTCTTGCTTCATTTTTCTATTCATCTTTCCTTCAATGACATGAAGCGTGTCAGTGCCGTATGCTGAAAAACATCCCCACACCATGATGTTCCAACCTCCAATTTTCAGTGTTGGTATAGTGTTTGTGGGGCGATATGTTGTGACCTCCCAGCATGGTGTGTAGACCAAGTTTGGTATCATCTGACCAGACTAACTTTCCCAGTATTTCACAGGCTTGTTTAAATGTTGTTCAGCAAATTTTCTGTAGCTCCATAAGTGCTCCTTGGCTCTTTGACAACTCTTCTGATAATTCTTTTCACTCTTCTGTCTGAAGTCTTGTGGGGAGCATCCGGTCGTGGCTCGTTGATGGTAAAATGATGTTCTTTTCACCTCCAGATCATGGCCCCAACAGTACTTACTGGATCCTTCAGTAGTTTAGAAATTCTCCTGTAACCCATTCCATCAGTATGGTTGCAAAGGTCAAAGAGAGCTTATTTTACATTATATACATTATTTATGGACATCAGTGGTTTGACTGAACTAAATTCTTTGCTCTTGTATCGAAGTTTGACTGGCCTTAACACTTTGATACAGCAGGTAAAATAAGTATTGAACATGTCACCAATTTTAATAGGTAAATATATTTCTAAAGTTGTTATTGATATGAAATTCCTACCAGATGTTGGTAACCATCCAATCCACACATACAAAGAAGCACAATGAGGCACATCACAAACTAACCACCTCCTATTACCAGTTTTAAATCTCTGTTTATATGTAACTGTAGATACTCGTGTACATACCCTTTCAAACTGAATTTCTGTAATACTGCATCTCACCTGCAGTATCTGTGTGGCTCACGCTTTGGATTCACTGATCAAGCAAAACATGATCTGGAGCCGGGTCATAATTTTACAGTTTAGCAAGAAAACAAACAAAAATGAATCCATTTCCCTCCCAGTTGTAAAACTGGAGCGAGATCTGTCCATCCAAACTATCTATGAATGCAAAATCAAAACAATTATCAATGCGTTACTCAGGATAGAAATTACTTGTAGATCACATTAATCTTGAGAGAATGTCTGCCTCCTCAAACAAGGATCTTGGGGGCAGATGTCACCTAGAGGTTGGTGGGTTGTGCTGCTCTTTTCTTCTCTGCTGTCGCCCCCTTAAGTTTGTCTGCACCTTCATCAGTCGAGTGCTCATGCCCTCGATTTTAGGACTCTGTGTAAGCTAGAACACTAATCAATGATTTACACCTCATGCACTTACATACATGCCTGAATGGCTTCCATCCACCTGTCTTCATAGCATGCTGTTACATGATAAAAATGGGCCTGTGTTTGATGACCCTAAGCAGAATTGGTGTGTGTAGTAGGAGTTAACTATAGTCCCTCCCCTGCAGGTGGAGCTGGCCTTGTGGGACACAGCAGGTCAGGAGGACTATGACCGACTGAGGCCTCTGTCATATCCAGACACAGATGTCATCCTCATGTGCTTTTCCATTGACAGCCCTGACAGTTTAGGTGAGCCTGTTTCTGTTGGTTTCATTAAAAAAAATTAAAAAACTCTTTTATATCTGCTGCATGTTTACCTTGTCCACATTGTACCTGATACAGAGAATATTCCGGAGAAGTGGACTCCAGAAGTGAAGCACTTCTGTCCCAATGTGCCCATTATTCTTGTGGGAAACAAGAAAGACCTGCGAAATGATGAGCACACGCGCCGAGAGTTGGCTAAAATGAAACAGGTCAGTGACGGCATGCACTCATACAGTTTCATATTAAACCCACCACACAAACACTACACTAACATAACTAATGACAAAAATGTCCATAACTTTTGTCTGTCAGCCTTTAGTCTGCTACAGTTTCCACTAACATTCATTAGGTTTTTTTATAGGGCTGCAGCCACTGATAATGAAGAGAAATATATTTACTAACTTTTGTTTTGACATAAACTACAAGTGAAAAGTTTGGACACGGCTTCTCATTCAATGGTTTTTCTTTATTTTCATGACTGTTTACATTGTAGATTCTCACTGAAGGCATCAAAACTATGAATGAACACATAAGTGTGAAATAACTCAAAACATGTTTGATATTTCAGATCCTTTGCTTTGATTCTTGCTTTGCTCACTCTTGGCGTTCTCTCCATGAGCTTCATGAGGTCGTCTCCTGAAATGGTTTCCAACAGTCTTGAAGGAGTTCCCAGAGATGCTGAGCACTTGTTGGTCCTTTGCCTTCACTCTGCGCTCCATCTCATCCCAAACCATCTCCACTGGGTTTAGGTCAGGTGACTGTGGAGGCCAGGCCATCTGGTGCAGCACTCCATCACTCTCCTTCTTGGTCAAACAGCCGTGACACAGCCTGGAGGTGTGTTGGGTCATTGTGCTGTTGAAAAATCAATGATGGCATGTTGCTGCAGGATGCTGTGGTAGCTATGCTGGTTCAGTGTGTCGTTAGTTTTGAATAAATCTCCAACAGTGTCACCAGCAAAGCCCCCCACACCCTCACACCTCCTCCTCCATGCTTCACAGTGCATGCATGTAGAGACCATTGTTCACCATTTCTGCATCACGGGTGGAACCAAACATCTCAGATTTGGACCCATCAGACCAAAGCACAGATGTCCACTGGTCTAATGTCCGTTCCTCGTGTTTCTTGGCCCAAACAAATCTCTTCTGCTTGTTGCTTTTCCTCAGTCGTGGTTTCTTAGCAGCTGTTTGACCATAAAGGCCTGATTCACACAGTCTCCTCTGAACATGTAGAGATGTGTCTGCTACTGGAGCGCTGTGTGGCATCTATCTGGGCTCTAATCTGAGCTGCTGTTAACTTGTGATTTCTGAGGCTGGTGACTCGGATGAATGTGTCCTCAGCAGCAGAGGGGACTCTGGGTCTTCCTTTCCTGGGGCGTCCTCATGTGAGACCGTTTCATTGTAGCGTTTGGTTCTTGCGACTGCACTCGGGGACACAATCAAAGTTTTCCAGACTGACTGACCTTCAGTTCTTGAAGTAATGATGGGCTGTTGTTTCTCTTTACTTAGCTGATTGGTTCTTGCCATAATATGAATTCTAACAGTTGTCAAATAGAGCTGTGAGCTGTGTACCAACCTGACTGCTGCACAACACAACTGATGGTCCCAACACCATTAAGAAGGCAACAAATGAACCCTGACAGGCACACCTGTGAGGTGAAACCATTTCAGGTGACGACATCATGAAGCTCACTGAGAGAAGGCCGAGGGTTTGCAGCGCTGTCAACACAGCAAAGGGCGGCTACTTTGAGGAATCTGTGATACATTTATATATATACATAATTCCATAAACAATCCCGATCAAAAGTTTAAGACCACTTGAAAAATGGCAAAAAATCATATTTTGCATGGTTGGATCTTAACAAGGTTCCAAGTAGAGCTTCAATATGCAACATGAAGAAATGGGAGTGAGACAAAACAATTATTTTTGAAAACAACATTTAAACTGAAACAGGCTGTTTCACAGCTGATCAAAAGTTTAGGACCACACCTCAAAAAAACCTGTAAACCCCCCAAAACAGAAATCAAAGGTCCAAACATGAACTCGGTCATGAGCAGCTCCACCGTTAGTGTTGATCACATCAGAAATTAGTTCCGGCATGCTTGATGATTTACTGGTAAACTTAAGACAGGCTTGTGCATATACCATACTGTGGACAGGTGTGCTTTATACATTTACAGTAAAGAGTTCAGATGGGGAGTGTCTCGAATTGATTCATTGTAATCTGTGGGCTAAATGTGCTCACAGCCAATCTGTGGGAGGGATCAAAGACTTATTTCACTCAATGACAAACAAATCAAAATTACTTTTATGTTTTTGTTTCTGGACCTTCGGTTACTCTTACTGCTCTCCATTAAAATTAATCTACCATGAACATTAGAGTGTGTTCATTTCTTCTAAGTGAGCAAACGTATAAATCCCACAGAGGGTCGAATAATGATTCCACTTCTTCTTTTTCATTGGATTGAGCTGGTTTTCCTTCATGGTTTTGTTCTTCCCAAACAGGAACCTGTGAAGTCAGAGGAGGCGAGAGAAATGGCCAACCGGATCAATGCCTTTGGTTACTTGGAGTGCTCAGCCAAGACGAAGGATGGTGTGAGGGAGGTGTTTGAGATGGCCACCAGGGCGGCGCTACAGGCCAAGAAACGAGGCAGAAAGAGTGGCTGCCTTCTGCTATAGAGTGTCAAGTTACACAGGTTAGGGAGGACAGGAGGAAAGGATCCTTGCCAACAAAAACATTCCTCCTGTTTCTACTTTGTCACCATGCTGTGCAGAATTGAATGGGGCCTTTTCAGGAATAAGGGAGAAAAATCAAACTAGGTCAAAAGGGGAGTGTAAGCATTCATGTCCAAGGTTTAATCTGCCTTTAATCTGTAATCATATCTTTGGATTCATCAAGCCTAAAATCAAGAGAACATGGAAAGAAGGAACCATCTCTCTTAAAGAGGTGCGTTGGGATTTCCAGACCTATGAAGTGGTCTCCGTTATTCTAAATTGCAGCCTGATGGTCTGTACACGAGCCCATCTTTAGAACAGATCCATCCCAGGTGTTCAGTACATTCACAGCTGTATACCATATGAACAAGTTTCTGGGGAACTTGGCTTGCGGCGTTTCTTTGAGTTAACATCCTATTAGTCTGTACTTTTGTCATTTCCTTTATTTCTCTGCAAAGACCAACCAACTCTATACGGACCTGATTTCCTCCTTTATGATGATGAAGTAACCTGTCGCTGCAGGTTCACATTCAAAATCCACACTACCGCTCAAAAGTACAAGTCGCCAAATGTCAAATTAAATAATTCAATAAAAATCACACTTTTATTCTTTAAATTCTTTAAATGAATCCTAAAGTGAGTAGAAAACATATTATTGATATTAAAAAGGTTAGAAATAATGATTTTTGCAAAAATAATCGAGTCTTTCCAGCATTCTACCATCAGTTTGCTGACATTTTAGTTCATTCTTCCAGAAGCTCCCAGTTTAATGTGGGTGAGAGTGGACTGAGACCCAATGACAATGATTATCTGTTCATAAAACTTTCTCCCTGACTTTCTCTGTCCAACATCTGTTCTTTTTCCCCCACTTTATTTCTAAAGCACTTTAAAAACAACATAACAGCTGACCAAAGTGCTGTACAGAAAATATAAGAACAAAAGAATAAATCGGTAAAAGTACATACAAAGGGGGTAAGAAGATGACAACTCTCACTGGGTTAAAAGCCAAGGAGAAAAGGTGTGTTTTTAAAAACAGTGAGGGGTGGAGCCTGCCTGACCTCCAGAGGCAGCTCATCCCACATTTTGGGAGCCAAAGCTGCAGAAGCTCGGCCTCCTTTGGATTTATAAAAGCACCTGGTTAGCTGATGTAAGAGCATGTGACGGCATGTAAAGGTGAAGCAGCTCAGGGGCAAAACCATTAAGAGAATTAAAAACAAAAGAATTTTAAAATGGATTCAAAACCTTTACCCATCTATTCATTTTATAAGGTGGTCTTTTTTCCCCCACTGTTTTTAAGCAGGCGTTCCTGATCTGCTTCTCAGCTCTTGTCGTTTAGTGTTTAACAGGTGTTGTTCTCCGACAGCAGACTCATGTATTTGGCCTGCTGCTCAGTTGGGCTGTTCTATAAAGGGAATAATATTGTGTACAATGTTCTGGGCAGTTTCCTGCATGCAATAAATTTAACATGAAATTTCCCCTTGTGGGACTAATAAAGGTATATATAAAAAAAAATAGCGTTCACTTTCATTGCACATTATGGTTGAACACACAAAGGATGATGTTTCAGTTACTCAGCTAGCTAGAAGTTTAAAAATGTAACGAATTAACCTTCTAACATGATAAACCTGAATTAGTAACAACATGCCATTGGAACACTGTGTGCTAAGAATCGGCCTTTCTACTCCAATACAGGTATTCCAATAAAATTACAGTAATGCATGATTACGTTAGTTGTGTATGATGTAGTCATAGTCTGTGGTTCATTTCTGACTTTTTTTTTTTCAAAATAAAAGTCTGCGCTTCTCTTTCAAAACAAGGACTTTCTGTGTGATGCCAAACCTTGTAAGATTAAATTACCAGTGTTTTGTACAACTTTTAAAAATTTGATTGCTCGATTTTGTTTTTCAAGTCATTAAACTGATGTGAACTGTCTAACACTGTATGTAGTTGGCTATAGAAGCGCTAACAAAGGCAAATGATCCTGAACAGAGTTTTTGTTAACTGTCAGATATTAAAGAGGCCTTGGTACCTCTGACCCAGAGGAGTGGATGTTTATAGAAGAAAGGATTGTGTTCGAGTCGAGCAGTTCCAGTTTTAATGCGACACCTCCATGTTTCTGATCTGGTCTTGTTCACCTGCTGTCTTGAAGAATTCAGTATAATGTACAATTTCTACAACACTAATTCCATCAGTGCTACAGTTAGACTGTAACTAGAAGGCTTTTAAGACTGGACACACTTGGTAAAGAACAGTGTTTCTCTTTTAATATCTTTGTGTTGTACTGATGGAATTATTGGAAATTTACATTATGCTACTTTAAAGCATGTTGTGAGGCTAATATGTAACTCATTATTTAAGTACATTTATTAAGAACATTTATAGTGTACCTATATGTTTTGTTTTTCTTTCCTGCTCTGCATTCCATTGTATGCTATTTTAACTATGGGATATTCTATCAGCTTACTTTTGTATTATTTGCACATAGCTTCAAATGTCTGTGTCGTATAAAAACACACAATGTCCAAATTCTGAAATGCAAAATGCAAGGATCTTCTATAGGATTGGTTATTTGTAAGCAAAATATTCTTTTATATCCAGTAGTCTTTTGTAAAGTTTTCTAAAGGAAATACATTTGAGAATGACCAAATCTGCTGTGTGTGTCACTTCTCCTGTGTTTTGTCCTCTTACCCACTTAGAGTGCCCAAGTCTTGGCTCAAGATGGTGAGCATGATGGTCTGTGTAGATGTTCATGTGTCTGCAAACGTATAACAGGAACATATTCCCCATCGATGCTATAACCTCATCAACAGCCAAGTTTAATCCCAACTCCATACTGCAAACATTCAACTGTTATAATATTCAAGTATTCCAGATAAGCAATGAGTCTAGTTTTTGCCTCACAAAGGAAAAATAACATAAAAGCCAAAGTGTAATTACTGGCCAACACTTGGCAGACTTATGATGTAAGTGTGTGTGAGCCCCACATTTAAGGGCCTTAGATGCAGAGAGGCTGGAGAAGGTTATGAAAGCCATTCTAAAAACCTGACAGTTTAGCAGTTCAGCAGATAAAATGACTGTTCCCGTTTTTGCAAAACAATGCACTGCACATCAAACCTCATCCCAACAATGAAGCATGTTTTGGGATCAACGCCTGATCTCTTCAGCCTCAAATATACTCCATTGTGGGCACAGACAACTGGAGACCCCGAGGAGTTATTACTGTAAAGTCTGACTAATCACAAAATTCACATCACTTGAACCTGAGCAGACACTAGTGGGCATGCAAGTGGAAGTACTGAGGCTTTACAGTCATTAAAGGAACAATAAATTGAATCAATGAGTCTGATTATTTGCACTGGATCTAGTGAGCGATTCACGAGTTGAATCTTAGGACAGTTTGATGAAATAAGATAAATTACCCAAAGCATGGATGTAAATTAATATCAGAATTGTTCAAAGAAAAATCAGGGAGTCCTGCGCTTAACCCACATGAGGTGGTGTAGCATGATGCGATGATATTTTATGATCAAGATATTTCATAACTGTTGATGAACTGAAACACCTCGCAGAAGGACTGGTCCAAAGTTGTTCTTCGTTACTGTGCAAGTGTCACGAGCAACTGTAGGAAACCTGTGATGAAGGCTGGTCCAGTGAACACTGTTAAGATTTTACAACAGAAAGCACCAATAAATAAAGATGAACTCGCAAGTTCCACTTTATTGCTGTGAGGAATCTCAAAACATTCTTCTTTTGGAGTGTCATATGTGTATATTGTCGTATATATCACTGTGTAAACAGTTTTTCAGCAGTACCAAACACAGCTCCAGGCTCTGTCAGGTTTATGTGACCAGTGCTGGATCCCACAAACCACCCGCCTACACAGCAAATATCCATGTGTGCTTTACTCTAATGAGGTTGCTTATCTTCTCTTTGAGCTCTACATACTCAAAAGAATAACATAAAATATTTTTCTTCTCTACATTTTTATGCTATAGACAAATCTAAGTTAAAAAAAAAACACAATAAAAACAACTGGTTGTGATCTTCTAACCAAAAATTAAATCCTGTCAGAGAATTGCAGTATATAAGGAGATGACCAGATTTGAATCAGGTATGATTGCTGCATTTAATGGGTGGAATTGCAGAAACTGAAATTGCACTTTGTACTTAAAAGGTCTTACTATGACTATAGATACTATAGGAGCATAATTACTCTGAGGTCTGTACGACACCTGCAAAGTGTTGTGCATGATAACTCTTACATGTCATTCTCAGATCCAGCACTCATGTGGTTCAGCCATCCTCTGAAGCACTTGCCTGCAGTTATCAGGCTGAGCCCACTGAACAAAACTGCATGAAAAACACCTGTGAAATATAATAACTCACTATATTTAATATTAACATGATGTACAATAAAGTGTATGACTTTTCTTTAGTGTTTCTGAAGATCAGTTCACATTTTTGTGATGTTTCTTGCAACTGTAAATGTGAACAACAATGTTGGCACCACACGACATATGGTGCCTCAGGCACAGTGAGTTTAATCTTGATCTTCTTTCTATAATATCTGGTGGAGTCCTGTCACAAAGTCCTGATAGTACGGCTCTGAAATGACAATAAAACGAGAACTAAGGCACTGAGCTGGTTTTTTGACTGTGGACATTTTGCAAACACCCACAAACCTGTGTCAGGGTCAATGTACGAGTGTCTTATGAGAAAGTCCAAGACTACCATGGCAGAGTTGGGTTTGAAGTCATCAGTGGCCAGCAGTTCCTTCACCTGAAACAAGATGCTATATTTTATATCTTTGTGTCATCTATATCTCAACCCATGCAGTACTGGCTCCTAGAAGCTGAATTCCCAAATTACAGTGTGAGAAAAACACTAACCTTATCTACGGGGAGGAGGTAAAACTCCTGCACCTCTCCATCCCCTATTCTGGGCTTGAACTCCAAAGGAAGTTCCAAATCAAAGACAAACTGGCTTTCTGGAAACACACCCTCTTCATCCTCATATGTGTAGCTTGAAAATAAAATAAAACAAAAGCAGCTAAATTGTCTCTTTGAAAATCCGAATATGTAACTAACTGTTTCATAAAGCAATGATTCTCCAGACCAGGAGGTTCTTCCAGAGGTGTCACTGTGAGGCTG
The DNA here is from genome assembly GCF_036321145.2 of Pelmatolapia mariae. Taxonomy (NCBI): domain Eukaryota; kingdom Metazoa; phylum Chordata; class Actinopteri; order Cichliformes; family Cichlidae; genus Pelmatolapia; species Pelmatolapia mariae. The sequence goes on from NC_086244.1 coordinate 42,711,677, forward strand.
TGATCCAACCACACCAAAGCTGCAGTATATCAACACCAGTGCCTGTGCTCCTCTACCATTCTGACTACTAAAACACATGTTTTATTATACCCAGTATTTAATTCATTTTTATCACACTATTCCAATTAATGCAAAAAGTGTTAACAGAATTGTGTTTGTTCTGCCTGTTACAGCAACACGATGGAGCTGCAGCTGCTGAGAAGTTCTAAGCAGCTGCACAGGCTTTGAAGTGACAGATCTGTAGATCACAATCAAACAATCAACAATCAAAAATATAATGTAGGAATTTAAAAAGATATTGCAAATAAAAATAGTTCTGGTTTTATAGACAGAAGCTGTCTGATGGCTTTCTGTGGTACATCACAGTGGAATGAACCTTTTCCACAGTGCCTCCTGTTACTGTCCAGCAACAAATATACTGATAAAAATAAAAAATTCAACTTCCACATTTTTTTCTAGTTCCTCCCTCAGCCCTTGGTATATCTACATCTATATATATATATATATATATATATATATATCCACATCCCCCTTATTATGTGGGGATCTGGATCTGGTGGCTCTGTTTTTGCCTTTTGATCTGTTACTGTGTAATCACTGTTAGTTGGAGTCTTTTCGGGAGACATGTCAGTAAGAAAACAAAGTGTAGACTACCCTTAGCGTTGTTCTTTAACCCCCTTCTTCTTAGCAGTGTATCAAGCTCACCTTACTGTTGCAACTGGATGAGCCTTCTTAGCTATGGCTGCTGGAACACAGGCTTCCTCCTGACACTCTTTGACCAGAGTGTGTTTGATGCCAACACCAGCAGCCAGCCCACCTGCTGCCTTTGAGGATACAAGCAATACACTGAAGAAACTGAAGTGGAATAGCTTGACATGAGATGCTGCACCAATGCTTTCATCACACTATGGCAGTATATCAGTGTTTCAGTCTATTCTTACCATGTTATCCAGGAGCCCAGGGTACGTCTGCTTGGTGTGGGAGCGCCGTGCCAACCACATGCAAACCTCCTGACTGTCACTGACAGTGTAGCCATTGATATGAACTCCATACCGCTTCACCCCAAAGAGACCTGCAGTGTAGCAGCATGGTCTGCTCATACAGCTCAAACACAGGTATAATATCAAAGCCTGAGACGGTGCTCCAAAACCTACTTGTAGCTGCTCTTTCCATCCACATCAAAGGGCAGTCTGAAAATCTGGGCATTACACTGTATTTCTGAAAGAACAGATGTTTTAGTGTTGTAAGTGAGAACATGTAAGTTGATTTAACCTTGAACATTTTTTCACACCTTCCACCTATATTTAAGACAGTGAAACTATCTTGCTTTGCCCTTTTCATTCCACCTGCTTATAACCATTCAGAGAAGTAAACAACTGAACCCAAAGCCAAAATGTAATGCAATGCAATTTGGTTAGCATGGTGGTTAGGACTCTTGCCACACAGCAAGAAGCTGCTGGGTTTGAGTCCACCATCTGGCCGGGGCTTTTCTTTATGAAGTTTGCATGTTCTCCTTGTGTCTGCATGGGTTCTCTCCAGGTTCTCCGGCTTCTTCCACCAGTCAAAGGCATGCAGTTAGTGGGATTATGTAAATGGATGGATGCTTACATTTTCATTGCTATAAAGCCTAGGTATATTAATCTATACATCAACAAGTTATGGCATGTCTCAAAGCCATAAAGGGCTGGATGTTGTGTAATTTTCTTCTCCTACAGTCAGATCAAACTGATGCTTTTCTACTTGGCCTTAAATCCTCAGAAGCAGGCTTTTTAATCAAATACTACTAAGGCATTACCTTTGCCTTCATTAACACTGACAAATCTTGGAGCTACTTTGACCAGCACATGTCCTTTAACATGCACTTTAATAAAATATGTGGGACTGCTTTCTTTCATTTGCAAAATATTGCAAAAAATTAGAAACATCATTTCTCAGAGTGATGTTGAAAAGCGTGTTCATGTTTATTAATTCTAGGTTGGACTATTATACTTTATTATAATCTGAGCACACTATATGTATGTATGTATATATATATATATATATATTTTAGGGGTGCAACGATACACAAAATTCACGGTTCGGTTCGGTTCGATACTTTGGTGTCACGGTTCGATATTTTTTCGATACAAAAAAATGTTCATGCCTTTTTAATTTGTCATTTATTAAAATTATAAATATATATTTTAACTCAAAAGTACAGTTTTTAAATTTAATGTTGCTGAAACAACAAAATAATAAATAAATAAATAAATCTGTCTGATCGAGAAATCACTCATCTTTGGAAAAGAGAGTTTATTACAGAGAAATGGCTCTTTCCAAAATAAAAGCTATACTATACGCTTCTTCTGGGGTATACTCTCAGCAGCATATTAAACATATCAGGTCCCCATAAGGAGAATCATGTGCTAACGGCTGTCTAAATGACTCGGGTAAAGTCTGTAGCATGCGTGCTTGTTGTTTTTGTCTGCTTCCACTTGTCTTTGCACTAGGATGATGTCGGAGTAAATGTGCAGTCATATTCATTGTGTTCCCACGAGCTAATCTCCGTTAACGAGTTACCGCGGATTGCCCCGTGCGTGGGGCTGGACGGCGTCAACACGTTAACAAGCTAACTGCGCTAACGCACTAGTTCCCACCAATTGAGCATTGCGTGGCACATCCGACATACTGTTTTACTTTTGTCCATGACGCGCTTACCATCAGGTTCATACTTCACATGAAAACCAAGATAGTTCCAAACGCCAGATCTGAATGAGGGTGGGGGAGGTTCAATTTCGGGTAGCGTTGAGGCAGTTGCCATGTTGTAACGAGCTTAGCTTCTGTCTTGCTAGCTTACGCTGCGCTCAGTGGATCTGCACTCGACAGTGCAGCCTAGGCCGAGTAGTCGAACGCAGATCCACTGAGCGCTCAACACAGACAGCATCGTCAGAAGAAAAGTTGATAAAATAAAGAAAAAGCACTGTATCTAACGGTTCAATATCGATACGAGTATTGTTGCACCCCTAATATATATATATATATATATATATATATATATATATATATTCTCATCAGGACCATCAAGGACTCAGTGGGGATGTGGCGTACACACTAGAGCCCAACTTCAAGCCAATATCACAAGTCACCATCAAGTGTGGGATCTGCTGCTGTTCTGCACCCCTGAACCCCCTCAGTGAGACCGTTAACAAAACTGGCTACAGATACTGGCTACAGAATGGAGCCGTTGCCACCTCCTCTACATGGATGACATTAAGCTGTATGCCAAGAGTGAACGTGACATTGATTCATTGATCCACACCACCAGGATTTATCTACAGGAACGACATCGGAATGTTGTTAAGACTGGAGAAACGTAGTCTGATGATAACAACGGAAGGTAGCCAGAACTGACAGGACTGAACTACCAGAAGGCAACATTGCAGACATAGAGGACAGCTACAGGTACCTGGGGATCCCACAGGTAAATGGGAACCATGAAGAGGCCGCTAGGAAAGCTGCAACCACTGAGTACCTGCAGAGGGTCAGGCAAGTCCTGAGGAGTCAGCTGAATGGTAAGAAAAAGATCCAGGCTATCAACACCTACGCCCTGCCCGTGATCAGGTACCCTGCTCGGTTAATAAGCTGGCCAAAGGAGCCACTGACATCAAGACCAGGAAACTTCTGACCATGCATGGAGGGTTTCACCCCATGTCCAGCACCCTGAGGCTGTATGTTAAGCGTAGGGAAGGAGGCCGGGGACTGGTGAGTGTCAGCACCACAGTCCAGGATGAGGCATCCATGAATACATCAGGAAGACGCGGGCCATCTTCCTGACTGCGTGCTCAGTGAATACCTCAGGCAGCAGAAACCCAAGAAAGTAAAGGAAGAGGAGGAACCATCATGGAAGGACAGGCCCCAGCACGGTATGTACCACTGGCAGATAGCGGAGGTGGCTGATATCCAGAAATCCTACCAGTGGCTGGAAAAAGCTGGACTAAAAGACAGAACAGAGGCACTAATCAGGACTTCCAGCACAGATGTTCCTGTATGCCAACCACTTGGTTATGGTGCTCCATGCCTGCTAGCATCTTGCACCCTGCTGTTATGTGCTGGATTGTCTCAGGGGCATCTTTACACAGCCTGCACCTGGAGTCTTGCCTGGTGTGATAGACCCCAGCCTCTATGTGCTCAGAGCTTGTTCCTGTGCTGCCATGATTAGTGCCTCTGTGCTGTCTTTCAGTCCGGCTTTGTCCAGCCACTGGTAGGATTTCTGGATGTCAGCCACCTCCGCTATCTGCCTATGGTACATACTGTGCAGAGGCCTGTCCTTCCATGATGGTGCCTCCTCTTTCTCTGCATTCTTGGGTTTCTGCTGCCTGAGGTATTCATTGAGCAAGTGAATGAAGGCTCTTAGGATCCTGTTAATCTTGTATAGTTCGAGGCATTCCCAGATCCAGGTGTGTGACATTGAGCCACAGGCCTTCTTGTAATCAATCCAAACAGTCCATAAGTTGGTCAGCCTGGTCTTGCAGTCTCAGGCAACTGCTCTGTCTACCAATAGCTCGCGTTTGGCTCCTCCTCTTGCCAATTCCTTTCTGTGCCCCGCTATCGAGCTATGTGTCTGTTCATCTTAGCTGCTATGATGCTTGACAGGAGCTTCCACGTGGTACTGAGGCAGGTTATTGGCCAGTAGTTGGATGGAACCGGTTTCTTCTGGGGGTCCTTGAGGATCAGGACTGTCCGGCCTTCAGTTAGCCATTCTGGGTGTCTCTCATCCACTAGCAGCTGGTTCATTTGTGCTGCCAGACGCTCATGGAGTGCAGTCAGCTTCTTCAGCCAGTAGACATGAATCATGTCGGGGCCTGTTGCTGTCCAACTCTTCATACTGGAGACCTTTTCTTGGATGTCTGCCACTGTAATGGTTACTGGTCCCTGTTCAGGGAGATTGCTGTGGTTTGCTCGTAGATCCACTAGCCACTGAGCATTGCCATCATGTGTTGTGTCCTTCTCCCATATGCTCTTCCAGTATTGCTCAGTCTCTGTACACCTTGGATGGTTCTGTGGAGAACAAGTGGTTTGTTCACGTGCCTTCTATCTCTCTGGTGTACCTCTTAAAGCGGCTGGCCAAGGCTGTCAGTCTTTCCTTGGTAGTTTCCAAGGTCTCAGGTAGAGACAGCTTGCTGTACTTCTTAGGCACCTTTTTCATCGCACCATTTTGCAGCTCCTATAGTTGGCTAACTTTCCTCTGTGCTTCCTTGATCTTGGCCTCTATCCTCCTTTACCATGGACTGTACTGCTCCTTGTGGCTGTTCTACTTGTAGCCAAGCACCTCATTGATCACTGCTGCCATGATGTAGATCAGCTGGTTAGTTTTGGTGATGGTTGCAGTAGGTATGGTCCATAGTGCTGCATTCACATCACCTAGTAGATTCTCAAAGGGTACTTTACGTAGTCTTGGTAATCGGCTACGGAGAGTCCAGGTTTTAAGCTCCGCAATGATCCTGTCTTTCAGGTCAGTTCCCAATCTCGGGTGGGCTGTTCCCCCCTTGCCGTTGCATGTGTGTGTGTGTATATAAAAAAAAAATTAAAAAAAAATACTATTTTGCTATATCATATAGTACTCTGAAACTGAAGTGCATGATCCTGCTGTATAACCCATACAGCATGATAATGTTCTAATACACTTGCAAGTCATGACAAATGGTTTGCACTGCAGTTCTCATTGCCAAGGGTAGCACAACCAGTTCTTAGGTTTAGAGGACAAATGAACCTCTTTTCCACTAGTACCTACTCATCTTGAGTCAACTTAATTAGACTCAACTTGGTTTAGGTTGTTTTCCAATATAACTGAATACCATATCAATATGTCCACACTGTGGGAGTTAGCTAGCTGGGAAAACCTCTTACCAGCTCACATCAAGAACATTGGTGTGGTAGCTATTACATCCTTGGAGACACAGCTTGTCCCTTGCAAGGCTGGTTCTTGAAACCATTTCATGACACTGGACATTTTAAAAAAAATCATTTGAGCATGGCTGGTTATTGAAAATGCTTTCAGCAGACTGAAGGGAAGGTGCCGTTGCCTTCCCAGTCATGTCCCCACAAACGTACTCCTGTTTAATGTCACTATGAATTTTGACAATAAAGCTGTGTTCTGTCTCCATCTTTGTTTCTAAGTTTTTTTTTTCCTGGTGACCAAGATTCAGTGATACAAATTAAATGTTAAAAGATAAATTTAACTTGTTTGTGTTATGTTAAATCCTATTAAACACTAACAGAGTTATAGGAAATACCGACACCAGCATGACACAGAGTTTGTTGATATACTGTTGCAATAACTAAAGTGTGCAATATCTTCTGCATTGGCGCATCCAATAATATAGTGTTTTTTGTGATGACTTTACCTGGTGAAGAAGATTATTTCTTTTGGTTACTTTTTATTACAAATGAGCTGTCATTGCACCAAACCTTCACTGATAATTGTTTGTTTCGTACTTTTTTCCTACTGGTGTTGTAACAGACAAAAAAAAAAAAAAAAATCACATACACAATGGTCACTGAATTCTTTATTATAGTCAGCAGCAAAATCCAAACGATTTACAATGTGCAAAATGAAGGCTGAAAAGTTAAACTATATACATTTATTGCATTCATGATGTAAAAATACTGGTGACTGCCAGTGCTACCCCTCAGCCTCCTACTAGCCACACCTATGGTATCAATTTCAAAATCCTACATTTTTGAGTTATTGCTTTCACAAGATTTTCAGAAAACTTGACCTCTGACCTTTCAAGTCAAGGTCACTGAGATTTAAACCTGTCCCCGATTTTTAGTAGTTGCACCTATGGTTTCAATTTAAACGTCCTACGTGACTTCCTTCTTGAGTTATCACATTTACAAAATTAGGAGTCCATGCTGCCCACTCGCCAACAGGGTGATGACGATACCGCATCAGCCTTTCACAGCTGACGGGTAAAAATGTCACTCACGCTGGCAACTCGTTGCCTGTACAAGCTCACCTAGCACAAAGAGGAATGCCTGGATGAAGGTAGCACTCTGTAATCTCCTTCCTCTGGAAGATGGCTTCTTGCTCCATTGCCTTACATCACTCACTGAGAAGCAAATCGATTGTGCTGTTCATGGTGGGCCAGATTTAGGACACTGAGCCTGCATCTCTTCAAGTACACTTGTCAGGTCCGGTTTGGTGTGGGTCCTCTTCCTCTTGAGAAAGGCAGAAATGGCAGATGGTTAATGAAAGCCAGTTTAAAAACAATATTGGGGAAATGCACTTGGAGCTAAAAATATTTTGTTCTTGGAAGTGACTACTTGGAGTTAGAGTTGATAGTTAACCATCTAGGTTATTGTCTGCATATAGGAGACAATGGTATTACCTTTAAAATATCCTTGTTAGTTCAAAGTGAGCTTACCACCAATGGGATAATTAGCATAAAAGATGCATAAACCCATAAAGAACTCACCATCCTCATTATGGTTTCCAACAATGCTGTAGCCGAGTCAAGCCCAATCTTCCTCCTGTTGCTCGCCGGTCAGTGCCTGTAGATCCAGTCCATTTGATTGAACCATTTCCAGTCGAACCACTCTGACTGTGGTGGTCCTTGATGGTCCTGCAATTGCTTTTATATTCAATAGGTTTTTGTTGAGATTGCTCTGGCACGTCCTCTGGTATCCCTGAGCAGCCATCAGCTCACAGATCTCCTGGTACACATTCTCATTTCAGGTTGTTCTGCCTGGTTCCTGCTATCATCAGTCACCAAGACCAAATAAATATGCATATCATGATTGGTCTAACGTGTTGGTATTTGCGTAGACACTTCCCCAATTACAAAAATGGCAGGTTTGAGTTTTGTGAAGGACTTGCTTTTATGCGACACGGAGTCAGTGGTTCCCAAACTTTTTTTTTTTTACTAGGCTCCTTTGTTCTGAGCTCAGCCTTCGACACCATTTCTCACTCTGTACTTCTAAGCAGACTTTCCTCTCTCGCTATCTCTGACACACCCCTCGCCTGGTTTCAATCATATCTCCTCGACCGTTCCCAGTTTATTCAACTAAGATCATTCCGCTCTCGTCTATTCCCCGTCACCTCTGGTGTACCCCAAGGCTCAGTTTTAGGCCCTCTTCTCTTCATAATATACATCCTCCCTCTAGGTACCATTTTCCACATATTTGATCTTCAGTTTCACTGTTTTGCTGATGACACCCAGTTATATCTCTCTTGCAGACCTGATTCCTCCCTCCCACCTTCCTCCCTTTCAGAATGTCTATCCAAGTTAAAATCCTGGTTTACCTCTAATTTTCTAAAGCTCAATGAGGATAAAACTGAGATCCTCCTTATTGGCACCAAATCCAACCTTTTGAAGGCGAACCATTTCTCACTCACCATCGATAACTCCACAGTTTTCCCTTCTCCTCAGGTTAGGAGCCTTGGTGTCATCTAGACAGTTCACTTTCCTATAAATCTCACATCAATAATCACACCCGTTCTGCCTACTTCCATCTACGTAACATTAACAGATTACTTCCTTCTCTTTCCACCCAGTCTACGTCCATTCTTGTCCACAGTCTTGTTACCTCCCGTATTGACTACTGCAATTCTCTTCTGCATGGTCTCCCCCAAAAATCCCTCCATAAGCTTCAACTGGTTCAGAACTCTGCTGCTCGCATTATCACCAGAACCCCTCCTCCAGCACATCAGCCCTGTTCTTCAGGAACTTCACTGGCTCCCTGTGAAATTCCGGATAATATTCAAACTTCTTCTGCTCACCTTCAAGGCCATTCATAACCTCGCTCCTCCTTACCTTTCTGACCTGTTAACCACTACCTGTTCTGCCCGTTCACTTTGATCTTCTTCTTCTATCCAGCTTGCTGTACCTTCCTTCCGCCCACCTCCATGGGAAGCAGAGCTTTCAGCTGCTCTGCTCCCAGGCTGTGGAACTGTCTACCCCCAGAAATAAGAAACATTTGCTCTCTCCCCCAGTTTAAATCCCAACTCAAAACTCATCTGTTCAAATCTGCATATTCACTGTGAATCCACCGTTTGTTAATTTTATCTTGTGCTTTTGTTTTATTGTTCTTATTTTGCCATTGTTTTACTATGTGTTTTATCCTATTGTAAAGTGTCCTTGGGTGACTTGAAAGGCGCTCATAAATAAAATTTATTATTATTATTATTATTATTATTATTATTATTATTATTATTATTATTATTATTATTAAGAAAATCTTCGCACAGCCTCTTAAACTGCAGCCTCTTTGTTGAATCAGAGGTTAGATCAATGAACTGTTCCTCCTTGGATGTGCTTAAGTCAGCAGGGGCTGTTCATCATATTTTCTTGTCTTTGGCTTGGAAGGAAGTTGGTTTGGCGATGCTTCATCTTCTGCTTTGCATTTGTGTGGGAGCCCCCCCCCCCACCTTGGGAACCACAGCACTGAGTGATGTCACTGACTGGCAATTGGTGGAATGCAGTCTACCGATGTCACATTTTTGGATCGACTCTGCTCACTTGGAATCCCAGCAGATAGTAAAAAAAGTACCTGGAATCAGGAACTACTACCTAATGGAAAACCCAAAAAACCGAGTCGAGCCAGGTGGAGCCAAGTAGGTACTAGTGGAACAGAAACATGGCTTTTTTCCCCCCACTTTCACTTAGGGCTAGGCACATAAAAACTAATGATAAGAAAGGTGGCAAAAACGTTTTCAAAGCAGTGTTTATTGTAGAGCATAGGCCTAGAAATCAAAACACACTTTATAGCTGGAATTGGAGTCACATGATTTGCTAAGAGATAAAAATGATTAAGTTAAAAGGTAAAAAACAAAGCATTATAATGGACCCGTCTGGTTTGGATCATGCCACACTATATGAACAAAGTACTGTGCTACCAACACATTACACGTATCAAAGCTGTTCAGCCATGGAAACAATGCCATGAAGCTTCTGGTGCACAGTTTTTGGGCCAGTGTTAATTTTCAGGAGATTTGGAACTTGGCGTCATCTGAGTTGCCACAAAGTTACTTTTTCTATTAATATTACGTGTAGTAGATTGTGGAATATCTTGAAGGGAAGAAACTTCACAAGTGAGACTGTTGCAAAACTGACACAAATGTTTGGCTACGTGCTTGATTTATACATCTGTGGCTTTGGGAGTGAAAATGTCTGAATTCTACAATGAAGAGATGGATGCAACACGTAGTGATGTAAAATTTTAATTATTCTTAATTGTTTTGCTATAGAGATAACAAAACAATTAAGAATAATTAAAATACATGTAGTAGCTCATTTAATGTGAAACGTTTTGCAAAGCCAAGTTGCCGTGTCCAGATAGTGCGATCCAATACAAGACCCGGCCCCATATTTGAGCACGCACAAATAAAAAACTTTATATTGCAAAAGGCAACTAGTGACAATTTCTGAAATATTTCACTATAGTGCAAAATAAAGCATGTAAAACACAAGAAATTCTTAGTAACAAAATGAAGAAAATACTTTTTAAAAAAATTCACTTTCATGTTGGATTTAGAAAACAGGACAAATTGTATCACAAAACAGAGGACAGTGTAATCCACCCACAACGCCAAAGGTTTGTAGGAACCCTTCAGTTCTTTAAATGAACTGTTTTCTTTGCATTCTTTGTGGAAACACTACTTCCTCTACATTTACCTGAGCTTTTGCGCGTACTTGAGTCTCAGATGTTGCAGTGAGGACACACTTGCAAAGCTGAAACGTTTTAGTAAATTCTGACTTTGGGGGTCAGGCTTGGTTTTACAATTCGTGATACAGTTGGCCACGGGTAAAGAGTATGTTATGCTTCCAGTGAAAAACCACACAAAGACACAACTGTAAACGTTGACGTTTGACTTGCGTGCCTCACCTCATCTCTCCATCCTTTAAGGCAGGTTAAAGAGGGCTCCTGTCTGAGAGCTTGCAGTACATGACTCACAGCCTCGGATCTCTTTTCGTACGAGTCCAGGCCGTGGCAGAGGGTCACTGCACCCTGGTGTGGCGGACTGAACACGTCTGGATAGCGTGCTAAAAGCGAAGCTACGTGAGGAGGTATCCAGCCGACCTGGGCTCCTTCAATCTCAAAACGAAAGCAGCTTGAACGACACGAACCTGTGGAGACAAAGTTAGAGGTGGTTACTTATCAAACTGCCTTCATCCGTTTCATCCTTGCTCTTACTGTCACCCGCATACCTGGTAAATAAAAGTTATTCATTTTACGGAGGAGCTGGAGTATGTTTTCTGCCCAAGAGCAACTAGCCATTTTAAATGTCATCAAATAACTGCACACACAACTCAGCTGCTAGCACTGTAGCCACTCTACTGCGCATGCCCATGAAACAGCCGCTGTAGTGAGATTTCTCCCTGAGATCTGCTTGTCAGGCAGCACTTCCTCTGACCCGCTGGGTAACGGGACCGTTAACAATAAAAAATGACGGCAACAAAAAGGTCACTGTAGTAAAGATTTTTATTTTATTTTATTTTATTTTATTGCCCATTCACATCTCATCTCCATCGTTTTATCATGAGGTCTCCCTCCCACTCGTGCTATGCGATGATATTGCAAATTTTGGTATCGATCCGATACCAAGTAAACACAGGGCCTGCATATCAATACTGATACTGTAACTTATAAAGGCAGCTTATTTCGGAGTGAGCAGCCATGATTTATGATCATCATACATTTGCAAATTTGCAAACACATTATAATGACTACTAAGTCACTGTTATTTCCACTTTCCACAATAATTAATTAACACAATAAACACACCTTATAACCTTTAGTGTATTTTCAAACTTTTTTAAAAACTATTAACCTGGAATTTGAATGTGTCTGTCCTCAAAATACTTGGGGGCAGTTTCTCCTCTTTAAATGTGCTCTGTACATAAAACAGACTTGACAGTCAACACAATATATTTATATATTCCTTATGTGGTGAGAGCAGGAAGGTAGTTCCTGGAGGATGATGGAATTGATACCATCTAATAGAAAACCTCTGGGACTTTATTTTTGGTCCATCCAACACCACCAGGTTACACCTTAGACTGTTTTGGAGCTCAGTGATTTCCTGGTCCATATGTGGGAGGAGACTCCAGGACTCCATTGGTTGTCTCAATAGGACCATGCCCTGATGTTGTTAGACATGCTTACAAACCACGTTGTTTGCCTGTTGTTGTTTGTTATCAACATTATCCTAGCCTAATGATAATAAGCCCCAAATCTGCTAAGTCTTTGGTGATAGATGCACTTGCATGTTTTCAGGAACAAATTAATTTCATTTATGTTTGCTGATAACACCCATAAATGTCTTGTTTAATCTTTCTTTAGAAAATTCTGAAACTTCTGTGCTGCTGTGGCTGCTAGTGTGTGCTGCCAATTTCTATTGCAAGGCTCTGTGATCTGACTTTGTTGTAAAATAAATAAATACATTTTAGAAAATAAATAATCCTTTTGTTCTCATGCTTATAGCATTTTAACTGTTTCCTTCTTATTATTAGCAAGAACAATTAGCTGTACAAAAACTTGTAGAAACTTAGTAAATATAGAAACATGTAAAAAGTCTTGATAGCTTTCTTATTTTTTAATTCGGAGATGGTTTTAATGTAATGCTCCTAAGAGAGAACCTTAGGAATGGAGCAATCACTGAACAGAGAATACAACACACACACACACACACACACACACACACACACACACACACACACACACACACACACACACACACACACACACACACATTTGGACAGCAACAGGACATTCTGCACATTGTGAAGTTAAAAGACTTGAAATGGCTGATAGGACAGCAAAGGAAGCCACAAAGAGTCTTTCAGCTGATCTCGCCAAACAGACTCTCGTTAGGACAAGGATGAAGGGCATAACAAGACAAGGAATATAGGAAAGGTGGCGAAAGCACTGAAAGGAAGATATGAAGGGACAGTGCTTTTACAAAATTCAAAGGAAAACAGAGAAACGAGAAGCACAAGAAAGAACAGCAGAGGCGACAGTCATATCTGGATTTAGACTTGGACACACTGGTTTAAACAGAAAAATACCACACAGGAAAATGTGTCTGCAGTGGAGAACCATAAAACATGTTTTATTGCAATGCTGGAAATATGAGGGTATGCATAGACAACTGATCCAAAAACTGAAATGAAACTGGACCTTATTGATTTATTTATAAAGAACTGAAAACGTGAAAACTATCAGGCTATATTTCATTTTTTTAAAGACAGCCTAATTTGTATGGGCAGAAATCTGTGCCATCAGAAACTGAATTTGAATAAGTTAAATTTGAATTTGAATTGCTCGGATTGAATCTGAATTGTAACTTGAATAAATGCTTTTAAAAACTGAATTTGAATTAGCCTAATTTGAAATTCAATTTATTGGTTTGAAAATGATCATCACTAAATTGAAATTGAATTTTATATTCTGAAATTGAATTCATTTGCTTTGAAACTGTATTTTATCCTTTAAAACTTTAGCTCTCGAATAATTTCAGATTCACTTCTCACCATTCAGTTTCAGTTCTACAATTCAGTTTTTTGGGACTTACATCCGGTTCCGGTTCAAGAGTAATCGAGCGCAGATTAATAGAATTATGTTTTATTAGCTGACCGAAAGTTGTTGTTTTTTTTCTTTCTTTCTTTTAATTGTACAAACTAACAATTACAGCGCATATCTTACAAGTCAAAAGGATATGTACAAGTATAGGTGGTTAAGAACAAAGCAGCCATCGAACAAAGAACAAAAGAACAGTATGGGTCAGAAATGCCATAAAGCAGCATACAAGTACATTAAGTGACCTTCCATATAAAAATAAAAAAAAGTTAAAACACAAAAACAAAGAAAACAAAAGAAAAACAAAAGTACGCACACACAGTCTAGCTACATCAGTTGAAAAGCAGCATCAAAAATTCAAGTAAGGTGTGATCTTTATTTAAGTTACATTTGTCTAATGAAGCCTTCAACAGAAGGACTTCATTTTTAAAGCCAGCAAAAATCGGAGTAATTTTCAAGAAGCGACATTTATGAATGAAAAATTTTGCAACTATAAATAAGTTGTTAATCCCAAATTCTATTTTTTTATTTTCTGTTTGTAGGCCAAATCTAATTACTTGAAAGGTTAGAGAAGGGCAGCGGACCGAAAGTGTTACTGACGGGACTCTACAGCATCTTGAGCTGAATTCAGACTTCAGAAGTCATGTTGAATGACCAGCGGATAAACTCTCAGGTTGGTAATAAATGTATTACATGTATAAGAACAAGCTCATGTTAACAAGTGATAGCCGTAAGGTAACTTTTATGCTTATTGTAGCTGTTAGCTAGAAACGCTAATTTAGCCTAGTTTGCCCTGGATTCAGCTTTGACAAACAAATATGATCGACTGTTTCTAGTAGAAATCCAAAGTTGTCATCTTGTACCCTGTCAGAGCCCTGTATGCTTGCAGAGACCCCTACAGTAGGGAAACATGCAAAACAGCGTCCAAACCTTTGTATTTGAGCTTTATTTATGTCTTACACAGCATCCCAACTCTTTAGCTAACTTAATAACTTTAGCTAAAGTGAATAGTTAGTCTAATTCATTAGTGCAGCATTACTGGATCACCTCTGTTTGAAGTGATATAATATGATATACAACTATCACTGAAACAGCAAACTTTGTAAATAAACAAACAACACTTCTCATTATCTAAACGTTTGGCCACAGCTGTAGATTACACTATCAGTGCTTGTTCACTCTTGACAATAATTACATTTCTAAATTCTCTTTGTGCATTTACAGGTAAACAATATCTAATATTTTATCTAAATGACTGCTTTGTCTTTGAAAAGGTGAAGAGCCTGAGGCCGGTGACAGTCCAGTCTAAGTACATCCTTACGGTGGCTCACAGGACAAGGCCACATTCCTGTCCTGCCAGAAGAGAAGAGAAACTTCAGAGTCTTCATGCAGTTCAACCACACCTGTCATATTCCGTATGACAGGGGTCTCAAACTCCAGTCCTCAAGGGATGCATGCAACTTTTCCATGTGTCCCTGGTGCAACACACCTGAATACAATTAGTAGGTCATTAGCAAGAGTATAGAACTTGACTGCATGCTGAGGTGGCAACCCCTAACCCTACCTACTCAAGTAAATTTAAGTAAATGTATGTATTTGGAAACATATACTTCTAAAATACTTTTATTGCACCATGTTCATTCACTCATGAGCTGCTGTAACGTGAATCAAATGGCTGAATTGCCAACTCAGCATGCAGTCAAGTTCTATAGTCTTGCTAATGACCTACTAGGTGTGTTGCAACAGGGACACATGGAAAAGTTGCAGGACAGCGGCCCTCGAGGACTGGAGTTTGAGACCCCTGCCGTATGGTGTTCATGCAGTTTTCTACCCCACAGTTACAGCATGTCTGACTGCCTGTTCAGGATATGCAAAAATATATGATGAGTTTAAGCATGTGATGACAAAGGCCTTCCATTATGGTGTTTGTCATCACATGTCACAGACATCTGGATGATCATTTGGAATAAACAAAAAACTAAGAACTTGTTACTTCATCTTTATTATTATTATTGTTCTTATTTTACATTTTTCATTGTTAGGCATTAGGTTTATTTGTAGTAGTCCTTTCCAACTTCTTTCCCTCTTCCATGTTACTGTGTCAGCTTGTCAGCATCTATTTGGGTTTGGAAGTGGAACAGAAAGTAAGGAAATCCAAAGTGCCATTAAAACCAGGAGAGGTTCTTATATTTAAGAAGGGATTAATTCAAAAGAAATGACCTCAATGCCATATTTTATTTAGAAACCCTAGAGAGCACTTTGCAAAATAACACATTCTTATAATTTCACCCTCAGATGAGCCAAGCTACGACTGTCAGGGAAGGTGATGTAGGTACAGAGCATGTGAGAGTAGTTAAGTTGATGTCTCTTGTCTAGATGAAGGCACAAGAGGGATCAATGGCAGTGCGTAGAGATTCAGTATCTTCAGTCTTCAGTGGACACTCCATTTCTGGCACAAAACACCTGTAAAAGATGGTCGATTTAGGAGGTGACCTGACAACTTCAGCCTGTCAAACATAGCAATGGAGCAGTATGTTTAAAAAAAAACCTAATTAAGCATGCACTCAGTACCCTAAGAATTATTATGGTAGTTAAACACAGTGATAGTCACATATCATATCACTTCAAACAGAGGTGATCCAGTAATGCTGCACTAATGAATTAGACTAACTATTCACTTTAGCTAAAGTTATTAAGTTAGCTAAACAGTTGGGATGCTGTGTGAGACATAAATAAAGCTCAAATACAAAGGTTTGGACACCGTTTTGCATGTTTCCCTACTGTAGGGGTCTCTGCAAGCATACAGGGCTCTGACAGGGTACAAGATGACAACTTTGGATTTCTATTAGAAACAGTCGATCATATTTGTTTGTCAAAGCTGAATTCAGGGCAAACTAGGCTAAATTAGCGTTTTTAGCTAACAGCTACAATAAGCATAAAAGTTACCTTACGGCTATCACTTGTTAACATGAGCTTGTTCTTATACATGTAATACATTTATTACCAACCTGAGAGTTTATCCGCTGGTCATTCAACATGACTTCTGAAGTCTGAATTCAGCTCAAGATGCTGTAGAGTCCCGTCAGTAACACTTTCGGTCCGCTGCCCTTCTCTAACCTTTCAAGTAATTAGATTTGGCCTACAAACAGAAAATAAAAAAATAGAATTTGGGATTAACAACTTATTTATAGTTGCAAAATTTTTCATTCATAAATGTCGCTTCTTGAAAATTACTCCGATTTTTGCTGGCTTTAAAAATGAAGTCCTTCTGTTGAAGGCTTCATTAGACAAATGTAACTTAAATAAAGATCACACCTTACTTGAATTTTTGATGCTGCTTTTCAACTGATGTAGCTAGACTGTGTGTGCGTACTTTTGTTTTTCTTTTGTTTTCTTTGTTTTTGTGTTTTAACTTTTTTTTATTTTTATATGGAAGGTCACTTAATGTACTTGTATGCTGCTTTATGGTATTTCTGACCCATACTGTTCTTTTGTTCTTTGTTCGATGGCTGCTTTGTTCTTAACCACCTATACTTGTACATATCCTTTTGACTTGTAAGATATGCGCTGTAATTGTTAGTTTGTACAATTAAAAGAAAGAAAGAAAAAAAACACAACTTTCGGTCAGCTAATAAAACATAGTTCTATTAATCTGCGCTCGATTACTCTTGAACCGGAACCGGATGTAAGTCCCAAAAAACTGAATTGTAGAACTGAAACTGAATGGTGAGAAGTGAATCTGAAATTATTTGAGAGCTAAAGTTTTAAAGGATAAAATACAGTTTCAAAGCAAATGAATTCAATTTCAATTTAGTGATGATCGTTTTGAAACCAATAAATTGAATTTCAAATTAGGCTAATTCAAATTCAGTTTTTAAAAGCATTTATTCAAGTTACAATTCAGATTCAATCCGAGCAATTCAAATTCGAATTTAACTTATTCAAATTCAGTTTCTGATGGCACAGATTAAATTTGTTAGGTAGCTTCTGTTTTTTGTATTTTGTGGCATTTCAGCCTCCACACCAATGGAGGGCAGTAATGTACCATCTGTACCACCAAGAAAAATAACAAACGAAGAAGAACTATACAGAAAACTATTCATGCTAGCTGGGTACGAGCAGGAAATCTTAATTGTATTTGTTTTCAAATTTAGGCTTCAGAAATCTTAAAAATAGAGCGGCAGTGTTCTGTATGAAGACGAAAAGAGACGGATATCAGCAGCTTTATATTTTGACAGTAATTTACTGGAATAGGTTCAGATTTACTAGATAGCATCCTTTCTGTCCGGACGACACCAACACACCGTTTTCAACATTACGTCCCAAGGCCAAGGTAAGCTTATTCAGCTCCCTCTATAATACTCTAATCTGCGGGAGCGTCGTTACATCCTGTTCGATCAGGCCAAGAAAGCAAACACGTTCATTTCATTTCAATATGTTAGTTAGTTTGTTGCAAACAAATTCAAACCCCGACAATTTAATTCCGTCACAAAACAGTGATGTCTCCTGTAGTTTTTCAGTGTAGACAAAGTACACAGTAGATGCTGTCATTGTTTACTACAGCTAGCAGCCATTTAGCCCCCGTATACAGTTACGGACGCTCCGCAGTCATTCCCAGTATTACTGGAATAATTCTGCACATTCCCACCCTTCTCTGAACTATGGTGTGTTTTTGCTATAGTCAGGAGATCATTTATTCTAATTACTAAATCTTTTACAACATTATACAAGCAGTAACATCTGTCCACCCCCTGCTGTCACCTGTCTGTAGGTGAGCTCCTCCGAGTCTTCATGGCTTCATCAGAGGTAAACATGCAGGAAATGAATGAGGTTGTGATCGTCACCTTACCGGAGTCGGGGAGCGAGGACCTCCCCTCTGTGGCAGAGGAGGATAAAGCAGTGCTGGTGACTGCAGAGTTGACCTCTCAGACCGGGTAACACATACTCACTGCACACATGGCCTTGTGGTCAAAATGTAAAATAAATGTGAAGGGGCAAATTTACTGAAAGATATAAGATGAGTAATAGTGAGATAGAAATGCAAAACTGCTATAAAGAGATACAGAGACACAAACAGGTCCAAAGATGAGCAAGATGTCAACAAAAACACAAAATAAAAATATGCAAAAGTGCACGCTACAAAGAAATGCAACAAACAGAGAAATGTAAAATCACTCAACATGTACAAAAAGGGAAAATAAATAAAATAAAATGACTGTCATACAAAGTGAGAGAGATACAACATTAAAAATAAACTCAAACAACTGTAATAAGATGCAGAATAGCTACATAAAGAACAGAAATACTGTAGGTGGTCTGCCAACTCCAGTTACTTGACAGTCATATATATACAAAATAACATATTGTACATGAAATCAAGTACAGCAGATGTACTGATATGCAGACGTTTGCTGAGCTGAGCCTTGTTTTTCCCCCTCAGGGAGAATGTCCTCACAGTAGCACCAATGGAAGCAGAGGCCATCAGAGCAGATTCACTGGCAAAGGAAGACGCAGTCATTGGTAATTTGAACTGAACTTTTCTTTATTAGCTTCAGCTGGATTTATTTTTCTTGTTTTCCACTTTGTTTGCATAATTTTCTGTAAAGAATAAACTGCCGTGCCATTTTTCACTCTTCTGAATATTTCAGAAGTAAATAAAAGTGTAAGTGATGGTGTTACGTTACAGTTTACTCAGTGTCCTTATGAAGATGTTTGCATCTCTGTCTTTGCAGTGAAATTAAGTGAAGAGGTGGATGTGGAAGCTGACGTGTTCTACCCAATCACATGCGGAGACGTCAAAGCCACTCTGATCTGGAAGAAATTCGTCTGCCCTGGGATAAATGTGAAATGTGTCCAGGTACACAGTCGTTTTTAAAGCACTTAGCTTGTCCTGAATCTACACTGACTTGTTTTTCTTTCCCCTCTGATCAGTTCAATGAGCAGCTCATCAGCCCAAAGGAGTTTGTGTGTTTAGCAGGGAAATCCACTCTGAAGGACTGGAAGAGAGCTATCCGACTCAATGGCACCATGCTCAGGTCTGGACTTGTTATTAATAGTCAGTGACTGTAGTGGATACAAACCAAAACTGTGCAGTATGTTTTTCAACGCAATGTAATTTGAGAGAATCCAGTATTTAACCTTTTCAGAGTGCTTGTGTGCAGGACTTCTTATAGCTGCCTTCATCAGACCTGATCGTGTTACATTGTGTGTTAGTTTGCGATCTCAAATCAGCCTTTTGTATCGTCATCACTAGGGGTGGGTTTTAATAATCGATTTATCGATTAAAATCGATTCTGGCTTGGATAACGTGAAATCGATTCATTAAAATCCTGAATCGATTTTTTAATATAAATTTATTTTGCCCGAAACGCCAGAATCTCAGGTGAAACCTCACAAAATTTCAACAACCACCAAACAGCTAAGACAGTAAATGAGAGCAGGTACACGGATTCTGCACAAGGACGTAAACACACAGCGCGGACCCGCGGATCAGAATCAGTGAGATGTCGCCTTTCTCACCCGACGGGCGCTGCGGCTTTAAGCGGCTACGCGCGCTCCCGCGGACGGCAATCACTTTCTGGCACAACAACTGCACGGACAGCTCGCTGATTCTGATCTGTCGGCGGGTCCGCGCTTTGTGTTCACGCCCTTTTTGCGCTGATTCTAAAGCTGTTAGTTTGATCTCTCTCCAAACAATATTGACTGAACCAGCAACAAAAGAAGATCCAAACTACGCTTCACATAAACATCGTCATGAAATCACTCTGACTTTTACTGTTTTGCTTCCACCACGATAAAACTTCACTTCATGCACAGCTCTCTCTCTCTCTCTCTCTCTCTCTCTCTCTGTACTTCAAGAACAGTTTCCCGTCTAAAAATCTGTTTTCTGCATTATTCGCTTGCTTGTTACGCACAAGTCTACCGTTGTTTACAGCGCTGTCGGCCGCTGTTTTTATTTTTTTTCGTTTTACATACTTCCGAAAAGAAAACCTAATTTCTGCCGTTCAATTTAAACTTTTTAAAATTATGCAAAATGCAAAACGCTTAGCCGTGTGTCTAATAAAACTGCTGTAACGTCAGAGGTAACGTTCATATGTTGATTAATGGTTTTCTTTCGTTTTTGATGTACTGCAGAATATTTTTATAAAATCCCAGGCCAGGAAAACCACCTTCATGTTTTTCTGTTTTATCTTCAGCTACTTTGACACAAAGGCATCTGCTGTGACGCTCACACCTTTGATAAAGTCTTGTGTGTGTCAGCTTCCTTTTTATAGATACAAAAATATGTAAATGTACTGATCTGAATTATAATATTTCTCTGAATTATAAAATTCTGAATTATTAAATTATAAAATTTCCCAGATTCAAATCGAATTGAATTGAATCGAATTGAATTGAATCGAATCGAATTGAATCGAATCGTGGATCGAATCGATTCGGGACCTTGTGAATCGGAAACGAATCGATTCTAGAAATCAGTGACGATACCCAGCCCTAGTCATCACCTCGCTGGGCGGGTGCCGTGGATACCTAAGTTTGTGAATGCAGTGATTCGAAAACGAGTTGACGTAGGAGCTTCAAATTGACAGCATAGGCGATTTCACTAAAAATCGTGCACAGTTTTGAATCTCAACACACCCACTGGTCGGACATGTTGATGCTTACATATGAAAGATCTAGCCAGGATCTGGCCCAGTGGCTCGATTTTCCCCCGATATTTAAAATCTTTCACACAAGTTAGCCATCATATGATTCCTTCCAGCGTGGGCTGTAATATGATGAGTCTGTCTCAGGTGTAATATGAGAGTATTTAGGTAAAATGAATGCTGCTTGAAATCATGTGGCATCACTGAGCGGCTTAAACTTCCTCTCACTCTCATAACTGGGTTCAACCCATACAAAGGCTAAGTCTCTTTACTCCACCTTTAACATCATCATGTCTTCTGCAAAACTTTGACTTTAATAATAATAATAAAAATAATAATAATAGACTTTATTTGAGGGTGCCTTTAAAAACCCAAGGTCACCTTACAAAGAACAACATTAATAAAAGGAGCAATAGTCATAAAATACATAAAATAAGTTAATATTGCAAAACAGAACTTGACAACAGATAAAATCAGCACTTAAGCGAATAAGTCAGTTTGAACAGATGTGTTTGGAGCTCTGACTTAAATACAGGAAGAGAGTTTATGTTTCTGATGGCTGGAGGAAGAGAGTTCCAGAGCCGAGGAGCAGAGCTGAAGGCTCTGCTCCCCACAGTGATGAGACGTGAGGACGGAACAGTAAGATGAAGAGCAGATGAGGATCTGAGAGGGCGGGAAACAGTGGTGATATGAAGCAGGTCACACAAATATGAAGGAGCAGATTTATGGATACACTTGTACGTGAGAAGTAAGATTTTAAAGTTTATCCTTCTACGGGCAACCAGTGAAGCTGCTGAAGAACTGGGGCAATATGAGCTCTTGATGGAGTACGGGTTATGACCCGAGCTGCAGAGTTTTGAAGAAGTTGGAGTTTATGAAGGGACCTTTTAGGGAGACCAAATAAGAGGGAATTGCAGTAATCAATACGGGACGTAATAAGACTATGGACAAGGATGGCAGCAGCATGGGGGGTAAGGAAGGGGCGGAGTCGGTTAATATTACGTAAGTGGAAGTATGCAGACTGGGTTATGTAATTAATGTGAGACTGGAATGAAAGAGTATTATCACGTATGACACCCAAACTCTTAACCTGAGGGGAGGGAAGGGTGGGAGAACTTTCAATGTTAATGGAACAACTGTGGGATTTGGTTAAGATAGAGGCTGTGCCAACAAGTAAAACTTCAGTTTATTACTGGTAAGTTTAAGAAAATTAGAGGAGAACCAGGATCTGATCTCAATAAGACAGTTTGAGAGGGAGGGAGGTGGGAGGGATGAATTGGGTTTAGAAGAAATGTAGAGCTGGGTGTCATCGACATAACAGTGAAAATGTATATTATATTTTCAGAATATCCAAGAAGGAGCATGTAAATAATGAATAAAAGAGGCCCTAATACTGAACCCTGGGGCACACCAGCAGAAACAGGACAGAGACTTGAAGAGCGTGATTTAAATTGGATAAACTGAGTGCGGTCTGAGAGATATGAGGCTATCCGAGCAAGGGGGGGTATGTGGGGATATTGTGAGAAATGGTATCAAACGCTGTCAAGAAGAATGAGGATGTATAGGAGACCAGAATCAGCTGCCATCAGAAGGTCATTGGTAATCCAGAAGACAGGCTTGAACTAACACAGTGGGAAGAGGGTCAAGGTGACAGGTGAATGATGTAGATTTTTTTAATAAGATTAGATACATCAGTTATGGAGGGAAGAGTAAAGCTTGAAAATAACTGTGAGGAAGACAGTGGGGGAAACAGGAAGTCTACTTCAGAGTCAGAAGCTCCTGCAGAGTTAAGTTGACGGTAGATATCTGAGATTTTACGAGTGAAAAAAGAGACAAGTCGGCTTGTTGTTCCCGACAGCAACCAGTAGAGGGCCTGGTGGTCTCACAGTCCACCAGGCAATGCATTAAAAAATAACTTTTTCATTCAAACTAGTAATTTAAAGTGTTTAAATTTCCTTTTTTGTGTGTGTGTATATTTTCTTCCCTCCCCTGTTTACATTTAATTTATTCATAAACTTGTAGAGATTCCCACGCTCTCTGGTTATTTATTTATTTATTGTCTATACTTAAACTCTCCCCTATTTTTATTTTTATTTTTTTTTTTTATTTAACCTTTATTTAACCAGGAATGTCCCATTGAGATTAAAAACCTCTTTTTCAAGGGAGTCCTGGCCAAGAGGCAGCACATTTCCAAACAAATACATACAAACAAACAAGATTAAAAATTACACAAAACAATTACACATTATTGAGGCAGTCTGTAGGCCTTTGAGTTTAGTTTTAAAAACATTTAAAGACAACAATTCAGTCAGTTTCCAGTCTTTCTGTAACAGGTTCCATGAAAAAGGCGCAGAGTGGACAAAGGCTTTCTTACCCAACTCTGTGCGGACAAGGGGAACAGACAGCAGCAGCTGATCATTTGAACGCAAGGAGTAAGAACCACTATTTGTCCTTGTGACCAAAGTACAAATATAAGGAGGCAACAATCCAAGAATAGCTTTGTAAATAAAAGTGTACCAATGCCCCTGTCTTCTAATGGCCAAAGAAGGCCAATTTACTCTTAAGTACAAGTCACAATGATGGGTCAAATATCTACAATTGGTGATAAACCTCAAGGAAGCATGATACATCGTATCCAACATTAGAAGGCATGAAGAAGAAGCGTTCATATACAGAATGTCACCATAATCTAACACAGATAAAAAGGTTGCAGTGACAAGACGTTTTTTTACTGCAAAAGAAAAACACTGTTTATTACGGAAAAAAAAACGAAGTTTCAGCCTCAGTTTCTTTACAAGTCTCTCTATATGTGGTTTAAAGGTAAAGGAGTCATCTATCCAGACACCAAGGTATTTATATTCATGAACTATCTCTATGACATTTCCTTCAAGGGTGGACACCACTGGAATAGGCTCTGGGACCTTCTTTGACTTAGAAAACAACATTAGCTTAGTCTTGTCAGCATTGAGAACTAATTTTAGCTGGATAAGTGAATGCTGGAAAGCAACAAAGGCTTTCTGTAAGGTTTCAATGGCCTGAGTAAGAGATGATCCATAACAGTAAATAACTGTATCGTCAGCATAAAAATGCAAATTTGTGTCTGAGACATTTTGACCCAAGTCATTGATATATAAAAGAAACAGAAGGGGACCCAAAACTGAGCCCTGTGGCACCCCCTTGTGGACAGCAACAAATTTAGAACAAAGACCTTCAAGTTTAATGCACTGGGTTCTATTATTCAGATAATTTGAGAACCACGCTATTGCATGTTCTGACAGTCCAAGGCTGAGCAGTCTGTTTTTTAGGACAGCATGATCAACAGTGTCAAAAGCTTTTGAGAGGTCAATAAAGAGTGACGCACAGTACAATTTCTTATCAAGTGCCATAATAATATCATTTATCACTTTCATAGTGGCAGTGTTAGTACTGTGTTTTTTCCTGAAGCCTGACTGAAATTTAGAGACAATATCATTAGAGTACAAAAACTCCTTCAACTGGTCACAAACTAGCGATTCCATAATTTTGGATAAAACACACAAATTTGATATTGGCCTATAATTAGTCAACACCGATGGATCACCTCCTTTCAACAAAGGCAAGACAAAAGCTGATTTCCAAACCGATGGAATTTCTTTGGTTTTAATTGAAAAATTAAATAGAATTGAAAGTGGTTCTGCAATATAATCCGCTGCCAGCTTCAAAAAATAAGGTTCCATCAAGTCTGGACCAGGAGGTTTTCTGTGATCCAAAGCCTTTAAAGCTTTATGCACTTCATAAACACTAAAAGGTACAAAGTTAAAACGGTCTCCAGAAAACATAGAGAATTCTGGGCAAGAATTTGTTAAAAAAGTTTCTGCAG
Organism: Pelmatolapia mariae; assembly: GCF_036321145.2. Lineage (NCBI taxonomy): Eukaryota > Metazoa > Chordata > Actinopteri > Cichliformes > Cichlidae > Pelmatolapia > Pelmatolapia mariae. The sequence goes on from NC_086244.1 coordinate 42,736,742, forward strand.
AATCAAACAAGGAACCCACTGATAAAAAGTGTTCATTAAAGCAATTCAAAATTTCAGTTTTATCATTAATTGAGACTGAGTCTTTTACAACAAATTTAGGAAAGGTTTGAGTCATTTTATTGGCAGAAAAGGACTTGATTACTTTCCAAAATTTCTGTGGATCGTTGAGATTCTCAGTGGTGACAGACAAAAAGTATTCAGATTTGGCCTTTTTAATAAGAGAAGTGCATTTATTTCTAAGCTGTTTGAAAGCAGACCAATCAGTGGTAGTATCTGTTTGCCTCGCCTTGTCCCATGCTCTATTACGCTTGTGTATGTTATCTGCGAGTGTCTGCGAAAACCAGGGATTTTCTCGGCCTTTAATTCTAACTTTCCGTAAGGGGGCATGTTTATTAACAATTTCCATAAAGCTTTCCTTAAAATATGTCCAGGCTAACTCTACATCTGGTAATAATCCGATTTTTTCCCAATTAACTACTGACAAATCATGATGAAAAGCCTGTTCATTGAATTGTTTAAGATTCCTTTTACACACTATGCGCGGCTTACATTTTGGGATTTTAGCATTTCTACAAACAGCAACAACACAGTGATCACTTAGGTCATTACAGAAGACACCAAGCGAAGAGAATTTATGAGGTACATTTGTTAAAACCAAATCAATTAATGTGGACTTTTCAGGGCATTTAAGATTTGGCCTGGTAGGAAGATAGACTAGCTGGGTAAGATTAATTGAATCGCAAAATTCTTTAAATTCACCAGAAGTTGCATTTAGCCAGTCCCAATTCAAATCTCCAGCCATTAGTAGTTCAGTGTAATTTAATTTAGCCAAAAGGTGCTTTAGTGAAGATAATGCCTCTTTTGAAGCAGATGGGGGCCTGTAACACCCAACAATGGTTATCGAAAGAGTATTAGCAATATCTACATTCAAAGCCAAAAACTCCATTTGTTTACATATCGATTGGGACAGAACAATCGAGGCATTAAATCTTGATTTGACATAAATAGCTACACCGCCTCCTTTTTTTGGCCTATCAGTACGATATATATTGTACCCATATATATTAATGTCTTCATTAGTAATAGATTTAGTTAACCAAGATCTCCCCTAGATATTGTTTTTGGCCTTTGGTTTGCATTGTAACTTATTTTCAACATGTTTTGCGTCATGATGGCACTCTTCTGTCAGACATGATAGACAGTTACAGCAAATTGTGCTTAACAGCCTTTCATCATATTTAATTTCACAGGAAGATCATGGACTCTGGTGAACTGGACTTCTATCACCACACAAAGGTCTGCTCCAACACCTGCCGCAGTACTAAAATAGACCTGGTGGGAACTAAAGTGTCCATCAGCACTGATTCGTCAGGCGATGTGATTCCTGCCACGCCTTCATCAGCTGATTGTAAGTCCTTTTACAAAATGATTTAGTGCAAATCAAATACACTACATAAAAATAATGACTGTGATGAAGCAAAAATAAACACTTTTAAACAGTAAAAATGAACAGATTCTGTACACTATACTGAAAACAAAAATAACTTTGCAGAGTCTTGGAGTGTGTTACATCTCCATGTGCAGGTTTGCAAACACGATGAGGTCAGAATCATGAAGATTAATCAGTAATCTTTTGCATTAGCCTCACTTAATGTAATCCTGCCAACACAGATTTTAGGTTCGGCTTTGGCCCCATGTACGAGTGTGAGCACAGTTTTAGGAGCTTTTTAAAACCTTCATCCAGCAGTATAGTCACAGGCAAACAGAAAACCTGACTTGTTATTTCCGAGCTAGTTTTAGTGAAGACTGGGAAAACATGTTACCTGTGAAAAATCCCATTTGGCAGTAATTCAGTCACAGTGTGAGTGACTTTGCATCCAGGTGTACGTCATTGTTATAAATAAATATAAAGCGAAGCCAAAGCGCAGCACAGATGAGTGGAGCTTCTGAACCTCCACCACAGTCTGCATTGCAACCACGTGTGCCGTCTCTGTTGTAGTGAATGGAGCTGCAGCATCATTTCCAGAGGTGATGGAGGAAGCTTCAGGCTGGGTCACAGCCATTGGAGGTGATCAGCAACCTACATACACACAGACACCATCAAGTGGAGTCACCTGACTCAGAGAGGTACTCATGTTATTGATGTGTGTGTTTGTGTGCACAGAGGACTCCATCGCGTTCTGGCGTGCGGTGAAGGAGGCAGGGCTGCTGGAAGAGGTGGTAGAGGACTTCCAGAATGAGCTGCAGGAGGTGCTGAAGGGGCTGCAGGAGAGAGTGTGTGACCCACCGCTGCAGGTCAAAGGTTAGAAACACACACAGGTGTGGGTCGGTTAGTCACCTGCCACAGACGACTAATAAAAATACCGATCGTGAAATGACTGCTCTGTTTCTCAGATGCTGTTTTACTCAACAACATAGTGCAGAACTTTGGAATGCTGGACCTTGTGAAAAAGGTTCTGGCAAGTCACAAGAGCCAGATGGACCGTTACAGAGAGCAGTACACTCGCAGCTTAGCCGGTCAGTGCAGAATCCTAAGTGGTCTTTCTTGTGCTTGTGATTTGTGTAACTTTGTAGAAATGACTGCATTCTGCATGAAGGAGTAACAGCAATCTTGTGATACTTCACCGTCTCCCCCTGTAGCCCTGGAGCAGCAGTGTGACGAGCACAGGAAGCGAGCTAAGGAGCTGAAGAGCAAATCGCAGCACCTCAACAACGTCCTGATGACCCTCACGCCGGTGCCTGTGCCTCCCGGGCCCAAGCGTCCCCGGCTGACGCGTGCTGTCTCCGGTCCTGCTGCAGTCAACACTGCACCCACCCAGATCACCCTGCCTCTTAGCCAGCTGACCAGCCTCCCACTGGGGAAGGTGCTGACCGTGGCAGGAGCCCAGCCCAGCACCAATGTTGGCGCGTACACCCTCCTGACCTCCTCGCTTTCTGGGTCAGAGCTTTCAGCTGATGGCTCTAACTTGACAGTTTTGTCCACTGCTGCCGGTCAGGAAGGGGCAGCTGGGGCCAGCAGCCAAGCAGCCTCCGGGGCCTTCGTTAAGTTGGTGGGACCTCAGTTCCAGCTGGTGACGCTGCAGGGTCTGGCCACCACACAGGGCGCCGCTGTCCAACAGCAGGTTGGCACCATCAGTGTTGTCGATGCCTTGGCAGCCACTGCCGACGATTCCGAGGAGGCAAACCAGCTAGATGATGATGATAAAGGTCAGCCAGAGCAGGTTAAAGAGGAAGACGGGGACCAGCAGGACCAGCAGCAGTGAAATACAGCCTGGCTGTTTGCTCCCTCGTCTGGCTTCTGATTGGCTTCAGTTTGGAGTGGACTGAAGGTGGAGGTGAAGGCCTATGAACCCTTTGACTTTTCCACACCATTTCATGCATTTCAAGACATCCATAGGTCTCCATTAGAAACCGAACAGGTGTTGTGACTGTATATTTCATCTGTAATAAAATATGTATCACGTCTGTCTGTTTATTCCACACAGGAAGATTGTTTAGTTTGATAATAAATGCTTGTTTTTTTAAAGAAAAGTTCAGGACTTGAGGATTTTTGTAAAACTTATTTTTATAATTCAAAATTTCATTTAAAAAGAAAAAGAGTGAAGGGATTTTTGAATTGTCCCGACCTTGGACGACTGTTTGCTGTGATGTTATTGGCTTCATAGATTCTAAATTCACTTGGATTATAAAACACTGTTAATGTACAGGGTCTTAAATCGTGCTTTTCTATTCTACTTGAACACTCAAAGCACTTTGTACAACATGCTTTATGCTTTTCTGTCTAACATGCATCCGATAGCATGTTGGGATTTAGCTCCACCAACCTTCCAGTAGATGACCTGCTCCACCTCCTGTTCTTGGGATGCTTTGGGACACTGGGTGTGGTCAGGAGAACACTTTAAAATAGGGTAAAAAAACATTTATGTGAAGCTTAACCAGTACATGACTTATGCTGGCTGGAGTATGTGTCATGAACTCAGCATTAACATGTAAATTACAAAAACTTTGTGTTATTTATACTTCACATTGAGGAAGGCAAATGTACAGGTATTTAATTGATCGTTACTCTTGTTGCGTTAAAGTTTTGTGACCCTACTTTGCATTAAAAGCTTTATTCTCCCCCAGAACATGAAGTTTATGAGTAAATCCTTCAGCTTTATAAGCAAAGCAGCAGATTACAGCAGTCATTCCAAGCTTGGACACGAGCTCCAGTCATCGGATGGTTGGTGGAAGAACTCTTAACTAGAAGAGATCTGCAGCAGGTTCTTTAGTTTTTGCATTTGCACACTTACATATTTCAAGTCATAGAACAAATGTTAATATTAGAAAATAGTCTTCTGTTATGAGAAAAAAGTAATTGCACTGTAAACCCAAGAACTGGTTGTGTTACCCTTGACAGAGCAATCAACTGATGACTGGCACTGAGTCATTCACATTACTGTGGAGCAACATTGGTCTGTTTTTCTTTGCAGAATTGTTCTAATTCATCCACACTGAAAGGTTTCTTTCATGAATCACTTGTTTAAGGTCATGCAATTTATTCACTTTCCCTCTGGGGTTAATAAAGTTTCTCTGTTTCTGATACAAGTCTGAGTTTTGATTAAAGCAGTGTAAAACTTTTGGTTTTTTTGGCATTCAGAGGTGGACGTGCTGGTGTGTTTTGGTTCAGGTCTGTGCTGCATAACAAATGTGCTCGAGCTCCAGGGTACAAACTGATGGCTGGACATTTTCTGATCAAGAGCAGAATTCACTGTTATCAGTTACAGAAAGTCATCCGGGTGCTGAAGCAGCAAAGTGACCCCAGACTATCACACTACCAGTACCATGTTTGACCGGTTAGTATAATATAATGGGACTCAAACCTTCTCATCGGTGCACAGGATATTTTCCCTAAAGTCTTGGATCATCAGGATGCTCTTTGGCCAACCGTGATTTTCATCGTGGAACTCTCCAGGATGCCATTTTTGTCCAGTCTCTTTCTTTCTGTTGGATCATGAACTCTGACCTCCACTGGGCCAAGTGATACCTGCAGTTCTTTAGATGTTGTTCTGGCTTGTTTTATAACCTCCCAGATGAATCGTCTATGCACTCGGGAGTAATTTTGGTAGAACAGCCACTCCTGGGAGTTTCACCACTGTTCCAAGTTTTCTCCATCTGTGAGATTGGTGAACCACAAATGAATCTCACTAAAGTTTGCTGGAGCTCCAAATCCTTAGAAATGGCTTTGTGATGCTTTCCAGGATGGCACATGTCAGTTACTTTGTCCATCCAATCACCTATCAGAATCACAGGAGGGCTAAAACCTTTCCCAGCTACCACAGGACGAGAAGCGGGTTATCTTTGTCTAGTCTTTAATCATTTGTCTGCGTATCTTTTTTACATGTGCAGCAGGTGGCCCGGTGGGTCGCACTGTTGCCTCACAGTAAAAAGATCCTGAGTGCGACTCCACCTTTCTCCCCCTGTTCTCTCCGGGCACTCTGGCTTCCTCCCACAGTCCAAAGACATGCAGTCAGTGGGGTTAGTTCCTCTCAGGAAAAAAGGTTTTGAACCTCCTGATCAGCTGGGCCCTTTTTCTGTGGATTTTTCCTGTACTTTTGTGGGTTTCCTACAGGCACTCCTGGTTTCATCCCACAGCTGTTTAGTTCAACTTGTCATTGTAAATTAGCCATGCACATGAGAATTATACAGTGACGGAGATATGCTAAAGCTGGTAGTGTAAATAATTTGTTCAGTAAGAATAGAAAAATGTCAAACGAGTCTATTTCTATTTCTTTTTTCTTCTGCTTTTTTTCTTTATAATAAGAAAGGGAATGAATAAAATCTGCATATTCTCCTGTGGTGCAGAAATGAGCTAATTCATACACATTCATTCATCGTGAATGACGCCTTTATTATTAAAGTGCTTTAACTCCTGTTCTGTGAAAGACTTCTGACGCTTGCCCACACCGTGGCGCAACAACATCCTGTTTTAATGACTTCACAGATTCATCCGTTTTCTGTCTCAGGATCAAATTCTTGGCATCTGCGCTCCTGTTATATTCATCCTGTAAAACTGTTTATCTATATTTTGGAAAACTTGGGAAAATGTTAACAACAACAACAACAACAACAATAACCTAATATAATAATAATAAATATTCAGGTTGTGTAAAATTTAGTTGGCATTTAGATTCTGTAAAGTGTCAAAGTATAGTCCGCAGACAGCAGCGGACTGATGCGTTGGCCTTGATTTTTTGGTGTCGTTAGAAGTAAACAGAATTATTTTTTATTGTTTGTTAATATTAATTATATATATTGTTTTTAAAAATTAACGTAAGTATCTATTATGTCAAGTATTGTTTTGAATAATAAAACGGGAACACTGACACAAAGCCTACATCGTTTTACTGGGAAATTCAAAATGAGGACAAAAACAACCAGCCTGAGTGCAAACAGCGGCCGCAACAAGAGAAACAGCAACGTAAAATTGTTAAATCGCTCTCAAAGCGAACACCGCGCCATATCTTCCTGTGTGCAAAAAAATCAAATACATTTAAAAGGAGGGTGAATTTATTTATGATTTTATTAAACAAGCATTTATTGAAGGAAAGGCGATGATGCAAATTACACAAATGTTACACAGAAGGCAGCCGAATCTAGGCGAGCTCAGCAGGCATATGATACTTCAATTATGGCATTTCAAGTAAACCTGTGCAAGTTCCTTTGAGTTCTCCTACGACTGTGTCTATAGGGTCAGCTCGTCATAGGAGAAATAGGGCTCCTCCACTGAGCGCATAGAGATTTTGAAGTGACGGCGCAGAAACCCTCCGTACCGCTTGTCCCACTTCAGGTTGTTCAACTTTGGTCGGACTCTCCTCATGAAGCCTCCGTAGCGCTTCTGTAGCTCCTCGGGCTCCTGGTCCTCCTGCTCCACGGAACTACTTCTCTTTGACTTTGGGCCGAATTTCCGTAAAAAGCCGCCGTAACGTTTAACATAACCACGGAGGATGTGATCCTCCGTGTCGTCTGCCTGCTCCGCTGTATCTGCGTCTCTATCTTCCAGCTTCTTCAAAAAGAGCTCATATTTCTTGGGGAGCGAGGCACCTTTTAGGATGTAATTGTCGCGCCACGGAGAGGTGAATATTTTGTTCTTGTTCTTGTCGATCCTCTTGATGAAGCCGCCGTAGCGTTTGACCAGATCCGCCTGCTGGCTCTCCTCCGCAGCAGCAGCCTCATCCTGGCTGAAGTCGGCCAACCGCGGAGCCTGGCTGCAGCTCTCCAGCTGGCCCTCACACTCGGCGCTGCACGACTGCAGGACACAGACAAGATCGGGAAACCAGGGGACATCAGCAGGGCGCACTATACCTGAACGCACGTTACATTTCCCACTTGTGAGTTATGTTTGTGGTAAAGCTCGGCGTCTGCGCCTTACTTCCCAGTCGAACGGGAAATTTCAAAACTATATATACACACAGGCTACTGCATATTCCTAGATTTTATTAATGTTTTTGCCTGATTTTTAACTCCAGGATTTAGATGATTACAGTTAGAATAACACACTGAAGAAATTTCTATCATTTTGGATCAGCAACAAGATTATGAAGTCATCTTAAATTTCCCTTTTGAACTTTCTTACCAGGCTGCTGTAAGCTTCATCGGGGCTAAGGATTTGCTGCGCGCATTTCTGACACTGTGAAGAACAATCTGTGTGGATGCAGGGCGGCAAGCTCAGCATCAGCACCAGGACATACCACTCCATTCTTCAAAAACATCCAGACACACACACACAGAGTCAGTGAGGGGAGAGAAACACCACATCAAATGTTTCACCAGACTGGAATTAAAGAAATTACTGAAACTGAGAATCGCGTTAGCGGAGAGCGCACGTATCTGCAAGTTTTTTTTTTTATGTTCCTTCGTCTATTTGTTATCATTACCAATAAAAGGGAAATAAAATGTCCTCTAGTTTAAAGTTTGAGAGAAAGAAAAAGTGTAAAAACCAGACTCGGTACCTCAGGAATCGGACCGATACTTCCAGCCTTGTTAAGAGTCGCAGAGGCACATCTACCATGAAACTGCTCGCTGTCCGCCCTCCGACACCCGTTTCTCTAGCGCGTCTTGGCGTCTATCTTTTTATCACTGGAGATTTGGCTGTGTCATCAGAACAGCTTCTATAATCGGACCAATAGGAGGGAAATATACTGCGTAAATAAACGCACTGCCTCCCCGCTTCAGGAGTTTTAACAACGCCCACACAGAGACAGGAGTAGCAGCGCGGTTCATCCCATCAGCACATCATTATTGTCATCATTCCATCTCTGAAGTGACCAAACCCTTGGCTGTAAATCATACTGACATCAATAAGAAAATGATTTTTCTTTTTCAGTGGAACACCATATACCTGAACTGAACAGGAAATGGATCCAAAAGTGACCATTGTGCGTCAAAACAGAGCTTTTCACTCAGCGGCAAATCTTCTGGGGTTCTAGGCACATAAGGCCCCTCCAGGTTCACCGCCATTGTCTTATGTAAATAATCAGACACCACCACCGTCAAAACAACGCCCTATTAGCATTTTACGCTGCTCAAAAAAAAATTAAAGGAACAATTTAATTAAAAAATCATGCTGGGTATCTAGACTCATACGGACTGGGCACAAAAGGATGCCACATTGTTGGATGGATCTGAGGGCTGAATTCAAAGACACGCTGAAAATCAAAGTGAAAAAAGGATATGGCATGCTAGTTCAGTTTGCCAAAAAATAAAATAAAATGACTGCGGGTACTCAAAAGGGTCCTTAATAGTTTTTGTGGCTCCATGTGCTTGTTTGTATGCCTGAAAATGTTGGGGCATGCTCCTAATGAACTGGTGGATGGTATCCTGGGGGATCACTGAGCTCCTGAACATTCTGAAGTGCAACCTGGTGCCAGAGGAGGGACATGAACATAATGTCCCAGAGGTGTTCTTATAGATTTAGGTCAGGTGACCATGGGGGCCAGCCAGTCACTGGTACATGCTCCTTCATCCTCCAGGAACTGCCTGCATAGTCATGCATCAGGAAGAACCCAGGGCGCACCGCATCAGTGTAGGGTCTGACAGTGGGTCCAAGGATTTCATTGCACAGTTTGTAGAGGTCTTGTGTCCCTCCATGGATGTGCCTCCCCCCAAAAAACCATTGACCCAGTGATGAACCAGGCAACATAACGTTCTCATTGGCTTTTTCAAACTCTTTCGTGTGCTAACTGTGAACTTGCTCCCCTCATCTGTGAAAAGCACAGGACACCAGTGCTTTTCACCTGCTAATTCCATGACAAACTGGCATTCCCCATAGAATACCACAGTAGTGGGCAGTGAACACAGGGTCCACTAGAGGACATCAAGCCCTCAGACACTGTGCACATTGTCAGTGATGTAGTTTAAGTTTGTCAGCCGTTGGTCCCCACACTGGTCTGGGGTTCCCAACAGTTGCCTGTGTTGACTGATGGCAAGCAGAGTTTCCAGTTTCACCAAAAACTCCTGAAAGCTCAGGTTCCACATGCAACAATTACTGCTTAGAAAAAAACAAACATCACAAAAAAAAATAATTTTGTCTGACGTGAAATCACGTGTGAGATTTTTTCCTGCTGTCATGCTTGTGTATACCTGGATAACGAGAACATAAACAGCACCATCCACACTGTGTTCAGTAAACCTGCACACAGTAGCTGAATAACTATAATAATAGTACTTTATCAGAGAGAGAAAAATCTGCTTATTGGTAACTATTTATAATTCTAACTAATTGTTAAATAATAGCTTATGAACTGTGACTCCTCATGACAGTCTGAAGTGTATAGTATTATTTTCAATTCTCTGTTGAGGATAATTTACTGTAATTAATCCAGTTAGAATGTGTAAAAGTCTCTCTTTATTCATGGTCCTGCTGTTGTTTCATGTTGCAGGTGAGTTACTATTCCCATTAAGTGGATTTTGCAGAACCCCAGATTATTGTCATTACGGTTCCAAGCTGACCTGTCACACACTTTTATCACTGTGGTAAAGCTTTATTGTGAAGTTGTATTTTACTAAAAAGGTTTCTGCTGTGAACCGGTGCTAATGATTAAATGTTAACCCTGCATCAGGCGTCATTAATACCAATTAACCCAGTGTTTGAATAAAAATGAAATTGCTTAAAAAATGTAAGTGCTTTTAATGTGAACTGTTACAGTGTTTACTTTTTGTTACTTGAAAAGCTAAGAGTTTGGAGAAAAGCCACAAAAACTGTATTGTGATAGCAAAGCATTAACGCTATGTGTGTAGTTACTAATGATGTTTGAGACCTCATAGAGGTCATCATCTTCTCATAACACTAACCAGGTAGTTTTTTTGTCTAACCATATAAAAAAAATGAAATGTTCTCATATGGGAAACAAACTGAGGTGACATGCGGTCTGTGGCTCGGCTGCAGGGCAGGGGTAGTGCAGTGGGTTCAGGGGGCAGTGCCATCTCCAGGGTACAAATGTAGCAAACACTTCATCCTCCCACCAACATCCCTTGACTTTTCGTTCTGTCAAAAAACATATCACATGTCCATGATTTTTCACCACTATTTATTGAGTTGATAATGGTGCATTGAGATCTAGGAGGTGGAGGAGGGTTACTGGGGTGGCTGTAACTGAGCTGTGGCTCAGAAGGCAGAGCAGGTCGTCTACAAGTTGGAATGTTGGTGGTTCAGTGTGTGGCTGCAAAGTGTATGTCTTAGAATTTAAAGGGTTTCAAGTAACAGTAACAATAATAGAGCACAGTTTTCAGGAAGTTAATAAATAAGATTATGTCAACCCCTCCTCTACCTCTCAGCTGAGTTACACCCACTGTATGTATTGGTTATTCACGTGACCCACATGGTCTGTAAATGCCTAAAGGTTTGTTTATGAGATAAGCAGTAGCAAATCCAGCCAGTCTTTGTTTTACAGTGAAATAGATCAAGCATGACCGTTCAGGTTCATCAGGTTCAGGTCTGAAGTGTTAAGAGACCACCTGACTGTGAGTCTTCTCAGCATTTCTATATGGAAACATGATGATGGAATAACAATGTGCTGGCGCAGTCTACATGTGTTTTTGGTATCATACCCAGCCTTTTACTTAAAAAAGTTGATTTCTTAGTCTGATAAATGTCAACATTGCACATACTGACATTTAATTCTATTGGGAGACTTCATTCCATTTAAGACACAACAACACAAAGACAACTCAAAAGTCTAGTTCAGTGACTCCAATTAGATGAGAGAGCTGGTTCCCTATGCCTTTGGTTTGGGGAACGGGTCCCGACTGCGCCCTGTCAGCTCAGAATCCGTGGCCTTCTTGGAGTCTCTGTGTGGGGTGTTCAAATGTGCAGGTCCTCCTGGGAGACTTCCACACTCATCCCTATACAACTGCTGCAAGTGCTTCGTCCACATTCAGTTGTATAGGGATTGAAGCAGGGTAATTATCTTTTTAATATTATTATTATTAGTATTCACTATAATTATACAATCTTATTCATTAGAGTCATAGGGGACCTGGAAGCTTTTCAGGCTATCTTTGGGTGTGAGGCAGGATAACCTTCAACAAGCTGCCAGTCTGTCACATAGAGACAAATGATCATATATCATATGACATGTGATCGGGTCATATGATTGTTGGGTTTTTTCACTTTATGTATTATTGTAGGGTCTACCTTACAATCTAAAGCTCCTCGATGTGACTGTTGTTGTGATTTGGCGCTTTGTGAATAAAATTGAATTGAATCGTTCACTCTGTCCAGTTTAGAATATGCATGCTTTTGGACTATAAGAGGAAACCCACACACAGAGAGAGCATGGGATTGTTTTAGCTTATTAATTAGCCAGCTTCTCTTATTTCTTTTAGTCTTATTTCCTCTTGTCCTGTGTTTGGGTTTCATGATTTTGTCAGTGAGTGGAGGCAAATTAGAGATCAAATTCAACCTTAGGAAAGCAGGGCAGGAAGATACCTATCTGTTACAGGAACAATATATAATTAAACAAAAACCCATGTTAAAATACACAACTCAATGGCAGAAATGAGCCTGCTTTGCAACCTATCCTAACCTACACCACAGCACCACAGCTTTATGGTGATCAGGCAAATATGGCCTTATGTGTGATTACAACTGGCTCATCCTAAAAGTCTGGCTGAAATTGTATCCATCCATGTATCTATTTTATTTCGCTTATTTAGCGCTGGGCTGCAGGAGTAGCAGCCTGAACAAAGAAGCCCAGACCTCTCTCTCTCTAGTCACCCCTCTAGCTCAAACAGGGGAACACTGAAGGATCACAGCACCACTGTCGATCTCCCACTCCCCTCACTCGTGAACAAAACCCAGAGATACTTAGACTCCTCTAGTTGGGGGAGCAACTTGTCCCTGACTAGGCTACTTCTAGTTAGTTGGGGATACTGCAAGGGGAGAGGTTACTTGAGAGGAAAGGGTCAGGTTTCTGATGGGAGGGCTGCCAGTTAAGGGATGGAAAGAGGGTTCAGAGAAGAACTGGAGACAGAGAAACAGTACAGTTAGGACAAGGGACAACTAGATGCTGAGGCCAAAACATGGGGAGCCGATTTACCTCTTCAAGCAAATAGACAATCTGGTGGACAGTAAAGGCTCAAGCTGGTCCTTAAATGCTACTCATTGGTTGATGGCTGATGAGGAACAGATCAGTTTGGTAAGAGGCTAGAACCTAACTCCCCCTGGAGGGAGAAGCCCAACCCCATGACAACAAAACACATGTAGACTGGTTGGGCAAAGTCCCATGCACCCTCAAATGTCCTTGAGAGGGTAAAGAGCTGGTCCAGTGTTCCATGACTGGGGTGAACACCACATTGTGTCAAACCTGTATCTGAGGTTTGTCTAACGGATCAACTCTCCTTTCCAGCACCCAGCGTAGAGTGTCCCGGGAGTGTGATTCCAGCATATAGTTGGAGCATACCCCCCTTCTTGAAGAACAGAAACCAACACCCTGGTGCCAAACCAGAGATACTGAACTAAATCTCCATGCAACGTTGTAGAGGTGTGTCAGCCAAGACAGCCCTACATCATCCAAAGCCATCAGGAACTCAGGGCGAACCTCATCCACCCCAGTGATGGATGAGTGGTCCCCCTCGTCCCCAGAGTCTGGTTCCTCAACATGTTGGGTGGTTTAAGGAACACTTCGAAGACCTCCTTAATCCCACTGACTGAAATTTTACTGTTTTATTTTTTGTCAGTTGACACAAGACACTGACATGTGTCTACTGACACCCTGGTTTATGCTGTTGTCCTCCAGCCCCTGCAGCGAGGCTTAGCCACTCGGCTTTGGTTTTTAAAGTAAAAGTCTTTTATTAAGGTCTGCGGGTTTCGTTAATCATGAACTGTTGCTGACACAACTGTAGGAAACACCACAGCAGTTTGAGTTCTTCTATCAACATTTGACACTATTTGGTTTCATAGGTGGTAGCTATTGTGATGACGCCACTTAGACCCAGTTGTGTTCGATGTGACTAATCACTTCCTGTCTTATGCACAGAAAAAGAATACACCTTCGGGATTCTAGGCCCGTTTTTGTGAAAGATGGTCAGATGAGCACACAAACTGTTTTTTTCTACCAGCAAGCCCTCCTCCGCACGGAGAAGAACAGACCCTGAAACTCTGAATGCTTTGCTCTACAGAGTACAAGATAAATCTGAGAAACAAAGTAACTCCCTTGGATCTGTAATTGAATTGGAGCATAGAACACAACAGTTACTATGGTTACCATGACATACTTTTTCACCTGCATTCATCTAGCTTTAATTTTTTTCATTTGGTTTTAATTTCATTGAAAGACTGGTCAAGCTGGAAATTGTAGCTGTTCTAACAGGATGTAATCCTTACAGAAGGTTAATTCTACACTTTTGTAGGATTATGGTTTCCCTACACGACCACATTACAGTACAATATGCAGACTCATAAGTAAAATGTAATCCCCCCCTGATTAGTGGCCAAAACTGGAGTCTGGAAGTTGTTAAAATAAATGATGTGTAACCATGGGAAAGCTTTACTTTTAACATCATCAGCTATTTTTTCAATTCATTCTTGGCATAAGATGTTGAAATAATTGATTAACTGAAACTAAGAGTTTCAGCACAGAAACAACAGTAGCTAAAGTTACTTGAATTGGCCTCAGATAGTAGATTTGTCTGTTTGCTTGTCCTGCCAGATCTTAATGTAACTTCTGATTCCAATATTCAAAGACTATAATCACTGTTATAGGATAACTTCTGCACTGCCATGAGTCATGTCCTTTTGCTAAATTTCAATTTGTTTATGTACGCAAAGACTCTTCTTCACACACAAACATTAATCATGTAATTCTGCAGCGTTCTGTGTTGGGACCAATAGTTTTTTATGATATTATTTCACATTATCCCGAGCATCCTCCAGATATTAATAACACGTATGATTCAGTGCAGAGAGGTCTATTAACACACAGTGAGTGAAAAAGGTGAGCGAAGAAGAAACACCCAGTGCATCATGGGAATCCTCCGGCAGCCTACACCTATTGCAACATAACTACGGGAGGATTCAGGGTCACCTGGTCCAGCCCTAACTATATGCTTTAGCAAAAAGGAAAGTTTGAAGCCTAATCTTGAAAGTAGAGATAGTGTCTGTCTCCCGAATCCAAACTGGAAGCTGGTTCCACAGAAGAGGGGCCTGAAAACTGAAGGCTCTGCCTCCCATTCTACTTTTAAATACTCTAGGAACAACAAGTAAGCCTGCAGTGCGAGAGCGAAGTGCTCTAATAGGGTGATATGGTACTACAAGGTCATTAAGATAAGATGGGGCCTGATTATTTAAGACCTTGTATGTGAGGAGCAGGATTTTGAATTCTGGATTTAACAGGAAGCCAATGAAGGGAAGCCAATACAGGAGAAATCTGCTCTCTCTTTCTAGTCCCTGTCAGGACTCTTGCTGCAGCATTTTGGATTAGCTGAAGACTTTTCAGGGAGTTTTTAGGACATCCTGATAATAAGGAATTACAGTAGTCCAGCCTGGAAGTAATAAATGCATGAACTAGTTTTTCAGCGTCACTCTGAGACAGGATATTTCTAATTGTGCAAATGAAAGAAAGCTCCTGTCATTTTTGTCAATCCTGATGTCTCCATCCATACATTGTAGCAGGTCTCACTTCCAGCTGGCGTCCAGCTTCTGAGGCATACACACTGACAACATTCAATATCACACCTTCGACTTCTAGCTTAAAAGTCATGATTCTCCTAACACTCCCTTCACCTCCACAATACTATTCACATGTTTTCCTTCAGAATTACACCTTCTCCACTTTTCTTCCTTTACATTTCAGTAGAACAGTTTCAATTCACCCTCCATGCTCTTGGCCTTGCTAACAACATTGGAGGTTCAGACTGTGCAGAATGCAACAGTTAAACCCAAAAGTGCTAAAACTCAGCAGTCACCTCTATGAGCTGTTAAAAGTAAGCCACTGATAATCTTCATAACGGCAGTCTCTATATAATAAACTGTAAAACCTGAATAAAAATGCTAAAACTATTATTACAATTCATAAGTGTTATTGACGGGTTCAAAAACCTTTAGTGAAATAAAAGGTTCTTAAGTTAATATTTAAAAGAATAAAATAAGCAGTTGTAGGAAATATTGATTTAAAACACTTGATTGGGGTGAAGGTTGCAAGGTGTACTCTGTCTCTGAGCGATCAATCAGTGTCAGGCCATTACATGCAGGACTGCAGGAATCTTCTTAACTTTGTACTTTATATCACTAAAAGGTTTTATATAAATAAATGTTACTTATTTAAAATGCTCATGCTACTTTTACACACTACTTAACCAGTTACACAACATGCATAATGTACCTAATATTTGTGCAGCCCTTGGCGATGTGTAGACAACCTTTCATGGTTTTCACAGAAGCGCCACAGCTATGAGTGCATCATTAACATCCTTATGATGCAAACTCACCTTTTCAAAATCTGCTGAAAGAAAAGTGCAGGGATGTTCTGAAATTTAATAAATTTGACAAACTCCAATGAAACGTGTGTATTCATCATTATTTCTAAAGTTCAGGAATAATAATTCTTTGTCAGTAGGTGCTGCCAAAACAAAGACAGATGCCCACAAATAATAAGGAGGAAAATACACTAAACACTAAATGCTGATAAACCACAGAAATGACCTGTGAGAAGATCGGCAGCATGAAACAATACAAAGAGAAACCAAACAAGTGTTCATAGGAGGGTTGATCCATATGAACATGATGATTGGTCACTTCATTTTTAGGACCTCTGTTCTGTGAAACCAGCTTCCAGGTTAAATTCCAGTTATTTTCCTAAACATAAGCTGCTCTGACAGTTTTTGTTTCTTATTTTTTCAGCTGCAGGTGTTTAAGGGTTTGAGACTGAGACAAAGATTAGATATAAAAGCATAATTCAATCCTGTTCCAGGAACAGTGATGCTATTTTCTCGAGAATCAATTGGCAAACCTGTTGATCTCTAATTTGGAACCTAACCGGCTACTCGGGTCTACAGCATAAGCTTCCTTTACAACGTACCCCTCTTAGCCTTCTCTCTCTCTGTTAGCAGGTGCCTCATAGCAAGCAACAGAAGTGTTACAACTGAGTTACAACAAAAAAACAAACAAAAAAATACAACACAGTCAGTTTTCTTGCTGTTGTTGCCATGACATCATGGATAAATATGGTGTGGTTGAATTTATTTATGGCTTTTGATAAATCATTTCATGGTCAGATGTGGTTAATGTAGTTAGCTGTACTATGAAATAATATGACTATATGACTGACTAAACTGACGTGTTGTATGCCATCCTCAGCTGTAGTGTTAGCAACACACCCACACCGCTGCAGCCACTTAATATATCTTCTTTAAAGGCAAAGTTATTTTGGGAGTAAGCATGGCCTAACAGAGTGACCTTGATATGCAAGTGTGACTCAGGTTCAGAAAAAAGCAAACATTTTTTGACTCGAGGTCAAATGTTTGTGGTGAGATGTGAATCCTTAAACTGGGCTGACTCGACTGCTTATCACCAGTATGATACGTGGATACATCAACAGATTTTATAGACTCAAACTGAACTCACACTGTGTTAATTTTTAAAATATAGAGTACTTTGCTAAAGTCTTGAGCTATCCTTGTATCTTTTATGTTTTTCTTCTAAGGAGCTACCATTTGCTATCATTTCAAATGGTCAAGTGGACCTGAGCAAGAAGTTCTCCATACTTTCTAAAGGTATTAAAAAATCTCTTTTGACATTTGGTGCTTTTCCGTTTTTAGTCCAGTCCTTGTACCTGACCTGATCATTTCCAGAGGAATGCTTTAGTTTGTTTGTTAAGCCTCTTAACACTAACCGATGAATCATTCCAGCATATAACTGAAAGGATAAACGAGTGTTGTGTTTGAACATAACAGACAACTTAGCAAAGAGCCAATGTTAAACTGCATTATTATTCACTTTGTTGTTAACAGTCAGTCACTGAGAAACTAAAGGAGATATATTATGTGATACAGCTAAACAGTCTGTGAAAGTCCTTACAGACATCTGTAGATAATGGTTGAGGCTTTGTCACGTTTTTTGGCTGCATGTTTGTAGAAACAGTAAGACAGTTTCTACATTACATGTAAGTAAGACTGACCCATCATGCAAAAACATCAGAAATAGTTTTGACTGGCATCAGCTTAAAGAGCCAACAGAAATCGAGAGCTTGATGCTTTTGAATCATTTCCTTGTGGCTGACAGTCAGTTAAAAACACTCCAGGCTCTGATCGTCATGTGTTTTTCTTCTTCTTCAGGCTGCTCTCTTTAGAGGTCATCACATCTGCCTCCATCCCATCTTATCCCCGCATCCTCCGCTGTCACATGCACAACCCCAGTTCCAGCAAAGTTGTGATGAAGTTGTATTTTGATTACAATATGTTACGTTCCCCTGAGGGGTCTAGGCGGTGAGGGGAAGTAACAAAAAGTGTCCGGGTCAGAAAAAGGAGTCAAGGAGGCAAAAGGGTTAAATTAAAGAGTTTTATTAAAGTTTCTATTAAAGCTAACTAAAAGAGACGGACAAGCCGCTATCACCATTTGAGGAAAGCAAACAAAACTCAAGTGTTGGTCAATAAAATAAAAGTAAGTCAAAAAGAAAGAGAGCAGCTCACTAGCTGCAAACACAGCAAAGACACACAGCTCCCTAGCTGTAACCACTCACATGGCACTCTGGCCCAGAGCTCACCTTTGCCTGGGCTTAAATCCCTTTAATTACTGATACGAGTCAGGTGTGTAAAGGAGAAAAGGTGGCACCTCAGGCAAAAGAGATTGAAGAACACGCCCACACAGGCACCTTCAGGAGGAGGCCCTGCTAGGGCCGTAACACAATAGAACATAGAAAACATAACAAACACACAGAAATGCAGAAAATGTACTATTTTATTTATTGATTTTTTTTGTGTACTATTTTTTTCACAGCTGTGGTGTTTGGTCCATTTAAATCGAACTGTGGTTTATTTTTCCTCTTGATGTGGTTCCTTTTCCAGATGTGAACATTGCACTCGGGTGTGGACCAAAACAACCACACTGAGACCTGCTGGAGGAGGGGGTCTGGGGGTTGAAGTTAGTTGGGGGTTAGTTGAAGTTTAGTCTAGTTGTGTTATCTCCTTGTCTATGTAGGTTTCTCTCCTATGTGTCCCTCTCCCTCTCTCGCTCCCTCTCTCTTTGTCAGGCTTGTGTGTCCCAGTTCATGTCTCTCCATGTTTCCTGTTTTATTTTGAAAGTCTTGTGTTTCCATGTTCAGTGTGTTTGGTTTTGCTTCCCCTGTGGTGCCTTGTTCATTTGTGTCAGCTGTGTCTCCCCGGGTGTTTCCACTTCCCTCATTACCCTTCTGTGTATTTAAGTCCTCTGTCGTCCTTTGTTCAGTGTCACATCGTCTGTTTTGCTCTCTCCACGTCACGTCAGGTTTCAAATGATTCATGTTCATGGTTTGTCTCATAGCTTCTCTCATAGTCCTGCTCTGAATCATGTTCATGCCTCTCTTGGTCGTAGTTATTATAGTCTAGTTTTTTCCAGTTTAGGTTTCAGTTTTTGCCACTGTTTGTTTTGCCTTGTTTTTGGATTCATGTTATCAGCTGAAATAAAGGCTCACCTTTTGTTTAAACAGCACGTTCATTTCTCCAGTGGCTGCTTTTGGGTCAGCTTCACAAGCACACCGACCATCCCAGCTGTGACACCTGAAACCTCGACCACGTATGCTTTTCATTCTCAATGTGGCAAGATACTATAGATGTACAAGGGTCTGTACGGACTAGCAACTAGCTGTGAAATGAACATAAATTCTCCATGTTTTCAAACAGACCAGAACAGCACCTTTTCCCTCTTTTTACTTTTGTTATCCTGCTCCAGGCGTATCTCTATATGTTGTAGTGACACATTTCGATTCACTTGGATTTATCCCCTGTGAAAACAAACCAAACCACAGGAAAAAGCTGCAAGTTTACAAACTCATCAGCTGATTCAGACCAGAGTAAATCAACTATATGTGTAATATTAGCTCATGTTGAATTTGAAGGCAGAAATGCATCGCAGAAATGTTGGGTTAGGGACACATTTCCCCCTGTTCTGTTAGCAACAGTCCATAAATGTCAGGTGTCAAAGATGGGCCGCGTGGGAGTTTGGAGATCCAAAAAACAGACAAAACGCAAACTCAAAAACCCCTTTAATGCGGAGCTCCTACAGAGAAAATAATGCAGGTCGAAGTGACCTGCTTGCCTAGGCAAGCAGTGTTGCTCTAAAAGTAAACATAAATAAAAACCTGACCAAAGTAAATCGATCTCTTTCGCGTTTCATCTCCTGGTTTGTTTACTTCCATCCTTTACATTACTGCCATCTTGTGGCCACAGTCAGCTACTGGAGTTGCGCAAACTGAGGGGCAAACATATTTTCTGGTCATTTGCACATGCACATTGCGAACAAACCGATGGTTTTTCAACCTCTGCTAACCTGATGGAAGACCAGCGCGCCAGGCAAGCTGGCACCGCCTCCGCTTTCACTGCTCCGAGATCAGTTACAGTCTTCAAATGGAAACACAGCTACCATTAGCAAGTAAAAGAACCTTCAGCGATTTATCATCGCAACAGATACGTTTTGTCTTGCTAACCACCTTGGCCAACACGTGTGATGTAGAGAAGATGAGTTCAAAACTCCTTTAGTACATGAACAAGGAAAGCACCGATAATGTTGGAGAAGGGACGGCAACTCTGACCAGATATCCAGGCAAAACCTGATGTTCATGAGCTCAGACACACAGACTCAACTTTAAAAATATATGTTTTTACAAAAAAAAAAGCTCATGAGCAAAACCTGTGTGTCCTCAGAGGACAGCCGCCAACAGCATATGCTTTATAGAATATGATGATAGATAGAGTTTAAAAAGGATTTAAAGTATTTCAAATAAGCTCTGCCTTAAACATATGGAATCACATTTAAGACCGACGGGGAAGATTTTTCTCAACTTTATTTTTCTTAATTTTACTATAGAAGTAATAATATCATATAATCCTTTAGCCAGGCAAGAGTGCCGAAAGGTGAAGACCCACGTAGAGAACCCAATGAGAATTGATAAGGAATGAAATTGATAATGAAATTGGAATAGCTAAATTCTTACCATGTGCCATACCTTGATGGGTTTTTGTCTAGTTATTTACAGTGCAGTGGACCTCATCGGGATAAAGGACAGTCAGTGGACTGGTTCTTCTAGAGTGCTTTTCTATACTAAAAGCCCTTTATACAATTGCCTCATTCATCTATCATTACTTTTCTATCCAACATTCACACACATTCATTCATGCATAGGCGAAGAGATTGGTGTTAGTATCTTGCCTAAGCCTAAGAACTGGGATGGCCATGGATGTGAGTGGGACACCTGATATGGTAAATTGTGAATGGACTGGTTCTTATATAGTGCTTCTCTACTCTAGTGCTGGTATCAATAATTTGGATGTGTGAATAAATAGTTTGGCAATATAGTGTATGGTTTGAAAGGGGAGTAAAGGAGGGGGCCGTTTATGTCCACTGTGAACAGCCATCATTGAAAAGAGGTGGTGGCTACAATGCATCCTTGAGTTCCCCTCCCAGGCGCATCAACCCCCTCAGGTGATCTTGAGAGGTCACATGATGAGTTGGGGCAGGGTCTCCCAGTGGTTTCACCCTTAATGAGTAATTGTAATGACCCTGGCAGATGTAATGACTGAACAATAGTGGGTCAATCCTTAGGATCGCATCCAAAAGGAACAACCCACACAGGAGGTTAAATACCTGGGTCACCTTTCAAACTGAAGCTCCTTGTGTGACAGATGAAATATCTTCATAAACCTGAGGAAGTCTGGTTGCCTGTTTTTCAAGCTGTCAATTATAATATTTTGAAGTTCTTCAGCCAGGAAGGTGAATATGTCCAAGGACAATGCAGCCATTTACATCCACAGTCCCCCATTTGCAGAGGTTCAATATTAATTACAAACAAAGTAGACAAAGTTTTGCATTTGTATTTTATAGTTTTTCACTGTAATTTGAAATATGAGGCCCAGAGATATGTTAGTGCAAGTGAGGAGGGTTGAAATAACCAAATAACCAGACTACCAGAGAGGTAAAAGAAACCACTCAGAGCCACTTGAATCTCTGAGGTCGTTATCTCTGACGCTGAGACTTTTCAGAGGAATCTGATTTCTGCTAATTGATTTTAATTTTAATTTTAATTATTTTTATGAGCTGACAACCCATGAAAAAGTGAAAATTTACCACCAAAACATTCCAACATTTGCAAAGTGCTGGCTGTAGAGAACTGTTTTATTCTCACACACCCACACCCCTCTTCTCTCTCTCACACACATACACACGAGTATCGTATATGGCTCTGGTTTCATAAATGCTCCCCCTTTCTCTGTTTGAGCAGCCTTGTTTGCATTTACGTTCCCCAGTAACCTGGAGACACCTGCATGTCACACAGACCAGCCTACTACTCTGACATTCTACTGCTTTCAACACACACACACACACACACACACACACACACACACACACACACACACACACACACACACTACACTATATGGCGTTATCTTGCAAGTCATGGTTTACAGCACAATTAAACAGATAGTAATGCTGTAATGTTTGTCTTGAGTTCAATGAGCATAAACCTTCTTCTTTCCATTTCCCTGCTCTCTCACAGTGATTTACTCCTGTAGGTTCCACATGCACACGATCATTGTGTCAAGGTGGCTGAAAAAGTGCTTTAAAGCCAACCTCTCCTCAGGCTTTTCCATGCATCATCATCATCACACTTACACGCTTACACAGTTTACCTCTATCCCTCCCACCCACCGACTCCTTGGTGACGCCTCACACCTCCGCCAATGAAAAAGATCTGTTGTGAGACAAAAGCGAGGTGAGCACACAAGTGACAACAACACCACCAACCTGAGCTATACACCGTATTTGGTGTGAAAGTAACCATAGCAGCCGTTAAGAAAAGCTGCCACTGTGACCATAAATAAAACTTCCTGATAGGTGGAAGATCATGGTATTTATTTCATAACAGCAAACATATACGCAGCTACGCAGTGTAAATACACAATTTAATGCAACAGACTTTAATTTTTCATTAATGCCACTCTCCACTTAAACAGAGCTAACGTATTAATAAAAAAGAGTTTTTTTGACTTCTCAGAGTTGCGATGAAAGCTGTGTGTACAAGGGAAAATATTAAGTGCCTGCCTCTGTATGTTTGAATTGAAAACATCAAGTGTGCTTCAAGGCAAGAGTGTCTTAAATGCAACAAGGCAGATATGCTCCCGAACAAAGCAAAAATAAAGCAGAAGTATGTGAATCAGCAGACTTGATGCTGAATATCAGAAGACTAAGTTTAAAAAAAAAAGTGCCATGTCAACAACATACTTCACTGAAGATGGATTTTTCTACATGTATGCCTTTATAGCAGGCATAGTTCTGGGACACGATTTCTGCTGCTAGGAAACTAAAATGCATGGAAAACAAAAAAGTACAAAAAAGCAGACAAAGTAAAAACATTATTCAATAATGCATTTACATTCAACAGTTTTAAGGTGGATCCCATCCACTTGTTATGTGCAAAAAGCAAAACAAAGAACCCCCAAACTGACAGGGGATGGTTGGAGAAAAAAAAAATCCTACCTGCTTTAAGCAGCTCCAGTGCTTCAGTGAAGACTCTAAACGACCTCGCAAGTTTTTTGACACAATTGTTTATTTTATAGGTATGTCTGTTTTCCCCCTTAAATAATGCCACATTTGTGATGAAAATGCATGTGTTTGTTGAGCAGCAGAGCCGGGCCCATGAAAAATTAGCCAAATCTTCTCTGCCAATGCCAAATTACTTATTCTGCTATTGACTCTTGTTACAAGATTTTGGTACCCCTGGTCCTGACAATCCGGTTCCTGTTTGGGGGCTGATTAGCACACATGTGAGTGTGTATCCTGCTACAGCAGTCAGTTGGTGTCTGCTCTAGGGATGGGTATCGTTTAGGTTTTATCCAATACCGGTGCCAAACCGGTACTTTTGAAACGGTGCCGGTGCTTAAACGGTGCTCGAACCGGTGCTTAAAGAATGGAGAACACAAACTTTGTCCAAAAACCTCTCATGTTCAGCTGGTTTTTTTTAGAAAAAGATAACAATGTTAGTCTTTTCTGCAGCTATAGGGCATATATGGTATCACTCTTGGCTGGAAGCAGTGCTTAAACAATGGAAAAAACACAAACTTTGTCCAAAAACCTCTCATGTTTAACTGTTTTCCACTTTTTCTTTGGTCATTTTAGCCTTTTTGGCCAGGGTGAAGGGAGTATCTGCCATCAAGCAAGAAGACAGCCGCATGTAACTACGACGGTGTTTGCTAGCTCACCTTACATGCATTAATGTAATAACGTGGTTAGCCTACTCAAAGTAAATTACACACGAACAACATTAAGCTACTCACCCAGAGAAGAACGGCTGCTGCTGCCATCATCATCCGTCATCATTTCTGCTACACTGGCAGGGCTAGGGGCCAGGACTCTCCTCTTCGGGTTTTTGGGGGATGTTGCTAACTCCGGGTCCGATAACAGGCACCACACCCGCAGTAGATGTGCTCGGTGTGAAGTCTCGCAGCAAGCTATCAAATACGGTGCATTTCTCGGCTTTTAAAAAATGCGTCGCCAGGTGTTTCATCAGATTCGAGGTGTTACCTCCTTTGACAGTATCACAGTATCACCTTAAAGCACTTGTTGCAGGCTGCTGAGTTTGCATATTTTGCTGTGGAGTACAGCCAGACTTTTGACCGCTTCGCCTTGGGCATTTTTAATCTGTAGCTCTGCTCTAAAAGAACGTACGTACCTGGGCCCGCCTACTATCCTTGGAAAGGTAAAATGATTGGCTAGAATCCAAAGTGTATGACATCTCAGAAAAAAAGCACCGAAATAAAGCACCAAAATGTGCGCTGCTTTTCGGTCTGGTTACTACCGTTTATGTCAGAACCGGTGCCATAATGGCACCAGATACCGGTACCCATCCCTAGTCTGCTCCAAGCATGCCACATTTAACTGATCTGGATGGGGCCCATGCTGTAGGGCAACTTCAAGCTAGTGTCCGCAAAATCCAAGTTGCTGCATTATTTGGAGTGAGCCCGAGTACAGTCACTAAGTTGAAGGCCAATTTTGATATACAGCGGTCCCTCACTATAACGCGGTTCACCTTTCGCGGCTTCGCTGTTTCACAGATTTTTTGTGTGTGCAATTTTGCATGCTTTCTTTCTTTCTTTCTTTTCTTTTTTTTCTTTTTTTTTTTACAGCGCATTGTGTTCTGCATCCTTATTGGCTGTAGACCATTGTCAATCAATCTCCTTTGTGCCTCCTGTACAGTACAGAATGCGTTCAGCTTGTCAAATTTACATAAATCTTCGATTGCTAGCAGAGTGACTCTGAAGTGCTGAATGTATGTTTGTAAGTTTTCTCCCCAACAAACACAACAATGTCGACAAAACGTTCTGCACCATCATCTGGGTACTTATGACCAGAGTGTGTCTCAACAGCATTTTTCATTTTTCAGCTTCCTCCATTTAATTCTTGCCTCTCTCTCTTTCACACACACACACACACACACACGCACACGCACACGCACACACACGCACACACACACACACACACACACACCGGGAGATTGTTGATTGTTTTCTCCTTTCTTTTCTCTTACAGGTGCAGATGTTGGCTGTTCATCGTGCATTTCCATTTGTTCTCTATCCTTTCAATATATTTTCTCATATTTCCTCCCCGTTCCCTCTTTTTTCTCCTGCCTTGGTCATTGTCATACTATACTATGTTACATATAATGTAATAACTGAAATAACACTAATAAAAATTATTAAATAAACAGTTAAAAGAAATACATAAACAAGAGAAGCCTATTTACAAAAATTTATAGAGCACATCTTGGAAAAGCAAAATGTGTTTGGGACAACAGGGTGTTTAGATCATGATTCAGATCGCAAAAGCTGCCAAGACAGGACAGAATTTAGAAAAAAAAATGAAGTTGCACTTTATGCTTAGGTTTTAGCTCCAATTAACTTTCCAATTCTACGACTCTGACCACAAACACTCGGTTTTCATATAAATGTTACAGATAAAAGCACTAACTGGTATTCAGGCCTTGCAGCTGCGGCTTTTGCAGCCGAAATAATCCCAAAAAGTTCCAGTGGAACAAACACAAACAGTTATTCCAAGTGTGTCACAGGTTAAAACTCTGTGGCTAGATGGGACGATGCACAACAAAACACAGTATGGCAAGTTGTAACTTGTAGTTCGGATACTCCACGACTCCACTGCTGACAAGTTTGATTTTCCCAAAACATACTGTATGTTATTGCAGTTTAGTTAAATCAGTGGTATTAAGAAACAAAATGAATATAAAACATCAAAAGAAAATATGAATTTAAAGTAAAATAATTCCCCATTATGTTTAGTTTCTCCACAATAATTCAAAATCAAAAGTGGTGACAGAGTGAAGAATAAAATACTATAACACATACAAAAGTTTCAATCAAAGGTAAACCTGACGTCCAGAAAAAGACAGAGCACATATCACCACAGTAGGAGAGCAACATGTCTGGATTACAGTTTTTATAAGAACAGCATTAACATTAATACTTTCCAAGCCCTTTCTGTAACGTGGATCACTCTCAGGCAGTGAATATAATGCTGATGTACAATGGCTGAAACATGGTGAAAACCTCGTTTGGTGCCTGCCTTCCCTTTTTATCCCACTTCATAGTTGAGGAAGGTAACACTGACTTTCCACTGCTGTGAGACACTAATAAATGATGCATCAGGCAGTCACCTGCTTGACTTCCCACATTTCCTTTGTGTGGTTTTGACACAGCATGTTGCCATGACTTCCTACAAGGCATCTAAAAGCATTTTGCCATTTCCTCAGTACTGACTGCTCTGACCTGGAGGCTCATCCCAAACAAAATCACACAGAAGTCCCTGCCTAATACAGAGCGGCAGGACTTTACTTCTCCTGCATGCTATGTGGTCTGTTTCAGTTAGTAACTTCAACTAACGAAGTTCATTATCAAACTCACGGCTGGATGAAAGGTCAGAGGAGCTAGGGTTGCTGTTGTTGAAAGTTCTCCTAATAACCTTTGGAACACTTTCACTGTGTGTGTTTTGGTTTTTTTCCTTAAAAATCTTACCAGGTTTCTTTGGATGAAAAGGTTTCTGGTTTTATGTGTTGGACCCATTTCTTGAACCCGACTGCAGTAACTGTATGAATGTACCGTTTCATCATAAGAAAGTGGCTTGGCTGTCATACAGCAGCTAGAGAACTAAGAACTGAGCACAGTGAAAAACTAACCAATACTCACAGAGTGTGTCCTCCAGCAAATCAAAGAAAATCTTCTGGATTTATACCATAATCTGAACTGTTATTTCTTTGCCTGTACTCTCAGCCAGTGCTCATCCTCTCACCATGTCTCATGAAATATAGATTGGTAGTTTCTGGGTAATGGTCAGACAATCATACCACAGCCTTGGTTCTCACCTTGGTGGAGAAACTACAAAGTGGCTCAATACACTTTGTGTTGAAACAGGCTGTATCGAACTTGTGGTTCAAAACAAGTGGTGCACTCATTCTAGTGGTGTTTTCTACACCACTAGAATGAGACACAGGACTCCACGACTCCCTTTCTGTTGTGTTAGTAGGGATGACTGTTAAAAGCATGTAGATCAGCACTTAATACGACTGAGACTGTCCTGATGTCCTCTGAAAGCTCACCAGTGGATGATATAAGGACATATGTTCAAAAGTCCCTCTGTTAAGATTGGACAAATCTGTGAAATGTCATTGAAAAGTTTACAAAGAAAACATATGGTTATGAATGCTCCATGCTGAGTGATTGCTGGTTGCAAGCAGCTCAGGTATATTTTCTTGTTTTTCAGTATTTGTTATTCTTCATTGCTACTCAATACACCTTTGCTTTTACTGTTTTTTGGCAAATAAAGCTGTTTCGTTTACGCAGCTGACAAACCGATGGCACTGAGTACAGCTAGAGTTGCTGGAAAGGTACAGCTAAAGTGGTAAGGGCCAAAAAGGTGTTGGGTGTTTATGCTGTGGAAAGAGGAAAGAAGACAAGTAGTGGGATGAGGAAGAACAGGAACAAAGAAAGATGTTGGCAAATAAAAGGTGGGACAGTCAGGGAGATGAAGAAAGTAGGTAGGAGTACTGGGAGACTAGATGTATGGCAAAGAGAGATTTCAAAAGAAAATGGTTACAGTGAGTTTTCTGTAACGCTGAATACTAAAAGAAGGCTAGGGATGTTAAGGATAATGATGGAAACGTAATGAATGAAGAGTGAAGACGGGAGGAGTTCTTTGAGTAGCTGATGAATAAAGAAAATGAGACAGAAGCATGGATGGAGGGCAGTTGTTGAATCAAGAACTTCAGGAAATTAGTGAGCAGGAAGGGAAAGCAGTTATCAAGACAATGAAGAGCGGAAATGCAGCTGGTTGTGATGACTTACCTGTGGAGATAGTTAGCAGACAGGGCAGTGGTCAGCCATACCATGAACATATGGGAAAGAGATGTTGATGCTAGGTTAAGAAGAGAGGTGGTGATTGGTGATCAGCAGTATGGCTTCGTGGAGTGAAGGAGCACTACAGATATGATGTTTGCTTTGAAAGGGTTGAGGATTGCTCTACGTCTTTGTGGATCTATAGAAAATGTGGGTTGCTTATCTAGGAACTGTGGTACTGCACAAGGACGTGTATGAAGGACGGCGAGACTGTCACATGGGTTTGAAGTGGGGGTGGGATCTGAGCCCCTTCTTTAGAGTAGTTTAAAACAGCTAACTGATCATCTGCAGGTGAATAGTTTATTTAAAGAGTGTGGCGGGTATGGTGTCAGGGGAGCCTGGTTGTCACAGCTCCATCATCTCATCGTGCCTCCCCTGGTTTTGATTAGCTGCCAGGGCCCGGAGGAGAGAGCTGTGTCATGGTCCAAGTGAGTGCCTGGTGTGTGGCGTGTTTTTCCGTCGCAGCTCTGGTATCCAGGTTCTGCATTCGGGGTGGAGTTCCGCTCTCACACATGTTGCTCCCACCTGCAAGCCATCAAGCAGAAATCAGCTGACTGGCATTTAAAATTAGCATAAACTTCCAATCTCCGCCAGATTACCCCATGGTGGTAAGTTGCTATGCTTTGGTGCTCAGTCCAGGATCAGTATCCAACTTACCTGCTGTTTTTGTCACTGGTCACACATCTGCTGCACAACTCACCTGTTAAATCAGCCTTGCTCAATGATTCCTGCCACTCAACTGGAAATAAGTAAGTCTCAAACAATCTCACCTGCATGCCTTCCTGCTTGCCGATCACTTCTGGATTACTGGAGAAAAAGTTGGACTATCTGTTCCACTCACCTTGCCAGTCCTTGCCGGACACTTGCTTGGCCACTTTCTTTGGAACTCCTGGTTTTTCGGTTTCACAGGTAAGCACTCACCTTGTCATGATTCATCTACTGCCAACCATTTACTGCTTGGTAATAACTCCCCTCTAATCCTGAATTTTTTAAAAAGCTTTGATTTCTTACAAACCTGTCTGTCCTTTGAGTCTGGTTTGGGTCCACTCCACGTACCCGCCTTTCAGCCCCTTTACATGGACCCAACAGACCCAATTCGGACCACTATATCTAAGCAGGATGCCATCATTGGGGAGGATGAGCAGGCACTACAGTGTCAGTCAATTTGTGATAAACAGGAGGAAATTCTCACAGCTCTAAAGGAGATTCACTCTAACGCCACCACCACTCCCAGCTAGTCACCTCCACTTAAGGTCCCTTTGTTGCACCTGAGGCATTTGCCCAGCTTTCCCTGCAGCTGTCCAAATAGTGCCCATATCTGTGATGCCATGTTGTCAGCCACCATTTTCTGGTGAGTTGGGTTGCTGTGGGGGATTCCTGTTACAATGTTCCCTGGCAATCGGCCACTCGCCCTGCTCGCTCTGATGCTGCTGCAAAACTCTCTAACTTTGGAGGATTGCTGTGTGTAAAAGAGCTGAAAAAGACTTTCGCTCACCCAGTTTCTGAGGGCTGCACAGCCAAGAAACGATTACATTTACGACAGGGTAATCGCACTGTGACCGGATTCATTATTAGTTTCTGCACAGGAGCTGCTGAGGCCTGCTGGCTCGATCACGCTCTTCAGGACATATTTTTTCAAGCGTTAAATTATCAAATGAAAGATGAGTTAGAATCATGAACCTGTCTCATTCAAAGATTTAGCTCTCTCTTTCTCTCTGGATAAATAAACACCTGAGGGAGAGAGAGGCTGAGAAAAACCACAAATCCCATAAGGCACTGTTTTGATCATTTCCGGTGTACGTCTCCACTCTCTCCCCTCTGTTAGCAGCTTCTGCTACCACCTCCTTACACTCTTTACCTGGTTCACTGGCCGAGCCCATACAGACAGGCTGGTCACTCAGGAGCTGAAGGAGAAGTGCTTCTGTGCCTGTGAGTGTTTTTATTGTGGCCACTCATTTCCTTACAGCGTACTTTGACTCCTCCCACTGGTAGTTTTGGGAATGCGGGTGGCAGCTCCATGGCTATGTCCAAGCCCTGTTTGCGATTACCAGTTACCCTTTGCTTCAACCAGCTTTCCAACTCTCTCCATGCACTTACTGACTCTGGCGCTAAACAAAATCTCACTGATATTGAATTAAAATGGTAAATGGCCTGTATTTGTATAGCGCTTTACTAGTCCCTAAGGACCCCAAAGCGCTTTACACAACCAGTCATCCACCCATTCACACACACATTCACACACTGGTGATGGCAGCTACATTGTAGCCACAGCCACCCTGGGGCGCACTGACAGAGGCGATTAGCTTAAAAACTAACCATTCCTCTAATACTGCTAGATCCACCAAACCCTGCCACCGCATTAAACAGTGACGTTTTGCCAAGATTACCCACCAGACCGAGCCTGTCAGATTTATATCCTCTAGAAATCACTGGGAAACCATTACGTTTCCCTCCTCAGACACCTCGTGGATTCTTGGCTATCCCTGGTTGGAGAAATACAACCCTCATATCCACTGGGCTGGTAATAAAATCAAGAGTTGGAGTCTGTTTTGTCTCGCTAACTGTTTAGAATCTGTGCTAACTACAAGTTCAAGCAATTCTCCCTCTTCACTTACGCAACCGCCATACCTGTCCACCATCCTGGAAGAATACCATGACCTTCAGGAAGAATTCAGTGTTCAAAGACAAGGCTCCTTCTCTTCCCCCACACAGACCCTAATATTGTGCAATTCCCCCTTCTGTAGCCCGGCATCCTTTGAGTTGCCTTTAAAATCTGTCATGGCCATGTATTGATTACCGAACAGTGAAAAATGAATACTGATCCAGTCTTGCTAGCTGGGGATTGGTCCGCCAGGATCTCTGCTCCTGGCTGCCGCCCAGCTCACAATGCACCCTACCCCTACAGTGCCTCCTGTGGGTAGTGGGCCTGCAAGAAGATGGGCCCATGTCCTGTGCTAGGCCGGGCCCCATGGACTAAGGCCCAGCCACCAGACGCTCGCCCTCAGGCACCCTCCCCAGGCCTGGCTCCAGGGCGGGCCCCGGTAACCCTATCCCGGGCAGAGTGAACTGTTCCCTCGATGGTCTTCTTATAGGGGTCTTCTGAATCGCTCTTTGTCTGGTCCCTCACCCAGGACCAATTTGCCATAGGAGACCCTACCAAGGGGCAAAAAGCCCCCAGACAACATAGTGCCTGGGATCCCTGGGACACACAAATCCCTCCACCACGAAGGTAGCGATTTGTGGATGATGTGGTTCTGTTGGCTTCATTGGGTGATGACCTCCAGCTCGCTTTGTGGGAATGAGAATCAGCGCCTCCTGAAAATAACTACTGAAAATAAAATAAATAATAACAACAAAAGTTGATCAAATGGACCAATACGGCAATGCCATGATGATCCATTTGGCAAAATAAATCCATTTGGTATCCTTGTTGGTCTTCAGACAACAATTCTGACGGCTAAAGAACCAAATGGGACAGACAAAAAAAAAAAAGAAAAAAAAAAAGAGAATCAGCGCCTCCAAATCCGGGTGAGGCCATGGTTGTCAGCCGGAAATGGGTGGAGTGCCCACTCCGTGTCAGGGACGAGTTCCTGCCCCAAGTGGAGGAGTTTAAGTATCTCTGGGTCTTGTTTACGAGTGACGGGAGAAGGGAGCGGGGGATCGACAGACGGCTTGGTGCTGTGGCTGCAGTGATGTGGTTGCTGTAGCGGTCGTGGTGAAGAGAGAGCTGAGTGTAAAAGCGAAGCTCTCAATTTACCGATCGATCTACGTCCCTACCCTCACCTATAGTCACGAGCTGTGGGTAGTGACTGAAAGAACAAGATCGCGGATACAAGCGGCGGAAATGGCCTTCCCCCAAAGGATGGCCGGACTCTCCCTTAGGGATAGGGTGAGAAGTTCGGCCATCCAGGAGGGGCTCAGAGTAGAGCCGCTGCTCCTCCACATCGAAAGGAGCCACTTGAGATGGTTCGGGCATCTGACAAGGATGCCTCCTGTGCGCGTCCTGGGTGAGGTGTTCTGGGCATGTCCCACCGGGAGGAGGCCCGCGGCAGACCCAGGACACGCTGGTGAGATTATATTTTGGAATTATTATATCTCTTGGGTGGCCTGGGAACGCCTTGGTGTTCCCCCAGACAAGCTGGAGGAGGTGGCTGGGGAGAGGGAGGTCTGGGCTTCTCTGCTTGGGCTGCTGCCCCCTCGACCTGGCCCCGGATAAGCGGAAGAAGATAGATGGATGGATGGAATAAATACTGATTACCTCTCATCAGTTCCAGTTTTGAGTCACTTCAGAGGGCCACCATATTCACTAAGCTTCAGCTTCATAACACTCACCATTTAGTCTGCATCAGAAGTGGACGAGTGGCTCCTTTGAGTCACTTTGAGTATCTTATAATGCTATTTGGTCTCACTACCGCCCCAGCATTCTTCTAGGCTCTCATTAAACATGTACTAAGAAACTTTTTGAACTTATTAGTTTTTGTGTATGTGGATGACATATTGACTTTTTTCCAAGTCCCCGGAGGAACACAGGCTTCATGTCTGCATCGTGCAACTGTAGCTCCTGGAAAACAGACTGTACGTAAAAGCTTCTAGGCAGGATAGCCATTTGTCATTTGGACAGATCATAAGACCGTGACTTACCTGTGAACCATTAAGAGACTTAATGCTTGCCAAGCCTGTTGGTGCCTGTTTTTTAGTCATTTCAACTTTCTCCTATGGCCCAGGTTAATATAAAATCAGACGCACTCTCTCGCCAGTTCTCTACCAATGCCAAGCAGCCCATAACAGAAAACAATCTCCCCTCCATGTGCAAAGTGGGCTCCCTCACTTGGGACAGAGAGGAGACCATTCGTTGAGCCCGACTGCTCGAACCAGACTCTGGCCCATCTGGCCAGGGCCTTTCTGTGTGGAGATTGCATGTCTTCCACACGTCTATATGGGTAATCTGGCGTTTTCCACGGCACAAAGAAAAGCAGTTGGTGCTGTTGTGTTCTCTCAAAATATGAAATAGCTCACCCACCATTTTAATCACACTCTGGATCTTGTTTTGACAAACTGAACATTTGACAGTATTTCCTGAAAACCCTCTTGTTAATTTTTTAAATAGCATTTCAATTTACAATAATAAATTTCACAGCAGTGAGAAATACATTTCATTAAAGTACCGTAGTTTTCGGGTCATAAGCCGCTACTTTTTTCCCACACTGTGAACACTGCGGCTTATACTGACGTGCGGCTAATGCATTTTTTTTTTCATGCGGCCAAAAACATTTTGCCTGGTAACAGTAGACCAATAAAATTGATAAGTAGTATATGTACGGTATATATGTTTACCGGTTGTTAAGAGACGTTGTAATGTTGTTTGTGGACTGTTCCGTAAAAGAGCCATAAGCAACGTAATTTGTGTGTTACCGATACGTACGTATACTTAAAGGGAGCCGTGTTACAGGCGCTGTTCGAGGAAAAAAGCATTTGCAGTATGTATTTTTGTATGTTACCATAAAGTTTATGTTACCATGTTTATGTTACCTTATGGATTAAATTAAATGTTAAAAATCCTCACGTGTAATATTTCTGTGTAAATATCTCATATTACGAGTGAAATGCATACAGCTTAAAATCCGGTGCGGCCTGTACAAGTACAAAATTGATTTTCTTTCTAAAATTAGAGCATGCGGCTTTTAATCAGGTGCGCTCTGTAGTCCGGGAATTACAGTAGTTATTGTTCTAAAAAAGCTGTAACTAACTTTAACGATATAATTCTTCCACTTCAGTGCCAATACAGAGCAGAGTGGCTACCTACACTCCACTCCCACAGAGGTAAATGATCTCATTAATAGTATCACATCCTCACGGCGTGTGACCTTGCATACTGTGGCTCCTTTGAAAAAAAGAGCCTTAAAATCAGAAGTGCTTGACTCCCAGGTATAACTCTCAAACGTGCACCTTAAAGCCATAATCTGGAGAGGAACTAGTGTCACGAATGTTGAAAATCTTCACTTAGCCTGGAAAAAGTGTTTGTTGCTATAAAAGCCCTCCATAAAGCTAGAACACGTTACTATTCATCAAAAATTAAGAAAATAAGAAGAAACATTGGTTTCTTTTCTGCACTGTAGCTGGCATGGAGAAAGAGCAGTTGTAAAACAGCTAACTGATCAAAATAAACATTTTTGATTTTTGATATATGCTTCAGTCTACACATTAAACATATATTTTTTTCATGTGCACAATATCAGCACAAAGAGACTTCAAGGCAGTTGCCACAGTGATTCTACTTTAGAATCATGACCAGGTAAAAATGGAGGCTGCAGTTAAAGGTCAGGGTCTGGCTGCTGAGCTGGGCTTAGCATTCACTGAGCTTTATCATCACTCGGGGTTCCTGGGTAGCTCAGTATAAGCACGTGGACTATGCATGTTCTTGTGCGTTCATCCTTTTGTGCAACAATAATAAAAGGTTTGTCCAGATCCATGCTGGAGGCTGCACCACTGTTTACCTACTCTGGCACAAAAACTGAAATCAACTGATTTTTACAATAAGTGTAAGTGAAACCAATAAGTGGGTTAACAGGCAAGTAGATTAACAATTCCAAAAAATGTAACTAGTGGAAACCAGTTTTTGATTCCCATGCCTAAGGCCCCCCATCTTATCTAAAGATGTCCCATATCACCCAAAGTAGAATGGGAGGCAGAGCCTTCAGCCTTCAGGCTCCTCTTCCCTGGAAACAGCTTCCAGTTTGTATCTGGGAGACAGACAGCCTCTCTGCTTTTATAAGATCAGGCTTAAAACCTTTTGATAAAGCATATCGTTAGGGCTGAAGCCCTCAGGCTTAGGCTGCTGGGGGGTCCCACAGTGCACTCATTGTTTCTTCTTCACTCACCTTAACCCCCCACCCCCACTTACTGTGTTTATGCATCACACTACATGTGACCATTAGTTATTATTAATGTCTGGCTTTCCTGCCCTCGTGTGTCTCTTTTCATCAAGCACTTGTTGTGGACTCTTGTTGTGATTTTGTGCAATCTAACTAAAATTCAATTGAAATTAAGTTGAAATTTTAATTGGTGATTCTAAATTTCTCCAAGGAGTGCGACTGTTCCTCTGTCTCTGTGTATGAGCCCTGCCACAGACCGGCAACCCGTCCTTACCCCATGGCAGCAAGAGTCCAGCCACCCCAACATGTGATAAACAGAAGAAAATAATGTAGTGAGATATTCACCAGTTGTTTTTGACAGCCTGTGGGAATGGACTTGTGTGTACTACATGCTATATCTGACATTTAAGATGAGGATGTTTTTCCCCCCATAGGCAGTATCAATAGTAATTTGTGTTGGCTTGCTTTGTTGTGGGCTCCGCCATTAAACGCCACCAGATAACTTATTTTCTTTATTTTGCCACATTTTGTAAATATTTAGGTTGTTCTTTCTCATTTCACATCTTGTCCTTGCTGATATTAAGGGATAAAAAGATTCTCTTCTGTGTAAAACATCAAACATATTCATATTTCAACCAACCGTCTCTTGTGTGTCCCTGTTCTTGTGTGTCTGAGCTTTTCTTTGCTAACAGGAGCCAACATTTTTCTGAAAAGTTGCCTTGTTAGCTATGTTCACAAACAGAAACTCACTGGGGTCAGTCACCTCTTCTGTTATCCATTATCAGCCAGTTATCCAAAACAAACTGCACAACACCTCTGTGTCTAGGTGAAGATGTGTTCATTTCTCACCAGAAGCTGTTGACCTGTTTGGTTGACTGATCCCCGTGAAACCCTGTTTCAGGATGCCACATGATTTAACACCTCAGATTTCCTCCTGTATGATTTATTGTGTGGTTTCAGTGATTGAAGAGATCAGAGTTACTGCAACTCAAGAAGAAATGTCTGCAGAAACATCAACTTTTTGGTGCTAACTTTTGAAACTATAACTTGGTCCAATCTAAATGAGATAAAAAACATTCATTTTGAAAACTTGTTTTATTGTTTTCATCCAGATGTCACTTGAGACCAACTCCAAAAGGAAGTCTGTTCCCACTGAGCCACAAGGTAAAATGATCAGTTTAATCACATTAGTGCACATGTTTATAGTCTTTGACAAAAGAAATGGTTTTGGTTTTTCCTCTGAGTTGGGGGAATATTTTTTTCTTTTACAAATCATCTCTCTGGATATTGTAGTTATATTTTGGCTGCTGTCAGGTGACATGAGGCTGAGAGAGAGTGAAGTACCCCCTGGTCATCACAGCTAAGAGGGAGTAAAAGGCGTTAACATCCAGCTTTATGTGATTAAAAATGAGCAACGTGCTAAACACAGACCTTTTCCCCATTTTTCTACTAAAAATCAAACATTTTCTAGTCTTAATCAAAAAGAAATCAAAATATAGTTTGATACACTAAATGAAATATGAAGTGAATTATATCCATATGTGATTGAATGTTTAAATGTGATGGAATTTCTGTGTGAACCATTACAAAAGACATAAATGATTTTAAAGCTTAAAGTTTGTGTTATATCATGTAAGTCAGATAGAGAGAGGATGATAAGGTGTGGGTGGACATTCGGTGATTAGATGTTAATAATGTGATTGGATGTCCCCGGGAAGGAACAGTTCAGAAGATCGGATGTAAGACGCTCACAAATCACAGCAGAGATGCTTGACCCAGTCCGACCTGTGAACCTGCAAACTGGTCGTATATTTTTGGCTTTCCTCTCTGCTCATTTTCCCTGTGTTAGATGGTTAATTCAGAAGGATTTTGGTTTACATCATGCTTCCACTGAATGCCCAGGGCATGCAGTTTTCTCAATAATCAATCAATATTTTATGTCTATAGCACATTTAAAAAGGACAGTGTCCATCAAAGTGCTTCACACAAGGTAGCAAAGCAGATTACAACAAAGGCAACAAAAACAGTTAAAAACAATTAAAAACAGTTACAGTTACAGTTACATAGCACAACTGCAGGCCAGGTGGAAGTCCAAACTAATTTGCTTCAAAAGCTAGATGGAACAGGTGAGTTTTTAAGCATGATGTAAACGATTGAATGGAATCTGACAACTCGGAACTCAACTCGGAGCGTGTGGATAAGTGCATCTTTGGGGTTGGTGTGGTCATCCTTTATCCAGCCTCTCCTCATCGAAGAGCTCAGAGTAGGTTAATTATACAAATAGAGTTTAGGTGATTTGATTATAGCTTTGTGATTATTACCATTCGATTATCTCTTTCTAAGCCGCATTAATTAAACTTCCTGCAATTAAAGTCTAAATTGTGGACATTCACTTTTTTAACATTTTGTGAGACACTAAAGGTAAAAGTCAGAGTATTATTCTGTGACAATGAAAGGACCCGACAACAGCAGCGTTGCAGTTTAACCTGTTTTTATTGGGTTTCCAACGTGCAGCTCTCCAGTTGCCATGCTCCTGCAGCATGCACACCACCCTCTCCTCCGGCCGGCAACATCTTCAACAGGGGACACATGATTGGATGATGGGGTCAGGTGTGTAAGTCAGCCTCCCCTGACACCACACCCTGAACCCACTGCTCCACCCTCCCCTGCAGCTGAGCCATAAACCACACCCCACACATATTCTTTATAGTGCAAATAGCTCTTAGAGGTTACTCTAGTGTTTTATATTATAACATATGATAACTTTCCCCAGAGGCCTGCTGTCCAGAACTCTGAAATCCACCCAGAAATTACAACGCTGTGATCAACAGGGGAACTGCAGTTAACAGGCTGATAGGATTCGACTCATGTTTGCTTATCTTATCAGTGTGAGCAGGGGAGACACCTCGCCCAGTACGTCCCCTCACCCACATCGGATCCATCTGAATTCAGCATTAACTACTGGGTAAGGCTCATAGGATCAGATGTTAGGACTTTTTAATCACAGAGCTGAAGCAGACTTCTTTTATAGGGGTTGTTGGCTCTGCAGATCGACACTCCTTTGACCAGTGTCCTGACAAAAAGTAGCTGGAGATGACTGCCGTCTACTAGCACTCACCTCTGCTACTTCATCTCATTAGACTAGGCCTTTTCACTCAGAGCAATAACTTACTGGGGAAAAGCCAAACCTGTATGTAAACATTCCTTTGAGCTGCTTCTCAGCGAGAGCAACTCCTCAGTGGACCACAGTCCAGCCCCTTTCCAGGAGACTGGTTTCAGAACCAGAGTTTAAGGTGCCACTTAGCCACATCTGGCAAGTATTTGTCAAAGTCACACATTAGTTCCTTTCCCACCAGAGAAGTGTCATTCCATGTCCCTGTAGCCAGTCACAGAAACTGGTCATAGACCACGAGGGCCTTCGCCCCTGACTGCTGCACAGGTCACAGAACATTAGTATCTCACATCTCAGTAATGAAGACAGGCTTAGATGTTACCAGGTTTAAAAGTGACTCATGTGGCAAAGTTTTCTTTTTATATTTCCATTTTCAATTTTATTTATATCTGTCACCTCAGGGTGCTTCATATTGTGAGGTAAAGGACAATAATACATTTTGTAATATAGATTTGTTTAGAGGCAGAAAAAAACACTGTTTTTTGTGATAAAGCAGTAGTATTGTGAGAGTTTTTGAGCTCTCCCACGTGGAAAAATTAAGTGCTATACATAAGTCGTGACGGTGACTTCATGGGGGTGGGAGCCAGCTCTCACTTTGTTGCTTCCACTCACTGTCAGCACCTGAGAGCTACATCACATTACTGAAATATAAACAGGAAAACAAAAGCAAATGATGCAAAAAAAATATACTTCATATACTTATTACAGTACTGGTTGCTGCCATAGCAATGAAGACACATGGTTGAGAGTGAGAGTGCTGTAAGGTCACATGATAGAGAGTGAAAGAAAGAAAAACTGAATAATGGAAGGTAACAACAAGCACGGGGGCAATAGGGCTGTACTACTGTAACCAGACTATGTACACTTACATTTTTAATGCTAGACAACTAGAGGCTACCCCTCTCTGAGTCTGTTAGACATCTCTTCCTGTTAAAAGGGAGCTCTTACTCCCCACTATTGCAGTGCATGCTCATATGACTGTTGGGTTTCTGTCTCTTATACTGTATGAGATTTGTGTTGAAACAGTTGAACATGACTGTTGTTGTGAGCTGATAAATGAAACTGAATTGAAATTTAATTAAGTACTATGCTGTTAGACATTTTTAGTCAATCTTTGGCTTTATTTGATAGCTATCAGCGAACAACAGATATAAAAATGATGTGTCAGCTCACATTCAGCTGTCAGCTCTCCACATGTGTCAGTTTATCAGTAAA
Organism: Pelmatolapia mariae; assembly: GCF_036321145.2. Lineage (NCBI taxonomy): Eukaryota > Metazoa > Chordata > Actinopteri > Cichliformes > Cichlidae > Pelmatolapia > Pelmatolapia mariae. The sequence goes on from NC_086244.1 coordinate 42,776,126, forward strand.
TCATTGTGTTTCATGTAGTAAGAAACGTCTTAACTTTTTAATCACTTAATCCTTTTGACTTTTTAGCCCGTCCGTCCGTCCGTCCGTCTGTCTGCTTCTGCTCATCCGGGGCCGGGTCACAGGTGCAGCAGCCTAAGCAGAGAAGCCCAGACCTACCTCGCCATGGCCACCTCCTCCAGCTTGTCCGGGGGAACACCAAGGTGTTCTCAGGCCAGCTGACAGATATAATCCCTCCAGTGTGTCCTGGGTCTGCCCCGGGGCCTCCTCCCGGTGGGACATGCCCAGAACACCTCACCGAGGAGGCGCCCAGGAGGCATCCTTGTCAGATGCCCGAACCATCTCAACTGGCTCCTTTTGATAATGTAAACAGAATTGGTCCTAGCACTGAACCATGTGGAACTCCATAATTAACCTCAATGTGTAAAGAGGACTCTCCATTTACATGAACAACTAAAGTCTGTTAGATAGATATGATACAAACCACTGCAGCACAGTACCTGTAATACCTACAGCGTGCTCTAATCGCTCTAATAGGATATTATGGTCGACAGTATCGAACGCTGCACTGAGGCCTAGCAGGACAAGCACAGAGATGAGTCCACTGTCAGAGGCCATAAGAAGATCATTTGTAACCTTCACTAAAGCTGTTTCTGTGCTGTGATGAGCTCTGAAACCTGACTGAAACTCTTCAAATAAGCCATTCCTCTGCAGATGATCTGTTAGCTGTTTGACAACTACTCTTTCAAGGATGTTTGATATGAAAGGAAGGTTGGAGATTGGCCTATAATTAGCCATTTCCTCTCCAGCTTACGAGTTATCTGCTTTAGGCTACGTGTTTGAGAATTATACCACGGAGTCAGGGACTTCGGATTTGAGACCTTAGTTTTCACTGGAGCTACAGTATCCAGAGTCGTACGTAGTGAGGAGGTAAAATTTTTAACAAGATAATCGACCTCTGTTGGAGTAGCGTTCAGATAGCTGCTCTGCTCTGTGTTGGTACAGGGCATTGAAGATGATAACAGTGGGTGGATTATATTCTTAAACTTAGTTACAGCACTTTCAGAAAGACATCTACTGTGATAAAGTCTGCTCTCCACTGCTGTGTAATCAATTATTGTAAATGTAAATGTTATCAGGAAATGATCAGACAGCAGAGGGTTTTCAGGAAACACTGTTAAATGTTCAGTTTCTATGCCATATGTTAAAACAAGATCTAGAGTGTGATTAAAGTGGTGGGTGGGTTCTTTTACATTTTGACAGAAGCCAGTTGAGTCTAATAACAGATTAAATGCCATGTTGAGGCTGTCATTTTTAGCATCTACATGGATGTTAAAATCACCCACAATAATTATTTTATCAGAGCTGAGCACTAAATCAGATAAAAAGTCTGAGAAATCAGAGAGAAACTCTGTGTAAGGCCCAGGTGGACGATAGATGATAACAAGTAAGACTGGTTTCTGAGTTTTACAGCTGGGGTGGACGAGGCTAAGCATCAGGCTTTCAAATGAATTAAAAGTCTGTCTGGGTCTTTGGTTGATTAATAGGCTGGTGTTGAGGCAAGAGTAAGGCAGAGTAAATCGATTTGTTGAACAATTATTAATTCATGTACTAACAGAGACTTGGAAGAGAGAGAGACCTAGTGTTTAGTAATCCACATTTCACTGTTTTACTCTTTGGTGCAGATGTGGATACTTTTTGTTCTTTCTTTGTGATTTTTTTTTATGTTTAAGTTGTTTCTCCTCAAAGGAGAGGCTGATGGCTGATGACAAAACACACAGACAAAACTAGGACAGATGGGACAGCTAGATGCAACAATGCATCTTAGGTGATGTGGAGTAACAGAAAATGCTAACTTTGGGGCTTTAAAATACTGAGTCAAGAAAGCATCATGGTGGCTTTATCTGTCTTTTATATTTTGTTTATACAGATACAGATCCAGCTTTTCACTGATAATGAGGACCGAGATAACTGCCAATATCCAGCAAAACTTTACATTTTTGTTGTCGTTTTAATTGAGAGATTACATCCATGTGAATGTAACTATGGGCAACCTATAGCCTTAACCATGTTTTCTTTTATTGCAACCATAGAGACAAGGGTCTGCAAACTGTGATAATGGGCTTACTTAAAGCCAAAAATGGGCTTTACTCAAACCCAACTGAGGAGCTTTTGTTCCTTCACCTATCAAAACTTTTCCATAACACGTCGGAAATGGTTTTGTTCTTTTGATTTCAACAGGAATTTTAAACACTGTATATATGGAGCATCTGCAGCCTCTCTGCCATAAACAAATAATGCATGATTGTTTAGGCTGGAAGATTTTAAATTATGGTGTGTTGTATTTTTCTGAGCCAGTTTCCTCCATGTAGACAGCCTATCTCACTCCTTTTGCAAAAGACAACATTAGTTTTCTTCTGGATTGGAGTTTTTTTAATTACATTTTTGTATTGCATATTAATTAAATTATATTTTGTGTCATTTTTCATGTATTCACTGGTTATAAAAACAAAATAAAAAAATTCAGACATATTCAGACTCTGTAGCTGGACAGAAAGTGTCTCATCTCAGCTGTCTTTTCAGGGCAGTGTTCACAAGCCTTTATCACCTCCAGTTAATCAATTCACTCCAGAGGAAACTCCAGACAAAAGACACCAATAGACAAGCATCTCTCTTTCTCCATCCATGCAGTTCTACATTAGCAGTACTGGCCTTCAAGTTGCCTTGGTTACGCAGGTTGTAATCGTGTCTGAGTCAGAAGCTAAAGTGAATGTCCCTGAAACTTGTAAAAGATATTTATCCGGAAGGAGAGCAGTGAAAAAAAATACAGGCAGAACTCGGCTCCAACACAAAACCTCTGAAGGCAAACAGAGGAGCAGAAAGAAGGCAAGGTCAGACCCTTCCCCCAACGCCCCCTTCCACCCCACCACCGAATATCCACCTCCACATGCTCATGATTTTTAAATAGACACACACACACACACACACACACACACACACACACACACACACACACACACACACACACACACACACACACACATGTGAGTTTGATTGTGCGGCTCTTTAAATCAGAAATGTAAACTGTTACATCGGTACATTGTTCTGATAATGAATTCACATGTTGCAAGTATATCACCAGAGATCTTTAGGGCCACTGGACATGAGCCCCAACTCATCACTTTTATCTCCAAGTAGAGACTTATCGATAAGTGAATGCTTGGAAGTGTCATTTAGAGCATATTTTTCCAACTCAGCCACAAGAGGTCAGGAGAGAATGCTGCTTTTCAAGTGCTCAGACTAAAGCCATTGTAATAAAATGTCTTACATTATGTGCAATGTGAAACATTTTTTATTACGCTCTCATTATGACGAGCACAGCGAATCCTTATTTAGAAGCACTAAAAGAGGAATAGTACTTCTATCTATCTGAGTTTCAGAATGATTGTACAACATACTGTTTATGGTGCTGGTTAATGTTCAGTTCAGTTCAATCAGGTTTTATTTATATAGCACCAAAGACTACAATAACACAGAGAAAGCAGAACAATTAGACGACCCCCTATGAGAAAGCACTTTGGTGACAGAGGAAAGGAAAAACCAGGATCAGGAAGGGGCGGCCATGGGCCATGACCAGCGGTGGCTGAGGGGAGAGAGACAGGACAAAAGTGATATTGTTTTCACCAGGGCCCTAACACCTTCCTCTGGTCCAGGAGGGATGTACAGCATTCCGGTAAGTTGCCAAAGGGAATACGCCAGGCTATGGTGAACTCTGGACCTTAGTCCACCAAACACCAAACCCGCACTCTGTGATGGCGAGGGACAGGTGACAAGTGAGTTGTGATGCTCGCGTGGAAGAGGAACACACCCAGTTGATTGTAAAAAAAGCCGTCGGGAAATTCTTTCCTTATCCATGATTGGTCGTACAAATTCCATAAAAATGGTCTCTCTTCCTAGATTTTTATATATTTGCCAGAATCTTCCTATTTATCTCACTTCCTCTTTCTCCAAGGAATTGGACTCGATTATCACTTCTTAGATATGGAACAACAAGAATCCTAGAATTTCGAAACTACATCTACACAAATCCAAATTGAAGAGAGATCTGAGTTTACCCATTTTCAAACATTATTACTGGGCTGCAAATCTATGAGCGTTGTCCTTCTGGCACCAGACGCCCCCAGATCTTAGTAATTCTAACACCCCCCTTTGGGTTAAAATGGAGGCTGACGTAGTAAGGGACTCCTCTTTAGAGGCCCTGCTTTTCTCAAGAGTGCGGGAGGCTGACAGTTTTAAGAAAGTTTTGTTCCAAAACAATCTGTGCGTATTTTAAACCAAATTAGAGGTTTCCTTGAGCTGCTAAACTCACATTCACATTTTTACCATTACCTGCAAATTAGGCATTTTGTGCAATCCAATATCAAGAATTATCAAGATATTCCAAATGAACACAACTTTTTAATGTGCCCCTGAGCCCTCCTTACTCCAAACATCTGATTTCTACAGTTGTACATTTGTTTGATGACAGTGTTGAGGCGCGGACTACGAGGATAAGAGATGCTTGGAGGGAGGAACTGGGTATAGAAATATCGGAATCAATGTGGGACAAGTGCTTATCAAAAATTCATTCCTGCTCTGTTAACAGCTGACATCAGTTAATACAATTTAAAGTTGTCCATCGGCTACATTACTCCAAGGCTCTACACAAAATTTGTTCTTCGACTTCCCCCATATGTGACAGATGTAAAATATCAGATAGCACTCTGGCTCATGCTTTTTGGCATTGTCCCTCATTGACTAATTTCTGGTCCAGAATATTTGATTGGTACTCTAAAGCTTATGGAATCTTCATCCCACCCAATCCAGAAATTGCAGTTTTTGGCTGCGTACGTTTCAGAACTATTGCTGCAACTACGCGGGTGCCAGTCGATCTTAAAATGATGGTTGCAAAAAGACTTATCCTAAAGGAATGGAAGTCTGCTGTTTCTTCCTCCTTCAATGTCTGGCTTAATGACATGCTATCAGTCATTCAAATGGAAAATATTCGACACCTACAAACTTCTACAGCAAATGTTTTCTCAAAATCCTGGACTCCATTTTTTAATTACCTTGGGAAAGCTCCCATTATATGAACATGTACCATGGTGCTGCGGTTTCTCTGTTTGTTACATATTCATGATATTTGATTTACTCTGGATACTGGTAGTTCTTATCATTACTGTGCTATTTCTCATCTTCTTGTCTGAGCACCTGAGCTGCATTTGTTTGTTGATGGGGTTTTCTGATTTGAAAAATTTAAATAAGATATTGCAAAAGGAAATGTTTTTCCATGTGCCTCACTATAATACCATGGCGGTGTATATGAGATATGACAAAACTCTGGAGCGAATAATGGCCTGAGTCGGGGGATCTGGGGGAACGTGTGCCGGTGGTGAGCGTCCTGCCCTGAATGTCAGCTGGTGAACCACCAGGCCATTCCTAAAGTGCCCACTACCTTCCACTGAGGTTTCGTTGGAGAACATTTGCATGGAAATCATTGGGCCATTTCACCACAGTGCAAAGGTGTGACACAGGACCCACACACACACACACGGGTTATTCTTAGTGTCTTTTTATTTTGAAAATAATCTGCGGTTTTTTGGCACCCGCCTCGGACGCAGCCACTCCGTCTCTCTGCCAGCATCCTCTGCTCCATCTCACTGTGGGCACACAAAAAGACATCTCCCTCATTAACGCAGTCCCGTACACCTGTTGCCTCCCCGCCTCCGTGCCGCCCAGAGAGCTCACTGTGTCACCCCTCCTCTGTAGCAGGCCAGCAAACCACGCCCCCGCCACAGCTTCCCCACCGCCCGACTGAGGCCGGGGCCACACCCGGCCGAGCCTACTCCCCCCCCCCACAAGCGGGAGAGGAAATCAGCCACGACCATCTGTGTACCTGGCCTGTGGACCACCTTGAACTTAAATGGCTGCAAAGCCAGATACCAGCGGGTGATCCGGGCGTTTGCATCCTTCATGTGGTGGAGCCACTGCAGCGGGGCGTGGTCCGAACAGAGAGTGAATGGGCGCCCCAGGAGGTAGTAACAAAGGGAGTCGACCGCCCACCGGATCGCCAGGCACTCCTTCTCGACTGTGCTGTAGCGCGTCTCTCGATCCGTAAGTTTTCGACTGATGAAGAGAATGGGGCGGTTGCCCCCCCCCCCACCTGCTAGGACAAAACGACCCCCAGCCCTCTGTTCGAGGCGTCCGTCTGCAAAAATAAACGGGAGAGAGAAGTTAGATGTGAACAGCAGCGGCTCCCCACAGAGAGCCGTTTTTACCTGCACAAACGCCGCCTGGCACTGCTCCGACCACCGGACCAGATCTGGAGCACCTTTTCGGGTGAGATCGGTCAAGGGGCTAGTCAGTAGGGGTGCAACGATACACAAAATTCACGGTTCGGTTCGATACTTTGGTGTCACGGTTCGATATTTTTTCGATACAAAAAAATGTTCATGCCTTTTTAATTTGTCATTTATTAAAATTTTAAAAATATATTTTAACTCAAAAGTACAGTTTTTAAATTTAATGTTGCTGAAACAACAAAATAATAAATCTATCTGATCGAGAAATCACTCATCTTTGGAAAAAGAGAGTTTATTACAGAGAAATGGCTCTTTCCAAAATAAAAGCTATACTATACACTTCTTCTGGGGTATATTCTCAGCAGCATATTAAACATATCAGGTCCCCATAAGGAGAATCATGTGCTAACGGCTGTCTAAATGACTCGGGTAAAGTCTGTAGCATGCCTGCTTGTTGTTTTTGTCTGCTTCCACTTGTCTTTGCACTAGTATGATGTCGGCGTAAATGTGCAGTCATATTCATTGTGTTCCCACTAGTGCTGTCAGCGTTAATCTCGTTGAAATGACGTTAACGCCGCAACACGGCAAATCTCCGTTAACGAGCTACCGCGGATCGCCCCGTGCGTGGGGCTGGACGGCATCAACACGTTAACAAGCTAACTGCGCTAACGCACTAGTTCCCACCAATGTAATTGAGCATTGCGTGGCACATCCAACATACTGTTTTACTTTTGTCCATGACGCGCTTACCTTCAGGGTCATACTTCACATGAAGACCAAAATAGTTCCAAACGCCAGATCTGAATTAGGGTGAGGGAGGTTCAATTTGCCATGTTGCAACGAGCAACTTCTGTCTGGCTAGCTTGTGCTGCGCTCAGTGGATCTGCACTCGACAGTGCAGCCTAGGCGGATAAGTCGAACGCAGATGCACTGAGCTCTCAAGACAGACAGCATCGTCAGAAGAAAAGTTGATAAAATAAATTAAAAATTTTGTATTGTTCGATACACATGCGTACCGAACCGAAAGCACTGTATCGAACGGTTCAATATCGATACGAGTATCGTTGCACCCCTACTAGTCAGGTCCGCAAACCCAGGAACCGCCTCACCTCCTTTTTGGTCTTGGGGCGCGGGCAGGACGCGATAGCCGCGGTCTTCTCCACTTGCGGGCGCACCTGCCCGCCCCCCAAGTGGTACCCCAGATACTGTACCTCCCTCCGTCCAACAGCACACTTCTTCGGGTTGGCCTTGAGCCCCGCCTGCCTCAGGGACCCCAGGACCGCGGCCACCCGCTGCACATGCTCCGCCCAGGTGCCGCTGTAGATGATCACGTCATCCAAGTAGGCAGCAGCATACGCAGCGTGCGGACGCAGCACCCGGTCCATGAGGCGTTGAAAGGTGGCTGGGGCACCGAACAACCCGAACGGAAGTGTGACAAATTGGTACAACCCGTACGGAGTGGAGAAGGCTGTTTTTTCCTTGGACTCTGCAGACAAGGGAATCTGCCAGTAGCCCTTGGTCAAATCCAGTGTTGTAAAGAAACGAGCAGTGCCCAACCGGTCCAGGAGTTCGTCGACCCGGGGCATCGGATATGCATCAAACCGTGACACCTCATTCACCTTGCGGTAGTCCACACAGAACCCATCCTTAGACCCATCCTTCTTCACTACAAGAACTATGGGGCTACACCAAGCACTGTGCGACTCTTCTATTATACCCAGCCTCAGCATCTCATTCAATTCTCGCTGAACAATTTGTCTTTTATGTTCCGGCAGCCTGTAGGGCCGTGAACGCACCGTCACGCCAGGCTGCGTTTCAACATGATGCTCTATGAGAGCTGTACGGCTGGGCAGGGGGGAAAACACATCAGCAAAGCGCTGTTGCAAGGCAGCAACATTCGTTCTCTGGGCCTGTGTGAGATGGTCGTCACAATGGAGGGAGGCGGGAATGGTCAAGTTTGGCACCTCCAGCCCCAACTCATCTCGATCCTTAACCAGGCTTACCAGAGCGGCGGTTTCCGCCTCACTCCACACTTTGAGGAGGTTGAGGTGGTAAATCTGTGCTGCCCCTCCCCTGTCCGTCCGGGCAACTTCATAATCAACATCCCCCACCCGCCGTGTGACCACGAAGGGCCCTTGCCAATTGGCGAGCAATTTAGAGCTGGAGGAAGGGAGCAATACAAGCACTTTGTCTCCCGGTGAAAATTGCCTGAGCCTAGCCCCTCTGTTGTACAGGCTCTGCTGATGTTGCTGGGCCTGGAGCAAATTCTCCCGTGATAACTTCCCACGCCTGTGCAGTTTTGCTCTCAGGTCCAGAACGTATTGAATTTCATTCTTGGCGGGGCTCGACCCTTCCTCCCAGTTTTCTTTAATCAGGTCGAGCACCCCCCGCGGCCATCTACCGTACAGTAATTCAAAGGGAGAAAATCCCATGGAGGCCTGGGGTACCTTCCGCACTGCAAACAACAGAGGGTCTAGCCAGCGATCCCAATTTCGTTCATCCTCGCGAATAAACTTACGAATCATGGACTTTAAAAGTCTTATTCAGCCTCTCTACCAGCCCGTCAGTCTGAGGGTGGTAGACACTGGTCCGAATAGATTTAATGCCCAGTAATTCGTACAGTTCCCGCAATGTGCGCGACATGAACGACGTGCCCTGGTCGGTCAGTATTTCTTTTGGAATACCGACTCGGGAGATGACCTGAAACAGTGCCTGCGCCATGCTCTTTGCTGAAATGGTGCGCAGCGGCACTGCTTCCGGGTATCACGTTGCGTAATCCACCAAGACCAACACAAAGCGATAGCCACGTGCACTCCGGTGAAATGGCCTGATGAGATCCATGCCAATGCGTTCAAACGGGATCTCCATCAGTGGTAATGGGCGCAACGGCGCTTTTGGCTTGGGCGGCTGGTTAACCAGCTGGCATTCTGGGCACGACGCACACCAGCGGCGCACATCGGCCCAAATGCCCGGCCAATAGAATCGGGCCATTATGAGCTCCAGAGTTTTCTCACAACCCAAATGCCCTGCCATGGGGTTCGAATGAGCCGCCTGGAAAATTGTTTCCCGGCGGCTTTGTGGCACCAACAACCGGGTGCGGATCTCATTAGTGTGAGTGTTGCGGCTCACTCGATAAAGCCGATCGTTCCGCAATTGGAAATGAGGGTAAGTCCGCGCAGCATCAGGGCATCCCCGCGTACTGCCCCAATAAGCTGTGGAACCCTGGCCAATCCGTGCCCAAAATTAGGGGATGCGACAGGCGCGGGCTAACCGCCGCCTTAACTCTATGTGTTTTACCCCTGAATTTCAGCAACAGCGACACAACCGGGTACTTGTGAATATCCCCATGCACACATTTCACCTCCACCCACTCTGCTTCCAACAATGCCCTGGGGCGAACCAAGTTTTGGTGAACCAGGGTCTGCGTACAGCCCGTGTCCACCAAAGCGTGGCGTATACCCCCTCGACACCTTACCGGTATGCGGTATGTCCCTCACGGACCGGGAGCAGGTGCTGGAGCCCCAGCGATGCGGAACACCTGACCGACCTCCATTAGCGGGCAGTCCTGGTGCAGATGTCCCGGCCGTCCGCACTTCCAGCAATCTGGTCCCGGCATTTGTGCGGCTCCCCGTGGCTCCGGGCTGGTGTCGGGTCTATCAGCGTTTGCGGCCGGGAGCAGCGCTGCGAATGGATTCCTCGGGCTCCAAGCACCAGCTCTCTCCATCCCACCAACCACGCCTCCCCTCCTTCTAACAGCAGGTGGCGGCGGCGGCGGCCGCTCCGAGGCCCCTCCCCTCGGCCGCGACGCTTGAGGAGCCGGCAGCGGTCCCGCCGCCAGGTGATCTTCCGCCAGTGTCACAGCAGTGGTCAGGTCCAGCGGCCGGTGAGAGCGCACCCAGCGAGCCGTAGCTTCCGGCAGGCCCTCCACAAACTGCTCCAACACCACCAGGTTCATCAATCGTGCCTCCTCCTCCGTCGGACCCGGACGCAACCATCTCGCCACCGCGTCATCCAGCTGACGAGCCCAAGCGAACGGCCGCTCCGCCTCCGACATCCGGCTCGCTCGAAACCGCCGCCGGTAGTCCTCCGGGGTGAGCCCAAGCCGATCCAGCACCACCCGGCAGACATCCGCATATACAGTCCGGGATGCCGGGGGCAGACTGAGGGCCGCCGTCTGCGTGTCCCCGGACAGCAGCGGCAGCAGCCTGGGAGCCCACTCCTCTTCAGGCCACCGGCAGGCAAGCGCCGTGGCCTGGAACATCTCCAGAAACGTCAGGGGATCCTCCCCATCACCCATCCGGTGCAGCGTCACAGACAGCGGGGGGAGGCGGGGGCGGCGCGGCCGGACCCCCCAGCAACTGTTGCATCGCCGCCGTCTGCTGAGCCACTTGCTGGCGAAGCAAAGCCAGCTGCTGGTCCTGGGCCGCCGCCTGGCGCACGGACATAGCAGCCAGATCCTGCATCATCTGCCCCAGAATCTGCAACGGCTGGACAAGCGGCTGGGCAGCAGCCTGGGGGGCAGCCTGGGGGGCAGGCTGGGCGGCGGGCGGGCCAGCGGGGTGAGCAGCAGGCTGATCCGGCGGGGGGCCTGACATGACAGGACATACCAGGGTTTCGGCACCACTTGTGACACAGGACCCACACACACACGGGTTATGCTTAGTGTCTTTTTATTTTGAAAATAATCTGCGGTTTTTGGCACCCGCCTTGGACGCAGCCACTCCGTCTCTCTACCAGCATCCTCTGCTCCATCTCACTGTGGGCACACAAAAAGACATCTCCCTCATTAACGCAGTCCCGTACACCTGTTGCCTCCCCGCCTCCGTGCCGCCCAGAGAGCTCACTGTGTCACCCCTCCTCTGCAGCAGGCCAGCAAACCACACCTCCGCCACAAAAGGGAAATAATTTTTTGTTATTTCTGGTGGTTTATGCAATGAAATATTCCCAAGCAGTGCCGCTGAGCACCATCTGTTGTTCACACTGTGGGAGGTGCCCCAGGCCTCCAAGGGATTGTCTCCCTTTGAGTTACTGTTCAGCAGGAAGCTGCAAGGGGTGTTGCACCTAATTAAGAAGACTGGGAGGAAGGTCCAAGGACAGCTGGGATCATCTGTGATGGAGATTAGACAGGGCAGAGAAAAAATTGTCCTGTTGGTGCTCAGAAAATAACCTTAAAAGAAAAGAAGCCATAATGGTCTTCAGGAGGCACAAACTTAAGCTACTCACACACACACACACACGGACTCTAGTCAGACCAAGTCTTTTTCTTTGCACTACTTCCAAGCACTTTGCAACTTTTTCTCTAATGTCTTACCTTTCTATTTAAAAATCATCTCTGTTTTTGTATATCCCTTTTGATTCTATATATTTCTCCTGTGTGCTATTCATTCCTGAGGTATTCACTGAACACATTTGTACTGCTAGACGCTCATGGAGTGCAGTCAGCTTCTTCAGCTGGTGTGAATCATGCTGGGGGCCTGGTGCTGCCCAACTCTTCATACTGGAGACCCTTTCTTGGATGTCTGTTACTGTGATGTTTTATGGAGTGGTGATCTGCGGCAATGCTCACTAGCCACTGAACAGTGCCGTTATGGGTTGCGTCCTTTTCCCATATGCTCTTCCAGTATTGCTTTGTCTCCAGCCTCGGTGGTGCTGTTCTCATCTTGTTCTCCTGCCCCTGAGAGTACACCTTGGATGGTTCTGTGGAGAACAAGAAAGAAATTGTCAGAATGGGTAAAACACTAACTACTGGTAGAAGCAGTTGCTTGGGGCTGTAAGAACAGAAGAAGAAGAAGAAGTGTAGTCGGATGGATCACCGCAGATCACGCCCCACCACACCCATTAAATGGCAACACATTTATAAAGAAAATGCATTTGAACAGCATAGTTGAGTATTTGTGTCCACTTGTCAGGTCTTTTCTGCCAGTGCTGAAAAGCTCATTCTGCCACTGGTGCTTTGTATTAGGTAGCCAAGGTGCTGCTAATCAGGTAACTGATTGGTGCATGATTAGCAGTATCTGTAAGCATGGACTCTGCTACAACGGTCAGTTGGTCTCAGCTCCAAACATGCCACATTTGACTGATCTGGGCCTGTGCCACAGGACAATTTCAAGCTGGTGTTCTTCAAACCAGCTTGATGTAGGAGTATTTTTGTATTTTTGTGAGGACCACGGGAGGCAAAAACTGTGCTTAACTGAGGGCGTGCTGTTTATTAAGGTTGATTTATAGAAAACAGGGAAAAACCAAAATAACAAAACCCAAACCTTGAAATAATTAAACTGGGAAAAACTAAATAAATAAATGCAAAACCCGAAACACAAGAACACCTTGGAAACCAAGGAAGGATTCACAAGAGAAACACAGCTGCACCGACCAAGGCGAAACTGATGCAACATATACACACATGAGGGAGATCAGGGAAGTGGAAACACGTGGGGAAACAGCTGGGACCAATTAGGTGCGACGACACAGAGGGAAGCAAAACTGAACACACTGAACATGGGACGCAAGACTGTCAAAATAAAACAGGAAACACGGAGACATAGACCTAAGACACACGGGCTTAACACAGCAATAGGGATGAACAAACAGAGGCAAAAGATGAGACATAAGGTGACGAACAGGGGAAGACACGTAAGGGAAACAGTGACAGGACGTAGACACAAAGGGGGAGAGGGAGAGGGGGAGAGACACAGAGAGACAGGTCACACTGGCGACACAGGAGTGAGACAAACACGCAAGAGAAACCTCACAGAGAATAAACCACAGCGTGAGTAAACCACGTTAATCCACTGGACTGAGATCTGGGGAATTTGGAGGCCAAACCAACACCTCAAACTTGCTGTTTGTCCTCAAACCATTCCTAAATCATTTTTGCTTTGCGGCAGGGTGCACTATCCCGTTGAAAGAGAAAACCTGGCTAGCTATTTAATGTAAAAGAAAATGTGATTTATCAGACTAGGCCACCTTCTTTCGTTGCTGTGCTCCAGCTCACAGACCCATTGTGGACAGAAATCAGCATGGGCACACTGACTGGTCTGTGGCCATGCAGCACCATACAAACTGTGATGAACTGTGTATTCTGACACTTTTCTATTATAACCAGCATTAAATTTTTCTCCCAATTTAGGCTACAGTAGCTCGTCTGTTTGATTAGACCACAGGTGGAAGCCTTCGCTCCCCACATGCATCAGTAATCCTTGGCAGCTCATGGACCAGTCACTGGTTCATCTCTGTTTCTTCCTTGGACAAGTTTGATAGATACAAACAGACTGAAGACTGAGAATAAGCCACAAAAGCTGTAGTTTTGGAGATGTTGTGACCCACTGTTTTAGCAATTTGGCCCTTGTCAAACTCACTCAAATCCTTACGCTCACCCATTTTTCCTGCTTCCATCACATTAATGTTGAGGACAAAATGTTCTGTTGCTCCCTGTAACACACGAGGACCTGCCAAGACTCAGAAGCTCGCATTTTGCTTTTTATTTCATTCACCAGGTCTCTGTGGCTCTTCACTGTGCGCTTCAGCACGTTGCAGTGCTCTCTGCTCCAGCAGCTCTCTCGTCCTCTCCGCCCCAGCAGCAACTGAATTAGGGAAGGTATGATTAGATGATGCTCGCCGGCTGCGAAAACCAGTCTGGTCTTCAGCAACAGTTTTCTCAAAGTTTTTCTTTGTTTATAGATTTGCAGTTTTTGGTTCAAGTCATCATCAGTTTGTACAGGGGAGGGCAGGAAATAGGTAAAACAGTCATTGTCTAGTGACATGTGGAAACCACGGTGGAGGCGCTGCCAGTGGTATTGGGGAGCTTGTCAAAAATAATGGAATTATGAACACAGAAAAGTAATGTTGGACTTTGATCCATTATGCAATACCATCTGGGAAGCACCTGATTGGCAATAGCTTAATTTTTTAGTCTGAAAATGATCCCAAACACAATGTCAATAGATTTAAACCATACATGTACAGAAGAACACACAGCAGGAGACAGAGAATGGCCTCCCCAGAACCAGGACCGCATTTTGATTGAAGCAGAATGAGATCATCTCGTGACAGAGAATAGAACAAAAGGCAGCCAACAGTACTGTCATTCAAGAAGCTCAGAGAACTATTTCTTAAGACTGCTTAAAGAAATTATAAGAAAGCTTGCCTAAAAGAGTTCATGCTGTGTTGAAGAATAAAGCTCATTAGAATTCTGCAAGCTTTGTTTTTTCCTTTGTTTTAATGTATGTACTACAAGTCAAAGGTTTGGACACAGCTTCTTATTCAATGGTTTTTCTTTATTTTCATGACTGTTTACATTGTAGATTCTTATTAAAGGCGTCAAAATTATGAATGAACACATGTGGAACTTTGCTATAAACAAAAAAAGTGTGAAATAACTCAAAACATGTTTGATATTTCAGATCCTTTGCTTTGATTCCTGCTTTGCTCACTCTTGGCCTTCTCTCCATGAGCTTCATGAGGTCGTCTCCTGAAATGGTTTCCAACAGTCTTGAAGGAGTTCCCAGAGATGCTGAGCACTTGTTGGTCCTTTGCCTTCACTCTGCGCTCCGTGTCATCCCAAACCATCTCCACTGGGTTTAGGTCTGGTGACTGTGGAGGCCAGGCCTCCATCACTCTCCTTCTTGGTCAGACAGCCGTGACACAGCCTGGAGGTGTGTTTGGGGTCATTGTGCTGTTGAAGAATAAATGATGGTCCAACTAAATGCAAACCAGATTGGATGGCGTCTCACAGCAGGATGCTGTGGTAGCCATGATGGTTCAGTGTGCCTTCAGTTTTGAATAAATCCCCAACTGTATCCCTGCAATGCAACCCCCACACCATCACACCTCCTCCTCCATGCTTCATGGTGGGAACCATGCATGTAGAGACCATCTGTTCACCTTTTCTCCTCTGAATAGCTGATGTAGAGACGTGTCTGCTACTGGAGCGCTGTGCGGCATCTATCTGGGCTCTAATCTGAGCTGCTGTTAACTTGTGATTTCTGAGGCTGGTGACTCGGATGAATGTGTCCTCAGCAGCAGAGGTGACTCTGGGTCTTCCTTTCCTGGGGTGTCCTCATGTGAGACCGTTTCGGTGTAGCACTTCTAGTGGGAAGAAATGCAGTTTTTGCGACTGCACTCGGGGACACAATCAAAGTTTTCCAGACTGACTGACCTTCAGTTCTTAAAGTAATGATGGGCTGTTGTTTCTCTTTACTTAGCTGATTGGTTCTTGCCATAATATGAATTCTAACAGTTGTCAAATAGGTCTGTCAGCTGTGTACCAACCTGACTGCTGCACAACACGACTGATGGTCCCAACCCCATCAAGAAGGCAACAAATGAACCCTGACAGGCACACCTGTGAGGTGAAACCATTTCAGGTGACGACATCATGAAGCTCACTGAGAGAAGGCCGAGGGTTTGCAGCGCTGTCAACAAAGCAAAGGGCGGCTACTTTGAGGAATCTGTGATATAAAACATATTTAGAGTTTTTACCAGTTTTTTTTGCTACATAATTCCATATATCTTGCTTCATATATTTGATGTCTTCAGTTTGTATCTTCAATGTATTAAGTAGTACAAATAAAGAAAGACATACATTAAATAAGGAGGTGTGCCTAAACATTTGACTGGTAGTGTGTATATATATCTATAACTTAAACTAACATTTGAAACAGTAGTAGTGTGATGGGCCGAGTTGAAAAAGCAGGAGTCACAGGAATTAATAGAAAAATAGAGTTGCCATTTATTTAACCCAAAAATTATATTTACAAAAGTAATAAATTTGAGCTCATAAAAGAAACAAAACTAAACTCAGGCAAAAACTGCAAACTTAACAAACAAAATGACTGCCCAAACAAACATGACTGACCTAAACATGAATTGACACACAGGGGTTTATATAATGGCTGATCAGACCACTATGACACACGAGGGGGTAACTAAACAAAACACAGTCCTAAACAAACAATGAAGTACAGTCTGGTTTGTTAACAAACCAAAGATCAAAGAAGAAAATCAAAACTACTAAACCTTAAACTCAATATTTAACTAAGTACAAATACTGTTTTTTAATTAAAGAAAACACACATTCTCCCCTTCAGCAGGAAGTGGTGGTGCGGTCCAGTTATCTCTCTTCGTATTTAAGGGCTTCAAACCCTGGCCACCACTTTTTGTCTGGCAACTCCCAGGGATCATGGCAGGTAAGAGGAAAGAAAAACAAAGGTTAGTCAAAAATCAAAGTAATGAACTGGTATGCATACAAAAGTAAACTAAATGTGCACGCTTACAAATAGAACAAATGTATCCAAACCAAACAATAAACTTATTGGAAACTAAAGTGTGTTACTGTGTTGAAATGAAAAAATACATAGGAGTTACCGACTTTTAGAGTGTGGCCATGGGTTTGGCCATCACAAGTAGCCAATTTAAAAAAAAAAAATGCAATGTGTAAAATTAACCCAAAAATGGGGAAAGACGGTAGACAGCTGTCAGATAAGTAAACAACATAAGAACAAATAAACAATATCGAATTAGGAACAAGTAAAATAATGTAATTGTTATCTCACCACCTAATCATCCAGAGCTATACATGACTCCAAAACTGCAAAAACAGTTGTCAAGGGTAATTGCTGAGACATTGTAAAGTTGTTTTGAGTAGTCACCCCCCCCCAAAAAAAGGAATAATAAAACTAGAAATTTGTTATTATTATTAACTCCAAGAAAACAATAATTAATTCTTTATTTTCAGTAAATTTTAAATCATGTTAATTAAAAAGCCATCTAAAACCATGCTTCTATGTTTTGTATTTCAGCCTAAGAAATCGAACAAGAACTTTCTACTTTTTCCTTAAATGCGAGCAAACTGCGATAGATATGGAATGAGATTCTAAATTGTCTGACTTTAGATTTTTTTGCATTTCCATGCAAACACTTTAATTTCTCAGAACTAACCGAGCACCGCCACTGATAGAAGGGCTGCAAGGCTTTTGAGGGTTCAGTCTCAAAACCATAATAACCCCGTTCAGATAGTAAACTAGATAAATGTGTTGGTTTTATGCTCACAGTTCGTGATAAAACATAATAAACTAGAGTACTGCCACAACACGGAATACTCATGCGTGGATCTGCCACAGATGGGTCCCTCTGTATGAGTAGGGCGAATAATTGAAGCTCACAGCCTTATCTATAAGCAGCCCCACGCGTGAGTACCGTCCCATCTGAAAATAAAAACAAATCCAGCATGCTGGCTCAATCTCCGCGAGCTACTTTCTCTCTCCACCAATCAGCGCGCACCGCAGCTGCACGCTAAGCCACGCCCTCTGTTCCCTCTGAACTGGAACATTTTGTTTATCGTGCCAAAGAAGTTGGTACAGCTTCGATGTGGCACGGTTGTGTTCACTGTTAGCACGCAGACGTTTTACATATCAAAGCACACAGATAGAAGTAAGGACGTCGTAGCGTAGTGCAGAGTAGAGTAATGACAAAGAAAGACGTCCAGCCTCCATGCTTACTTTTAACAAAAAAGAAGTTATGGATTCTAACGACGGGAGGAAGAGACGCAAGGTAAGCGGCTTTGTGCGGGGCTGCAGGCGGAGTGTGGCCGGAAAGATGAAACGAGAGATGAGCAAAGTCCTGCGCTCCATAGCGCTGGACGATAACAACCATAAAGAGCTCGTGCAGGGGGAAGAGGACGACTACGACTGCTTCCCCATCAGTTTCCTCCGCAGTGACCTATTGGAGCCCCACTTGGTCGTGGCTCCCCGGTACAGCCTGCTACGAGAGGTCGGTCGTGGAAGCTACGGGGTGGTGTACGAGGCTGTAGCTCGGAAAACAGGGGCCAGGGTAGCGGTGAAGAGGCTGCAGTGTGACGCCCCGGAGAAAGTGGAGTTGGCGCTAGCCGAATTCTGGGCCTTGACGAGCTTGGAGAACCGACACCAGAATGTAGTCCAGCTGGAAGAGTGTGTCCTGCAGAGGAACGGCTTGGCCCAGAAGATGAGCCACGGAAACAAGAAATCCAAGCAGTATTTGCGGCTCGTGGAGACTTCACTCAAAGGTACACACGCTGCTGTTAGCTGACCAGTATCACCAGTACAGTAATGAAAGTACAGGAGCTGCTGTTGGAGCTTGAGTCGTGGTGATTTTACCGGCCTAAGAAATGCAAACTTTACGGTCCGCCGTGTTAAAGCCTCAGATGTCTCATCTGAGATGTGTCATTCAAGATCCAAGCAGAGCGAGAAACGACAAAAGGCCATATTTAAATACCGCTGAAGTTGGGTAGTTACTGATAGGCAGTGTTAGCAGTATTGTGAGCCTGGTTTATTATTTATTCTATTTAACACAAAGAACTTTTACACTCCGTTACAAATAAGAGAATGCTGCTGGGTTCACCAAAGTGCTGTAGACATATGTTAAAAGGTGCAGGTTTCATTCACTAAAGAGCATTTAAAGTCAACTTCATTGCAGCCTGCTGTGACGTCACTCCACTACTACCTATAGAAGGCACAGAAAAGTACACGGTGCTGCCCTGCTCACAGAGAACACAGTGTACTACTTACAGCCTGCCCTTGTTAACTGAAATGTGACGTGTTAAATAGTAATATTACAGTGCAATGTCAATGGCAGAGTTGTTACATTATTAACTTAATATGATCAGAGCAATTTTAACTATTTTATCATATCGTTTGTTTACATTTATCAGCCCAGAGATGCATTTAGTGATGTTTAAATGTGTCTTCTACAAACTGAAATTTAACATCATCTAACATCTTAATACTGATGTTAAAAGCTGGGTTCTGAACAGGCCCAGTTTACAGTCTTGTTTTCTTTTAATAGCTTGCCTGTTATGTAAGTGTCACCACTGAGGCTCTCTGAATAAAATATTAATCCTAAGCTGAGATCTCTTGGATCCATCAAGCGATGAAGCGAGAACGTTTGTAGATTTGAAACAGTGAGGAGGATTTGATTTGTATCTTTATGGCTCATCAGCTTTTGTCGTGATCCACCTAACAAGTTTCTCAAATGCAGTCAGTGATCATGACACAAGCATGATAACTGAGTGCAGCCTTTGCTTAATACCTGTGAAAATCTAGCAAATTCAATGTTACCATTGTGGACAGGTAATTGACTTTGAAGTGATGAGGAAAGTAAATAACTCCCAGTGTCAATAGAGCTTGATTTGGTAATTTACCAGGACCTGTACAGAATGTCAGCTAATACTGGTGTATGGCAGCTACAGTATATTGATCATTTGGGCATTATGTAAACTGATAAGTCTTAACTGCCTATACTGGTAACAATTCTTTAAGAACTAGAAATACAAGATTTTGTTCAAAGTAGTTTTCAAAAACCTCTGTACCCAGTTTGATCTGGCTTTAATAATGTTCATACAGTACACATCAGTCCTCATAGGTCCCCATAACTAAAAGATTAGAAGTTTGAAACCTCAAGCACAGCTTTTTTTTGAGTGGCGCAGCCAAATGTGTCAGCAGATTGTGATCTGTTGCATGCAATCACAAACCAGTGACAGAACTTTTCCCTCCCTTGCTCTTTAAACGGTCCCACAGTGTACCATAACAGTAGCTTTTACCAGAATCTTGCAGTTGACTTTTAAAATTTTCTTTCCTGGAGAAAAACAAAGTAAACTGTCGGCACGTGAGTTCTCATGCATAAAAGTCATCTGTGCTGAAATGGCGTGAAACATGGCACTGCACTTGTTTGAGTCAATGACTCATATTTCTTCAATGCTGGTCACTGTCACGGCACGGAGCACGACCGGGTTTAACTGCTCAGCAGCTGACTTCATTTCGGTGTTTGACAGTCGTCGTCCCACTGTTCATATCTGCTCCCTTTGTTGTTGCAGGAGAGCGTATCCTGGGCTACTCGGAGGAACCATGTTACCTTTGGTTTGTTATGGAGTTTTGTGATGGTGGGGACCTTAACCAGTACATTTTGTCCCGCCGGCCTGACCCCCAGACCAACAGGAACTTTATGCGCCAGCTGACCAGTGCTGTGGCTTTCCTGCACAGGAACAGTATCGTCCACCGCGACCTTAAACCAGACAACATTCTTATCTCACAGAAGTCTGGTTTTCCTATCCTTAAAGTGGCTGACTTTGGACTCAGTAAGGTTTGTGCTGGTCTGACCTCCAAAAACGGTGAAGAACATCCCGTAGCAGGAGCAGGCGGCAGAGGGAGCGTCCAGAACAGCTCGGTCAACATAAACAAATTCTGGTTGTCATCAGCCTGCGGCTCGGACTTCTACATGGCTCCTGAGGTGTGGGAGGGTCACTACACAGCCAAGGCTGACATCTTTGCTCTGGGCATCATCATCTGGGCAATGATCGAAAGGATTACATTTATTGATGCAGAGTCCAAGCGTGAACTGCTGGGTACTTATGTTCGGCAAGGCTCAGAAATTGTCCCCGTTGGAGAGGCTTTGCTGGAGAACCCCAAGATGGTGCTTCATATTCCTCAGAAGGCCAGAAGCTCCATGTCTGAGGAGGAGAAGAAACTCCTCCACGAGATGCTTGCGGTAAACCCTCAGGACCGGCCGGACGCCCTCCAGCTGGAGGTGCGGATGGACCAAGTCACATGTGCTGTTTGACAGACAGCACCTCCTATAGCCTCTTATTTCCCTGACCACTCAAAGAAGGGACCTTTCAACTTCCCAGGTAAGAGTCATGTCTTTATAAACCATTACCTCATCTGTCTGTTAGGAAAGGAAGCACATTCACAAAAAAAATGTAACAGAAGAACTGTAATGCCAAGATTAATTGTTGTTGTTATCATTTGGTTAAATTCAACTTAATTTGTTAATCAGAGGCCTGGCAGAGGTTAACATTTACTTACCTAATACATGCTGTGGGAAAGAGACGGTAAAGTGCTTAAATCGTATAGAATAAAGAACTATATGAGCCAACGATTACATGTGGTTGGCAGTTTAAATTGCTGAGCGGTCAATAAGACCAGAAATGGCAGTCCATTTCATACTGAAGGTGAGCTTACTTATATCTTGGTTGCTACAGCACACAATCCTTAAGAAATGGACATTTCTTAACTGCTGAGTTAAGCAATGAAGACGTGGAGATTCTGGATCAGACCATTATTTGTTTGATTACTCCTCCTTCCTAGAAGGACTCGGAGATGGCCAGAAAACGTGCAGGAAGTGCAATTTTCAGCTGTCTCCATGTTGGACTGCTGCTTTGCAATTATTGTGTAAATAAATAAAAATCGACATAATAGTATTTTAACAACATCTTAGAAGATTGGTCGAGTAGCTTGTGGACCATTTCTGTGGGATGAAAGACAAATTAGGCAGCATCTGATTAAAAAAATAAAATAATGAATTCATAATTTTTTCTCTGACTTTGTTATTAGTCAGTGTATTTGGCAGTCTGCAGAGGGCAAAGTGTTTTTGTGCCACATACATATAGAAAAGTTTCCCCGTCAGTATTGTTGGTATCATTGCTTTGGTACAGTTTGTGTTTGTCATACGTAACATAAGGGTCACCAACACTTTTATCTGTGATGGAATTTTGTTTGACTCACCGTTAAATACGAATTGATGAATTTGAAAAAAAGCACAGTGGGCTTGGGTACAGGCTTTTTGTTACTAACTATAACCCAAGAGCCAAGTTATAATTATAATGACCCTTTTGAAAATGAACTAGAAAAGCAGTTATCTCTGCCCTCTGCTGATCTCTTGATCCATGGGAACCAAACCCAAAGCCTCAGGTGACGTCCTAGACCTGTCCCTTCACTTCACATACACCCAACTTCTGCTGACGTCTTGCCAGAGCTTCGTACGTCACTGCGGGATTAACTGAGGTAAAAATATCTCCGTATTCAAAAAGAGGAATTCATTTGAAATGATCTTGTTTGACAAAACAAATCTTGCTTAAAATGAACGAACAAATACAAAAGCGTTTATAGTAGGTGAGAGGAGGCGTGTCCATGTCCTCAGGGAAGAGGAGAGGGTGGTTCAGGGAGACAGCTGCGTGATCAGTACTGGGAACCAAACGGGGTACAACCCTGGCCTGAGGGCAAACAGCCTGGTTGTGTGTGTCTGGGGGGGGGGCAGTGTGAGAGTGAATCAGAAAGTGTTGAATAAGCCTTCTGGATCTTTGGCATTTGTACAGTAAATGTGTTTTATGTGGTTTGTTTTCACACCTGACAGTTTTGGAAAACACTGACTTCAGTTTTTATCACCACAGAGACTCTTCAATAAAGCTCTCGTGACACACAGCCTGGCTTATTTATGATCAGTGAAAACTTGGCCTGACCTTCTGCTCAGTTTTGTTCTGAAGAGGGTGATATGTAACATCCCTGTTTTTAAATCTCACTTTGGATTATTCTGAAAATGATTAAAAACCCCACAATGTTCCCTGCTTTAGCCCTAACTCGTACCACTTTACCCAGCTCTTTCAGACCTGGTTATGTGCCCTGGCGATCAGTGTGCAGTGGGAAACACCACGGCATCAAACAGATTTTAATATTAGACAAAGATAAGCCAACAACTAATATCTACAAATGAACATAATTCAACAATAACAAAGAGACTGAGCAAAAATCGCTAAGCTGAAAACCACTGTAGACCAAACAGAATGCAAAGGCTCATCTCACATTTCCAGATGTTTGTTAATTAAAAACATCTGGATGATTCACAAGATATTTGAAAATATTTTGTCGACTAATAAAACAAAGGTGGAACTTTCTAGAAAGTTTTCATCCCATTAAACCTGACATAAAAATGTACATAGCATTTCAAATAAAGAACACCAACAGTCAAACATGGTGGTAGCATGGTGCGCTCTACCAGAACATCCTGAAGGAGAATGTGCAGCCATCTGAAGCTGTTAGGTTTTGCAGCAGGGCGATGATCTGAAACACCATCAAGTCTACCTCAGAGTGACCCCCCCCCCCTCCAAAAAACTCAAAATATAGATTATAGTCAAAGTCCAGCATTAAAATCCTATTGAAATGCTTTGGGATGACCTTAAACAGGCCGTTTATGTTAGAAAATCCTGCAGTGTGGTTGAATTTAAACAATTCTGCAAAGAAAACTTGGCTAAAATTCCTCCAAAGTGAAAGACATTTATCGCAAAAAGCTTGATTGAACTTCTGGTAGCCAAGGTTTGCACAACCAGCATTAGGTAGTTACTTTTCCACTTAGGCCAGGGCCAGTTGGGCTGGATAAATCGACATCCTGGACCTAGATATAGAAGCGGAGGAATGGTCGAGGGTGCAGCTAGCATCGTGGTATCAGTAGCACAGTTGGATACGTTAAGCTGTGTTGTCAGGCTGCTGAAAGCTGATGCCTCTCGTTTTAGGGCCCACTGTGGTGGGGCTCCAATCCAAGTACAAATCCTTGACGGTTAATTTTCAGGGGAACTGACTGGAGCATGAGAGTAGTGATGAAACTTCTGAACCCAGCACCAAGATAAGCACGCTTTTCAGGAGACTCGCCTGATTTGAGGGGTGGTTTTGAAGTAGGGAGGAGTAGAGCCAATGAAGGAGCTTTTGCTGGTGGGTAATCTTCATTTATTGAAGCTTATAAAATTGCAATTTTGACGAGATGGCAAGCGAGTGAATGGAGCAGAGGGAAGAAATGTGCAGAATGAATGTGACAGACCTGATTATTGTTTGGTAGTGCCAATGGCTGCCTAATGGTCCTGCAGCATGGCACGTGGTGTTTGGTGTTGTGCTGTAACCATCCAGACAGCCTGAAGTTTGTTAGCCTTAATTATTGACTACAACGTTTAGGCAAAATAATTTTATGCAACTTGTTTAAACATTTAAATTCAATTTTACTTGGATTAATCAGAAAATTGGCCTGAGATATTTCTACAAAGAGGTACAGAACAGTATAAAGCTTCCTAAGCTTGGTAATCCTTATCAGCCTTGTTTTTTCTAATCCTCAGACCTGCTGATCCCTACTCAGTAGCTGGATCTTTGTGACAGTGTTTGTTGTTAGCAGTGTGGAGAGATGCTTAAACCTTAACTGGAAGACACTCATACACTCATTCACTCACCCATTCAAATAATTGAATTCAGGTGTTCCAGTCGCTTCCATCACCACAGGTGTGTAAAATCAAGCACGTTGGATTGTAGACTGCTTTTACAAACGTGTGAAAGAATGAATTGCTCCCAGAAGCTCAGTGAATCCTAGTGTGACACTGTGCAACAAATCCAGCTGTGAAATGTCTTTGCTCTTGAAAATTTCAGTCAACTGCTTGTTGTTATTATTACAAAGTAGAAGCAATTGGGAACGCCAGTACCTCAGCCACAAAGTGATAAGCCACGTACAATCACAGAGCGGGGTCAGGCGATGTTACGGTGCATAATACGCCGAGGTCGCCAACTTTCTGCAGAGTCAGTGTAGCTCAGGAAGTCGAGCAGCTCATCTACTAATAGGAAGGTTTGACTGTCAGATATTTGTGAATGGTAGATAGGAAGCACTTACTCATTGAAAAACGCATGTTTGAATGGGTGTGACTAAGTGGATGTACGAAGAGCTTTGAGTGCTCATGTGGAGTAGTGCCATATAAGAACCAGTCCATTCACTCGCTGCAGACCTCCACACTTCAAGTGGCCTTTATATTAGCTGAAGAACAGTGCATAGAGAGCAGCTGCATCAAGCCTTACCAATGCACTGCAAAAGTGTTGGAGACTGTAGTTTAGTCTCACTGACTGCTTTGTTCTTCTTTGTTTGTTTTAATACGAAAGCTTGCGTGAAAAAGAAAAGATATTGTGGTTTTTCCTGTTTTGGAAGTGGATAACATCCATATTCCCACCCTGTGTCGTGCACTGCAAACAGGACAGCATTGTAGCCTACCCACTGTAGATATATCAGGACAACATTGTAAAATTATGGATTATTTTATTCATAATATCAGGATAGAATAGCTACTTTTGCGGCAGTGTGTGCATGAAAATGTCCTGGTGAGATTGTTTAGAATGAAAACCTTTTGTAGTGCATCAAATGGCTGTTCAGGCGATGCTCAGTGACCTAAATCATTCTCCTGTTTGTTTGAACTTGAACTCTCCACTTGCCTGGATTAAGCATTCAGCTCCACAGTACTGTTCGCTGTCACAGACCTCATTCTGTGACGTAAGGTCTCTCAGACCTGAAGATGCCACTGCGTGTTAGCTTCCTGTCTCAGACTGGCCTCATTCTCTCGCGTCATGATTGGATAGCATGTTACACAACAGGAACGGCTCACAGCATGGCTGTGGTTCAGTGGAAAACCCTGAGGGATTAGTGTTTGTAAGCACACAGAGAGAAGGGGAGGCTGTGGTTTTTGCTGCTTGTGCATATTTACTGGATATCAGGACATGTTTGACTGAGAAACCATCACACTGACCAATTTCAGACCAACGAGGAAAAGCACAATGTGTTGAATCTGTGGCCATCTGTGATCCCTCATCCAGTCAGCACGACGATGGATGTCTTATTTTCTATTAATGAGATGTAGAAAGAATAAAATGCTGTAATGTGTGTGTGAACAGGTAAATGAGCTTTGCAGTGTGAGCTCTGGAAAACTGAAAACTGCTATGTGCCTGTATACAAGTCTGAGTACTGAGTGATGAGCACAGACTTGGAAAGTAACTGAGTAAAAGTAAAGTATAGTAAAGTTACTGCTCAGCGTTTTCTTGCTGAATGAGTTCATCTGGATGCAGCAGTGTGGTAACTGGAGATCACAGAGGAGGAAAAAAAGCTCTTGATGCAACTTAAATTTTCTCAACTTAACAACAATATTGTTACAACCACGTCGTGTTTGACGCACAACATGGTTGTAAATGAAGGTTGGGCGATTGGATGATATATCGACGATAGGCTGAGTGTTTCACTGATGGTTTTTACAAGAGATGTATTTATTTGCCCATCAGTAAGTTAGCTTCGACCAACATTATTAGCAAACAGAAGCAGTCGATGGGAAAAATGATAGCGCTGAAGAGTGTGCCCAAACGTTCGTTTACTCAAACTCACAACAGAAAAAAAGAACAGCAGCACCCTATGTTCAGAAATAAACAAAGATTTTATTGAAATAAAAACCCACAATGGTGCGGAGGGAAACAACGAGAAGCTTTCTGCTTTTTTCCACTCTAACCTTGTTTATCTGCTTACACACTCGACCAAACAACAGATACAAAATTAAACAAAAAGTCAGTTAAAAATCAAAATATTTATCACCAATCGTCGGTTATTGGACTGACGACTGTCGGTTGGAAAACTGTTACATATCCTCCAACCTTAGTAAATACCTGGGAGGCTCACTTAGGCTGCCAGAAACTGGAAAGTCCAGGCTAACAAGCCGCCAGCTCAGTCATGTGTGATAGGCAAATCACTCCTTGTGTGATTCAAATGAGCATTTCTTATCTGTGTGCAGTGAGGTCTTCACATTTGTGATTACACTGACAGTCCAGAATACAGTCTGTTGGCTGCCACATACAAGGAGAGATTCATGGCATTTTCCTTCTCTTTAAAAATGCTCCATCTTAGTACTTTGTTTTCAGTTCTGTTGTCACAGGTGGATAAAATCAAGCAGGCTTGAGGGCTGAGTAACAACAAAAACTGAACATCAGGAACTTTATGGCTGGACTGCTCCTGTGAGTGTAATGTGTAGGTGGCCCTTTGAATCTAAACTCAAAGGTTTAAGCCCTTTGTCTGGTTTTCTTTATGTGCAATTAATTACATTCTAATTCTGAGCATTGTGTGGCTTATGGCATTTCAGAATACTATAAATCATGATTATAGGACAATTTAACAAATATAGATTATTAAATATTATTATAGTGCAGGCTTCTGTCTTACAACATGATCATCACGTTCTCCAGTTCCCCTGAAGGTGAGGTAGAGCAGCTCGCCTGCTAAGCGGAAGGCTGGTGGTTCAGTGCCTGCATGCCAAACATCTCTGGGTATGAACCCCAAGTGAACATTGGGTATAGAGAAAACATGCTTGTATACATGAGGCGCCTTGCATGCATGCATGCATGCATGCTTCCTTGTATAGAGAAATGTGGCGTATGCAGAGAATGATTCTGATTTACTAACATGCACAAGGCTGGTGTGTAAGAATGTTTCCACCCACGTGTCATTTGTGCTGTGGTCAGTAACATACAACATGGACAACATGTGTTTTTGTGTTGTCTTCATAAAGGACATAGTTTGAAAGGTGGCATCGGATGGCCGGGGTGGAATATTTGGTGACATGAGTCAGCACTGATGTCCATGTGCGTTGTGCGTGACATCCCCTAATCCGCCCCCACCCGCTCCTCTGCTGGACAATGAGATGAGAGCGCTGCTTTTGGTTGATGGCTTATGGGAGCTTTGGTCGGGAACATTTTGTCTTCTTGTGTGCAGCCGTGTGTCACTGCTATCCAGACCAGTCCAGTCCAGAGCAGTGTAAGCTTCTGTACTGCACACACGAACGGTCCTTACTTTCAGGAATTCTTTTGTTTTCATATGAGCTGAGAGCACGAACAAGCTGTGTGCAAACAAGCGTTTTCAGCATGTTGTCCTTGCCGCGGACAAGAATGCTTATGTGCTATAAAGACAATACGTTTGATGCTTTCACTCTTCATATGGTGTTTTAGTACTCTAAAACCGAGAGGGTGCTGATTGTGGACAGCAGCCTGAAGGCACAGTATGTTATGTACGGGCTCAGAAAGCGTGGGCTATTACAGGGCGGCTGAGAAATGCTGAGAAGCCGTCTTTACGAGAGTTTGGGAGAAAGCGTGATGAGCACACTGGTTTGTTCTTATGTAACATTGCTGTAAAAACAGGCTAGCTGAGTGGCTGCAGCGCTTGTAAATATTTCCTCTGGGTCCTCGGGGCTCTGAGGAAGAACTGCAAAAACCAGTTCTTACACAAGTGATCACAACGAAGCACCTCACCGTGTTCTGTGGTGTATTCAGAAGCAAAAAGACTGAAAGCTCAAGCCGACCCCTGCTTCTAGGCTCGGATGTCTATAATTTATGATAGGCAAACTTCCTGTACAGCCCAGCAAACCACCTTTTCTCACAGTGAATAACATAGAGCCACATCTCTTCCACTCTGCTGTCTCCATTCACAGCAGCTGTGTTGGATCTAATGGTGTGTAAGCTCTTTACATGATGTTAATCTGCTGACAGTCTGCATGCCATCAACCACAGACTCACAACTCTGTGGTGGCGCTGTCATGCTTTGGTCTCCTGCTTATTTCTCTTTGGTTAAATGTTGCCAACTGTGGCTTCATTTTGACTTGTAAATAATAAATAGAAACAGTTTGGTCAGCAGAAAGTGAGGATTTTGACCAACAAGAAGAGGGTTTGACACGGTTTGATATCTTTGGGTTTTGAACCTTTGTTGGAACAGAACTACACATATTTCACAATAAAATAACAGAAACAATGACTGACCTGATGGGTTCATCATTCGTTTATCTGGCATTCCTCATTTAGCAGCATCTGTAATACTTGCTGTAAGGTGGCTGAGGAAGTCGAGTAGATCATCTGCCAATCAGAAGGTTGCACTGTTCTTTTCCCAATACTTCATATGAAAAAAAGCTTTGGGTGATCAGTTAAAGTAGAGGAGTACTCTATAAATACTAGTCCATGTTAGGATTGCATACTGGAAATCATGTGCTTCTTTTTCAGTTTCATCCATAGCTGTTGTTTGTATCCCCTCATTCCTTGTGTTGTGGCACAGTTCCTAACATTTGTCCTGACATTTAACAGAGGATTGCAGCATTAAAGGTCAGATTAGCATCACTCACATCCTAAATATCTGCTCATGAGAGAACAACATATTTGTTGTGGTCAAATCATGGTTCAGTGGTTAAAACTCTCACAGCAGAAAGCTCCTGGTCTGAACTTTGGCCATTCTGTGTCAAGATTTCATCCAGATACGGCAGTTTCTTCCCACACTCCATAGATGACCGCATTCATTTGAATATTCTATATTTGCCATAAATGAGATTTAGATAAGGTGTGCAGGATAAAGCAGTGTATGAATGTATGGTTAAATCTGGCTTGTAGTTTAAAGTGCTTGGAGTGATGAGTAAGAGTAGAAAGTTGCTGTATGTGTTTGCTGCCTCTGGCAGTCCTACCACTTCCTGTAAGATGCCGGTCTCCGCTGCTGCTTTTTAATGAGGCAGTCTGCCTTTGGGTTATAAAACAAGAGGAGGCAGCAGGCCGTAGTTCTGTCCAGGATATACTGAGCTTCCACCTGGCTTGTTTTCTTTATTACGCTTGCTTATAAAGAGCGTTAAACAGAATAATTACATGTTGAATTCAGTGAAAGTGGAGTTTCACATTTTTAACCTTTTTAGTTTAACGACAGCTAGTTTCAGGACGAGAAAACACGACTAACTAGACTTAAAGCTTTAATTTCTCTAATGGTAACACAATGTGCTGTTTAAAACTAGCGATGCTACCTTCATTTGACTTCCAGTGTGGATTAAACACACAGGGAAAACCTCTGTGCAGCACCTCATGCTCCAATCAGACAGCGAAGAAGAAAAAATACACTTAAAATGCTAAATATTATATGAAAACATGTTTCTACCAAAAAATGTTTACAGTATATTAAAATATGACAAATTAACATCTGAAAAATAAACAGCGACTGAAAGTGTTGCACATTGTGCCAGGCATTATGGATGCACATTGTTCTATGTTCCATTGTTATGCTATTTTTATTCCCGTAGTTTTTGTGAAATATTTTCTTTCTCTATACAAAGTAAAATAATTTAAGCATCTTAAATCTTAAACTTAGCACTGTGTGTGTACTTGTCTATTTCCCCCCATTTATACCCTTTGTATAACTACATTTGTTGCTCATGTCAGATGTGTGCGTCCTGCTAAGCTGATCCACTTTTGTCCATAGCGTGTGCTGTGATGTTATGCAACATATGAAAAGAGGAACAAAGTGCTGCCAGCCTGAGCTGTTGCATGTCAGCCGGTGAGCTATTATTAGAGCACAGTTCTGAACCAAACCTGGACACATCCAACGGCAGGAAGTATGGCTGTGTGCGGCAGTGCTGTCATTTTTACTGCAGGTAGACACAAACGTGCACGGTTCTACTTTTGCACCCAGTGACCTCAGTGCCTGTGCTATAGCATCCCTGTGCAGTGCACATTTCTTTTCGTTATAGTAGTTTGCAGGGCTCTTCAGACGAAACGCCTCTGTTATAGGGTTTGATTCAGAAGAGATCTAAATCATTTTGCATGTCACATATTACAGTGAGAGAAAATAGTTGATCTGCTGCTGAATTTGTAAGTTTGGTCAAGAAATGAATAGTCTCTACATTGATAGTTTCATTTTAATAGAGAGGGACAGAGTATCAATCAAAAATCCAGAAAACATCTATTTTAAAAAAGTTACGGATTGATTTGTACGTCATTGAGTAAAATCAGTAATTGATCCTCTATAAAGCAGCCAGAGTTCTGATTGGCTGTGTACCCATGTGATACACAGATTACAGATTGTCAGTCAGATACTCCTGATCTCAACGTGTGTGTTGAGATCAGGAAAGAGGAATGAACATTAGGGATAAGAGACCTGCACAATGCTTGAATGGGCTACAGACAATTAGCAAGATGGTGACAACTGTTTGTGCGAGTATTCAGAACTGGAAGAAATACACTGCTCAGAAACATTTTAATCAGATTCTAGCTTCAAGTCAATGAAATGTCTGGGTTATTGATCTCATCAATTAGTTCAGTTGTATTTATATAGTGCCAAATCCCAGGAGTCGTCGTTTCAATTCAATTTTATTTATACAGCGCCAAATCACAACAAAAGTCGCCTCAAGGCGCTTTATATTGTACAGTAGATCGCACAATAATAAATACAGAGAAAAACCCAACAATCATATGACCCCCTATGAGCAAGCACTTTGGCGACAGTGGGAAGGAAAAACTCCCTTTTAACAGGAAGAAACCTCCGGCAGAACCAGGCTCAGGGAGGGGCGGGGCCATCTGCTGCGACCGGTTGGGGTGAGAGAAGGAAGACAGGATAAAGACATGCTCTACTCTCCACTGCTGTGTAATCAATTATTGTAAATGTAAATGTTATCAGGAAATGATCAGACAGCAGAGGGTTTTCAGGAAACACTGTTAAATGTTCAGTTTCTATGCCATATGTTAAAACAAGATCTAGAGTGTGATTAAAGTGGTGGGTGGGTTCTTTTACATTTCAATGCGCTGTATTACCCTACAATAATACAGAGAAAACCACAACAATCAGAATCCCTAAGAACAAGAACTTGGTGACAATGGGAAGGGACACCTCAGCAGAACCAGGCTCAGGTCGGGGCAGCCATCTGCCACGGGGGGTTTGGGGTGAGGGTAGGGAGCAGGACAAAAGACGCATCGTTGAAGAGAGCCGGAGGGCATTGTTAATCAGTTTCATGTCCTTTGGAATTTATGAAATTAACAAGGGCAACATTGAAACAACTTCCAAAACAGGAATGGTTTTATAGGTGGAGGCCACTGACCTTGTTCGCTCTCTGTTTTAGTGTTTTTCTTGTTTAAACTAGTTTTGCATTTGGTCAGGTTCAGTATGATTACTGTCAGCCTAAGACAATACCTGCAGGTTTACAGGTTACACAGTGAAGCATGCTACAAAAAAGCAGCACGAAATCCCATTTTTAGGATTAGGGTTACACAGGGGTTACCATGTGATGATCATCAATAAATCAAGAAAGCATAAGGACCAGAGTCTCCAAACTTTGTGGACTGGTCTTGGTACCAGGATGCACCTGCCTACCAAGTTTGGAAAACACAGGTGTGACATCCTGTAGTGGTCACTTTAGGGGTCATAATTTAAGTTTTTCCAATTGCAATCAATCGTATAAAAACCCTGGACTGACTCAGTCGTGGCTACGATGTGGAGATTGAGATATGCAAACCACTGGATAGATCTGGACGAGACCTTTCGGGTAATATACCACGTCGGGTCTAGAAGGTATGATATAGAAGTGCATCTGCATGAATGCTCACCAATGTATCTGCTGCAATGTGAATGTTAGAAAGCACGTAAGCATAGAGAAAGGTGCTTGTGTGAATGAGTGAATGAGGTATGTTGTATAAAGCGATTTGTATGCTCAGGTAGAAAAGTGCTACATAAGAGCTAGTCCATTTACCATTTACAGCTTTGAGTGACAAGTGGGTGGGGCTACGTACCATAAGATCTTGGACGAGAAACTACTTCTCTCAGTCAAAACATCAAAGATGAGTCGTGGATGGGTCTGCTAGCACGACAGTGGCCCAAAACATACCACCAAGGCAATAAAGGTGTGGTTAAAGAAAATTAATGTCATCGAGTGGCTTAGCCACCTCCCCCAGGAAATCTGTGGAGGGAGGTGATGCTTCAAGTCGTCGAGTGTAATCCAAGAAACCCAAATGGTTTGGCTGACATTCTGTCTCTACTACTATAAAATTAGAGACTGTTCTTTGGAAGTAAGCAAAGTTACAAATTCAGACGAGTATCAAATAATTTTCCTCTAGTGTATACGCATTAAAGCTATTCATTATATTGGAATTATACTCAAAAGAAAACGAGTCTTACCTGGCGGGCTTGACTAAACTAGGTCTGTGTTTTCTAATTTTTTCCAACCTGTTCTGGCTGTGCGAATAAACATGTGAATAAACATGCTTATGTTTCAATCTTGTGACCTTTATTGTACATTGTGGAAAAGATCTGGTGATTTCAATAGAAGGTTTGCAGATGTTTAACTTAAACTCACGTGATAGTTCACTCTGCTGTACTTTTTAGATTATAAAGTGATGTTGTATATTTCTGCTGATGACTTAATCAGTATAATTGTCACAGTTTGCACTGGCAGACTGTGTGGAGGGAGGAAGAGGACCCAAATGCAGACACTTGGAACAAAACTATAATTTAACAAAAGGCAAGCCGTTTATTTGTGGCGGGGAAAAGGTACAAAACAAAAAGGCAGATGCACACTGAGGCGAAACTAACTAGAACTAAACTGGGAGAAACTAAACACAACAAAGAAAAAAACTTTGAATATGATAAAAACCTGAGCATGGAAAAACACGGAGGCGTGGACACATGATGAGAACTCAAAAGACAAACTGACAACGAATGAATGAAAACAGACCAAATGCACACAGATGATCAGGGGACGTGAAACTAAACACAATGAACATGGGACACCAGACCTCTTCAAAATAAAACAGGAAACGTAATGAGACGCAGACATGAAACACATGAAGGGTGAGGGAGACTTAAACACCGGGGAATCTAAGAAACGATGAACTATAACAGGACAACATTGGTAACACAGAAATGAACTTAGATAATCTAATGAACATAAACATAAACATCAAAATATATTACAACTCAAACCACTGGGTCCAGTGACCCACGATCGTGACAGTATTATTACCTTTGCTACTGATTGATTTGTTCTTTCTGAAATGACTTTTGCTCCTTTATGCTGACCTGCTGATTCTTTGTGTCCCTACATCTGTGTGTCCTACAGGTATCGACTCCAGTGGAAAAACGGACCCTGACAAGCTGAATTGTGAGGAATCTTCAATCATAATTTGAGCGCAGAGTGACAGACCGCTCACTCTGAAACTGTCTGGACCAGTCTGCAAGTCAAACCACAACGACGCACTTCCAACTCCACGTAGTTCCAACACAGTCACTGTGGTGCTTTGGACTGGGGACGATTGGAGCACATCGTTTCTCTGAGAGCGACCTGGGCCTGAAACTGTGCGTCTGTTTTGTAGTGGTGGACTTTTGTTCCCATCCTTCCCAGTATAGGCCTGTTCTTCCTTAATTGTGTAAGGTCTGTGACTGTGGCACAGGTTACTGTATGTTATTGCACTCTACTGTACCAGTATTCAATCATTGTACTAATGATAGCAGTAGCTGTAAACGGTTGACATTCACCTCCCAGTGCAACCTTGTGCCTTAACAATGATGTACACAAAGTGCACTTTGATTTCTAAAACTATTTTGTGGGTCGCTTTCGAAAGTTCACACCAAGAAGGAAATTTACTGGAACCACTTTCATCTCATGGAAGCTGAGCAACGGCGTCTTCTGCTTTCAGTGGCGTTTGACACAATATTCCAGGCTGCATTAATATCATATGGGAACGTGGCCCCCTCTGTCCAAACACTGAAGTACAATCATGAAACTGAAGCTGAGACATTGATTTAAACCAATGACAGGTGAAGTGATTAATGTTGATCACATTGAGGTCAGTTCTACAGCACAGTGAGTAGCACTGTTCCCAACGTCTGGTTTCATGGAGGCCCTCTCTCAAAACCATCGGGGCCCGAGGCGTCCCAACATGCTAATGCCAGACACAACAGGACACCCCCAGAGTTTCTTCCTGTCAGTGTCCTGACAGGTCCGAGGTGTTTCGGGGTCGTGATCAGTGTCGCACTGGAGAAACACTGTGCGTATATGATCAGTTTTGTGCTCTGAAGGAAAAGCAGCAGGCCTGTATCAGCTCCACACAACCCTCCAGCAGGGAGTTCACACGATCCTATTGGACATTTGTTCCTGATTAATCCAAAGAGCACCTGATGGAAAAGCACATCTATGTGGTAACGTGTAGTCATCCATGTTTAAAAGATACTGAGGATGGTTCTGTATTCTTTTGAATGGTGCAGTGTGAATCATGTGTACCGGGTCATATCTAAGCAGCACTGACCCGTTTATGGCAGAAGGACGTCAGATTAGCATCTGGAGACAATTCCCCAAACCAGCCACTGAAGTGTGTTAGACTCTTTGCAGTGTCGAGTGATGCTGTGGTTGGACAGACGCTTGTGGTTGGCTGATCGGAGCCCCTGTAACTCCTGGGAAACTTTTGGGATTTTTGACTTGATTTGTGAAAACTGGTCACTCCAGAAAATGTATAAAGCCATGAGGCTTGAAGGAAAAGAGCAAAATACAACACAGCAACTTTAGAAGGAGAGCGCAGTGTTAGATAGCTCTTCTAGCCTTCACTCCAGCATAGACCCGAGGAGCTCCTTTGGGCTTCACATCACTGTATTACATGGTAGTATAATACAGTAGATTTTGAGGTGTTTTGTGACGTACCTCTACCTCATTCTCTGCACTCTGAAACCTCTTTCCTAGCTTTACTGTCTCTGTAGCAACCTCATCTTAGTCTGTGATACAAGACGCACTTTGAGTGGGATAGATTTTTACCTCAGACTCAATGACTTATTTTAATTCAACCTCTCACTGATATTTGTTTTGTTTTCTTTTGCTTAGTGACAACGTATCCCATTGTAACATCTACGTCTGCAGGGTCTTCTGTCATAGATACTGTATAACAGAGCAATAAATACATTGTCTTTATTCAACAATGACAGCTCCAGCTCAGAATAGTTTTAATGGCAGTTTGTGAAACAGACACAAATTTTAATTGGTTATGGTCATGGACACGAAGATGTGTGGGTAAGAAATAAATTAAACAAATGGTGACAGAAAGTCACAAGTCTACATACACAAACACATAGATTGGATTGCTTAAAGTATTTCCATAAGAACAGTGTTTGAAGGCGGATTGAAGCCTGGCCAAGCAGTGGGAGTCAGTGTTGTTGTGGGGCGTCACAAACATGTTTGTAATGTTTACACACCTATAATCTCGTTGTGAAGCATACTGAGAAGTGCACCCACACTAATTCCTTGGATCCATTTCTGAGAGCCGTTTGTGGTGAATGCTAACACAACTTGAATGTGTTATTAAATTTGTGGTGAGTTTAAACGTTTGGAGTTTTGCCAATAGGCTAGCGTAACATAGACAGTCTTCCCTTTGAATTTTTGGGTTGTTGAATCTCTGAGCTGCTCAGGAGTTTTGGTCACATTCATTTTTCTATAAGCACTAAAGGCGAGGTTGATACCAAACTGTTATTCCTAAAGGCTTTACACACCTGCCCTGCTGCCACTTTCTGTACGAGTCAGCTCCTTTAGTTCTCTTGAGACTCATAACAATTCCACTTTAAAACACTTTACTATGCAAAATGGTTCTGCCACAATGTGAGCACCACACAGAGCCACACCGTTCACAAGCTGTTGTAAGATCTTGAATTCCTCTAGTGCTGATTTCCAGTGAGTGCAGAAATGTTTCTTTAACATGTTGTTACATAAATACTGTTTTTGTAACTAAAGCTGGCAGGAGCCATTAGAGAACCAAGAAAGCATTGTTTTTCTGTAACTATGTAACTATTCTCAGAATAAATGGTTAAAACTGTAAATGTCTGCATCATGTGTGTTACGTGTGAACTTTATTTTGTTTACAAAGTCACATCATGGCCGTCTTCCTTATTGGATGAAAATCACAGATTCTTTAACAAATGTAATATAATGTTGGGATTAGGGAAATGATAGTTTAAAAAAGCATTTTAATTATAGTTGGGGGGCAGAAAACTTTCAGAGTGAAAATAAATGTGAGTCAGTACAATGAAGTCGTGGATGCAAGCAGGCATTTCCTGAGCTGAACCGTTTGGCACTCGGGACAATTTTGTCAAACCACCAGAAAAAAAAAAACTGTCTTTTTATACATTCACCAGTAATTTAATATCTGCATTTAGCCTGATGTTTAATCACCCAGGAGCAGTTTGCCTTGAGAGACAATGGCTCCTGGGACACGTGATCCCTTCACCACAGTGAGCAGTGATTTATGCTGCAGTAACACTATCAATGTTCTGTTAGAGCACCAGATCTCTTAATCACTTACTTTGGAATTGATGGTGCAAATTTGTCAAAAACTATTCTACACGCTTGTCTAAGGAGCTTGGAAAGAAAAGCGTCTGGACTTAAAGTTGCTTGAAGACGTTTCACCTCTCATCCGAGAAGCTTCTTCAGTTCTAAGGTCAAATGGCCGAGAGTCCCAGATTTAAACCCAGTGGGAGTGTCCCCCCAAAGAGGGACAAAGGACCCCCTGGTGATCCTCTAATCACATGAGCCAAGGTGTGAAAGCGGGTGTGGGACCTAATCAGCCAGGGTTTCGGGTGAGCTCATTGTTAAACCTGGCCCCACCCTATCATGTGAATTCCTGAGGTCAGATGGCCCAGAATGTGAGTGGGCGTTAAGGTGTCTGGGAAGGGAACTCAAAACTGGATTATAGATGGCAGACAGTTGGTGTCGTAAACCACCACCTCTGTTCAAAGATGGTCGCTCACAGTGGACATAGATGGCCTCTTTCACTCCTCTTTCAAACCATCTGTCCTCTCTGTCCAAAATGTGAACATTGGCATCCTCAAAAGAGTGACCTTTGTCCTTTAGATGCAGATGGACTGCTGAGTCTTGTCCTGTGGAGGTGGCTCTTCTATGTTGTGCCATGCGCTTGTGAAGTGGCTGTTTGGTCTCTCCAATGTAGAGGTCTGGGCATTCCTCGCTGCACTGTACAGCATACACCACGTTGTTAAGTCTGTGTTTTGGAGTTTTGTCTTTCGGGTGAACCAGTTTCTGTCTGAGTGTGTTGCTGGGTCTGAAGTACACTGGGATGTCGTGCTTGGAGAAAACTCTCCTGAGTTTCTCTGATACACCGGCTACATAGGGGATGACAATGTTGTTGCGTCTGTCTTTCTTATCCTCCCTCGCTGGTGTCTGATCTTCTTTTCTGTGCATCTTTGCTGACTTCATGAACGCCCAGTTAGGATAACCGCATGTTTTGAGTGCTTCCTTTACATGTGTGTGTTCCTTCTTTTTCCCTTCAGGCTTAGAGGGAACATGTTCTGCCCGGTGGTGTAGGGTCCTGATTACTCCAAGTTTGTGTTCCAGAGGGTGATGGGAGTCACCCTCTGGAAGAAGTCCAGACGCTTTTCTTTCCAAGCTCCTTAGACTACGATGACCTGGATGACTGAGAACCTTCACAGACATTCTACACGCTTATTTCACAGTATGGTAAAAGTCAAATTTATACTCAGAAATGTTCACTCTTTTGCAATTTGAGGCTTTTTTTCTTAGTGTCTGAGGACTTTGTAGGAGACATTTTTATTGAATCTGTCCCAAATTATATATCCTGATTCATTCTGATGACAAGAAATACCAGTGAAGATTTGACCTTTAACAGTTTTTCAAGTATTCATGTCCCATACAGAACCAAAATGATTTTACAAGCTCTGAACATTACAGGTTTAAATCCATGAATGCACAGCAGTGGACTGTAATATGGCTTAATAAAAAGGTCAGTTCTGTTCATAATTCTGATTAATAATAATTGAATGAGTTCTGAATGAGCCTTCTAATGATGCTGCCTAAGGGAAGCATGTATAATGTAAACAGAATTGGTCCTAGCACTGAACCCTGTGGAACTCCATAATTAACCTCAGTGTGTGAAGAGGACTCTCCATTTACATGCACAAATTGGAGTCTGTTAGATAGATATGATACAAACCACTGCAGTGCAGTACCTGTAATACCTACAGCATGTTCCAATCGCTCTAATAGGATATTATGGTCAACAGTATCGAATGCTGCACTAAGGTCTAGCAGGACAAGCACAGAGATGAGTCCACTGTCAGAGGCCATAAGAAGATCATTTGTAACCTTCACTAAAGCTGTTTCTGTGCTGTGATGAGCTCTGAAACCTGACTGAAACTCTTCAAATAAGCCATTCCTCTGCAGATGATCTGTTAGCTGTTTGACAACTACTCACGTACACCAGGAGCACCAGCGAAGGTCAAGATGGCGCCTGTGTTTGGCTGTGCCGCTGCCTTCGTCCGTGTGTTTGTTTATTTTATATGCTATGCAAGTGTTTTTGTCACAGTTTTCTCTGGTGTCACCTCCCTTTGGATTTACGATCGTCATGCGTTGCTAGCAATCAAATCTGCAATGGATAGCTTTCAGAGTCAACGAAACGAGGCTGTTTTCCTACCGCCGTTAGAGCGCGACGCAGCACCCGGTCTACCTCCACTCTTGCCGGTTAGCTCATTTTTGCTTCAGATGCCTCGTCGGAGAAAGCGGGGGAAGCGAGCCGGCCTTCACGTCCTGCTCCGTCGTCTCCGGAAAGAGATGGACCTTCGGGGGCTCTATTCCTGGGTTGCTACCGGTGAGTGTACCACCCAGGCTATCATCTGAAAGCATGGAAACCCAAGCCTTATCGCGGCAGGAACCCTGTTTTGCTGCGCGGTTTAGCGCATAGCACCGACTCTGTCCTTGGAAACTCTACCCCTGTCCTGGTGAGTCACAGCCTTAAATGGATGTTAATTAATGCCCGCTCAATCGCCAATAAGTCTTATATTTTAAATGACTTGTTCTGCTCTGAGAAGCTTGACTTCATGTTTATCTCTGAGACGTGGCAACGTGAGAATGAAGTCTCACATCTTTTAGAGCTTTGTCCCGCTGACTGCTCATTTCTCTGTGCACCTCGGATATCTGGACGAGGAGGTGGAACAGCTGTAATTTTTAAAAAGACTTTTTTGTGCCAGATGACTTCTTCAAGCTGCTACAATTCTTTTGAGATGCTTATGATAAAAATTGGAAGAGAACAGCCCATATACGGCATCTTAATTTATCGTCCACCTGGGTCTGCTGCGTCTTTTTTGTCAGACCTACAAGAGCTTTTAACTTCCACCATTAAAATGGGCAAGGTTATCATTGTTGGAGATTTCAACATTCATGTGGATGACTCTACAAACAGTACCACTAAGGAGTTCCTGAGCATTATGGACTCTTTCAACTTTGTTCAGCATGTAGCAGGGCCTACTCATAGGGCTGGGCACACTCTGGACTTGGTCTTCACCTGTGGTGTTTCCCTTGACCACATGAACTTAAATGAAGTTGTTTTTAGTGACCATAAGTCAGTCTCTTTTACTGTATCTGTTAATTCAGAGTCCCATCCTCAAGGTTCTATTAGGCGCAGGCGCTTTATTGACGACTCTATAATTTCTGAGTTTTCCTCTCTTTATAATTTTAAAAGTTCTTCTAACGAGGTTGAGGTTCTTTTAATGAACACTGTCTTGCCATTCTAAATCAGGTTGCTCCTTTCAAAACCAGTTATTGCTCTGTTAGTTTCCGCACACCATGGTTAAATAATCAGACTCGTGGTCTTCGACGCTCCTATCAAAAAGCAGAGCGTCTGTGGAAGTCCACTGGTCTGACTGTCCATCGTGAGCACTTTAAAGAACTACTTTACCTGTATAATGAGTCAGTCAAAGAGGCCAGATCCTCTTACTTCAATAATCTTATAAATCGTCATAAAAATAATTCAAGAATTCTATTTGATACCATCAACAGTATTGTTTCTCCTCCAACCCAGCATGCTCTGTTGCTTTCTGATGAAGATTGTAATACCTTCCTTAATTACTTTGTAAATAAGGTGATGGACTTGAAATCCAAAATTTCCCCAAGTGCCTCCCCTTATGAAGACACCCCCTGCTGTCTTGGATCATTTACCTCCTTTTCTCCAATCACACTAAATGACTTGATTATAGTTTTAGGTAAAATGAAATCCTCATCATGCTCTGTATATATATTACCTCACTCTGTCCTGTCTGGGTCCATCACCAGCATTGGTCCCACATTACTATCCATCATTAACACTTCACTGAGGCAAGGCTGTGTTCAGTCTTATTTTAAACATGCTGAGGTAACTCCTCTGTTAAAAAAACAGAATCTTGATCCTAGCTCTGCTAGTAATTACCGACCTATTTCAAAATTGCCATTTTTAAGTAAATTACTTGTTATGTAAATTACACATCCTTGACCCTTTTCAGTCTGGCTTTCAAAAGCAGCACTCTACAGAGACCGCTCTCCTAAGAGTCTATAATGATCTATTAATGGCATCTGACGCAGGGAATTGTTCTGTGATCATCTTGCTTGATCTTAGTGCTGCCTTCGACACCATCGATCACAAAATCCTACTTAACAGGCTCAAGGTTTTGGCTGGTATATCTGGCTCTGCCCTAGACTGGTTTTCTTCATATTTATCAGACAGGACCTTTTCTGTTAGGACTGACAGGTTCTCCTCTGACATTGCTGCCCTGACCTGTGGGGTCCCACAGGGTTCAGTTTTAGGTCCATTACTATTTTCTTTTTATATGCTTCCTTTAGCTGGTATCATTCAATCTTTTAGCGACCTGTCTTATCATTTTTATGCTGATGACATCCAGCTCCATATGTCCTTTAAGCCTCATCAGCTGGATAGGCTGTCCACCCTAGTCCAGTTCTTAGCCCAGGTTTCTGATTGGCTTTCAAGCAACTACCTCGTTCTAAATACTAACATGACCGAGACCATGATCGTAGCTCCTCCTGAGCTACACTCTAAAATCAGTCAGGTTCTTGCCTCTTTCTGTCCATCTGTCAAGTCAAATATTCGAAATCTCGGAGTAATATTTGACTCTTCTCTGGGCCTTGACTCTCATGTAAAATCTTTGTCTCGTTCCTGTTTCTATCATTTAAGAAACATCTCTAAACTGCGACATATGGTTTCTTCAGCTGAACTGCACAAACTAATTCATGCATTTGTGTCGTCACGCTTAGATTATTGTAATGCCCTGTTTACTAGCTTGGATAAATCATCTCTCTCTCGCCTCCAGGCGATACAAAACGCAGCAGCCAGACTACTAACTTGTTCTACCAGGCGTGCTCACATCACTCCCATCTTATATTCTTTACATTGGCTCCCAATAGAGTTTAGAATTCGCTTTAAAATTCTTGTTTTAACATATAGAGCACTAAATGGCCCCAGATTATTTATCCAAGCTTCTTATAAAATACACTGCTCGTCATCTCCGCTCACAGACTCAGAGTCTGTTGGTTGTTCCCCGTACACGACTGAAGACAAAAGGGGACAGAGCCTTTCAGTCTGTGGCACCAAGGCTGTGGAACAATTTACCACTACAGTTACGTTTGCTTGACTCTGTGGATTCTTTTAAAAAACAGTTAAAAACTTTTCTGTTCAAACAAGCCTTTTGTTGATCTACATATTTTATATTTTTTACACTATTTACATTTGATCTTTTATATTGTGTACATTGTCTATTGATTTTGTTTATTTTAATATTTGTGTACAGCGCTTTGTGATTGTCTGTCTGTGAAAAGCGCTTAATAAATAAAGTTTACTTACTAAGTTTACTTACTCTTTCAAGGATGTTTGATATGAAAGGAAGGTTGGAGATTGGCCTATAATTAGCTAAGACAGCTGGATGTAGTTATACAGGTACCTTAAAGGCCTGTGCACTGTAAAATGTAATATTGTGTTTAATTAAAAATATTAAATAGGCTGAACTCAATTTTTATCAATTTGTTATCAGAACTCGATTTAAATACGTTACCAGTACTTTTTATGCAAAAATGCTGATAAACTCAATTTATTTGAGTTGTCTTAACTTAGAAAAACTAAGTAAGCTGGACGTTTTGCTTCTCAGTGCGGAAGGATGAAAGATGTGTTTTGAAAATGCCACCTGACTACCGTCCTCCTCCCTCCCGGATCAGTCCGCATGTTCATGGCGCCAGCATTTGTTATGGAATATATTGAGCAAACCTGGAGATATTATTGTTGTCATTGCTGTGGATCTTTACTGACTTGGTGAGTAAATGTTTACTCTTATTCAAACTGATTTTGTGGCTTCTCTTAGTTTAGCACCAGGTTTAAAATCTTGCTAGCTAGTTAGTGTTAGCCTAGCGTTGCTGCTGCCGCTGGGCTCATGTTACTTAAAAATTAACACCACAGCCTTAAAAACCTTACATAAAACTATGTCTGTGAAATTTTCTGTTGATCGTTTGAAATAAAAAAGTGAGATAAGAGCCCAGACAAAATTCTTCGGGAGGTGCAGCCGTTAGGGGTAGGGTGGGGTGTGGGGGGTATTTTCAATCCATAGCCATAACTAACTAACTAACTAACTATATATATCATGTTTAACCTGAGTAGCAAAAGAGTGCAGGGGGGTTGAAAAGAATACGCCAGGAGTTAGCTGTGCTCCCGGACTCTATCGAGCCTTGACCTCCCGGTCAGCTATCGCGCTGGTGGATAACAGAGCTCTCCGAAAACGTGGAAGCACTTTTGCAAATATGTGATATTTTGATAAATTAAGTAGATATTTCAGCATTACACAGCTACATTCTCGCCTGAAAATATCTTAAAAGGTTATTTTGTGACCCAGAAAGGGTAGTCTGGGGAAAAGGAGGATCGCATTTGTCGGCCACGGTTGTCAGAGCCTGTGTACTTGTAAGCGCGGCAATGGCGGAGGAGCGCGGCTAAGAAACTTATTACTTTTTCTGGGTCACAAAATAAACTTTTAAGATATTTTCAGGCGAGAATGTCGCTGTGTAAAGTTTAAATATCTGCTCGATTTATCAAGACATCACATATTTGCAAAAATGCTCCGACGTTTTCGGAGACGTCCATTTTTTTCATGCTTTGTGGCAGCTTTAGAACATCTGTGGCATCTATTGATGTCAAATCCAGCCTTTATTTAACAACATAAGCAAACTCTATGTTACAATGATTGCACAGCCATTAAGGATCAAATCAGTTTCTGAAATATGTTCTGTTTTTTCTCCCTCTGCTTGCTTCTTACTGTCTTTGAGGCTCGGGACCAGCACTCCTGTTGTTGGACAGAAAGACATCAACTCAGTGGTAAGTATTTTGGTTTTCCAATATATTAGCAACTGTCAGTGACATTTA
Organism: Pelmatolapia mariae; assembly: GCF_036321145.2. Lineage (NCBI taxonomy): Eukaryota > Metazoa > Chordata > Actinopteri > Cichliformes > Cichlidae > Pelmatolapia > Pelmatolapia mariae. Next base: position 42,820,053 of record NC_086244.1, read on the forward strand.
TATTAATCAGGCTGAACTTTAATCATACTTTAGATCAGCCTGTTTTACTTATTGTTTTGTTTGTGCTTTGGTTTGGGGAAGTTGTTTCTTTACTGATCTTTTCCTGTCTTCTGTTATTAGACTTGAGATATGACTGCACTGTGCTGTTGCTGTGACTCCAGTTAATTCTACAAGACATGCTGTGTAAGTAAACAAACAACAACAGTTTGGTCTGCATTTCTTCAAACTTAGTTTAGAGGGTCTACACTGTATATAGTGAAGTCTGCAAGTTTTCTAACAGCAAAATTTGTTTTGTGCCCAAATCATTTTGCACATCATTAGAATGAAAGTTATTGCCCATGTTTGCATAGCCCTTTTTAAAATGATGCTTTCATGACATTATTGTGTGTTGCGTGGTGGTCAGGGCTATCCAGACTGACAATTGGGACATTGAATGTCACCTCTCCGGCGGGGAGGGAGCCTGAGATCGTCTAAATTGGAGTCTGTTTTATACCAAAAGCAGAAAAAAATGTTTTAAGAAAGCAATTAAGTTCATGTTCCAAAAAATATGATTGTTTGCTTGCAGGACAACAGGAGAGATGAGTCCTCCGTCACAGATGGTGTGGTCAGTGAAGATGGTCGCCTGCAGGTTCAAGCTCATTGCATCTCCAACCCACATCCACTGCCACTGTACTTAAGGGAAGTTAAAGACTTTCTTCTGCACCTACATTTGGATCACCTCGATCCATGATAGTCATTCAGGCAGTAATGCCTGGACTGGAAACAAGCATCCTTAAAACATTACAACATTCCAGCTCCTGTGTTGGAATGAAAAACAAATGTGTTGTTTAAATTAGAGACTGCACTTGTGACAGAACAATAAATATTTTATTTTGATTATATAAATAATGTAAGTACAAAACAAACTTGTGGTAGGCCTAAACTTATTTTCAGAATAATTACATCTGAGACTTTGTTTCATTGTAAGATTATAATTGTTTGTTGTTCAGCAGAACAGTGTCCAGTATGTTGGCTGTTGTACTTTGTTGTGTTTGAAAATAAAAGTTGGGCTGATTTTAACATCATTACAAAAAGTGTTGTTAATTATTTTTAATCATATTCATGGTACCACAAATTGTTTTTTCATTTAGTTGAACTTGAAATGTTTGTCAGTAGGTAAACGATTAGTATTGTACAGTCAGAAATATCAAGTTATTGTTAATACTGCAGACTTGCAATGTATAAGGTGTCCTAACAGTCATCTTAAGTAAGCTTTACTTAGTTTTTTTGAGGCAACGAGTTTCCTCAATTTTTTTGAGTTCTGGGAACTAACAAGGCTGTACAGTGTACTCAAAATGAGTAAGTTGTCCTAACTTGGTCATCTTACGTAAACTTGATCCAATTTTTTTGAGTTCTGGGAACAAATGAGCTTGTACAGAGTACTCAAAATAAATAAGTTGTCCTAACTTAGTCATTTTTAGCTAAGCTTTACTCAATTTTTTTGAGGCAACGAGTTTCCTCAATTTTTTTGAGTTCTGGGAACTAATTAGATTTTACAGTGTGGTATATACCTACTAATAGGTTGATCATATGTAAAATGAAAGCATTAATTGATGGCAGGATTTCTTTGAACAGTCTTGTAGGAATGCTACGTTCACTCTGCAGGTCTTAATGCTCAATTCCGATTTTTTGATCAAATCCGATTTTTTTGTCTGCTTGTTCACACTACAAATAAAATGTGACAGCAAACGCGCTCTAGTGTGAACCCTCAAAGCGGCCCGTATGCGCAAAAGAAGACGTCACACACAACGTGCTCTGTTTAGACCCAGACCAAACAGTATTGTTTGACTGGTGGCCTTAATGTAAAGACTTCGGACTTTACGTTTCCCAATTTTGCTTTATTTTGTTATTTACATATGGCCTAATAATGATCCTTATTGCTGTTTTAGAGGAGCGGTGCTTCAAAGGATAGTTGCAGATTTCTGTCAGAATCTGCAGATTATACAGTACAAATAAAATGTTCACGTTTCTCCAACATTGTCTTCCAAACAGTTTCACCGGATGGCCAGGAAGCGTTTACCATGTCTTCTCCGGCGCTGATAATTGGCGTCTGTCTTGTGTCAGTGACGTAAAAGACGGATTTAATGCGACATGACCATTCAAAGGCTACGTTCACACTGCAAGCGAAAGCGCATCAAATACGATTTTTTTTGACCCTATGCGACCCATATCCGATCATGGTATGACAGTGTGAACGGCACAAATCCCATATTTTCAAATCCGATATGGGTCACTTTCGTATGTGGTACTGAATCCGATACATATCCGAACGTGTTGTTTAGAAAGCGACTGCTGTTTGAACGGTCATGTCGCATTAAATCCGTCTTTTACGTCACTGACACAAGACAGACGCCAATTATCAGCTCCCGAGAAGACATTGTGAACAATTCCTGGCCATCCGGTGTAGATGTTAGTGAAACTGTTGGGAAGACAACGTGAACATTTTATTTGTAGTGTGAACAAGCAGACAAAAAAATCAGATTTGATCAAAAAATCGGAATTGAGCATTAAAACCTGCAGTGTGAACGTAGCCTAAGAGTAAGTAGTCAGATAGGAACTTTCACAGGGCAATCTAAAAATAGCCACCCTGCTCACAGTGGTCCTGAGGTACACGGGGACTTTAAGTCATTTATGCATTCTTATGAGTGGCACCGTGAAACTTTTACATCAATCCCTGTAAATATATTTTCCATTCCTAACTGTTGATTTATTATGAAAAAATCTGCAAATGTCAGAGTTTTTAAAATCTTTTTGAACTAAAGAAAATGTGTCTGACATAAGTTATGTCCTTTCAGCAGCTCCTTCTCTAATGTGATGAGAGAGAGACTGTATCTGATTTTCCTAGCAGTGTGGACATCATAAGATATAAACACAATGTGCTTAATGGGATGTTTGATATAGCTTACATGATAATTAGTGGACCTAATGGTTTCTCTCTTTTTGTGTGGGCTTCACTTCTCATAAAAGAAGTATTGATCTGGGTAAATAATATCTTCACACAGAGCGTCATGTTCTCTAATGACAGCATCAAGGTGTCTAAAAGTTGTTTTAATGAGTCATTTTGTGAAAGGACAGAATCCACAAAGTGACTGATGTTTGAGGGTTTTGTTCTCTTGGTCTGAATTGTGTGTCAGTTGTTCTGTTTTTAGGTTTTATCTAGCAGAAAAATCTCTTTTTGCACATTGATGACATCTTTTTCTTCTATGTTCTTTATTCTTTTAGTTATGATCTATTTGAAGCTACATAATCTTGTGCATGAATAGAATTCCATTTACATTTCTTTTTCTTAATTTTTAATAAAATCCATTCCAAATCATTGCTTACCACTGCATTATCCTAAATAAAAATAAATTAATATATTTGTTTATTTGCGTTACTTTCCATTTTTTAATATTATCATATAAAATATAATGTTATAAAACAGGGCTGTAAAAATATATGTTCTTGTACATTTCACTATGATAATATATGCTACAAGTCAAAAGTTTGGACACAGCTTCTCATTTAATGGTTTTTCTTTATTTTCATGACTGTTTACATTGTAGATTCTTATTAAAGGCGTCTAAATTATGAATGAACACATGTGGAACTTTGCTATAAACAAAAAAAGTGTGAAATAACTCAAAACATGTTTGATATTTCAGATCCTTTGCTTTGATTCCTGCTTTGCTCACTCTTGGCGTTCTCTCCATGAGCTTCATGAGGTCGTCTCCTGAAATGCTTTCCAACAGTCTTGAAGGAGTTCCCAGAGATGCTGAGCACTTGTTGGTCCTTTGCCTTCACTCTGCGCTCCGTCTCATCCCAAACCATCTCCACTGGGTTTAGGTCAGGTGACTGTGGAGGCCAGGCCATCTGGTGCAGCACTCCATCACTCTCCTTCTTGGTCAAACAGCCGTGACACAGCCTGGAGGTGTGTTTGGGGTCATGTGCTGTTGAAAAATCAATGATGGGATGTTGCTGCAGGATGCTGTGGTAGCTATGCTGGTTCAGTGTGTCGTTAGTTTTGAATAAATCTCCAACAGTGTCACCAGCAAAGCCCCCTGACACCGAGGTTGACTTAAGTAAATACCAAACCTCCTCTTTATGTAACTTTCCAGTTGAAGCAAGAAAACAATGTGTGTATAAACATGAAAGGAGTTTTATTCTAAAACAAATTTAGAATCACCTGATTTACAGTAACTGTATCAACTCTTTCTGGGCTGATTTTGTCCCCGTCTCTCTCTCCAGGTACATTTCTGTCATGGTGCTAGGTCTTTGACCGAGTACTTTGAGATTTTGTTCTGGACTTTTTATTTGTTCCTTTGTATTTGAGAAATGTTCACATTCAAGGTCTGATTAGTTGTTCTTGAGTTTAGTATTCTGTAATGCTTCTAAGTTTGTTATTGTTAGTTCCCTTAGTTCTCTGTGTCTTGTCATCAGCATCTTCTGTGAAGGTCAGTCTTGTCTCCCTGCTTTCTGTCTCCCCGTCCACTCCCCGTGTCTGTCTGGCCTCTCCGTGTCCCGTCTCTGCGGTTGTCTGGTTCCCTGTCTTGTCTCATTAATACGTATTTAGTTCTGGTTCCTGTGTTTATCCCGTGTTGATCCCGTAATAATCTCTCTGTGTTTTGTCCTTTTGTCTCTCCGGTCAGTCATGCCTACCTGTCTGTTTGTCTCAGATACCTGTATCAAGTTCATGTTTCTTAGTCTGGGCCTTGGTGTGTGCACTACTTACAGTTTTATTTTAATACTTCCTCGCCTCGTGTTTAGTTTTGCTTCAACTGTCTTATGAATCTGTCCAGCTGTGCTCCAGGTGTGTCCACTCTGCATCTCACTGTGGTCTGAATCACCTCCTCATTGATGGGACTGTTCCTACCCACCTCAATTATTGGTTTTGCTTTTCCTCCTTAATAAAGCTGTGACTCTGAGTTTACTTCTGTCTGCTGATAATGTACATGTGGGCATGCAAATAATATTTAAGAGAAACTTGAAGAATGTGAACTATCATTTAAACTTGAAGACTTGAATAAAATGAAATTAACCTGCTTTATAGTTTGAGTTGCAGAGTGAGGGGGCAGTCTGCAGTTGGCTGCTGTTTCTGCCTCTTTCATACTGGACTGACCCACTTCTTATGTGCCGCTGTCTTGTTCTAGGGCGGCACGTGGCACTGACAGGCACCACACACACACACACACACTCTCTAACTTGCATCAAAGCTGAGATGTGCCTTCTGTTCATCCTAATCTGCTCTATCCAAATCTGTCTGAGTCACTCCTCCGTCTGACTGGAAAGTGGAAATCAGATATACAGTTTTAAACTCATAAAAACAATAATGCCAGTTATTTCCATGTGATAGACATGCAGACTTTTAGCTTCAATTCAGGGGTTTAAGAAGATAATTATATTAACTTTTTAGAAATGACAGACATTTTTTATTCTTTATTTTTGGCACAGCCTCAAAATCCCAGCTCTGGTGTTGCTGAAGGATCGTGACAGTGACTGAGTTTGGGTTTAAAACTGGTTGTTTGTACTGAATGTTCTCCCTCAGATGCTTTCAGGACATCACAGTAACACTTAGTGACAGTTAATGAGGGAATGATTCAGTATTTCAATGCTATAGAACGAAGAAAATAAAGAACAGGAAACTTAAGTCATGTGTTGGATACCGTGCAAATGTGGCTTCACCGTCAGTCTTTATTTTCTGAAACTGTCTGATGTAAAAGGAGTAAAATGTAAACTTTCCCACTGCAGACCATGTTGATATTAAAGAGAGGATCTTTGGTCTTAAAAATCCAGGCTTGTGTCAGACTTTACACATAAACCGAAACAAACAAATCCAAGTTTGAAGAATAGTTTTATTGTTGGTTGTTGAAATATATAACATTGATATTAATACAGCAAATCATATTTTCAATGTAAATAGATAAACACCGGATATATGACCTCTACCTTGGACTTCTACTGTGTCATTGTCGTCTGCAGTTCCTGCTTTAATGATGCACTGCAAATCCAATTGCAGTTCCCACTTGGAGCCACTGCTACAGCATGTGGCCTGCTTCTCCTCTGACCCAGGTCACTGCTTTATTTGAAACACTTCCTGCCCTCTCTTCTTCCCACCAGCATTTAGACTGCAAGTGTGCACAGGTGTACATAGATCTGACTGATCCTAATCTATAGGGCCTTAATCTCCTGTGAGAATAAGCTGAGGGTGCAAGATGCTGAAGCATGATCCAGGCCGGCCCGCTGCAGGGTGCTCAGTCCAGTCCTTCTCCCTGTGTGTAGAATATTAGTATTATTTAATTAATGGAATGATTTACTCTTATTTGATTTCTCATACCAAAACCAAATACTGTCAGCACAAGGATTATCAGGCATGTGGTGCAGAATGCACATTGAACTACTGTAATATGTGCATAATGGATGAACACCGACCAATTTACATCTTACAGATACGTGGGTTTTAAAGTCAAAATGGGAATAAACAAAACAAACACAACAGGCAACACAAATCAGCAACAAAATAAGAACCTAATTTTAAGGAAAATATGAAGGAAATTAAATTGCAAACAATGTCCAGCTGTGTGTATATTGATGACAGTAAAGATGTGATTACTGATCAGAGGGTTTCACTGCAACACCAGTAAAATTTGTTTCTTTGTGTATTTTGTAGTGCAGCACACAACGTTCAGTACACAATGTTCTGGCACATTTAGAGCCATGTGCACACGGCCTGGGAACTGACGTCTAAGAGCTATAGGAAAGCTTATGAGGTACAGCAGCAGAGAGCAGTGGCGCCCTCTGTCTGAGTTCAGTAGTCCTGCTGCTGACAGTCAATTCAGTTCAATTCCCTTCAGCTTTATTTATACAGCACCAAATCACAACAACAGCTGCCTCAGGGCGCTTTTACTCCAGGAATAAATGTGGGACTAAGTTAGTTTTAACATTAAGATAAACTATGAATTCCTGCCTGTTGGCTATGATATATAAATATATGGGAAGCTCTCTCTCTCTCTCTCTCTCTCTCTATATATATATATATCTATATATCTATATATATTTTTGTGTGTGTGTAATGATGAATGACTCTAAATATGTATTATATATATATATATGTACAAACACAGTTTATTTCTTCATATGTTGTCACATTTATGTCAGCTGCTACTTGGACTGTGAAAAATATAAATTAGTGTTAAATAATCACAGAGGCTCACAGAGTTTATTGTGAAATCTAAACTGGCTCTAAGTTTTATAAATGTATTTGGCAGCCAGATGACTTTAATGTCACAGTGAATTAAAGTCTTCTGACTGACCTGGTGGCCTCCATACTGAATGTTTCCGTACTGATAACTCTTTGTCATAAAGTACCCCCTGGTGGCTGAGTGTTTAATGTTCCCTGTTTGGTGCATATAAACCTTCTTGTTTTATGGTACAGATATTGTACCAGATGGAGTTGCCAGAAAGGCCATACAAAGAAAAGTGCTAGTGAACCGGTGGATTTAAACCCAGCAGCCTGTTGCATAATAACATGGCTGTTGTACCAATGTTTGTCTAAATCGAGCTCCACAAAAACGAGTTTGAAACAATGAATCCAATCCTTTGTCACCAAAGTGTTTTCAGTTAAAACTACATAAGAATGTAGTTTGACTAAAGAATAGTTTTTAAAAATATACCTGTAAAAACGTTTCTGTAATACAGACAAAACAAGACTAAACAAAGCTAAAGACAAACCAAGAAACATGTCATTAATAGATTTACTTGTTGTTTATCTTTTCTCTCATGTAATTTTGTTCTGTCTATAAAATGGAAATGAGCTGCATTTTTTCATTTGGAAGGAACCGTAACTAATTTTGGATAGTTATCACTGTCGGATCATAAATAAATGATAAATGTTTAGTAAGTGCAGAATAACAGTGACAGCCAACATGTGCCAGTGGTATGATGTACATTAGACTGAAACAAACATATATCACATATATCATATATCCCAGGATCCAAATGCAGGACTCAGACACAAAAGATAAACTAAAGGAGGCAGATTTAATTCTGTTACTTAGAAACTCAAAAAGAAATATAAAAATACCAAGGGCAGGGCAGGAGGAAACTAGGAACTAGGAAACTACAAGGGGAAACATGGGACTGATGGACTGCATTTGAGGGGACAAGGAACAGAGGGAAGCTGGGGACTTAAATACATAGACAGGCTAACAAGAGGATGGACAACAGCTGGGACCACAGCTAGGGCTAATTACAGACCAAAGAGACAGAGGAAGCAAACTGAACACAACGCACACAGGATGAGAGAGCAAAGTAAAACAGGAAGTAACAAACACAGAGACCAGGACTACGACGTGAACACTGGGGCTGGGGATAAACAGGCATGGAGACATAACAGACAGGGGACAAACAAAGAGAGACTGGACATAGAAAGGCCCCATCATCATGAGCAACCAAGAACTAGAAGTAAAGAAAAACTCAGAAGCACAAAGAGATGATATTATACAGAATACAAAATAACACAGACGGAACATAAATCATTTTTAAAAAACAATAAGAATCAAATACACACACATCAACAATAGATATTAATATTTGTATGGTCTCAACTCAGCCCTTATAACCTGAAATAATTATGTCAACAATAAACTAGCAGGAATAAAATGTTATAAAAACAATAGCTTGTATTATATGTTACAATATAACCAATAAAATTAATATAATCAAACAGAACAGATTTTTGGTGTTATCAATATATTATTTTAGTAAAATAAAATATATTCATAAGTTGTCAGTGACGTCTTATAGCCCGACGACTGTACAATCATATTTCTTCTCTCCATAGCCTCAGCCATCAAGAGTAGCACCAGCTACAGCTGATTTGGGTCCCTAATTTACTGTTTACAGGTGATGGTATCAGTCTTCTTTATGTACCTCCTCTGCATTTTTCAATTGTGCTTCTTTTGTGTTTTCCTCTTGTGTTACAACTGGGTAATGTCAAGGACACCAGCCAGTGAAGCTCCTGAAGGTTGAATAGAAACTACACAATAGAATGACAGGAAGATCGGATGGGTTGTAGCACTGGCAGGATCCATCTGGGAATAGGCAGGAGAGGTTGGAGATCTGGGTAGGATGCCTTTAAATTCAATTTCAATTCAATTCAATTTTATTTATATAGCGCCAAATCACAACAAAAGTCGCCTCAAGGCGCTTTATATTGTACAGTAGATAGCACAATATTAAATACAGAGAAAAACCCAACAATCATATCATATGACCCCCTATGAGCAAGCACTTTGGCGACAGTGGGAAGGAAAAACTCCCTTTTAACAGGAAGAAACCTCCGGCAGAACCAGGCTCAGGGAGGGGCGGGGCCATCTGCTGTGATTGGTTGGGGTGAAAGAAGGAAAACAGGATAAAGACATGCTGTGGAAGAGAGACAGAGATTAATAACAGATATGGTTCAATGCAGAGAGGTCTATTAACACATAGTGAGTGAGAAAGGTGACTGGAAAGGAAAAACTCGATGCATCATGGGAATCCCCGGCAGCCTACGTCTATTGCAGCATAACTAAGGGAGGATTCAGGGTCACCTGGTCCAGCCCTAACTATATGCTTTAGCAAAAAGGAAAGTTTGAAGCCTAATCTTGAAAGTAGAGATAGTGTCTGTCTCCTGAATCCAAACTGGAAGCTGGTTCCACAGAAGAGGGGCCTGAAAACTGAAGGCTCTGCCTCCCATTCTACTTTTAAATACTCTAGGAACAACAAGTAAGCCTGCAGTGCGAGAGCGAAGTGCTCTAATAGGGTGATATGGTACTACAAGGTCATTAAGATAAGATGGGGCCTGATTATTTAAGACCTTGTATGTGAGGAGCAGGATTTTGAATTCTGGATTTAACAGGAAGCCAATGAAGGGAAGCCAAAACAGGAGAAATCTGCTCTCTCTTTCTAGTCCCTGTCAGGACTCTTGCTGCAGCATTTTGGATTAACTGAAGACTTTTCAGCGAGTTTTTAGGACATCCTGATAATAATGAATTACAGTCGTCCAGCCTAGAAGTAATAAATGCATGAACTAGTTTTTCAGCGTCACTCTGAGACAGGATATTTCTAATTTTAGAGATGTTGCGCAAATGGAAGAAAGCAGTGTTACATATTTGTTTAATATGTGCGTTGAAGGACATGTCCTGGTCAAAAATGACTCCAAGGTTCCTCACAGTGTTACTGGAGGCCAAGGTAATGCCATCCAGAGTAAGAATCTGGTTAGATACCATATTTCTAAGATTTTCAGGGCCGAGTACAATAACCTCAGTTTGATCTGAATTAAGAAGCAGAAAGTTAGCGGCCATCCAGGTCTTTATGTCTTTAAGACATTCCTGCAGTTTAACTAATTGGTGTGTGTTACCTGGCTTCATGGATAGATAGAGCTGCGTATCATCTGCATAGCAGTGAAAATTTATGCTATGTCTTCTAATGATGCTGCCTAGGGGAAGCATGTATAATGTAAACAGAATTGGTCCTAGCACTGAACCCTGTGGAACACCATAATTGACCTTAGTGTGTGAAGAGGACTCTCCATTTACATGTACAAACTGGAGTCTATTAGATAGATATGATACAAACCACTGCAGCGCAGTACCTGTAATACCTACAGCATGTTCTAATCACTCTAATAGGATATTATGGTCGACAGTATCGAACGCTGCACTGAGGTCTAGCAGGACAAGCACAGAGATGAGTCCACTGTCAGAGGCCATAAGAAGATCATTTGTAACCTTCACTAAAGCTGTTTCTGTGCTGTGATGAGCTCTGAAACCTGACTGAAACTCTTCAAATAAGCCATTCCTCTGCAGATGATCTGTTAGCTGTTTGACAACTACTCTTTCAAGGATGTTTGATATGAAAGGAAGGTTGGAGATTGGCCTATAATTAGCTAAGACAGCTGGGTCTAGAGATGCTTTTTGAGTAAAGGTTTAACTACAGCCAGCTTGAAGGCCTGTGGTACATAGCTGATTATTAGAGATAGATTGATTATATTTAAGATTGAAGAATTAATTAATGGCAGGACTTCTTTGAGCAGTTTTGTAGGAATGGGGTCTAAAAGACACGTTGATGGTTTGGAGGAAGTAATTATTGAAGTTAACTCAGAAAGATCGATTGGAGAAAAAGAGTCTAACTTAACATCAATGGTACTGAAAGTAGCTGTAGATAATGTTACATCTGTGGGATGATTATTGGTAATTTTTTCTCTAATGATAAAAATTTTATTTCTGAAGAAGTTCATGAAGTCATTACTAGTTAACGTTAAAGGGATGGTTGGCTCAGTAGCTTCAAATAAAGGTGAAGTCGACAAGATGAAGCCACTGGAGAGATCTGTCTTAGATGGGCCATCCGTGTTAGAGGGGCAGAAGAAAGACACAGGGAGAGCTCAGCTGGAAGCAGGCTCGCTGGGTTTAAGATGGAGCATTGCTCCAGCATGCTCTTGTCATGCTACTTGTTCATGTTTGCAGTATCCAAAAGTATTCTAAATAGTATTTTTTTCCATACAATAGTGTCTTTGGAGTGGCTGTAGCTCAACTAATCTGCTACTATCTTCTACTAATCAGAAGGTTGGTGGTTTGATCCCCATCTGCTCCAGTCTGCATCCCAAACATCCTTGGGACAGATACTAACCCCAAGTTGCTCTCCGGTGCATTCAGCAAAGTATGAACGAGTGTAAATGTTAGAAAGCACTTACAAAGAAAAAAGTGCTTGTGTGAATGGGTGAATGAGGCAAGTTGTTTAAAGCGCTTTGAGTGCTCAGAGTAGGAAAGTGCTATATAAGAACCAGCCCACTCAGCTCAGAAAATACTACAATAGGTACTCAGTTAGTTTTTTTTTTTTTTTTTTTTTTTTTTTTTTTTATTAAACCTGTCCCGTTTGGTTCTTTTGCCATCAGAATTATTGTCTAAAGGCGAAGAAAGATGCCCAACGGATTTACTTTACCAAATGGACCATCCCAGCCTTGCCGTAATGGTCCATTTGATTTACCTTTTATTGTTTATTTTATTTTATTTATTTATTTATTTTTACTTCTTTACTTGCTAGATACGGGACAGGGGAAAAGAAAAGGGAGAAAGAAAGAGGGGGAAGAAAAAAAAAAAACAGCGGAGAAGAGGGACGGGGATAAAGGGCAAAAAACAAAAACCAACAAAATAAGCAGACAAAAAATACATATATCGATCACCTGGATCACCTGTTGGGAAAGAAAAAAGAAAACAAGCAGAAGAAAACGAGAGTAATAGAATAAACAACATCACAATGATATATGGGAATATAACGCTAAATACTTAATATTAAACATTATTGTGCAGCACGTAAGATCGACAGCGCACAGTGTGCTTTGTGGTAGGAGCCAAAAAGGGTGTAGTTTGTGTGTGTGATCACCTGTGTGTACACCTGTGAGCATGAGCGCGCTTGTATTTAAAAGGTTCCTTAATGTAATGATCTGCTAGAGGGTGTGGGGGGCCACAGTCCCATCCTCCAGGGCATGAAGCAGGTATGGAGGAGATCAAAACTCCAGACATCCAGAGGCCCCCAGAACACAAGAGACCAAGGAAGACCAACAGAGGGGCAGCCGCGCCACTATCCCAGAAAGAGCTGAGGAGAGTCCCAGATGAGGGATCACTCAGCAGCCGCGGAGCAGAAGCCAGGGGGGGTTGCAGTGACGTGCCCGTGAGCTCCGCCGGCAGCCAGCTGTGCCTGAGTGACCGAGCCCCAGGCCGAGAGGCCGAGGGCACCCCACCCCCGAAGTGGCCTGAGCGAGCCCCAGATTCCAGGCCCCGATAAGCAGCCACCAAGGAGTGAGCTGGTGTGTACCCGGACGCCCACCCCCGGACACAAAGAACCACCAACGCATCGATGTCTGAGGGCGTCTGCCACCGGCAGGGGAAGTGGTGGGGGGAGATAGGCCTCCAAACCTTGGAGGGCCTGAGATGTCCCCAGAGAGGTGACGTCTGATACCCAACCTGACATATAGACACAGACATACAGGCACACTCAAATACAAACATCCATTCCCACCCTCATGCTCTCATAGGCAATTACTCCACACTCAACCAACGTGGAGACAGACATAAAGAGACGCTGTACACACAATCACACTCCCCAAGCGTACTCTAAGAACCGGGTCTAGGTACCCCTGCCCCTGGAGGGGGAAACTGCACCCAGACCCAGGTGGTGTTACCCTTTTCCCTGCAGTGGGGAGAAGCAGACTGCCCCGACTCCGCAGCAGCAGGGAGGCCCCACACACCAGACCCCAGTCGGACGGCCAACTCCTCCTCCTAGCCCCCCCGCTCCAGCAGGCCGCAGAGACCGGGGGTGTGAGAAGACTCCAAACCTCCCTCTACCCGCTCATATGTAGTGTTGATGTATATGTGTTCTAAGGTGCAATTAAAACCCAGGAGGGCATGGAGCTACCTGCCAGAGAGCAGCAGGTAAGCGCATAGCCCCTCCTGATAGCCCTCAATGTCTACGTGTATTTAAAATTGAGAGGTGGGCAACGACGCCAGGGGTGAGGTGTACACCCTGATGGTAATTTGGAGTCCGTGTTGTGAGCCCACCCCCAAGATCCTATATGTATGTGTTATGAGAGTGTGAGTAATGTGAATGTCTAAGTTGTGAGATAAAATTGAGGCAGAGGCAGCCAGAAGGGGACAGAGGGGGGGGGATGCCTCCTCTGCACCCTGGTGACACACCCCTACCCCAAGGCCCTGCATGTGTGGGTGATTGTGGTGGAGCGGGAAGAGGGAGGCAGCTGGAGATGGGGAGGGAAGAAAGGGAGGGGCAAGTGACCCCTCCCTGGGGCCAGCTCCCCCGCTGACCCCAGTAGGCACCCCCATGCTCTGCAACCCGCCAGGGAAAGGGGGCCCAGGCCCATCCAGACCAGGGCCCAGTGCAGCAGCGCCGCCCGGCCCCACAGAGCCCGGGACAGCCCACCCGACCCCACTACAGAGAAAACTGCACCCACCCCATCATCCACTCATCTTCCAGACTACACAAGACAATAGACGCCCAGGCTGAGATCTTCCTCCACCTCTCCTATATCTCCCCCTCCTGCAGAGAGAATTCCTGAGGAGAGGAAAGCTCCTGCAAGATGTGACAACCTCCCCCACCAGTTGAAGAGTCCCCCAGGTGGCTCGATGCACTGGCGGCGCCCTGCGCCAGGACTGGGCCCCCATATACCCACCCGCCCAACCGAGGTACTCAGTTAGTTATTAACTCACCAGCTAGTGAGGATTGCACTATGTGGTCTTCTACATGATTTGTTTAAAATGAGGTCCTGGATGTGACGGTATCTTCTGGTCAATGTCAGTTTTAAGAATTGAACTTTATGGTTTTAATGTTACTATTACTGAAAGGCAGCAGTGTAAAAAACATAAAACATACGTACTTCTTTGTACTCTCCACAGTTGTTTTTTAGCCTCCAGTCTGCCTTCCTGTAACTTGGTGGCTTGGAGGGAATCTTTTGACATATTTAGGCTCCCTAAGAGCAATTACATGTGTCTCTTATCTTGACAAAGCATGAGTTTTACTATTACTACTAATTAATTCTGGACTGTTTGGAAATCCTCAGTGTTGTCAGGTTTAACCAAATCATAGACAAACTAGAAAAAATGAGCTAAGCAAATAAAAGAGCGAGAGACAACATGCATGAACATTTTTTATTGATGTTTATGTTTGAACAACTGTACCATATTTCTGCAGCTACTGTTTATATAGTTGCCTGTTTGATAAAACAGAAAGATATGTTCACAATGTGTTTTAGACTAAGGGCTAAAAATATTGCAAAATAAACTATAAACCCTGTGTAATCCCAAAAGGACGCGACACGACTCTGCTGTTATGTTTTGTGGTTTTTATCGTTATCTGCACACAATCTCCTTTGTCACTCTGGCACTTTGCGGGTCATGCTGCCCTGGCTCCGGTGCTCTCCTGCAGCAGCAGCCTCCTTCTCCCCGGCCCGGCTGCTACTGAAATAGGGAAGGCATGATTAGAAAATGCTCACCGGCTGTGAAAAACCAGCTTCCCTGACACCACACCCTGAACCTGCTGCTCCATGCCTCCCCTGCAGCCGAGCCACCAACCACACCCTGTTTTTTTTTTGTTGTTTCTTTTTACACTAGGCCCTGTAATATCTTCAATATTACTTCTCGGTTATATCTTAATGTAAAAGATTGATGTATATGGAAGGTTGGTGGTTCGATTCCTCCAGTCTGCATGCCAAAAATCCTCGGGCTAGACACTAACCCTAAGTGTGAATGTGTGTGAATGTGAGAATGAAGCAAGATGTATAAAGTAGAAAAGCGCTCTAAAAGAATCAGTCCATTTGTAAGGCATTACAATTTGTGTGTCTTTCAACATTAAAATAACAACATACCGCTCTGCATAATAGTATCACACACAGAGGGTTTAGCTGGTGGTGCTACAGATGACACAGTCACAGTGCCTGTCATGGTCCTGAGTCTGGAGACCCAGTGTTTATGTTTTTGGTTAGTAATATTCTTTGATTCAGTTAGTTTCTGGTTATATTTTTGGTGATTTCTCATTCTTTGGTTTTGTCCCTGTGTCTCCTTGTGTTACACGTTTCTTGCCTAGGACAGCCACCTCCATGGGACAAGACTCGGCAGTCCATCTGCATCTAAAGGTCAAAGGTCATTCCTTCGAGGACACCAGTGTTCACATTTTGGACAGAGAAGACAGATGGTTTGAAAGAGGAGTGAAAGAACCAATCTGTGTCCCCTGTGAACGACACTATACACTGTTGTGGAAGCCAGATTGTGTCCAGGCTGAAATCAGCTGTATCACTAAAGTAAAGAGTAAAGTGGCTCCAAGATCCATCACATTCATACCGTGTCTTTCTGTGGCATTCAGTTTTGTCCTAAGCACCTACTCTGAAACCTGGTTTGCAGTGTTCCTAAGAAAACCGCTGTAAAGCTGAATCCTTGCTCAAATCAACTGACTTTGACAGTCAGGAGGCCTGAGCTCAGAGGAACAGGGTCATAATGTGATCGTTCACTTTCAAAGCGGTGATGTCATATCCTCTGATGGAAGGATTCAGGTTACTGCGTTATACTGAGTTACACTGTGGCAGCCACTGAAGTGCTGTTTAAAACTGTATGCTTTCATTTTGGAAAATGAAGTTAACTACTGATTAATTTTTGCTGTGTAGCTGTGGAAATTCTGACAGTTGTCACTGGATTATTTTATAGTTGAAGAAATCTTAGAAACTGGAGGATTCTAAGTTCTGAAGCCTCTGCGCTCGTGCACCATCAGTCTGATTTAATGTGATGCTGTAAAATTCAGGAGCCACTTTAAGGTCAGGCTCTCTTCACACCCCAGCCCGTGCTGGGGGGCAGAATCCCTCACTCCAAATCCAAAGAATTTCACCACACCCGTGTCTTGCATAGACGACAAAGGATCAAAATTTAAGCATGGATTTTTGTGGTCTGACCTGTGTCCAGCTACTGTCCAGGAATCTCATGTGTAAATCAAACATAAATTTGATCTCCTGTCATAATGGCATCACCAAGCTGTAAACAGATTTGGACTATACAATGGTGAAATACAGCCCTGCCATCCCAGCTTTCACTTATGAGTGGAAGCTGGGAGACGGGTCTGTGGCAGAGCACTTTGTGCAGGCGGTGAACCATTGTACGTCTCCAGATCACTGCTTCATGGCTGCTGGAGACCTCCACTGTATGTTGCATTACTCCCCACAAGGCCCTGATGACAGATCTGAGGTAGTATGGTGCAACAGAACCTGCGACTGACAGGCTACAGAGAACCCCACAGTGTTATTCTCCCTAGACTAAATACTTACTTGCACATTTCATTGTGTTTGCTCAGTCGAACTGGTGGACACAACTGCTTCACAATGTTTGGTCCAAACAACACACCCTCCAGACTCTATGCAGTCTCACCCACTGCTGGTAGAGGTCCCAGATGGACTGGACCTTGTTAAAGTATGATATAGGATTGATTAAAGCCTGCAAGGCAGTAGTAATAACTCCAAAGTCCTCCTATCGTCCATGTCAGAGATAATATCCCCTGAAACAGGAAGCTATAGGTGAAAAACCCCAGTGTTTGACTCTCTGCTAAAAGCAGGAGTAATTGTGCCACGTCCCAGTTCACCCATTCACACTCCACTGTTTCCTGTAAAGAAAATTAGAGGACCCAACAAACCTGTTGGGTGGCGTTTTGTTCAGGATTTACAAGCCATAAATAAGGCTGTAGCGCCCAGAGCCCCTGTAGTTCCAAGCCCCCACACCATTCTGTCTCAGATCCCATCTAACACCACGTGTTTCACTGTTGTTCATTTATCTAATGCATTGTCCTCTGTTCCAGTACACCCAGACAGCCAATTATGGTTTGCTTTGAGTTCCAGGGAAAGCCCTGCACCTTCACCCGCTTGTGTCAAGGTTACTGCGAATCTCCCACAATCTACAACACGTCCTGAGGGACTCTCTGGCTTATTTGAATCTCTCGCAAGGCTCAGTCTTGCTGCAGTATGTTGATGATTTGTTACTGTGTGCACCCAAACAAGAACAATGCAGTGCAGGTTCTCCCTCCCGTTTAAAGCACCTGTATCACAAGAGTCACAAAGCCAGCAAATCTAAACTTCAGCTCTGTAGAGAGCAGGTCACATTCCTAGGCCACGTCATTTCCTGTAATTCCCGACAGATCTCCTCCAAAAGGGTGGAGGCTGTCACAAACATTCTAAAACCACTTACTAAAAAGCAGATGATGCCATTCCTACAGCAGTATGGACTACCTCATACTGCTGCAATTTTATACCACATTATTCCTCTGTGGAAGCTCCGCTGGCTGCACACGTACATGGTAAGAACCTGTCTGCACACCAATGCATTACCTGGACCCTGGAGGGTCCTTACACTCCGATGGTGGAGGAGATAAATGGTTTCATGTCTTTTGTTCTTTTACAACAGCAGGGGATCTGCTCCGGCCTGTTGCTTACTACTCCTCTAAACTTGACCCGCTAGCTGCAGGCCTTGCTGGGTGCCTCCGTGCGACTGCAGTGTGTGAAAAGGCTTTATTCGCCTCTCATGACATAGTAGGACATTCCCCTCTAACGGCGCAGGAACCCCACGCAGTTTCCATTATTCTGTTAGAGCAGAAAACCTCACATCTCTCGGCAGCTCGCTGGCTCAGGTACTCCTCTATACTGCTTGACATACCCAACATCACAGTAAAGCGCTGCACCACACTTAATCCAGCTACTCTCCTCTCCACAGAAGAGGATGGAGAGCCTCACAGCTGCACTACAGTGCTGGCTGACACATGCACACCATGTATAGACCTCTTAGATGTTTCCATTGGTGCTGTATGTGGACGGTTCCTCCTCACGTGATCTCGGAGGAACTAACCTGCTGTGAGTTCTGAACGTGACATTCTCGTTTCAGGCTCGCTGCCCAAGCACTTCTCTGCACAGACAGCAGAACTTGTTGCACTCACAGAAGCCTGCAAACTCACTGGAGGTCGCTCTGTCACCAGCTACACTGACTCTTGCTATGTATTTGGTGTGGTGCATGACTTTGGCGCCCTGTGGAGACATAGGAAATTCCTGAAATCCGATGGGAAACCAATCCAGAATGCTGACTGGGTATCTCCGTTGCTGGAAGCTATCCTTGTACCTGCTCGCATCGCTGTGGAACAATGCACAGCGCACACAGGTAAACAGATCCAGTCTCACAGGGAAATGCTGCTGCTGATGCAGCCGTGAAAGCAGCACCCTCAGAAGGCCAGCCTTTCCAACTCCTGTTAGCTCCATTGCCCACACCTGACCTCGCTGACATCTCCGCTGTGCAGTCATTTGCCTCTCAGGCAGAAAAGGACACACTGTGCAAATCGCCGACAGTCTGGAGGTGCAGTGGAGACAATCAACGGCTCCTTAAAAAGCAAACTAGCAAAATGCTGCAAAGAAACTAGCCTCACGTGGCCAAATGCACTTCCCCTCGTGCTAATGCACATGCGCATGTGAACCAGACCTCCAGCACACCTTAGCCCCTATGAGGTGTTGTATGGACGTCCTGCCAGAATGGGGGCAGAACCCCCACAATGGACAGGCATGTCCACCCAATGGCGTAACAGTGAAAGCAGCCCTGCCCAGACCAGTAGAAGGACTTCTACACCCGTTTAAACCAGGCGACTGGGTTCTGGTGCAGGACTTCAGGCTGAAACACTGGAAGGCGAGGCGCGACCCTGCTGATACTGCTGGGAGCAGCCCTCTGGTGGACGAATGTGGTAGATCCCAAGCTGCCCACAACACCGGACAACAACGGGCCCAACTCCACACTCACCAGATGTGTCCGAGTGGCAGGAGGCAGTGACTGGATCCTTTGGAGCCCAGTGGTTGGACAGCAATTCCCAGAGTGGGTAGCTCCTCCACACAAGTGCAGGCGTATTTCTCACTGACCAGAGCTCAGGTGAGACAAGACGCAGCCACAGGAAAGGTAAACCCATTGATTCTAACAATCAAAACCGCAACACAACTTTGTTTCATGACAGATTGCCAGAACAATGATCGAACCTACTTCATCCTGGTCATGCATTTATTACTTCTAGGTTGGACTACTGTTATTGGTATTATCTGGGTGCCTTGAAAAACTCCCTAAAATGCCTTCAGGTGATCCACAATGTTGCAGCAACAGTACTGATGAAACAGGAATAAATCTTTGTGTCAGAGCAGTCAGTGTAAATAGATCTTATTGGACATTTTATCAAGTTCAGATCAGAAAGTTTAATAGGAAAGAATATTTTTTAGGCCTGTATAAAATAAACAGAGCTGTATTTTCCTGCTCTAATCCTTCATGTGTTGGCCTTTATGTCCAGAACAGATAAAAATGATGCTTTACATTCATCTGGAGAGACTATAAGCCTTTTTGATTTAGGATGTGGCTAATCTTCTGCAGGGCTCCAACAGCTCTCACAGATGGTATTACTTTATCCTCAATCCAAGGGGATGGAAAGATGTTAGATGTCAGTGTATTAGAGGATGTTATTCTGTTATTTTCAATTACTTAACATAACATAAAATATTTTGTAAATGTTGATTTTTAGTTTCTGGTGAGAAATATAATCATCTCTTTGTGTTGCCACTGTTAAAGATAATCTGAGAAAAGAAATAGCTGTGGCCTTTTTTAATTTTCCTCATGGCATATTATCCTGTCAAGGTTTAGCTGTATCACTTTGACACATTCGATCTAACATTGCTGAGGAGCTCACCAGTATCAAACACAAAATTATTGCTGCAGCATCACCACAAACCTCATACAACATACAGCTCTGGGGTACGTATGAAGTGTTGGGATACTCACAAAAATCATCTTTGTATTACATGCTAATTGTTAATTTTTTAAAAAGTAATGCATTATATGGATTATATTATACAATTTCTTTTACCTTACTTTTTCAATAATGTGTCACATGCATCGTCACATATTTACTTTTTTTTTCTTTCAGCTGCTTCCTTTAGAGGTCGTCAATTCAACCTAGTTTTATACCAACAGCCAGACAAACAGCATGGCAAAACAAGATGATGTATTTAAAATGCTTCTCATCACATACGAGGTCTTGAATAATCAGGCCCCATCTTATCCTAAAGACCTCATCACAGGGGGTCATCTGACTGTTGGAGTTTTCTCTGTACTATTGTATGGTCTTTACCTTATAATATAAAGTACCCTGAGGGAAATGCTGTTTTATTTGGCGCTATATAAATAAAATTGAATTGACATAAAAGTGGTACTCTTCTCACACGGTGGATCATAGGGATGGGGTGTTGTTTACCTCAACTGAGGACATAATCGTGTGGAAGGAATCATCCAAGGACCTCCTCAATCCCACTGACATGTCTTCTGTAAAGGAAGGAGAGTCTGGGGACGAGGGGGACGACTCTCCCATCACTAGGAGCGAGGTCACTGAGGCAGTTAAATAACTCCTTGGTGCCCAGGGCACTGTGGTAGATGAAGTTCACCCTGAGTTCCTAAAGGCTCTGGATGTTGTAGGGCTCTCCTGGTTAATATATTGCTACAATATTGTCTGGAGATCTTGGTGGTGCCCCTGGACTGGGAGACTGGGATTGTGGTCTCCATCTTTAAGAAGGGGGACCAAAGGGTGTGCCCCAACTACAGGGGGATCACACTCCTCAGCCTCCTTGGGAAGGTCTATGCCAGGGTACTGGAGAGAAGAGTTAGTCCGTTAATTGAACCTTGGACACAGGAGGAGCCATGCACTTTTCATCCTGGTTGCAGGGTTTGAGGGTACATGGGAGTTTGCCCCTACATGTGTTTTGTGGACTTGGAGAAGACAACCATGTTCCCCTGAAAATCCTGTGGGTGCTTTGGGAGTATGGGGTGTCTATTGCTAAGATCTATTCAATCCCTGTATAACCATTGCAGGAGGTCTGCACTGCAATAAGCTGGACTCATTCCCAGTGTGTGTTGGACTCTGCCAGGGCTGCCCTTTGTGTTCATAGTTTGTATGGATAAAATTCCTGTGTGTAGCCAGGTGTTTTTTGGTGGCCGCAGAATCTCATCTCTGCTTTTTGCAGATGTTGTGGTTCTGCTGGGTTCATTAGGTGGTGGCCATCAGTCTGCGCTTTTCACAGCCAAGTGTGAAGCAACAGAAATAAGAATTAACACCTCGAGTCTGAGGCCACGGTCCTCAGCCAAAAAAAGGTGGGGTGCCCACTCTAGATCAGGGACAAGATGCTCAAGCGGAAAGTAGCCAGTTGAAGTTGCTCGGGAAACTCACAAGGATGCCTCCTGGGTGAGGTGTTTTGGGCATATCCCACTGGGAGGAGGCCCCCGGGACAGACCAAGGGAGAGATTACTCTTGGCTGACCAGCTGCAGGAGGTGGCTGGAAAGAGGGAGGACTGGGCGTCTTTATTTAGGCTGCTACCCCCAGGGCCCGGCCTCAAATAAGCAGAAGACGATGGATGGATGGATGGATGGATGGAACGTATAAAAATGGCTATAATTTTTAAACAGTAATAGAGTACTTTTGTTAAGTCTCTTGAATTAAAGTTGAAAAATGTGACTTAAAATTTGCTGTGGTGGCGTACAGAAGCAAAGTTCCAAAAAGTTATGGATCTAACTTTAACTACATGACCTGATTTCAGCACTTGCTTCAGTCATAATTAATAAAACTCTAAAACTCCATCTGTTCATCTTGCCCTGGATTAATCCCTCCTTCTATGCAGACGTCTTTGCAAACCCAGAGGCCCAAAAAGTGACAGCACATGTGTTTGTGTCCACGGAGTGTCTGCAATACCCTTTGCCTGGAAATATAATTGACTGTGCTAACCTGTTTCTCATTCATTCTCATTCACCAACTTGTAAATAAACTTTCTCTCCATTTATGTCAGAATAGACCTGCTGACACTAGCCACTGTTCTGACCCCATCTCCCCATTGAAAAAACAGATCGAGAAGCACGAGTCAGTGCTTAGTGGCCTTGCCACAAATCAGTACGTTCTCCTTCCAAAGGTAAGAGGCTCAGCAGAATGTTTCAACTTCGTTTTGGACAATCTCAGCTAGGGCTGTGCGATATGACAAAAATCTCATATCCCCATATAAGACATTTATCGTCCTGACAATGATATAAATAACAAAAATGTAATATTTTCTGTAAATATTGTGAATCTCGGGCAACTCGACTTGCTTGAAGTTTTTCCAGCTGGGCGTCCTTTACCTGGATTTGAGTGTTTTAACCGATGCATGAAACTATACATTTTTAGACATAAGTTGTAACGGCCACCATTTTCTTTCAAAGTTTGAGTCTAAGGGTTATTTTTTTAGCACCTGACGGCTCTTTTTTTTTTTCTTCTCATCCGTAAACTGTCTGCAATACTCTTGCACGTGATTCAGTTTATTTTGAAAAGTCTCGACAGGATCTTGAGCTTTATTGTGAAAGGTTTACATAGAAAACAAACAAGCGGACAGTGGAGCCACGCGATGGTTTTACCATCATTGTTGCTAACGACAACACGTAAAACGGGCTCTTGTCCGTCCGTAGTGTGGTTATATTAAATATAAGAGAAAGAGAGAACTTTAAGAAATGAATATACCCACTACAGTGACCATCAAAACCATGAAAAAATATTGCCGTAAACAGTTTATTGTACGACACCATGAAACTTTTTTTTTTTTTTGCACAAAATATAATGTACAACAATTATGGCAATCTCTACAAAGATTCAATTTTTCCAACATGAAATAGTATCAGAACAGGCTGAATTCCAACATATAGAAGGAGGATAATGAACAGGAAGTACAAACAACAACAAATAAATAAATAAAATAAAAACAAACCCTAAACAAAATCAAAGTAAACAAATAAGCAAACACATAAACAAAAAAGAGATAATTAAAAGACATAAAATAAGTTATACCTTAGGGGTTTTCTAGCAGATCTAGTTCAACAATCATATGATTCAAATCCAGAGCTTGTTTTTTGTCCATAACTTTTACAGATGAGAGAAAGAGGCAGAGTTCTTTGTGAAAAGTAAAAAAAGACGGCTTTGTTTTCAGAAAACGACATTTGTGAATGAAGAATTTGCCCATAATAATTATTACATTTAAAACATTTTCAAGCTTCTTTTCTTTTCTTAGAGAACCAAACATAATATCATTTTTAGAAAATTCAAGTAAGTTTGGGATCTTAGGGAAGAGCCAGTAGTGCACATCGTTCCACAGGGCTTTACAGAATATACAATCATAAAATAAATGTTCTGTTGATTCAATATCCCCATCACAAAAAGAGACACCATGAAACAAACGATAGCGTAATAGGAAACCATAGACGTTTTTATATCGTCATCCGATATATATCATTATATTGAACAGCCCTAATCTCAGCCGCTCCCCACAGCGTTGCATGCAGCTTTCTGTTTGCTCCATCTGCTTTGCCTTCTCCTTCACCTCAGTTTTCCTCAATGCAGCATCCTAAGCAAAATCTTACACATACAGTGTGTAAGGTTGCTTACACACTGTATGTTGATTTTTAGACTGCTTTGCAGAACCTATGCTTCAGACTTGGCAAAAATCACTTATATGACCAATCTGATGACACAGAGCACTGCAGTGGGAACAAGCTGTAATTAACTGCAGTGATGAGTTATTACTTTGTCAATAAGTTCAGATGGGCTTTTGTAAGGTACCAGATGTGCTGCAACACATCACATGTTCAGCCTCAAACAAGGAAAACTGAGTGTTGCAGACTGCTGGAGTGTTTTTAAAAGTAGAGTGCTTAGTAGAGGAAAAATATCTCTATTGGGGTGATAGTGCACTATAAGGTCATTAAGATAAGATGGGGTCTGATTATTCAAAACCTTGTATGTGATGAGATGGATTTTAAATTTGGTTCAGGATCTAACAGGGAGCCAATGAAGTGAAGCCAATAAGGGAGAAATCTGCTCTCTCTTTGTAGTCCCTGTCAGTACTGTTGCTGCTGCATGTCATCCACAGTAAGCATCTAGTTAGACACCTTATTTCTAAGATTATTAGAGCTGAGTACAATAACGTCAGTTTTACCTGCAAAGCACGTAAAGCTAAAACAGAAAATTAGAGTCCATCCAGATCTTTATATCCTAAATCATTCCTGCAATTTAAATATTTGGTGTATGTTATCTGGCTGAATGGGTAAATAAATTGTGTGTGGTGAAAACGCATGCTCTGCATGTATAATTTAAACAAATCATTCCTAGCACCCTGTGGAACTCCATAATTAACCTTAGTGTGTGAAGAGGACTCTCCATTTACATGAGCAAACTGGAATCTATTACATAGATATGATTCAAACCACTGCATAAACTGTCTGTGCAGTTGTTTAGGGCTACAATCATTCGGGAGGTGCACACACTGTTGTAGTACTTTTAACTCCTGGCATTCTGCTGACTTTGCAGTACTTCTCTGTCCAGTTAGCCTCAGCAGCTACATAGTTACTGAACAACTTATTTAACAGTAAATAGCCACAGTTAATTTGAACCTGACCACTTGACTAGACATAACAGATTAGATGCTGACTCATCTGAAGCATGTTTTGTTTTTTATCAGTTTGTTAACCAGACTGTCAGGGACCAAGCAGTAAGGCATAAAGGACACAGGTGTTTAAAAAAGGGGTTTAATTGACCCCAAAATATGAGAAGATATTTAACCAAGCCAAAAAACTTAAACAGGCAAACCAGTAAAAGACTCAATAAACTCAAGATAACAATTAACAAAATCTCAAACAAACTTAAGCCAAACTGACCTGCTGAAATGACACATGGGGGAACTTAAATACTGGCTTAGCTAAACCAAATGACACACATGGGGGAAAACAAAATGGCTGCCACATAACCAACTAATACAAAACAATTAAACAACTTGAAACACCCCCAAGGCAATGAAGCATGTGGTTCCATCCAATTAGTCGGTGGTACTGCAGCTCTCCCAGCCTTTGCCAGACAGGAAGGAGAAGCCAAACCCCAGGAAACTCAAACAAAGATGTATTAATACAACATAAAACAGAACTTTGACCTTGCAGTGTTAATATGTGTGCACACCATATAAACATTGGAAGGTGTAATAGAAAAATAAATGTAATAAAGAAACAATATTGAACAATAAGTAGAATATATTTAAAGTAGTGACTGCAAAGTAAACTCAAGTGAATGAACTGGTGGTGAGGTGTGGAGCTTAGCATCACACAGACCAAGAGAAACTGCAAACATAATTAATAACCAAACAACCTTTTTGATTGTCTTTAATGTCTTGCTTTGGTTGTTTGTTGTTGTTTTGCAACTTAGAATTGTTTTTTAATTTTGAACAAATTAAATTGAATATAGCCACAGTGATTTTTAAAATTTTCAGCTTTACTTGCCATTTGCTTGCAAAATCAAGGCACAGGAACATCATTTATAATTTAAAATAGCTAGCTTCTTTTGTTACCTACAATGCAATGCAAGATTAAAGTGGTGTTTTAGTTAACTGCTGTATTTCAACACAAAACCTATGAAATGTTAAAATTGCCACAAATTCTTCCTGGTTAACTTTCCAGCTCAGCCGGGGGCACCAGCCTCCAATTTTCCCTTCTCAGGAGGCTGAACTCAATGTCCTGTATGTCCAGTATCATCTCCATGTCAGCGCCTCTGGAAGGCAACCCAGTCTGTGCTAAAGAAGACTGCAGAAAATTAGCAACAAGCCAACCGTGATCGCCTTTCCACACCGAGTACTCACAAGGTCAGAAAGTCTGGTTGTCTACCTAAAATATTCAGCTCCACACAGAATCTAAAAAACGGTCTCCTCGTTTCATCAGCCCCTTTGAAATCTTGTCTGCTGATAATCCCGTAAACCTTCTGGGTTACATCCCAGGACAGAAACAGCTTTGCACCACATTCCTAATATATGCTAATGAGTGTCTCATTTCACAGGCGAGGGCATCTTTACTAATTAACTGATGCAAATGTTCTCTGTCCTCGTCAGTGATTGAGGGTAATGGGTGACTGAGTCACTGTGCCTGTTGTGAGCATTGGCACAGTCTCATCAGCTGGACTGGTCTGCAGGGGTGAAGGACATTTAAAAGGTCTGATAAGAGGAGACCATCACAACAAAGGCAGAGAGGACTGCAGATCACAGGACAAAGGGGAACACTCAACGCAGCTCAACTTGACTGAGAGCACACGAAACCAGTAATTAAGACTGCTGTGCATTCACTGATGCTATTATTAAGGTGGCTAAATATAATTACGATTGGTGAGATGGCGTGGACAGAGGAATATGATATGAAATGAGTTGCAGTGTAAACGTGGAAGCAGAGAACAATTACCAACTAGCTGCACGAACAGATGTTGTAACTTTTCTGTTAAAAAAAATAAATGTATGTTTCTGGTACTTTTATGGCACCTTTCTACTCCAATTGTGCACTCACACTGTTTTCTATTGCAAGTGCTTTGAGTAGACAAGAAAAATGGAGTAGTGGTAATTTTACACTTTGATTGCAGCACTTTCATTAACACACATACATTGATGTACTTGGTGCAACTGAAGGTTGTGCCTAAACATGAGGACTGGAGGAGTCAGGGCTTGATCCACTGCCCATACTCCTGGCAGATAACCCACTCTACTACCTGAGCCACAGACACCTGGAGCTGATTGAGGCAAATAGGCTTGGAGATTTAAGCTCCGTGCTGACGCCCCTTCTCCACCAGTTCATCAACAACTCTATGTTGGTAACCAGGCCTCATGTTTCATGCTTTCTATCCCAAGTGCATTACTTACCTTGTTACCTTGTTGTCTTGTGCTCTAGTTGCTTCTGGAAACTCCACAGCTCAGAACTACTCCTCTCTTGGATTCTGGCTCCCTTACCTGCTCTCTGGAAATCTTTCCATGCCTCACCTGCCTGCCCTCCTGTCATCTCACAATCTCAGAACAAACAGAACTCACATCAGCCAGTTCACATCGCCAAACTCACCCGGACCTACATTTTTGCCCGCCCCCTTTTGTGAGTGTGGACGCTTCCTCTCTTTGCTCTTCAAATGCTTTGCTTCTTTTATTGATTTTTATTGATTTTTATGCTGATTTTTTCCCTTTTTTCTGTATGAGCCTACCTGCGAGAGCTTCTGGACACTTATAGATCATTAGGACTAAAGTGTTCTTAACAGAAACAGCAACATTTTTAGTTACCTTATCCTCAGCGCTCCGTGTGTCTGTGGCCTAGACACAGCTGAAGCCTGATTACAGCGTCTGGACTCCGAACAGCCTCAATAGCCTGGAAAGGTGCTAACTGCTAGGCTAACTAGGCTAACTAGCTAGGCTAACTAGCAACAAGATGCCTTCCCTCTCCACAGATGACTACCACAAACTCCTGCAGAAGATTGCAGTACTGGAGACAAAAATTCATCGCTTAGAAGTAAATGTGGAGGTAAATGGACTGTGTGGAAATGAAACAACCTTGCCTTTGATTCAAAGCAATGGCGATGAGCAAGCTAGTACACAGCTAAGGAGCACAGATAACATGACCAAGAAAGTAGACTCTGTGCATTACTATAAATTATCAAGCGATAATCCCCCCTTGGACTGTCCTGGTGCAAAACCAAGACACAAATCATGTCTCCTAGAAGGGGGAGGACGTATCACAGGCAGAACACAGCGAGCTGAAATCTCTGAAACCGACTGGCCTTCACTTCCTACGAGACAGAGAAGCTCTTCTACCCCTGTATACGGGAGGAAACAGGACTGGACAACCGTGAATAGAAAGGTTAACAACAAACCTCCAAAACAACTGAATGTGAAACTGCAGAACAGATTTGCTCCACTATCAAAGGACCCTGGATCTATATCGGACAACCATCCATCTAAAAGTAGCGAAGTAAGGTCTGAAAATCTGTTGAAAAGTAAAAGGCCACAGGGAAAGCTAAAGGCTAGGCCTGAAACCCTGATTGTGGGTGACTCTGCCGTAAAGGATGTACAAAGGATGTGCGGTAAGAACACTAAAGTCCTATGCTTTCCTAAGGATATGGTCAACAACCTGAAGGAGAGAATTCTTCAGATTGCAGATGAATATCCAACTGTGACAAATATTGTTCTGCATACAGGGTCAAACGATGTGTCCAAACAACAGTCGGAGGTTCTGAAACGGGACTTTACTGGATTATTAAATACTGTAAACTCTCTGAATGCAGCTGTATTCATCAGTGGGCCTGTACCGCCCGTCAGAGGAGGAGACGAGAGATTCAGCAGATTGTTTGCACTGAATAAATGGCTTATATCAGCATGTACTGACCACTCAGTGCATTTTATCAACAACTTTAATATTTTTTGGGAACGCAGGCATCTGTTTAAAGCAAATGGATTTAATTTTAACAAGTCAGGGGTGAAACTGTTCACCTCCAACTTGTTTTATTCCATACGTCATCCATCTGTGCTTGGTGCCAAGGCTGAGATAAACGAGGAGTTATCTAATAAAGAGGAACAAACAGTACTCCAAGAACAGACAAAGCCCAGCAGAAACCTTGAGGAGGAGCTCCATCTGCCCCCACCCGGGAAGAGCCTCAGAAAGGAGAGACATCTGAGGCAAGAAGAGGGGTCCCTATTTGCCTCCACCTCTCTCAACAACACCAACGACCAGGACCAGGGACCACGACCTTCCCCAGTCCCCCAAACCCCTGACAGGCCATCACCCTCCTCCCCCTCCCTTTCTCCCTCCTCCCCACACCTGAAATTCACTGAGGAGATGATGGAGCGGGTCAATGCTGGGCTCAGATCTACCCCCCGGCCAAATCCCTTTTTGTCCCCCATTAACCCCCCACCAGAGCAGCCAAAGGTTCGCCATCGAGCCCCGCCCTCAACAGAGCAATCAAAGTTACACTGCGCAGCCTCGCCGCCCTTAGTTCCTCCTTACCACCTTCATGCTCTGTCTCCGCAGTCTGATGTGTGATGTGTGGAGGGTCCGGGCTGCGAGGATTATGACAGTGGTGACTTTTCCCAGGAGAAGCTGGGACCCTGTTTATTAGAAGGTTTCAAAATTTCTGTACTTTTAGGTGACAGAAGGAGACATGTGGCCTGGTCAAAACACAAAGAGCTGCACTCTAAAAGATCTTTAAATGTAGTAAACATACCTTGTGTGCCACAGACTGCTCCCAAACACGAGGGGGCAAATAATACCTCTAAAACACTTAAGTTGGCTTTATTAAACGTTAGATCTTTAGCTGGGAAAACATTTTTAATTAATGATTTAATCACTGAGCACAGCCTTGATTTTATGTTTTTAACTGAAACTTGGTTGGACCAAAGTAACAGTGGAGCTGTTCTCATCGAGACGACCCCTCCTAACTACAGTTTTATCAGTGAGGCCAGGGTGAGCAGGAGAGGAGGAGGGGTTGCCGTCTTATTTAATGAATCATTTCAATGTAAGCAGCTATCTCCTGGAAGCTTTCAGTCTTTTGAATATGTGGCGTTACAGCTGAAGGCTCCATCCAAAGTTGTGTTTCTTAATGTTTACAGGCCTCCCAAATACTGCACAGACTTTTTTAATGACCTCAGTGAACTGCTGTCTGTGATCTGTGTTGATTTCGACTGTGTAATTATTGTTGGGGATTTTAACATCCATGTGGACAACCCTCAGGACAAAGGGACTAAAGACCTGAGTAACACTCTGGGCAACTTTGGGCTGACTCAGCATGTAACAGAGGCCACACATAATAGAGGACACACTCTTGACCTACTGATCTCCAAGGGCCTGAGCATTTCAAAGGTTACTGTGTCTGATGTGGGCCTGTCTGATCATTACTGTGTTTTCTTTGAAAGTAAAATCTCAGCCCACATAAATATATCAACAGCAGTGATCACAAAACGGTGTATAACTGAACACAGTAGTGAGATCTTTAACCAGGTCTTCCCATTAACACCTGACCTGTCCAGAGGTTCAGTCAATGAGCTCGTCACTAGCTTCAATGCTAAAATGTTAAATGTAATGGACACTATTGCTCCCATTAAGGTGAAGGTTATCTCTGGAAGGAAAAAGTCTCCATGGAGAAACTCCACACTGGTGAAAAATGAAAAAAGAGAGTGTAGGAAAGCTGAGCGCAGATGGAGAAAAACAAACCTCCAGGTTCATTATGACATCTATAAAGAGAAACTTCACAATTATAATTTACAACTGAGGAGTGCAAGGAGGTCCTACTTCTCTGACATCATCACCAAAAACAGTCATAACGCTCGGGTCCTATTTTCTACAGTTGACAGGCTAACAAACCCTCCTGTGTCAGTGGCAGCTGAACTTCATTCGACCATGGCCTGCAATGACTTTGCCAAATTCTTCACAGAAAAAATCCAAAAGATTAGACAAGCAATTGGTACATCAACAGCAGATCCAGGACATGTACTGTGTCCACCAAAAAACTGTTTAAACACCATCAAACAGTTTCACCCTATTAACAACAAAGACCTGGAGGACATCTTAGGTCAACTGAACTCCTCCTCTTGCTGTTTAGATGTCCTGCCAACAAGTTTTTTCAAAAAGGTCTCAAAGACTTTGGAGTCAGACCTGTTACAGATCATAAACTTTTCTTTAACGTCAGGTGTGTTTCCAGAATCACTAAAAACTGCTGTAATTAAACCTATACTGAAAAAGGACAATCTTGACAAGACACAAATGAATAACTACAGGCCGATCTCAAACCTCCCATTTTTAAGTAAGATCATTGAAAAAGCAGTTTCTCAACAGCTCAATTACTTCTTAACACAGAATAACTGCTATGATGCCTTCCAGTCAGGTTTTAGACAGAACCACAGCACTGAAACCGCTCTGACCAAAGTGTTTAATGACATATGTCTGAATACAGACAGTGGAAAAATGTCAGTCTTAGTTTTACTGGATCTCAGTGCAGCATTTGATACAGTTGACCACAACATATTACTCAAACGACTGGAGAACTGGGCAGGTCTTTCAGGAACTGTACTAAACTGGTTCAAAACATACTTAGAAAACAGGAAATACTTTGTATCAATAGGTAACTTCACATCTGAGCAGACAAGTATCACATGTGGAGTTCCCCAAGGTTCCATCTTGGGACCCCTTCTGTTTAACATCTACATGCTCCCACTGGCACAGATTATAAAGAACAACAAAATAAACTATCATAGCTACGCAGATGACACACAAATATATATCACAATGTCACCAGGAGACCGAGGCCCTGTACAGGCTCTTGGTAAATGCATTGAGGAAATTAATGACTGGTTGTGCCACAATTTTCTCCAGCTAAACAAAAACAAAACTGAAGTAATAGTCTTTGGTGCCAAAGAAAAACGATTACAGGTCACCAGAGAACTTCAATCTATACACTTAAAAACCACCAACCAGGCGAGAAATTTGGGTGTAGTGATGGATGCAGACCTAAACTTAGAAAAACACATTAAGACAATAACAAAATCGGCTTACTATCACCTCAAGAATATTTCAAGGATAAAAGATCTGATGTCTCAACAGGACCTGGAAAAACTAGTCCATGCATTCATCTTTAGCAGGCTTGATTACTGTAACAGCATCTTTACAGGTCTACCTAAAAAATCAGTCAGACAACTACAGCTCATTCAGAACTCTGCTGCTCGAGTCCTCACTAACACCAAAAAAGTGGACCACATCAGTCCAGCTCTGAGGTCTTTACACTGGCTGCCTGTCCGTCAGAGGATAGACTTTAAAGTTCTGATGCTGGTTTATAAAGCTCTGAATGGTTTAGGACCAAAATACATCAGTGACCTCCTGACCCAGTATGAACCTTCCAGATCCCTCAGGTCATCTGGATCCGGTTTTTTATCAGTTCCCAGAGTCAGAACCAAACACGGAGAAGCTGCATTCAGCTTTTATGCTCCATATATCTGGAACAAACTCCCAGAAAGCCTCAGATCAGCTGAAACACTCAGTTTATTTAAATCCAGGTTGAAGACTCACCTGTTCTCAGCTGCTTTTGAATAAAGCACCAAATCCACACTTTTAAGCTTAAATTTCAAAACTTACATTTTAACTACTGACTTTATCTACTGTTCTGATTTTATCTACTGTTCTGATTTTATCTACTGTTTTGATTTTTGATTTTAAATACTGTTTTGTTTGTTTGTTTGTTTGTTTGCTTGTCTTAATCAATTTTAAATCGTGCTTTTTATTTGTTTTTGTTTTTAATGTCTCTGTAAAGCACTTTGAATCACCTTGTTGTTGAATTGTGCTATATAAATAAACTTGCCTTGCCTTGCCTTGCCTTACCTCTCCCTCAACCCTCCTGTCACTCGTCCTGCAAAGTAAGCTGGGAAAAACTATTGTACTCTCCCTTTTCTGGAGCTTACTGCTGGCTGCATTCTAATTCCATTCTCCTCTCTCCTCGGTATGTACCCGTCACGCCCCAGTTGCCTTCCCGGTCTTGTTTCTGTTTTGCCACAGCCACGCTACCACGGCACATTCACCAAGCCACTGTATATTTTGTCACTGCCAAGTGACTGCTCTGGGTGCAGTTCAGTTACCGGCCTCTGGCCTTTTGACAGGTATTGCTGTTGTTCTTATTGTACAAACAGACAAGTGTGCAAAGGTAGAATGCAGACTGCATCAAGGACAGAAGTAACAGCCTTATAATGCTAACAGAACTCTCTCGCCTCTTTGCAAGCATCTCTGCAGACTTCATGCTAACAAAAAGCTAGCTAAGTAGTGTAGCAAATTACTTTCTTAGGTGAGTTATTATCTGAACATACTCAACACAATATGATTGTGTTGATTGTAGCCATATTGTGTTGAGAATATGGCCTCTGGAGTAAGCACAGATCTCAGAGGTGTTCTTTGGACTCTGTATCCTTGTCCAGTGTGTTATGGCATTAGTGATATGCCCAAAGTTAAAATCTGCTTCTGATGCTGTTGTGCCCTTCCCTCTCACCAAAGTAAGAAGAGGTGAGAGGGAAGTTCTGTCCTGAGGCAGCTAAAGAGAAGTGTGAAATGACCGGACCCACACAGCGTACGATTAGCATGGTGTAAGCTTTATTTTTGGCCACAAGCACTCTTACTGAGTTCGACACTGTCTCTCTGCTCTCTCCGTGGCTTCCTCTGGGGCTACATCTGGCCGAACCTACTCCCTTTCCCCTCCCCCGCGAGTGTGAGAGGAAATCAGCCACAACCATCTTTGTCCCTGGCCTACGGACCACCTTGAACTTAAAGAGCTGTTGGCATCCTTCATGCAGTGGAACCACTGCAGCGGGGCGTGGTCTGAGCAGAGCGTGAATGAGCACCCCAGGAGGTAATAGCACAGCCAATCAACTGCCCGCTGGATCACCAGAAACTCCTTTTCAATGGTGCTGTACAGGTCCTTCTCAAAAAATTAGCATATTGTGATAAAGTTCATTATTTCCTGTAATGTACTGATAAACATTAGACTTTCATATATTTTAGATTCATTACACACAACTGAAGTAGTTCAAGCCTTTCATTGTTTTAATATTGATGATTTTGGCATACATAACTCATGAAAACCCAAAATTCCTATCTCAAAAAATTAGCATATCATGAAAAGGTTCTCTAAACGAGCTATTAACCTAACCATCTGAATCAACGAATTAACTCTAAACACCTGCAAAAGATTCCTGAGGCTTTTAAAAACTCCCAGCCTGGTTCATTACTCAAAACCGCAATCATGGGTAAGACTGCCGACCTGACTGCTGTCCAGAAGGCCATCATTGACACCCTCAAGCAAGAGGGTAAGACACAGAAAGAAATTTCTGAACGAATAGGCTGTTCCCAGAGTGTTGTATCAAGGCACCTCAGTGGGAAGTCTGTGGGAAGGAAAAAGTGTGGCAGAAAACGCTGCACAACGAGAAGAGGTGACCGGACCCTGAGGAAGATTGTGGAGAAGAACCGATTCCAGACCTTGGGGGACCTGCGGAAGAAGTGGACTGAGTCTGGAGTAGAAACATCCAGAGCCACCGTGTACAGGCGTGTGCAGGAAATGGGCCACAGGTGCCGCATTCCCCAGGTCAAGCCACTTTTGAACCAGAAACAGCGGCAGAAGCGCCTGACCTGGGCTACAGAGAAGCAGCACTGGACTGTTGCTCAGTGGTCCAAAGTACTTTTTTCGGATGAAAGCAACTTTTGCATGTCATTCAGAAATCAAGGTGCCAGAGTCTGGAGGAAGACTGGGGAGAGGGAAATGCCAAAATGCCTGAAGTCCAGTGTCAAGTACCCACAGTCAGTGATGGTCTGGGGTGCCATGTCAGCTGCCGGTGTTGGTCCACTGTGTTTTATCAAGGGCAGGGTCAATGCAGCTAGCTATCAGGAGATTTTGGAGCACTTCATGCTTCCATCTGCTGAAAACCTTTATGGAGATGAAGATTTCATTTTTCAGCACGACCTGGCACCTGCTCACAGTGCCAAAACCACTGGTAAATGGTTTACTGACCATGGTATTACTGTGCTCAATTGGCCTGCCAACTCTCCTGACCTGAACCCCATAGAGAATCTGTGGGATATTGTGAAGAGAAAGTTGAGAGACGCAAGACCCAACACTCTGGATGAGCTTAAGGCCGCTATCGAAGCATCCTGGGCCTCCATAACACCTCAGCAGTGCCACAGGCTGATTGCCTCCATGCCACGCCGCATTATAGCAGTCATTTCTGCAAAAGGATTCCCGACCAAGTATTGAGTGCATAACTGAACATAATTATTTGAAGGTTGACTTTTTTTGTATTAAAAACACTTTTCTTTTATTGGTCAGATGAAATATGCTAATTTTTTGAGACAGGAATTTTGGGTTTTCATGAGTTATGTATGCCAAAATCATCAATATTAAAACAATGAAAGGCTTGAACTACTTCAGTTGTGTGTAATGAATCTAAAATATATGAAAGTCTAATGTTTATCAGTACATTACAGGAAATAATGAACTTTATCACAATATGCTAATTTTTTGAGAAGGACCTGTATAACAGGTGTGTATAACAGCAGCTCCCCACAGAGAGCCTCTTTGACCCACACAAACGCTGCCTGGCACTGCCCTGTCCACTGGACCAGATCTGGGGCACCGTTACAGGTGAGATCGATCAATCGGCTGGTCAGGTCCACGAACCTTGGCACGAACTGGCGGTAGAACCCTGCCAGCCCCAGGAGCCGTCTCACCTCCCTTTTGGTCTTGGGGCGTAGGCAGGATGTGATCGT
The DNA here is from genome assembly GCF_036321145.2 of Pelmatolapia mariae. Taxonomy (NCBI): domain Eukaryota; kingdom Metazoa; phylum Chordata; class Actinopteri; order Cichliformes; family Cichlidae; genus Pelmatolapia; species Pelmatolapia mariae. Next base: position 42,855,789 of record NC_086244.1, read on the forward strand.
TGCTGTTTTCTCCACCTGTGGGTACACCTGCCCACCCCCCAAGTGGTACCCCAAATACTGTACCTCCCTCCGACCAACTGCAAATGCCCATGGTCTGCGTGCAGCCCGTGTCCACCAAAGCCTGGCGTAGAGGTCTGCATTCCCGCGGCTGTCCCGCGGGAGCCGCGGGACCCGACCAGATTTCTTGCGGCGCGGGAATAAATTTCCAAATAAAATGCGGTAGCGGTCGGTAACTCTGGTGTAATTTGAACGGGAGCGGGCGGTCTGAAAATATAGCGTGCCCGACATTTTTTCGGAACAGCATATCTGTGATTTCCTCATTCTAATTGAGCACTGGTACAGCCAGTGCTCACGCCTGTTACACGCACTGAGCGCATGGATCAGTGCTTTTTGCACGTGCATTTTACTTGCACAGTCTGTGACTCTGTGCGCGCATCACCTGCATCAGAGCGCGCTTTACCAACATGGCAGAGCAAACTGAAGATGCAATTTCCTTGAAGGACGTTCAGCTGGGATTAGACAACGGTCAGTTTACTTTAAGGAAACCCTCATCAGTCAGTGACATTCTTTTCCTGCATGGAAATTTAAAATAATTTGGATTTTTTAAGTAAGTTTCGTTCATTTGATTAATAGTTTATAATTTTGAGATGTCGTTTATTGTTGTATTTATATATGCATATTTTCTTTTGTAGGAGAGACCTTGAATTCGACATTGGGACATTTTTTCGTTAAACTGATAGTTTAAACAATCATTTAATTTCGCAGTGGCCAACTATTTTGTTCTTTTGTTTACAATTTTAAGTGACTTTTTTTTTTTTCGCGACACTTTCCCTACTTTGTTGACAGAAAAATGTTACGTTTGTATTTTACATAAAAATAACAAACAGGCCACAATGCTGTATTCGTTTTTATTTATTTTATTTTTGCAACACGTTTTCCATGTTAAAAGATAAATGTTGCATCTTGACAGATAAATGCATCTTGTTTAAGAAAAATAAATACAATCATTGCACAACCTGCAGTTTTATCTGTTATCTCTATTTTTTGGTGGTACCCCATTTAAATGTGAGATTTTGGAAACCAGATCTAAATTTAGCGGGAACGGTCGGGTCGGGTAGAAAATTATTCTAAGCGGGCAGCGGGTGAACAAAGACTGAATATACAGCGGGAGCGGTCGGGTGCGGTACAAAACCTTGCGGGAGCGGGCGGGAGCGGGACTAAAAAAACATTCCCGCGCAGACCTCTAGCCTGGCGTACACCCCCTTGACACCTTACCAGAATGCGGTACATCCCTCCTGGGCCGATGGGAGAGTGAAACACCTTGCCCACCTCCATCAGCAGACACTCCCGCCTCAGTTGTCCTGGTCATCCGCACCTGGTCATCAGTCACTCCTGTGACTGTGCTGCTCCCAGTGGCTTGGGTGTAGCGCCAGGCGCTTCCAGGGTCTGGAAGGGAGAGAGACACAAACTGGTTAGTTGCACTCTACGTCTGCGTCTGATCGACCGGGGCTGGGCCAGGGGGCTTCCTCCGAGGGTCCAGGCTGCAGCCACCTTCCAGCTTCCGCACCCAGGAGAATGGCTGCTCCTCTCCGGACATCCGACACCACCGATGGTCTTCCATGGAAAGCCCTAGACGATGGAGCACAACACGGCAGATGTCATCAAACTCCCTTCGGGATGCCGGCGGCAGACTCAGGGCTGTCATCTGGGCCTCCCCCCGACAGCAGTGGCCGCAGCCGCGGCAGCCATTCCACCGCCGGCCAGCAACACGCCTCCACTGTGGCATGGAACGTTTCCAAAAAGACCTGCAGGTCTTCGGCCCATCCGGCGCATGGTCACTGTCAGTGGCGTTGTTTTTTTAAATTGTCTTGTTGACTTGTAGTAATGTCTTGATGCCTTTTGTTTTAATAAAAGGTTATTGAAAAATCTAAAATCTCTCTGTCCCTTGGTCTCTCTCTCTTTTTCTGTCAGTATTTAGTCAGTCAGGACTTTGTTTACTTTTTGTCTGACAAATAACAAAACCTCTATTAACACACGCACAAATAAGCGCACAGCTCTCTCCATGCCCTTTATTACGATTTATACTTTATATGGTTATATATGCTGAAATGCAGTTTGTCTGGCCACCTTAAAGTGTGTTCAGTTTCTGTGCAGTTCAAAGACCTGTAAAACTGTCATCAAAAACATTTTTTCTAAACCATCTTGTAAGTTGACCAAAACCTCCAGAACTTTAAACAATGAAACATATCATAAAGATGGTCAACAGGGTCATACTTACTTCTTCAATAATGTGTTGACAGACGGCCCCTTCTGATGTAGCCACAAGAATGTGATGTGTGTAGTTGGTGAGTTGCACTTTCAGAAATGTACAGAACAGTTTGCATATAAAGAAAACAATAACAATCCCAAAACGCGATTCCCACAGCCATGTAGACCCAATCAACAGGTGCCAGTAACTAATAATAATAAAGTTTATGTTGACAGTCTCCACAGCCTCTGGGCACGAGCAGCTCTTTATCTGCTTCAACTCTCTGGGAGTTGTTGAGGATGTTACAGGTCATTTCAAATCATTAACACTGTAAGAATTGTGCGTGTGGTATGAAAGACTGGTGAAAATTTCTTTTATCTTTAGTGCTTTGAGATGTTCGTGTTCAAACATTGCTGCAAATTTCAGTGTCTGAAAAAATGGTTTGAACATGAGTTGGCCAAGCATAGTTCAAAAACTTTGTCTTGAGAAGTATTCAAAATATGAAGATACAATTTCACTGCACTCATTATATATGTTTAACATTTGGACCATAAAATCTTTATGCAAAGTGGTTAAGCAGAAAATGCTCTAAAGTGATGAGAGGTGATCCGCTCAGTCATGAAGCTCTGAGTAGAAAAAAGCTGTTAGTACTTTTATTTCTGTCTGCTGGTGTAAATACTGTTCACTCAAAAAATCAATTTGGTTTCAGTGCTCAGTTTGTTTTTCCACCACATGTTCTGTCACCCAGGTTTATTGGACCTTTTAAGATCACGATTCACTCACCTGCTCCATGAATATTCATCTCACCTTTCACGTTTCTCTTCCAGCGCTCACAGTTGGTCTGTTGCGTGTGCTCCTTAATCCTATTTGAGCTTAGACATGACAGTTTCTCCATCACATGAAACATTTAGGTCGCATTACTGAACACCTAAGCACTCTACTACATTTGAACAGGGGGCGGTTGTTCAACCTGCTTTATATCAATTTGTAGAGCAGACTTTTTCATTTCACAACCTACAGCTTTGGTACGGATGATTTATGTCTGACATACCTGCTGTTTACCAAGTCAGACTCACGTCAGTGCAGCCTCCTCCTGTGAGACTGAAATACTGAGATTCAGTCATTTTTTTAGAATTCACGTTTCTATCCTAATAACAGGTTTTTGTCTAATAAAGTCAGAATTCAATTGAAAGCTAAAAACCACATAAGTATAAAGTAGTATTCCTGATAGTGTAAACACTTTCAGAGACTATTCTAAGCCAGTACTCCTCAACCTTCCACTACAAGTTATGGGATTTATTAAAATCCAAAGCACTAATATAATTACATTGTTTGAAGGTACCACTAATGCTTGACAGCAGCTACTTAAACAATTACTTTTTGATTGAAAATTTTCCATAGTTTGTTCTGTATGTTCAAACAATAAAATAAAATAAAAAATCTTCTTAAGTACAAAATAAGCAGTTGGTAATAAAGGATTTGAAAATGTCCCAAGCATCAAAAAGATCCCTGTTTGAAATAAAGATTTATAAGTTTGCAAGGTGCCATGAATTTAACTAATTTAACTAAAAAAGCTAAAACCATCTAAATATTGGGAGGTCTGTTGACTGCCAAAACCCGGAGTTCCTGAAGTCGGCTCTTTAGGCTGACTTCAAAAGCAAATTAGTCCTCAGTCCGATGAAAACATTTATTACTCTGCAAGCAACAACTAGCAGGTATCTGTCTGCACTGTGCTGGCTAGTCTTAGCTCATCACTTCACCCTCATATCTAAACAGGATCTCTTGTTTTTCTAGAGAAGCTGGCATGACAGTGGACAAATCCTAAATGTTAAAGTGGAGATTAAAGCTAGTCCTGGATTTGAACAGGCTTTTATTGCATAAATTAAAGTTTAAATGAAACCTCCCAGCAGGCAGGTTTAACTTCAGATTAATGTTGTTTGCTGAAGAAGACACATGAATCACTTAGAGCACAGGTGTCAAACTCCAGGCCTCGAGGGCCGGTATCCTGCAGGTTTTAGATGTGTCCTTGATCCAACACAGCTGATTTAAATGTCTGCCTAAGTGCTTTCATGCACACTCCAATAAAGGCATCAGAGACATCTCTGTCCTCCTCAGGAATACTGTCATGCAAACTGGAGCAGCGTTATTTAGAGTTGGTTCTGCCAACACTTCAGATTAGCATCACTTGGTTGACTAAATTTAAATCAAAGATATTGAGAGTTAACATGTCACACAGAAGCTCACACTCAAGCCTTTTAATTCAGCTGTATGTTTTTATTGAATACATTAAAAATCCATCCATTCGCTTCTCCTTTCCAGGGTCGCTGGAGCCTATCCCAGCTGTCATAGGGCGAGAGGCAGGGTACACCCTGGACAAGTCGCCAGTCTAACACACAGACACAAACAACCATTCGCACTCACACCTATGGGAAATTTGGATTAATCAATTAACCTATCCCTACAAACTGCATGTCTTTAGACGGTGGGAGTACCCGGGGGGAACCCACGCAAACACGGGGAGAACATGCAAACTCCACACAGAAAGACCGCGGTCTGATGGTGGAATTGAACTCAATTGACTTTCTTGCTGTGCGGCAACAGTGCTAACCACCGTGCTGCCCTACATTAAAAATACTTTTAAAAATCAAGTTGCAGATCTGTATTTCTGAGTTGATTCAGATCTTTTTACTTAGAGAGGTCCCCACATGACTGCATTACTGGAGATTAAACAGAATATAAATTGTTTAAAGTGAGCCCAACCTGCAGCAGAAAGATATATAAAGATATAGAAATTTAAATCGATACCCAGCCCCAGGACTTGTCGAAAAAAGTGCTTGTATGAATGTATGTGAATGGGTGAGTGAGATTTGTTGTATAAAGCATCTTTAAAGCAGATTAGAAAAATGCGATATAAGAACCAGTCCATTTATCTTTTAATATTTAGGAATATGTCCAAGTCTTTCAAACATGTGTCGACCTGCAACTTTTCATGCTGAAAAGTCACAATATTACTTTGCTAATTACTAAAAAACCATTACTTTAAGAACCCTTACTTGGTTCAGCTGTCTTAGCTCATTATAAACTGCTCTCTCACCTTCGTTTTTTCATTTAAAAAATTATTGAAAGAATAGTTTTCCAACAGTTAACTTGTCATTTAAGGAGTAGATTATCTGAAGAGTTTCAGTCAGGGTTTAGAATGCGTTTGGCAGTTGACTCATCTCTGTGCTGGTCCTATTAGACGTGCAGTGTTCGAGACCACTGACCACGATATTTTACTAAAGAGAAAAGTGAGATAGGCCAAATGGAGCCAGAGTTTAATAACACTACTGTTTGCACTACAGCCTATTCCAGCCTGAATTATAAGTTTGTTAAAAAAAAGTTTTAAGCCTAATTTGAACAGTAGAGAGATTCTGTCCTGGGAGCTGGTTCCATAGTAGAAGGGCTTGATAGCTGAAGCCTCTGCCTTAGTTTCCATTTCTGTATACACCAGGAACCACAAGTTCCACTTCATGGAAAGTGAAGGGCTTTGTTAGGATAGTAAGGTACTGTGAGGTCCTGATTATTCAAGAGAAGTGAGGAGAAAGATTTTAAATTAAATTCTAAATCCAACAGGTAATCAGTGAAGAGAAACTAACATGGGAGAAATCTGCTCTCTCTCTTCCTTGTCCCTATCAATACTCCCGCTGCAGCATTTTGGATCGACTGAAGGCTTTTCAGTGAGCTTCTAGAGGAATCTGATAATAAGGACTGTAATAGTCCAGCCAAAAACTAATAAATGCATGTTTTTCAGCATCACTCTGAAACAGGATGTTTCTAATTTTAGAGATATTGCACAAATCATAGCCTGATTATAAATTACTCTGAGATTTGTGACAGTGTTATTAGAAGCCAAGCTAATGACAGTTAAAGAAATCTCGTCAGAGACAATGTTTCTAAGGTTTCAGGACCAAGTACAATAACCTCAGTTAGAGGTCATCCAGGCTGTTATGTCTTTAAGACATGCCCGTACTTTAACTAGTTGATTTGTATCATCAACTTCATGGATAAATAAAGATGGGTATCATTTGCATAGGAATTAACATGTATGCCGTGTTTTCTAATAATATTGTCTAAGGGATGCATGTACAGTGCAAAATGTATTGGTCCCAACCAGTGTTGGGTAAGTTACTTTAAATTAGTAACTTAGTTACATTACTAGTTACTTCTATCGAAAGTAACTCAGTTACTTCAAGTTACTCGTTACTTTCAAAGTAACTAGTTACTAGGAAAAGTAACTTTGGTTTTACTCAGAATTCTCTTGTTAATGTGTTGCTTCCGTAACTGGATACCCAGCCAGATTGCCAGTCTTCTAGCTTGCTTACTTGCCACAAGTGCACTGTGCCACCTACCAATAGAAAGGAAAAGATAATGTGCACATTTCCACGAGAGAAATCCCACGCCTGGACCGTCGTTGACCGCTGCCATGATTCTAGCCTGCTTTTTACATCCAACACAAAAACTGCAGTCGTGGTGCTTTTGATTGTACTCAGAACTTGGAAATTCTGCCTTCTCAATAGGAAGATGTAGGTAACACCAAACTGCAGATGAGCTGCATACAGGGCTGGACTGGGACAAAAAAATCGGCCGGGCATTTTGACTAGAGACCGGCCCACCATTATAGGAAAAATCATAAAGCCTTTGAATGAAAACAAACACTGTTGTGACAGTGATGTACACTGTTCTGATGGTGTATATGTATCAATCTATCAATCGTTTGTTGTAAGACTCAGATAATTATTTAATAAAAGCGAGACATTTTAAATGAGAATAAGAAAGAAAAGTATTTCTTTGTGCCCCCCTTTCCCTGTTAATGCCCTACCTGGCCCCCCTGGCAACACTTTGCTAGACCCGCCCCTGCACAGTTACCAGCTGTCAGCTACTTAGAAAAGGATCCTGGTGTTATTTGTCTCTCAGAAACATTTCATAACTTCAACTCATTCATGTCACCTAAAAGGTAAACCTGTTTCTCCATCACCTGTTCAGCTCTGATGATTCAGTAAGGACATCTCCTGGTTTCATCTTCATGTTTCCCTCTCACCACATATCCAAACCGACATCATGACCAGCAGCTTTACAGCTGTGGCTCCAGCAAACATCAGCTGATACTAGAAATTAATATTAAATAAATTCTAACAACAGCTGATCAAGCTTAAACGTGCTGCTGTTGTTTAGCGCGACATCCGCTGGTTTCCTCTTTCTGGCGCAAAGTGAGCGATAAACAAACAAGAGAGACGATCAGCTGATCATTGATCAGTTTCGTGATTGAAGTAGAAACGGGAGAGAATGAGAGAAGAAGAGGCAGCTGTGCAGCTCCAGCTTTGTGTCTTTTTCATTGTAGCTGAAGTCCGGGACAAACTGTTCCTTTTCACCTCAATACGAAACGCGAAATATTTTCTCTGAATACCAGACGATTCCGTTTTTTAGGGGACGGTTGGCAACTCTAATAATTAACCTTATGAACAAAATAAAGTTCAACATCAGTAACATAGCACCACCCAGCTGTATAGAAACTCCGTCATGCTAGCTAGCACGCAGTACGAAAAAGTTAGCATAACGAAAATAAACTCCACCTAAACTTGGTTTATATCTGACCCAGATAGACTGCAGGTCATAACTTCTTACCTGAAGTTCAGTTCACCTGGCAGTGGCCGCCTCGGGTCTCTCCTCTTGCCTCCCCTTTCCCTCATCCACCTGCTGGCCTCCACCACTTGCTAATGTTATTGAATCTGTGGAAGCTCCACGATAGCCACCACACAAAGTAACGAATAACGACCCTATCTAAATCCCGGTAACGAGTAACGCGTTCCTGGTTTTGGCATAATAACTAGTTACTGTGCTCGTTACCACAATAATAACGTAGTTACTGTAACGCGTTACTTAATAACGCGTTAGTCCCAACACTGGTCCCAACACAGAAGTCTGTTCAACATGTGACTATTTACATGCACAAACTGGAATCTATCAGATATGATTCAAAGCACTACAGCTCTAAATGTCTTTAAGATAATATGGTGGTCAGTGGTATAAAATGCTGCTCTGACGTCTAGAAGGACAAGCATTAGTCACTAATGCTGTTTAGTAGTACAGCCATACTGGTTATTAACAGGGCAACACATTTAATTTGACCAATGACCATTTGTATAAAGGCAAGGCAAAAATATTTTATGTCTGTTTTTCAATTAGTCATTACAGTAAAATCAGTAGTGTCAGACTGAGGAAAGCTGCATGGACACAGGCTGTTGTGATAGAAGAAAAGATTGCACTTTAAGCCTAATTTTTACTACCTCTGGCTTAGATAGCAGCAGAATAAAATGGTCTAGTGAAGTGATGTATCTAACAGCAGTCTGAGGGCTTGTGTCTGTCAGCGTAAATGGAAATGCTCAGTGAGCTGAAACCAGCATCTGTCATGACGACAGTAAATCAACTGATCTGCAGTGTCTGCCTTTTACCCCATGCTTGTTTTTGAGTTGTTCGCGTGTGTAGAATGAACCTAGCACTTAAACCTGACATCATGCAAGTGTGTAACAGGCACTCTGGTCCACTGTGTGAATGTCACAGTTTGTCTCTACTTGAAGCTTGAAATGTGCACGCATGCTCAAATCGCAGTAAGCTGCACTACCAGCAGAGGGTGATATTTTATTTCAAGCCAACATGAAACGAGTCATGGGAAAACATTTAAAGAGACGATACAAACACATGTAGATGTATATACACATCAGTCACCTAACTTAATGTTTCTGGCATAGAAGGCCTGTTATTACAATCATTATTGAATTTTCTTATTAACTGTATTGGTTAAACTTACAGATGATTTTATGATCAGTTTGTAAGCAGTTAAGAATTGAATAGGATAGGATAGAATAGAATAGCCCTTTATTGTCATTGTACATGTACAACGAAAGTATGGGTGCTCCACGCCAACTGTGCAGGAGAAAAAAATGTATATATGTATATATATATGTATAAGTATATGTACACAAAAAACAAGACATCCCAGATCTGAATGAATGAAATATTCTTATTAAATACTTTAAATACTTTGTTTCAAATCACACAAAAATTATCAATGGAAATCAAATGAAGGCTTGGATTTGGAGTCACACTCAAAATCAAAGTGGAAAAACACACTACAGGCTAATCCAGCTTTGATGTAATGTCCTTAAAACACGTCAAAATGAGGCTCAGTAGTGTGTGTGGCCTCCACGTGCCTGTATGACCTCCCTACAACACCTGGGCATGCTCCTGATGAGGTGGTGGATGGTCTCCTGACAGATCTCCTCCCAGACCTGGACTAAAGCATCTGCCAACTCCTGGACAGTCTGTGGTGCAACATGGTGGATGGAGCGAGACATGATGTCCCAGATGTGCTCACTTGGATTCAGGTCTGGGGGACAGGCGGGCCAGTCCATAGCATCGTGTTGCAGGAACTGCTGACACACTCCAGCCACATGAGGTCTGGCATTGTCTTGCATTAGGAGGAACCCAGGGCCAACCGCACCAGGATATGGTCTCACAAGGGGTCTGAGGATCTCATCTCGGTACCTAATGGAGGTGAGCTTCCCTCCCTCCAAGACATCTACAGGAAGCGGTGCCTGAGGAAAGCGGGGAGGATCATCAAGGACTCCAGTCACCCCAGCCATAAACTGTTCAGACTACTTCCATCAGGAAGGAGGTTCTGCAGCATCCGGTCCCGTACCAGCAGACTGAGAGACAGCTTTTTCCACCAGGCCATCAGACTGCTGAACACTTCATAGACACCTCACCTTCACTACTGGAACTTCAACATTATGCACTCCATACTGTACATTAATGCCACTGTTTTGCACATGTCAACTACCAACCTCTGTATATTTTATATATCTTATTTTATTGTTTACTCTATTTCATTTGTAAAATATGTATATACACACACACACACACACACACACACACACACACACACACACACACACACGTAGAGAAAAACATATTTAGTATACACATCCAGTAATGCATATACTCTTATATATTGTACATATATTTATTACTTTCAGATTTAGCCAATCTTATATTTTGCTTGTTTTACGTTATTGTATTTTTGCACAACTCTGTTGCTTGTGAAGCTCGCACACAAGAATTTCACTCTCATGTACTGTACCAGTGTACCTGCACATGTGATGTGACAATAAAAGTGATTTGATTTGATTTTGGCAGTCAGGCTACCTCTGGCAAGCACATGGAAGGCTGTGTTGCCCCCCAAAGAAATGCCACCCCACACCATTACTGACCCACTGCCAAACTGGTCATGCTGGAGGATGCTGCAGGCAGCAGAACGTTCTCCACGGCGTCTCCAGACTCTGTCACATGCACATGTGCTCAGTGTGAACCTGCTTTCATCTGTGAAGAGCACAGGGCGCCAGTGGCCAAGTTGCCAATCTTGGTGTTCTCTGGCAAATGCCAGCACACTCTCCTCTGAGGAGCGGTAGAAGGCCAGCAGCAACTTCTGGTCCAGTTTATTCTTCCTCAGGACAGGGAGGAAGTGCAGCTGCTGCTGGGTCTTCTTTACCTGGGCGATGGTGTTGTGGGTCCAGGTGAGAACAGCAGAGATGTGGGTGCCCAGAAACCTGAAGGTGGAGACAGATTCCACCCATTTTCCATTTATAATCAGAGGAGAGTGGACCTGTCTGTGCCTCCTGAAGTCCATTATGAGATCTTCTGTTTTAAGGACATTCAGCTTCAGGGGTGGCCTCAAACTGAGCAAAGAAGTTGTTGAGCTCCTCTGCGAGTTTGAGGCTGCTGCTGGAGGGCTACTTTAGTTACTTAGTGAGAGTCTGGATAACTCTCCACATCTGGCAGGGGTTGTTGTCAGTGAGGAAGCCCTCTATCCGCCTCCTGTAGGCCTCCTTGGCCCGTTCGATGCCCCTCCGCAGGTTGGCTCTGGCAGTGCTATACAGGGAACTGCCTCTCAGCCTGAAGGCTGATTTAAGAGTTCTGATCAGAGCCTGTACTTCACTTGTCATCCAAGGTTTTCCGTTAGGAAAAACCTAGATGGTTTTTGTCACTGTCACATTTTCTTAAAACACTTTATGTAGAAAAGGACAGACTGAGTGAACCAATCAGATCAAAACAGTCCTGTAGTAGAAGAGCAAATATCTGGCCATGTTTTAATGACCCAGATGCTTGAAGGGTCTACTGATAGTTAATAGCATGATGAACTATCAGCAGATCCCTCCGAGTGCTTTGAGGGGTCTGCTGCATTGAAATCATCATAAATTATGATTCTGTGTTTAGCATCTACAACATTTTTAATACCATTTTTCTCACTCAGAATTGTGAATAATGCTGGGCGGAGACCCATACTATCTTATCTTTCACATTCTTGCACTCAGTCACACACACACACACACACACACACACACACACCTGACAAGGATGATCAGGAATCATGTCTATACACACAAAATCCAAACATTGGAATAATTTTTATTTCTCAAATTTCATTTCTCATTCAACACATTAATTAGATTTATACTTTGATTATATTTTGATTAGAGATGATTTACCTCCAGCAAAAGCACATTGTACAAAAGGCCCCGTAGTTGTGAGTTTGTTATGTTCAGTTGTTCACCTGTAGTTTTTTGGAGTGGCCAGCAGAGGTCACCCCACCGCTTTGTATGAGAGAGGATTTGGGCAGGGAGATACGTGGGTGAGATATATGAGCGTTTCCGCTCCCGATTGCCGGCAGAGAAGTGGTCATTTCGTGAGAAGTGTGCGTTACTGAGCAACGTAAGTCTGTGATGTGTGAGGATGTGGGGATAAGATGCGTTTGTGACTGTAATCGAAGTTAGAGGGGAAATGACTATGTTTCTGTCTGTGTCGCTAGCGAATGCTAAGCGGGGCTAAGCTAAGCTAAGCTAGGCTAGCTCTCCGGCCGTGTGATTGGGGATAACTGTGTGCTGGGTTAGCTCAGTGGGTTTATATGTGAGACGTGGGTAATATATGGCTTATGGTAGCAAAGGGGATGTTAGTTTATTTCCCACCTGTGTTTCAGTGATGTACTGTTTTCTTTCTGTTCATTTCAGAGACCACACACACACACACACGCTCATATCCACACCGATGCACCCCCCACACTCCTACCTGCACACCTAAACTTGTATGTAACACCTGCTCCTCTGACAAGCCTGTTACCTTTGACCGTGTGAAGGCAATACAAGCGTCTAAACCATCCTTGGTGTCCTCATTGTCTCCTTCCTGAATATCCATCCGGGCCTAGAGTAGTGTTCTGGCCGACACTCCGGGGAGTGGTGGCTGCAAACCCGAATCAACACCTTACAGTCCTCCCATTCCGGGTTATCTACCCAACATTAGTGGTCCTTCGAGCCGGATGTAAGCTGCTTCTCCCCTAACGAGATGGATGATATTCAGAACTTCTCAGCCCTTGGTGCGCGCCCGCGGCGTAACGTACGTCGTCCCCTCCGCTATGAAGCTTATGAGACTGACTTCCCCGGGCTTGGTGCAGGTTACCAGGAGGAAAGTGAGACAGGAGGCAACACCCGTTCTTCCCACCATCCTCCGTCTGACCCCTCTTATGACTGCTCACACGGCTATGTCACACCATTGAGAGCAGAGTTAGAAGATATACAACGTGAAAGGTTCCTGTTCCAGCAGTCCCATGACCACATGAGAGCTGGGCTGGCTGATTTCCAGGCCCTTCATGCTAGTTTGCTGCAGCTGCTGGACCGTGCAGAGAGTCTGCAGCTCAGTCCACCGCCCAGAGGCCCTGCTGTTCATCTCCAGCCACCCCCTGCTGAGGAGGAAGAGGACTGGCCTCCACCACCTCCTCCGGTTGTGTTCACGGAGGAACCTGTCTCCAGTCAGAGCCCAGTCACAGACCGCATCGACACGATGATGAAAGAGCTCCAGGCTCTGAAGAGTGAGTCTATGACTGCACAGGAGGGCCGGATCATCCCCCCACCTGAATCTAAGCCGAGGTTCACTTCTCCTCAGCCGAGGCCCACCCACCCTCCAGCGCCGCCTCCGAGAGCACACCCCCCTCCATTGCAACCACTGCCAGCTCCGATTCCATCCCCATCCATTCCTTTCTCAGCCTCCCAGAGGCATAGACCCTTCGGCTTAGCAGCGGCCCCAGATATGACCTACAGGGGGCCTCGCCCAAGCATTCCCAAGCTCACACGTCGTGATCCTGGGGAATTCGCTCGTCTGAAGATGGCGCTAGAGAACTTACTGCCCCCGGAGAGTTCAGAGCTCTTCAGGTACCAAGTCTTGTTAGATCACCTACACCTGGAGGAAGCAAAGTTGATAGCAGACGCTTACCTCCATTCTGCCACGCCCTTCAGTGACACCATGAAGGCTCTTAACGACAGGCTTGGACAGCCCCACCAGCTTGCCCTGAGAAGAATTGCTGCTGTCATGGACTCACCTGACATCCGCCGAGGGGATGCAGCCGCATTCGAGCGATTCTCTCTCCACATCCAGTCGCTCGTGGGCATGCTGAAGACTTTAGGCCCTGATGGGGAGGTCGAACTCCAGTGTGGCTCCCATGTGGCTCGACTCCTTAGTAAGCTTCCTTCAGAGCAAAGAGCTGATTTCCGTCGGTGCATGTACAACCATTCTGGTCAGGCTTACACCCTGGACGACCTGGCTACCTGGTTAAAGTACGAATCCTGGTGTCAGGACTATGACAGCTTGCCCACTCCAACGATCACCAGAGAGAAGCCTGACGTCAGACCAAGTAGGCGCCCTGTTGCGGTTCTTCACGGTGCAGAGACCTCACCCAGGTCACTAGGTACCACTCCAAACAAAGCTAGGCCGCAGCCCTACTGTGCCTTCTGCGATAACCGTGCCCATCACCTGAGTCAGTGTCCAGAGGTCGTTAAGCTGAGTCGCGAACAGCTCACAGACTGGATGAAGACCAATAAGAGGTGCTGGCGTTGCGCTCGTTCCCATCAGGCAGCCCAGTGCACCCTCAAGAAACCCTGCAGCCTGTGCCAGGGTCGCCATCTGCAGGTCCTTCACGACGTGAATTCTAAGCCCTTAAAGACCCCTGGTCCAGCGTCTGTTCCCCCACGAGAAGGTGAGAATCCTACGGGCGTCCTGTACCTCGATCGTCCTATAGAGAGCGGCCAAGTCCTGTTAAAGGTTGTCCCAGTCATCCTTCACCATAATGGCAAGACTCTGAGCACTCACGCGGTTTTGGATGATGGGTCAGAGAGGACTATGCTGCTACCCGCCGCTGCCCAGAAGCTTGACCTTCAAGGCACCCCAGAGACACTTCCGTTGCGCACTATAAGGCAAGATGTGCAGACTTTACATGGGTCGTGTGTCTCCTTCGAGATCTCCCCTGGTGGCAAACCTAAGCAGCAGTATAAGATCCGTAATGCCACACCGCCACCCGCATTGACCTAGCAGAGCACAGCTACCCTGTGGAGTCCTTGCAGCAGAAGTACAGACACCTCAGAGGCCTGCCTCTCCAGTCCTTCAAGAAGGTCAAACCTCTCCTTCTCATTGGCAGTGACCATCCACAGCTCATCACTCCAACTGAAGCAGTCCGTCTTGGTCCACCGGGTGGTCCCGCTGCTATGCGCACCAGGTTAGAGTGGACACTACAGGGTCCCTCCAGCCTTATCGGTTCATCCGCGCTGCCACAACAGTGCCTCTTCACGACCGCCATTCCTCCCCAGGTGAGTGAGCTACTCAAACATGTAGAGAAGTTATGGCAGGTAGATGTCGTCCCAGTGCCAGAAGGCAAGGTGGTTACCCGTTCAAGGGAAGATAACTATGCAGTTAGCCTGCTAGAGCAGAAGACAGTTCGTGTCGAAGTAGAGGGCATCCAACGTTATGCCACCCCCCTCCTTCGCCGCCAGAACATGCCACGCCTTAAAGCTAGCCCTAACGCAGTTATTCCTAGTTTGAGAAGTGTGGAGAGAAGGCTCCAGAAAGATCCAGGACGAGCTAAAATCTACAGGGCGGAGATAGAGAAGTTGGTCCAGGCCGGTTCGGTGGTGAAAGTGCCCCCCTCTGAGGTTGCTCAAGCAGATGAGTCATGGTATATCCCTCACCACCTTGTTAGCCATAATGGCAAAGATCGCCTTGTGTTTAACTGTTCGTTCCAGTTCCAAGGTCAAGCCCTCAACGAACATCTACTACCGGGGCCTACCCTGAGTGCATCGCTCCTTGGCGTCCTCCTTCGCTTTCGAGAGCATGCTGTAGCCATCAGTGGTGACATTCAGGGTATGTTCCACCAGATTCGCCTTCTTCCCGAGGACCGTTCCCTCCTGCGGTTTGTGTGGCGGGATCTGCACCCTGAGGAACCTGTGGCCGTTTATGAATGGCAGGTCCTCCCCTTCGGTACAACCTGCAGCCCATGCTGTGCAACCTTCGCTCTGCAGCGCCACACCAGGGATCACACCGAGGGTGATGATCCACTACGTCACTCGGTGGGACGGTGTTTCTATGTGGATAACCTTCTCCAGAGTGTGCCAACCCCTGAGGGAGCCCGGGACCTAGTGGACGGCCTAAGAGCCCTCCTGTCCTCTGCGGGATTTGTTCTTCGCCAGTGGGCCAGTAATGAACCCAGCACCATTGGCCACCTACCTGAAGACCTCAGATCTCCAAGTGCAGAACTTTGGCTCACTCAAGACAAATCAGACACCTCTGAGCCAACTCTGGGCCTTAGCTGGCACTTCCCCACGGACACCTTGGGTTACAAACACCGCAAAGTCAGTTATGGCGCCCCCACTATGCGGAACATTTATAAGGTTCTCGCAAGCCAGTACGACCCACTTGGCTTTATCCTACCGTACACCACCCGAGCCAAGATGCTGGTGAGGCGCCTTTGGGATCAGCAGAGGGGGTGGGATGACCCGCAGCTTCCGCCAGAACTACTGCAGCAGTGGGAAACCTGGGAAGAGGAGTTGCTGTTCCTTGCACAAATCCTGCTTCCTCGCCCTTATCTCCCAAAGCACATCACGGAGTCAGTTAGTGAGAGAGAGATTCACATCTTCTGTGATGCGTCTGAGCAGGCTTATGGTGCAGTGGCCTACATGAGAACAGTGACAGGTGATGGCAGCTCACATCTGGCCTTTCTGATGGCTCGCTCCCGTGTTGCCCCTAAACGCATTCTCTCCATACCCAGACTCGAGCTGTGTGGTGCCCTCTCCGGAGCACATCTCTCCCGTCTCCTTAGAAATGAGCTCACTCTGGACATAAAGAGAATAGTGCTGTGGTCCGACTCCACAACTGTACTCACCTGGTTGGGGTCCGAGTCATGCCACTTCAAGGTCTTCGTCGGCACCCGCGTGGCTGAGATCCAGGAAGTAACTCAGTCGCACACCTGGCGCTATGTGGATTCAGCCCAGAACCCTGCGGATGATATAACCCGTGGGAAGACCCTTTCGGAACTGGCCAGATCCAACAGATGGAGTCAAGGGCCTCCTTTCCTGCTCCAGAACAGTGGCCTTCAGAGCCCAGCGGCACCCTGGCTGAGCCGCCAGGCCCATCTGAGCTCCGTAAAGAGACCTTTTGTGGAGTTTCTACCACCTTTGACCCTGCCACCTCGAACTTCAGCGGATATGACACCTGGGCGCAGCTGCTGGAAGCTGCTATTATGCAGTTGCATGGGGCGGCCAAAGGCGGTGGAACTTCATCAGCTCAGGACTATATTCAAGCGGAGATGCACGTCCTGAGAGGAGCTCAACAGGAGAGCTTTCCTGAGGAGTATCGACTCCTTAAGCAGGGGAAATCTATCAGTCGCAGCAGTCGTCTCCTTGCACTATCCCCTGAGTTCGACCGTAAAGATGAGGTTATCCGTGTAGGTGGACGTCTTCGCCACTCTGAAGATCTTGCCTTTACCAACTCGCACCCCTTAGTTTTGGATCCAACACATCCGGTCACCCGCTTGCTCATCCAGGATGTCGACAGTCGTCTGCTTCATCCAGGGCCAGAGAGGGTCTTCGCGGAGATTCGGCGCACTCATTGGATCCTGAGAGGCCGGGAAGCGGTTAGGCGTTTCCAGAGGACCTGTCTTGAGTGTCGCAGATGGAAAGCCCAACCAACTGTTCCCAAGATGGCTGACCTGCCAGTTGCGCGCCTCCGCCTTTACAAACCTGCCTTTTATTCGACAGGCGTGGACTGTTTCGGACCCTTTGAGGTCAAAATTGGGCGCCGTGTGGAGAAGAGGTGGGGCATCATCTTTAAGTGCCTTACTATCAGAGCAGTCCACCTTGATGTCCTAACCTCCATCGATACAGATGCCTTCATAATGGCACTTCGTCGGTTCGTTGCCAGGAGAGGGACCCCAGCTGAGCTGTACTCAGACCAGGGGACCAACTTCCGTGGGGGAGAAAGGGAACTCCAAGCAGCTTTTGCAGCCATGACCTCTGACCTACAGGAGCTCCTGGCCCCTCAGAAGATCGTCTTCCACTTCAATCCACCAGCGGCTCCTCATTTTGGGGGAGTGTGGGAGCGGGAGATTAGATCTGTGAAGACGGCGCTCTACACTACAGTAGGATCCCAACCCCTACAAGAGGAGGTCCTCCGCACGGTGCTTGTGGAGGTGGAGGGCATCTTGAACTCCAAACCACTAGGTTATGTCCCGTCCGACATCAGTGATCCTGATCCAGTGACCCCCAACTGCTTTCTGATGGGGCGGCCTGATGGGGCGCTTCCTCAAGTGGCTTACCCTAAAGAAGAGCTCCTGAGTCGCCGGAGGTGGAAGCACTCCCAGGTGCTGGCTGACCACTTCTGGTCTCGATTCATCCGGCTGTACCTTCCGAGCCTGCAGCTTCGCCCGAAATGGCAGTCATCCCCCGCGGACGTCACAGAAGGTTCGGTGGTGATGATTGTAGATCCTCAGCTGCCTCGCGCTGCCTGGCTCGTGGGTCGCATCTCCAAGGTCCACCCCAGTCCCGACGGGCACATCAGGTCTGCTGACGTCAAGGTGAAAGACAGGACCTTCACCCGACCTGTGGCGAGGCTGGTGGTACTGCCTGCCCTCCCGGACGAAGACAAAGGACAATCACTGTGACTTTATTAGAGAAGTTGCCTTTTGTTGTGAGCAAATGTACTTCATACATTTGGGGGCGGCTGTACAAAAGGCCCCGTAGTTGTGAGTTTGTTATGTTCAGTTGTTCACCTGTAGTTTTTTGGAGTGGCCAGTAGAGGTCACCCCACCGCTTTGTATGAGAGAGGATTTGGGCAGGGAGATACGTGGGTGAGATATATGAGCGTTTCCGCTCCCGATTGCCGGCAGAGAAGTGGTCATTTCGTGAGAAGTGTGCGTTACTGAGCAACGTAAGTCTGTGATGTGTGAGGATGTGGGGATAAGATGCGTTTGCGTGACTGTAATCGAAGTTAGAGGGGAAATGACTATGTTTCTGTCTGTGTCGCTAGCGAATGCTAAGCGGGGCTAAGCTAAGCTAAGCTAGGCTAGCTCTCCGGCCGTGTGATTGGGGATAACTGTGTGCTGGGTTAGCTCAGTGGGTTTATATGTGAGACGTGGGTAATATATGGCTTATGGTAGCAAAGGGGATGTTAGTTTATTTCCCACCTGTGTTTCAGTGATGTACTGTTTTCTTTCTGTTCATTTCAGAGACCACACACACACACACACGCTCATATCCACACCGATGCACCCCCCACACTCCTACCTGCACACCTAAACTTGTATGTAACACCTGCTCCTCTGACAAGCCTGTTACCTTTGACCGTGTGAAGGCAATACAAGCGTCTAAACCATCCTTGGTGTCCTCATTGTCTCCTTCCTGAATATCCATCCGGGCCTAGAGTAGTGTTCTGGCCGACACTCCGGGGAGTGGTGGCTGCAAACCCAAATCAACACCTTACAGTCCTCCCATTCCGGGTTATCTACCCAACACACATATAGATGACATCTGTTTAGCACGCTGTATCATTTCTAACATATAAATAAATGGACTGATTCTTATAAAGCACTTGTCTACTCTCTCAGGGCTCTCAAAACACTTTGTAACACATGCGTCATTCACTCAGGGATATTTGGCATGCAGACTGGAGCAGATGATTCGTCTCGATGACCTGACCTGAAAGTTTCTATAAACACTTTCTCATGATTACCTCATGTTGGCTTAAAATAAAATATCTCCCTCTACTTATACTGTAAATCCTTGTTAAAAACATACCTGGCAACACAATGGACAATGACATATATTTTAATACAGCCTACCTTGTGTATCTGGGGCAACTCAGGGTTGAGTATCTTGCCCAAAGACACTTTAAGATGCAGACTGGAGGGACTAATCCAACAACCTTCAGAAAGGTGGACAGCCTGTCATGGCTGGCAGGTACATAGACGTACCTAATTAAGTGTCCACAATTTCTCTGATCATTAATGGGAGCACTGCTGTTAATGGGTGTGGCTAGTAACTGTGCTTAAGGCTACTCAGTGAGTGTATGAGCTCAGCTTCAGGACGTAGGCAAATAGAACTAGGCATGCCCCTCTGACATCGGCGTAATTAAGTCCCTAGCAAGTCATATTTAAAGAGTGACTCTTTAGATGGAGAGACGGTCAAGACTTCTCGTACTGGGGTTACTGGGAATTTAACAAGAGCCAGAGAAATTAAAAATAAATAAATAAATAAATAAATAAAAATTAGGTGAATTCTTTGAAATAAATAAATACAAAAATCTAAAAACGTAAAACATACATCTCATTGGTTGATTTGGTGTGAAAATTCTGCCTCCACGACAAACGGTGTGGGAAAGAATAGGAAGCATAGTAATAATAATACTTATACTACTACTAATAATAATAATAATAATAATAGAGAATTCAGCTGACAGCAACATATAGTGAGCTGTATTGCTTTGCAACCAATTACATTTTTTATTTAATTGGTTTTGTTATCACCAGATTGATAATTTGCTGCTTCATCTCTTGTCCTTTTTACAAAAATGTTGCATTTTTCTTTTTATGTTTATCTAGTTTTTTATTTTTGCACATGATCTCATATTATTTGATAAATTGAGTTGCTTCGGGGATGTCCTATACTGTAACTGACTTTAAAATCAAATAAAACAAAAACAAAAAATAAAAACATTTGTTATGTGTTAGGTAAGTGAATGGATGGATGAGCTGACTGCGCCATGAACAGCGCTGCTATTTTGAATAAGCACTGGAAGGCTGATAGTCGTGTATGTATGTAATCAGAAATGACCATATGCATACAACGTTTTTTTTGCGGTTCCTGATTTCGTCAGGAATATTTAAAAATAATGCATCATTTATTTATTTTTAAAAAGCAAAGTGCTGCTACTAAAATAGTGTGAAATACCAGGAGCAGCGAGATTAAGTCCGTTCAATCTGCTTCTTCTAGATCCAGAATTAAATTAAGCACTATAAGAAAAATATACCAGTTTATACGTTTTTAACCAGCATGCTACCCAAGCCTTTCAATGTTTATTATTTATTTCTAGAATTTAAGGCAGACTACCCAAGAGGCGCTGTTAATCTCTGTCCACACTGACAGGAAGCTCTCTGGCTGTGGCAGATAAGAAATACACGCACGTGTTTTTATGACTTCACGAGTTTTGGTAACAGATAGCTATTTTAGACAGAATACGTTGTGAAATCTGCTCTCACTCTTATAAACACGCCTGCGTTTTACTCACTAGAAAACGTCTCCACTTAAACTATTATTCTGAAAAGCGGAAGTTGTTTTTGTTGTAGTCCGGTTTGATACACAACGCTAATGATTCGTCTCCCTCGTTCACGCTAACTAAAGATGGAGTCGCCAGAAAACCTGCATGGTCCAGCAGTCGGTGTCGCGCAGGATGCTACACCAACCACCGTGGACGTGGACACCGCAGTGTTTCTGCTGGGAGCGGGTGTAACAACCCTCACACACCCGCTGCTGTACGTCAAGCTGCTAATACAGGTAGCCGATGTAGCTAGCTAACAGTCATCATAGAGGCTGAATATGAATATACAGCTTCCGTACTGTTTTTGGAAATATGTCAACTCATGCTTCTATTTACTCATTTAGCTTAGCAGTGAAATGTAAGCTTGCTGTGGGTTACATTTATAACCGCTATGAGCAGAAGAGTCTAGTGTTGTCTTGTTTTCCTCATCGATACGAAATTGTGTTTGATTTTTAAATCCGAGCCTCACCTCAAAAATACTGTAAATCTAAGCAGTTATCTCTGCTACGTCGAACCATTTACAAATGTACTGTTTATACAGCTGGAAAGCTGCAGTCAGAAGATGCCACTAATGTTTCTCCCACTAAAACGATGAACAGAATAAACCTTTTAGGATTTCCATTCTGTTGTGCTCACTCTGTAAAACCCTCCAAACTTAAAATGAACATCCAGCATTGTTTTAAACACTGAAAATGTATTGCAAAAGCTGGATGACAGGAAAAACTATAAGCCTCGAGTCCTGTAGTCAAAGACTCTGATGGCTCTACTGTGAGGTCCTTTTCCCATTTTCTCCAAATTTTAAACACACTTGACTTGGAACAAGCAACATCTTTATTTTGGGGCCATACTTTCGTTTACTTAGCCAGGTGTTACAACTTGTTAAGGTCTGCAAGCACCCTCTTTTCACTATTTTGAATAATTAGTTATATATATATATATATATATATATATATATATATATATATATATATATATATATATATATATATATATATATATATATAACTCCCCGCTCCCCCCTGCAGGCGGTCTATCCTTCAAGCTCGGGTCCTGCGCAGTATCTGCACTCTTCTGGACAGAGATCTCCGATGTTGTTCCTGGGATCTGCTGGAGCCACTCGCCTATTTTGGGAGTCACTGCACCGAGTGATCTGATTACCACTGCGACCACTGTTACCTTCACCTTCCACATCTTCTCCAGCTCTTCTCTGAGCCCTTTCTACTTCTCAAGCTTCTCGTGTTCCTTCTTCCTGATGTTGCTGTCATTTAGTATCGCTGCATTTATCACTCTGGCCGTCTTCTTCTGTTTGTCCACCACCACTGTGTCCGGTTGGTTAGCCACCACCAATTTGTCCGTCTGTATCTGGAAGTCCCACAGGATCTTATCTTGGTCATCCTTGGGGGCGTCTCCCATTTTGACTTCGGGACGTCCAGGTTATACTCGGCACAGATGTTCCTGTACACTATGCCAGCCACTTGGTTATGGCGTTCCATGTATGCCCTGCCTGCTAGCATCTTGCACCCTGCTGTTATGTGCTGGATTGTCTCTGGGGCATCTTTACACAGCCTGCACCTGGGGTCCAGCCTCTATGTGCTCAGAGCTTTTCCTGTGCTGCCATGATTAGTGCCTCTGTGCTGTCTTTCAGTCCAGCTTGTTCAGCCACTGGTAGGATTTCTGGATATCAGCCACCTCCTTTATCTGCTGGTGGTACATACCGTGCTGGGGCCTGTCCTTCCATGATTTTATGAGAGAGATAATCTCTGAATAATGCTTAGAATAATACTTAAATCTATTAGCCAGAACTAACCAACCAAGTCGGTGATGCCATGTGGCACAAGATGGCGCTAAACGTGTTCTGCTTTTGAAAGCAGGTCTCCATAGTGTAAATGAACCTTTACTCTTGTAGTGTTTCATGTCCACTTTAATTAAAGCAATGTGATTTGTTTGGGGCCTCTTTAATGAAGCCAGAATTTCCAGTTCTTAAACATAAAACGGCTTCGATCCACTGCAGATGCTTGTGATGGACGACCTGTCCAACGTGCACCTTGGGCGTCACTCTGTGACAGCTGGGTTGAACTGCGTGGACTGATCAATTTGTGTCACATCTGTAGTTTGAGGATGTGCTTTCAGAGTTTTTACTGTGTTTTACTTTATTCAAATCAAGGTTGGTGATTCCATAACTTTTGATAGGACTGTAGACTGTACACCTCACAGTCATTAGATTTCAGCGATCGCCTGTGAAATGTTTTTGGACTCATGTGCCAGAACAGCTCTCTTCACCATCTGTATTTAAGATTTATTTAAGGTTTTTTCAGTGCAGACTTTAATGTGAACATGCTGTTCTAGCACACTGAGGTCCAAAAACGTGGAAATTTTACACTGATTTTTCTTCTAGCTTGTCATCTGTAAACCACATCGCTTAACATGATTGGTCCTTTATCGTGATTTTTGCCTCTAAATAACAGCAAAACAAATTTAGTTGTTCTACACTTTATCTAGTTATTGATGATTCTGCTTTAATCGTCTTTCAGGCGTCAGAGCAGATGACGTTGAAGGAGACATGAATCTGCTGGTTCAGGATAAATGTAGATTCAGTAAAATCATAATTCATGTTGGCAGTAATGACACCTGATCACATCAATTGGAGGTCACTACAATGAATATTGAATTGGTGTGTAACTTTGCAAAGCAGTGTCAAACTGTGGTTTTTTTCTGATTAAATCACTTGAATTAGATTATCTAATGAACCCACTCTGAGCTAATGCTGAGTTTTCAGATCTTGTGAGGAAGAAGGTTGGAGAGACAGTGAGCACAACTGGATCTGAAGATGTACTCATCCTTTTGTTCCGTGTTGATTGGAAATCCAGATCCTAACCCAAACCCGGATTCTTTCATCTAACACCGGAAAAATAAGCAAAAGGGTAAAAAAAACCCAAACCCAAACCAGTGTGCAGGTTCACAGTGTGGACAGCAGGGGATCCCTGTAGTGTCTCTGCTGGAATTTTCAACTGTGAACATTGGAGGTCCAGTCGGCTTAACTGCTTATCTTGCAGAAGACAAAGGGATAAACCCTGAATCTCTTCTTCACCTAACTTTTATACCTCTGTTACAGAATGGCACAGCTTCTCAGGTGACATGTGGTTGACAACTGATCACCTGATGTCCAGCCACCCTTATCATTCTCTCTCTATCTGTTTGACTTTTCCACATAGCTGATATAAACCAAAGTTTAAACCTCCGTCCACCCATTTCCTTCTGCTGATCGAGGCAGCAGCCTAAGCAGAGAAGATCTCACACAAACATTTCTACAGAATACACAGCACACTTACACACTGTATTTAAGAAGTCAGACGTCCTTTTAGATTAGTGGCTCGTTGGTGTCACTCACTCCCACACACGTCACATCCTATCCACACACACATGAACACTCAGTTTCCAAGGTTGTTTCTACACAGCTTCTCAGTAAGAGGACTGTGATTAGAATCATTGTTATAGATTATATTTTCTTATTCATGATATTGGTCAAAGCTACACCTGATTAGACTCTGATCAGCTTTAAGCTATAATTAACTATCAGCAAAAACACATCTGAGTTATGGTTCAACACCTGAGTCAGAGTCATGTTTCTTATCTCACACTGCTGCAGTCACACGCAGACGCTAATCTGCATGGGCCAAATCTGGATCATGTCTGCAAAAATCCAGCCATGAGAATAATTTTCATACTCAACCCATTTCTCATTTGACATATTATTCAGACGTGTACTTTGTTTTATATCTTGATTAAGAATAAAGCTGATTTACTATTAGCAAAAGCACATCCAGATCAACTGGTTTTTATTGAGGGCGGCGTTTTTATTCCAAAAGGCAAATTGATGACACGTTGCTGGGACGGTCATCTTTCTTTAATTTCATCTCATTCAGTGTTTACATTTTGTTACGCTTTCATTTTGGCTCATTATGTCTGTTTTTCAAAACCTGAATTGTTCTGTTTGACACTGATTTAAAGGGTCTGAATATATTTTGGTCAGTTGTTTAAGTCGTCCAGGATGTTCTTGGAAAACAAACACCTGAAGCTGCAGTTGAATAAAAAAGAAAATGGTCATGTAGAGAATCTGTTTAATTGAAACTGCTGTTGTCTCCAGGTGGGACATGAGCCTCTTCCCCCGACTGTGGGCACAACTATGTTTGGAAGGAGAGTTTTATACCTGCCTGGCTTCTTCTCTTATGGTGAGTGAAGTGGGATTAATGGATGACTTATCGTCTAACTGGACAAAGTATGAACGTTTTACAGGACATGAATTTGTTTTCAGCGCAGCATATTGTGAAGGTGGATGGAAAGAGAGGACTTCTTCGCGGCCTCTCACCACGTATTGTATCCAGTGCCATCTCTACTGTGGTGAGGAGCAAAGTTAAACAGGTAAGCATGAAATGAGATTAAGATGGTACAAACGGTACAACCCTTCTTGCTAAGATGAATAAGCAGATGGTTCTCTATAGCTGGATCCATCAGAGGTGCCTGGATAAGTCATTTGAATTAGCAGGTCTGACAGTGTGACCTCCATCAAGAATCTCTGTGATTCAACTTGAACTTAACATTAAACTGAAAATTGAGACAAATATGTAATTCCCTTTGTTATCTTTAGATTTCAATCTGGACAAGCTGGAATATTGTATTGATTGTAACTCTTTAAAATCTGAAAGAAAAAGAACAAAAACGGAGCTGCATATGTTCTATATGTTCTATTGCAAAGGCTTATACAGAAGCAACGTGACAGCCAGTGATGAGGGCACGCTCTGTACTTTACACAAAGTGTGGGAACCAAACTGTTAAACAGCTGATATTAGACTTTCCTTACCAGCCTTCGTATTAAAAACGAATACGTATCAACACTACACTCTGACTTTTCCCATACTGCAGTGTTACTGAATTATTACTTTAACATGCTGCTAAATGTTTCACGTCACAGTGTTTCAGATACAGCACAGGGTCACTGTGCTTATATTTATGTGGCCCCAGCAGTGCCATGCTGCAAACAAGATGGTCAGTTTTCCCCCTGTGTATTTAAATGCCTCTAAAACAAGAGGCATTTGCCAAGTGTGTGAAGATTACAGGCACTCGTCTGACACTATACTGCACTAACACAACTACAGTTTTATAAAATGAAATCAAATTGTCATTGTTTTCCAAAACGCTGTGGATGTAATTTAAGATGATTAAAACTTGAGACATGCCTGTAGTCTCAATGATCTGTAATTGGCTGAAACAGCTCGAACAGGAAGTGATTTATTTACCGCCACCTTACCGCCTATTATTAAAGCTAAATTAATAATATTCAGTGTTGAAAAGAAACCTTGGCTTTTTACCGTTCTCCTGTATGAATCACTAACAGCAAGCTCTCCCAGCTTTGCAGGCTGCTTTTGTCTGGAGGAAAGTCTCCTGAATCAGTGGGATGCCATTTCCAGTGTTTGTGTTCCCTTTTTGTTGTATGTCCTGACAGAGGACAAGTTATTTCAGGTTTCATGTCAATGTTGTGCTAATGTTTTGGTTTTTTTTTTCTTTAAATATTATTTTTAATTTGTTTTTTATTGCTGCTCAGTGTTGTTGTCATTACTGGTTCAGTTTTTGACAAAAGCACATTCAAAGCTTTTTCCCATTCAGTGAATTTTCACAATGATAATAATCCTCTGCTGTCACATTGCTGTAACTTATGGATTTTCAGCCAGGGCACAGTTTGATAGCAGAAGTGTTACAATAGGAATCAATTTCAATTCCTTTTTATTATCAATTAATTCATTTTTGCCTTTCATGTAAACATGGTCTGTAATTTTCTGTAATGTTGCTGCAGTTTGTAGTCAAAATATTAGTGAAGTTCAAAGGACTTAAATGTTGTTTATTTGTTACCAGTTACAAATAAGAACAGCTGATGTGCTTGAATAACAGGCAATAAAGTGTAATCACTGTGCTCACGTATGTGATTTTATTTAAAACATGCATAAGAATTTGTGGTTCTGCAAGAATAAACTTTTTTAAGTGATTGTACAGGTTGAGCTGTAGAGTAGAAATGGTGGCTGTATTTTTATTCCATTTTGTAAAACATGTTGTCGATGAATGTTATGTTCTTTAAATATCTGATTACAC
The DNA here is from genome assembly GCF_036321145.2 of Pelmatolapia mariae. Classification (NCBI taxonomy): domain Eukaryota; kingdom Metazoa; phylum Chordata; class Actinopteri; order Cichliformes; family Cichlidae; genus Pelmatolapia; species Pelmatolapia mariae. The sequence continues at coordinate 42,882,895 of NC_086244.1, forward strand.
AATAGTGTGTTTTGAAGGGTTCAGCAGATTTCTTTGTTCAGCAGATAGATGTCCTGTTTAAGAACGGCGACCAGCAGAATTCACTCAGGAAAGTGGTCAAAGAGGTGAGACAACTCTGTGAGGGCTGTTCCTCACTTCTTTCATTTAGAGTGTAGCTGAACTGATGTACAAATGTTTCCTTATTCATAAGTTGTGAAAAAGACAGAATACGGTGATTTGAAAATCATTTAAGCCCTAAGTTTAAGGGTAAATAGTTCAATGATGATCAGTATCAAATGCTATAACTGATAGATTTGGTTTTATTTGAAAACAATATTGGATCCTTTTTGATTAATCAATGCATTTCCAGAAAATTGGGAAGGGCACAGCGTAAAACCTGAAATGTGGCATCATGCCACAACAATAAACCTTGCAAAACATCTTAGAACTAGTTACTACAAGTCAGGTAACAGGTCAGCAAATGATGGAAAACAAACAGCCTTTTTCCACTACTTCCTACTGGACCTGGTTTTTAAGGTTTCCCGTTGGTTTCCCAATTTGCAAATTAATGATCATGAAAAATGACCTCAACGCCCATTGTCCATCAGTAGTGCTAATTATACTCATTATAAAAAAATGTAATATTTATAACTTATAAATTTATACTGTTTATATATGGGGAAACCTGCCGTCATTTGCAGGATCGTAAATGGACCAAAAGCGAGTTGGACCGACTTTTGCCTTCAGAATTGTCTTAATTCTTCATGGCAGATTTTCAACCAGGTCCTGAAAGCATTCATCAGAGATTATGTTCCTTAAAAAAAAACAATGCCAAAAAGTGTCTAAAAACAACCTTCATCCCTTAAAATACTTTTTTTGAGAAACCAAATGATGGTAGGGACCAGAAATTGTGCATAATTCCTGTTAGGAAGTTCTTATATTTTCCCTGGAATTTCTCTGGGCAAATTTGAGACAGGCAAGTGGTGATCAAGTGAAAAATCTGGAAACCAGAGGATATTTATAGACATTTTCTTGCTATTTCTGGCTTTGAAAAACGTTCTCTTTACATTGCTTTGTCTCCCAGACCTCACATGAGATGATCATCCAGTGCCTGTCCAGAGTAGCCACCCATCCTTTTCATGGTATGTCAGCAACAGGAAATGTTTATTCTGCCATGAAACATTTCTTTTGAGTAAATAAAAAAGCTATGCAGAGGTTAGTAAAATAAAATAGTGCTGCAGTCACCTTACAGGAAGAGATTTCCTGGTTTGAACTCCAGCTCCTGAGTTTCCAATGGATTATGTGGCTCTGCCCACAATCTAAAGAGATGCATGTTTGTGAGTCTAAAGTGAATGTACAGTGGCTTGCAAAAGTATTCGGCCCCCTTGAACTTTTCCACATTTTGTCACATTACAGCCACAAACATGCATCAATTTTATTGGAATTCCACGTGAAAGACCAATACAAAGTGGTGTACACGTGAGAAGTGGAACAAAAATCATACATGATTCCAAACATTTTTTACAAATAAATAACTGCAAAGTGGGGTGTGCGTAATTATTCAGCCCCCTGAGTCAATACTTTGTAGAACCACCTTTTGCTGCAGTTACAGCTGCCAGTCTTTTAGGGTATGTCTCTACCAGCTTTGCACATCTACAGACTGAAATCCTTGCCCATTCTTCTTTGCAAAACAGCTCCAGCTCAGTCAGATTAGATGGACAGCGTTTGTGAACAGCAGTTTTCAGATCTTGCCACAGATTCTGGATTGGATTTAGATCTGGACTTTGACTGGGCCATTCTAACACATGGATATGTTTTGTTTTAAACCATTCCATTGTTGCCCTGGCTTTATGTTTAGGGTCGTTGTCCTGCTGGAAGGTGAACCTCCACACCAGTCTCAAGTCTTTTGCAGACTCCAAGAGGTTTTCTTCCAAGATTGCCCTGTATTTGGCTCCATCCATCTTCCCATCAACTCTGACCAGCTTCCCTGTCCCTGCTGAAGAGAAGCACCCCCAGAGCATGATGCTGCCACCACCATATTTGACAGTGGGGATGGTGTGTTCAGAGTGATGTGCAGTGTTAGTTTTCCGCCACACATAGCGTTTTGCATTTTGGTCTCATCTGACCAGAGCACCTTCTTCCACATGTTTGCTGTGTCCCCCACATGGCTTGTGGCAAACTGCAAACAGGACTTCTTATGGTTTTCTGTTAACAATGGCTTTCTTCTTGCCACTCTTCCACAAAGGCCAACTTTGTGCAGTGCACGACTAATAGTTGTCCTATGGACAGATTCCCCCACCTGAGCTGTAGATCTCTGCAGCTCGTCCAGAGTCACCATGGGCCTCTTGGCTGCATTTCTGATCAGCGCTCTCCTTGTTCGGCCTGTGAGTTTAGGTGGATGGCCTTGTCTTGGTAGGTTTACAGTTGTGCCATACTCCTTCCATTTCTGAATGATGGCTTGAACAGTGCTCCGTGGGATGTTCAAGGCTTGGGAAATCTTTTTGTAGCCTAAGCCTGCTTTAAATTTCTCAATAACTTTATCCCTGACCTGTCTGGTGTGTTCTTTGTACTTCATGGTGTTGTTGCTCCCAATATTCTCTTAGACAACCTCTGAGGCCGTCACAGAGCAGCTGTATTTGTACTGACATTAGATTACACACAGGTGCACTCTATTTAGTCATTAGCACTCATCAGGCAACGTCTATGGGCAACTGACTGCACTCAGACCAAAGGGGCTGAATAATTACGCACACCCCACTTTGCAGTTATTCATTTGTAAAAAATGTTTGGAATCATGTATGATTTTCGTTCCACTTCTCACGTGTACACCACTTTGTGTTGGTCTTTCACGTGGAATTCCAATAAAATTGATTCATGTTTGTGGCTGTAATGTGACAAAATGTGGGAAAGTTCAAGGGGGCCGAATACTTTTGCAAGCCACTGTAGGTCTGAGGTAGATAAAGTGCTCAAAGTTTATAGAATAAAGCGCTCTGTCAACATATGATTAAAATGTGACTGTATTCTAAATAAATGTGTGTGGTCAGTATAACTTAAAAAAAGTACTGTGTTCTTTTTCTGTTGTTTTTAACTACTGATTAAGTATTTTTAATTGAATTCTGTCTTTACTGCGTGCTTTGAAAATTTGTAACTCCTTTTAATGTCTGATTGTGAACAGTGGCCTAAAATGCGATGGTAGTGATTTGAGTCGTCACACGAAGCAGGAATCTCATGTTGGACTAACAGACTTGTTTACATGTTGAACTATTCTGTGGCATCAATCTTTGTTTGCAGTTTACAGTATGTAGCATGTTCCCAGTCCTCATGAAAGTGTTATCTTGTCTGAATGAAATGATCTGATAAACTTTTCTGCGTTGGCAGTTATGTCGGTACGCTGCATGGCTCAGTTTGTTGGCAGAGAAGTCAAGTATGGGTAAGACTTTGGTTTATACATAAATTACATACATAGATGAAGAAAGTGGATTAAAAGAAACATTCTACACTCACATCTACATAAAAAAGCAGGATGATATTAAAGGTCTGTCTGATTTTCAGTGGGATGCTCAGCTGTATGGTCAAGATTTTCAAGGAGGAAGGAGTTGCTGGCTTCTATGTGTGAGTCATGCTTTTATTAGTACAGTCTGTCCTGCTCAGATATCGTGATCTTTCACCTCCAACCATCATAGCAGTGTTTGTGTGTTTGCAGTGGTCTCATACCGCATGTCCTGGGAGAGGTTCTGTTTCTGTGGTGTTGTAATCTCCTGGCTCACTTTATTAACACCTATGCTGTGGATGAAAGTGTAAGTCTGTCACCTTTACCTATTTCAACAAGCTTTGACAATAAATATAATTTTATAATAGTACTGTATTTTTAATAGGAAAACTATTGTATGTTGTAGATGGGCACTTGAAGAGCATGTTCAACACCCACTCTACCACCTGAGCCACGCCTACCTTTGAGGTTGTGCCTCAGAAGATAGAGCGCCCTTATTTTCCACAAAGCAAAAAAACAGAATTTAAAATGTAGTCAAAATGCAAAAATTAGATAACATTAAGTGGCTCAGGTGTAAAGTGTAATGGACAGTGCAGTGTAGTAAGGGGGATTAAACAATGGGAGGTTGCACACTTGACAGATTAACAGATGAATCTCTGTATTATACGTATTATCCTGTTCATGTGGTATCAAAGTTTTCCTGTGTACATTCAAAAACATACCGTAAGAGCTACAATGTGATAAACAAAAGAGCTCTCATGCAACTGTAAAATTCCTGTCATAATTTAAAATCTGTTAATATAATCCAATTTGTATCCCTTCAGCAAAATAAGACCAATCCAGATTCCTGTCAACAGAGCAAAGGCCCGGAAGTACACCGGAATATTATAACACTTAATTTAGAAAGAAATCTAAACTTTATATAAATGATTGCAAATCTTAGAAATCTATTTGGCCAATGCTGCTAATCATACAAAATGCAAAATATTTTCTTAAAGTTGACACTGGCTATCCTGATGTGATAATGGACTTGCACTTATATAGTGCTTTTCTGCTCCACTTGGCCGATTTCCACACACACAATTCAATTCAATTCAATTCAATTCAATTTTATTTATATAGCGCCAAATCACAACAAAAGTCGCCTCAAGGCGCTTTATATTGTACAGTAGATAGCACAATAATAAATACAGAGAAAAACCCAACAATCATATCATATGACCCCCTATGAGCAAGCACTTTGGCGACAGTGGGAAGGAAAAACTCCCTTTTAACAGGAAGAAACCTCCGGCAGAACCAGGCTCAGGGAGGGGCGGCCATCTGCTGCGACCGGTTGGGGTGAAAGAAGGAAAACAGGATGAAAGACATGCTGTGGACGAGAGACAGAGATTAATAACAGATATGATTCGATGCAGAGAGGTCTATTAACACATAGTGAGTGAGAAGGTGACTGGAAAGGAAAAACTCAATGCATCATGGGAATCCCCGGCAGCCTACGTCTATTGCAGCATAACTAAGGGAGGATTCAGGGTCACCTGGTCCAGCCCTAACTATATGCTTTAGCAAAAAGGAAAGTTTTAAGCCTAACCTTGAAAGTAGAGATAGTGTCTGTCTCCTGAATCCAAACTGGAAGCTGGTTCCACAGAAGAGGGGCCTGAAAACTGAAGGCTCTCCCTCCCATTCTACTTTTAAATACTCTAGGAACAACAAGTAAGCCTGCAGAGCGAGAGCGAAGTGCTCTAATAGGGTGATATGGTACTACAAGGTCATTAAGATAAGATGGGGCCTGATTATTTAAGACCTTGTATGTGAGGAGCAGGATTTTGAATTCAATTCTGGATTTAACAGGAAGCCAATGAAGGGAAGCCAAAACATGAGAAATCTGCTCTCTCTTTCTAGTCCCTGTCAGGACTCTTGCTGCAGCATTTTGGATTAACTGAAGACTTTTCAGGGAGTTTTTAGGACATCCTGATAATAATGAGTTACAGTAGTCCAGCCTGGAAGTAATAAATGCATGAACTAGTTTTTCAGCGTCACTCTGAGACAGGATATTTCTAATTTTAGAGATGTTGCGCAAATGGAAGAAAGCAGTCTTACATATTTGTTTAATATGTGCCTTGAAGGACATGTCCTGGTCAAAAATGACTCCAAGGTTCCTCACAGCATTACTGGAGGCCAAGGTAATGCCATCCAGAGTAAGGATCTGCTTAGATACCATATTTCTAAGATTTTCAGGGCCGAGTACAATAACCTCAGTTTTATCTGAATTAAGAAGCAGGAAGTTAGCGGCCATCCAGGTCTTTATGTCTTTAAGACATTCCTGCAGTTTAACTAATTGGTGTGTGTTACCTGGCTTCATGGATAGATAGAGCTGCGTATCATCTGCATAGCAGTGAAAATTTATGCTATGTCTTCTAATGATGCTACCTAGGGGAAGCATGTATAATGTAAATAGAATTGGTCCTAGCACTGAACCCTGTGGAACTCCATAATTAACCTCAGCATGTGAAGAAGACTCTCCATTTACTTGAACAAATTGGAGTCTATTAGATAGATATGATACAAACCACTGCAGTGCAGTACCTGTAATACCTACAGCATGTTCTAATCGCTCTAATAGGATATTATGGTCGACAGTATCAAACGCTGCACTGAGGTCTAGCAGGACAAGCACAGAGATGAGTCCACTGTCAGAGGCCATAAGAAGATCATTTGTAACCTTCACTAAAGCTGTTTCTGTGCTGTGATGAGCTCTGAAACCTGACTGAAACTCTTCAAATAAGCCATTCCTCTGCAGATGATCTGTTAGCTGTTTGACAACTACTCTTTCAAGGATTTTTGATATGAAAGGAAGGTTGGAGATTGGCCTATAATTAGCTAAGACAGCTGGGTCTAGAGATTGCTTTTTAAGTAAGGGTTTAACTACAGCCACCTTGAAGGCCTGTGGTACATAGCCAATTATTAGAGATAGATTGATCATATTTAAGATTGAAGAATTAATTAATGGCAGGACTTCTTTGAGCAGTTTTGTAGGAATGGGGTCTAAAAGACACGTTGATGGTTTGGAGGAAGTAATTATTGAAGTTAACTCAGAAAGATCGATTGGAGAAAAAGAGTCTAACTTAACATCAATGGTACTAAAAGTAGCTGTAGACGATATTACATCTGTGGGATGATTATTGGTAATTTTTTCTCTAATGATAAAAATTTTATTTCTGAAGAAGTTCATGAAGTCATTACTAGTTAACGTTAAAGGGATTGTTGGCTCAGTAGAGCTCTGACTTTTTGTCAGCCTGGCTACAGTGCTGAAGAGAAACCTGGGGTTGTTCTTATTTTCTTCAGTCAGTGATGAATAGTAAGATGTTCTGGCTTTGCGGAGGGCTTTCTTATAAAGCAGCAAACTATTTCTCCAGGCTAAATGATGATCCTCTAAATTTGTGACACGCCATTTCCTCTCCAGCTTACGAGTTATCTGCTTTAGGCTACGTGTTTGAGAATTATACCACGGAGTCAGGTACTTCTGATTTGAGACCTTAGTTTTCACTGGAGCTACAGTATCCAGAGTCGTACGTAGTGAGGAGGTAAAATTATTAACAAGATAATCGACCTCTGTTGGAGTAGCGTTCAGATAGCTGCTCTGCTCTATGTTGGTACAGGGCATTGAAGATGATAACAGTGGGTGGATTATATTCTTAAACTTAGTTACAGCACTATCAGAAAGACATCTAGTTTGATAAAGTCTACTCGCCACTGCTGTGTAATCAATTATTGTAAATGTAAATGTTATCAGGAAATGATCAGACAGCAGAGGGTTTTCAGGAAACACTGTTAAATGTTCAGTTTCTATGCCATATGTTAAAACAAGATCTAGAGTGTGATTAAAGTGGTGGGTGGGTTCTTTTACATTTTGACAGAAGCCAATTGAGTCTAATAACAGATTAAATGCAATTTTGAGGCTGTCATTTTTAGCATCTACATGGATGTTAAAATCACCCACAATAATTATTTTATCTGAGTTGAGCACTAAATCAGATAAAAAGTCTGAGAAATCAGAGAGAAACTCTGTGTAAGGCCCAGGTGGACGATAGATGATAACAAGTAAGACTGGTTTCTGAGTTTTACAGCTGGGGTGGACAAGGCTAAGCATCAGGCTTTCAAATGAATTAAAAGTCTGTCTTGGTCTTTCGTTAATTAGTAGACTGGTGTGAAAAATTGCTGCCACACCGCCCCCTCGGCCTGTGCTTCGAGGTTTCTGGTAGTTAGAATGATTCGGGGGTGTTGATTCATTTAAACTAACATAATCATCCTGCTGCAACCAGGTTTCTGTAAGGCAGAGTAAATCGATTTGTTGGTCAATTATTAAGTCATGTACTAACAGAGACTTGGAGGAGAGAGACCTAATATTTAATAATCCACATTTCACTGTTTTACTCTTTGGTTCAGATGTGGATTCTGTATTGTTCTTTCTTTTTGATTTTTTATGTTTAAGTTTTTTATTGCTGGTTTTTGGTTTGTTTTTTGTCTGTTTGGGAGCTGACACAGTCTCAATGGAGATGGTTTTTTGGGGGGGTAGCGGGAGGAGAGAAGCTGCAGAGAGGCGTGTAAGACTGCAACTCTGCTTCCTGGTCCCAACTCTGGATAGTCATATTTTGGGGGGTTTAATAAATTTGTCCATATTTCTAGAAATGAGAGCTGCTCCATCCAAAGTGGGATGGATGCCGTCTCTCCTAACAAGACCAGGTTTCCTCCAGAAGGTTTGCCAATTATCTATGAAGCCCACATCGTTTCTGGGACACCACTCAGACAGCCAGCAATTTAAGGAGAACATGCGGCTAAACATGTCACTCCTGGTCTGATTGGGGAGGGGACCAGAGAAAACTACAGAGTCCGACATTGTTTTGGCAAAGTTGCACACCGATTCAATATTGATTTTAGTGACCTCCGATTGGCGTAACCGGGTGTCATTACTGCCGACGTGAATTATGATCTTACTGTATTTACGTTTACCCTTAGCCAGCAGTTTTAAATTTCCTTCAATGTCGCCTGCTCTGGCCCCTGGAAGACAATTGACTATGGTTGCCGGTGTCTCTAGCTTCACATGTCTGAGAACAGAACCACCAATTACCAGAGTTTGACCCCCGGCGGGTGTGTCGCCGAGTGGGGAAAAATGGTTAGACACATGAACAGGTTGGTGGTGTACCTGGGGCTTCAGTTTAAGACTATGCTTCCTCCTCACCGTCACCCAACCGCCCTCGTTCCCCAGCTGCTTGGGGTCTGCCGGGGAACAGCTAGCGGGGCCTACGCTATCTTCGGCTGCACCAGCTACAGGGGCCTGACTAGCTACGGGTGAATGAAGGGTGCGAAGCCGAGTCTCCAATTCAGTAATCCTGGCCTCCAGAGCTGCAAATATGCTACATTTGTTACAGGTATCATTACTGCTAAAGGAGGCCGAGGAGTAACTAAACATCTGACACAATGAGCAGGAAAGTGCAACAGGGACAGGTGAAGTAGCCATGGTGCTAACGAGTCAGCTACGAGCTAAGCTAAGCTAGCGAAACAGTAAAGAGACAGTGAGTGAATACTTTGGCTATAAATTAGGTAGTGAGCACACAGAAAGGGTGATTCAGATGAAGCACGTTAAGATTATACTATGAAAAAGGGATGTATCAAAAGATTTCAATTAAATTGCTAAGCAGAAAAGCTACTCAGAAACACCACTGTGTTTGAGCAGGAACAGGAAGTGATACTCTACCGCAGAGCGAGCGAAACACAATCTTACAAGTATGTTTTTCTATATCTTTCTGTCTTTCTATAGAAAAATATATTTTTGACATCTGACGTTATTAGCCATTTCAGGGTCAAAACTCTTCTTTAAAGAGTTAAATATGGTCTTTTATCTTCTATAAAATGATAGGTTTGGCTGTTCTCCCAGATGTTCCAATAAAATTTAACACCGAGGCATCCATGAAAAAGAGGATTCACAAGGCTCAAAGAAAGTTACCTCACTGAAAATGATATGCCATGTTCTGACTGAAGGATTTATAAAAACAGCTAAAAGTTGTAGCTCTGCTATCACTATGAATATAATACAAGAAACAATACATTCTCATCTTAATGTAACAGTTGAAGTCTTAGTTAGTCGAGTGGTTCAGGGGGTTGGGAAGCTCATCTTGTAACCGGAAGGTTGCAAGTCTTGGTCGTATTGGTCGTTGTGTCCTTGGGCAAGACACTTCACCTACCACCTACTGGTGTTGGCCAGAGTGGCCGATGGCGCGATATGGCTGCCTTGCTTCTGCCCCAGGGCAGCTGTGGCTACAACTGTAGCTTGCCTCCACCAGTGTGTGAATGTGAGAGTGAATGAATAGTGGCATTGTAAAGCGCTTTGAGGGTCTCGAAAAGCGCTATATAAATGCAATCCATTATTAGTCTGAGAGTCCTTTTTTTTCTTTTCTTTTTTTTAATTTCAGCATTCAAATATTTGGCGTCTGGCGGACTGTGAGCCCGTGGATTCGAATTACATCGTAAGGTTTTAAAAACTGAGCTTAAAGATGCAGTGCACATGAATAGTGCTAATAAAAAGGCAGAGAGGCCTACAGTGAACATAGATTATTTTTAAGGGTTTTTTAGTATTAAGATAAGTTAAGATAACTCTTTATAGTCATTGCACAGTCATACATAGTACAATAGTACAATGAAATTGGAAAACTGTCCTACGTCGGCACTACATATAACACGACACGATACGACACAACGCAACACAAACAACACAACCAACACAACACAGTATAATAACTTAGAAGAATAAGTGTATTTGTATTGCAAACTGTTATTATTGCACCTTGTTATAAATATAAATATTATTATTGTTACTGTTTTTACCGTTGTTACCTCCCCTCCCAAAAAGTCCAGGTAGGTAGCCAGTCAGGTCAGCTATTTGCATTGATCAGGGCTATTGCCCTGTTGTAAAAGCTGTCCTTGAGTCTATTTGTTCGGGACCTCAGCAGCCTGAACCTCCTGCCAGACGGCAGCAGCTTAAACACCCGGTGTCCTGGGTGTGTACCGTCCCGTAGGATGCTGCGTGCCCTCTTGGGCCAGCGAGTGCTGTACAGGTCCTTCAGGGAGGGAAGAGGATGTCCAATGATTTTTTGGGCCATATTGATGACTCTCTGGAGTGCCTTTCTCTGTGCTGTGGTGCAGCTGGAGAACCATACACCGATGCAATATGTCAGCACACTTTCAATGGAGCAGCGGTAGAAGACGGTCAGCAGCTCCTTCTTCAGGTCCATTTTTCTGAGGATTCTCAGAGAGTGGAGACGCTGTTGGGCCTTCTTTAAAACCGCAGAGGTGTTAGAGCTCCATTGGAGGTCTGTGTCTATGTGCACACCCAGAAACTTGAAACTGGAGACCCTTTCCACACACTCCCCGTTGATGCTGACAGGCTGCAGCTCAGACTTCCTCCTTCTGAAATCAACTACCAGTTCTTTTGTCTTGGTGGTATTGAGGTCCAGGTTGTTATCTACACACCAATCTGACAGCCTCTGAACTTCAGCTCTGTACGCCGTCTCATCTCCCCCAGAGATGAGCCCCACCACGGTGGTATCATCTGCAAACTTGATGACTGCGTTGTCTGGGTGGGTACTAACACAGTCATGTGTGTACAGAGTGTACAGTAGGGGACTCAGTACACAGCCTTGTGGAGAGCCGGTGTTAAGGCTGAGGACTGAGGAAAGATGAGGCCCCACTCTAACTCTATTGTTTGTATTAAAACAAAATACATATATAAAAAAGACAACAGCATTAATGCAGGAGGAGTTTGGACCCAGAAGTAGGGTTGTTACATCATCACTTAACAAGTGGAGAGTCTCATAGAGAAAAAGCTAAACTAAGCTAGTGTTTAAGGCAGAGGTAGCATTAGCATCATCACCAGCTAGACAAAAGCCTGGGCTAGGCTAATGACAAAGTTGCCTTATTGCAAATAAACAACATACAGAAGAGACACACTTGATACATGCAGACCATTAAGCAGTGTTGGAACACACTGTGGTACCATACCCTCATGAGCATCAGTTGAACAGTATTGTACTGCAGAAAGTAGTGTGATGGTACAAGAATGGGGAGAAAAGGTGATTAACAATGGAAGAGAGACAGACCATCATAACACTTATAAATGTCGGTCTGTCCTACAGAGAAACTGCAAAGAAAGTCAAGGTGTCAGTGAGTACAGTTTCCTGTTCCATCAAAGGCTCAGAAACTGTGACAGGAAGAGGTCTGCAGACCCAAAGACACGACTGAATCAGAGGACAAGTTTCTGAGAGTTAACAGCTGTGTGATGGCGGCTGACAGGACAACAGCTTCAAGCAGCTTAACAGTGGTCGTAGTGAGAAAGTCTCAGTTTCAACTGTGAAGAGAAGACTTTGAGCTGCAGGTTTGACAGGACGAGTTGCAGCAAGAAAGCCAGACGTCAGAATAAGACAGAGGCTTGGCTGGGCCGTGAAACACCACCATTGGACTACTGAAGACTGGAAGAAGGTATTATGGACTGATGGATCAACATTTGAAATCTTGGGTTCATCACACAGGATCTTTGTGGTCGAGTAGGTAAAGGATGGTTCCACAGTGTGTGGCATTGACTGTCAAACATGGAGGAGGAAGTGTGATGGTCTGGGGCTGTTTGCTGGATCCAGGGTCAATTCAATTCAATTCAATTTTATTTATATAGCGCCAAATCACAACAAAAGTCGCCTCAAGGCGCTTCATAGGTACAGAGAAAAACCCAACAATCATATGACCCCCTGTGAGCAAGCACTTTGGCGACAGTGGGAAGGAAAAACTCCCTTTTAACAGGAAGAAACCTCCAGCAGAACCAGGCTCAGGGAGGGGCGGGGCCATCTGCTGCGACCGGTTGGGGTGAGAGAAGGAAGACAGGATAAAGACATGCTGTGGAAGAGAGACAGAGATTAATAACAGATATGATTCAATGCAGAGAGGTCTGTTAACACATAGTGAGTGAGAAAGGTGACTGGAAAGGAAAAACTCGATGCATCATGGGAATCCCCGGCAGCCTATGTCTATTGCAGCATAACTAAGGGAGGATTTAGGGTCACCTGGTCCAGCCCTAACTATATGCTTTAGCAAAAAGGAAAGTTTGAAGCCTAATCTTGAAAGTAGAGATAGTGTCTGTCTCCTGAATCCAAACTGGAAGCTGGTTCCACAGAAGAGGGGCCTGAAAACTGAAGGCTCTGCCTCCCATTCTACTTTTAAATACTCTAGGAACAACAAGTAGGCCTGCAGTGTGAGAGCGAAGTGCTCTAATAGGGTGATATGGTACTACAAGGTCATTAAGATAAGATGGGGCCTGATTATTTAAGACCTTGTATGTGAGGAGCAGGATTTTGAATTCTGGATTTAACAGGAAGCCAATGAAGGGAAGCCAAAACGGGAGAAATCTGCTCTCTCTTTCTAGTCCCTGTCAGGACTCTTGCTGCAGCATTTTGGATTAACTGAAGGCTTTTCAGCGAGTTTTTAGGACATCCTGATAATAATGAATTACAGTAGTCCAGCCTGGAAGTAATAAATGCATGAACTAGTTTTTCAGCGTCACTCTGAGACAGGATATTTCTAACTTTAGAGATGTTGCACAAATGGAAGAAAGCAGTCTTACATATTTGTTTAATATGTGCGTTGAAGGACATGTCCTGGTCAAAAATGACTCCAAGGTTCCTCACAGTGTTACTGGAGGCCAAGGTAATGCCATCCAGAGTAAGGATCTGGTTAGATACCATATTTCTAAGATTTTCAGGGCCGAGTACAATAACCTCAGTTTTATCTGAATTAAGAAGCAGAAAGTTAGCGGCCATCCAGGTCTTTATGTCTTTAAGACATTCCTGCAGTTTAACTAATTGGTGTGTGTTACCTGGCTTCATGGATAGATAGAGCTGGGTGTCATCAGCATAGCAGTGAAAATTTATGCTATGTCTTCTAATGATACTGCCTAAGGGAAGCATGTATAATGTAAATAGAATTGGTCCTAGCACTGAACCCTGTGGAACACCATAATTGACCTTAGTGTGTGAAGAGGACTCTCCACTTACATGTACAAACTGGAGTCTATTAGATAGATATGATACAAACCACTGCAGCGCAGTACCTGTAATACCTACAGCATGTTCTAATCGCTCTAATAGGATATTATGGTCGACAGTATCGAACGCTGCACTAAGGTCTAGCAGGACAAGCACAGAGATGAGTCCACTGTCAGAGGCCATAAGAAGATCATTTGTAACCTTCACTAAAGCTGTTTCTGTGCTGTGATGAGCTCTGAAACCTGACTGAAACTCTTCAAATAAGCCATTCCTCTGCAGGTGATCTGTTAGCTGTTTGACAACTACTCTTTCAAGGATTTTTGATATGAAAGGAAGGTTGGAGATTGGCCTATAATTAGCTAAGACAGCTGGGTCTAGAGATGCTTTTTGAGTAAAGGTTTAACTACAGCCAGCTTGAAGGCCTGTGGTACACAGCTGATTATTAGAGATAGGTTGATCATATTTAAGATTGAAGAATTAATTAATGGCAGGACTTCTTTGAGCAGTTTTGTAGGAATGGGGTCTAAAAGACACGTTGATGGTTTGGAGGAAGTAATTATTGAAGTTAACTCAGAAAGACCAATTGGAGAAATGGTAAATGGCCTGCATTTGTATAGCGCTTTACTCAGTCCCTAAGTACCCCAAAGCGCTTTACACTACATTCAGTCATTCACCCATTGGCAATGGCAAGCTACATTGTAGCCACAGCTGCCCTGGGGCGCACTGACAGAGGCGAGGCTGCCGGACACTGGCGCCACCGGGCCCTCTGACCACCACCAGTAGGCAAACATGGGGTTAGTATCTTGCCCAAGGATATTTGGCATGCAGCCAGGAGGCAGCCAGGAGATCGAACCACCGACTTTCTGATTAGTGGCTGACCTGCTCTGCCACCTGAGCTACAGCCACCCCAAGAAAAAGAGTCTAACTTAACATCAATGGTACTAAGAGTAGCTGTAGATAATATTACATCTGTGGGATGATTATTGGTAATTCTTTCTCTAATGATAAGAATTTTATTTGTGAAGAAGTTCATGAAGTCACTACTAGTTAACGTTAAAGGGATGGTTGGCTCAATAGAGCTCTGACTGTTTGTCAGCCTGGCTACAGTGCTGAAGAGAAACCTGGGGTTGTTCTTATTTTCTTCAATCAGTGATGAATAGTAAGATGTTCTGGCTTTGCGGAGGGCTTTCTTATAAAGCAGCAAACTATTTCTCCAGGCTAAATGATGATCCTCTAAATTTGTGACACGCCATTTCCTCTCCAGCTTACGAGTTATCTGCTTTAGGCTACGTGTTTGAGAATTATACCACGGAGTCAGGTACTTCTGATTTGAGACCTTAGTTTTCACAGGAGCTACAGTATCCAGAGTCGTACGTAGTGAGGAGGTAAAATTATTAACAAGATGATCGACCTCTATTGGAGCAGCGTTCAGATAGCTGCTCTGCTCTGTGTTGGTACAGGGCATTGAAGATGATAACAGTGGGTGGATTGTATTCTTAAACTTAGTTACAGCACTTTCAGAAAGACATCTACTGGGATAAAGTCTACTCTCCACTGCTGTGTAATCAATTATTGTAAATGTAAATGTTATCAGGAAATGATCAGACAGCAGAGGGTTTTCAGGAAACACTGTTAAATGTTCAGTTTCTATGCCATATGTTAAAACAAGATCTAGAGTGTGATTAAAGTGGTGGGTGGGTTCTTTTACATTTTGACAGAAGCCAATTGAGTCTAATAACAGATTAAATGCGATGTTGAGGCTGTCATTTTTAGCATCTACATGGATGTTAAAATCACCCACAATAATTATTTTATCTGAGCTGAGCACTAAATCAGATAAAAAGTCTGAGAAATCAGAGAGAAACTCTGTGTAAGGCCCAGGTGGACGATAGATGATAACAAGTAAGACTGGTTTCTGAGTTTTACAGCTGGGGTGGACGAGGCTAAGCATCAGGCTTTCAAATGAATTAAAAGTCTGTCTTGGTCTTTCGTTAATTAATAGACTGGTGTGAAAAATTGCTGCCACACCGCCCCCTCGGCCTGTGCTTCGAGGTTTCTGGTAGTTAGAATGACTCGGGGGTGTTGATTCATTTAAACTAACATAATCATCCTGCTGCAACCAGGTTTCTGTAAGGCAGAGTAAATCGATTTGTTGATCAATTATTAAGTCATGTACTAACAGAGACTTGGAGGAGAGAGACCTAATATTTAATAATCCACATTTCACTGTTTTACTCTTTGGTTCAGATGTGGATTCTGTATTGTTCTTTCTTTGTGATTTTTTATGTTTAAGTTGTTTGTTGCTGGTTTTTAGTTTGTTTTTGTCTGTTTGGGAGCTGACACAGTCTCAATGGAGATGGGTTTTTGGGGGGGTAGCAGGAGGAGAGAAGCTGCAGAGAGGCGTGTAAGACTGCAACTCTGCTTCCTGGTCCCAACTCTGGATAGTCATATTTTGGGGGGTTTAATAAATTGGTCCATATTTCTAGAAATGAGAGCTGCTCCATCCAAAGTGGGATGGATGCCGTCTCTCCTAACAAGACCAGGTTTCCTCCAGAAGGTTTGCCAATTATCTATGAAGCCCACATCGTTTCTGGGACACCACTCAGACAGCCAGCAATTTAAGGAGAACATGCGGCTAAACATGTCACTCCTGGTCTGATTGGGGAGGGGACCAGAGAAAACTACAGAGTCCGACATTGTTTTGGCAAAGTTGCACACCGATTCAATATTGACTTTAGTGACCTCCGATTGGCGTAACCGGGTGTCATTACTGCCGACGTGAATTATGATCTTACTGAATTTACGTTTACCCTTAGCCAGCAGTTTTAAATTTCCTTCAATGTCGCCTGCTCTGGCCCCTGGAAGACAATTGACTATGGTTGCCGGTGTCTCTAGCTTCACATGTCTGAGAACAGAATCACCAATTACCAGAGTTTGACCCCCGGCGGGTGTGTCGCCGAGTGGGGAAAAACGGTTAGACACATGAACAGGTTGGTGGTGTACCTGGGGCTTCTGTTTAAGACTATGCTTCCTCCTCACCGTCACCCAACCGCCCTCTTTCCCCAGCTGCTTGGGGTCTGCCGGGGAACAGCTAGCGGGGCCTACGCTATCTTCGGCTGCACCAGCTGCAGGGGCCTGGCTAGCTACGGGTGAATGAAGGGTGCGAAGTCGAGTCTCCAATTCAGTAATCCTGGCCTCCAGAGCTGCAAATATGCTACATTTGTTACAGGTATCATTACTGCTAAAGGAGGCCGAGGAGTAACTAAACATCTGACACAATGAGCAGGAAAGTGCAACAGGGACAGGTGAAGTAGCCATGGTGCTAACGAGTCGGCTACGAGCTAAGCCAAGCTAGCGAAACGGTAAAGAGACAGTGAGTGAATACTTTGGCTATAAATTAGGTAGTGAGCACACAGAAAGGGTGATTCAGATGAAGCACGTGAAGATTATACTATGAAAAAAGAATGTATTTAAAAGTTTTTAATGGAATTGCTAAGCAGATAAGCTACTCAGAAACACCACCGTGTTTGAGCAGGAACAGGAAGTGATACTCTACCGCAGAGTGAGAGGCTCCCTGAACCAGAACAGCTACCACAGCATTGTGCAGCACCATGCAGGACCCTCTGGTATGAGCCTAGTTGGTCAGGGCTTCATCCTACAGCAAGATAAAGACCCAAAACATAGATCCAAGCTGTGCCAGAACTACCTCAGGAACAAAGAACAAGATGGTGAGCTTGAAAACATGGAGTGTCCAGCACAGTCTCCAGACTTAAACCCCATCGAGCTGGTTTGAACTGGACAGAAGAGTGAAAGCAAAGCAGCTACAAGGTCCACATTTATGGGAACTTCTGCCACAGATATGGGAGAAGATTTGATTTCTACTGTAGAAAGAAGCCACGGCTGTGTTCAGCTGTTATATCTGCCAAGTTAAGTTGTATAAAGCACTTTGAGTGCTCAGAAGAGTAGAAAAGTCGCTATATAAGAACCAGTCCATTTACCATTTACCAGTCCATTTACCATTTACCAGTCCATTTACCAAAGGAGGCTACTCTGATGGGTCAAAGGTTTAAAATACATTTTGGTCTATAAACTATTTCCATGATTTCTTTTTTTAACTCCAATTACTGATTTGTGCTATGCTTTCATTTCAGAGTTCAATCAGACAATAAACTGCGTAATTTTCAATAAAGAACTTGAAAATGTGGTGTTCTAAAACTTGTTACTGGTAGTTTATGAGGATTGCTGTGAAATTTTAGCTTCATATACTAGTTGTCTTTTGCATTTTACTGGATAGGTTTATTTTTTCATTTTTTAATTACCCATTACTCAGACATTTTTTATGTATGTCCCCTATAATACATACAGTACATCTGGAAAGTATTCACAGAGCTTAATTTGTTCCACATTTTGTCATGTTACAGCCCTATTCATTGTTCACTGCCAAATGTTAAATACAATAACCTATAATGACCAAGTGAAAACAATTGCTTGAAATTCTTGCAAATTTATATTCATAAAGAGAAAAATATAACAAGTACTTAAATATTCACAGCCTTTGCTTAATACTTGAAACACCTTTGGCAGCAATTACAGCCTCATGCCTCTTTGAGTGTGATGCTACAAGCTTTGCATACCTATTTTTGGGCAGCTTATTTCCAGTTCTACTTTGTGGAACCTCAGCTGGGGAGCATCAGTGCACAGCCATTTCAGTCAGATTTCAGTCTGGGCTCTGGCAGGGCCCGACATTCACACAGTAGTCAGGCAGGTTCTCATGTGTCTTTTACTGAGGAGTTGGCTTCACCCTGGCTACTCTACCATACAGGGCAGGTTGTTGGAGTACAGGAATGGTTGTTTCTGAAAGCTTCTCCTCTCTCCACAGAGCAATGCTGGGAGCTCTTTACTAGAGTGCCCATCGGGTACTTGGGCACCTCCCGAATAAGGCCCTTTTACCCAGATCATGTAGATTGACATGGTCAAAGACAGTTCTGGTGGTTCCAAGCGTCTTCCATTTACGGACGATGGAGGCCACTGTGCTCATTAGAACCTTCAGTGCTGCAGAAATCTTTCTGTAGCCATCCTCAGATCTGTGCCATGATACAGTCCTGCCCCTGAGGTCAATTCCTTGGTATTTATTGATTACAAAATCATCCAGTGATCTATAGTATCCGGGTACCATGCACATGTTCATATGCCTTATCAACATTTCATTCCTCTGCAGCCCGTCCTGTGAGAGTGGTGGTCCCACAGGAGGATAAACCCACTTAGCTTTTTCATGCTGATCCTTGCCAGGCTGTGAGCTCAGGCTTGGCCAGCAGACGTTCACCCATAAGCCTCCTGTTCCTGGTGGCAGGATAGGATCCCCGCTGACCCTGTCCCGAGCAGGGTACATTGGACCTTTGATTTATTATACTGCGTAGGGTGTCTGGCTTCTCACCCAGGACCAGTTTGATTTCGAAGACCCTACCAGTAGCAAATTGCACTTGACAACAAAGCTTCTGGGATTACTGGAGCACACAAACCCCTCACACACCAAAAACGAAAATGATGAATGAAAGAAAACTCAGCATTTAATGCTGGTGTTTCAGAGACACTTGTATATGCTTACATGGTAATTTGTTGCTTATTATACAAACGATTGTAACTATTGAACTTTAAGTGCTTTAGTTTTAGTTTCTGGAGATATGTAAATTCATTCAATAACATTTCCCCCTCTCTTTACATTTCTTTGCAGTTCAGTCAGGCCTCTGCAGTGAGAAGCTACACTAAATTTGTGATGGGCGTAAGTTCTCTCTTCAGACCATGAAAGGTTTCTCCTGTATGTCATAATTCAGTAATAATGCAGTGTGCGTTTTGTGCCTCATTAGATTGCAGTAAGTGTCCTTACATATCCATTCATGCTGGTTGCTGATCTTATGGTGGTAAACAATTGTGGGTGAGTCATTAAGCTAAACACAGTTATGAACTTAAAATGTATTATTGATTTAAACCTGATGCCGTAGACTCTTTCAGGGTTTATAATTAGCTTTTTATTGCACTCATATTAAATGGTTTCAGCGATTGTTTTGTTCTCTCACCAACTTGAAACATGATGCAATGATTGCAGGTCTGTGGAATACAAAAGAATAAAAAGACAAAAATTGCACAAACCTTCTGGAAAAGGTTACATTTAGGCAACAAAGATTAGAGAAACTGGAGCTGAGATCATTTATAACTTTTTAAGGGTAATTTCAATCAGATGGCAGTTGGATTCCTGATCTCATAGATTTTTTTCATACAATGATTAAAAACAAAGTGGTGAAATTCTAAATGAGGAACTTCCTGTTTTTCATATGGCTGCCACATACGTCTGTTTTCTAGCAGCTTAGATTTATATATATATATATATATACTACGAAGGGAGGGCTTTAGTATGTGCTTTCCAGATTATGTCCAATAATTTCAGCAGAACTGAAGTTGTAGAAATATTTCAAGGACCACTGGTAGACGAAGGACGAGCACCAGTGCTCATAGCAAAAGTTAAAGTTTTAAATATGTTTACAGATTCCTCCATGAACTGCTCTTGTGTTACCGTGTATGCATTGATTGGAGTCTGACAGCATTTCCAAATCACTGTATGTGCAGAATTAAGATCTCGAAATCTGACTAATGTGAAGCTCATACAATAAATGGTTCATCATTTTCACACTTGAATTTTGTCTCCAGAACAGGGGCTTTTTGTGCTACATAAAAGTCTTTATTATGTTTACAGTAAATATGCTTTTAATATTTTTTTGCAAAATAATTGCTGATGCTTCAGTCTGACTGCTGAGCTTTGTCTTGTCAGACTGGCTGCAGGACTTCCTCCTCTGTCGCCCGTCTTTAGCTCCTGGCTGCACTGCTGGAATCACCTGAGCAACAAGGTACACTCACTATGTCACATGGCATTTGATTCCTTAATGCCATTTTATTATTCCATGACCAATTCACTGGAACTCAGAATAGAGCTAATAGAGATGCTGATGGATGCAGAAGCTTTAGGAATGTTCAAATTAACAATCTGTAAAAGAAGGAATGCACTGGCTGGTTCAGCAACACCAAAAGGCCTGAAATACCACAGAAGACAACTGAAGAAGCAGAATTCTTCCTTAGATTTCAACAAATTTCCCACGTGTGGGACTAATAAAGCTTATCTTATCTTATCTTAGATCAGAAAAAACATTGACAGTATATAGCCATGTCAAGAAAGGAGGCAGTCGGTCCTTCACTGTCAAAATCTATAATCAAGAAACACCTTTGTGAAGGTAAATGCAGAGGGTTCACAAAAAGGTGGAAACCACTTGTACACTACAGTAGGATAGTGGAGAGTAAGCAGGACACTGCCTGTCAAATAGGGTGGCATCCATACATGTGCATGTATGGATGCCAAGGGAACAGGTCACTTGCTGATAGAAGTAGCAGGATGAACTGCGACGTGTACAGGCCTATGCTCTCTGCTCAGGCATAAAGCATACTGCAAAAGCCAGTCAGGAGACCAGAGCTGGAGTTCCTCAGTGCACTATATATTTTCCTATATTCCTTCTCTTTGTCTCCCTCACGTCAGGGTCACCTCTTTAGAGGATCCAGTTTCTTTTTCCGCCGAGTGCCCTTGACCTCCATCGAGGACTAACATGGTCATCGCCACCACCTGCTGCGATGTTCTTCACCTCCTGCTCAGAAACATTTTCCAAAGATATTGATCCCTTCCTTTGTCATCAGCCTGCTGTATCCATCCGGACAGCCACGTGTAGCTGAAGCAGCAGAACCTTTTTTGAAGTATGAGAAGCACATTCATTGTTATGATTACACCAGCTTCTACTCCTTTCCTCCCTGCTTCCAAACAATGCACCAACCATGGGCACCGTTTTGTTGCTGAGGCTCACAAGGACATTTTACAAATGATTCTCACATGAAATGATTTATTTGACTGACTTGCAGTGAGAACAGTACTTCCAAATTGCACCAATATGTTTGTTGGTACCTCTGCTATAGTCTGCAGCACTTTAAATATGTCTGGTTGTTTTAAAACTTGTCATTTTGCTTGATTTTAGATGTTATTAATCCTCTCCAGTGTTGCAGCTGAACAGATGATCTGTTTTCAGTTTCTTTGCAATTAAAAACCTCTGTCTTTTTCTTGATGTTGCTCTTGCAAACTGAGTAAAGAAGTAATGCTATTTTTTTAAGTAAAAAGTATTTTCTTTAAAAGAGGTTGGAGAAATGCATGAAAGTCAAGAAGCTCAAGATATTATATATGCCAGAGTCTAATAAAATGGAGAAGTATGATTTTGAAGTTTGTACAATGTTTTCATTTTCATCAGTCAACCTTTAAACCTTCCACTCGAGTGGTTAAAAACCTGTTAACAGTCTGTTAGTTCTGAAAGCGTCCATGTTCACTCGTGTGACTGATAAATGAATTCTGCTTTATGTTTGTGACTCCAGTGACAACCCCACCTGCCTGTTTTTATTGATAAAAATAAAATCTTTGCCACAACAGTGTTCACTTCATATTCAAAATGTGAAATATTATAGAAGTTGTATACTGATGCTTTAAGATCCAATCTTAAGCAGTGAATAAGAACATATTAAGGGTTACTAGATATAGAATAGTAGATATAGAATAATAGAATAGTAAAGAATAGTTCATTGCCTGGGCCACTTTTTAAAACATGAATAAATAACTCACTGTTTTTCTAAGGCAACAAGTTTACATACTTTTTGAAGTTCTCTGAACTAATGAGGTTTTACAGTGATGAGCAGATAATCCATAGGTAAGTTTAAATTAACTATTTGGCTTCATTAGCTTTCTAACAGCCTGATATTCTGAGGCTTTGTAATATAAACACTGTAATAAAGGTGCTTGAGTGCTACAGAACATCAGAGCTGATAATAAAGGACGCCTGTAGTGTTCCCCCAACACAGGACGGCTCTGTTTAAAAAGTCCTAACCTCTGATCCTGTGGGACTTGAACAGTAAGTAGTATGGAGCCTGATGGAGCCCAACATTTACTGCCTCTGTTGTCCAGTCGTCTACCCTGATGAGAAAAGAAAAAGCCAGTAACACCTGTGCACTTGGTAATTAACTGGGCCCAGTTTAGTGGCCTGAACAGCAGGCCCTGAGGTTCTGTAACTTTTGAAAGGCTCCAGTAACCTGTAGGAGCTATTTAAACTGAGAATGAATATTCAGGGTTTATTGTTTCACAAACGGTTAAAAAGAGAACATCTACAATTTAGACTTTGGTGGCTATTACAGGATATTTTATTAAAGCAGTTTGGCGTGAGCAGAGCAGAAGCAGAGTCAAATAATAATAAATAATAAGCTGTTTGCATCATGGTGTTTCATATCCATGTTTTTAATCACAAGCTGGAGAATAATACTTAGACGAGACCCAGACACGGACAATGTCAAGGACTGGAGACTAGTTCGTGACATCGCTCATTCGACCATGGTTCTTCTTAGAAAATGGTAAATGGCCTGTATTTATATAGCGCTTTACTAGTCCCTAAGGACCCCAAAGCGCTTTACATATCTAGTCATTCACCCATTCACACACACATTCACACACTGGTGATGGCAAGCTACGTTGTAGCCACAGCCACCCTGGGGCGCACTGACAGAGGCGAGAGTCCCTAGAAAGAAAACTACAACAACAGTGTTTAATTGTTTCAGCACCTTTGTGTTTTTTGCATTTGACAGAGTGTTGTGATGGCTGCCTTTAGAGCAAAACAGCACTCCTGCTTCCCAAGCTCTTCAAATAGCTGCACAAGCTGTCAAATTGTATTGTTCTGGTTTCAAAGAGACATGAAGTGTTCTTTCCAAAGTCTCACCTGCATCACCCCATTGTGTTCAGAGTGGAGGTAGGGCAGGTAGGTGATCTTTCCGATCCTTTTTGGATTTCCAGTGAGCAGTGGATAGGCAGCAGGTGAGTAGTAGCAGATAGCAGACCGGCTTCAGACAATCTGAGGAAGTAACAGGTTAGCGTGGGGAGTGATCCAAAGCACCGGTGACAGGAGACACAAGGAGCAAGACACTTAGCACAGAAAGTTACGAGGAGTTTAAAGCAAGCATAGAGACCGATTTAGCAATACAGAACAACTGACGACCTGGCGAAGGTCTGAGGAGGTCCTAAATACATGCAGGGTGACTGCTGCAGATGACCAGGACCATGACAGATGTCACTTTGAGACAGATGCCCTCGATCTCTGTGACAATGATTGAAAAGATTTTAAGGTGCCAAATCTATACAGTTCTAATCTCAACAGGTTTGTCCAATAATAAAAGATCGTTTCATAAGAAACTAAATTCACTTCCAGCCCTATTTTATTGAACAGGAAGCTTTTTCACAGGGTTACACATCCATAAGATAGGGGGTGTTTGCCATGTGATGGAGTGATACTGTGGTTTAGTCTCAGGTCATACTGCTCATTGAACAAAAAACACACAAATCAGGTGTTAAAATGCTAAACCTTGGGTTTTACCTCCACTGAGAAGTGAGGAGCAGCAGTTTTGAAAACTGAGCTGAATGTTAGCGGGAACGAACATCTCCAAAAATGTTGGAGCAGTTTTACACATGGACTCTATCTTGTTAGACTGACCAGAAGATTAGATCATTAATTTCTAGACTAGAAAATATTCATTAATATTAATTAATAATTAATTAAATGTTTAAAAATAAAATTTACTGATATTTATTTAACTATTTATATATACTTTAATTGATGCCATATTTAATTAATACTTCATGATGTATTTATTTAATTCATTTTGGCACTCATGGCCCTCTGTATTTGTCAGCCTGGCTAAAGCTCTGAAAACAAAGCCGGGGTTATTCCCGTCTTATCTTTTTCAAGATATGTATTTGCGAGTTACACCAGGGAGTCAAGTACTTGTGATTTGTGGCTTTCTTTGTCAGTATCCAGATGTATGTAACACTAATAACACAACAGCTGACCTCTGTGAGAGCAGAGTTGAGGTGGCTGCTCTGCACTGTGTTGGCACATGAAGAAGATAACACTGGAGGGATTACATCCATACACTCAGTTACAGCACTTTCAAAAAGACATCTCCTATAATGTATTCCCCGCTGCTGTGTAATTCATTATTGTAAATTTAAAGTTACTAAGAAATGATTATACAAAAGACGGTTTTCAGGAAACACTGTTAAATATTCAGTTTCTATCAGAACGAGAGCCAGAGTGTGATCTGAGAGGTGGCTGGGCTAATTTACACTTTGAGAGAGGCCAAGTGAGTCACAGTATGTTCAACACTGAGGCTGACATTTTCAGCATCTACATGTAACTATTTTATCTGAACTGTTCACTAAATCAGATAAAAGACAGATGGAAGAGTAAAAGAGTTCCTCTGTGTCCACTGTGAGTGTCCATCACTGAACAAAGCGGCGGCTGACCACACCAGCTGTCTGCCACTTACAGTGTAGTTTTGACCTCAATAGGTCACATGACAGGGTGAGGCAAGGTCTCACAGTGTTTTCACCTGAAACCTCAGGTGATCATTACAGACGCCTTTTTCACTCCTTGGCTCACGTGACGAGGCTCATGATTAATAGTGGGCCAACAATCCTCTTAAAAGACAACCCCCACTAGGGTTTTCTTAATTTAATTTGTATTTACATTTTTTAATCATCTATAAGAAGATGTACATTGAAAAAAATGTGTGAATAATTTCATATTTCAACTTATTAAATGCATCTAAGACTAAATCAGTCAGTGAATGTATTGCAGCTCTGAGACTTCAGCCCTAGGATGTCAACATCATGATAGTGCTGCTTTGCTGGGACCTCAGCAGCTCATTAAGATCCACTTAGTGCTGACGTCACTAAGCTGCTTACTGCTGCAGGTGAATGGAGGAAGGAACTGAAAAAGATTTGTTTACACTGATGTAGGACTCAAGTCTAGCAGGCAACATCATGAGCACTATTTTATTGTAGATAGTAAATTACCTGACTGATTACTGACAATCCGGATTTTGGATTTTGTGGGCTGCCATGGAGTGCAGTGGCAAGGTAACTGCTGCTTGATTCATACAGGATGAAGATTTTGTTTGTTAAAAAAATAAATAGGTCAGGAATACAATTAAAAAGATCCAGTGTTTAATCCATTATGTGGCAACACTTTTTCACAGCAGACATCATGTCATAGTGAGTGAAACAACAACTTCAGATACAAAAATTAGGATATTTTAATGGTGTGTTTGACCTAAATTCAGCAGCACAGTCAGGACTTCTACTCCTTTTCTTACAGCTGTAAGCAGTGCTTCCATTTTCTTATTACACTGTGAGATAGTAGCAACAGAAGAGAATTTTAGTCTTTGTCTTACAAATGTTTTGCAGAAACACTGTTTTACAACAAGTGATTCAAAATTTATGTAAAATAATAAAGTTTGATCAGTCTTAAACTATCAGTAAAGAAGTAAAATTGATGCATTAATATGTGGATTAGTAGTTTTTTAAGATGGTCTGAGTTTAAGTATTTAAGCACTTTTATACAGCATGCCATGCAATTTTGTGTAAAGTTGTGTTACACATCACAGGACCTGTGTACATTCGTACTGTATATGCTGATGTAATTGACTGTACAACAGAAGCAGCACTCCTGACATGACAGGGATTAGACTTTAATATTATTACAGGCTTAGCTATAATAATAGTTTAGAAGCTATAGCACTGCAAATGAAAGAGCAAGCACACAAATACATATAAACTATATAAAATAAACTTTATTATAATTACTATTATTATTAATTTCTTTCCTTCACCCTGTCACACACACAATGATACAATGCTTTCATCTACACTGATAACACTTTGAAAACAAGTCAAGAAACAGAGGATGTCATATTGTTAAATGGAAGGTAAAAGTATCAGCCTACAGATGGATGAGATCAGAGAAAAAAATCAAAGTGAAAAGAACAGGGCACCAGTGGTGGACCTGCCAGTTCAGGTATTCTGTGTCAAATGCCAGCTGGGTTGCA
This sequence comes from Pelmatolapia mariae, assembly GCF_036321145.2. Taxonomy (NCBI): domain Eukaryota; kingdom Metazoa; phylum Chordata; class Actinopteri; order Cichliformes; family Cichlidae; genus Pelmatolapia; species Pelmatolapia mariae. Next base: position 42,909,448 of record NC_086244.1, read on the forward strand.
TGGTACCAGGCAGTGGGCACAGGGCCCATTATAGGATGTCGAGCCCACAGGCCATCCACATGAAGTCACTGGTTGGTGGGAGACATTACTGGCCTTCTGGTGGTCATTTTGTAGGACTATGGCAGCGCTCACCCAGTTCCTGCTTGCAAAAAGAGGCAGATACCAGTACTGCTGATGGGTTCTGGACCTTCTAAGAACATGTCCAGCTCCCCTGTATGCTCTTGAGACACAGCAAACCTTGTTTGCCTTGTTTGTGCCATCCTGGAGGAAGTGAACTGCCTGTTCAACCTCTGTAGGGTCCAGGTATTGCCTCATGCTACCAGTGGGCAGCACTGACCCTGGGCAAATGTAAAACTAATCAAAAATAGTCAGAAAATATGAGGGACAGATGTATTTGTATTTTGGGAGTTGTCTCAGTGCTGCCCTCTAGTGCACCTGTTGTTAATTTCATTAACACCAAAGTAGCTGAACCTGATTAACAACCCCCTCTGCTACTTAACTAACCAGATCAATAGATATATTTACACATGCCAATCGATGCATCAGGGATGAATCCATCAACGATAAACAACCTGCATGACCACCACGCCGCATCCATCTATTCAAAGTTTACACAGCATTTCAATTAGAACTACAGTGCAGTTCCTCTGCATTTCTTCTTACAGTGCAAACTAACCTCTTTGTTCACCTAAAAAGTCTTGAAGCCATGTCTGAGTGTGTCAGCATCTAACTGCAATACTGCAGTCCTCCATGAAACACTTCCGTCACTCTGATGTGCTCTCTGGGGTTTGATCAGCTCACTAAGTTTGTCCATTTTGTTAAATATACACCTCACATTCCTGATGATGGTTGCTGAAACAGCTTGATTGAAATCTCATTGTTTGCTATGAAGTTCCTCCAGGATTGCGATCCTCATTCTGGGCACCACAACTGTCAGAGCGATCAGCTGTTGCTGATTTCTGTTTCCAAGAGAGTAAAGGAAAACGAGTAGCAGCCTGGTAAAACCTGACTTTACCAGTCAAGGTAGTGCAGGTTTTCTTCTAAATGGAAGGTTGATGCTTTGATCCCTGGCTCCTGGACAAGATACTGTACACCATGTTTCCACAATCCATCCATCAGTGAGTGTGTGAATCTTAGACAAAGCAAAGGCATATATTGAAAATGCTGTGTGGATGCATGAACGAGGTTTGCAGCTAGAGAAATAAAGTGCTACATAACTACAAAATATCAAAAGAAAATGTAACTTTTGCATGAATTAAAATGATCGAGAGAAATGAATGTTATCAAGTGATAAAGTTATTAGAATAAAAAATAGCTTCAAGAGAGCTCCAAATTTGATCTTTTTACCCACACAGTTTTAGGAGGGTTGTAACATGATTAAAAAGGGATTTTTCCTCTTCCAACAGTAATTATCAGTCTTCTTTTTCTGTCTTATAACAATAGGTGACGCCCCAGCTGATGATCACAGTAGGGACAGCTGTGATTGGCTCGCTTCAGTTTGGCTACAATACTGGCGTTATCAATGCTCCTCAAAATGTGAGTGTTTCATTGTCTGAATGAAGAATGTAAAGGAGGAAAAAAATATAGATATTTGAAAATGTGTGAGAACAAATGGAATTAGAATAGCGATACAGTAGTTAGTTTCACTGATGAAGATCTTTTTTTTTCCAGTTAAGGTTTTGAAGCTGAATCCATGTGGTATATTTACTGTTTTCACATGTATTAATTTATGTGGCTTAAACAGGCCCATCTCAAACAAACGCGTCAGTGCTAAATGCTGTTAACACATAGTGAAAAGTTCAGATAACATAAAAGAACATTTTTATGAAATCAGGACCTCCTCCAACTAGAATTTGCAAGAAGATCCATCCATCCAGTTTTTATCCCTTATCCGGGGCCAGATCGTGCCGGAAGCAGCCTAAGCAGTCCCAGGCCAGCTGGAGACATATTGTGTCCAACATGACCTGAGTCTATGCTGGGGGTATGTCCTATCCTCCAAATAGGACATACCCAGAACACCTTGGCCTGGGGGGACCCAGGAGACATCCTAATCAGATGCCAGGACCATCTCAACTAGCTTCGACTACTCTGTGTAACACACACAAAAAGATTCTAGGTCTGACCAACCGTCTCAGCCGTGGGCAAAAAGATGAGTCAATAAAATTCTAAAACATAATTTATTGACACAATTATCCAAAGATAAAATATAAAACAGTCCAGTGTCCCATATGCAAATTAAGTAAAAACACACAATCCCAAGGCCAGAGCCAGCTATGCCACAACGCCAGTTGCACTCCACACGATGACTTCAACAGGGTTAGCAGTTGTCCTCTGAGACCCACCACCCTGCAAGTAGATAGCCAGTGGTCACTCCAGCCGCTGCGACTCAGCTGCCTTTAAGCTGTGGCATATAATAGGCCCTGGCCTGCACAGAGAGACAAAATGACACATTCACTGTATAATTCAAAGCACAAAACCCATCAAGCCCAAACATATCAGGTTTCATCACATTACATCCCTGCACAGAGAGACAAAATGACACAGCAGTGTTTGTAGTGTGGGCTGTAAGTAGACCAGTGTATCAGTGCAATCAGTTACACCTGCCTCTAATTAGTCCAACCCCATTACAGCCATTGGCTCAGCAGAAATGTGACACACACACACCCCCACTCCCAACCCAGTGCAACTTCACACAATAATATGGAGATGAATTAATACAGGCACATTAGTTTACCATGTTACACTCTGGGTCCCTCCTGAACGGCTGAACTTCTCACCTTATCTCTAATGTTGATTGTAGAAAACTCATTTTTACTGTGTGTATCTGCAATCCGATTCTATCGGTCATTACCCAGAGCTTGATGCCATCAGTGAGGGTAGGGACATAGAGTGACCGGTAAATTGACAGCTTTACTCAGCGCTCTTCATCTCAACAGACCAGTAAAGCACCCAAATCTGCAGTGGTGTGGAATCTCATTACCTCCCCCCTCACATGTGACCAAGGACCAGAAATACTTAAACTTCTCCACTTGAGCCAACTCCTTCCCGACCCTGAGTGGGCATTCTACCCTTGTCCTGCTGAGAACCATGGAGTCACATTTGGAGGTGCTGATTCTCTTTCCCACTGCTTCAAGCCACCACCTGGTTAAGGCAAGAGAACCATGTCATCTACAAAAAGCAGCCACAAGATCCTGTGGCCACCAAAGTAGAAGCCTTCTGCCACTTGGCTCCACCTACAAATTCTACCCATAAAAATTCTGAACAAAGTGGTGACAAAGACTCACTGTAAACAAGTCAGACTGAATTCAATCCCAGTCATATAGCGCCAAAACACAACAGTTGCCCCAAGGTGCTTCATATTGTAAGGTGAAGACCCTACAATAATACAGAGAAAACTGCAATGGTCAGTAAACCCACTTTGAGCAAGCACTTGGCAACAGTGGGAAGGAAAAACACTCTTTAACAGGAAGAATTCTACAACTGTGCAAGAGAGGCAGATAATAAATATAACTAAGGATTAAATGAAGAAGAAGAAGTATTCCTTCCATACCACTGATTTGACCGTACCACTGATCCTCGGTTGAAGTCAGCGGTGCCCCACTCACACTATACAGTGTGAGTAGAGCACCCCTCCTGAGTTACCTGACATTTAGCCAGAACTGCTTTAACCTCTTAGAACCCTGCGTCCACATATGTGGACATCACATTTTGGGTTATTTAGACCCAAATACTCAATTTTGCTCTACAAGGGCCTGATATCCACTTGCGAGGACATTATACTGCTACTGTTCTATCAAAATTTTAAACGAATATCCTCATTTGTGGCTCTTATTTTTCTTAGAAACAAAAATCAGGTAAAAAAAAAAATCTGGTAATTCTTTGTTTTTACATTCATCGGGCCCCAATCAGCCCAAATATCAAAGAGAAATTAAAAATGCATGACGTGGAAGAGTTCAGGTCTTAGGAAGTTAAGGCTGAAGAAAAATCATCTTTAAATTGTCACGGTCCTGGGTCCCAGTGTTTTTGAGTTTCTTTGTATTTTGTTATTCATTTGTGTTCTTCATTTCAGCTTATCTAGCTAAATTCTGTCACACCTAAGTTACAGTTCATGGTTTATCAGGTTCCCCTTCTTGCTCACCCCTGTGTTTTAGTCTCCCTTATTGGTTAGTGTATCTAATCTGTCATGTCATGTCTGCATCTTTTTATGGTTCCTGTTTTATTTTGAAGGGGTCTTGGGGTCCATGTTCATTGTTTTAGTTTCACTTCCACTGTGGCATCATTAGGTTCATTCTTGTCAGCTGTTTTCCCATGTGCCTCCACTTCCCCTAATAACCTTATGTGTGTGTTTAAGTCCTCTGTCTTCCTTTGTTCTGTGTCACATCGTCTGCGTTACCTCCATCATGTCACAGTTCTCATAGTCATTATCTTGTTTCAGTCATAGTAAAAGTCATGGTTTTCCCAGTGTGTGTTTAGATTTTCCCTCATTTTGTTTGTTGTGTTTTATGTTTGTGAGTTTCAGCCCCAAAATAAAGGCTCGCTTTTTGTTCAAGTTTAGTTTTGGCTCCTTGTCTGCGTCTGCACCTAGTCCTCCTCACACACTCCACACGGTCTGCCTTCGCAGGCCGTGACATAAATGTAGCTACATACATGCGTATGAGGTATCATGTTCACCAAGTTAGAATGGTATCAGAAGGATAATGGCTGACTGTATTACTCTTACATATGACCTGTTGATGAAAGTTCTGGAGAGAAAGTTAAAGACCACCCAAGTCATTAAGATTCACCTTCTGAAAGAGTTGGAAATATTAGACTCTGGAAATTAAATGACAACGCAGTGTATCCAATATTTGTCTTCATATTTCACCCTGAGCGTAAAGTATTAAATCACTAAGGGTCACTAAGCAAAAGTTGGGATTAAAGTGCTGTTGTGTACATAAGAGCTACTTCACTTTACTTTAATCTGTCTTTATGTGTCTTACAATAAGACTGTTACTGCGTACTGTTTTATGTTTTAGATCATTGAGAGCTTCTACAATGAGACATGGAGCAGCAGGTTTTCAGAGCCCATCCCTCAGACCACTCTAACAGCTCTGTGGTCTCTCTCTGTGGCCATCTTCTCTGTGGGAGGGATGTTTGGCTCCTTTTCTGTCGGTCTCTTTGTTAACCGCTTTGGCAGGTATGACTCTCTCCATTGATAACAAGATCTATATACATCCATATTTTTTTAAATTAAATTTAAAAATTAATTTTTTTTAAAGTTTTCTTATTAAAGAGCATTTATGGTAAATTATTTTTTAAAGGAGGAACTCCATGCTCATGGCCAATGTGCTTGCATTCATTTCTGCAATATTTATGGGATTCTCCAAATTGGCTGCTTCCTTTGAGATGCTCATTATTGGACGTTTAATTGTGGGTCTCTATTCTGGCCTGTCCACTGGTTTTGTGCCCATGTACATTGAGGAAATCTCACCCACATCTCTCCGGGGAGCATTAGGAACGCTGCATCAGCTTGGTGTAGTGATCGGCATTCTCATGGCACAGGTGAGAGCCTTACATTTTTAACCATTTTTGCCTCTATACACTCTGCACACCACCACAAGAGAGAGTCCAGTGTTACAGGGCTATACTCTGCTCACATTCAGCCAAATGCTGTAAAAATATTCATTATCCACGTGCATTGTTTCACAGTGTAGACCGCAAAAACCACCCAAGTGTTATTCAAGGCAAAGAAACTGTATTCGCTATGACCAAGAGAGTCAATCCAATTGAAATCAGGTGACTTTTCAGTTAATGAAGACAAAATGAAGGCACAGATGCCAACAAACAAGGCAGCTGCAGTGAAGGCCTGTCAATGCATTGACAATACTGCAGTTTCTACAGGATAAGACACAACTATACTGTAGATAGTTTTAGTAACTTCCAGGTAAACAGTAGAACAGCACCACCAAGGCTGGAGATGGGACAATACTGGAAGAGCATGTGGGAGAAGGACGCAACACATAGCAGCAATGCTCAGTGGCTAGTGGATCTAAGAGCAGACCACAGCAACCTCTCTCAACAGGGTCCAGTAACCATCACAGTGGCAGACATCCAAGAAAGGGTCTCCAATATGAAGAATTGGACAGCACCAGGCCCTGACATAGTTCACACCTACTGGCTGAAGAAGCTGACTGCACTCCACAAGCGTCTGGCAGCACAAATGAACCAGCTGCTAGTGGATGAGAGACAACCAGAATGGCTAACCGAAGGCCGGACAGTCCTGATCCTCAAATACCCCCAGAAGAAACCGGTCCCATCCAACTACCAGCCAATAACCTGCCTCAGTACCACATGGGGGTTCTTGTCAGGCATCATAGTGGCTAACCTGGATAGGCACATGGGTCAATACATTAGCAGGGCAGAGAAAGGAATTGGTAAGAATACCAGAGGCACAAAATACCAGCTACTGGTAGACCGAGCAGTCAGCCAAGACTGCAAGACTGACTAACCTATGCACTGCCTGGATTGATTACAAGAAGCCCTATGACTCGATGCCCCACACCTGGATCCTGGAACTATTCAAGATCAACAGGACCCTAAAAGCCTTCATCAGGAACTCAGTGGACAAGCAGAAGAAGACGGCCGTAGTGATAGACGTAGAGATACCAAATGACAGCAAGATTAGGAAGAAGGAACACAAGAAGCTTGAGAAGTACCAAGGGCTCAGAGAAGAGCTGGAGAAGATGTGGTCCCCTTGGTAATCAGAGCACTACGTGCAGTGACTCCCGAGCTAGGCGAGTGGCTCCAGCAGATCCCAGGAACAACACTGGAGATCTCTATTCAGAAGACCGCAGACCCAGAAACAGCTAAGATACTGTGCAGGACCCTCAAGCTCCCCAGCCTCTCGTAGAGGACCCGAGCTTGAAGGATAGACCGCCCGCAGGGGCAAGAGGGGAAATTAATTTTTAAAAAATATATAAATGCTGACACTTCAAGCATTTGATGTCGTTACTGATTTACTGTTGTGCATATTCCAAGTCTGAAAGGGGCTTTCAAATAAGGAGTGTATTGTATGCATTGTTTAGATTTTTGGGCTTGAATCCATCATGGGGAATGCATCCCTATGGCCCCTCCTACTGGGTTTAACTCTGCTACCATCTGTGCTGCAATGTGTCCTGCTGCCTCTCTGTCCTGAGAGCCCCCGATACCTCCTCATCAACTGCAACGAGGAGAACAAAGCCCGCGGCGGTAAGATGAACACACTGTCATGAGAGACGAAGAAAAAATCAAATGCAATCAGACAGACAGGAACATTTGGGGATTATAGATAACAGTACAAAGAGGCAGGCATGTTCTCAAATGTCCTGACTCCCAACGTCTAAAACTAAAAATTGCTATTCATTAGAATAAACACAGAAGAATACACACATAGACACATTCATGTTCAGACACTCAAATACGCAATAGAGACTCATTGTAAACAACACCTATATCTGAAGTTACACAAATAAATCTTCTTTTATCCACACAATTTCTGCCAAAACCATCTAATATACTGATAGACAGTTGTAACATAATAACATAGATATAACTACTGTCTTCCAGTCCTAATTAAACTACGGGGTACTGATGAGGTGAGTGAGGAAATGGAGGAGATGAAGGAGGAGAGCCAGCAGATGATGAAGGAAAAGAAGGTGACCATCCCTGAACTTTTCCGCTCCCCCGTGTACCGCCAGCCCATCTTTGTTGCCATCATGCTGCAGCTGTCACAGCAACTGTCTGGTATCAATGCTGTAAGTCAAATGAGCAAAAGAGAACTTGTGCATTCTATTGTAGTGAATGCCATAGAGTATAAAACAAAGGGTATAAGATAGACAATTAAATGTTTTACATCTCTTAAGCTACATAGATTACAAATGACCTAAACAATAACCTTAACGACCATTAAGTAATGAGATCCTATTTAGTAACATGAACTACTGCACTACTACTGTACTACTACTACTACTAAAATGATTGGTCATAACTCATGTTCTTGAAATCATTATTCATTAACAGTGCATTCGAGTTGAAGTGCAAGGTGTAGAGAAGAAATTCATGCACAGAAAGATATAAAGTGCAAGTATCGCACCTGTGTCTTGTGTCTGTCATCTTCTGTAGGTGTTTTACTACTCAACTATGATCTTTGAGCGAGCAGGCGTGTCCCAGCCTGTCTATGCAACTATCGGCACAGGAGTGGTCAACACTGCATTCACAGTTGTTTCTGTAAGTTGCAAAAGAACAAGTTGAAACAAAAAAAAATAAGCTCTATGTATATATACATATATATATATATATATCCTATATACAGGTCCTTCTCAAAAAATTAGCATATTGTGATAAAGTTCATTATTTCCTGTAATGTACTGATAAACATTAGACTTTCATATATTTTAGATTCATTACACACAACTGAAGTAGTTCAAGCCTTTCATTGTTTTAATATTGATGATTTTGGCATACATAACTCATGAAAACCCAAAATTCCTGTCTCAAAAAATTAGCATATTTCATCCGACCAATAAAAGAAAAGTGTTTTTAATACCAAAAAAGTCAACCTTCAAATAATTATGTTCAGTTATGCACTCAATACTTGGTTGGGAATCCTTTTGCAGAAATGACTGCTATAATGCGGCGTGGCATGGAGGCAATCAGCCTGTGGCACTGCTGAGGTGTTATGGAGGCCCAGGATGCTTCGATAGCGGCCTTAAGCTCATCCAGAGTGTTGGGTCTTGCGTCTCTCAACTTTCTCTCCACAATATCCCACAGATTCTCTATGGGGTTCAGGTCAGGAGAGTTGGCAGGCCAATTGAGCACAGTCATACCATGGTCAGTAAACCATTTACCAGTGGTTTTGGCACTGTGAGCAGGTGCCAGGTCCTGCTGAAAAATGAAATCTTCATCTCCATAAAGCTTTTCAGCAGATGGAAGCATGAAGTGCTCCAAAATCTCCTGATAGCTAGCTGCATTGACCCTGCCCTTGATAAAACACAGTGGACCAACACCGGCAGCTGACATGGCACCCCAGACCATCACTGACTGTGGGTACTTGACACTGGACTTCAGGCATTTTGGCATTTCCCTCTCCCCAGTCTTCCTCCAGACTCTGGCACCTTGATTTCTGAATGACATGCAAAAGTTGCTTTCATCCGAAAAAAGTACTTTGGACCACTGAGCAACAGTCCAGTGCTGCTTCTCTGTAGCCCAGGTCAGGCGCTTCTGCCGCTGTTTCTGGTTCAAAAGTGGCTTGACCTGGGGAATGCGGCACCTGTGGCCCATTTCCTGCACACGCCTGTACACGGTGGCTCTGGATGTTTCTACTCCAGACTCAGTCCACTTCTTCCACAGGTCCCCCAAGGTCTGGAATCGGTTCTTCTCCACAATCTTCCTCAGGGTCCGGTCACCTCTTCTCGTTGTGCAGCGTTTTCTGCCACACTTTTTCCTTCCCACAGACTTCCCACTGAGGGGCCTTGATACAGCACTCTGGGAACAGCCTATTCGTTCAGAAATTTCTTTCTGTGTCTTACCCTCTTGCTTGAGGGTGTCAATGATTGCCTTCTGGACAGCAGTCAGGTCGGCAGTCTCACCCATGATTGCGGTTTTGAGTAATGAACCAGGCTGGGAGTTTTTAAAAGCCTCAGGAATCTTTTGCAGGTGTTTAGAGTTAATTCGTTGATTCAGATGGTTAGGTTAATAACTCGTTTAGAGAACCTTTTCATGATATGCTAATTTTTTGAGATAGGAATTTTGGGTTTTCATGAGTTATGTATGCCAAAATCATCAATATTAAAACAATGAAAGGCTTGAACTACTTCAGTTGTGTGTAATGAATCTAAAATATATGAAAGTCTAATGTTTATCAGTACATTACAGGAAATAATGAACTTTATCACAATATGCTAATTTTTTGAGAAGGACCTGTATATATCCTAGGAACAGCTAAAATACTGCGCAAGCTCCCAGGCCTCTGGTAGAGGACCCAGGCCTTAAGGATAGACTGCCTACAGGGACGAGAGGGGAATTTTATATTCCAGAATGAGAGAATCTCGGTCGGATGTTACTTGGCTAACAGAGGTGTGCAACAGTATCATTAGAGACAGGTCCTGTATGAATAAGATATCCAAAATGATGTACATAACTGAGGATCTATAAACTGCCAAACAAAATACCAGAGAATCTGAGGTCAAAAGAATAAATAGCCTGTCCTCCAAAGACCTATCCAGGGTACAGTCCCAGCTGCATGGGAACAATAGTACAAGAGCAGACCCATGAAGAGCTAATACTGAGCAATGTTGGAAAAACACACAGGAGGAAGGAATTCTCGTGGAAGACCTAAACCAATACCAGGTGGATAGCTGGGGAAAATGATTAAGGAAGAGAAAAGATTTTGGTATACCGCGGTGTTCTTTTTAGCCTCCAGAGCTGTAAACTGGCTACATTTATTAAATGTATCATTTATACTAAGGAAGGCTGAGTACCTAAACATATAGCACACTGAGCAGCTAGTTGGTTATGAGCTAAGCTAAGCTGACAAATCCCTAAAGTCACAGTGAATGAATACTGTGATTAATTAGATTCAGATTCTCCCTTAGGGATAGGGTGAGAAGTTCAGTCACCAGAGAGGGGCTCAGAGTAGAGCCGCTGCTCCTCCACATCGAAAGCAGCCAGTTGAGGTGGTTCGGGCATCTGACAAGGATGCCTCCTGGGTGCGGTGTTCCAGGCATGTCTCAACGGGACGGGGCCCGGGGCAGACCCAAGACACACTGGAGAGATTATATGTCTCGGCTGGCCAGGGAACACCTTAGTGTTCCCCCAGACAAGCTAGAGGAGGTGGCTGGGGTTGAGGGAGGTCTGGGCTTCTCTACTTAGGCTGCTGCCTCCGCGACCCAGCCCCGGATAAGTGGAAGAAGATTAATAAATGGATGGATGGATAATATGAAATAAGATGCTATCTAAAAGTTTCAATGAAATGGGCTACACAGATAAACAACACAAAACACCACTGTGCATAGCAACAGGAACAGGAAGTGACACCCAATGAATAAGAGAAAGGAAATGTGATTTTATTAAATGAAATATGGCATCACAGAAGTTCTGGCACCATCTTGTGCTTTTAATGTGTAACATTATAACATATAATGGAGTCATTATATGCTGGAGTCAGTGTCCGATGACCTCGAGTCACTGAGCGCAGCACAGGCATCACATGTCCTATCTGTGGTTTGGCGAATTAAGGTTTGCGTGAAGCCCAAGTCCTCTTGTGGCTCTCGTGAACCCCCTTGGCATCTTACTAGAACGCTATATGTTCCTCTCAGCAACACAGAATACTGGACTGAACGTAGCTTCTCGAGCTGGTGCTGGTTCACCACCACCTAGGGATGGGTATTGAAAACCGGTTCTTGTTGAGAACCGGTTCCCACTGTTTCAATTCCTTGGAATTGTTTGGCATTTTTGCAAACGATTCCCTTATCGATTCCAGTCGCCCCGAATGACGTCACCACGTTGCGGAGCGTCATTTACCTGGCAGGAAACATGGCGGCTCAAACGCTCAAAAGTTTGGTCATACTTTACGAGAACAGATGACAACAGGGCAACTTGCAATACTTGCAAAGTAGATATTTCATTTAAGGGAGGAAACACTACGAATATGCAAAAGCATTTGCTCACAAAACACGCGATGACCTTAAATGAATGTCGTGTTTTTAATTCCACTCCGGACTCGTGAATCTCAACCCAGCAGCAGCGGTAACGTTTGCACGCCCTCTCCCTTTAATGCAGCAGGTAAATAATCAACTAACAGTGCATATTATGTTAGCGCGATCTGCCTTATTACAAAACCTGCCATTACTGTGCATTTAGGTGACCATGATGAGACAGACAGAGTCTGGCTGGCTCAGATGCTGGCAGTTCTCGCTGCAGTCTACCGGTAGCGTCTCCTTTCAGGCCAGGATAGACGAATGTCACCAAGCAGTGACTAAGTTTGTGGTCAAAGGCTTGCACCCGTTTGTCACAGCAGATGACCCCGATTTTCAGTAAGTGAATGTGTTTAATTGTAGGCAGGGACATTACTGGATATTCTTGTGTAATTGCTACAGAATAATTTATGTTATACTTTGTTATTGCAACAGAAGATTATTTATTTTATTATTTTACATTTACAATTTTTTTTTTCCCGGGGACCCTGTGACACCCCATTGAAGAGCCGTAGGCTGTGGATCTCTTAAGATCTCACTGTTGGGTTTGTAAGGCCATGTTACTCCTAAATTTCTATCTTGTTCAAAGAGAAGATATAAAACAAAGTTCTAAGCTAATCGACCTTAGTGTTCTCCTTTTTAAAAAGAATCGATAAAGAATCGAATCGTTAAACAGAATCGAAAATGGAATCGGAATCGTGAAAATCTTATCAATACCGATAAGACTCAGCAGTCCATCTGCATCTTAAGGTCAAAGGTCACTCTTTCGAGGATGCCAATGTTCACATTTTGGACAGAGAGGACAGATGGTTTGAAAGAGGAGTGAAAGAGGCCATCTATGTCCACTGTGAGCGACCATCTTTGAACAGAGGCGGTGGTTTACGACACCAACTGTCTGCCATCTATAATCCAGTTTTGAGTTCCCTCCCCAGACGCCTTAATGCCCACTCACATCCTGGACCATCTGACCTCAGGAATTCACATGACAAGGTGGGGCCAGGTTTAACAATGAGCTCACCCGAAACCCTGGCTGATTAGGTCCCACACCCGCTTTCACACCTTGGCTCATGTGATTAGAGGATCATCAGGGGGTCCTTTGTCCCTCTTTGGGGGGACACTCCCACTGGGTTTAAATCTGGGACTCTCGACCATTTGACCTTAGAACTGAAGAAGCTTCTCGGATGAGAGGAGAAACGTCTTCAAGCAACTCAAAGAAGTCCAGACGCTTTTCTTTGCAAACTCCTTTGACTACGATGACCTGGATGACTGAGAACCTTCACAGACTTATCAATACCCATCCCTACCACCACCTGCTCTGCTGCACACAGGCTAGCTCTGCTACCATCTTTGCCAGTGCCTGGACTGGCTGCGTGGGTTGTGGGTACATCATGTTGCACTGAGTTTTTTGAGTTTTAAGTTTTATTCCATATATTTTGGGGGATTATTTAAGTACTGTTGAACTTTAACAGTAGATGATTATATATTACTGCTTTTATGATGGTTTCCTTTGGGCATTTTATATATTCAATTTTCTTTAATAGATTACAGTTATGATCCATTGATATTACCCCCACTGTGAATACTGGTATTATGTTTGGTTTATGTTGTCATTTTATAACATCTGTATGTCTTGTAGTTGTTTGTGGTGGAGCGTATGGGCAGGAGACCCCTTCACCTCATTGGTCTGATGGGAATGGCCGTTTCAGCAGTTTTTCTAACCGTGGCCATGGCATTGTTGGTAAGTGTTTGTGGTCACCATTACTGAAAGCAGGCCTTTTGAATAAAAGGTTAGGAGTGCTACAATGTTACTGTAGATCAGGGGTCCCCGATCCCAGTCCATGAGGGCCTGTGTCCTTGCAGGTTTTAGATGTGTCCCTGATCCATCACAGCTGATTTAAATGGCTAAATGACCTCCTCAACATGTCTTGAAGTTCTCCAGAGGCCTGGTAATTAACTAACCATGTGATTCAGGTGTGTTGACCCAGGGTGAGATCTAAAACCTGCAGGGACACCGGCCCTCGTGGACTGGGATTGGGGACCCCTGCTGTAGATCAAGAGTAATAAAAATCTGACCACGTAAAAAAATAGACCATGAAACTGATGATTTTCTGTGATATGCTTTGCTTTAAGGACCAGCTAAAGTGGATGTCTTACATTAGCATTGTGGCCATCTTCAGTTTTGTAGCCTTTTTTGAAATTGGCCCTGGCCCCATCCCATGGTTTATTGTGGCTGAACTCTTCAGCCAAGGGCCCCGTCCTGCTGCCATTGCAGTTGCTGGTTTCTCCAATTGGTCTGCCAACTTCTTAGTGGGGATGTGCTTCCAGTACATTGAGGTAAGACAGCTTTTATTTAAAAATTTGTTTGTTTGTTTTGGGGCTCCTATTGTAGGTTGTACAACTCATAGAGTGCTTTTGCTCCATGGATTAAACAACAACAGACTCTCAGTTGGCTACAGGTATAATCCTGTGAACATAAAAACTCTGTAAATATGCACTCTAACAACAGAAGAGCCAATCAGAATTCATAATTCAGTTTGAATTGACTGCCCTTAAAAAACAAAGAGCCAATTTTTTTTTTTAAATAAACTTGGTATTCAAGCAATACACTCTAAGAAAGTCCTGTTCTGTGAGTGTCTTGCGGACCATTTGTATTTCAATTTGTATAGCTCCAATTCACACACACACACACACACACACACACATACATACATACATACATACATACATACATACATACATACACACACATATATATATATATATATATATATATATATATATATATATATATATATATATATACATATTTAATGTAATTATTAGCTTGTTGTCTGCGACAACAACAGAATTGAGCCTTTCCCTTTAATCCAGCAACTCTGTGGCCCCTACGTCTTCATCATCTTCACCATCTTGCTGCTTGGCTTCTTCGTCTTCACCTACTTCAAGGTTCCAGAAACTAAGGGCTGCACTTTTGATGAGATTGCAGCGGGCTTCCGCCAGACAGCAGGTCAGGGATCTGACAAGTACTCAGCCCCGGAAGAATTCAACACCCTGAGGGGGGATGACCCTGATCTTTGAAAGTTTGTACATGTAGGGAACACTGTTGTCCATGTTTTAGATATTTCATCCATTAATGTTAGAGCCAGTAATCCACCGTGTAAGGGCTTTCACACAGAGTTACCATGGGCTTGATCTGTAGCACAGCAAACTGTTGGTCACTGGTAAAAATGACATCCCAGTAGGCATTCAAAATGAACCAAGTGTCATTTTGTAACAGAAAAAAGCCGGGTTAAGTATATGGAATCACTATATAGAATCTTCTCCTTATAGAGAAATAGAGTTTTGAACCTTTTTGTTCTTTTTGCCCACGTCTCTTTCAGTTTGGGAGTTAATGATATAAAACATTAGATGGACTGTTTCATGTTTGATAGGTGACAGAAAATCTTGGTTGTGTGCTTTTTTTATATACATTTGATTTTGTTTAATAATTAAGACTTTAGTCAAATGTAATATGTTAGAACTACAAATGTGTTTACATGTGTGTCAAACAGAGAAAACTTGTAACCTATGAAACTTAACAAAGTTTAATAATTGATTTTTTGTCTTTCTGAGTTATTAAATTAATACCTATAAAATGGCACTGGATGTGATGTGACATACATGAAGCTTGACTTTGCTCCTGCATTGTGTGGCCTCACTGCAAATGCATGTTAGTGTTTCATCTCCCTGTACGCTCCCGATGTTCCCACTCTGCCTGCAGAATTTCTTTGGAGAGTCTCCAATGCTTTGAAATGTTTTTCCTTCAATTCAGGTAAAAAGCACAGACGAAGAATCTTGTTGAAAAGAAGTTAGTCTTCTTAGCCTGTGGTTTATATTAAAAAAAATGGATTTTAACCTCAACTATAATCTCTGTGAAACCTAACCAATTATTTTGGTGCCTAAATCTAACCACACACATGTTGTTCAGCTCCATGATGACAAAGCTCTAACTATCCCAAACATTAATACTCTAATTAAACATTCAAAAAATAGAAGTGCTAGATCTCCATCACTCATTTTTCAATTCAGTCTTATTTATATAGTGCCAAATCACAGCAACAGTGATCTCAAGCCATTTTGTATCCTAAGGTAAAGACCCTATATTAATACAGAGAAACCCCAACAACCAGATGGCCCCCTCTGTGCAAGCACCTTTGCAATAGTGGAAAGAAAATCTTCCTTTGAACTAGAAGAAACCTTCAGCTGAACCAGGGTTCAGGGACAGGGTGTCTGTCTCCTGAATCCAAACTGGAAGCTCGTTCCACAGAAGAGGGGGCTGAAAGCTTAAGACTCTCCCTCCCATTCTGCTTTCAAATATTTAAATAATATCATTAAACATACCGATACTAACGTTACAGGACCGAAACTTGTGTTTCAGTTTCTCTCCTCTATGTTAAGTACATTGCTCCCTTTATTTAGAGAATAGACATATCAGTGAAAACACCACTATTCTCATGCTAACACACATTGCTGCTCCCTCTCACAGCAGCACTGCACAGACATGTTGGACACACTGAGTGTGAAAGTCAAGCATGCTGTAGAAGTATTTTACAGATGTCAGAGAAAACACTGCAAACATCAATGAGTGTGGGCAGGAAACTATTTACTGAGACCACTAATCTACATAAACACATGAAAGACCATGACAAAGACATCTTTTTCAGCAATATTATCTTACCCATATCGTATATTTAGACATTCAAATAATATATTTGGCCCACTTAAACGTGTTTATTTTATTATAAGTGAACAAATAGACCTCAAACATGAACTGTGAAAATGCCTGAATATAGGCCTTTTGTGTTAACCAAGGTCAAATCACTGTCATTTATATAACATTACGTGTATAGTTACATGGTTCACATGCTGCTCCAAGGCAGAGCTGAGCTCTCTGGAGCTGCATGGCTCCCCCTGCTGGTCCATAGAGCAACTAGGGGCGGGGGGCCAATCACAGCAGACGTAGGACATGATGGGACCTGTAGTTCTTTTGATGGGCCTGGACACGGTGATTAGAAACACTCATACTTGTTGAACAGGTTCAGTTAATGAAATACTGGGAGTACCAGGAATGGGTAGACTGTGCAATTCACATTCATCTCTCATTATGATCACAGGTATGTATCTGTACATGTCTGCATTTTACCCAACTCCTCAGCAAGTGGGTGAGCGAAAACCAATTATTTTGTCCTTTTCTATCATGTTCAGCATCCTCATGCAAGGGCGATGTTGGTTTGTCTGTTTGGATCTGTTGAAAGCGTTACATTCAGTGTGTGTCACCTGTATGTTACTGAAAAGTCAACATTTGTATTTGCAATAGATTTTGAGTAATCACTAAAAATGGAACGTAGATTTAGAAACGACACTGCAAGCTAGTATTGATTATTCTGACACCCATTCTAACATGTCATAAAAGCTTATACAGATACAAGAACACAGAGAACTGACTTAAACTGGACTTTTAAATAAAAAACTCACTGGAAAATACATTTTGCAAAATGATAGAAATCCTAAACTTTGGTCGCTTCTTCCATTACTAATATTTTTTGCAGGAATACAAACTATACTTTACACGTGTCTTCTGCTTGGCCCGGCATGATGTAGGTGATCTGGTCAATAAGCTGTGACATGTACATTTACACGTTGAATTACTCAATATGTGGAAAATCCCCACATGCCACTTGGCTGCTGGAGTGTCATGTACTGTATGACCTGGACTTTGAACTTGACGTTAGCACTAGCACCTAATAAAGCCACTTGTCACTACAGACCAGCGTCGATGCCCAGCTCCATACCTCCCACCCACACAGTTACTGGACAAGTTATGTTAGTGAAGGAAAAGTATTTAATAAGTATTATTAATCATGTACATAAGGCAGCAGGTGCTTTAAGTGTGACTCTTGTCAAGAGATCAAGTTCATCATAGGGTGCAAGATTTGCACACATCTTACATATATTTGATCACTACACTAGGTTCTCACCTATAATCACACATCATTAATGCTCATTCTTACATGTAGGCCATCTGAACTCTTTGTGAGAGTAAAAGTGAAATGTTCACAATTCATGTTTTGAGGTCATCGTTTGGAGGTTTTGTTGTTTAGCACAAGTTTCCATTTGAACAAATGATCAGCTCCACATACGTAAAAACAAAACAGGTTAATCTGCCTGACAGTGACAATACTCATCAGGAGCCAACATGACCGCACAATTTCATTGATCATTGTTTCCTATTCACTCAAAGGTTTGAAAACATTAATAAAAACATCTTTACAGTTTGATATTCATACTCTGTAACGTTAATGGCATTTTTTTAAAAACTCAACTGTTCTTAGTGTTTTTTCTTTTCCTTTTTTAAAAAAAAAGACTTTATTCAGACGGTTTCTTCACTGTGAAGCTCTGGAGGAGCGTCGAGCAGCTCGAACATGTCATCGATGACTTGCCACAGGCAGTTCTCCAGAGGGAAGTCATTGTCCACCAAATTGACGAGGAAGTAATTGTCATGGATATATTTAATTATCATCCGAGAAGGAGACTCGTCTTCGTAGAGTTTGCCCCACTGCTCAATCCACAAGGCAAACGCCTCATCCTGAGAAGATATGAGAACATCTGGGTCAACACAACATGTCAGAGCTTTTACATCACACTGCGCTCTCTCTTTAAAGTTAAAGATTATACAAAAATACAGAGAACACGAACAATCAGATAAGCCCGTATGAGCGAGCAGCTAGTGACAGTGGGAAGGAAAAACTCCCTTTTAACAGGAAGAAACCTCCAGCAGTACCAGCAGCAAGGAGGGGAGGGGCCGTCTGCTGCGACCGCTTGGAGCTGGTTCCAGAGCTCCGCCTCCTACTCTACCACAGTCATACTTTATTATTACCCTTTTAAACCTTGAATATTTCAGTAATTTAAAAACACGACACAAGGTTTAACATTCCCCAAACTGTGGACAGAAAGAAGACAGTGTCTCACCTTCCAGTACATGAAACTAACTGGGTCCACTACAGTCGGCTGAACAATCTCCCTGCCGGGGAAGATCCCCCAAGTCACAGCATTTGGTTGCATTTCAGGGGCGTTGGTCAGGTTATGGCCCTGCATGCAAAATATTCACCATGACCAATGTTTACACACACACACACACACACACACACACACATATAGGTGTGGAGTGACTGATGCTTTGTGAACAAACTTACATTCACATTAACAATGTGATAATTCACACGGGGCTCGTACTTCTTCAGTACTTTAAGAAGAGCGGTCACATTTTCACTGGAGGTGAAAAATTCCAGATAGGCCTGTCGGTTGAATAACATCCACATTAACAATAGCAGACTGAGTATCCCATCTGAAGGTACTGAAAATACTGTTAGTGTTTGTACCTTCTGGAAGACGTAGCCCCCTGGAGGTCCCCAGCCAACAATGGGGTCTGTGGAGGGTTTGCCATTGATGTTGGGCTGAGAATTGATGGTGAGGACTCCTCGCCTGTTCACTTTCTCCAGTTCATCCTTCAGAAGGTTGGTCTCTGGGGCCAGAGGCTCGTCATTCCATGGCAAACACATCACCTATAGCAGAAGAGAAAGCCTTAGCCTGCTGTTACTGCTGCTATATACAGAAGACTTGCTGTGGATGAACGAGTGGCTACGTGGGGTAGGGTTAAAAACAAAAACCTGTTCTCAGAGTGAGTGTCAGTGTTTCCAGTGCACTCAGGACATGATTCATTTAAACAGAGTAACAATGGCACACCAGCCAACCACAAGGTTAGTTTTCACACTTGACTTATCTAATTTAGCTGGAACATACAGTAGACAACAGCTTGGTATACTTAAACCAAGGATAGATATAGGAAATCTGTGGTGCCACAGGCACAAACAAGGAATACAGGCTGGGAAAGCTACGAGTGACCGAGCTCCGTGGTCCATCCTGGATACCTTGTGTCCGCAGCGATTTGGCTGAGCTGTAATGTAGCAGGTAAAGACTTCGAAGACGCTCTCTTCATTTTGCAGCTCTTCACCCCACATTTGCAGCAGTGCATCTTTGGATGATTTGCTCTTCAGGTAGAACAGGTAATAGTCATTCAACTCCCCAAAAGCTGGAGATGAGGAATTTCCCCTGAGGATGAAAACAAGACTCTGAGCTAAAGTTCAATAAAAGCTGAACGAGGTTCCAGAAAGTGATTAGATTAAAAAACAAGAAACAATAATAATACAATTAAACGCGTGTACACATTTCATAGTGTCAATGTGAGCGCTCGAGCAGAGTAGAAAACAACCAGTCCATCTGAAGAACTCCAACGATTGTAAGTGGGTGAAACATGGGTTTCTGTAGGAGTCTGGTTAGCATCTTTGCTTACATTAGCAGAGGAAGAAAAAACTGTTCATTTTAGCAACATTTGCATAAAACTTAAGCTTATATAAACAAACTTTGATCTTAAATGTTTTAGAACAAATGAGTCACATATTTAACCTCCTAGGACCTGGCGTCCACATATGTAGGCATCACATTTTCGGTTGTCTAAATTTTGCTCTACAAGGGCCTGATATCCACTTACGAGGACGTTATACTGCCTCTGTTCTATTGAAATTTTAAACAAGTATCCTCGTATGTGGATCTCTTTTCTTAGAAACAAAAATCAGGTAAATAAAAAAAAAAGAAAAAAAAAGTAACTCTTTGTTTTTACATTCATCAGGTCCCAATCAGCCCAAATATCAAAGAGAAATAAAAATGCATGCTATGAAAGAGTTTGGGTCTTAGGAGGTTAAAGGAGAAATGCATAAACAAGCAAGCAGCAGGGTCTCCTGATGGTGAGCTTTGGAGCAACAGCGAGCCTAAAACCTGCATCATACTTCCCACGTCTGCCAGTCTGCCAGGGTCCACTCAGCTCAGAGTGATGGCAGCTTTCTTGTTAACACACAGTGAATACAATGGTCATGAGGACATCAGTGTGTTTGCCCGTTTATTACCGAAAAAGAAAACCTGCAGCTACAAGAACAGACATTAGAAAACTTATCACATAGAACAGCTGTTAATGTAACTCCAGTATGCACTTAACAGAGTCAAAGGCTGGAGATGAAGGATGATCCCTGTGGACAACAGCACGACTCACAACTCGTACGCAAATTCTTACATACACTTACGCAATAATTTGCATAAATTGAGCCATTCAACAAGAACAGCCCTGATTTAATGTCTGAAATGTAACAATGAGGACATCGTGATAAATGAAACCTACCATCTGCCATTGGGAAACTCGTCCCAGTCCTGGGTTCTGTAGATGTAGCTCTTGGGCCTGGAAGCCCAGAAGATGGGTCGAACATCTTCTACCTTCCGTTTGGGATGGGCGCTCACTGCCCAGGGAAGAGGCCGCCTGGCACAGAAACACACTGTCAGCCTCTCTCTCAGGGCAGGAAAAGAAATAAAGGCCTGCTCTACAAAAGACACTGCTCAGTGAAATGAAGCAAATACTTTGGTCACTACTTTGATCACACATGAGTTCTTGATGAACGAAGCATTCAAGCTGAAATACTTTACTATGTAATGTAATGACAATAAAATGGTCAGGAGATGTAATAATCAACCTTTAGAGCAGATTCAAAATTACACCTAAATTGAAGTTAGAACTTACAGGTTGATTCAGCGCAGTGTTAGCATTTCAACATGTGTCACCAAAGTTGGTGTGAGGCAGTAATGTTTATGGGAATCTCCTCCCAGACTTTGAAAAAGGCATCAGTGAGCTCCTGAACAGTCAATACAACCATCAACAGATCTGCAATTTGAGCAAATCTCACTGTGGAATCAAATTCCACCCAAGATGACTGGTCTAATATGCTGTTATAGAGCACGCTGTAGGTATTACAGGTACTGCACTGCAGTGGTTTGTATCATATCTATCTAATAGACTCCAATTTGTGCATGTAAATGGAGAGTCCTCTTCACACACTGAGGTTAATTATGGAGTTCCTCAGGGTTCAGTGCTAGGACCAATTCTGTTTACATCGCATAGACGAGGATCTGTCTGACAGAGGTGAAGTATGGCTGCGAGTCGAAAAAGCAAGATAGACTCCCCAAAGCATATTACTATTGCCATATCCTCTCATTATCCCCACATGGTCAGGGTTTGATTTCCAGTCTTTAAAGTAGTAAATGCAGCATCATCCCAGACTCCTTACAGCACGTGTCAAACTCCAGGCCCACGGGCCACATCCGGCCCGGCGTACATTTATGTCCGGCCTGCGAAATCATTTTATACAGATTTATTATTAGTGTTATGCATGGCGATATGAGGTGCTAATAACACACAAACAACAGATCCCATAATGCAGCGCTGCAGCCTCCTTACTGAACGCTAGGCTAACTGGGAACATTCCCGCATCAATCAAGTCAAACGTCTGTTATTGAAGCTAGCCGCTCACAATGGTGGAGAGAAAAGTTGATTCTGAAAGCAGAGCCTTTCAGTGCCAGTGGGAGACTGAATATATGTTTACAGACATTGCTGGTAAACCCGTGTGTCTTATTTGTGGAGCTAATGTGGCTGTAATTAAGGAATTTCATTTAAGACGGCACTACGAGACAAAACGTCAGGATAAGCTGAAAAACCTAAATGCAGAAACTACAGAAGGTAAAAGAGCTAAAGAAGAATCTGACATTTCAGCAGAGCAAAATCACAAAGTGAAGCTGTTGTGAAAGCAACTTTTATTGTAGCAGAGGAGAAAGCCAAATCAGTCCAGTCATTACGACTCTGAAGAGCTGCATGATGAAGCTGTGCGACTCTTGTGTCCAGACAAAACGCAGATTTTGGCAAATGTGAGCCTGAGGAGAAATACGGTTGCTGATCGGGTTTGTGAGATGGCCACTGATTTAAGAACACAGTTGTGTGAAAGAAGCAAAAACTTTATTGCATCCTCTCTTGCTGTGGATGAAAGTATAGACATGACGGACATTGCACAGCTGACCATCTTCATCCGTGCAAATATTGGACATTAAATCGATGCACAGGACAACGACAGGAAAAGACATTTTTGAAAACGTATGTCAAAGTGTAACCGACATGAAACTGCCCTGGGACAAGTGGACTAGTCAGCAGGATGCGAGTAAAGATGCAGGAGGAGAGCTGTACCGGTGAGTTAACAGCATATCACTGCATCATACACCAGGAAAGGCTGTGTGGTAAAATCCTAAAAATGGAGCATGTAATGATCACCGTAACGCAAACCGTGAATTTTATCCGAGCTAAAAGTTTAAATCACCGTCAATTTCAGTCTTTTATGCAGGAACTAGATTCAGAGTTTGCCGACATGCCATCATACAGAGGTCCGTTGACTGAGTTGGGATAAAAATTCTCAATAGAGTTTTTGAGCTCAGCAAGGAAATCTGTCAGTTCATGGACATGGCATGTATGATGCGGTGAAGGCATTTCAAGTGAAGCTGTCACAAATGCACCAGTGCAACCTGCCTCACTTTCCCTGTTGCCAAGTAATGTTGAACCAAGTCAGCGGACTTTGCTGATAAACTGAGCGCACTGCACACTGAGTTCGCGGCGCTTTGGTGACACAAAAAGAGAATTTCGAGCTGCTTCACAACTCATTTACGTGGAAACTGCACCTGTGCAGATTCAGTGTAATGTTACACTCAAGGCAAAGTACGACACTGAATGGCCCGCAGAGTTTATTAGTTCCATTCCTGAAGCAATGCCCAGCTCCGTCTATATGCGGCTCCAACCTTGTGTATGCTTTCATTTATTTTTTCTGGGGTTTTTGGCAGCATGTTCATATTTCTAACTTGCATAATTTTGTTTTTTTTCCCAACTTTAATTTTTATTAGTTTTAGTTAACATTGAAAACCATACAGTAGAGCTGGGCGATATAAGATTTTTTCATATCACGATATGTTTTTTTCATTTCAGGCGATAACGATATATGTCATGATATAAGCCAAATTATAACGGCGCTGGCACGGCTGGCAGCCTTAACCCAATTTCCCTCGGGATGAATAAAGTATAATCAATCAAATAACTATATTTGTAAGATTTAAATGTGCCGTTGCTCACGAGTAAAATGTGAAATAATCTGCAGCTTGTTTTGAATTAAATATTTATTTCCCATAATAAGTTCAACAGGGTAGATGTACTTAAGGAACATGAGACTTCAGTTTCAGATAAAAAAAGGCAAATATTGCAAACTACACAAAAGGCAGCTGCTAAAGCGTTTAAGTTTCAAAATAGAACAAACAAAACAGACTAAATTGTCAATTCCACTTAGAAACAAAATTTTAATTCTAAAAATAAATCTTAGTTTGTTTTACAGAAGAACAGACAAAGTTGACTAACTTTTGTCAATATCAAATAAACTGAGAACTAAAAGGAAATTCTCAATCTCTCCTTGTTGTATAGCTTAGCTTTTCAAACAGTTTTAACAGTGACTTTAGTCTGACAAAAGCCGAATGACGAATTAGCGCTTTCAGTCAGAGATTGAGCATGCACCGGTTTATTGTATTTCCAGACTTGCTTTCGGCACAATTTACAGTGCGCGTTACTCTGTTTTTTGTCAGACTTGAAATAGCCGAAATACCTTCACACTACGGAACTTCTATGGCCCTTCCGTTCGACAATCTCTCCGGCATTGGAACCATCATCGGTTTTTTCTTCGGTAACCTTCGCTCACGCTCTCGGTTGATTTTTCTCTAGTCGGCACACTTATTTCCTCCATTACCCGGGCGGCACGGCGGCTGGCAGCCGCTTCCCAAACAAATACACATGTGCGGCTTGGCACTTGTGCTGTACGTAACAAGTCACGTGACGTGACGCTGCGGCTGTGATTGGTTCGGCTCTGTGCTACTTAATTTGGATTGGCTGTTCTTAAAAAAAAAAAAAAAAAAAAAAAAAAAAAAAAAAGGAGGACAAGAGGGATGAGGCCTATCGCAATAGTTTAATTTTTCTATCGAGAAAAAGTTATTTCGCAATACATATCGTTATCGTTTTATCGCACAGCTCTACCATACAGTAAAGAAAAATACAAACAAACAAACATACGAACAGTCTGGAGTTTACATTTCTTTTTCCTTCTGTCACATGCAAATTTCTTGTTATGTTGCGTTTTTGGTACCACTACGGAATGCTTTCCACTTCCTCCATTGTCTATCGTATTTACATCCCATCAGTCTAATATTGAATGTTATTTTTTCCATCTCTGAGATACCCTCTACAATACTAATCCAATCTCGTTGAGTGGGAGGGTCTGGGTGTGACCACTTCTTTGTGATTGCTTTTTTGGTTGCGGCTAGAATTATTTTTGCTAGATATAAGTCCTCCTTTTGTATCTGTTCCTTTATGTTTCCAAGATACATCACTTGGCAGGTGTTTGGTAGTGCATAACCCAGAATATTATCCATGGTCATTTTAAGGTCTTCCTAATACCTTTTAATTTTTATGCACTTCCAGAAGACATGTGAATGGTCTGCTTCTGTTTCTCCACACAGTCTCCAACATTTCTGTGGACTTGAGGTCTGTTTACTTTTAATTTTGGGTGTGATGAAAAAACGTGTCAAATTTTTAGAGCAAAATTCCCTCCACAATGGCGAATTCGTTGTACTATGTTGTATTTCACACATACTGACCCATTCCTTCTCTGTTATAGTTATGACCAGTTCAGCTTCCCATTTCTTTTTAAGGTAAAAGGTTGTGTCCTGTCTATCTTCTTCTAATGATCTATAGAAAGTGGAAATTGCTTTGAATTGTTTTTGTTCATAGCAATTTTTTACTATTCCAATAACACCCAATGGTTTTTCAAGCCAGTCGGACTTTATTTGCTTTATGTAATAATCCCTAACTTGCAGATATCTAAAAAAATCTCTATTTTCCAATTTGTATTTATTTTTTAGTTGTTGGAAGCTCATTAGTGTTCCATTTTTCATTAGAGTACAAACTGCTGTAATCCCTTTTAACTCCCACCGTTTGAATGTTTGATCCAATTGTCCCGGCTTAAATTTTTTATCATGTCTAAACCATCTCAGCAAAAATAATTGTTCTTTTAACTGATGTTTTTCTATTACTGTGTGCCATATGTCTAGTGTAAATTTCACAATTTGATTCATTCTACTTTTGTAAGAGGTCATTAATTCTTTGTCAGAGATAAAAATTTGAATTTTGTTTCCCTCAATTTCTTTCTCAATTTCCTTCCACCGTGCCTCACATTCTGGTCTACACCAACCAACGAGAGGTCTACATTGGGCTGCGTAAAAGTATTCCCTTAGGTTAGGCAAAGCCATCCCTCCCTTACACTTCGGGAGTTGCAATGTTGTTAGCCTTGTTCTGGGCTTCTTCCCATCCCATATAAACCTTGAGATCATCTTGTCCCACATTTTAAATTTTCTTAGAGGTATAGGAAGTGGGAGTGATTGGAACATGTATAGCAATCTTGGGAGAACGTTCATCTTTATTATTTGAATTCTAGAGTAAAAATTTATAGGTGTTGTTGACCACCGTTCTAGATCTTTTTTTATGTTACCCTCCACCTGATTGTAGTTTGTGTCAAACATAGCAGATAATGATTTTGTCAAGGTTACGCCCAAATATTTCATGGTATTCAAGTGCCAATTTAGTTTATATTCATCTCTAATCTTTTGAGAAGGTGTATAATTGAATGATAAAATTTGTGTTTTGGATACATTAATTTTGTAGCCCGACAAGTGTTCGAAGCTATGGAATAGTTGCATCAAAGTTGGAAAGCACTTGTCAGGATCTCGTAAGAAAACAATGACATCGTCAGCAAATAACTTGCATAATTTTGACAGGATATATTTTTATGAAGGGCAAAGTTAAAGTTTTTAAGTTTATTTATTCTGGAATAATATTCCTGTCTGTTTTTATTCACATTTATGTTTAAAAAACATTGTTTTAGTGTGTTCAATAAACGTTTATGTTGTTTGGCCCCAGACCTAAAGTGTGCCTTGAGTTTGACACCCCTGCCTTACAGGATGTTAAGAGATCAACATGAGAGAGGAAATAGCAGACGATAACTGGGAGATCATGTTAAAAATCAGTACTCGTTTTTTGTTTTCACTCTTTGCTGCAAAGCAATTTAAGACTATTTTTCTCCTTCTGTTACAAAATCAATCAAAATGGATTATATCATCTATAGTCTAATTATTTCAAATTTTCCTCGTGACTTCTGTTGATCATTTGTTGCGAGGTGGCCTCAAATGTCTTAAAAAGTGCCAATAAATTCATTTTATCAAATCAAATCCACACAATCAGGCATCACTCCTTTCCCAGCAGCTGTCCCAGTCAGCTAACTTGAATGTGCCGTTTCACAGTGTGTCATTTGTTTTAATCAGGTTCAAGCTCAGCTGTCAAAGCTGGAAGTGACGTCACCCCACAGGCTGTTCCAGCACCAACGCTGGAAAAGAAGGAAATGTTTTGTTTCTTAGGAAGGTGAAACCATCCATGCATCTGCAGCAGTCTAGTACAGTGCTTGGTGTTTGCCCTTACACAGCAGCACAGTGATGGACAGAGCCTGCTCAGGGCACTGCTGATGGTTTATTTAGCCAGTCAGACACACACGGCTGAGTCTGACTAGTGTTTATGAGCACCGCGGCCATTTTGGATGGTGACTCAGGGATTATAGGACTTCTCCAACTTTCTCAGTTGGAAGTTTGACTTAAGGAGACATTGCAGTTGACAATTCCAACTGGGAAATCTGAAATTCCCACTTCCAACTTCAAATGGAACACTTCACAGCTGTGCAGTGCTCTACTCTGTTCCTGTGACAGAGTATAAGGGTCACATTAAGAAAACTGTGTGGTTGTGTGGAAATGGTTGACGAAACTACATTTTCTTATTAAGCTCGACTGAATCTCACTTTTGCTCAAAGCACTGATGTCCTGCTAGACCTTAGTGCAGCGTTCGATACTGTTGACCATAATATCCTATTAGAGCGATTAGAACATGCTGTAGGTATTACAGGTACTGCGCTGCAGTGGTTTGTATCATATCTATCTAATAGACTCCAATTTGTGCATGTAAATGGAGAGTCCTCTTCACACACTAAGGTCAATTATGGTGTTCCACAGGGTTCAGTGCTAGGACCAATTCTGTTTACATTATACATGCTTCCCCTAGGCAGCATCATTAGAAGACATAGCATAAATTTTCACTGCTATGCTGATGACACCCAGCTCTATCTGTCCATGAAGCCAGGTAACACACACCAATTAGTTAAACTGCAGGAATGTCTTAAAGACATAAAGACCTGGATGGCCGCTAACTTTCTGCTTCTTAATTCAGATAAAACTGAGGTTATTGTACTCGGCCCTGAAAATCTTAGAAATATGGTATCTAACCAGATTCTTACTCTGGATGGCATTACCTTGGCCTCCAGTAACACTGTGAGGAACCTTGGAGTCATTTTTGACCAGGACATGTCCTTCAAGGCACATATTAAACAAATATGTAAGACTGCTTTCTTCCATTTGTGCAACATCTCTAAAATTAGAAATATCCTGTCTCAGAGTGACGCTGAAAAACTAGTTCATGCATTTATTACTTCCAGCCTGGACTACTGTAATTCATTATTATCAGGATGTCCTAAAAACTCGCTGAAAAGTCTTCAGCTGATCCAAAATGCTGCAGCAAGAGTCCTGACAGGGACTAGAAAGAGAGAGCAGATTTCTCCTGTTTTGGCTTCCCTTCATTGGCTTCCTGTTAAATCCAGAATTCAAAATCCTGCTCCTCACATACAAGGTCTTAAATAATCAGGCCCCATCTTATCTTAATGACCTTGTAGTACCATATCACCCTATTAGAGCACTTCGCTCTCACACTGCAGGCTTACTTGTTGTTCCTAGAGTATTTAAAAGTAGAATGGGAGGCAGAGCCTTCAGTTTTCAGGCCCCTCTTCTGTGGAACCAGCTTCCAGTTTGGATTCAGGAGACAGACACTATCTCTACTTTCAAGATTAGGCTTCAAACTTTCCTTTTTGCTAAAGCATATAGTTAGGGCTGGACCAGGTGACCCTGAATCCTCCCTTAGTTATGCTGCAATAGACGTAGGCTGCCGGGGATTCCCATGATGCACTGAGTTTTTCCTTTCCAGCCACCCACTATGTGTTAACAGACCTCTCTGCATTGAATCATATCGGTTATTAATCTCTGTCTCTCTTCCACAGCATGTCTTTATCCTGTTTTCCTTCTCTCACCCCAACCGGTTGCAGCAGATGGCCCCGCCCCTCCCTGAGCCTGGTTCTGCCGGAGGTTTCTTCCTGTTAAAAGGGAGTTTTTCCTTCCCTATGAGCAAGCACCCACTCATAGGGGGTGCTTGCTCATAGGGAGCAAGCACCCCCTATGAGTGCTTGCTCATAGGGGGTCATATGATTGTTGGGTTTTTCTCTGTATTTATTATTGTGCGATCTACTGTACAATATAAAGCGCCTTGAGGCGACTTTTGTTGTGAATTGGCGCTATATAAATAAAATTGAATTGAACTGAATGTTTGATTGACTGACCTGGGGTCTTCTATCCACAGGCCCAGCTGTCGAAGCACCTCCATGGTCGCAACTTCACGGTTCAGCGTGTAAAAGTGGACACCTGGCACCTTGCCACTGTCCAGCAGCACACGGCACATCTCCACTGCTTGCTGTATCCCATAATTACGGATAGCAGCATCGTTGTCTTTGATAGGCTCGATGACTTGGGTGATCTCCTCTGGGACCTCAAGCTTGGAGAGCTTGACAAGCTGACGCAGAGACTGGTAACCCTGAACAACATGAACACACGAAAGTTGAGATCCACTCCTGTGCAGCTCTAACAGAACGTACTGTTATCCAGCAGCTTCACGTGTGGTCAGGTCGCCCTGCTGTCACTGTGAGACTGCTAATGCTACAGTGTCTGTCTGAAACATTAGCTCCATCGAGCCGTCGTTCCCTGTGTGGAAGGCAAAAGGGAAATCTGGACCATGACGAGTACATTTAACACTCTTTAGTATGACTGCAACCAGCTACCACTTTGACTGCTCCATGGTTCAGATGACGAAAGAGGAAAGCACAATCACAGGGAGTCTAAAGAGTAACAGAACACAACACTATCACTTCAAGGAGGAGGGAATTGCTTTGAAGATAAAGATAAGAGGATTCCTGTTCCTAGAAGAACTTAGTTACCTGAATGGGGAAGATTCCTGGTAAGATGGGACATGTGATACCAATGGCTCTGCAATCATCCAGGAACTTGAGGAAAGTGTCGGGCCTGAAGAACAGCTGGGTGATGACAAAGTCTGCTCCAGCATCCACCTTCTCCTTCAGGTGCCTGAGATCAGCTTCATAGCTCTCTGCTTCAGGGTGGCCTGTGGGGTAGCCTGGACACACACACACACACATTTAAATTAGCGACGAGCCACTCAAACTGCATCCTGCTGACCTCGACGGTGAGAACATACCAGCGACGCAGATGTCAAAGTAGTCATCAAACTCTGAGCGGATATGTTTGACAAGGTCGATGGCATAGTTGAAACCGTCCTCCTCTTCCTCCCAATCTTCTCCTACTGGGTCTGTGAAGATATTTGGCACACGCCTAAGGTTTAAAAACGTGCACAGCTGGATGAGACAGGTCGCATCCTTGTACAACAAACTAGATGAGCTTTGAGCGCCAATTAAAACAAAGAGGGAGATCCATTAGTTTGTATGAATCGGGGAAAGTGCAGCTGAATCCAGGGCGTGTTACGGTGAAGGAACATCTCCACAGATAGGGAAGCATTAGCAGTGGGAATGCATCCATTTTAATTGCCAAAGAAAAACTTGTCCGTCAGCGATGAGATTGTTGACATTCAGCCATCAGCTGATTCAGATGTAGCGTGTGACATCACTCGCTGCATGCAGCATGCCTGCTAACGCAGCATTTAAGTGCTTTTATGGTTGTAACCGATGATTTTAACAAAGTGTCACAGAACATTACAAACAGGACATAAACTGTCCGCCTCTGCAGAGCACTGCTCGTGCATGCGGCGCTGTGTTAACAGTCCATTGTAACGTCTTGATGCATGTTCAGTCATCCAGGTAAAGAAACCCCAAAAGTTGATTCTGTTCATCTGGATGTTTTCAGTGGGAGAAACGTGTCGTCACTCATCCAAGTGACTTCTTCAGTCTCAGCTGACTGCAGGTTTCCAACCTTATAAACATAATGATCATTTGCCTGAACTGAAACTAGCACCACTGAAGGAACAATGGGCTGGGAGATCAGTTCCTTCATCATAATTATGCAAATTCTCATGACAAATGTTCCCTCTAAGCTGCGCGCGTGCGCAATTGCGCACTGCTGGCACGGTCTCTGCGCACAGAAAATCTGCATTGCGCACAAAGAAAAAATCTAACCTGAATTGAAATTAAAATTAATACTTTAACAATTGTGTTCTGCAGTGTTAGTCAGTAAGTGACTGGCTGCTCCCGTAGATTAGAACGATGCCACCTTATCCCATAGTCCAGCCAATAATGCGATTCACATTTGTATATACGCAGCTAATCAACGTCGTTGACAGGCTATGACAGCGTCCTTATGTGCCGACACCGGTGTTTTAGCTAGCAAAGCGGCGTGGCTGATGTGGAGTGAAGCCACGTTAATGACAACGTGTACAACCATTGGAGATGTGAGCAGGACAGACGGAACAATTGAAGGAAAAAGTGTGGACTTTATACCAGTTTTTAAATTGTGTTGATCGGCCACGTAAAACCAGAGTTATGATAAAAATATCTGCAAAGTTTGGTTTTCTTCCTGAATACTGTCGTTGTTTATATTTACTGCGGGAAGAAACGGTAAAAACGGCGTTTTAGAAGGAAAACGCTCGACAGCACTCTCCACCTGTGAGCAAAAACAAAACCAACCCCCACCCTTTCCTATTGGTGGAAAAAAGTACCATGTGGACCAATCAAAAAATGATATGGCAACATGGCATTTAGTTGTTTAGGGAGGGGGAAGTTTTAGGGGTGACGGCGTGTTTGAGATGTGAGAGATTTGCCACGTTTAGCACAAATCTTGTGTAGTTAGTGTGTAGTTAGTGTGTAGTTAGTGTGTAGTGTAGTCAATAGTTTTGTTGTGTGTGTCAGAACAATGAGGCGACTGCTGAATGTTACAGGTGTTACAGGAGTGATACATCTCCTGTTGTCAGGCCTGCAGGTATCAGGCTGTTGTTCTCCTTTATCTCATAGTGGACACAAATTATTTTTGGAGTGACACAAATAATTTGTGTGGCATCAAATTTGATGCAGAACAGCTGATTGTTCTGTAAATAGTTTGAAATGTTTATTTAAAAATGCCTTGGCTGCATTTTTAGGTAAACAGCTGCAAAAAACTTTGTTTGCATAACTCAGTTACTTTTTTGAAGAAGTAACTATATAATTAATTGCCCAACATTGGTCTTTATATCCTGTATTTTGCAGACAGAGAGTTACAGGACTCTCTCCCAGACCACAGACTCAGACTCATAATACAAGTCAGAGCTTTATAACAAAAATAAATAAATAAAAATAAAAATATATATTTTTTTTACTTCCAATAGTGTTAACATGCTACACAGGTCATGAACAAGATTTTTTTTAAACTTTCATTGTAAGTGGGCTAAAGCAGTTAATTAAAAGTAGTCTAACATAAATGTAAATGCTGTAATGTGATTATTTTAATAAACATGTAACTTGGATGGATTCGATGCTGGCGTGACCACAGTGCACACGTCTGCTGTTGCTCACAGTGGTCCAAGGGACCGCTCAGGGAGTTTGTGTGTTTGTTCAGACACGTGAAACATTAGAGGGAACATTGCTCATGACCATTGATCAGCAACCATCAGGCCAGGACTCTGCAGTCTATTTACACCTACAGGCCAGTGGACACTCTTTCAATGATGAGGATGTACACATCCTGGACAGGGAGGAACGCTGGTTTGAGGGCGGAGTCAAGGAGGCCATTTACGTGAAAAGGGAAAGACCATCTCTGAATCGAGGAGGGGGCCTAAGGGTACAACTCTCTGTGAATGGTACTCATGGCCATTGATCAGTGGCTGTTGATCAATGGTCATCAGAATTTGCATAATTATGACTAAGGAACTGACCTCCCAGCCCATTGTTCCTTCAGTGGGCTGGTTTCAGTCATTATGCAAATATAAGGTTGGGGAAACCTGCAGTCAGCTGAGACTGAAGAAGTCACCTGGATGAGTGACGAAACGTTTCTCCCACTGAAAACGTCCAGATGAACAGAATCAGCGTTTGGAGAGTCCACTGTAACCCACGCCAGTGTGGAGAACACAGTCCACTGTTACACCGAGCAACTTCACGTCACCTGACATTTGTCTTTACTACATTTTTTTAAGCCATTCGAAATCATGCTGCTTGTTGATTTTCAAATATTTTTCTTGCTTGCAGTAAGACCAAAGTAAAGGTAAAAGTAGGTCTGACATTGTGTTTCTAATTCTCGTCTCAGAAGCTGAATGTGATCTGGAATATTTCAGAGCACAAACGCTGCAGCAGGATGTCTCCATCAGGTTTTACATTTGCAGTTTATTAGTTTTTTTTTTTTTTTTTTTTTTTTTTTTAAATAAACGGTACATCCTGAGAGATTTAGTACATCACAGGCTGTACAGAAAAATGTATGATTCCATTAATAATTCATTTAATTTAAGAGTACGAGTGTTGTTGGCGTGCTGCTGTGTGAAGACATGATAAAAATACTCGACAGCCAGTGCTACCCTTCAGTGGGCACGCCTCTCTAAATCCCACATCCTCTTGTTCTCGAGTTATTGCATTCACGGGATGACAATGCCCCATCAACCTTTATGGCTGCTGAGCTGCTGCAGAGAGGCTGCAGCTCAGGAAGTACAGCGGATCATCTAATGACTGAAAGGTTGATGGTTTGATCCCTGGCTCATACTAACCCCAAGCTGCTCTCCGGTTTATCTGTTGGAGCGTAAATGTTAAACAGAAGAGTGCTGGTATGGCTACCATCAGCATTACCTCCTCTTAGTGCCATGATATTCTTCAGGCCCAGGTGCTTTGCTTTGGCCAAGTAGCCAGTGATTTTCTCTTTGCTTTGATTGCAGCAGGTTAGGTGGAGGATGCTCTCCAGGCCACAATAGTTGACAGCTGTGCTAGCAATCATCAATGATGAAGTTTCCTTGTCTGAACCTGGGTCGCCTGCTGGGTGCCAGGTAATGTCGATGAACAGGGGCCCACCAGAGCCCATACGGTCAAACCTGTAGAAAAAACACAAAAGTACACTCAAACCAGGGGTGGGAGTGAGGTAGTAAAGATGAACACATACATAACAACCACAATCTGGACTTGAGGGCTGGGAGCCAAACCGGGACACGTTTTCCCAGATGGGCTCAGTCAGGTGTTTTCAGTTTTGCGGGTAAGATCATAGTGTGTACAGTTTTATGATTCATGAAGCTTTTATTGTCACACATTTGAGGACGTCTGCTGTGGAAAATTCATATCAATGTTTGTACTTTTTTGGTGGACTGTTCATTAGTCTGTGCCTGTTGGGTTTATTATTCTACCAAGAACTGGATGTGCTCCAGACAGTGTTTTGTGTCTCAGAGTTCCCTGGATACATCTCAGTGTGATCACATACTTCATATCAGAACAGCTGTCAAATTGCAACCTTCTGTTGATTGCTCATAAAAAGGATTTTTGTGATTAAGTTAAAGAAGGCGTGAAAAGGTCCCAATCGTGAAATCGGTCAATTTTATAAGCATTAGAATAAACATCCTGAGGCAGTGGATGCTGCCTGTGGACCAAAACATGAGTTAAAAAAAAAAAGTCGGACTTTTTGGGATATGTTACTGCCAGACTCGGTCGCTTCTACTGGATCCACCCCCCCCCCCACACACACACTATCATCTCTCCTGTTGCTATACATAGCCCTACTATCACACGCCTGCCTTTCCTTGTCCCTCTTCAGTTCCCATCTGCACCCACCAACAGCCCCACCAGCGGTCGCTGTTAACCCAGGCTCTGACAGGGACGTCTCATTCTTGATGCGTCCCGTTTAAGTTCACATACCGTGATATGAGGTTAACAGCCCCACTGGCTGTGCGTGGAGGGAAGAACTCCAACGAGAACCAGCGGTCTCCGGACTCCATCCTTCTGCGCATCTTGTCCCGCAATCTGTCCGACCGGTAAGCATCCAGCACCGGCGTGGAGCACCGGGAGCTCTCCTTGGAGCTGTCCCCGCCGCTGTTGCTGGCCCCGCTGGAGTCGCTCTTGCACTGGCAGGTGCCATCCCCTCGCTGAACCTGGTTCACCATGACTGTAACTTACACTGGGAAGAAGAACAGATACGGCGGCGTGTTCAGATTTAATGTTGCCTGCATGAGAAAACGTGTTAAAGCACAACTTTAGCTAAATGTTCTCCACATCCCGGATATAACAGCTGTTTCCGACTTACCACTACAGCAGGCAGCACGGCACTCACACACGCTACATCCTACCTCTGACCCTTTACATCACGGGTTAAATATGGCCTGACTGAATGCTGACCGACGGCTGCGATAACGTCGGTTGCCTAACAGCGACGCGAGCGGCTCGTTATAGCTCTTGCGCGCACGCGCTGCTTAAGCTAGCTGTCCGGGCTCAGCACGTGCTCAGGCTGCATTCACACGTAAACGCAGAATCGACACATCGAGTCAACCGAGTGCGCCTAACGCCATCGTGCTGGACTGATTTACACTGGTGCAATGTGCAGATAGTTTATACCACCTCCTCGGTCCTGCTGCCTTTACGCCCCTGCGCTCCCATTCGTCCACAGCCACAAAAATAAGCACTGCTACAGCTGCAGCGAACTTTACGCTAAACTGCTTCCTCTTTGGAGTTTTCCAACAGTTTGCATCCTTTACAGTTGCAATACTGCCCCCTTCTGTTCTTAGTGCTCATTCTCCAAATGGTCTGCAACACAAAGCGCTCTTCTGAATCAGAACTCTGCAACACGATTTGGTCTTTCGTGTTATCAGCTTTATGTTGATCTTTCCAGATTCTGCTGCCTCCTTTCGGTCGATCCCATCCTCCTCCTCTGACGCACAAACTCTCCATATGTCCTCCTTCACTACATCCAAACTTTCAGAGGTCTTCCTCTGTGCCTCCTGCCCGGCAGCTGTCACGTATCCTCTCTGCACGCGTCCAAACAATCTCAGCCTTGCATCTCTAACGTTGTCTCCACTGGCAGCTAAGGAAGAATCATTTAGGGCCAGCTCGTCTGTTAAGGGCTGAGTGAGACACGGGTGGAGGATTTACCCAGAGGACAGGTGCATTATTACAAATGATCCCACTGCATAAACCAGAATGTGTGACACCTGACCGTGGGCTGTGTGGAAGCACACGAAACATCATTTCCTATCCCGAGCCCTCTGTCCTACGTGCTTAAACGCGCGTGTTATTTATGGTCCTGCCACATCATCAGCTGTGGCATGTAGGCTCAGACACGGAGAAGCTCATAATCGCTGTGTACTGAGAAAAGACGTTATTGTGAAGCGGCCTCCTGCAGAGACCCCACAAGAATCTGAAACACACTTCCTCCTGCTGGGCTTCAATACAACACGGGCGGCCTGTGACCCTTTACTGGGATCACTGAATCTCCTTTTATTACCACGTTGACGTCCCCACAGTGCCGTTGGGACTGCGGCCACTCCTGCTGCACCTCTCCATGGCTGATGGGCTCAGCCTATCAGGCCTGGTTGTTGCTGGTACTGCTGTCCACGGTGCAGCAGCAGCCACCCCGACAGCTAAAGTGGCGCTTAATCGGACACATACAAACAAACAAATGTATGTGTGCTTTTTTCAGGTTCTGCCGTTAATAATCTTATAAATCGCACTGGTGTGTTTCATTGGAATATTCTCCTCCCGAATAATATCCGTGTCTGCGCCTCTCTGTCGTAAAACTGACGCTGCGCCTCTTCTTAAACCCGAGCGGGAGTTTTTAAAAAGGCTCCCGCTGTTGTGTTAGTAACAGCAGATGACGCCATTATAGATTAGAGTCACATGAGAGCCCGCAGGAGAGCCACAGCAGGCAAACCAAGACACTTTTAAAGCGAGCTGCAGTGTTTAGTTTAAATCTGTGCCGTTCGACTCTGAAGTCTGTCGCAAATCCATCACACGGCTACCACAGAGGGACACTGTCTGTTACAGAGCAGAGACATCAAATATCCGAGGTTGGCACTTTAAGAGGAACTGTCACTTTTCTAATTTTCTACGGGAAGCAAACACAACATTGTCCTCACGCGAGACTTGCGTTGTTGCGTTTACTTGTCATCGGAAATCCGCAATTCAAACTTACTTGGAACGTTATTTGTTATGAATACGTTTTAAAAATGTAAAACGTTAGAATCCAGCTATATTCAGATATGTTCGGTTATTTTCTCCGTTCTTTGTTTTACATTGTTGATTCTACTGTATTTTCAAAGTCGTCTAAAACAATCTTTACCTTTTTTGACAGCCCCTGAATACAGCATGACACAACAACGAAGATGGCTTGCTGTGGAAGATGTTTTTGTTGCCAGTGTTGTTGTAGAGAGGGAGAGACACGGACCCCAGAAGAGCTGGTAAAGAAAGACGTGATAACAAGCACAGGGAGCATCATCTGCTTATGTTGTGTTTACTTTGGGGTTCCTAGGATTTCCCCTGAGCTATTCTAAGCGCTTTATTCTGGCTGAGCTGCTCCACCGCGCTGCTCACTATGTTCTCTTGTCTTGGTTCTTTTGCAGGAAAGCGAGGAATACTTATTAATGCACATTATGAATGTATAGTCGTTAAGTCAGCTGTAATATTGCTGCTTACAGAAGTGAGAGCTTCCCGTTTTTCCGTGTGACGATATAGTCCGTGGACCAAACTCCATTTATAATTTCTTCAGATTAAGCAATCTTCTTATTTTAATCAATTAAATCTGCCTCATTTCATATGGTTTTAATGTTTCAGTAGGTGTGGGGAGCTATTGTGCAATGCGGCGTGTTTGTCGCGTGGAAAATGACCTCTTTCTATTTATTTCCCCACATTTTGAATGTTGTGATTACACCAAGCAAAGACGTAGTCTTGCAGGACCTCCGAGAAGTATACTGCGAAGGCAGTATGGACATAGCCCGGCTTTATTTGCGTTAGTTAAACATGTAACCTGGAGTTTGTGCATTTAATTGAACGCTGCTCTTAAGTAAAGCTGTGTAATTCTAACGGGACAGCTTCACATGAAAGCTCTGAAACTTTCAACTACACACATTTAAAAAGTAAAGGTTACTAATCGCTGTAGTTTGTAACCACAGCAGAGTAAATGGAGTTTATTGATGGACTAGGAGACCTACTGTGGAGACAATTACCTTCCAACTGTAACTGTTCTAGTTCCAAAGTGTAAAACAGATTTAGATCTGATTACAACCAAATATAAAAACATTTATAGATTTTCTGTATTGACAGTTTAATATATGCAAATTCCAGCAACAGTGCTGCTTATGTCTTCATTTTGTGGTTTCAGTGAGGCACAGCTTCACATGTTGCACATATAAAACATATTCCATATCTAAGAATCTGTGAACAAACTGTTGCTTCTCGCTGGTTTTAAACCAAAAGTCCGAGCATCACTTCCTACAGGAACTAAGTGTGTCCAGTGTTGGATGCTTTGGATGGT
Organism: Pelmatolapia mariae; assembly: GCF_036321145.2. Classification (NCBI taxonomy): domain Eukaryota; kingdom Metazoa; phylum Chordata; class Actinopteri; order Cichliformes; family Cichlidae; genus Pelmatolapia; species Pelmatolapia mariae. The sequence goes on from NC_086244.1 coordinate 42,947,826, forward strand.
GGTGCAGGAGTCGAGTGCTAATTCCACACTCATTTCTTTGTTTATTTCCTCTTTATTTATTTGTTATTTATTATTTTTTCCAACATGCAGGCGCACACATTTAGCTGAACTTTTAGTAAGAAGCTTAATTTGTGGTCAAATATCCTTGTGTGTATATGTACATACATACATAATTATTATTGTTATTTGTTTGTTTGTGTGTTTGTTTGTTTACCCCCCCCAGACAATCCTTGGGGAAATCCCAGACGAGGAACAGATCCTACCCAGGAAAGACTATGAGGTGAGACTTGCTGGAGAAAGCCTTCAAAGAGATATTATATTATGTGTTTAGAGCGATCACGGTGGGCTGCCTGGACCAGAAATGCCAGAGCAGATTTATTTTTTCAGTACTGGACACAATCGATGTGTGAGGCAGGAAATAGTCACACAGTGTTTTGTGTCCACAGAGCTTGGATTATGACCGCTGCATCAGTGAGCCTTATGTGGAGGTCCTGGAGGGGATGGACAACAAGGTAAGACAGGTTAAATGTGTCATCTGCTCCTGTGTGGATGACGCCTGTGCAAAGGCTGTACCTTATCTAATCAGCAACGCTGTCACCGATGCACATTTATTGTATTACATCACATGATGAGATCACTAATAGTAGGACTTGTGCCAGCAGCTGATCTGTTAAACTGTATGTGATCTGTATTAAAGTTGATGTTCCACAAAGCTCTGCGTTTTTAATCTTGATCAATGTTACTAATCAGCTTTTCATATTTGATTTGTTGATTGCACAGACACACAGAAACCACTCTATTATAAATATTGAGCTAGCTCAAATATTTTAATATTAACTTGAACAAACTTTCTTTTTAAAAATGTTTCCTATTTTCTAAAAGTTGTGAATGATTCATAATCAGATTAAGGAAACATTTTCTATGCAGTGTTATGTTAGAACAGGTCACGTGGGATCTGTCCACTTTATTGGGGCAGATCTCAAAATCCAAAGAAATATGACTGTAACAATAGTTTGAATCTAGAAGTCATGTGGATCATTGATGGATTTAAACTTAGACAGCATCACGATCTTTTAGCCTCCATTTAATCAAAGTTTCTGTAACATGTCACGGTCACTGCAGTGATAATAACAGTGTTCCAGGAATTAGGAAACACAGCAGAGAACAGCACTCTCCTACAGCTGGGAGGAGGTCAGGGATGAAAGCAGCAGGCCGTTGGGATACTGTCAGACAGTACTGCTACACATGGCCAGTCACAGAGATATTGATGCGACTGCCCTGGAGTGCCGCTGTTACACCACCATACCTGCAAACGTTCTAGAGCTACGTCATTGTCACCAAGCTTTATTCTTCGGCCCTACATTCGATGTATGAGGCATATACAGATGGCAGCATTTGTATACAGATCATTGAGAGTCCTGCGGGCTGTACTACGAAGCACGATTAGCATGGTTAGCTGTATCACTACAGAAAACTTTTTACCTGCTAAACCACTATAGTAGCTTATGCTGAACACAGCCTGGTCACAGGGAGGTTCTGTCTCCATCACTTCTTTTATTTACAGCATTTTTAATCCTATATAGATTCAATGCTGGGGGAATACATTTAGTATGTGGAGCTTGTGAACTCACTAAAACCACAGAATAAAGTGCAAACGGTGCAACTGGGAACGTGTGTGTATTAAAAACGTTTTTAGACTCTTTTTTAGTCTCTTATATATGAAGACACAAAAACTGGTTTTTATTTTCTTGTCTGCCAACAGAAAGCCAAAAAATATGAGGCGGTGCATTGGATGATGGTGTTTGCGATCGGGGTCACAGTGGGCCTGGTAAGGTGCATTCTGGGTCTTCTTTTTGTTTTGCTGGATTTCAGCTGCTGAATAAGAAACGTTGCTCTCTTTCAGCTGGGCCTGTTTGTGGATTTTTTCGTACGCCTCTTCAACAAACTAAAGTTTACTGTGGTTGGTGATTGTATCCTTTAACATGGCTCTGTACGTGGAGGACGGGCAGATACCAAAGCAGCTAAATATTGGGCAGAAATGTTGTGCCTTAGAAGATCCTCGCACAGAAGGAGAGCGTTTGTAAAGTTGCACAAAATATTGCATTATTTCTTCAGAGATTGCTGACAGCTGGTGCACATTTTTATGCCCTTTTTCTTTTGTGTTTGTTTGAACATTGTCCAGAGTTGGTCCAAACAAATGTCAGGTCTATCTTTTAGTTCTAGAAATAATTCAGGGTGCATTCATGTGATGCAGATGCTGTAATAATAGTGTGAAGTGTTGTTTGGTTCATCCTGTGCTGTATATGTGTGTTTTCATGCCTGGGTTTGATCCCTTCGCTACTATCTGTCATATGGTTTCTATTTCCTGCCTGACTCTTCATCTAAAGAGTGTTACTGTGTGTAACCACACTTTGTTTGTTGATGATGGTTATTCCACTTTAACTGAAGCCTCCAGCTATAGAGAAGTGCAGTGACAAAGGCTGTCTGTCTTTGTCCCTGCTGGAGCTCCTGGCGTTCAACATGACCTTCGTCTTCATTGCCAGTGTACTCGTCCTCATCGAGGTAAGCATCTCAGCTGCAGCTGACAAACTCAGGAAAGAACTCCTGCTTTAACAGTTAAAGTGTGCAAATTCTGCAGTCCTTGCATTTGAGACCTGTCTACCTACATCTCTACCTGTCCAAGTTTGTTAACTGGTTGTAGCATGTTGTTTCATTCTGGTATGTTTGTGATACTAGATTACGCACTGACCTGCAGTATCATGTTTTCAGCCTGTGGCTGCAGGATCAGGGATTCCAGAAATCAAAAGTTACTTGAACGGAGTGAAGATTCCTGGAATTGTTCGACTCCGAACTTTTCTCTGCAAGGCTGCTGGAGTCCTGTTCAGTGTAGCTGGAGGTAAAGTGCGTTTGACTCCCTGACATTTACTGTACCCAATAATAATATTATCAACAACCCAGGGTGGATGCACGCACACAACCTCCTCCTCCTCCTCCCTGGTTACTACTGTTGTTTCCTTCCTGGAGGCGCAGGGTAGACTCTGTGTAGAGTTTTCATGTTCTTGGGCTTGTTTCTGAAAGTTGTGTAAAATATGGACGTCACAGATGCCCTGCGGTATTCCCTGCGTGATACTTGTTAAGCATCTTTTTTTGTAACCTGCAGACACCACAGGCAGTCCTGTACTCTGACAGCAAAGCACTTTATTGGAATATTTTGTAAGTTGTGATCATAATGACTTCATATGGGAGGTGCAGAATTGGGAGCAAACATAGAAGAAATATCTTTGTGCTCCTGGTGGTGTTTTAGGTTAACTAAGGCAAAACAAGATCACTAATGAGGTTTTATACTTTGAGAAAAAAGTCAAGCAGTGTCAGCTTCTGCTAACTTTAGAGCAAAATGATGTTGATGATGAATGATGAGCCAGGGTCAGAAGGCTGATGGACTGACTCTGTGTGCTCAGGTCTCTTTGTGGGGAAGGAAGGTCCAATGATCCACAGTGGAGCCATCGTGGGAGCCGGCCTTCCTCAAGTACCCCAAAGCTTATTCTAGTTTGCTTAGTTCTAGTTGTTGTTGTTGTTTTGTGAAACATTTTGGACACTAAAAATAGCACTGGTGTTATTCTTGTGATTTGTCTGGTCTTGTGGATATCAGACCTTTTCTCTCTCCATCAGTTTCAGAGCATTACTTTCAGGAAGATCAAATTTGACTTTCCCTACTTCCGCAGCGACAGGTATGTGACAGTAACGATCCAGATTCAAACTAAAGTTGGAATATGGTGTAAATGTAAATAAAAACAGAATACTAGGATTTGTTCAGTGCTGTGTGATACACAGCAGACCCTGATATCCTGAAAACCTCAGGGACCTGCTGGGGACCTACAGATGTAAATCTTTATTGATCTGTGCTGCACAATTGCCCAAAGTTAAACCAGACTCTTAAACTGGACCCTGACGCTGACTGGGAGCCAGTATAACTGCTTTTGCAAGGGTGTGACACAAGTTTACTTACAAGCCTTGTAAGTGACGAACTTGCAGATTGTGGTCCGTGGCTCAGCTGCAGGAGGCGTGGAGCAGTGGGTTCAGAGGGCATCGTTGGAAGAAGCTGACCGACACAGCTTCATTCAAGGAGAGTCTGTTGAGAAAAAAGAACAGGGAATTAATAATCTGGATAAGATGAAACATGGGAATGATTTCTAATACAGAGCGTGGTGTGAATTCACAGCTGCACTCTTGTCCTCCTTACTAATCCTCTGCAGTTCCTGATTCACTGACTTTGCTCCATCCGTCCTCTCTCTTCATCCCTGAGCCCCTCACAGCACTCCTACCATCTTCTCAACACACTCTCTTCACTTGTTAGTAGATTTCAGTTGTTATTGTTAACCACACTAACCTGCTGTGCATCCTTTCCTTTCCAGCTCATTTTCTCTTTGTAGACAATCAGTACAAGTCCTTTTGTCCTTCGTTATCGTCCAGCCTCGCATCCACATCCTAACCTCGCCTGTGCTCCCGGCTGCTTTCTTCATCTCTCTGCCTAGGCCACATTTTCTTTGACTATTTCCTCATCTTTCTCATCTGACTTCTTCACTCACCTCTTTTCACTCTCAGTTTGGTTATGCAAACCACTTTGCATGTAATCATTAGTTACTACTAAGCTTTGACTCTTTTCCACTGCTCGTCTTGGGCCCTGTCTCCTTCCCTTCACCCCCAGCTGGTCGCTGCCCCTCCCTGAGCCTGGTTCTGCTGGAGGTTTCTTCCTGTTAAACAGGAAAAACTTAACAGGAGGCCACGTGCTTGCTCACAGGGGATCTTCTGATTGTTGGGTTATTATAGTGTCTTTACTGTACAATATAAAATGCTTTGAAGCAACTGTTTTTGTGATTTGGCACTAAATAAAACAGCATTCAACACCACCCCTTTAATTTCCAGCTTCAGACTCATGATCCTGTATGACGCTGTCTTCACCTTCGCATTATTTATGTGTCCTCTCTTAAAGATTATCCCTACTCTGGTATAACAGAGACTCTCCAATATTATCGACCAGTTCTCTCTCTTTACTATACAAAGTATTTTTAGTTGTTCAAAGAGTTTGAATAATCTCCAAAGCACCGAATTTTCTTGTAATTTGTAGTTTACACAATGTTCCAACTTTTTGGCACAAACACTGTTACTGCTTCCTAGCAGTGTAACATGTGTGACATGTGACTGACAGTTTTCTTACCTGTTCTTCAGGGACAAGCGAGACTTTGTGTCAGCTGGTGCTGCTGCTGGAGTAGCTGCTGCCTTTGGTGCTCCAATCGGTGGCACCCTCTTCAGTCTGGAGGAGGGCTCGTCATTCTGGAACCAAGCCCTTACATGGAAAGTGGTAGGTCACCCTTTATAGTTACTTCACCACAATTTCTTTGATACAGATGCACTGATACCTCTTTGGATATCATATTTAGGAGTTACACTGAAAAGCTATAAAATAAAAATTCATTCTATTCTTCTATTTCTATTTTACCTGCTTCATTTGTCATCAAATATTTGGGCGACCGTGGTTCAGGGGGTTGGGAAGCACATCTGTAACCGGAAGGTCGCCGGTTCAATCCCCGGGCTCTCTGTCCTGGTCGTTGTGTCCTTGGGCAAGACACTTTCTCCTACCGCCTAGTGGTGTTGGCCAGATGGCGCGATATGGCAGCCTCGCTTCTGTCAGTCTGCCCCAGGGCAGCTGTGGCTGTAGCTTGCCTCCACCAGTGTGTGAATGTGAGAGTGATTGAATAGTGGAATTGTAAAGTGCTATGAAAATGCAATCCATTATTAAATAACAAGAGAACAAGCTTTACTTGCTCGTCAGTCAATTGTAAAATTGAGCTGTGAAAATGTGCAAAAACGTCTTTAAACAGTTGATGGTTTTGACCTAAAGCTGAAAGTTTGCACGACAGAGTAACGTTTGCTTTGGATCAGAAGTACACCAAGAGGATAAAAGTACATGAAATTTGATCCTGTCATTTTTCCCTTATTTGCAACACCAATCTATCTGCTTTATAGATGTAGCCAGGTAGACCAGGACACAGTGCACCATCCAATCTCTCTGACCTTTACTGACCAATGAGTGCGATTAAACCTTCCTCTTGTCTATCTACTGTTTTAGCTCTTCTGTTCCATGTCGGCCACTTTTACTCTCAACTTCTTCCGTTCGGGCATCAACTTCAGCAAGTGGGGCTCCTTCCAGCTGCCTGGCCTCCTGAACTTTGGAGAGTTCAAGGTTAAGAGTTTCTTATCTTGTTATTCCATGTGGTACAAAATGTATCTTCAAAGCTTAGATATAGTATTTTATTTTTTATATAAAGTATGATGCTGAAATAACAGACTTTAGGTCTACACAGAGACTCATTGTAGGAGCACCTGATTTGCTTTGATTTGATTTGATTTTGAGGACTGCTCCAAAAGCAACATGCCAACCCTGTGGGTAGGGAAACACTGATCTGGGGTGACTAAACTTTACCATATAGTACCTTTTTATGTGGTTTCTTCCTTTAAAAAGGGAGTTTTTCTTGTTGCCAAGTGCTGTTCACAGGGGCTCACATGATTGTTGGATTGTAGGGCTTTACCTTACAGTATAAAGTGCCTTGAGGCACCTGTTTTTGTGAGTAGGTGAAATGTAAATACAACTGACACAAATGAAGTTAAAACAGGAGAATCTCAACTAATCTGTTCTGACATGTTTACATATGGATTTAAGAAACAGAGTCTGTGGGGTCACCATTAGCCCGACTGTTCCACCTTCTCACCTCATATCTGCTCCTCACATCATCGTTACTGCCTCTTCCTGTCTGTGTTATCTCTTGCAACCCAGTTTATACCCGCTGTGCAGAGCTTTCCAGTACTCGATAAGAACGTTGATGTTGAACTGATGTGATAGCTGCTGACATGACTAAAGATCTGCAGGTCGTGCACCACTCAATTTATGTAACCTGGCAGCTGTGTTGAAGACGCGAGTGTCGGATTTCGCAGGTCTTTAGCCCAATTTTAATGATGTATCAGTACAGATGTGCAGAGATTGACGGATTCTACAGAGGGAGATGTTGCAACAGTTTGCAAAGATTAGACTTTGTAGAAAAAAACTTGGAAAAAGAAGCTTGGTGATTCGTTTGCTTGCAGTTTTGACTTTTCCTTCTGTACCCACACTGATGTGGATTTTTTATCCAAGTGGCAAAATCTGTCATTCGGGAGAATACATTTTTCTCTAGTGTTTTTGCACTTTGAAAACAGCTCATGGATGTCTCCTCATCTGCTGTTGAAACTTGCTCCATTTGTCAAAGCCTTGAGAATTTATATTTGTTGCCACTGTTTGCTTTCTCTTTAGAGCAAACACAATCCTTCTACGGACTTGATGCCAACCTCCTGTTCAAATCATCCAAATATCAGACCCCAAATTATTATCACTAATATCAGCCTGATGTAAATATTATTATGGTTTTATTCCTCTTGCTGACCAGTGTCCAGATGGAGACAAGAACTGCCACCTGTGGACAGCTGTGGATCTTGCCTTCTTTGTCCTGATGGGTGTGGTGGGCGGCCTTCTGGGGGCGCTCTTTAACTGCATGAACAAGAACCTGGCCAAGTATCGCATAAGACACATTCATCCTAAGGCCAAGTTTATCAGGTGAACTGTTTGACCATCTTTGATCCCATCTGTGCTTTTCACGTTCATCAGACTGTGACACTAGGAGCCGAGCAGTTTGGTGTAAGACAAACATGAACTGAAGTGAAAGGTTTTTAAAGTGATCTACTGATAATGCATAAATGTGTGAACAGCATCTACAATTCAATTTTATTCATATAGCACCAAATCACAACAACAGTCGCCTCAAGCTGCTTTATATTGTAAGGCAGACCCGACAATAATAATCTGCAAATGAACTTGCAGACCTAATGAGTGTGAGTTATCTCAGAGCCAAGCTGCTGTTCACAGTTGGAACAAACATAACAGGGAACGTTCAGAGCAGGACAAACGTTAGAAAGGCAAAGGCTTTGTTACAAACAATTCCTCAGTAAATTCCTGAAATCTGTGTATAACAAGCTGGTAGATGTGTGGTTGGTCAACACCAAGAATATTACCTGAACGTTCCTGTGTTACATCATAGCATAAATAAGCATACCACTGTCATTTTGTTGCATGGGGTATAAAGCTGCATGCAAAGGAATGGAAGAAGTCTCACATACTGACATCTGTAGAGAAACAAACAAGGAAGCCTAGAATGGGCCATAAAGCCTAGATACAAGACCTGTGTGGAGCACACACACTGTTCCCTGTGTGCCTGCACGGTTTCTCTCCAGCTATTCCAGTTTTCTCTCACAGTCCATGCAGCATGTGCAATAGAGTCATTGTTCAGTCTAATTGGACCATGCATCAGCAAGTGGATCGAATAATACTCTGTATGAATGTATGATTAGATGTATAGTGGACAAGATAATATATCGTCTGAAGCACTTGGTCACATGGTCAGTAAGACTAGAAAAGTGCTTTATAAGTACCAGTACAATGATCTCCATGGTAACGTATACAAAAACCTGGAAAGTCACAAACGGCTCTGTTCACTATGGAAAATAACTGAGTTGTGTTTAGAAACTGCTTCTGGTGATCCATGTTATGTATCAGGACCAGGAACATGCAGAACGCGTCTGTAAACATGTGGACCAAAGATTTCACTGTTGTTTCACTGCCACAGTGGTTAGAGTGACACTGCCCTCGAAGCTGTGACACATCCACATTTTCCACTGGCAAATACATTACTGCTGTCAGTAGAAGCTGGCACAGATATGTCAGACTCACACGAGCTTCGTCTCCTTTACAAACAGCACTGTTAGTAATGAATGAGCTCCTGTCCCAGTTTTCTATCGTTTGTTTAAATAGATTCTTCCCTAAAATCTGCGCACTGAGAGAAAGATGATGTATTCTGCTGAATAAATTAACGAGGCGCTCCTTTTAATTGATAATTTTACAATTAGTTACTGTAATTGTGTTTCTTTTTATAAAGGTGCAAACTGTCGTTAAATATGTGCCTAACTTTGTAACCAGAGGGTAATAAATGATTGTTTTATGTTCCAGAGTTTTAGAGAGTCTGCTGGTTACCATGGTGACAACGATTGTGATTTTTGCGGCTTCCATGCTGGGTGAATGTCGTGACCTGTCCACTCCCACAGCTCACAACACCACGGTAAGAATTTTAATAATCTTTGCATTACTGAACAAAAACACCACAGGTGTGTTTTCACTGGTCTAAACTTTAAACGTATGTTATGATTACTGTGATATTTTAGCTTCAAATACTCTTTAAGATATATTTGTGTGAAAAACGATCTGTCAGCCCACTTTCAGGCCGTTTTTTTCCTCAGATTGAAATCTGTCACACCGTTTGAATGTGAATAATTCAAAAACTATTAATGACAAAAGCCTGACATTTCCATGAGCCTTTCTTACCATTAAAATGAACCAGGATCTGTAATCTGGGGCCGATGTATCAAAAAGACACTGGCTAATTAAAATATGAAAACTAATTCAAGAAGTCTGGCAAAGTTAGCATTAAACTACATGCCAGTTTTTATTTAATATTGTACTGACAACGTCTTAATGGTGCATAGTTACTTTACATTTCAATGTTCTTGCTGGATTGAGCAAATATGAAAAGTTGTACCACAAAAACAAAAATAAGACTGTCCTGTTCAAACAGAGCAGGATTCTTGAGTTTTCAGATGGTTTGCTAACAGAAAATACTTTAGTTCAATATGTTTTCCTTTTTTATTCCATCTGTAATCATCAAAGTTTCAGAATATTTTCTGCTCAACCATCTTTGGTTTACTTAAATATTTATGAACATGTGCTGTGAATACTATCTTCAATTCATTGGCCAACATGGTAAATGGACCGGTTCTTATGGCACTGGTCTACTCTGCTGGAGCATGTAAGTGCTTTCTATCTAAAAGTCTCACACATTCATCTGAGAGTATCTTGGCCCAGGATATTTGGCATGCAGACAGGGATCAAACCTCTGATTAGTAGGTGACCTGCCCTTCCTCCTGAGCTGATGCCACCCCAGCACAGCTGCTTGCTGTTGGCTGGAGAGAAGCCTCAGCCAAAACCATCAGACGACCTTTTCAGCTTTAGACTGAGACTCACAAACGCATCAATTGAAGTTCCCAGACCATATGACACCAACCTCATTGAGGCCAGATATGGTACTTACAGCTATTTCTCCCTGAAAGAGTTCTTGTAGTTAAGCTTACAGTTCCCTGTGAGGATCGTGCTGGAAGAAGCAAACAAATGCAAACATCCAAAGTACCGAGAACTCGTAGATCAGTGCCGGTGGAGAGGCCGAGAACACGTGAGTGAGTGACTACAAGTCCATAGAAGCGGGATCCCGAGGTTTTCCTGCCTGCTCCCTGTGTACGACCTTTCTTGGACTACAAGTGTTTCTACCATTAAAATAAATGAGGATCTGCAATTTGGCACAGATGCATCACAAAATATGAGTATTGGCCCACTAAAATATGGAAATTATTTCAAGCTGTCTGGTAAAGACCCATACAGTATTAAACTTCACATTTTAATCAGTGATGATGTCTGAATGATATATAAGCATATTAATTTTTTATTTATATGTTTAAACTTTAAATCATAAAAGTTTTATACAAATCAGGTGGTCAAGCAGAACATCTCCTAAAAATGTGCTGATTTATGATGGAATGATATATCTGATCATTTCCTGATAATTGATTACACAGCAGTGGAGAGTAGACTTTATCACAGTAGATGTCTTTCTGAAAGTGCTGTAACTAAGTTTAAGAATATAATCCACCCACTGTTATCATCTTCAATGCCCTGTACCAACACAGAGCAGAGCAGCTATCTGAACACTGCTCCAACAGAGGTCGATCATCTTGTTAATAATTTTACCTCCTCACTACGTACGACTCTGGATACTGTAGCTCCTGTGAAAAATAGAGCCTCACTATGTGACCGTGTTAACCTGTGACGTATGTTTTTTAGCTGGCTGGCAGTGAGGACATCAACTCAACCATTCGACAGTTCTTCTGCTCAAACAAGACCTACAATGACATGGCAACACTGTTCTTCAACCCACAGGAGGCAGCCATCCACCAGCTCTTCCATCAGGATGGTTAGATGAGTTCACACATGATTCATTCCATGCATCACTCATATACCCCGTACAGTGAAGTGACATTTTAGGCCATTTTTCAAAAATCAAGTTCATTTCTATCAATAAACAAACTATTTTACGGAGTTGTAGTTTTCCATTCACTCTGCTGACTGAGGCTTCTGAGGTCAGACTGGAATCAATCTTCATTTTGTTTGGATCTTTATACAGTCATTGATTAAATGTGCCCACCAATATTTCCTAAATCCTACAGACCACCTCTTTACGTTCTCCAGCACCGCAACAATGCAGTTTGAAAAAGAAAATCTGTTTTATTTTATGGTGTATGTACACTTTGAATGAAATAAATGTGTGTTGTCTTTAGTATTGCTTAGCCTTTCATGACTCAGTGTTGTAATCTCTTCTCTCTTCAGTAAATTTAATGCTTACATATATATATAATAATGCTCATATTTAATGCTTGTTTCCAACTCTCCCCCTCAGGTACCTTCAGCCCTGTGACTCTGTCAGTGTTCTTCTTCTTATACTTCCTGCTGGCCTGTTGGACATATGGTGTGTCTGTCCCCAGTGGCCTTTTTGTCCCCTCACTGCTGTGTGGGGCAGCTTTTGGTCGCTTGGTTGCCAACGTCCTCAAAGTGTAAGAACTAATTAGAATATGCTCTTTCTCACTTTTTCTCTGTCACAGCCTCGTGTTGAGCTGAACTGAGAGCAGTCACTGTTGATACAAGCACTTTTTTCTGCTCAAGTGTTTTCTATCTAAGGCTACGTTCACACTGCAGGTGAAAGCGCATCAAATCTGACTTTTCTGACCCTATGCGACCCATATCCGATCATGGTATGACAGTGTGAACGGCACAAATCCGATATTTCAAATCCGATCTGGGTCACTTTCGTATGTGGTACTGAACCCGATACATATCTGATGTTTTAGAAAGCGACTGCTGTTTGAACGGTCATGTCGCATTAAATCCGTCTTTTACGTCACTGACACAAGACAGACGCCAATGATCAGCGCCGGAGAAGACAACCGAGAAAGCATGGTGGCCATTGTTAAAGCACGGCTCTCTGTTTTCTCAGTGTCCTTCTTTCTCTAATTAATTCTGTCGGTTACGACTGTGCAGAAATTGATAGACTGCTGCAACAACACCTACTTGCTCTGTAGCCGCCATTTTTACTTCCGTAAACAGAGCGCGTTGTCTGTGACGTCTTCTTTTGCGCATGCGGCCGCTTTGAGGGCCATGAACCGTTCACACTAGAGCGCGTTTGCTGTCACATTTTATTTGTAGTGTGAACAAGCAGACAAAAAAAATCGGATTTGATCAAAAAAATCGGAATTGAGCATTAAGACCTGCAGAGTGAACGTAGCCTAACATTCACATCTATGGGTGGATGCACCAGAGAGCACCTTGGGGTTAGTGTATTGCCCAAGGATATTTAGCAGGTGTGATATTAGGTATCAAACTGCCCAGCTTCCAGTTAGTTGATGACCCTCACCGTTTCACCTACACTTTATATTACACCCCAGCCTAGGACAGCCAGAGAATACCATAGAAGTAACTCCTCTGTTCCTCACTCCCAGTGCTGCGGCAAGATTTGCACTCCAAACATTTTGGTGTATTTTTCACTTACAAAAGGTCAGGGTGGGTACAGCTGAAACTCAAAGTGTTCTCAGGGGAATTACCCCAAAAATAAACAAAAGCAATGCAGGACTCTTACATCCTTCGCTAACAGAAACAGGAGAAATGTGTTTACCTGGGCTATTTGTAGAGAACTGACAGTACATACAAAGCTGCTAATCCAGCTCTTCTAGAAACACGACACAATCTGCCTGGGAGTCAGGAAGAAGGTGGAGCCAAACTGGTCTGGATGGGTACCAATTAAAAGGTGGTGCATCCAGTCTCCAACAAGCTGCCACCTGCAGCTTACATGATAGAAAAGACTGAACAAAATGAACAGACATTATCGACCTTATCAGAGTAAAAACAAAGCAAACTGGGTCGTAACACTTTCAGTTGTCACATTCTCCCATAGTGGTTATACTGGTTCTTAATGAATCTGTCCTCTGTTAGGAAACTGGGAATGGACATCTACTCAGGAACCTTTGCTCTCATTGGAGCTGCTGCCTTCCTTGGAGGTGTGGTCAGAATGACCATCAGCCTCACTGTCATCCTCATTGAATCCACCAATGAAATCACATACGGGCTGCCCATCATGATTACGCTAATGGTACACAACCATGTGTTTCTGCACTTTGCACTGTTCGCCACTGTGACCTGAGTTCATGTGCAAATTGTTTTGTGTTGACTGTCAGGTTGCCAAGTGGACTGGTGATTTCTTCAACAAGGGCATCTATGATATTCACATCCAGCTGAGAGGAGTGCCTCTGCTCGAGTGGGAGACTGAGGTAGAGATGGACAGGTAAGAATTGTTGTTGGCAACAAAAAAGGACAGTTGGCCGTTGTGGTGGATGAATTGTGTTGTCAGCATTGTCAGTAGGCGTTGGTATCCCTGCTTAGCCCAGAGCACTTCAACTCTCCAGATCAATGCAGCTGCCAACCTCAAGTATCTATTCGTTTTTTTTTCTTCTGTTGCCTACATCATTGAACTTCTACAGCCTTATGTTCCTAGCAGGTCTCTGAGGTCATGTGATCAGGGTCTTCTTGTCATTCATCATACAAAGCTGAGAACTAAGGGAGACAGAGCTTTTGCCACTGTGGCTCCCAGACTGTGGAACTCTCTCCCACTGAGCATAACATCTCTGGACTCAGTACTTCTTTCAAAAAACAACTAAAAACACACTTTTTAGAATTGCATTTTGCTAACTGTTGTCTGTTTTGTTTTATGCTTTGTTATCCTTGTGTGAAGCACTTTGTGATCTTTTATCTAGAAAGGTGCTATATAAATAAAGTTTTACTTACTTGCTTGCTTACACAAAGCACGGGTCTGATACCTCATTGTTCCATCCAATGCTCGTCTGGGGCCGGATTGTGGAGCTAGCACCCTAAAAGCAAGAATCCCCAGAGCTCCAGCTTTATCTGGGGGAACCACAATCTCATTCTTTCGATCGCTACCCAGAGCTCGTGACCACAGGTCATGCAGGGACGTACATCGATCAGAAAAGCTTTACTTTTATGCTTCGCTCTTTATTTACCAAGACGAATCGGTACTGTAGACGCAGCACCAATCCATGTGTTAATCTGCCTCTCTTCTCACTTGTGAAAAACACCCAGTTACGACCCGGCTTGAAAGCCGCAACATAAATATGGAGACGAACACCAGAATTTCAACAAGAATAGGTTTTTTCTAAAATTACATGGCAAGTTGGCTAAAATAGCTGGTACCACCAAGGCAAAGACTAGTGATCCTCCCTGAAAGCCTGCCTCAGGTATGCCTTTATCCACACCTGACTAGGTGTGGTCAATTAGCAACAGCTGAACACTCTTGCACTGTCACTGCAAAGAGATTAGGGGCTGCAGAGGGGCATAACACACCCTGAGACCCCGACACACAATGCTCCGACCTTTATGGCGCCTCCTGCAGGTGGTGGGCCTACAGAAGAGAGACGGGCTGAGTCCGGCCAAACCCCATGGGCTAAAGCCCACCCACCAGGCACTCTCCATCGAGCTCCTTCCCCAGGCCTGACTCGAGGGTGTGGCCCCAGTAATCCTGTCCCGGGGAGGGTACAAAGGTCCATTATTCTTTCTTCAGTAGGGGGTCAGTTGAATCACTCTTTCTGGCTCCTCACCCAGGAGACCTTGGGAGACCCTACCAAGGGGCAAAACAAGAGCCTCCTCACCCTAGCATCACTGGAGCACACAAACCCCTCCACCATGGTAGGGTAGCTGAAGGGTTAAGGTGGAAATTGAAAAATGAGGTGGTTTATGACAAGACTTTATATTGCAGAGCTGATCTGTCAGGGGATTTGTTGTTGGCTTTCATCTGTGAATACACGCCTCAAACTGTTTAGATGCTTGAGATTTTTGCAAATAGTTCCAGAAAACTTTGTCATTATGTGTTACTGTACGTAGAATTTTTGAGGTGAAAAATGAATTTAGTCCATTTTGGTGAAAGGCTGAAGCAGTGTCAAAGCTTCCTCGATGCACTTTATCAAAAAGACAAAGCAGTCAGTCTCAGCATTAGCCAGCATGAGAGGCTCTGTCTCGTTTTCTGCCTTTACAAATTCTAGGAACCCCATAATAAGCCTGCAGTGTGAGGGTGAGGTTAAAAACCCAAACTGTGTGAGTCGAGCATGGCCGTTCTCCCTGTGGACTCAGGTTGTCTTTATCTCTCATTTCTTCAAGGCTGACAGCCAGTGATATCATGGAGACCAACTTGACTTACGTGTACC
Organism: Pelmatolapia mariae; assembly: GCF_036321145.2. Lineage (NCBI taxonomy): Eukaryota > Metazoa > Chordata > Actinopteri > Cichliformes > Cichlidae > Pelmatolapia > Pelmatolapia mariae. Next base: position 42,963,330 of record NC_086244.1, read on the forward strand.
CCCACACCCGAGTCCAGTCTCTAGTCAGCATTCTGCGCACCACGGTCTACCATGCCTTCCCCGTAGTTACTGAAAACCGTCAGAATGAGAGGGATTTCATGAAGGGCAACATCCTGATCAGCAACAATATCCACTTCAAGGTATGTCCTGCTCTTTTACAGATCTCAAGCTCAAGCTTCCCGTCCAAATGGAGGTGATTAAGGCTCTCCCCACCAGGGGCAGCGGGCAGCAGTGACTTTGAAACATTTCTTTAGTGACGCTGTAGCCCCTCCAGCAATGTCCTTCAGGTTGCTTCTGCTTTTTTCTTCGTTTTTTCTAATTCCTCGTTGCGCGTCCCGTAGTATAGTTTTGATACAGACACGTCATCGATTTAACAAAGAGCATTCAGACTTTTACAGCAGTCAGTAATTTGTATAATTCTGAAAAGAATGTGGATTTGTTTCCCTTCCAAGATTAAGAATTAAACACCAGTAGAAACTATGATTGATTTGGTCAGCTCTATTTTGCCGTGTCATTCATGCAAATTGATCCTCACAGTGTAAACCTTTGGTGTATCAGTCTGTCCAGTAAGGAAGCAGAAACCAACATGCGTCAGTTTCATCTGCTTGGGTGCAAATGAAAGTGTGAACATGAGGAGAACGGGGAGCCACCGGTGGTCTCCACATATGTATGTGCAGCCTGAGTGTGTCTGCAGTGCACTTGTTGTCACTTGTGATTTTCACCAAAGCAGATCAAATGGATTCATACGGTTTGTGCTTCCTAACAGGTCAGACTGTGATGATCGAGTTTTCTGTCACTAGTTCTATCATTTTGATGGTCTGTGTTGAAGTAGTGTTTAACAAAACCTAGAGGCAGCAGGAAATGTTACTGAGCTAAATAAAGTATAAAAACCAAAGTAACATCAGTTAGCGAGCTTGTATTTTTGTCTCCAGTGAGAATCAGTGGGCTTGAAGGTGAGAGCCCATAGATTTGGCTCTGTAGTGAGCAAAGCTTTGCAATATGTTGATGTGCAGATAATTATTTAAGAATTTCATGTTTCTTTATTTTTGGATGACATCATTGTTGTGGTTTTTGAAGGCTGTGTTTTATTCTAACCCTTGACTGTTGCATGTAGAAATCCAGTGTTGTGTCACGTGCGGGCGAACAGCGACGGCGCTGCCAGTCCATGAAGTCGTACCCATCGAGCGAGCTGAGGAATGTTTGCGATGAGCAAAGTGCTGCAGTCGAAGCTTCAGAAGAGGGAGAAGACCTGCTGCAGCAGATGTTAGAGAGGAGGTAGGCCAGATAAACACATCCAGACAGTCTCTGAAGTTTTACCTCTAAATCTGATCTCAGTGGATTTTAAATCAAACAGTCAAGTTGTGATTAAAGTGCAGACATCAAGCTCTAATTCAGGATGTCTGATAACAATACGGCAGTATTGACATTTATAGTTTCAGAGGGCCAGAAGTAATTAGACAGTTGACTGACGAGCACTCGGCCTAGTGTAGCATAGCAATAACCGAGTTCAGGGTCACCTGATCCAGCCCTAACTATGTGTTTTATGAAAAAGGAACATTTTTAGACTAATCTTAAAAGTACAGACAGTGTCTGTGTCCCAAATAAAAACTGGGAGATCCACAGACGAGGGGCTTGAAAGCTGAAACCTGGATAAAATGGGGCCTAATTATTTAAGGTTTTGTATTTGGTAAATGGACCGAAAACACAAACATTTATACTGGAGTGGGTCAGGCTTAGCATCTTGCCCAAGGTATGTATTTGTCATGCAGACTGGTGCAGCCAGGGAATCAAACCACCTCCCGATTAGGAGATGACCCGCTGAGCTACAGCTACAGCCACCCCCTGAGAGGAAAGATTTAAAATTCAGAGAAGTTTGAATGTTACAGATTTGATTACAATCTAGCAACAGATTATTTTTACATTCCTGTGATGTTTACAGAAATGACAGAAAGCTATGCTCTGATGGGCTCCGGCCTAATATTACCTTTGTGTGCAACACAGGTAGCAGAGGCATTGTTCCTCTGATCTGAGGACAGTTCTTTTATGAGTTAGGTCAATAATAATGATACTCCTGTGTTGAATTTTTATTCAGAACAAAGTATTGTCATTGTGCATCTGCAGAATAAAAGTACCAACTTCCACTTTGTACAAGAATAAAGTCAGTTAGCTCTTGTCATCAGTGTCAGAGGTTTGTTTTTTGGTTTTTGAAGTTTGTCCGAAATAATTCTTTAGACCAAGAGGAGGCAGTATAACCAAGGGGACCCAGAAGCAGCGCTCAGGAGCAGGGGTGGGAACTCCAGGGGTCGCTGTTCTGCAGGTTTTAGACGTGTCAGCTGATTTAAATGGCTAAATGACCTCCTCAACAAGTCCTGAAGTTCTCCAGAGGCCTGGTAATGAACTGAACATTTGATTCAGGTGTGTTGAACCAGGGTGATACCCAAAACCTGCAGGACACCGGCCCTCAAGGCCTGGAGTTCCCACCCGTGCTCCAGACAGATGACAAATGACCAGAGAAGCTGATGTCGAATGGCGTAGTATAAAGAGTTGAACTCCTAAAATTTACCAGAAGTTTTTGAATTTACTCCTGATGCTGTCAGTGCACATAGTAACTACAGGTATTTGTAACACTGCCTTTCAGTCTGTCTGTTTTCTTTGTTGTGCATAATAACTGCAAATAAATCTGGCACTCCTGTGATTTCTGTGCTGCAGGCATGCTCCCTACCCTAACCTGTACCCAGACCAGTCTCCCAGTGAGGAGTGGACCATGGAGGAGCGCTTCAGGCCGCTGACCTTTCACGGTCTCATCCTTCGCTCCCAGCTGGTCAACCTGCTCATACGAGGGGTGTGCTACGCCGAGAACCAGTCGGTCAGTCATTGACACACATGTGTAGATAATAAATCAGATGACTTTTTCTTATACGAGCAGTTTCTCTGTACCCTGTGACGCAGAGCACCAATCAGCCTAGGTTGTCGTATGCAGAGATGACTGAAGATTACCCACGCTACCCTGACATCCATGACCTCGACCTCACCCTGCTCAGCCCTCGCATGATAGTGGTACGTTCGATTTACCCGACTGAGACAGAAAATAATCAAGCAGAAAATTCCGATTCATTAACAGGCCGTCCTTTGTGTGTACCCAGGATGTCACCCCCTACATGAACCCGTGTCCCTACACCGTTTCACCCAATGCCCGCATCTCCCAGGTGTTTAACCTCTTCAGGACTATGGGCCTGCGACACTTACCCGTGGTTAATGCTGTTGGAGAAGTAAGTGATCTGGGCTTTCATGCCTCTAGTACACGTGTGAGGAAGCCACAGAGTTGTTGTGTTATGTTGTCCTCACCAACTCAACTCTCTCTTTTTTTTTTTTTTAGATTGTGGGAATAATCACACGACACAATTTAACCCATGAGTTCCTGGTGGCCAAACTGCGACAGCACTACATCACCATTTGACCCAGCTGCCTCCCCTCAAACCTCCTCCTTCCTCCATCCCTGATAGCGTTCTGACACACACACATGCACATACATTCTCTGTACAGTAGGGGGGGTCGTTATCCAGGTAACGAAACCGTTCAGCTGTCAATCACTGCAGTCTTTTTGGTCTTCTTCAGTCCAGCCTCCAGTGTGCTAACACACACACACAATAAACCATAAACCACAGATATCGATGCTGATTATTCAAGAACTCTTGCTGTGCATTCAAGCTGTGAGCCGCAGAGAGTCATCCTGCCATCTGATGAAACAGCTGCAGAACGATTGATAGCATTAAACAGCATTACACACGTTAATGCGAGATTCTCACTAGTATTCCGATAATTCTCAAGGACATTATGTGTTCCCAGAGGAGGCACAGGTCCATGCACGTCCACCTTCCTGCAAATATTTAACTTTAGAAGTGACGACAAGGATTTTTCTGTCATATATAAACATGAAGCAGCTTGTTTATCCAGTGAGAATGCACCATTAACCCTGTCGTCAGTACATTTGGTGAACATTGTATCATCTTAATTTGTCTTTTGTTTTGCTGAGCTTTCAACGTGTCTCCACTGGTTAAAGAGTTGATACTAAAAAGAAAGAAAAACTCAAAGACCCTACAGTACTAGAGGGAGAACCCCAACAGTCAGCAGCAGCAATGGTAAGAAGGAAGAGCCCCCTTTAAACGGGAGATATCTCCGTCTGGTTTGAGGGGGAAACCAACCGAACAGCTCTTAGACAGAAGGAAGATCTGCATCTTAGAATAAATTCAAACTAGCATGTCCGTCTCACTCTAATCATCTAAAAGCAGCAGCGGCTTCAGTGTGTTGCTGATTGTGTTTCTCGCAGTTTGACGCACAGGACACAACAAACTTCCATAATGAAATGTCATCTACTGAGGATTCCCGAATGGCTTCATAACTGAATGTTGCTTTTGATGTTTTGATTTTGCTTTATCACTATAGCACTTTTATTTTTGTCTGTATATTATTTGAATCTTTGTGATGAACTGGATATGTGCACTAAAAGCAGGCGGATGTCCCCACGGTCTGACAATAACCCAGAGCTCGGCAGTAACGTTGTGACCTTGTTGCACATGCCGTACTGTAACATTTGTAACCACTTGCGTTGTCTGTAAATCCATGTTTGCGTTCACTGAGTTCAGTGTTGGACTTGTGAGGACTGTGATGATCAGGTTTCACTGACCAACGTGTTGTTATGTCATTTACATTTTTTTTAATGCAGAGCCATATTTTAGAAAAACAAATGTCTATTATGTATTTTGTTTCTCATGCTATTACTTTTTTCAACAATATGTTTCTAATCTGATTTTACAGTACATCATTTCACTGTCATTCCTAAAAGGGACTAAAGATGTGAGTAAAGGCAAGTCAAAGAGGTGAAATTCCTTTATATGTATGGTTATTTTATTATTGGCAAGCACAACAGCACACGTGTACGTCAAACATTTCTTATTTTAGTGTAGCCTCTGCGCTGTGGTTTATTTTTATACAGTTTTATCTTTATGATTTACTGACTCTAGTCTGAATTGCTCACTGATGGACCGAGGCTGTCCTGGATCGTGGTCACATACTAGAGAACGCTCGATGTAAAACCATTCTTATGTTGCCCTCTGTTCTATGACTTCATTGTGGCTTAAATAAAGATCCTTGTTTTGTGTGTTTGTTTTGGTTTAAATAAGATGTACGGTCCTTCCTTTCTGAAAGCATTGGGGCGGTGTGTAAAACAGAATGTAGTCATTAGCAATTCTCATAAAGCCATCGTTTATTCAAAACAGAATAAAATCAGAGTTTAAAGTGAGGAAATGTACCATGATGGCAGCAACACGTCTCACTGGAATCAGGACGTTTACTGCCGTGAAGCATCTTCTCTTATTTTCATTTTTTTAGTTCAGTTTGTTTCACATTGTGCCAGCTGTCTTTAATTAGTGAAAGATCTGCATTGCAGCCAGGCAATTTCAACACTTTTGTACTATTGTACTGCGAAGCCATGCTGTTATAATAGATGCAGTGTTCCATGTAGTTCAGTTCAATTTTATTTATATGCCACCAAATCACAACAACAGTTGCCTCAGGAAGTTTTATGTTGTGAAGTAAAGACCCAACAATCAAACATCCCCCTTGGAGCAAGCAAGTGGGAAAGAAAAACTCTGTTTCAGCATGAGAAAACCTCCAATATGCAGACAGTTTATGGAAGTGAACTTTATGCTATGGACAACAATGCAAAGTGGGGATGAAAGGTGGTTTTACAGTAACATCTGTAGTGCAGAGAACTAACATGGTCCATATAGAGCTTTGTATTTTGCCTGAGAAGCAGTGCTTAAACGGTACTGATGTTTTTGTAGTAAAATATGCGTGGTTTCTTATTATCATGTTCATTTTGGGATCTAAATGGGTAAATCGTTTTATTCAGTAATCACAGAAGCTGCAGTTTACACAAGAGGGCTTGGAGGGAATCTGGAGGCGACCACTCGAGTGCTGCATGGGCTGTTTTTGTGGGGGCATTATACATCTGTGGGGCAGCTCGGGGGGATGAGGGAGGTGCCTGGTGTTATATATTTCTCCTAGTTCAGTGTTTTATTAGGAGGAGATCTTATTTCAAGTTGTTCACATTTATTTTTGGTTTTGTTTTACTGTATGACATTGATTGTGGCACAATTTATTTTGATAACCCTTATTTTGTATGGCAGTGGAAATTAATCAGAGACATACATTTATATGACTAATTGTATAAGATTTCTCTCCAGGGTGCTGGACCTGGGGTGAAACCCTCCATGCATGGTCAGGAGCTTCTGTCTCCTCCTTTGGCCAGCTTATTATCCCAGCAGGGTACCTGATCACGGGCAGGGCGTAGGTGTTGATAGCCCGGATCTTGTTCTTACCCTTCAGCTGACTCCTCAGGACTTGTCTGACCCTCTGCAGGTACTTGGTGGTTGCAGCTTTTCTAGCGGCCTCTTCATGGTTCCCATTCGCCTGCGGGATCCCCAGGTACCTGTAGCTGTCCTCTATGTCTGCAATGTTGCTTTCTGGTAGTTCGATCCCCTCAGTTCTGACTACCTTCCCTCTCTTTGTTACCATCCAACTACACTTCTGCATTCCGAACAACATTCCGATGTCCTTGCTGTAGATCCTGGTGGTGTGGATCAGTGACTCTCGTTCACTCTTGGCATACAGCTTGATGTCATCCATGTATCTGTAGTCAGTCTTGTCAATGATCTGACTGAGGGGGTTCAGGCCTATGCAGAACAGCATATGGATGGAACAGTATGGCACGGTACTACTGTTCACTCTTGACTGAATAACTTTGTTGGCATGTTTGTATGTCTTTGTTTTGGCCAAAGTTATAATGTTATACCATAACGATGCACACATCCTATCCTGTTTCTCGTTATGATGCTTCAGCATTAAAGTAATCCAGTGGCAGTTGTCAGCATTGCACTGCTACAAACTATAACTGTGGATAGTTAGCAGTTAGCCAAACTTCATTTCCCAAACAGATGCAGTTTAAAAAGGCATTTATGTTGCTATTGTGGTGTAACATGTATGTGTCATTATGGTTTGTTGTTTGTAACACCGTCATCCCAGATCAGCCGAGGCTGATGGCTAACCTCTGAGGTTTTTACCTGGTAAAACTTTTTTCATCATGGAGATTTCAAATAAAATCACTAGCAAATAATAAAAACATAATATGTCAGTCTCTTCGATGCTATAATGATGATGTGACACTTTATACTCTAACAGACCCTACACACTTGAACATGATGATGAGAGGTGATGGTATTTATGAGAGGCTCTTTCCATCTGACCTGAGCTGATTGAATACAATCCTGTTATTTACCTCCAGCCATTAAAAAGCGTCACCCGTAACCAGCAGGGTAATCAAAGCATGGCTTGTGTAACAGACTGCTTAATAGGAGAAATACAGATTATTATGATGGATTATTAAAATAAGACTAGAAAAACTCTCGCACTGCATGAAAAATATAGCCAGACTGCTAATGGTGATGATGTGGCTGTAAGCTCTTGTAGAAGAAGAAATCTGGTGCTGTGCATCATGTTTGCTTTAACAGATTATTCTGTTTTACATACATACGGAAAGTGAACTAAAAGAGCATCTTAACCTAATAAATCACTAAATCTGATAGGCTTTCACCATGTAATGACTTGATTCATAAGGGTGGAAAAAAGATGTAAGAACTTCTCCACGGGTGACATTTAATAAATGTTACATTCAAAGATTATTTTAATGTCCTAATTCATGTTAGACCCTGGGTTTCTACATTAAGTGTTGCTGATGTTATCAGGTTATTTTATATTGGAAAATATGTTGAAAAACATATTCTGATTAATTTTAGTGTTTATTAAATGTTGTGTGAAATAACTAGGCAGCTTAGAGCAGATGAAACTGTTTAGTATCATGGTGCAGAAACAATTGCTCGTGCTGGTGTCCTCTCAGGGTGAATCACAGACCATGTGTCATGGCTGGAAAATTTCTAGCAGCCTGAGACGGTGCGTAGCACAATTACGAGCTTTGCTTTTGACAACATAAATAAGGCAAAACAAGGAGGGAGAATCACAGCTGGCACTACACGTAGCACTGGCAGTCAGGGAGCGTCTGCAGAGGAGAGGCAGGATTAGTGTGGGCAGGAAGAGTTGGCTAAGGTTATGGCAGCTCGTGACTCTTACGGTCTTCTGAGGTCCGGGGAAGAATTTCCTGGAGGAGACTTGTGAGGATGACTTGGCAGGAGCAGTGGAGAGCTGGGAGGCAAGCCCTGCCCATCAATCCACCTGGTGATGAAAGAAAAGGGAAAAACATCCAGTCTGCCCCAATCCTGACACCAAACTAGTCTCATATTGGTTTCTGGAACACCACAATGAGGTCATCACATCCAAAAGCCAGTGTGGAGACTATGCCACAGATAAAGCAGCTCTAAAGGCTGAAAGAAAAACTACAGACACAGAAATAAAGATAGAGTATGACAACAAAAACCGAAACCCATTACCAAGGCAACAACTTTTATTTATCTATTCTACTTATTGCGGTCAGGCAGGAAGTCTCCCTCGTCTTTGTTTCTACCTTCAGATCCATTTATTTTTTTCTCCTTCTGTCTGCTCAGCTGCATGTTTTTCTTATTTTTATCAATCTAATCTTTCCTGAGTTAAACTTGGCTTCTCTCTCTGTACTCAGTGAGCTGTGAACTGCATCTGGACACACAGCACCAGTTATGATAACTTTACTTACAATAATAGTTGTTGACAGTGTTACAGTATATCAGATAAACACTTTTGTGTTTACATCATTCACTCTCATCTCATTAATGCTGCCGTTCTAACGGGTGTCTTTGTTGGCTCACTTTCATACGTGACTATTTTTTTTCCATCTTTCGTCCTTTTCGTATACACATTATCCTCCTCTGCTGCCCTCCCCTCTTCCACACTCATGTCAGCCACACTCACTTGTCCTGAGGTGTGGAAGGTGGCTGAGATCGTTAGGGGAAATGACTCTTGTGCTGCATTCCAGCTCTGATAATAAAACTGCCACAAGGGGGGACAGCGTGATGACTGCAACACTGCAGTGATTAGAGCGAACACGCTCTCTGTCTGACTCATTTGCTGCTCCTTTCAGTTGCTCTGTGTCAGTCGGTTGGTTTTTCCTGCCTTGGTTATATAAGCTTTTTAATGATGCCAAAAGAGAAATATCACTTTCTGAAATATCACAGTAGCTGAAACTTGCATAATTTGACCACTAATACGTCTCACAAAGGCACATCTTTTCAAAGAGCAGGTCAATCATTTCATTTCTTCAAGAACAGAGGCAGCAGCCATTTAGCCTGCTTGTATTATATTCATATTTATGTAACATGTAGTTCAGAGTTTAAATGTGTCATTTCAGGTTGTGTTTACCTGTTATAAATCTAGCTGTGCCTTTCAGATGCACATTAGTTACTAAAGTAGCATGCACACACTAGCAGTGACGTGTTCATCCAAGACTGCGAAACGAACTTTGTTGAGTGTGATGACAGTTAGTCCCTAAGAACCCACAGTCTGGAATGTCCAGAGTGATGGGTGACACGTGCTCGTGTACGGGCCCGCGTACTGGAATTAACCACGCCATCAGGCAGGCATCATGTCAAGCTTTGTTCGCTGTGGCTTAAAACAGCAGCTTTACCACACATACAACATTTATTAAACAATAGTTATTAATATCAGCTGATGTTTTATCAAAACACTTTCAAATTTGCAGTCAGCTTCAAGTTTCTGTTTGTTAAGTCCAGTTACGCACACCTCACCAGTGGCTCACAGTTCTCATACATGTCTGCCACCAACCTCACATACAAAAGTACACACTTTCTTTACTTCAGTAGAAGTACAGATACCTGTGTTTAAAAAAAAACCTCCAGTAAATGTTGAAGTACTGAAGAAACTGAGAGTGAAAAAGTACCAGCTCTGAAATGTACTCATTATTATTATATTCTATAGTCTACATATTATTCAAATCTAAATTCTAATTTTAATGAACGTACTCAGCCTTAATTTGTTATGTAGCACACGTGCAATGAAAGGTAATTTGCCTCCACAACAGTAAAATAAGTACAGTCGGGGATTCAGCAGGTGGGGGGACACTAAGATCTGTGAAGTGCCTCAGAAAGGCCCCTGCAGACGACCACATTAATGAGACGTTCTTTATGGCCTTATCCATTCGCACTGTAAAGCATCAGTGGCAAAAATGTGTTTGTACACTGGTTAAAATGTAACACAACTACTGACAATTTCTAAATGATATATAGTTGAATACCACAGTACTGTGAAATAGAGCATGTAGAATACTTGAAGATAATGGGGTTTTCATTCAACTTTTATGCTGGAAATATGACTTGTACCCCCAAAACAAAAAGATCTGTAGATCGTCCTCTCCAAATATAATAAAGTACTGGAGTTTTCACATGGCATGTCACATGGTAATTATAACTCAGTAAATACTTTGGTTAATCATGCGCCTATTTATCATTTTCAGTTTTCTCAATTTGTAGAATACTTGCTGTGCCATCTCCATTTTTGCAATTTTTAAACACGAACTTCTTATAAAACTAACACAATTAAAAGTCTGAAACATTTCCTGGTCTTTCAGACAGTGAAAATGGATCAGGATTGCAATTTAAAAGAGAGGCATCAAAAAATGTCTAATAATTGTCTAGTGAAATTCTAAAAGAAAACAACAACAAACAAAAAAAACTGTAAAGTCCCATTTATTAACACACACTACTAAAAATATTGATGTTGCAAATCACAGTAACAGTAACTGAATGGTATCGTCATATTTCACACAAATTCAATATTTTAACATTAAATTATTAGTCACAAAAACTAAGAAAATGCGGTTTTGATTCAACTTTCACGTTCCATTGAGCAAATATCACAAGTTGTACCAACCAATCTCCCAAAAAACAAAATATCAGTAAATAATCTAATCTGAGAAAAAAATCTGGAGTTTCCAGATGGTACCAATTTTAAAAGATTTTGTATATAAAAAATGTAGCAATTAAGATTACTAAAAAGAGATAATTTCCTGTGAGTTTTCTTGTGAAGCCAAGCTGCTGAGTCCACATGGTGCGATTGGTGATACGATAAAAGACGTTAACCCTAAACTCCTGATCTGAACACTTAGACCAGATCCAACCCTAACCCTAACGCCACAGCTGCTAGGGGCAAGCAGAGATCAGGCAATCAGGGGAATCAGTATACACTCCTGAGACAGTAACAGCAGGAAGCAAGATGCTAACATGAAATGCCATAACCAAGCGGTATACAGGGACATCTGTGCTGACTACAGTCCCGAGCCCCCCCCCCCCAGGTGGTTGAGAATGATCAAGATCCTGTAGGACTTCCACACACGGATAAACTGGTGATTGCTAACCAACCAGACATAATAGTGGTGGACAAACAGAAAAGGGCTCCACATGTTGAGTGTGAAGGCAACAGTGTTCCCCGTGGTCACTGACCCTACCCCAAACTGGGCAAGTGGCTCCTGCAGATGCAGAGATCTCTGTCCTAGGAACAGCAAAGCTACTGTGCAGGACTCTCGAGCTTGCAGGTTTCTTGGAGAAGACCCAAGTTCGACTGACAAGTGTGGACTTTTATGTTTTTAAATATGTGTGAATATGCTAAATTATTGCATTGTAAACATTACTTGAATCTGCTCCAGTGCTCTAGATCTCAGAATGGTAGCAAAAGAAGGTCTTGAAAATCTCTACGTGCCTGTATGGGAATATGACCCCGAGCAAGGTGAGATTCCTGATGAACAGTCACAATGTTACACAATGCACACTGCTTTCATGGAATATCACTAATCATTTCCCAAATGACTTTAAGTGCACCTATTTATTTTTCTGCCAGGATGAGAGCCAAGGGCATCTATTACTCATTACACAATAACATGCCCAGTTTCACCAAACTTCACAAAGAGCTAAAGTTTGGGCAAATGCAGAAGCTTCATAAAGATCTGGGAAAGAGAAAAAACAAAACAACAGTGTGAACATTACTATGAAATCATGATAATAAATCATTTTTACAAACTTTAATATCGTGTGCACTTTCCTGAATGCTGTACAGTCCTGTGTTTTACGTCTGCGTCTCTAAACCTGAACTCTAAAAGAGACACAAGCATACTTGATTTTAATTTCTAGTAATGTGATATTTTATTTGCTAAAACTTTGTAATGAAAACATCATGTAAACAGTGGCTGCCTGAGGTAATGCTATCTGGGTTAGTTACATGTAGGCAGCGTCTCAAAGTAGGAAGTGGGAGTGGCTGAAATGGAGACAATGTAAAAATAATCACACAGCTCCAGGAATGACGGAGGCGCCACACAAGTCGAGCAGAACAGTCCTGTTTGCACTGGAGTAAATGAAATACTACATACACAATCCTGTCATCAGGGGCTGTGTCACTGAAGCTCATCACACAATTGTCTGATAATTTTGATGCAGCATCAACTGAAACATGAAGCCCTAACAGGCTTAAACAAGCAGCAACCATTTGTCTGTGTGTTTCATGTATGCACTCACAGACATACTGTAAATCTGAATATTAGACTTAATGGCGCATGTTTATGATTGAAACAAGGAGAGTTATATACATTTATACAGCGATGACGGTTCCAGGGATTCCAAGGGAGGTTCCGGGGCAGGGATACACGCTCCTCTTCCTACAGTCCGTGACAAGAAACACACTCACACTCATCCAGGTTGGGTCCAAGGGAAACAGGCAAAGGTCCAGGAAGATCTGTACATGGAGACAGAGACAGCCAAGAACCAGGAAACACAAGGAGGTACGCTAGAGACAGCCGGGGCTACACTTACAAAGGTAAGTACAACAATCCAGTGAGGAACCACGATCCACTGAGGTCTCGACTAATGTCTGGGTCAGTCAGCAGTGATGAGCAGCAGGTGAACAGTGCGTGGGTGTGGGGAACAGTAGGAAACTGGGGCCCCGATGCCGCCCTGGTGGAGTAGGTGACAAACAGCACACCAGAGCAAGCAATGGAGGACCATGAGAGTTAGTGAGTGTGACCAGATTGTTGTGTTGTCTTCTTTTCTTTGTATGTTGTAACCAGTCCATTAGGAACTGTTGGAGTCCTGGAAGCCGGAGGTAATGCCATCAATATCTGTCAGCACGCAATAGGAGGTCAGCAGTAGGGTGTGTGTGTGTGTGTGTGGGTTTAGAGGTTTAATGACATTGTAAAAAGCTCTTTTTCTCATTTTTGTCAAATCTGTGTCTTACATGCAAATGTAACAGATTCTGAGTGTGTTTTGTTGCCTTGAGGAAACACTAAATGGAAAGAAGGAGCTCTGTGTACGACTGTTATATGGGGCTTTATAAAACACACTGTGTATAATTCTTTTGTTTTCTTTCATCTTTTTATATTTTCCACATATGAATGTATTTCCACTGTACGTGTAGTAAGACACTCAAATGCAAATTGTCTTGTTCTTTGGCTATTTCCAGAGCGAGCTGACTGAGCCAGCTTCTGATTTGGTTTCTCCTCCAATGCTACTGGTATACAACCATTTTTTGCTACTTCCACCTTCGTAACATTTATAGACTTTGCCCTTTTCCTGCTCTGGTCACCTCTCACTTGGATTACTGTAATGTCATTCTCTCTGGTTTCCCAACAAACTCCGTAATGAGGTCTAAATGGGACACTACTGACCATATTACACTATTCCCATCCAGCTTCACTGGCTCCCAATTCCTCAGATTTTTCAATAAAAGATTCTGCTTCTTACTTTCAAAGTCCTTAATGATTTGGCACCTCCCTATCAGTCAGACCACCTTCACCCTTACACCTCTTGACATGCTTTATGCTCAGCATCATCCTGAGTGCTCCTGGCTTCAAACGAAACATCATGGCGACACCTTCATCAGTTCGATGATTTTACAAAGTTCAAGTCACAACTCAGAATCCATCTCCTTTCTGCAGCATGTCAGCTATAACCATCCTGTTTTACGATTGGATTATTTCTGGATTTGAAATCTCTTTTATTAATATTATTATAGTGATGCACGATTTTGTGCTTCCTTTAATCTGAAACACCGTGCTTTGAAAATTCAAAAGGTTCAATGGGTCTATCGATTACTTAATAATAAGCTGAAATGGTATGCTAATAATCTTTATAAAAGATTTAATTTAAATATAGCTTCTAATAAAGTTCTCTCTCTCTACAGGTGAAAAGAAAAAAGATAACAATAATAATGAAATCTGTTAACTGATAGAAATCCAGAGTTAATTAGAGGCCACGATAAAGTTTCCAGCAGCTGCTACAGTGAAGCATTTTAATAACTCAATAAAGTAAATCTACAACACCAATCTATATAGAGGCCTGGTGTAGTTAAAACAGACTGTCAGGGAAATATTTAAACTGCATGTAACTCCTGATTTTTTATGTGAACAGTAAGAAAGACCGGTAGTGACAAAAAGTACTTCCTTGCTGTATTTAGGCCATTTGTGTTAAAAATAACATGAACTAATGCTAAATATATGCACTCCCACTCCTGTTGTGTGAAAATAGCCTTATCTGTGCAAAGGTTGCACTAGAGAGGTCACATTTACAACATGTGTATGCTAGTCTTTCCAGAGCCAGAGGGAAGGGGAAGGTATGAGGTGTCATGTGCATCTGGGATCAGTTTAGGACAGAAATATACAAGGATTGTTCACTGAAGGTTAGAACAGAATTTGCTATAATTTCAGAAAGGTGGGCCTACTGACAATGAATTACAGTTAGTCTTTAGGTTTTTTTTAAAGCAGACTAACAAAGTGCATGTGTACGGAGCTACCAGGAAGTCAGCAGGAGGCTTCCTTACACATACTGCAAAGACTGCAGCATCTGAGTCCCTCAGAGAAGAGGGGCATAAAGATGATGTATATTTGATCAAGTTGACATATTTGAGCTGCCATTTTGTCATCTGATATTGACTCATAAATGAATCCATGAATAGCCACAGTGAGCCAGGTATCACAGCTCGCTAACTGAGGACACATGGCCTCCACATGCATTTAGATTTTGCATGTTCTTTCTTTTATTGTCATGCTTAACTTATATGCACATCTTGAAAAAGAAAACATGGTTCATAGTAGGTGGGTTGTTCCTTTGTTTAGGATTGATGCTAACGTGGCATCGATTGCACACCAGGAACAACCCCCGAGACCTGCAGCTCTGAGAATGCTCTGATATTGCTGTCTGCCATCACAATTAGGGGCAGCTGTTTCTCAGGAGGTAGAGCAGCTTGGAAGGTTGGTGGTTCAATCCCCAGCTGTTCCAATCTGCATGTTGAAATGTCCTTGGGCAAGATACCAAATCCTCCATCAGTGTGAGTTTGATGGTTAGAAAGTGCTTGTATTATAAGAGTGTCTGAATGGGAAAATGTGGCTTATAGGCCAAGAATAAAGAATAAAGGTTTTTGACCATATAAAGTAAGAACAAGTCCACAGTGTGGTCATTTGTCCTGCTTTCAACACATCAGCTCAGAGCTGACTGACTTTCTCCAAAAATTGATTCTGTTCATCTGGACGTAGCGTTTTGTGGGAGAAACGTTTCGTCACTCATCCAGGTGACTTCTTCAGAACAGAATCAACTTTTGGAGATTTTTCCTGGATGATTGAGAATGCATCAAGAAGCTGACTGACTTGCTTCGTAATATAGAAGGGTACAGGTCCATTGTAATTAAATTAATTTAAATTACCTCCTGATTTATACACACACACACACACACACACACACACACACACATATATATATATATATATATACATATCCCAGTTTTGGGTGTTCAGGAAATAGCTAATGATATTTTAAAGCAAAAGTATTAGGTTAAAGTTACCTTGCATCTATAAAAACTATGACCATTGAAAAAACTTTCATCAGTGTTAATGTCGAAAATAGGTCAGTTCCTCTTTTGAATTTATTGTACAATAAAAACGTTTTTTATAGCTCATGCATAAACAGAAATTGTAAAACAGTTTAGATTAGCTCGACCAAATCCTGCTGAGAGTGGCAACACTCTGTTGCTGTACCCTTGTTGGTGCTGTATCCTGCAACTGCAAAACTAAATGGTTCAAGTCTCACTCCAAACTTGTCACTGATGATCATTTGGCAAAGGCCCCTTGATGCCATACTTCAGTGCACTGGGTAACTGTTCAAGATAATGTGTTTAATTAACAGGGTAACTTAATAGTCCCTTCATGCAGAAAACTGTAGCTAAATGTGTAATGTGCTAAAACATCACTATGGTAACAAAAGAGAAGACAGGAGAAGTTTACCTTGAAATCTAACCAAAACTTTACAAGATGTTTTCACTTGAAAATTAATCAGTAATCATTCATGAGAAGCTGGGGTGTCATACACAATGATGGTGCATAGCATTGCAGCGGATTCTTAAGTTCCCGGTGGAAGTTTTCAAAGGTATGATATACAGAAAGATTGACCTCACTGAGATAAGGGAGTTTAACCATAAAATCCCTAGAGCACACCCTGGTACAGCAGCCAGGAGGCAATAGGAAGCTTATGCAACGGAGAGATCAGGAAGTTGGCTTGATAGCCATTCCAAAAGCTAACAGACTGATCCTGTCTCTTTTTCTGGTCCACTCACTGGACAACAAGGTGGACAAGGTTTGGGGTTTTCAGGAAGTTGAAGAACTGTGCTGTACTTTGACTTTTGGGAACCTTGCTAAACAGCAGCAGATTCAACCATTCAGATCGATGGCATGCCACGATCTGGCAGGGAAATATCCAGGATGAGAACTCTTTGTGTACATAAACAAAAGTTGGTACAAATCTTGGTTTTGATAAACAGTCACGGTGTCGAGGTCCTGAGAATATTTGACTGTCAAAGCCGGCCACACTGTCTTGCAAGTTTACAGTAGTGTTTTTCACGATTGTTTACATCTAATAGTAGTTAAAGAAGAAGTACAGACAGGTTTATTATGAAATGCTCCAGTAAAAGCTCCACTGGGTTTTGTTGTGCTGCTGCTGCTCTGAGGGTTACTGTTCTTCATGGGTCTAAACAACTAAATGAAACATAAATGTTGTTCATTTATGCTGTTTAAGCTGTTGGAGGTGCTGAGTGAAATCCCGGACGCCTCTCTGTCACAGGCAACAGTACCTACCATAATCACCCTCATTTATATCATTATAGGGTCTTGACCATACAACATACAGCTCCTCGAGGCAGCTGTTATTGTGATTTAGTGCTATATAAGTAACACTTAAAACAGAAATGAATTTATTCTGATTGAATTCCCAAAAATGACTGAATGACTAAATGAATGAGGGCCTCCACCCTCATGGTCACTAAGTGCTTCGAACGGCTGGTTATAGCCCTGATAAAGGACATCGATGTCACTGTGGATCCACACCAGTATACCTACAGGAAAAACCATTCCACAGACGATGCCATGTCATCAGTAGTTCCTGCATGTTTCACAAACCTGAAAAGTAAGGACTTGTATATATGCCTGCTCTTTCTTTCTTCGATCTAATTTCTTCCATCAAAATTCACAACATTTACTCCTCTCCCATCATCTTCAGCACTAGATCTCCCCATGGTGGACTGCAGCAGCTTTTAATATTTTTTAATATCTTTCTGAGGGCCTTACATATAACTACAACACTTCCTCCCTGGTGCTGATGCACACCCGATGGTTGGCTGTCCTCCTTTGGCATGGTGGCTACTATGTGGTAGAGAAGATAAGATAAGATAAGATGACCTTTATTAGTCCCACACGTGGGAAATTTGTTTTGTCACAGCAGGAAGTGGACAGTGCAAAAGTTATGAAGGACAATTAGAATAAAATAAAATAAGAATAAATACAGTACACAACTGTACAGAATAGAATAAAAATAGAATACTATATACAGTAAATAAATAAAGAAGAAGGCTAAGTTGAGAGTGGTGAAAGCGGCATGAAG
This sequence comes from Pelmatolapia mariae, assembly GCF_036321145.2. NCBI lineage: Eukaryota > Metazoa > Chordata > Actinopteri > Cichliformes > Cichlidae > Pelmatolapia > Pelmatolapia mariae. The sequence goes on from NC_086244.1 coordinate 42,981,293, forward strand.
GATGTTGGCAGCAGCCTTTTGAGGACCTTACATACAGTGGCGTGTCTAGAACATTTTTGTTGGGGGTGCCCGGTAGGGGCACAGATTTGGAGAAGGGTGGCAGATAATGTTAAAAAAAAATTCTACCAACCGTTAACCATAATTTAGAGCTGGGCAATATAAGATTTTTTCATATCACGATATGTTTTTTTCATTTCAGGCGATAACGATATATATCACGATATAAGCCAAATAACTATATTTGTAAGATTTAAATGTGCCGTTGCTCACAAGTAAAATGTGAAATAATCAGCAGCTTGTTTTGAATTAAATATTTATTTCCCATAATAAGTTCAACAGGGTAGATGTACTTAAGGAACATGAGACTTTTTCAGATAAATAGGCAAATATTGCAAACTACACAAAAGGCAGCCGCTAAAGCGTTTAAGTTTCAAAATAGAACAAACAAAACAGACTAAATTGTCAATTCTACTTAGAAACAAAATATTAATTCTAAAAATAAATCTTAGTTCGTTTTACAGAAGAACAGACAAAATTGACTAACTTTTGTCAATATCAAATAAACTGAGAACTAAAAGGAAATTCTCAATCTCTCCTTGTTGTATAGCTTAGCTTTTCAAACAGTTTTAACAGTGACTTTAGTCTGACAAAAGCCGAATGACGAATTAGCGCTTTCAGTCAGAGATTGAGCATGCACCGGTTTATTGTATTTCCAGACTTGCTTTCGGCACAATTTACAGTGCGCGCTACTCTGTTTTTTGTCAGACTTGAAATAGCCGAAATACCTTCACACTACGGAACTTTTATGGCCCTTCCGTTCGACAATCTCTCCGGCATTGGAACCATCATCTGTTTTCTCTTCGGTAACCTTCGCTCACGCTCTCGGTTGATTTTTCTCTAGTCGGCACACTTATTTCCTCCATTACCCGGGCGGCACGGCGGCTAGCTGCTTCCCAAACAAATACACATGTGCGGCTTGGCACTTGTGCTGTACGTAACAAGTCACGTGACGTGACGCTGCGGCTGTGATTGGTTCGGCTCTGCGCTACTTAATTTGGATTGGCTGATTTCTTTTTTTTTTTAAGAGAGCAAGAGAGAGTTATCGTTCTATCGCCCAGCTCTACCATAATTCAATAACCCTATAAACCTAATAACCGAATGCGCTTTTAACTCTTATTAAAATGAGATTTTAACCACTACGGTGCAAAGTTTTTAGATACTGCGTTGATAAAGTACAAGAGATACAATCAGTACTTTGTCGGTGTTTATTCAGCATTCAAGGACAGCAATATTTGCATAGTATTTTTACTGACATATAGTGCACATATGTTTTGGGCAAAAACATTTTTGAATATTAAAATACGAAAATCTTTAACATACAATTGGCAAATTAGCCAATGCCAATGCAAAACTTTATCTGCCTATTAAAAAAAGAAGATAATCTTCTTACAAACTGGTGTTTGATTTTGAAACAGGAAAAAGTGGGGAAACAAATGAAAAGACTAACATTTGAATGAAACCTGAAAGCAAGTAAATACTTTCTATGCTGCTTTATGGTAAACTTTGGTAATATTGATGTATAAAGAACAACACTGGCTGATGATGAAATACAGTCAGCTGGCATGGTGACACTGCCAGTATTAGCCTGCAGGGCTGGACTGGGACAAAAAAATCAGGCATTTTGACTAGAGACCGGCCCCCCAGGTATTAAAGCCATAAAGCCTTTGAATGAAAACAAACGCTGTTGTGACAGTGTTATGTATGATTTGTATACATTTTACGTCAGATAAAAACTTTGTTCGCAAGATTCAGATAATTATTTAATAAAAGCTAGATATTTTAAATGAGAATAAGAAAGAAAAGTATTTCTTTGTCCCCCCCTCTCCCTGTTAATGCCCTACCTGGCCCCCTGGCAACACTTTGCTAGACTCGCCCCTGCACAGTTACCAGCTGTCAGCTACTTAGTAAAGGATCCTGGTGTTATTTGTCTCTCAGAAACAGTTCATAACTTCAACTCATTCATGTCACCTAAAAGGTAAACCTGTTTCTCCATCACCTGTTCAGCTCTGATGATTCAGTAAGGACATCTCCTGGTTTCATCTTCATGTTTCCCTCTCACCACATATCCAAACCGACATCATGACCAGCAGCTTTTACAGCTGTGGCTCCAGCAAACATCAGCTGATACTAGAAATTAATATTAAATAAATTCTAACAACAGCTGATCAAGCTTAAACGTGCTGCTGTTATTTACATCCGCTGGTTTCCTCTTTCTGGCGCAAAGTGGGCGATAAACAAACAAGAGAGAAAAGCCGATCAGCTGATCATTGATCAGTTTCATGATTGAAGTAGCAACAGGAGAGGGAGGGGAGAGAATGAGAGGAGAAGAGGCAGCTGTGCAGCGTAACGACAGAATAACTCCAGCTTTGTGTCTTTTTTTCATTATAGCTAAAGTCCGGGACAAACTGCGTCTCTTCTCAGCTCAACACGAAACATGTAATATTTTCTCTGAATGAGGGTCTATTCCATTTTTTAAGGAGCCGTTGGAAACTCCACTAATTAACCTTATGAATAAAATAAAGTTCACTATCAGTAACATCATAGCACCCACCCAGCTGTATAAAAACTCCGTCATGCTAGCTAGTACGCAGTACGAGTTATTGTAACTGACTGTAAAAAGTCAGCACAACAAAAATAAACTCCACCTAAACTTGGTTTATATCTGACCCAGATAGACTGCAGGTCATAACTTCTTACCTGAAGTTCAGTTCACCTGACACTCGGACCGGCGGCCGCCTCGGGTCTCTCCTCCTCCTGCCTCCCCTTTCTCTCATCCACCTGCTGGCCTCTGTGGAAGCTCCGCCACAGCCACCACCAAACAACTGAGTTATTTTTACACATCGGCCTGCATCTGGCCAATCCACCACCTCTCATTGTTCATGCCGCTACAAAAAAACCGGTATGCCCGATGGCCAGTCCAGCTATGTTAACCTGTTAATCTTTCAGCGAAAAATTGTTTTCTGCGGTGCTTTCTTTCGTGCTTGGCTCTCCTTCCTTTGCTAACATGATGCTCATAGTGCAGACGCCGATGCTGCATTCACTTACACTCGGATATCTGAGCTTCACTGTGAAAACATAATCGTACATTTGATATTTCATTGAATTTTATTGTTTTAGCTTCGGGGTGGCACCTAGGGTGGCCAGTCTGGTTGGGGCGGGGGAGGGAGGCTGGACACGTCACTGCTTACATATACAGCAGCGTCCTGTATTTTAAAGACACTCCTCACCCAGTAGATACACCTGTCCCCTCCCATCAGGTAGGAGGCTGTAAAGCAGGGGTGGGCAATCTCAGTCCACGAGGGCCGGTGTCCCTGCAGGTTTTAGATCTCACCTTGGGTCAACACACCTGAATCACATGATTAGTTCGTTACCAGGCCTCTGGAGAACTTCAGGACATGTTGAGGAGCTAATTTAGCCATTTAAATCAGCTGTGTTGGTTCGAGGACACATCTAAAACCTGCAGGGACACGGGCCCTCGTGGACTGAGATTGCTCACCCCTGCTGTAAAGAATCAGGTGCAAAACTCTGATTTTTAGAGGCTTTAGAGGAAATGTTTACCCAGCTTCTGGAATACTGCCAGGGCGTAGTTAATGCTAAAGACTCATACAGGAGGCATTTACAACCTGTTCCCAACATTTCCCAACATGGAATGTTTGGCACAAGCTGTGAGCCAACCTCTGTAATGAACTGTTTGGTAAATTCTTGAGCTAAAATGCCTAGTGACTGTAAGTCTAGCCAACACATCCCCAGAGACAGGGCTAGAGCCCCCAGTTAGCTCTGGCCCTCTGGAGAATCTAAAGCAAGAACAGCCACAGTCCCTGTCCCAAGTTAAGCTCGTTGGGTTCTCTGCTAAGCCACCCCAAGCCAGAGGTGCGTCTCCTTGGCCTTCGCCATTGTAGGCTGCCATCGAAGCCACTTGAGGGTCTCCCTCACCATCATCAGCCGCTGGCCTCCACAGTTACTCCATCTCTGTTGATGCCCACTCAGCGAACCTCCAGAGTTTCTCCATCTCAGCTATTGACCTCCTGGCAGACCCCGTGAACTATGTTGCCAGCAGTCCCTGCCTCTGAATCAAGCCAGTGTTCAAGCTGACTCCCTGATCTGCGCTGCCTTCTCTGTTTAGCTCCATGCACCAGGCCCCTGGACTATATTTGTTGTTTTATTTGAGCTCAGAGACTCTTTTTGTTCTGATTTTATTCCCAATGCACCCCCAAACCATCAGAGATGCAACCCTTTGAACTGAGCACTGATAACAAGATGGTCCTCTTTTCTGTGGTCTGGAGCATGCAGCATCCATGTTTTCCAGAAAAATTTTAGAATTGTCTGACCACACAACTCTTTTCTTCTTTGCCTATTTCTATTTTAAATGAGCTTTGGCCCAAAGAAGACAGCAGCATATATGGTACGCATGCATGAACCATCAGTTGCTCCTGCTTTTTTCTCCATACTTAAACTTTTCTTTCTCTTTTACTCTTACTTTACTTTTTCTCTTTTACGTAATTCCCTCGGGGACTAATGAAGTATTATGATTCTGATTCAGTGTGTCTGGATCATTCTTCTTCTTTGCATCATACACTATATTATTATTTTTTACAAAGACTTGTGAAACAGTGGGTTACTTTCAGCAGGTCCAAACTTCGCTTCAGGTCCCAAAGTCAAACTAACACTGAGAGTTACAAACTGTCTACAAACTTTCATCTTTAAGAAAATGATCAGTGTGGCTGCTCTACCAGGTGTAACAATTAAGTTTAACATCCAGGCATCCATGAAAACAGAATTTATGAAGTAACTGTGCAACAATTTAATTCAATTCATCCAATTATGAATTCTCCTACTACTTAATATTCCATAGTCAGCTGTTAGTGGTATTATAACAATGCTGAAGTGAAGTCAGCCTTGAATTGAATACAGATCTGTTGCCAGTTGAACTAATAACTTGCTAAATTTTCCCGTAGTGGTTTCTTTTTTAGGACTACTTACTTTTCCACTAGTTTGTTCCCTCTCATTCAAATGAGCTAATGTTTTTCATGAGAGTTATATTGTCTCAGTTTAAACATTTGGTATGTTTTCTGTGTTAGACAATGTGAATAAAAGTGAATAAAATACAGGTTTGTGAGATGTGCAAATCATTGCATTCTGTTTTATTTACATTTTACACTCTCCCAACATTTTTGGAATTGGGAATGCAGATGTTATTAAAAATGTGTTAGCATAGCTACTGTATATAGTTTATACATATATCAGAATCAGAATACTTTATTGATCCCTAGGGGAAATTATGTTGGTTACAGTGCTCCAGTACAAACAGTAACAAAAACAGACAATTCAAGAAGTTAGAAATAGCACAATATATACAATATATACATACATATAAGTCACTTACTGATAAATATCTGAATAAGAAAGAAAGAAAGAAAGAAAGAAAGAAAGAAAGAAGAGCATGTGCAGAAAGGGTGTAGCTATTGCAGTGTTTACAGTCTGTTAGATGGAGGAGTTGTACAGGGACGTGGCCACAGGCAGGAATGGTTTCCTGTGTCGTTCAGTGGTGCTTTTTGTTAATCTCAGTCTCTCACTGAACGTGTTCCTGTGACTGACCAGCATGTCATGGAGTGGGTGGGAGGTGTTATCCAACATTGTCTTTATCTTGGACAACATCTGCCTCTCTGACACCACCTTAAGAGAGTCCAGCTCCATCCCCACAACATTACTGGCCTTGCAGATCAGTTTATTGAGTCTGTTAGCATCAGCAACCTTCAATCTACTCCCCCAGCATGCAACAGCATAGAGGATTGCACTGGCCAAGACAGAGCAACTGTAACAGGCCACATGCTGGTTGGCGCATGTGCACTGATATAATAGGAATTTTGGGCTTTTATATTTTTATCCATCCATTGTTAAGTTCTTAGACACTTATTGGCAACATGATAGACAACAGGCATTGACTTCCTCTTCTCTTAAACTAAAACTGACAAATTACAGTTGTACCAGCTGTTTCTTTCATACTTTTATTGGCCATTTTCTCATTTTAAACATAGATTTTGTTTTTAAATAATTAGATTCATGTTATGGGTATAACTCAGTTTAAAGTTTCTTTTTATGGAAAAGTGCAAAGGAGCTAGAGCTTCACTGGCACTTGGTTTTCATATATGCTTGAGAAATGAATGATCACTGTTCTGGTTCCAGCTAAAGACACAAATCCCCTGTAGGGTTGTGTCAGGAAGGGCATCTGATGCAATATCAAAATGTGCAAACCTACCTGCCGTTAATGTGAGTTATAAGCTTTGATTCATGCCCTATTATCCTGCATTGTCTTATCTAACATTGCAGTTCTCTGAGCCACCAAGGTCACACGCTCTCTTCTTAGAAAGTGCACCACAATGAATTTACAGTGAATTCTTGTTAGGGTCTTTGTGTTGCAATATAAAACAACTGCTGTTTTGAATTGGTGATACATAAATAAAACTTGAATAGAATTAAATTGACCGTGATGACGTAAAAAGGAAGAAAGGAAAGCACGATGCATAAAAGTCGACACAGCCAAAGTCCTGTTATTTCTACACTCAGTTTCATATGTTGCTGCTTTTCTCACAACTAAGAAATGGCTTTATTACAGAAACATAATTACCCTGCGGGGGGGTTGCAAGTCAAAAATAGACACAAGCTGGTAATATTTGAAACATTCAGTGTCTACCAACAAGTTAACGAGTTAACTGAAGCTGGCTTATTGTTTATGGAAGTGAATTTTGATGGCTATTTTTGGAATGGTTGTGAATGATTAGCAGTAGGTGGAAATGTCTAAGCCGTGGGCTGGAAGAAGGTCAGAAAGAAACTACAGAGTCATAAGAAAAGAAAACAGAAAAAAAAAACAGACGTTTGTCAGCAGTCAGTTTCTTTAATATCTTGGTATACTTTGTGGATTTCTTGATGAACAGAAATAAATACATTTAGTAAGTGCAAAAAATGTCCTCATGCATAATGATCTGCAAATGCAATACAAACAAAGGCATTGTGTCTTAATTAATCCACTTCTTAAACCAAACCTGTATCCTTGATTTGGACTGGGCACTATTGAGGTCTTCTAACAGTAATTCAGCTCAATTCAATTCGGTTTTATCTGCATACACTGAATCACAACAAGAGTTCATTCAAGGAGCTTTTTACATTTTACAGTCATTCAGAGAAAACAATCCCCCTATGAGAAACCACTTTGCAACAGTGGGAAGGAAAAACTCCCTTCTTAACACGAAGAAACTTCCAGCAGAACCCGGCGCAGGGGCAGCCAGCTGAGGGTGAGGGGAGGGAGACAGTATAAAAGAGAGCCAGAGATTAATAATAACTAATGGTTAAATGCTGAATAGTGTATAAACACATAGTGAATTAAAAAAGATGAGTCATGAAGAAACGTAACACTGACATCTAGTTACAGTACTGCAAAAAAGCTCCTTTGGTTTATATTATGCTATGAAAATAGAAGGCAGATGCAATGACTGATAGAAATATGTGCAATCATACATGGAAATGCAGTTATACAAGTCGAAAGCAGAGATTGCTTGAAAGTCATCTTTATTCTTCAACACAGTCTGACCTTTATCCAACATTTCTTTAAATGGCTTTCATGCTGCCCCACACCATGAAAGTGCCCCCACTGTTTTTTACAAATGGCTGTAGACGCTCACTGTTGTACCTCTTTTGTGACCTCGTACATACATTTTGACAACTTGGATTCCTCACCTTGTAGGACCCGTTGCTACTGATTTTAAGTCCAGTTTATTTTAAATATTGTTTTCAGCAAACATTGTAAAACACTTTCACATTGTAATGTTTCTATGTATGAAACAACTAAAATGAAACATCTTATTACTCCATTCATTCAGCCATGTTTCAATGGGAAAGCAGGCTCATGTGGGGTTGAGGAGCTGCTTAAAGCACACAGCTGAGAGTTGTTTTCAGCAGTGCTTTGGCAATAAGCTAAATGATGACAGGAAGCTCAGAGGATCATCCATGACTGACTGTCTTTCAGTCACATCCTGTATCAGGTGCTGCGTTTCTTACTTACAACACAGCTTTGGACACTGAGAATAGAATAGAATAGAATAGAATAGAATAGAATAGAATAGAATAGTCCCAGCCACTGTGCAAAATGAAACTGTGGGTGGTCCACACCAACCCTGCATGGTGTAAAAATATAAGTAGTAGGACAGCACAAACACATCAGAGGACAGGCAGCAAAGTGCTTGAAAGTAGTGCAAAGGACTTAGTCTGAGTAGTGTGTGTGTGTGTGTGTGTGTGTGTGTGTGTGTGTGTGTGTGTGTGTGTGTGTGTGTGTGTGTGTGTGTGTGTGTGTGATGGGTGGGCAGAGGGCAGCCAATATTTTTTTGGGCGGTGTTAATGACCCTCGGTACAGCCTTCCTGTTCTCAGTAATGGCCCCTGTGTACCAAACACCAGCAGCAGGAGAGCATGCTCTCCACAGAGGAGCGGGCGAAGGCCAGCAGCAGCTCCTGGTCCAGGTTATTCTTCCTTAGGTCACGGAGGAAGTGCAGCTGCTGCTGGGCCTTCCTTATCAGGGCACTTGCATTGTGGTTCCAGGTGAGCTCAGCAGATGTGGGTGGGGGTCACTATTGGGATTCTGATCTGCTACGATGGGTCACTGGAGTCATACAACTTCTTTATCTCAATAAATCGCATTCAGTTCTTTCAAGTGATCTCCTCTTATTGAAATTCTTTCACTAGACCCACAAAGAATTCCTTAACCTAGTTTCAACAGTTCCTTCCTACAATTTCATAGCTCACATCCATCCATGCTATATGTGCTATATAAATGTAAAATGTAATCTTTAGAAGGAGACATGTGCATTAATATTATTATGGTATGTGCACACATCAGTTAAACATGGGCTAGTTGGCTGCATGCCTGTTGTCCACAAGAGTCCATAGTCTGGGTGAACATACTGTAGAGGCCTCGTGGACAACAGGCTTGTTGACCTGCTTGCTGTCTTTCACTGGTCAAAGACCACGTCTACCTGTTCTCTTTACATCATGCTAAGTTAGAGGTGTTTATATTTAATCATAAATGTGTAACTGTTGCTTTTTAAGAAAGAAAGAACTACTTACAACCGAGTGCTTTTTTTGTTCTATTATTTTTTTTAAATTGTATTATTTTTGGTGTTTGTCTGAAATCACAGTGATTTTTGATTAGTATTTATCCAGCAACCTCTAAAATATCCTGTTCATGTACCTAACCTGATGTTGACGGTTGTTTCAGTTTTGCTCTATAAAGCTGCAAACTTGGATATTTAATCATGCACAACATGAAGGTCAAATTTTCTTTCTTATGACTCTATTAGCTTTAGTGTGTGTGTATAAAGAAACACAAAAAGCTAAGAGATTGAGAAAAGATATTTAACCATGATGTTTCATCATGTTTCTTCATCAAGCGTCTGCTAGTAATGAATCATACCCCATTGAGTGGCAGTGCCCAGTGACAGCACGTCATTACTGGGCGGGTCATACAGTCTACGGGTGCTTAAACACATGATTGCAACAGCAGCCAGTTTGAACCTTGTCCATACATGTAAGACTAAAAAAATCTGAAAAGGAAAATGAGAATAAAATTAATTGTAGAAGCTGCCCGTCAAATTAGAATATATATAGTGAACACTGAAAAACACTAAAAAAACATTGCTTCCATTAACGTCTGTGCAATAAAATGTCCACTGAAAGAAGAGTTGTACGAGTTGAACAATGACATAAAACATATTGTCAGTTTTGTACAGTAGCTTAGCCATTTGACTGATATTAACCTGACTGAGCTTCCACTGCTGAAAATGGGCCAAGAGGCAGAAAAACCCTCCAATAATCAACAACTAAAGAAAGAACTAAAAATGGCTGGACAAAGTTTCTCAGCACAGCATTAAAAAATTGCATTTTATCTTTTATCATGTAACTATTGCATATAAGCCCCAAAATTAAAGCACAGTGGTTCATACAATATGTTTGTTTAGTTTCTTAGATGCTGAGAATGATGTTGGTGAAAAAACAAAGGCTCTAAATGCACGTCTTCTGTCTGACAGCATCACATCTGGCACATGTAGTATCTTTCTCTGTGTAACAAATTAGAAAAGTGCAAATTTCTTCCATAAAAACCATGTGAATTGTTCACTGCTGCCTGCGCCAATTTCATATGATAGCCCTCCAGCTGAGAACCTGGTGAAATGCCAATTAGCCTCCATCCACCTCCACACGGTGTGCTCAGCTTCATAGGGTCCAGGGCTAATCGCTCATCATTTACCCCTGGTACATGTCTGCAGGGAGGTGAGCTAGGGGCAGCGGTATGTGCACATGTGGCTCATCACTTCAGAACACATTAGTTTGACTGGGCTTAGCCAAACCTTAACCAAACTTTATTCTAATCTGGAGTTGATTTTATCTTGCATTTAAAAGTGCTTTAATACAAGTATTTTTCATACGCCACCTTAATTACCTAATACAGTTAAATGTCATTTACATCACTTCAAAAATGCAAAATGTTCAACACAAAATTTCGACTTGATAACCCACAATCAGGTCTGAGGGATTAGCACTGGTCTGGTACTAAAAAAAACCCCAACAAACAAAACCTGACATTTTGAGTTATTATGTTGAAAATTTAAAATAATAAACCAGTACTTGTACCTGTGCTGTAAACATACTAACATCTATATTTGTGCCAATTCTATGTTTGGAATTCAGGTAGGTCTCGTGATATAATTACGACTATGGCTCAGAAATAAAAATGAATGAGCTCAATTACTTGAAGAGTCACTAATATGGTATTTCCAAACCAACTAATCACCATGTACTGTACTTACAGGGCTGATAAAGTTAAGAAGTGATTGTAGGGGTCAGCTATCCAAATGCCAACTTCCAAAATCCTTTCTCATTTGTTCTTGAGTAATTACACATTTATAGCAAAGTGTGTTGCTGCGTATTGTCACAAAGTTACGGCAGTGAAAGCCAGATGTGATGTTCCATGTTGTGAGTAATTGAACTCTAAAATGAGGCTCTGACACTGAGCAGCAGAGAGAGCTTCAGAGGAGTTTGAACGCCTACAGCAGTCAGGTTAGACTCTACTCCCACGTGTGGGAACATTAGTCACACCTCGTTAATTTCCCCAGCACTGATGACGGAATCAGGTCGCGTATAAAAGCTGCACCTGTCCACCGTTGGACAGCCAGTGGAGCAGAGACGGACTGAGTGCGCGTGCGTCAGCTGGTCCTCACAGAAAAGAGCAAGAAAAACAAAAGAAAATGAGTTTGACTGTCTCTGTTTGCGGCGTGTCTCTGCTGTTACTGCTTCATTTCGTAGGAGCCAAACCCGTTTCTGACCTCCAGGTGAGTTTACCTGAGCTTTCAGTTGGTGCAAATGTCTCCTTTTATAATGATGAGTTATTTATTGCTGAATCTTTGCGGGTTAGTTTCTTAGCACTGTGCAGAAATGGCAACTTTATTCTAAAAGCATCTTTATTTCATTTCTCCTCAGAGTTTCAAGCAGCTTTTAGAAGAGGAGATCAACGCCTCACCGTTACTCCCCGCAGACGAGACTGAGGTGGAGGGGAAAGACCTGCACACGGGCAAGTCGGTGTTCGGAGCACCAGAGGAACAGCCATGGGACTCCTCTGACCCTAGTAACTCCGCACTGGTGGCTAAACAGAACCTCCTTTCCCGCATCTTCAAAGATCTCGTGAGGACCTCCAAGCGCTCGTGGAGCCGGTATAAGAAGGGTGGGATGAGGAGCTGTTTCGGGGTCCGATTAGAGAGGATCGGTTCCTTCAGTGGGCTGGGATGCTAAAGGTAAGAAGCAGAAACTTTCCGTTTAACGCTATTTGGAATAGTTGCAAGACAGAAAAAAAGACAAACATAGTTTCAATGTCTTTCTTTTCATTCTGAGTAACAGAAACAATTTGCGCCATTAAATGTTACATTTTATGAATAAATGCAGTTAAAATATTGTCTTGATGCAGAGGTATTTTGCGTTCATGTATAACTTGATATGATTTGTTAATATGAATATAAATCGATGGTAGAAGCAGTATTAAGGTCCCTATGTGGAAGATTTAAGTCACATCATATTCTATTTATTTATTTTTAATAAATTATCATTATACATATAATTAATCAGATCAGATTTCGTATGTCATTGTGTGAGAACAACTGGGCATTTCTAGCAGGTGAGGGTGGCTCTTCACTGGGACTAATAACGTGTTGTTCTGTCAGCAGGCGGGGACCTTCAGCGCATCAGTGTGAAACGCAACCAAGAGCCGAGCTCCCCTCACACCACAAGGTTTTGACTGACACTTTAAAGGGCGGTTGATTCAGACTCTGCTGTACATGGTTCATATTTAAAACTGTGATTTCCTTTTTCAAATGTGAGCTGTTAAATTATTATAAATGTATTTATTATTTATTTTTTGCTGTTGTATAAGAGTTGCATTGTAATAGAATGTACTGTAGTAAAACAGTTATTTTGCATAATTGCTGAGTGTTGCATTCAATTCTTTCCTGACACAATTTAAAGCAGCTCCAGACTTTCCCAGGAAATATTTTAATGAGATATATACACGTGAAATAAAGGTGTTTGTGATATGGGGAGCCGGTACCTGAAGGATTTGTTTGGTTTGTTTCATTTGATCATGTGATCACCTGATAGGAAACAACATCACTTCTGCTGATTGTATTGCTTCCATTAGGAGCAATATAGACCTTTTTTTTTAAATGCCTATATTTCTTAAAATATAATGAATATATTTTTTTAAAAATTTCCGTGAATGCACTCTGACTCTCACCCCATGACAGCTGAGCTTGGAGCCATCCCACCCTGAACTGGTTAGCAGGAGATGGATGGATGAAAATAAAAAGCTGCTGGGTTAGGTTTCAGAAGCAGTCCATAGTCAAAGCTCTCATATTTGAGTATTTGAGGTACAAGATATAAATCACAGCTTTCAGAGATACTGCATATGAAACATTTGGTTCCACATGTTCTTGACTGTCCTTGCCAGTAGACCAAAATGAAAAAACAAGCAAACAATTAATGTTAAAAATGACAAAATGAATCAAACTGAATTTCACCAAATTTCTACAACTTTGTTGTAATTTCTCAACCCCTCTCAGAACAAAAAAGAAACCAATAACAATTCTCAAATGATGAGCAAAAGTACAAAAATGAAGTATTTTTTAAAATATACTTTTTGGCTTTATTAGACAGAAACAGTGAAGGCTGACAGGAAAGTGAAGGAGAGAATGGAAGACATGCGGCAAAAGACCGCAGGTCCAAACCCGGGCCGCCTGCTCTCACCCATGCTGCATATGGTCATCTGCTCATCCAACTGAGCTAAACTGGCGCCCAAAAATAGACGCATTTTTTTTTTTTTTGTGTTAGCCTAGTTAGCATATAAGTAGTAGTATAAAAGCAAAAGAAAGTAAGTAAAGGTCAGAATCTTGTTAATTCATGTATGATGTCAGTGATTACTTCACAGATAAATGTGCTCTGTCACTGCACTGTTTCTGTGCTGTTTGGATGAAAGCAGAATGTAAAATATATTAGCCTGACATCAGCCTTATTTATCTTGTTTTAGATATTGTCTAATAGCTTTACTGCATGAAACTTCATTGTGTTTCGTCTGATACATTATATAATTTTATATGAATCATATAATATTCTGCTGTACAGTAATAAGTAACTATATCTTACAAAAAGAAGAAAAGAAGTGCTTCATAACTGATGGCTAATCCTGCGGGTGGGCAGGTAGAAGTACAGAAACAGTAAGACTGGCTAAATATGTGGGGTCAGTCAGTTGGGATTAAATACCAGCCCCTCGGTCAACGAACATCTAAAAGTTGGAACTGAATAGTTTTTTATTGACCACTCAAAGGGTTACAACCAAATGTAAACAATAAAAAATGTGCAGTTTATTTTCACTCATTTGAGTAAACATTATTTATGTGATATTTGTGTGATGAAACCAACTGAATGTTTACATTTACATTGTGTTGAAATCTACAATTATAAAATAAAACACCCATGAGTTATGACAAAAAGTATTCCTTTGTGGTCAAGTATTTCTTACCGAAGAGGAAATAAAGTATGTTTTACCTACTTATTACTTAACACAGGTGTTGCTTGACTGTCGTTAGATCCTCATTTCAAGTTGTTGCCACAGTCAAGGGCAGGATCTATTAGTGAAACAAACCTAATTAGTAGGGAAGCTTGTCAGGTGGGCATGTATACACTCGTAGAGTATTAGATGCATCCTTTAGTTACTACTTCTCAATTTTTGGACCCACTTCCTCATGACTATTGTTCCAATATAGACACATTTTACCAGCACAACCAGTCGGAACCATGTCGGGGCCTTTTTAAATTGTATGATTGTTTTCATCAGTTAGACACAAATACCTCAAATAATAAGAGTGAGTATCTGCTCAAACACTGGATCAACCTTCTGTTGTCATTAACTGGCTGATTTGCAACAGTCAAAATGAAAGTCCACACAATTATCTGTTCTTAATGCCCCCAATAGCACTCACAGACAACTGGTTTAAATTCCTCAATGCATGAGCAACAAAAATCTATCGGAAAAACAAGAAACCCAAAATTGCCATAGCAACACTACAAGATAATAAATGACACGATAGATTAGAAGCAGTACAAATTTGGATTACTATGTCATAGTCAACTAAAATATTTTATCAAATGGATACAAAAGAAAACCTACAATGACTCACAGATAGATGTAGAACTTAAGAAGTTAGATATTAGAAGTTGGTGACATCCTGGTGGAACGCAAACAAAATCATTAAATCGTCACCATCACCATATATTATTGTATTATTGTCTAAAGTCCATCATTCAAGCTTGGGTCCTCTACCAGAGCCCTGGGAGTTTTAGGGTCCTGCGCAGTATCTTAGCTGTTTCCAGGATTGCACTCTTCTGGACAGAGATCTCCGATGTTGTTCCCGGGATCTGCTGGAGCCACTCGCCTAGCTTGGGAGTCACTGCACCAAGTACTCCGATTACCACTGGGACCACTGTTACCTTCACCCTCCACATCTTCTCAGGCTCTTCTCCAGCTTCTCGTGTTCCTTCTTCATGATATTCCTGTCATTTGGTATGGCTACATCAATCATTATGGCCGTCTTATTCTGTTTGTCCATCACCACTGTGTCCGGTTGGTTAGCCACTACCATTTTGTCCGTCTGTATCTGGAAGTCCCATAGGATCTTAGCTCGGTCTCTCTCTACCAGCGTCTCCCATTTTGACCTTGGGACTTCCAGGACATGGACAGCAAAGATGTTCCTGTACAGCACGGCTCCCCAATCCCAGTCCACGAGGGCCGGTGTCCCTGCAGGTTTTAGATGTGTCCTTGATCCATCACAGCTGATTTAAATGGATAAATTACCTTCTCAACATGTTTTGAAGTTCTTCAGAGGCCTGGTAATGAACTAATCATGTGATTCAGGTGTGTTGACCCAGGTTGAGATCTAAAACCTGCAGGGACACCGGCCCTCGTGGACTGAGATTGGGGAGCCCTGCTGTACAATATGCCGGCCACTTTGTTGTGGCGTTTCATCCTCTATAGATCTTGTGCTGAAAGCTTGTTTCTGTGCTGCCATAATTAGTGCCTTGTTCAGCCACTCTTGGGTTTCTGGATTTCAGCCACTTTCTCTATCTGCTGGTGGTACATACCGTGCAGGGGCCTGTTCTTCCATAATGATGCCTCCTCTTGTTCCTCTTCTTTCTTGGGTTTCTGCTGCCAGAAGTATTTTCTGAGCACGTGGTCAGCTGTGCCCATCTTTCTGCAGATTTCCTAGCAGCCTCTTCATTGTTCCCATCCCTCAGTTCTAACTACCTTCCCTCTCTTTTTTGCCATCCGACTACACTTCTGCATTCCAAACAACATCCCGATGTTATTGCTCTAGATCCTCATGGTGTGTATCAGTGAATCGATGTCTCGTTCACTCTTGGCATACAGCTTGATGTCATCCATGTAAAGGAGGTGGCTGACAATTGCTCTGTTCCGTAGTCCTGTTACGTAGGGTAGGATCCTGTTGATCTTGTATAGTTCTAGGCATTCCAGGATCCATGTGTGGGGCATCAAGTCGTAGGCCTTCTTGTAATCCAGGCAGTGCACAGGTTGGTCAGTCTGGTCTTGCTGTCTCGGGGGACTGCTCAGTCTACCAGTAGCTGGTATTTCCCTCCTCTGGTATGTCTGTGTGGTGTGAATAAGGCACAGCGGGACCACAGATCATCACTTAGAGCCATTTTATTCAAATCACATCACATCACACCACAATACACCCCAAACCCTGAGTCCCCGTGTTTTTAACTTGGCGGGCGTGATTAAGGATGCCATGCAGGTGCGTCCGCCCTCCCTGCATGGCACCACAGACCACAGCCCACCACAATCTGCTAATTCCTTTGTGTGCTCCACTCATGTATTGGGCCATGTGCATGTTCATCTTAGCGTGATTGGGTCCTACGCGTTGCCTGGAAAGCGGCCGGGATGCCAAACAAGCTGAATGGTTGTGTGATGAATTGGTACATGGAGTGGAGAAGGATGTTCTTTGCAGATAAGGGAATCTGCCAGTTGCCCTTGGTTAAGTCTAGCATCGTAAAAAAAAAATAGCTCTGCCCAACTGGTCCAGGAGCTTGTCGATCAAACATCAAACCTCATTCAACTTCAACACAGAACCATATGGACCCATGTTTCTTTAGTACAAGAATTATGGGGCTGTGCGACTCTTTCATGCACTGTTTGGCTCTTCTATCACTCCCAGCTTGAGCAGTTCAGACAATTCCTTTTGCACAGTTTGTCTCTGGCGTTTAGGTAACCTGTGAACGTGCTGTCACATCAGGCCGCATTTCAAAATGTTGCTCCATGGCATTTGTACAGCCGGGCAGGGGGGAGAACACATCTGCAAAAACTGCTGTTGCAACACAGCAAAATCTGCTCTCTGGGCCTGTATGAGATGGTTATCACAATAGGACAAGGCCAGAATGCTGGAATTTGGCACCTCCAGCTCCAACTCATCTCTCTCCTTAACCATGGTCACCAGAGAAGCTACAAGGAGAGACTAATAGAAGCACTTTGTCTCCCGGTGAAAATTGCCAGAATCTAGCCGCTCTGTTGTATGGGCGCTCCTGGGCCTGGAGGAAATTTTCCTCAGCACCACTGTGGAAAAAACTCCTGGCACGACCCCAGATGCTTGTGCAGTTTTTATTTGATTGATGTGCTCTTGAACTTTGCAGCGCTCTTCCTTTATCTTCGCTGTCAGTTTCTGTCATGCCAGCTCCTGTGTTTGGATAAAAATGCTCCTCTCCGGCCCGAGCCGCTACTGGAATAGGTAATGCATGATTAAATGATGCTCATCAGTTGTGAAGATCAGCCTCCCCTGCTTCCACACCCTAAACCCGCTGCTCCACCCCACCACAGCTGGATTCTCATTCTTATTTGGATTCAGGGCTGAACCTGCTCTCATCTGCGAGGATATTTGGGGCACTGGTGGCAGACCTGCTAGTTGTAGTGTTCTCTAGGTCCGTTCACGACAGTTTTGTTTGAAAATGCAGTAGTAGCTTACTGGTGATCTGGCTCTGGCAGTGCTTTTCCTGCTCCACCTTGCCCCAAACCCAGATAGTGTGATGACCCTTTAATTTTTTTAGAGGAGTTTATTCTGAAGTTAATTTGTTTATAAAAAAGTGAGATTTGTTGTTGTTGTAGTTCATTAACTTCTTGTTTTTGTGTTTGTGTTTGTGTTCATTCAATTACTGAGGATTCTGTGACTTGGTGGTCCAAATGAGACTGCTACAATAATAAATACGATTTTATTTATTTAGACTTACCAAAATCCCAGCAGTGAGTTTAGCAGTTACTACTTGTCACTCATTATAACTGCATGAAATATAAAAGATTTCCTGTATCTGTCTGTATGAAAGCAGAGCTGAATCCGTCTTTTAGAGACAGTACTTCACCTAAATTCATAATCATTTAATTCACTGCTATATTTGATTAAAGTTATCACAAGACTTGTGATATGACTTGTGAGTGATATGTGTAGTGTTTTGTTTTTCCTTTGCTTCTCACAGCAGGTCAGTGATGACCGACAATTAAAAATGTTGTAATCATCCAAAGGTGACAGACTTTAAAATACACTTTCAAGAAAAGAACATTAGGCAATGTAAACAGCCCATTAGCAGAGTGGACCCCCCATTTTTATTCCTTCCACTAAAAGATGATCTCTCAGAGCAATTATTATGAGGTGACCGTACAACTATTACATCTGTGTCTTCATTTGGTAACACTATCATGTTGTCACATTAGTTTACTACTTCCTGTAACTCAGTGACAACAGTGTCCCGTGTGAGGTGGGGAGGCTCTGGAGAATGTTTCTCAAGCAAAGTAGCATATGTAAGCGGCTATGTCATAAGAATACTAGCATACAACGCTTTAAAAGGAGCATTTTCCGACAGCTCGTGTTATCAGAATTAGGTGTCAGGCATGCCGGTCCAATTCCTGGCATACCTATGTGTGTTAACCTTAAGTATAAAAGAGAGTGCTGCTGTTGGCTCCGGCATCCAAACACCTACAAGTCAAAGAAGAAAAAGAGAATTTATCCATTCATCCAACTACTAACACGAGCTGCAGCAACCCACAGAGCAACATGCGTCTGTCTTCTATTTCGCTCTGTAGCCTCCTTCTCATTTTAAAGCTGCAGCTGACTAGTACATATCCCATCAGCACTGGCTTGACTGACACTGACATGGACATCTTGAAGGTAAGTCTCTAAAGTCACTAAAGTTTTTCTTGAAAAAGTTGAGTCTTTCTGGGAGTTTTAGGCAATCAGTAGCAGCGATCAGAACAAGGAACTCAATTTTAGTCACGTAAAATGTTGAACAACATCCTGCATTTCCTTCCATAGCTGTTCCCAATATTTAGCCTTGATCTCTCATGTGATAAAAGCATAAAGTCTGATCATTTTTATCTGGGACCTGTGCTCCAACATTGCTTCTAATAATCTCGATAAACTGAGACATAAATTGTTGACAAATACATTTGAGTGCCTCTGTCTATCCTCATGCCATAGTTAAATTGTCATGTTTATTATTCAAGACACAGTACAACTTTCATCTTTGTGGATCTTTAAAGGTGCTCCTAAGCAGACTGGAAGAGTCTGTTTCAGACCAAACGGCAGTGGACCAAAGTGCCCCTGGACAGAGAGATCTTCTAGACAGCCTTAGCAGAGAGGACACAGGAGATGGACATCAGCCAGACACCGGACTAGATGAAGCTGAAATCCGGGAGTTTCTTTCAGCCAAGAACCTCAAGAGTGTCCGCAATGATTCATCTAGGAGATCCTCTGGTTGTTTTGGGCGACGGATGGACAGAATAGGCTCCATGAGCTCTCTGGGGTGCAACACTGTGGGAAGATACAGTAAGTTACAGTAACTACACTACAATACGGTTAGAGTAATGTACCACAGATTTAACTCTTACTCTCTTACTCTTCTCTTGCAGATCCAAAGCAAAGATGAAGTCTTACCATCTAAATTCCAAAACTGCAACGTCTCTACCCAAAGATACTTTTATTTAAAGGCTATTTATTTACTAATATTTATTAAATACTGTTGCTCAGCAGAATATTTAAAATAATCGAAGCCAAACTGTTCCTTGTGTACTGTTGAATGTTTTAATAAATGTTTACAACTGCACGTCATTGGCCCTCATCACTGACTATGAGACACAGCCAACATATTTCAAAAAGGCACAAATGTACAGGAGACTTTTCCTTTGAACTGTCAAATATAAAAACACACACTGAAACATGCAGTGTTGTCTTAATGAAGAAGCTCTTGTCATTCTGAGTAACTAACAGCAGCAGGGAGCTCTATGCAGGACGTTTATATACAGAATTTATTTGATAACGGATTTATTTTTCTGTCTTCATAAAAAAGAGTAATGATCTGACACTCCGCATCAACACTAATTAATATGCTGAACTGTTTATTGGTGATAATGATTTTCCATTCCCATTTATTTCACTGCCAGTGCGTTACTGCTGATCAGCTGAGTAGTTTAGTGTGTACAATCTTAGATTGGCACCTGATTGCGTCTTCGAGGTTGATTAAACGCTTTCTAACAAGGAAGTGATGTACAGTAAATTACAGTACAGCTGAGCACTCCATCATCAGTGAGGAGCTCCACTGATTAAAGCTACAATTACATCATCATCAGTGAATTTGAATTTGCTGACTTTTTTAGAGGGTTCAAACCACCTTTCATGGCCACATGGTTTAGATGGCTGTTTGACTGATTGATATATTGATTGTTTCCACTAGATGTATAACAACTCACACTGACTCCACCACACTTTACAAGTCCCCAGCTTGTTAAAATAAATTCCCCTTTTAGAGATAATAAAGGGGGAAAAAAAATCACTTGTGATTTCTTGTTACAGGCACCGAACAGGGTATTAACCCTTTAATGCCCTTTGTATCATATTTAATATGTGTTTCTGAGACCTCTATCTCATCAACATGATCAATACTTGCCATAATTTCAAAATCTTATGGACAAAACTCATTTTTTGTCTAAAATTAACATTGTTGTTAACAAAAAGTTGCCAAAACATCCAATGTATCAAATGTGATACAAAAAAAATATAATAAATATATAATAAACATATATCATGCACAACATTATGTAGCAAAAGAAAAAAGATTTGTGGATTTTGTTATAAGGGTTAATAAACATCTCAGTTCCAAAAAAATCTGAATTTTATGGATATTTTTTGATGGGTTGGGTCTGACAACCCATCTTAAAAATCTCTTCGTCTAGAAGCATACTAGGCACGTGCACGACTAGACGAGTAGTTATTGCTATTGTAACAAGTGGGCACCAGAGGTAATAATCGTTTAATCTAATTGCTTGTGTCCCAAATGTTAGGCAGCCATGTTTGGTTGGGCATGTCCTACCAGGAGGAGGCCAGATTTCTCCAAGACATGCTGGAGAAATCTGTCGGCTGGCCTGGGAATGCCTTGATGTTTCTCTGGATAAGCTGGAGGAGCTGGTTGGTGACAGGGAGGTCTCGGCTTCCCTGCTTAGACTGTTGCCCCTACGGCCCAACTTCACAGAAGCAGAAGAAAATGGCGGGGTGGTTTATCGATTTATCATTTTAGATTTAAGGTTTTATTGAAGTGGTTGTCATGAACCACGAACCATGTGCATCATTCAAGAGTCTGGGGATCTGAGGAAAAGTTGTGTTTGTAATAGTTTTCTTGTCATATTCAGCGTTATTTTATTTTAAGTGTGGTTCTTTATTGTCTGTTTGAAGTATAATGTGCAAGTATAATGTGCAACAAAAGGTTTAAAACACTCATACCGTCTATAGATTACAGAACTTTAACCAAACCATTGTCAAGAGTAAGTATCCACAGCCTCTTATCCTTTTATCAGCTCCGTCTTCTGATCTTTGCAGCATTATTTACTAAACTGGGTTTCAAAAAAAGAATTATTTGGCTAGAATCCAAGATGGAGATGAATGGAAAATTGTTTTAAAACTCCACTGGGACATTTCAAACACCTCGTATGGGTTAACCGATCCCTCTGCAGTGTCTCAGACCCTCAGAAAAGATGTCCTAAGAGACTTCTTCAGCATCTTCATCTTTGTGTTTAGATTGGGATTTTCCTCTACTTTTTTCTAAATCCTGTTCGAGGGTGACAGGTGAAGCCTGACCCCAGTTCAGGTCCAGCTGGACCACAGACTATAATTTCTCTCCTACCTGCAGACTGCTAAAAGTTTGAACTCCAATCTTAAACAATGATTCTTGTTTTTAGAAGATTCAATTTGTCCACTACGTACCGCTTGTACCGGTGATGGAAGACTTTTACCTTACAGCATCTCGAGGCAACTTTTGTTGTATTTGGAACTCTTTTTTTTTTTTTAAGAACTGAAATTACCACCATGGCATTCCTTCCCAGCTTCCACTGGGACCACATCACTAGGTTTGCCTGCTACCTTTGGGTAAGTAGAACTACTTCTTTCCTTAAACAACATTTTTGTTGTCCTTCATTAGTGTTAAAGAATACGTTCCTGCCTCCCCCACATGTCTCCTTCACCCACTAACAATTCCAAATAGGTCCTTGTCATACATCTTTTTGGATTTTATCACTGATTTTCTCCTCTCAGATGGAAAGACAGTTATATTAACCACTGTGTACAGGTTCTCTGAGGCAGCTCACTGTGTGGCCCTGAAGAAGCTCCCTCAGCCTCCAATTTCAATTAAATTTAATTCAATTTTATATAGCACCAAATCATAACAACAGTTGACTCAGGGCACTTTAAATTGTAAGATAAAGACTGTATAATAATACAAGAGCAAGTGCTTTGGATTCTACCGTCAGACAAATCGAAAGATGAAAGCAGGAAGTAGCAGCAGCCCGTGGTTGAATTATCCAAAACAATCCATAACTTTGATGGTCATAGTTGTCTTGTGAATATGCCCATAACTCACTCAGTGCTAAAGGCAATCACTGTTTAAAGTTTCAACTGATTCTCAGCCACCCCATTCCCATCCCATGAAGAGGAACTGGATGTGCTCCCAGCTCAGTCCCATCTGAAGCACAGCTGCTGCATCTGGAACCAAATGAAGGTCGCCCAGCTTTGAACTGCTGGCTGCAGTCACTGCTTTAATTTTCGTTGTTTGGAGTTCTCATAAAGCCAAAGCATCAAGCCATGACATTACGCTGTTTCAGTCTCTCCTGGCTCTGTTTTCACGAGAGAGCACGCAAAAGCTGGGTGGTCAGGATCCACATCCACATCCATTCACCACAGCCACAGTCATTTGGTTAGCCTGTTCCTCAAATGATGGAAAGGAGTCCAAACTGTATTGGTCTGAAGTGGATTCAAACAGCAACAACAATGATGAATTCTGGGTAATTTAAATGCATTCCAACAGCTAGCAGTTCAACCATCAGGCCACAGAGACACCTCCTGCAGCAGCATGTCCAGGATCACATTACTTTTCAATCACACCCAGTGCACTCCCTTTCTATTCCTTCTTACCACTCAATGTCCTTGTCTGCCCAAAACCTGAAGGCAGCTAAAGTCACATTGTGCAAGTATATGTGGCACATCTGCAATGTTGCAAAGCCACATAAATCTCATCTTTTATTGCCCAAATACGTTACATTCCCTATAATTCTCCGGCTCTAGCTCTGAAAGCCATCATAGGTCCTATAAAGTCCTCTGGGAGCTTGATCAGCTGTGGAGGATTGTCCCATGCCAAGAGTGTAAAGAAAAAGCACAAGCAAATAAAAAAAAAAGTTTTTGTATGTTTTAAACATGAGGTCTGAGCATGACAATGGTATTAGTCTTCTCAGCAAAATGAAACGAATGATTCTCTACATATTATTTATTTATTTATTTATTTATTTCAGTTTTGTTTAGTTTTGAGTGACCTTGTGATTTTTTTTAATTGCTTTTTAATTTTCTCCACAAAGGTATTTAAAATGACTCCTTAAAATTCAAATGTGCAGGATTATTAGGGGTCTGTGTGAAGCACATCCCTTATTACATGTGCCATTCATGTGCCTCCTGAATGAGGGAACAAGGCAAAGCTCCACCCATAAGATGCAATCTCTTATCATAGTGCATCAAAGTCTGGACTTCCAAAATGTGCGACTGCAAAGACGAGGAGACCCTAGAAACTAATAAAGACCTCAGGCTCTGATTTGTCTGATTAATACTGTGGAGTTACAGTAAAATGAGAACATGGTGTTTGTGTAACTCTTAACTTTGAAACTCACCGAATAAACATTAAAACCCAAATATTTACTTTGTAAATATTTCTTTTATTATGTGAAAATTACTTGTTTGTTATAAAACATGTAAATTTATAATTGATTCTTGAAAGTTGAGTCCATGTAATTCTTGTCTACTTTCTATTAAAGGCCACCTATTATTGAAACATACTCACAGTATATGCTTCTTCTTTTCTATAATACCATCTGTTCATGTCTTTATCTACTGTACCTACAATTTTAGATTATAGGCTGTATTATTCCTACCTTACAAACTCATGACAGGAAGAAATGCCTTCAGTTATGGTAATAAATCATATTCACCATACTGTTTATATTCCTTTGACTATAACATTGTTTCCTTCCTGTCCTAATCTAAACCATGGAACCACGAGCAGCAATTTTAACCTACTATGGTACGTTTCATTCTTAGGAGTGTAGACAGTGTTAAGTATTTGCATAGTGAAACTGCATTCTTCCCAATACACAGCTCAGAGATCCAAGATGGCTCCTTAGGTCATGCCACTGCTGGCTGGTAAGCATGATGATACACAGACACATATACTGTATACATAGACACACGCACACACACACACACACACACACACACACACACACACACACACACACACACACACACACACACACGTCACTTACCACCAAGCGCCACTTAAAGAGACATCTGACCAGCGGCCTTATCATTTAGAGGTGTCAGAATGCACTTGGGGCCGTCTACAAAATGATGGCACTGCCTGTCTGGCGCATGGTAAGTGTATGTAGATGGTTGTGTATGTGAGCCAGTCTGTATATAAAAGCTTGCAGTGCATGCTATAGTATCAGTATTAGCAGAAGAAACATAACATGAGAACTGAGGTTCTGTGGGGTGTATTGGCCCTGCTGTGTCAGCAAACACTGGTTAGCAGCCACATACTGGGGAGGCCCTCATCTGCTAATGACCTGGCTCAGCTCAAGGTAAGAAACCATGTCACACCTGTAATCAACACACCATTTGTGAAAACATTACACTGTGAAGGGTCAGGTACTTTGATATTCAAACAGACAGAGGGTCAAAGATGAGAAAATAGTTGCACGAATAACATATTTCCTGTTATTAGAACATTTAAAAATCATTCAAAGGCAGTTTCACTGGTATCAGTGTCTTCAATTATAAAATGCTTGTAGGAATGCTACAAGCATTTTATAATTGCACAAATGCATCCAGTCCAGTATAACTGATTTATGTTTTACTTGACAAAGTAAAGAGTTTTTTTCAAATATAGTTTAAATCAGATCCCGTGTTGACATGCTTTTCTATGGATTTGTGAATATTGAGAGGGCATAACAAGATAAAATGTTGACTGTTGTGATGACACCAAGAGGACACAACAACAGATCAGGCGATTACAAACAAAGCAACACAATGTCGAAAAGTAGTTATCATTAGAGTGTGACCTCACATTGATCTGATCTCAAAGATATACCAGCTTTACTTTGTTCTCCTGATTTTCACTTGTAATTTTAACTTCATCAAAAACTTCATCTTCATTCTTCCTTCATCTTATAATTAGCTGAGGTGAACTAGAAATGAGAGCTCTCTGCTTCCAGAATAACAAGCTGTGGTTTAGCTGTGGCTGAAGTAGACAGTTATTAAGCAGTTTGCTGTGACTCTGACACATCACTGACAACACATGAACAAAACCTTCACCTTTATTCCTGATGTGCTGTTAATATTTGCATACCTATTAAATTAGGCAATAAAAACATCCACCATGGTTTTGAAAGTATGCAGCCTTTGATTCATAGTGTGAACGTCACAATATCTGTGCACTGATGATAACTGTGATATTTAAAAATTAAACATCGTGAATGATGGGTCCCTCTTGTTTGTTGTCAGCTGAGTGGGTGACTCCAGATGGGCTCTCAGACTTGGGACCCATCTGCTGGCTCTAGTCCACGCTTTGCGGTGGAGATGGTGAGTCCCAACCCTGGGACCCCAGGTAGGGTGTAGTAGGGGATGTAGATGATCAGCTGATGAACTGGGTCTTTCCTGGCTACTTTGGTGGCCCCACACAACTCGTCACTGCTGTGTGTTTTTCAATTTGATCGGCACCTGAGGCACTGAGTGTGAGCATTGTTGACCAGCTGTCGGGTGCTCATGTCACAACTGTCAATTTTAAAAGCGCTCTATTTTTCATACAGTCATACTCATCCTTTATATCTCAAACACTCACTTGCACCATAAGGTCTCTATATAAAAGCTTGCAGTGTACACTATAGTATTAGTATTAGCAGAAGAAACATAACATAGGAATTGAGATTCTGTGAGGCGTAATAATCTCCCGCACTGGATCCAGTGCGAGAGTCAGCTGGGTTAACTGTTGCTTCCTGTTTACCTAGCTGAGGCAGCTTTTACTCCTCATTTTCGGACAGATAGACCCCCACTGTCAATAAATTCCTGACACTACAGTTACACGCCAAAGTTTATAGCTAAACCAACTGATTTGAGATGCTGGAGGTCAGGGTTCAGCAACTTCATCTCATTCTAAAAGTCCACTATTGTCCTTTAAACAAGGGTTGACAAACAATTCTCATCACCTGGGACCTTTCTTTTGGCTCACGCTGGGATGGCCGGCATCTTGTGGGGTTGGTTACCCATTGGTTCTCTGGGGCCCTTGTCCTTTGGCAGTGGGGGCTCCATGTGGAGCCTCCCTCAACCTTCACGTGGTTGTCATCGAGATGTGTGGCTTCAGGTCTTCACTATTCTTGGGGATCCGTGGACAGCCCGGGTCTCATGGTCTAATGAACCTGACTCTGGCTCCCAGGGGGGTGTTGTTGCAGCCTGTCACCCTCATTATGTATACACACACACACACACACACACACACACACACACACACACACACACACACACTTGCACGTTCCACCTGTGATTGTGATTGTGCTCCATTAATCTGCAGGACAGGACGGGTTTATTAGGCAATAATCATGTCAAAATTTCTCATGTGATACTGATACGATATTTGTAGCATTTTGTATACTTATGGTTACACTTGTATAAGCGTTAGAATTTAGTAATAGGTGAATTTGAGTTGTTACAGCTATTGTGATGCAAACTTTCCAATAAGTTATTTGAACAGACAAAAGAGGGAGGCTGTTCTCAAAAATGTAGAAATAAATATGCAGTGTGATGTGAAAGTAGCATAAACAGGTCTACGTTTTATATTTTTACATGATAACATCATGTTTTCAGATTATGCGTGGCTGTGTGTAAACTGAAATATTTCTGGAGTGTCACCAGTGTCCAGGCTGCCTCTACATCCTGATTTATTAGATGCTTTATGATTTCTACAACAGTCTTTGCTGGAACGCTTTGAGGAGACATTGGATGAAGTGGTCCAGAAAGAAGACTTGGAAGCTTATTATGAAGACATGAACCAAGAGCCCAAAAGCAGCCAGGCCAGCCAAGGATGGGACCAAGAGGGGAACCAAGAACCTCTGATATCTGAAAAAGCCCAACCACTAACTGAGGGCAAGACTGTGAATCAGAGGAGCCGCCTCCAGGACCTGCTGATGGCCACCAGGAAACGCACCTCTGGCTGTTTTGGAGCCAGGATGGATCGAATAGGAAATGCCAGTGGCTTGGGATGCAACAGTGGAAGAGGTAGGACTGCAGTCGGAGAAGCAAAACACAAATATGAATAAAATTTGTTAAATAAATACACAGCATTAGAACATGTCAACCCTTAGAAACGTGCATGCAGTTGGATTTTGACTAAATGTGCAATCACATATTCTACAAGTTCTTAACTTGACAACATGCCAATTGTGTTGATGTGTTTTCTCACTTGTTATTCTTTCGGGCTGCTGCCATTCGGGGTTGGCACATCATTGAGCCATCATCTGCCTCTATCACACCAACTTCCTGTGCACATGTCCAAACTATCTCAGCTTTGCCTTAAACATTGACCTTCTTCACACTATTCATTGTAAAAATGTTTTGAACAGTCCACTTTTGTTCATACTATAAAGTACGCCAAGTAATAATTTGCAGAACACATTTATGTTGATTGACACTTAGTTTTATTTACTTTTTAAATGAAATATAAATACTTAAAGTTTAAGTAGAAGTTGGAAATAAATGCATTCGAAGCATGATGATGGTACCAGGATTGCAACATGACCAGTTAAATAACAGTACTGTCTTCTTTTTGTGTTTGTGTCATTGTCCTCCTAGGATAGTCCAGCCTTTTTCCGGGTCGCATGACGGATTCTGCTGTTGGAACTGAAATTATATCAGAGATATATAGAGTTTGGAAAAGTATGGTTTTGTATTAGTTGCATTTCAACTTTGTGTATCTATTTTGCATGTTTCTGTGTCAGACATGACAAACTGGCTGTTTTTCAAGTAGGTAATTAATTCTATAAGTCCATTGTAGATGAGCAACATAAACACTTTAATGGAAAAGAGTTAAACAACTACTGTAACTGCATGTGGGGGTCTAACAAAAATAAACATATTTTTTACTTACATGAAGGATTCTCTCTATTTTATAGACAGAATAAAAAGTAGAATTTAAATAGTATTTGAGATTTTGCTACAATAAAGGAGAGTGTGCACATTGAGGAGCAGAGTGACTGATGCTGCTATAAAAGAATACCACTCTGACAACAACAAAGTGGTAAAGTATGTGAAACATTTTACTGCATATATGACACACTGCAGGAGGACAGTGGTTGTCCACACTGAGGTTTCTAATAAAAAGGGAAATAGTTGTTCCATGTTACTGTTGGCTTCCATCACCGTGGCATACTTAAGATTCGAACAAACTTTTTACAATTTTTCTGATAATTTGCTAATTGTGAAATAGGCTGATAGTTACCAATAGAGCTGTCAACAAGGTTAGGTTTCTTTAGTAGAGGAATTACCTTAGCAAAGCCAAATAAATGACTCAAGGCACCGGACGGAAGCAGTTTGAGGACATCACATTATTTATGTGATTTAAGTGATTGATAAATGTGTTACAATCATCATCAGAAAGTAACAGAGCATGCTGAGATGGAAGAGAAACAATGCAGTTGATAGTATCCAATGATAAACGGAGATTATTCTTATAGCAAGATTACTGACATAAGAGGATCGAGCCTTTTTCACTGCCTCATTCTAAGAGTGAATGAGCTCTTTGAAGTGTTCACAGTAGACAACCAAACCTCGGGACTTCCGCAGTCATCCTGCTTTTCGATGGAAATATTGAAGGCCGCAAGTTTTATTAGTTAACCAGGGTGAGTGGAAATTGACAGAGCAAGGGCCACTTTGTAAGGAGTGACCTGATTGAGAATGGCAAGAAAGTGTTTATTAAAATAAACACCTTGATCATTAGCAACCTTAAAAGAGCTGTGAAAGCTCAAACGGATCATCGGGCATAAAAATGTCTTTTTTAAAGCTTACAGCTGTTCCACTTCCTTTGGCAAAGATGTGAGGAGCACAAATGAACTGGAACTCTAGAACATAGTTTTAAAAAATACCACACTTTATTATCACGCTGCCAGGCCAAAAAGATTAACATTAAATCCAGATTCTCATTATAGAACAAGTCCTTTAAAATATAAGACTACAAATTGAGTGGCTATTTATTACAAGTTTTTTTGGGTGGAGTAAGCTACACACAAAATCAGGGTTCCTGCTGTGTTGGGCCCTAGCTCTCCATGCTTTTTAGATGGCAGCCCAGGTGGTAAACACAAGGCAGCATGGACTAGTCCAGTCTCAGCCAGTCTCAGGTGAATCTGCCTGGCATCAACCCAACATGCGCGCAGGAGCAGAGCTTCCACAGAAGCAGCACAAGGAAATTAGCTCTTTCCTCCTGTGGGGTATCCTAAGCAATGACAGGCTGACCATCAAAAGTGGAAGTTTGCCCGGGGCTATCCTCAAGCTGTGCTGGAAAGAACCCTGTTTGCTTTACTCTATACATAAGAGATTTGAGGGCTAGCAGGCAGAAGATGCCAGACAAAAATGTAGTTAAAATATGGGCATAACGTGTAAAATAAACAAGAGGCAGAGGCACCAGAATCAGCAAAAAAGGATTCAAAGAGTATATATGATAGAAGTAATCTTGTGCATGGTTTCACAGTGAATGGGGTTTGAGATGAGGACAAATAGAATGTATTTTCCATCTGGAAACATCTGCATGTAACATTATGAGACAACAAATTAAGTCACTTGGGGACATTACACCCCAGTTTTATTTATATCATGCCAAATCATTAATCACAAGTCCTGAAAGTGCTTTAAATTATTATCGTAAATAACTTAGTCTTGTATAGTGCCTTAAAAAAAAGGGTTGACTCATCAAAGTCACCCCTTTTGGCAGATATAACAGCTGAACACAGCCGTGGCTTCTTTCTACAATAGAAATCAAATCTTCTCCCATATCTGTGGCAGAAGTTCCCATAAATGTGGACCTTGTAGGTTGCTTTGCTTTCACTCTTCTGTCCAGTTCAAACCAGCTCGATGGGGTTTAAGTCTGGAGACTGTGCTGGACACTCCATGTTTTTTTTTCTTTTTTCCTGAGGTAGTTCTGGCACAGCTTGGATTTAGGTTTTGGGTATTTATCTTGCTGTAGGATGAACCCCTGACCAACTAGGCTCATACCAGAGGGTCCTGCACAATGCTGTGGTTTTGGTTCAGGGAGCCTCTCACTCTGTACGAGTCACCGGCAAACAGCCCCAGACCATCACACTTCCTCCTCCATGTTTGACAGTCGATGCCACACACTGTGGAACCATCCTTTACCTACTCGACCGTGTACAAAGATCCTGTGTGATGAACACAAGGTTTCAAATGTTGATCCATCAGCCCATAATACCTTCTTCCAGTCTTCAGTAGTCCAATGGTGGTGTTTCACGGCCCAGCCAAGCCTCTGTCTTATTCTGACGTCTGGCTTTCTTGCTGCAGCTCGTCCTGTCAAACCTGCAGCTCAAAGTCTTCTCTTCACAGTTGAAACTGAGACTTGCTTACTATGACTACAATTAGCTGTGCTTGAAGCTGTTATCCTGTCAGCCGCCATCACACAGCTGTTAACTTGTCCTTTGGGTCTGCAGACCTCTTCCTGTCACAGTTTCTGAGCCTTTGATGGAACAGGAAACTGTACTCACTGACACCTTGACTTTCTTTGCAGTTTCTCTGTAGGACAGACCGACATTTATAAGTGTTATGATGGTCTGTCTCTCTTCCATTGTTAATCACCTTTTTCTCACCATTCGTGTACCAACACACTACTTTCTGCAGTACAATACTGTTCAAAAATTGCAATAAATAACTGGAAAAACTGGGGTGTTCTAAAACTTTTGACTGGTAGTGTATATAAATAAAAAGGCTAGAGGTTAAAAGCTTTGTGGCTAGAGGTGAGTTTTGAGAAGATTTTTTAAAAGAGTCCAGTGATGGGGCGTTGCGAGAGTTCCAGAGGGTGGGGGCTGCCACACTAAAGGCTCTGTTCTCAAAGGTTTGGAGGTTGTTGTGAGGGACAGAAAGTAAACCCCTGGCTGAGTACTGCAGTATCTGAGACTGTGTGTATGGGTGCAGCAGTGTCAGACAGGTACTGAGGGCCCAGAGCATCAAGGGATTTGTAAGTGAGAAGAAGGATCTTGTAAGTAATGTGTGACTAGTCTGGGAGTCAACTGAGAGTCGGTTGAAGTGACATGTTCCAGAGATAAGTGCATGTTAAAATCGCAGCAGCTGAGTTCTGGACATACTGGAGCCTGTCCAGGTCTTTGCTGGAAATCCTAAACAGCAGTAATCCAGCCAGATGGTGACAAAGACTTGGATAAGGGTTTCTGCTACAGAGGATAGCCAAAATCGAAAGGTAGGACTGGAACTTGAAGAGTACAGTACCAGCAGTGTTGGGAAGGTTACTTTTAAAATGTATTCCATTACAGAATACCGAATACATGCCCCAAAATGTATTCTGTAACGTATTCCGTTACGTTACTCAATGAGAGTAACGTATTCTGAATACTTTGGATTACTTAATATATTATCATGCTGTTTACAACTACATGAATGTACTATTGCTGTGATTTATTAGTGTTACTGAAGGTCCGCGGCTCCGAACCGTAGTAAAGGGACCTCTGGCTAATACGTCGGGTTCGTGTCGGGCTCGTAGCTGAAAACTAGCTTTACTTTGTTGTCTGGGTCAACTTTGCTAGCGAGAGACAGAGAGAGGCGTTGAAAGGCTGCTCCAATGGAACTTATTGTTTCGGAGGAAAACACGAACACAGTGTACAGTCGAGTCTTAATAGCTTACTTACAACTGGGCTCGTCAGGCACTCTTCTTGGCTGCGGTGGTTATTATTATATTTACATGCTTCCAGCTCCCGTTTTTGCTCCGTGACAGCTCGGACTTTTCCTTTCTCTCCCTCCCTCGCTCACAGACACATAACGGGTATGGTAGTCCATTCTCGCTGCAGCACGGACTACACTGCCCATGAGGCTACATTCTTTAGGGCCATGCCTGTAGCATTCTGCCTATTAGCTTAGCACAACAACAACAACAAAAAGGCGCTCTCTCACCCAGGAAACACAGAGAGAGAGAGCGTCACCATGTAACCATGGCAACCGTAACGCTGCCGCCTGGAACAACAGAGCGTAGCTGTCAAACAAACCCAAACAGTCCTGACCCGCGACAATATGAAACAGGAAAGTACCGCCGTGTAATCCATTTATTTCAACAAAGTAACTGTATTCTGAATACCACCTTTTTAAACGGTAACTGTAACGGAATACAGTTACTCATATTTTGTATTCTAAATACGTAACGGCGGTACATGTATTCCGTTACTCCCCAACACTGAGTACCAGTGAGGCCAAGATAGAGGAATAGTGTGAGACACCCTTTCCTCTCCAGTTTATGAGTTATCTGCTTTAAGGTATGCATTTCACAGTTATACCAGGAATTCAAGTACTTCTGATTTTAGCTTTGTTTTTTATTTTAATAATGATTTTACCTGAACTGAGAACTAAACTGGATAAAAAGTTTGAAAAATCAAATGAAAACTCTAAAAGCCAGGTGGACAATGGATAAAAACAACAACTGTTTTTTCAGTTTTTCAGTTCAGGGGAACAATGCAAAGAGTTAGATGGTAAATGGGCGGATTCTATTTTTTAGCACTTTTCTACTCTCCCAGAGCACTCGAAGTGCCACATTCACCCATTTACACAAACAGTTCCTTCTGTGCTTTTCAGTGCTTCCTAGCCAACATCCACATTCTGATGGATCCACAGAGAGCAACATGGGGTTAGTATCTTGCCAAACGATATTTGTCATGCAGACTGGGGGAGCCAGGGATCGAACCACTAACCTTCCGATTAGTAGATGAGCTGCATTTGAACTAACATAGTCATCCTGCTGTAACCAGCTTTCTGTAAGGCAGAATAAATCAATATGTTGGTCAATTATTAATTGCTATACTAATAATTATTAAGTACTAACAGGCAATTAGAAGAGAGAGGAATGTTAGCCACTTCATCCAAAGTGGGATGGATGCCACATCTTCTAACAAGACCAGGTTTTCCTCATTTTGACAAAGCCACACACCGAATCAACATTACACAACGTCACACTTCTCCAAACAGAATCACCAACAGCCAGAGTAGGGAAAAGCTATTATTAAGCTATTGAAACATGAATCATGGGCTTCTGTTTAGGATTATGCCTTCTCCTCACCATTACTAAGCCAGCCTGTTTTCCTGCTTGGGAAAATCTGCTAAGGTAAAGGTAACGGTGCCTTACAGGTCAACTAGGCTGCAGACAGCAATAAAGGATGTCTATTCATTGCTTATAATTACTTTGTCACCTAAGAGTCACTGCATGAGGATTTTCACTGTTAAAAGTACATCCCAAATAGATGAGCTCATGAGCTCTTTATGCTTCTTGTTTCTTATATTACAGAATATAATCTGAAATGGGACACACACACACTGTTACTGTCACGGTCGGACGGTCCTCCCCGGGCGACCTGGGTTTTGTTATTTTGGTTTTCTCCTGTTTCTCCTCTTTCCCAACCGTGGCGTTTGTTTACGGAAGTTCGCGCTTCCGGGAAGGGTGTGGCCCGGATGGAGGCTCCTCCACGTGGCTGTCGACTCACCTGCGCTTGATCGCCCTGCCAGCTGCTTCTAATCAGCCTCCCTCTTAGAGCTGTGGCATTTAAGGAAGATGCGTGGCGACAGTTGACATTGGATTATTACTCCAAGCCGGAGATTGGCACGGAGAGGAGAATCCGGGGTACTCTTTCTCCTGCATCTGTGACAGTTTGTGTGAGTGTGTCCATGTTTGCATAAATGTTGCACAGACTATGGCAAAGAAAAGCAAGCAAATTTAGTGATGAAGTGATGAAGCTGGCTTATATCAGCAATATATTATAAAGTGAAATTAAATCTTCAGCCTTGAAGCAGAGAAAACCTCTTGGCAGACAAAAATCTGTGCATTCACTCAGCAGAAAACTTGATGAAGGAAATGTAATTTCCTGTCAGTCATGTCATCTGGGTAAATTTGCTGAAACCAAGGAGTTGGGAGGTGGCACATGTCTTAAGGGACACATCTCTTCTCCGAAGAGCATTTTTCCAGAAATGCTCTTGGTGAAACAACGGTGCTCAGTATGACTAAATGACAGATCAACTTAATGCAGCTGCACCTGCTGATTTTACTTCTCCTGAAGAACACCAGTTCATCGATATGACATCTGATTCCATCCTGCGGCTGAGGTTTGCAGCACAAACACTGAGTAAATTCTGGCTTGGTGTAATTAGGAGAGGATGGACAGCTGTTGGCATTCGACTTCCCTTTTCCACATCTTTCATCTGTGAGAAGGGGTTTTCTGCTGTTGCCTCAGTGAAAACAAAGTGCAGATTTTGAACAAATTATTTTGGTTAGGATTAGGCCTTCAACACCTCGAGAAGGTGTGCAGTGAAAAACAGGCTCAGTACAGCTACCAATGGTGATGTGGACGGCGAATCAGCTTCGGATGTGGAGAGTACTACGGCGTATCAGATGCTGCTGTGCACATTGGCATATTTCCCTGTTGCTTGTCTTGTGTTTAATGGTGTCACGATGTGAAGGTACATGTGCTTTTTTGTGCTGAGGAGTTTTTGTTTTCTGTTCTCATACTGATTCCCTATTGGGGACCAGTATGAGCAGAGTTTCTTTTTTTCTCCTCGACTGCCCTTTTGTGTTATACATTTCATTGTTTCTTTAAAATGCCACCTTGTCTGACCTGTCTCCCCAATGTGATGCTTGTGTATTGTATGTACAGTCAGAAAGGCTGAAATTTTGATGCAGGCAACTGCAAGCGGCAAACAAAGGCATTCATTCATTCAAGTATTGAACTGTCCCTCGTCAATGACTTGTTTAGCTCTCTTGACAGGCACACTTCTTCCTACCAAGTAGAGAAAGCTAGAAAAACGTTAAGTACCGCTGCTTTAACCGAACATTATCTGGTTTATAGAGGCAGGGGTTGTGGACCTAAGGTATGACGGTTTTTTAAGTACTTTATACTCTTGCTTATTATTAGGTGTTTTATGATTGGTTTTAATTCTTCATTCGTTGACAATAGACAGAGGGTTTATTTCTGTTCAGATTTCATTCTTTACTCTTGAGATTTATATTCTAGTATATAAGGTAATTATGTATTAGTATAAGGTTTTGTGTCCTTGATTTCTTACAGATGTCCTGGTCGGGAGTTTAACCCACAACTCCTGTTATAAAACGGCGTGTAGTTTTACCACTACACTATCCAGCTGCTAAATGAAGCCATACTGGCTTGACGTTGCATGGATTAACAAAGTCTGCGCCAGGTGTTGAGTAACCAGGACCCATGATGAGAACCGGGCTACATGAATAGGATGAAGAACCTATGGAATCTTTGATGCCCAGCATCCAGATTGACAGCAACACAACTAGTAGCTCAGTGTTCCAACTTTCAGAAGAAAGAACTGCTCTCACGGCTAGAGATTGATGAGGTACAACACAAATGCTATGGCAAGGGGGAGCCAGGATGACAGGTCAGGGGGGAGATATCATCAGATTGGATACTAAGCCCCAGGTGCAATAGAAGAAGGATAGTTGAGTGCGAGAGGAGCTGACCTGAAAGATAGAATCATGGTGAAGCTTGAAACCCGGATCCTCCATAGCCGGTTACCAAGACTACATGAAATACCCTCAGAAGATCTACTAGATGATGTGAATGCAGCACTATGGACGATACCTACCACCACTATTACAGAGACTAACCAGCTGATCTACACCACGGCAGCAGTGATCAGTGAGATGCTTAGCTACAAGTTGAACAGCCACAAGAAGCAGTACCCTCCATGGAGAAGGAGACTAGAGGCCACGATCAAGGTAGCACGGAGGAAAGTGAGCCAACTATTGGAGCTGCAGAAAGATGGAATGAAGAAGATGCCTAAGAAGTACAGCAAGCTACCCATACCTGAGGCCTTGGAAACTGCCAAGCAAAGACTCACAGCCTTGGCCAGCCGCTTCAAGAGATACACCAGAGAGATAGAAGGCAGGACAATAAACCAGCTGTTTTCCACGGAACCAGCCAAGATGTACTCTCAGTGGCAGGAGAACAACATGAGAACACCCACCAACAAGGCTGGAGACAGAGCAATACTGAAAGAGCAACACATAACAGCAATGCTCAGTGGCTAGTGGATCTAAGAGCAGACCACAGCAACCTCCTTGAACAGGGTCCAGTAACCATCGCAGTGGCAGACATATAAGAAAGGGTCTCCGGTATGAAGAGTTGGACAGCAACAGGCCCTGACATGGTGCATGCCTACTGGCTAAAGAAGCTGACTGCACTCCATTAGCGTCTGGCAGCAAAGATGAACCAGCTGCTAGTTGACGAGAGACACCGGGAATGGCTAACCGAAGGCCGGACAGTCTTGATCCTCAAGGACCCCCAGGAGGGACCGTTCCTATCCAACTACCGGCCAATAACCTGCCTCAGTACCACATGGAAGCTCCTGTCAAGCATCACAGTGGCTAAATGAACAGGCACATGGGTCAATACATGAGTGGCGCACAGAAAGGGATTGGCAAGAATACCAGAGGCGCAAAACACCAGCTGCTGGTAAACTGAGCAGTCAGCCGAGACTACAAGACCAGACTGACCAACCTGTGCAATGCCTGGATTGAATACAAGAAGGCCTATGACTCAATGCCCCACACCTGGAACCTAGAATGCCTATAACTATACAGGATCAACAGGACACTAAGAGCCTTCATCAGGAACTCAATTGGATTGTGGTGGACAACAACATAGGCCAACTTCAAGCCCATAAATGGTAAATGGCCTGTATTTGTATAGCGCTTTACTTAGTTCCTAAGGACCCCAAAGTGCTTTACACTACATTCAGTCATTCACCCATTCACACACACATTCACACACTGGTGATGGCAAGCTACATTGTAGCCACAGCTGCCCTGGGGTGCACTGACAGAGGCGAGGCTGCCGGACACTGGCGGCACCGGGCCCTCTGACCACCACCAGTAGGCAATGGGTAAAGTGTCTTGCCCAAGGACACAATGACTGAGACTGTCCGAACCGGGGCTCGAACCTTGCTGTTCTGTACAGGCCTGAACCCCCTCAGTCAGATCATTGACAAGACTGGCTACAGATACCGACTACAGAATGGAGCAGTTGTCAGCCACCTCCTGTACCAAGAGTGAACGAGGCATCGATTCACTGATCCACACCACCAGGGTCTAAAGTAATGATATCGGAATGATGTTCGGTCTGGAGAAGTGTAGTCGGATGGTAACAAAGAGAGGTAAGGCAGTCAGAACTGAGGGGATCGAACTACCAGAAGGTAACATTGCAGACATCGAGGACAGCTACAAGTACCTGGGAATCCCGCAGGCAAATGGAAACCACGAAGAGGCCGCTAGAAAAGCTGCAACCACCAAGTACCTGCAGAGGGTCAGGCAAGTCCTGAGGAGTCAGCTGAACGGTAAGAACAAGATCTGGGCTATCAACACCTACGCTCTGCCCGTGATCAGGTACCCTGCTGGGATAATAAGCTGGCCAAAGGAGGAGATAGAAGCCACTGACACCAAGACAAGGAAGCTCCTGACCATGCATGGAGGGTTTCACCCCAAGTCCAGCACCCTGAGGCTGTACGCCAAGTAGAAGGAAGGACTGGTGAGCGTCAGTATCACAGTCCAGGATGAGGCAGCGAACATCCATGAATACATCAGCAAGATGGCCCCAACCGACCGCGTGCTCAGTGAATACCTCAGGCAGCAGAAACCCAAGAAAGAAAGATGGTATACAGAAACATCTGTGCCAAGTATGTCCTGGAAGTCCCAAGGTCAAAATGGGAGACGCCCCCTAAGGTGGTGGAGAAAGACTGAGCTAAGATCCTGTGGGACTTCCAGATACAGACAGACAAAATGGTGGTGACTAACGAACCAGACATAGAGGTGGTAGACAAGCAGAAGAAGACGGCCGTAGTGATAGATGTAGCGGTTCCCAATGACAGCAACATCAGAAAGAAGGAACACGAGAAGGTGGAGAAGTACCAAGGGCTCAGAGAAGAGCTCGAGAGGATGTGGAGGGTGAAGGTAACGGTGGTCCCAGTGGTAATCAGAGCACTAGGTGCGGTGACTCCCAAGCTAGGCGAGTGGCTCCAGCAGATCCCAGGAACAACATCTGAGATCTTGACTGTTCGCATTTTTCTGTTCAGGTGTGGCATCAAAGTCACCCTCTACAATTTAAACAACAGAAAATAGTTATTTCTTGAAATTCTCATTCACTGCTTCAGTCTTACACAGGACTGGTAATCTGGCATACCGAGTATTTGCCCAGTGGGTCGATGGGCCAATATAAATTTTTTTGTCAGTATAATTATACAGGCTTATGGACTGGCTTGAAGGGCAGCTGCACACTGGCCCAACAAGCACTGACAGCAGCCCATTCTTTAATTTGTATTACTAACACTGGACTGCTTAGTCAAATCTCCTTCCCCAATCTTCCCAATGCACCTTGTAAAACAGAGTTTAGAGTAGAAGTGGTTGATATCTTTATCAACCACTACAAACAAAATGTTGGAGCTGAAAAGCTAAGACACAAAATGAAAAAGAAACTAGAAATGATATAATGTGATTGATGAAATGGATTCTTTAAGAAATTATCAGATTCTAGGGCAAAGGATATTTATGGCTTGGATACTTGTTTTATAAAAAAATATATTTCTTGACAAAACCATTAACACATCTTCATCTTATAAATTTATCGATAAGAAATAGGACATTCCCAAATGACTGGAAAAGGGTTGTAGTTACTCCAGTCTTTAAAGGAGGCGAGCGTGATTTGATATGTAATTATCGTCCAATTTCCATACTCCCTGTTCTTTCGAAGGTGCTTGAGAAGGTTGTGGCAGCACAGTTAATTGATTACTTAGAGACTAATCAACTGCTTCATCCATTGCAGTTTGGTTTTAGACCAAAATTTTCCACAGCAATGGCAAATTGCTATTTTGTTGAAAATATTAAGTGTAATTTGGATAATGGTAATGTTGTGGGTGCAGTGTTCCTTGACCTAAAAAAGGCTTTTGACACTGTCAGCCATGACATACTTCTTTCTAAGTTGATAAAATTTGACTTTTCAAAGCAAGCAGTTGACTGGTTTGAGTCCTATCTCTACAAAAGAGAACAGTGTGTGAGGGTTGATAAAGAAAAGTCATCCATGTTGGAAAACAGAATCGGTATTCCCCAAGGATCTGTTCTTGGCCCATTGCTATTTAGTTTGTTTATAAATGATTTGCCTGCGAGTTGTCCAAAAGCTAACTGCCAACTTTATGCAGATGATGCAGTTATACACGTACCACCTAGGTCACCTGGTGAAGCAGCAGACACCTTAACGGTACATCTAAATGATGTCCAAAAATGGCTGGAACAAAATCATCTTGTATTGAACTTAAAAAAAACTGTTTCTATGTGTTTTTCGATTAGGAAACGAAGTTCATCTGATGATTTTAAAATCAACCTAGGGAACGAAGAAATAAAGGAGGTCAAAGATTTTAAGTTTTTAGGAATAATCTTAGATTCACATCTTAAATTTGACAAGCATGTAAAGAAGATTTCTAAGACGGTCAAGGCTAATCTGAATTGTTTTAAGTTAATTCGGCACTATATACCCACTTCAGCAGCTCAGTTATTTATGCATTCTATGATATTTTCTCATTTTTCATATTGTATGACAGTTTGGACCCAAGCAGCACCATCTACAATTCAGCCTGTGGTATCCTTATATAACCAATCTTTAAAAATAATGGATAGAAAATCTGTTCGGTGGCATCACGGTCACATTTTAAAGAAATATAATCTACTTAGTTTTAAGAGTTTTAATCATTTGTGTTTTCTTAAATTAGTTTTTAAATGTATAAATAGGATGGCCCCAGAGTGTCTCTATAGATACATCCAGAGACAAGATAGTATTCGTATTACTAGAGTAAGGTGAACTGCAACTGCAAGATATTATATCGCAGATTTACATTCGGTCAGTCAGCTTTTTCCATAAAGGCCTGCCATCTGTGGAACACGCCTCCAACCAATATCAAATTGATTACAGACATTAGATCCTTTACATTGAAGGTTAAAGTTTGGTTAAAGGGAAATCAAAGATGTAGTCATTTTAACTAATGATTTTAATTTTATTTTAAATTATTGTCTATTAACTGTAATTGTATTTATGATGTAATTTGGTTTTATGAAAATGTATGTTTTATTGTAATATGTATCTATTTAGATTGTAAGCCCAACAAGGGACAATTGTTGAAAATTAGCAGTAGCTATAAACCTATGTGCGGTACATCAGTTTCATGTCTTGCACTTGAACTATGTTAAACTGCACTGTCCCTTTTAAATAAATAAATTCAATTCATGAACAGAAACTAATTACATATATCGCTTCTAAGTTCCTGTGAAATAAAAATAGATAATTGAGAGAGAGAGAGGTGATTCATGCAGGAAATAATGGCTGTGATTCATCCATTAACTACTGCTGTCTAAATGTACCTGACAGGCAGCATGGAGAAGACGTCACTGCTGATTATAACAAAAGGACTACCATACTGTTGTGTCCAGTTAGATTATGAAGATCATGGAGATCAATTGGTAATACACCAGTGAATCATTTCACCTGAACCTGAAAAGAATTATTGTGATGCTCAATAGACACATGGTGTCCTCACGATGTTAACCACCACATAGCCTGTCGTTGTGTCCACTTTTTTCTCTGTGCTGGCTTCAGTGTTGCACACGTGATCAAAAGGGGAAAAGGTGTTTGTGTGTGTGTGTCAGAATATACAAATATGCAATATTTCAGTTTGCTGGCTCTTTCACTTAAGTTCTGGAACATGCACTTCAACAGCAGCAGCAAGTCTGGCAGCTCTGATTTTTACTCAGACTTTAGTTTTAGTGATAGATACGTCTCTGGGGAGAAGAGTTTGCTCAAGAGCTCTGGGTACTTTTCTCACTGAAACAGAGCAAATCTGGAAGACACCATCCTACTCCAGCTGAGATAAAGAGGTGTTTTCATGGTGGCTGTGCTGCTGCAATGGTGAGGGCTTGGGAGTGGAAATATAACCCCTCTCTGGCAACAGTCATCATGGAAAATGTCTCCAGCCCAACAAAAGCACTGTTGAAACCACTGTTTAAAGAAAGAGAACAAAACCCAGGTGTTGCCAATAAACTAAAGCGCCAGTCAAAAAGCACTAAATCACTAAAACACACCACCAAAAAAGTTAGTAACAACAGAAACGTGGGTGCAGGCAGACTGAAAAACTAGTGAGAAAAGCTGACTGGAGCCAGACTGGACATACTGGGAGAGAAAAAGGAAAAGGGAAAACAATGCAGGAGTAAGTTTCACTACAAAGCAAACTGCATGAATTAGGCCTGTAAAGTCCAAGGTGACATTATATCATGGAACAGTGCGGCTGTTTAATATATCCCAAAAATGATTTTTTGTACAACAGCAGCCTTGAAAACAGTTTATCACAGAGCGCCCTCCTGTGGAGCTTTTTGTATTTGTTTTCATTACAACAACGTTTGGAAACTCAGACATATGATTAAAAGTTGTTATTGAGTTTTCATATAGATTTACATGGTTAGACAAGCATCCGGAAACCTGAATTTTCTTGTTTACCTAATTACAAAATTCCTGTGAGGTTCATTTGTGCGTTAGGCAATCGCTAAGCAATCTGCCATACATAAAACTCTGCCGTAACAAATCAAGGATATTTGCTACTATGATTCAATGTGGCATGCACAATTTAAATATTAAAGAGGGAAAAACTGAAAGTTAGCTGAAACATCACAGCCCTTTAACAGGACTCAAATACAATATTTAAAAAATAAATAAATTTATATATATTTTAAATGAATTATCAACTATATTTCAAAAAGGAGAGGTCATTATTGAGCATGAGGAGGTGAAAAAAATAGACTGGCTGCCAAACACCAGTGTCATAGACAGGTGTCTGATTGCACATCCTCCTTTTTGAACTTACACATAAGCTCCATTTAGACTGAGCTTCAACAGCTTCAGATAAAATAAATTGAATATTTTCATTTTTAGCAATAATTAACCTTGAAGTAAGGATTCAGAACATTTTTGAAGTAACAGTTGCCAGTTCAGTGTTAGAGCACATCAAGTGGTTCGGCAAAATTCTGAAAGTGAAATATCCTCAGTGCATCACAGTTGGGCAATAATAGCAGGAAGTTTGTTGGACAGACAGGCCTTTATTTGTTCACACTGACAAATCTTAATTATTACTCTGATAATTTTGACATTTTTACAGAGATGAACAATTATTCTCCACAAAGCTGTCATTTTTTATCTGACAGGAGGGCTGACAGGAATACTCCCAATATATGAACATGTGACTTTATCACACACACACAGTGTTGTCATCTTATGGTTGGTTTAGGTTCACCTTGATAAAACACCATGCACAAGTATCCATGCTTGTACAAGGTTTACTGACCTTGTGGTCGTGTCCTAGTGTTTTATATACATGCCAGCCATGATGGCTATGATGGTAACAGATGAAAAAAGAAATAAAATGCTGGGGCTTTCCCCCCCTCGTGGGTCCCAACTCTTTGTTGTTGTCAGTTTCTTTGTATTTTTTAAGCAAAAATACTTTTTCCTTTTCATTCCACCTACACCATTTTAAAATGTGTTATATGCTTAAAACGATACATCAATATGAAGAACACGAACGTAATTTGGGCTAAATGTGGAAGGAACAATTCTTCTTTGCCATCTAGTGGTATTATATACTGTTGATTATACTGATTTTTTGTTTTGTTTCGCATTATTAAATGTAGATAAATGTTAGAGTGCTTTTTGGTTTGTAGGTGCCCACTTGTAAGATTATTTGGAATTTAGATAGGGGGCAGGTGCTAATAAGAATTTATTCTTCTTCCTGCTCCTTTTCACTCATGGGTGCAGTGCTATATTGATGGGAATGAGGGTTTGTGCGTAGGAAATGAAATACTGTTGAACCATGTGTGAAACAAATAAATAAATGAAATCTGTTAACATCTGTGAGTCCTCATATTGAGGCTATTATTGTTATATTCTCACAGAGAAATTCATTGTCAAAGGGCGCTGTCAAAAATAAGAAGTGTAATCAGTCTGTGGGCTAGTGTTGTTAGTGCCATTGTTGGTCCATCTATCTACATATAACATACAAATAGCTGAAGTGAAACCCAGTGTTAAAAACAACATAATGTGTCCACTGTAGCCACTGTCTGAACTTTTCTTTGTGCACTTCGTTACATGTTTTTTCCCATCCTTGTCCCATTCCTAGTGAACTCTGCTGTCACTCGTTTCCCTGCTCTGGCCCACCAATCAGCCTTTGACTAATGCAGTGGGTTAGCCACATCAAGCAACATCCTGCTTGGATTTTGAGGGCAACACAGGAGTTATTTTGCATTGGTTGAAAACCCTGCACAATATACTTTTTGCAGGCAAATACCTCCCCTGGTAGCATAAATTAAGCCAACAGTGTACGTAATTCTGGCTCCCACAGACTGTAATCTGTGTGCTACATGTCCATACAGCCAATCAACCAATCAATTACAGATACACCAGATCTCAACTCTGCATAAAGCACACCTGACACAAAATCCACTTCTTCCATTCCTACTTCTCCACAGCCATGGGAAAGAACAAAGAGTTCCCAAAGAATGTCAGAGACACGACTGTCAACCTGCACAAGGCTGAAATAGGCTACGAGACATGACATCTGGTGCAAAGGTGATAACTGTTGTTGCAATTATTCTGAAAGACAAAAAATATAAATTGACCATCAATCAACCTCAGTCTTGAGCTCCATACAGGATCTTGCCTTTTGGGGTGAGAAACTTGATGGATCAGACAAAATCTTGTTAATGATCTGAAGGCAGTTAGAACCATAAATATTAGACTTTGCTATTTTATTCCCCTTTTTTGTGTTAGTAAGAAACTGAGATATCAGCAAGAAACTGGAACTGTTATTACAGCCAGTCAGTGAGTGAAGAATACTGTGAGAACATTTTCAATCATCAGGTAATTAATGAAACTGCATTAAATGAGCTGAATAAGAGTCCAGCCTGTTGCTCT
Organism: Pelmatolapia mariae; assembly: GCF_036321145.2. NCBI lineage: Eukaryota > Metazoa > Chordata > Actinopteri > Cichliformes > Cichlidae > Pelmatolapia > Pelmatolapia mariae. Next base: position 43,025,848 of record NC_086244.1, read on the forward strand.
TATGATATAATACTCCTAATAAAAGTAGAGTAACGTCAGGTAGAGACTTTTTCTGTCTGACTTTTGTTCTAGAGCCCCATCTTCAGCTACAGCTGCATATTCCCTAAAAAATTACAAGGGGTGACATTATAATTGGGAGATGAGGTCCTCTAATTCGATCACATAATTGTTCTGGAAATCATATAAATTTAAAAAAAAAAGAAAAGAAAAGAAAAAAGCTAATTTCAAATGTGTTGATAGAAACATGTCTCAGAAAGTTGGGACAGATGTGTGTAGCACTCGTCCTGGTGAGGAGACCGACAGGTATGATGCTGCGTTCATGTGAACTTGCCTACACAGCTATCGTGCGGCTCCAGCCGTGCTGCTGTCAGTCGAGGGTGCGCGCTCTCACAGCTCTCCACCTCAGGTCCCGGTTTGTACCGAAATGCAGGCGGCAGGATGAGACAGTCATTTTCCACCCGCCTCCCCACCGTCCCCTCCCCTCCCGTGCAGGTGAGCCACCCAGCCCCACAGGGCGACAAAAGGCAAAAGTAAGTGGTATTAAACAAAACAGCTGGAGGAACATTTTGCATCTAATTTGGTTAACTGGCAACCGGCCAGTAACATGCCTGTTTGTTTTTGGTTTTTAAATGGGAATATGATCGCTTTCACTTGATGGGCAAAATGCTCAAAAGCTGGAATGAAGTAATCTTCATTACTTATATACAGAAGATCACCCCTAAAAAATGCAAAGTGAGAACCACCACTGATCTGACTTCTCTCTCCTTTTGCACCACTAACAAAAAAATATCTGGAAAATAACATGCATGATATATAAAAGGCCATATATATATATATATATATATATATATATATATATATATATATATATATAGTTTTTTTTTTCATTGTATTTATGCATTTTTGTCTTATAGGGTTCACATGATTTGCGCTTATGTACGTCCAGTGTTTAGACGGCAGAGTTGCAGCACTTCACGTGACCCGCTGTCCACTTCCTTATCTGATCATGTGATTAACAGAGCTAGCAAACGGAGCAGCCGGACAGACTACTCTTCACTATTTCAGCTTGAAGGTAATGGCAGCTTTATTAGTCCTTTTCTCAATATGAACGCATCGAGACGGCTACCAAAGGCACCGTTAGTCCTTTTTACATGGCTGACAGCACGGAAATGGTTTTCTGTTGTTTTTGCAACACAGAGAAAAAGAAATTAGAAATCCTGGGTGAAATTAATAGTTTTTAAACCAAACAGTATACCTTGCTAGTATAGTTAATATTGCTTTTTTTGCATGAGCTAGTTTAAATGTAAGATGACAGTGTTATTGTTGGCTATTGTGGCATAAAGTTATCTCTCTAATAGCCTTTGGTCATCTAATAATAAGTAAGTGGTGTTATTATGGGAAAACTAAAGCCCCTATGGAGAGAGGTTAAATTCAAAAACCTCACAAATGTATGTGATATAAACTATGGTAATAAGTTATGATTCACATCAGACAAAGGAATGCTCTAATTTACACAAAATACACACCGATTTCAACAAAAAAGTCCCTCTTTACACACAATTTTTAATGTGTAACTTTACAAATGTGATCATTTTTACTTTCAAAAAGCTTCCTCTGAGTGTAAATGTCTACAGATATTTGACATGAACTGATGATGTCACATGTGTGAGGTTTCGAGACACTTTTTGCCTGTGGACTATGTTCTCTATGCTTATCTTCAGCTAGATTAACAAATGTACATCATGGTAAAAAAAATTGTCTTAAAAATATTTTTCAGACTCACCTATTCTTCATGGACTTAATGGACGCTGCATTTATTTTTTCGAACCAAGCTCAATTTTTCCAATGTTTTGCATCCAAATAAACAGATTTGACCAATTAGATCGCTGCCTTTGGCAACAAGCACGCTCATATCTCAAATCGGGCACCCCCAGCCAGTGGCGTGTCCAGCGCGGTGGCCTGGGGGGGCACAGGCCACCCCCCCAACCAGACTGGCCACCCCAGGTGCCACCCCGAAGCTAAAACAATAAAATTCAATGAAATATCAAATGTACGATTATGTTTTCACAGTGAAGCTCAGATATCCGAGTGTAAGTGAATGCAGCATCGGCTTCTGCACTATGAGCATCATGTTAGCAAAGGAAGGAGAGCCAAGCACGAAAGAAAGCACCGCAGAAAACAATTTTTCGCCAAAAGATTAACAGGTTAACATAGCTGGACTGGCCATCGGGCATACCGGGCATTTGCCCGGTGGGCTGATGACTTATTTATTTATTTATTTTTTAACGGCATGAACAATGAGAGGTGGTGGATTGGCCAGATACAGGCCGATGTGTAAAAATAACTCAGTTGTTTGGTGGTGGCTGTGGCGGAGCTTCCACAGAGGCCAGCAGGTGGATGAGGGAAGGGGAGGCAGGAGGAGGAGAGACCCGATTCGGCCGCCAGTCCGAGTGTCAGGTGAACTGAACTTCAGGTAAGAAGTTATGACCTGCAGTCTATCTGGGTCAGATATAAACCAAGTTTAGGTGGAGTTTATTTTTGTTGTGCTGACTTTTTACAGTCAGTTACAATAACTCGTACTGCGTACTAGCTAGCATGACGGCGTTTCTATACAGCTGGGTGGGTGCTATGATGTTACTGATAGTGAACTTTATTTTATTCATAAGGTTAGTTAGTGGAGTTTCCAACGGCTCCTTAAAAAATGGAATAGACCCTCATTCAGAGAAAATATTACATGTTTCGTGTTGAGCTGAGAAGAGACGCAGTTTGTCCCGGACTTTAGCTATAATGAAAAAAAGACACAAAGCTGGAGTTATTCTGTCGTTACGCTGTCAGCTGCCTCTTCTTCTGTCATTCTCTCCCCCTCCCTCTCCTGTTGCTACTTCAATCATGAAACTGATCAATGATCAGCTGATCGGCTTTTCTCTCTTGTTTGTTTATCGCCCACTTTGCGCCAGAAAGAGGAAACCAGCGGATGTAAATAACAGCAGCACGTTTAAGCTTGATCAGCTGTTGTTAGAATTTATTTAATATTAATTTCTAGTATCAGCTGATGTTTGCTGGAGCCACAGCTGTAAAGCTGCTGGTCATGATGTCGGTTTGGATATGTGGTGAGAGGGAAACATGAAGATGAAACCAGGAGATGTCCTTACTGAATCATCAGAGCTGAACAGGTGATGGAGAAACAGGTTTACCTTTTAGGTGACATGAATGAGTTGAAGGGAAGTTATCAACTGTTTCTGAGAGACAAATAACACCAGGATCCTTTACTAAGTAGCTGACAGCTGGTAACTGTGCAGGGGCGGGTCTAGCAAAGTGTTGCCAGGGGGCCAGGTAGGGCATTAACAGGGAGAGGGGGGCACAAAGAAATACTTTTCTTTCTTATTGTCATTTAAAATGTCTAGCTTTTATTAAATAATTATCTGAATCTTGCGAACAAAGTTTTTATCTGATGTAAAATGTATAGAAATCATACATATACCAACAAGACAGTGTACATCACTGCCACAACAGCGTTTGTTTTCATTCAAAGGCTTTATGGCTTTAATACCTGGGGGGCCGGTCTCTAGTCAAAATGCCTGATTTTTTTGTCCCAGTCCAGCCCTGCAGGCTAATACTGGCAGTGTCACCATGCCAGCTGACTGTATTTCATCATCAGCCAGTGTTGTTCTTTATACATCAATATTACCAAAGTTTACCATAAGGCAGCATAGAAAGTATTTACTTGCTTTCAGGTTTCATTCAAATGTTAGTCTTTTCATTTGTTTCCCCACTTTTTCCTGTTTCAAAATCAAACACCAGTTTGTGAGAAGATTATCTTCTTTTTTTAATAGGCAGATAAAGTTTTGCATTGGCATTGGCTAATTTGCCAATTGTATGTTAAAAATGGTCGTATTTTAATATTCAAAAATGTTTTTGCCCAAAACATATGTGCACTATATGTCAGTAAAAATACTATGCAAATATTGCTGTCCTTGAATGCTGAATAAACACTGACAAAGTACTGATTGTATCTCTTGTACTTTATCAACGCAGTATCTAAAAACTTTGCACCGTAGTGGTTAAAATCTCATTTTAATAAGAGTTAAAAGCGCATTCGGTTATTAGGTTTATAGGGTTATTGAATTATGGTTAACGGTTGGTAGAATCTTTTTTTAACATTATCTGCCAATTACATCTGCCACCCTTCTCCAAATCTGTGCCCCTACCTGGCCCCCCCAACAAAAATTTTCTAGACACGCCACTGCCCCCAGCTGCCTCCTCTGGCGACTGGGGCAGACGTTGAGACCTGGCTGTCCTCGCCCTGGGAGCAGACATGGCACAGGCTCTGGGGTAGCCCCACATGGGGTAGTGTAACCAAGAGACCTGGGAGAGACAGGCAGAGAAACACTACAAACAGTCTTAGAAGTTGCTGGCTGCTCGTGGCAACCAATTACAAATCAGTTCACAGACACACAAAAATGGTTGGAGAAGGCAGGCTAAGGAGCTGAGGCAACAGATCCTGGGAAACTGGCTCATAAACATAATTATCCTTGGTTCTGGTAAAATTGCTTTCACTCTGCTAACACAGCCTTTGGTGCGCCCGACCATGGCTGCTGCTCCATCAGTGCAGAGACTCGTGCAGTTTTCCCACTTGAGTTCTGCTTGTTCAAGATATTCAGTTGTAACCTGAAAAATTTCCTGTCCTGTTGTTTTTTCTGGCAGTGCCTTGCAAAATACAAAGTTTTCTCTGATGGAGTCTCCATCCATAAAACACACATTGCCCAACAGTTGGGAATGTCCACAAATATCTGTAGACACATGAAGATGCACTACAAAGTATCCACTTTCAGTGTCTGCAGACGTGTCATCGATACTTCTGGTAATTGTGTTATCTGGGAGAGGGACTTCGGCTATTTCTGGCTAACATCCTCTGAGCATCTCATTCATGATGGCTTTGCAGGCAGGTAGTATTAATATCTCTGCTGCGGTGTGTGGTTTTTGGATTTGGCTCTAAGTTCAGTTACTAAGCAGCTGGCTTTCAGAGCTCTTTCAGACACCTTTGTGTCTTTTATCATTGAAGTTACCTGTTTCTCAGCATGTTCACGCAGGCGAACAGTCTGTGTTCCTGTTTTGAAGTGAGGGATGTTTTGTGTGTCGATGGCGTTTAAGTTTGTTTGGGACCACGGCACTGTTTGAGAGCTTTTCTTCACACACCAAACATAACGGAGTCGGTGCAGTCGGATCTCCAGTAAGGTAAATCCAAACCAGAGATAACTTTGGCTGTATTGCCTCGAGCTCACCGTTTTTGCTTTCTTTTGACCACCATTACTAGACTCTTCTGGATTAGAATTTTGTCCAGGGCCCAGTTCGGAGTCTGTAATTTTTCTTTTCAAATATTTATCCATCTTTGTTATATGTCTTGCAACTACCACCTAGCATCACTAATTCTATTGTCTTAACTTAACAAGGTCATATTGCGCTACCCACTGCCACCCATTGACATGAAAGAGTAATTACTCTACCAATCACTGTACTGAAAGCACAGATGCCCAACAATGACTTTATTATTTGCAGTAATTATTTGATTGTATTTTTTGGACAAATTAATTGAAGTTAAATACAGTGGAACCCTGACTTACGAAATTAATTCGTTCCCCAGGGTCTTTCGTAAGTCGAAAATTTTTGTAAGTCGAAGCACCCATCGCGCCTTTTGAGTGAATGATAGGCTATAGGCTAATTGCTAACTGCAACAACAATACGTTGTTCAAGTGAAACAGCGAACTGCAAGTACAAAAGCCAAGGGGGTTGTCACATGATTCAGAAGGCATTCTGGGCATTCTGGGCTCAGTCAATCAGAGCCAGCGGATTTCGTTACGCGGGCATTTTGCCGTAACACAAGCAGAAATATTGCCGTTAAGTGCCTTCGTAACTTGAATTTTTCGTTAAATGGGGTATTTGTAAGTCGGGGTTCCACTGTAATTTCCCACTGCACATCTGCTGATCTCTCACAGCACACCCAGTGGTTTTCAACATCTGATCTAGACAATAATCAAGTGCACCCAAAGGAACTTTGTGTCAGGGGTGATACGCTCAGTATGGACAGTTGGTATTCCTAATGGAGTGGTTGCAAAAGTAATGCAGTTTCTAGTGATTGAGTCATGCAGTGATGAACCTGTAAGTGTTAGTTCTTTTGTCTGGTTAAGTAGCATGATGGTAAGTGGACTGGTTCTTGTATAGCACTTTTCTACTCTGAGCACTCAAAACACTTTACACAACTTGTCTCAGTCACCCTATGTTCTTTCTGTGCTTACTATCTACCATCCACACACATTCATACTCCAAGGATATTTGATGTGCAGACTGAAGCAGCTAGGCATTAAATCACCAACCCTCTGATTAGTAGATGAGCTGAACTACATCCACCCGTGATGTTATTCTGGTATATTGGTAAGATTATGTTTGGGCATTAGTTTAATAGCAGCGACCAACCTCCAAACCGTTTTCAGTCAGGTTGGTTCAAGCAAAAGGAATTCAATTTGGAGAACAGAGTTACCTGCCAAAGCATGAATCTGGTGCAGTGGTTGCAAAGCAGACAGTTTCACTTACAAAGGATATAACTTTCTTTACACTTTTTACTTAAATGTGTTGAAGCTGCAACAATTTCTTTTCTCTCTGAAAAATCACTGAGCAGTAAACCCCATGAAAGAATCATGTTTGTTTTTTATAGGTGAATACTCTGTATTTGTTTCCAGCTTTGTCTCTTACATACAGAGATTTCTCTGGACTGTGTGTGTTTCAAAGACACTAACTTCCTCCAATGTTATTTTCAAAAATGTTATTTCAAGTTTTCTTGAACGGTTGGTCCATGCGGTCTTTCACAACAGTCATGAGCCCTTCCCCATTTTTGTTCCAAGTCAGCATCTCAGTGGTACACTTTTTACACCCAGTCATGTACTAAATAATCAGATTTATTTAGGATTTTCCACCTCTTTGTTTTTAAATTGCACCACTTTTACAAGCTTGTGTTGCCCTTGTTTCACTTTTGTGTTATCCCACCTAAAAGCTATTCAAACTTCTAAAAAATGTCAATTACAGTCATATTATTACAGTCACAATATTTTTGCAGATTTAAATACAGACATATTTGCATAATTCTACAGTTTCAGTGCCACCTTTACAATTTAAACATATAACTATAAAACAAGAATCCATTAATTTTTTTCACAAACTAATTTTAATGTTCTTTTTGAACAGGAACAATGTCAGTGGTGACGCTTGAAAAGTGTCGAGAGAACATTCGAAAACAGTTGGACAATGTAGTGGACTTCTGGCTCAAATACTCTCATGACAGAGTACATGGGTACTGCCTTTACACTGGAATATGTTTGTACTGCATATATTGTCCAAATCCTTGTAATGAGTTCTTTTGCTTTCTACTTTAGAGGCTTCTTCACGTGTATTGGAAGGGATGGGAAGATCTATGATGAGCTGAAATATGTCTGGCTGCAGGGTAGACAGGTGAACCTCGACAGTGATTGTAATAATCTGCTGTGACATTAGGTTGTTCAGTGTGAAGATTTTGCTATATATGTGTCTCACAGGTGTGGATGTATTGTCGCTTGTACCGAACCATGGATCGCTTCCACAAGCCTGAAATCCTTGAAGCAGCAACAGCTGGTGAGTGTGAATGTAATGCTTGACTATACAGCTCTGTATCATGAGCACTGTGTTTTTCTCAGAAGTGACAGCGTCCAGTCGCTGTTACCGAGAGCAGCACATAATAAAGGTTTCTTGCATCTTTTTTAATATGCATTTACTGTGTATTTATATCACAAACGATAAATGTTAATCATTGACTTGACTGGCTTGAAAGGTCTCATATCTTAACAATCAATTTATTTCTGCTTTTATGAGTTTGTTTTTTTAACATTATAGGCAACAAGGTATAAAGTATGACCTGTGATTAGTGGATGTTACTTCTAACACTGAAGCACCAAGGCCTCTGTTGAACAAAGGGGGGCGTGTCCAAACGAAGCCCATGTTGAATGTTGTTCTACAGAATGTCACGTGACCAAAGATAAGCAAGACCTCGTTTCTCTGAAATGATGCGATTGCCCTGTTATGTGATTGGAGCTGTTTTGTGAACTGGATCTGAGGATCATCACAAGCTTGCAGGGAGATTGTAAGCACATTAAAAAGGTGAAAAATATCGACAGTTAGGGAGCATTTTGACATGATAGCCCCCAATAATAACAAATTATTGTCTTCTCAAATCAGTTTAGAGAAGATATCTATATAAAGGGTAGCACGATGCTGTGGTGGTTAGTCCTGGTCCTGAGTTCGACTTCACCACCTTGCTGGGCCCTTTCTGTGCAGAGATTGCACACTGGCCACCCACTCACCAGCTCTGTAGCCTTTAAGGGAGATAAACTTGGCTTTTGGAAGCAGAAACTCTTTCCCCAGCCCAAAGACTTATTTCCCTTTTGTTGGGCTTACCCCCACCAGAGCTGCTTCTAAGCTCGCACTTCAAACTACTCCTCTTCAATCCTTTTGTTGGTGGAGTGGTGGTCTGAGGATCAGGACCCTGTAACTGCTGCACTCCCTATTCCTTGATCCAGGAAGAAGTGGGGGTCCTGTTTCGGGCACTCAGCCTGTACCTGCCGACGTTGGCACCAGCCAGAGCCTGCAGCTCCATCCGCTTTCCTTGCTACACACATCCTTTAGGTCACTTGCTGGGCCTCCCGGGGAGTTCCATCTCTGTAAAATCTTAGGTTGAGGTGACTGCTGCTGAGCCAGCCAACTCTGAAACTGAGTTTTGCATCGCTAAAGGGGTGATCGTGGCTCAAGAGTTGGCAGTTCGTCTTGTAATCGGAAGGTTGCCGGTTCGAGCCCTGGCTCGGACAGTCTCGGTCGTTGTGTCCTTGGGCAAGACACTTCACCTACTGCCTACTGGTGATGGCCAGAGGGGCCGATGGCACGATATGGCAGGCTTGCTTCTGTCAGTCTGCCCCAGGACAGCTGTGGCTACAACTGTAGCTTGCCTTCACCAGTGTGTGAATGTGAGAGTGAATGAATAGTGGAATTGTAAAGTGCTTTGAGGGTCTCGAAAAGCGCTATATAAATGCAATCCATTATTATTATTATTATTATTATTATTAAAGCATCTCAATCAGAAATTGAATTTTAGAGGCTGTTGCACCACCTAGGACCTCACCACAGATTGTGTGTCTGATAAGGACTGAGCATCTACTCATGGCTGCTAACATCCTTTGTACTTGGACTGGCCAGCTTCATGCCTGCAGTGTGGTCTGAGCTAGGAGCTTCTGGAGTCCCAGTTGCCAGGAGAGACTACACAGCCTGTGGTGCCACAGTCTTCACACTCAGTTGAGGGCCTTCCACAGACCCAGCATCCAGTGTTGGCTGAGCATCCTGTGTTGCCCTAGGCTCCAGAGTCAGCTATGGGTCCTGCACAGCCTCACCCAGCCTTCAAAGTACTTTGTGAGCCTTCAAAGTACTTTGTGAGCCTTGCACAGCCTAAGCTTTATGATATCCTGCATATCCTGAGAATCCTGAGCTTCCTGCATCTTCTTAGAGTCCTGAGATTTTAGTGAACCCCAAGTCTAGGCCACCCAAACATTCTACGCTGCCACGGATCCCCAACACTTCAAAGTCTCGAGTGCATGAGGGTCTCAGTTTTCACAGGGGGTCATTTGCTGGGCCTCCTGAGGAGATCCATCTCCTCCATCATCACTAGTCCCCAGACAAATAACTAGCGGTATCCTGTCGCCTACGCCTCTCCCAGCCTTTAGAGAGTTTCCTTCATTACTGGCCTCCAGAGGGTTTCCATGGCCTTTGTCACTGGCCTCCAGAAAAGGCACCAGAGATACTCTGTACTCTCTGTCACCACCAGCCTCCAAAAGGTTTTCTTCACCTCAGGTGCTGCTGACCTCCAGCCAAACCTCCTTAGGTGTGCTTCCATTGTCACTGGCTGCCTCCTTGGGCACCAGAGTGATTTGATCACTGGTCTCTTGGACATTCAATTCAGTTCAGTTCAATTCAATTTTATTTATATAGCGCAAAATCACCGCAACAACAATGCCTCAAGATGTTTAATATTGTAAGGTGAAGACCCTACAATAGTACAGAGAAACCCCTTATGAGCAAGCAATTAGGCAGAAGTGGGAAAGAAAAACTCCCTTTTAGGAGCAGAACCAGGCTCAGGAAGGGGCAGTCTTCTGCTGTGACCGGTTGGGGGTGAAGGGAGGAAGACAAGACATAAGACATGCTGTGGAAGAAAGCCAAAGATTAATAATAACTCGTAATTAAATGCAGAGGGGGTGTATAAGCAAATGGTGAATAAAAAGGAGTGAGAGAAGGAGAAATGCCCAGTGCATCATGAGAAGCATATTGCAGAATAAGTAAGGGAGGATTTCGGGGTCACCTGATCCAGCCCTAACTATAAGCTTTGTCAAAAAGGAACGCTTTAAGCCTAATCTTAAAAGTAGTGAGAGTATCTGTCTCCCAAATCCAAGCTTGGAGCCCGTTCAACAGATGAGGGGCCTGAAAGCTGAAGGCTCTGCCTCCCATTGTACTTTTTAATATCCTGGGAACCACAAGCAGCCTAGCAGTGTGAGAGCGAAGTGCTCTATTTGGGGTGATATGATACCATGAGGGTGTAAGTCTGTCTGAGTGATTTCCTTTCTTTTATCTTTTGCTGCTTGTTCTGGGAGCTTTCATTTCTTTATACAAGTTAGTGATGTTGCCACAGTAGAGAATTTCAAAGGAAAAAACTGTCTATAAATTGTCAAATTAGTCCAGAATAATGTTCCTCAACATAAAATGGCAAAAAATATCTCATCATCTATAGTTCATTATCAACAAAAAAGTCAGCTAATGTTGAGAAATCTCTGTTCCCGAGTTGAATATCTGTGATATTTGGACCCTCAGGTGGGACTGCATTAAAACTAGGCATGATTCTGTCATGGAAATCACTGCATAGGATTGGGAACACTTCCTGATTAAAGTTAAAGATTAAAGTTTTAAGCTCTATAACACAAAGAGGAAGCTATCTTCTTCTCTTGGCCAAAGATTATTTGAAATGGACTGAGGAAAAGTGGAAAACTGTTCATTTCAGATCAGTTGAAATTCTTTTTGGAAAACACATCCTCTGACCTGATGAAGTGAGAGACCATCTGGCTTGTTATTGTCACTATTGCAAGGACTCGAATGCTGACTCAGGAGACAAGCTGTTTAATGAGTTGTAAAAATCCATAAAAGTAAATACAAAGTCTAAAGCGCAAAGCAACACAAAATACACAGGGACACAGAGAGAATCACAAAGGGCTAGAAAACTGACTAAACAGAGCTACAACCCAGATCTAATTCACTAAAATACAGAACCCAAGAGGAGTCAAAATAGAAACTAGAATGAAAGAATATAAAACAAGCTAAACACACTTTATGAAATTCTACAAGAAAATCCACAGATCCCGGGATCATGGCAGTGTAGTGTAGCAGATGTATGATGATGCCACTGTTTAGGACTTTGTCAAAGGACAAAATTAAACTGATTCAGCACACTAGCATGAGCATAAATGCACTACAGGTATGTTGGTAAATAAAGGTATGTTGCACATATAGTGTGTGACAGGCAGAAATTTCTCTGTGACTCTACTGATCGTGTGCTTAGAGCTTGTTCAGGTGATGCCATGATTGTCAAGCCATTGGTAGTACAGGGTGGGCCATTTATATGGATACACCGTAGTAAAATGGGAATGGTTGGTGATATTAAAGTCCTGTTTGTGGCACATTAGTATATGTGAGGGGGCGAACTCCTCAAGATGGGTGGTGACCATGGTGGCCATTTAGAAGTCGGCCATCTTGGATACAACTTTTGTTTTTTCAATAGGAAGAGGGCCATGTGACACATCAAACTTATTGGTAATGTCACAAGAAAAACAATGGTGTGCTTGGTTTCAACGTAACTTTATTCTTCCATGAGTTATTTACAAGTTTCTGACCACTTGTAAAATGTGTTCAATGTGCTGCCCATTGTGTTGGATTGTCAATGCAACCCTCTTCTCCCACTCTTCACACACTGATAGCAACACCGCAGGAGAAATGCCAGCACAGGCATCCAGTATCCGTAGTTTCAGGTGCTGCACATCTCGTATCGTCACACCATAGACAATTGCCTTCAGAAGACCCCAAAGATAAAAGTCTAAGGGGGCCAGATTGGGAGACCTTGGGGGCCATTCAACTGGCCCACGACGACCAATCCACTTTCCAGGAAACTGTTCATCTAGGAATGCTCGGACCTGGCACCTGTAATGTGGTGGTGCACCATCTTGCTGGAAAAACTCAGGGAACGTGCCAGCTTCAGTGCACAAAGAGGGAAACACATCATCATGTAGCAATTTCAAATATCCAGTGGCCTTGAGGTTTCCATTGATGAAGAATGGACCCACTATCGTTGTACCCCATATACCACACCAAACCATCACTTTTGTTGTTCCAACAGTCTTGGAGGGATCCATCCAATGTGGGTTAGTGTCAGACCAATAGCGGTGGTTTTGTTTGTTAACTTCACCATTCGCATAAAAGTTTGCCTCATCACTGAACAAAATCTTCTGTGTGAACTGAGGGTCCTGTTCCAATTTTTGTTTTGCCCATTCTGCATATTCTGTGCACCGATCTGGGTCATCCTCGTTGAAATGCTGCAGTAGCTGGAGTTTGTAAGGGTGCCATTTGTGAGTAGCTAATATCCGCCGAAGGGATGTTCGACTATTGCCACTCTCCAGTGACATGCGGCGAGTGCTACGCTGTGGGCTCTTGCTGAATGAAGCTAGGACAGCCACTGATGTTTCTTCATTAGTGACAGTTTTCTTGCGTCCACATTTTGGCAAATCCAACACTGAACCAGTTCCACGAAACTTAGCAAGCAGTTTGCTGACTGTAGCATGGGAGATGGGTGGTCTCGTAGGGTGTCTTGCATTGAAATCTGCTGCAATGACCCGGTTACTGCGTTCACCAGATATCAACACAATTTCGAGCCGCTCCTCACGTGTTAACCTCTTCGACATGTCAATGGCTGTGAACAAAGAGAAACTTGTAAATAACTCATGAAAGAATAAAGTTACGTTGAAACCAAGCACACCATTGTTTTTCTTGTGACATTACCAATAAGTTTGATGTGTCACATGGCCCTCTTCCTATTGAAAAAACAAAAGATGTATCCAAGATGGCCGACTTCTAAATGGCCACCATGGTCACCACCCATCTTGAGGAGTTCGCCCCCTCACATATACTAATGTGCCACAAACAGGACTTTAATATCACCAACCATTCCCATGTTATTACGGTGTATCCATATAAATGGCCCACCCTGTATATTGATATCAGCCAATTCTTCTGCCAGTGGTACATGCCTTACAGGGGCTGTCTTTACATGATGGTTTCTCTTTTTGCTCCTCTTCTTTCTTGGATTTCAGCTGTCTGAGATATTCACTAAGCACATGGTCAGTTGGGGATCTTTGTGATGTACTCTTGGATCTTTGTTGTTACAGTCTGAATAGCAGGCTCAGGGTGCTGGACTTAAAAACCTTCCATGCATGGGAAGGAGTTTTCTTGTCTTGATGTCAGTGTCTTCTGTCTCCTCCCTTGGCCAGCTGATGATCCCAACAGGGTATCTGATGACCGTTACTGCATAGTTGTTGATAGCCCGGATCTTGTTCTTCCTGTTCAGCTGACTCCTCAGAACACCTTACTCTCTGCATGTATTTGGTGGTTGTGGCTTTCCTAGCGGCTTCTTCATGGGTCCCATTTGCCTGTGGGATTCCAAGGTAGCTATCTTCGATGTCTGCAGTGTTGCCTTCTGGTAGCACAATCCCCTCAGTTCTTTGTTACCATCCAACTACACATTTCCAATCCTAATGACATTGTGATGTCATTGCTGTAGATCCTCATGGTGTGAATTAGTGAATTGATATTCATTCCTGACATATACATTGATATCATCTATGAGGGAATAAGGTATTTCTGTTCTGCAGGTTTGCCCTCTAGTGGTGTTAATCTGTTGCCGTTCATGCCTTTGCTACTTGATAAACAGCAACATCTATCCATCCATTCGTTTCCGCTTATCCTTTTCAGGGTCACGGGGGGCGCTGGAGCCTATCCCAGCTGTCACAGGGCGAGAGGCAGGGTACACCCTGGACAGGTCGCCAGTCTGTTGCAGGGCTAACACACAGAGACAGGCAACCATTTGCACTCACATTCACTCCTATGGGCAATTTGGATTAATCAATTAACCTATCCCCACAAACTGCATGTCTTTGGACTGTGGGAGGAAGTACCCGGAGGGAACCCACGCAAACACGGGGAGAACATGCAAACTCCACACACAGGACCTTCTTGCTGTGCGGCAACAGTGGTAACCACCGTGCCACTGTGCTGCCCATAAACAGCAACATGTGTGCATTATTATTTTTTGTGGAAGAGTGATATGTTTTGTGGTTTAAATCTAATTTTAATGGGTACATAATATAAGTTAGCTGAGGTTGTGTTATTTTATTTGGTGTTTTATTTAGGGAGTCATTAAGCAGATAAATATTGTGTTCATATTTTGTGAATATGTGGCTTTACTGTTGTGTTTGTTATATTTTATATTGATGCAACATTTTTGTTGGTTTTATTTCTGGTTCTGTCAACAATTTCACTCTTTATCCTTATTAAACCATCAAACTCAACACATCGACCCGTTCCTTAGATTTTGATTAGTAGAGTGTTTAACTGTCTGTATAGCTGAGTCTACGTTCATGAGGTCAACACTTAGTGAGGACAGAGCATTATCCACGTAGAGGAGATGGCTGATGTTTGCTTCATTCTGTAGTTGGTATCTGTAGCCAGTCTTGGTATTGATCTCACTGAGGGGTTTCAGGCTTGTGGGGACAGAGCATCTCCATGGTAAATCGTGTCTGTGAGGGTTCTCAGTCATCCAGGTCATCGTAGTCTAAGGAGTTTGGAAAGAAAAGCGTCTGGACTTCTTTAAGTTGCTTGAAGACGTTTCATCTCTCATCCAAGAAGCTTCTTCAGTTCTAAGGGTCAAATGGTGGAGAGTCCCAGATTTAAACCCCGTGGAGGTATCCCCCCAAAGAGGGACAAAAGGACCCCCTGATGATCCTCTACCTAATCACATGAGCCAAGGTGCGAAAACAGGTGTGGGTCACAATCAGCCAGGGTTTTGGGTGAGCTCATTGTGAAACCTGGCCCCACCCTATCATGTGATTTCCTGAGGTCAGATGGCCCAGGTTGTGAGTGGGTGTTCAGGCGTCTGGGAAGGGATCTCAAAACTGGATTATAGATGGCATGCGCGTCATGGAGCCTCTGGGATTGGTGAAAGCTGATCCCTTTGCCCCATCCAGCCTTCCCGCAACCGACAGTGGTGATGTCAGGTGATATCCCAGTCGGTTCAGGATAACTCGCTGGACGTTTGGAAAGCAGCTTCTCAGACTAAAAGCTAAGTGCTGTCCTTTGAGTCTCCCCTATTAGAAGAGAGGCAGCCACAGCAACCATCCTTCCTCAGGCCACTGGCACACCTCCAGTGTGGCCTGAAAAACTTCCAGGGAGCCCTGGGAGTCCTCCCCCTACTCCATCTGGTGTCAGGGGGACCGCAGCAACAGTGGTGTGGAGCCAGCCAGTGGAATCGGACATTAGAGTGCTCTTGTCTGATGCTCGGACTGGTCCTGCGCCCCGCCCTGGGGGGGGGGCGCAGGGCCATTGCAGGGGGGGCGCGGTATGAAAAGAAAAAAAAAGAAAAGAATGCTTGGACATTGCTAGCATAATGGACAGGTTTTTGACAGGGCGCCAACACAAATGCAAAGCAGGAGATGAAGCATCGCCAAATATGTTTCCAAACCAACTTCCTTCCAAGCCAAAGACTAGAAAATATGGTGAAGCATATCTTCCCTTTGGCTTCACCTGCACAAGTGCCAAGGTAGGTCTCCCCTGCAGAACTGGTTTTCCCTGCGTCGGGAGCACGCGCTGGGCTCTCCAAATCACGGACAAACAGTATCCTACATTCTTGATTTTTAGTTCACAAACACTTGTTGTAATGACTAACTACTCCTGACATTTTGGAGATGTTAGCTCTTTATATAGTAAAGTTACAGTGGGATACAAATAATATCAGGCTCACCCTGCAGTAATTTGTTCCCCCTGTCCAAATCACGGACAAACAGTATCCCACAGTTATGTTTTTAAACCCATTTTGCACAGAGAGGCATTTTTAAAAAAATGTATTGATAGCAATGTTGAATATTATTACACAGGAAAAAAAACAACTACACGTAAAATAACATTTTTCTTGTAAAACAAAGGGGGGCCCAGCAAAAAAAGTTTGGGAACCACTGGTCTAACTGATGAGGATGTGCTGCCACCTGCTGCCAGCTTCAGGTGGCACATAGCCCCATTGATGGCTGATCTGGTGACTAACACCTCCGGTGGCTGAATGGTCCGCAACTCATATCGCTGATTTTCTGCACAATTTCACTCTTGTTGTTTTTGAAGTCTGAGAATAGATGTTCTGAAGTCTTAATTCAATTCAATTCAATTCAATTTTATTTATATAGCGCCAAATCACAACAAAAGTCGCCTCAAGGCGCTTTATAGGTACAGAGAAAAACCCAACAATCATATGACCCCCTGTGAGCAAGCACTTTGGCGACAGTGGGAAGGAAAAACTCCCTTTTAACAGGAAGAAACCTCCGGCAGAACCAGGCTCCGGGAGGGGCGGGGCCATCTGCTGTGATTGGTTGGGGTGAGAGAAGGAAAACAGGATGAAAGACATGCTGTGGAAGAGAGACAGAGATTAATAACAGATATTCAATGCAAAGAAGTCTATTAACACATACTGAGTGAGAAAGGTGACTGGAAAGGAAAAACTCAATGCATCATGGGAATCCCCGGCAGCCTACGTCTATTGCAGCATAACTAAGGGAGGATTCAGGGTCACCTGGTCCAGCCCTAACTATATGCTTTAGCAAAAAGGAAAGTTTGAAGTCTAATCTTGAAAGTAGAGATAGTGTCTGTCTCCCGAATCCAAACTGGAAGCTGGTTCCACAGAAGAGGGGCCTGAAAACTGAAGGCTCTGCCTCCCATTCTACTTTTAAATACTCTAGGAACAACAAGTAAGCCTGCAGTGTGAGAGCGAAGTGCTCTAATAGGGTGATATGGTACTACAAGGTCATTAAGATAAGATGGGGCCTGATTATTTAAGACCTTGTATGTGAGGAGCAGGATTTTGAATTCAATTCTGGATTTAACAGGAAGCCAATGAAGGGAAGCCAAAACAGGAGAAATCTGCTCTTTCTTTCTAGTCCCTGTCAGGACTCTTGCTGCAGCATTTTGGATTAGCTGAAGGCTTTTCAGCGAGTTTTTAGGACTTCCTGATAATAATGAATTACAGTAGTCCAGCCTGGAAGTAATAAATGCATGAACTAGTTTTTCAGCGTCACTTTGAGACAGGATATTTCTAATCTTAGAGATGTTGCGCAAATGGAAGAAAGCGATCTTACATATTTGTTTAATATGTGCGTTGAAGGACATGTCCTGGTCAAAAATGACTCCAAGGTTCCTCACAGCATTACTGGAGGCCAAGGTAATGCCATCCAGAGTAAGAATCTGGTTAGATACCATATTTCTAAGATTTTCAGGGCCGAGTACAATAACCTCAGTTTGATCTGAATTAAGAAGCAGAAAGTTAGCGGCCATCCAGGTCTTTATGTCTTTAAGACATTCCTGCAGTTTAACTAATTGGTGTGTGTTACCTGGCTTCATGGATAGATAGAGCTGCGTATCATCTGCATAGCAGTGAAAATTTATGCTATGTCTTCTAATGATGCTGCCTAGGGGAAGCATGTATAATGTAAACAGAATTGGTCCTAGCACTGAACCCTGTGGAACACCATAATTGACCTTAGTGTGTGAAGAGGACTCTTCATTTACATGAACAAATTGGAGTCTATTAGATAGATATGATACAAACCACTGCAGTGCAGTACCTGTAATACCTACAGCATGTTCTAATCGCTCTAATAGGATATTATGGTCGACAGTATCGAACGCTGCACTGAGGTCTAGCAGGACAAGCACAGAGATGAGTCCACTGTCAGAGGCCATAAGAAGATCATTTGTAACCTTCACTAAAGCTGTTTCTGTGCTGTGATGAGCTCTGAAACCTGACTGAAACTCTTCAAATAAGCCATTCCTCTGCAGATGATCTGTTAGCTGTTTGACAACTACTCTTTCAAGGATGTTTGATATGAAAGGAAGGTTGGAGATTGGCCTATAATTAGCTAAGACAGCTGGGTCTAGAGATGCTTTTTGAGTAAAGGTTTAACTACAGCCAGCTTGAAGGCCTGTGGTACATAGCCGATTATTAGAGATAGGTTGATTATATTTAAGATTGAAGAATTAATTAATGGCAGGACTTCTTTGAGCAGTTTTGTAGGAATGGGGTCTAAAAGACACGTTGATGGTTTGGAGGAAGTAATTATTGAGGTTAACTCAGAAAGATCGATTGGAGAAAAAGAGTCTAACTTAACATCAATGGTACTAAGAGTAGCTGTAGACGATATTACATCTGTGGGATGATTATTGGTAATTTTTTCTCTAATGATTAAAATGTTATTTGTGAAGAAGTTCATGAAGTCATTACTAGTTAACGTTAAAAGGATGGTTGGCTCAGTAGAGCTCTGACTTTTTGTCAGCCTGGCTACAGAGCTGAAGAGAAACCTGGGGTTGTTCTTATTTTCTTCAGTCAGTGATGAATAGTAAGATGTTCTGGCTTTGCGGAGGGCTTTCTTATAAAGCAGCAAACTATTTCTCCAGGCTAAATGATGATCCTCTAAATTTGTGACACGCCGTTTCCTCTCCAGCTTACGAGTTATCTGCTTTAGGCTACGTGTTTGAGAATTATACCACGGAGTCAGGTACTTCTGATTTGAGACCTTAGTTTTCACTGGAGCTACAGTATCCAGAGTCGTACGTAGTGAGGAGGTAAAATTATTAACAAGATAATCAACCTCTGTTGGAGTAGCGTTCAGATAGCTGCTCTGCTCTATGTTGGTACAGGGCATTGAAGATGATAACAGTGAGTGGATTATATTCTTAAACTTAGTTACAGCACTTTCAGAAAGACATCTACTGTGATAAAGTCTACTCCCCACTGCTGTGTAATCAATTATTGTAAATGTAAATGTTATCAGGAAATGATCAGACAGCAGTGGGTTTTCAGGAAACACTGTTAAATGTTCAGTTTCTATGCCATATGTTAAAACAAGATCTAGAGTGTGATTAAAGTGGTGGGTGGGTTCTTTTACATTTTGAGAGAAGCCAATTGAGTCTAATAACAGATTAAATGCCATGTTGAGGCTGTCATTTTTAGCATCTACATGGATGTTAAAATCACCCACAATAATTATTTTATCTGAGCTGAGCACTAAATCAGATAAAAAGTCTGAGAAATCAGAGAGAAACTCTGTGTAAGGCCCAGGTGGACGATAGATAATAACAAGTAAGACTGGTTTGTGAGTTTTACAGCTGGGGTGGACGAGGCTAAGCATCAGGCTTTCAAATGAATTAAAAGTCTGTCTGGGTCTTTGGTTGATTAATAGGCTGGTGTGAAAAATAGCTGCCACACCGCCCCCTCGGCCTGTGCTTCGAGATTTCTGGTAGTTAGAATGACTCGGGGGTGTTGATTCATTTAAACTAACATAATCATCCTGCTGCAACCAGGTTTCTGTAAGGCAGAGTAAATCGATTTGTTGGTCAATTATTAAGTCATGTACTAACAGAGACTTGGAGGAGAGAGACCTAATATTTAATAATCCACATTTCACTGTTTTACTCTTTGGTTCAGATGTGGATACTGTATTGTTCTTTCTTTGTGATTTTTTATGTTTAAGTTGTTTATTGCTGGTTTTTAGTTTGTTTTTTGTCTTTTTGGGAGCTGACACAGTCTCTATGGAGATGGGTTTTTGGGGGGGGGGTAGCAGGAGGAGAGAAGCTGCAGAGAGGCGTGTAAGACTGCAACTCTGCTTCCTGGTCCCAACTCTGGATAGTCATATTTTGGGGGGTTTAATAAATTGGTCCATATTTCTAGAAATGAGAGCTGCTCCATCCAAAGTGGGATGGATGCCGTCTCTCCTAACAAGACCAGGTTTCCTCCAGAAGGTTTGCCAATTATCTATGAAGCCCACATCGTTTCTGGGACACCACTCAGACAGCCAGCAATTTAAGGAGAACATGCGGCTAAACATGTCACTCCTGGTCTGATTGGGGAGGGGACCAGAGAAAACTACAGAGTCCCACATTGTTTTGGCAAAGTTGCACACCGATTCAATATTGACTTTAGTGACCTCCGATTGGCGTAACCGGGTGTCATTACTGCCGACGTGAATTTTGATCTTACTGAATTTACGTTTACCCTTAGCCAGCAGTTTTAAATTTCCCTCAATGTCGCCTGCTCTGGCCCCTGGAAGACAATTGACTATGGTTGCCGGTGTCTCTAGCTTCACATGTCTGAGAACAGAACCACCAATTACCAGAGTTTGACCCCCGGCGGGTGTGTCGCCGAGTGGGGAAAAACGGTTAGACACATGAACAGGTTGGTGGTGTACCTGGGGCTTCTGTTTAAGACTATGCTTCCTCCTCACCGTCACCCAGCCGCCCTCTTTCCCCAGCTGCTTGGGGTCTGCCGGAAATGAATGATTCTTTTATATTTTCTCTATCAGTGAACAGCTTCCCGTGGGTTCATACCAATGTTCTGTTGTTCTGTCTGAATCATAGGAGGAGCATTCCTGAGAAAGTTTGCTCGTGTGTCCAGTAGCAGCGGTCAGTGGAAATGTGCCTTCTGCCTGACGAGAGACGGTAAAGCGCTCAAAGTTCAGAGAACCATATTCAGTGAGTGTTTCTACATCATGGCTATGGATGAACTGAGCAGGATAACTGGTGACAAGGATATGCAGGTATATGTAACTGTTAGTGTAATCTTCTTTAGCTATACCATATGTTTGCCACCTCTCTTTGTTGTCTTATCTTAAGCCTATTGACATTTCTGTCTGAGTTCCTAGTTGTTATTGATCAGTGCAGTGGAAAGAAGTCTTCCAAAAATTCTATACGGAAAACAACATTTATTTAGTTACACTACTATTTGGCATTTTTTTCATGGGTGCCTATACTTGTGTTAAAGAAATACAGTAAAAGTTCAAGTAAAAAGTCAAAAAGATCAGGCTCTGAAACATAAGAACCTAAAAAGTAGCTCTTTGAAGGACAATTCTGCTACAAGCTACTATGCAAAGTGAACTCAACCCATGTTGTTGTGATAATAAAACACTATTAGTACATGACAATACAAATATTATTCAAATCTAAATACAACTTCTAATGAATGTAATTAGTTTTAATCAGTGGAAGTGAATTTTCCAAAAGAACTGTTCTGTTGCCTACATTATAGAGGGTGACATTAACTCCACACACTGATTACCCAAATTTCCTTCTGGGTCAACCTTCGGGATCAATAAAGTTTTATTGAATTGAACTGAATTGAATCTAAACAGAAAAACCAGTGCAGTCAGGGCTTAAAGTGGGATTCAGAGGAATCTCAAAATCAATTGTAGTAGCTCAGTGTAGGAAAAAGAATCACAACCCACAACAATTTTGTTTTTGAGCTCCAGTAGTTTCTTTGTGTGATCAGCTGACCTGATGCTCTTTGTCAGAATTTTACAGAATTGAATTCAGCAGACTGTAAGCAGATGTTTCACGAGCTATCTTTGATCTTTATACCAGACCATATACAGCTGCTGTAAAGGTGGAGTTTATTGAATTAATTAAGGGGAAATAAACCGACTTTCCGGCAGTATAAGATTTAATGCCAACAAACATTGTTACAACAAAGAAGTAATCTGCCAAACACTAATTTTTTTATGATTGTTAAGTTTAGTTTTCTTCTGACATTCATTCTCATCATACAATTGGCACAAAAAACATGCCCACCTCAGAAGCAGGGTGTTTGAGTTTGACTTTGGGTTATAGCTGTGTTACCATTTCTACAACATTATCTCTCACCCCTCTTATGTGTTTCAGCTGGAAGCTGAGCAGATGATGGAACAGCTAATTTACTGGGTTCAGGTAGACCCTTCAGGCCTGGGCCGGCCCCAACTTCCCGGGGAGGTTCCCATCAACAGTTTGTCAGTTCCCATGATGCTCATGTGCCTGGTGCAACAGTTAACTGAAGGCCGTGGGCAGGAAGTTGCTCAGAAGTACAAGGAACTGGGAAACTGGTGTGTACAGCAGATCCTACAGCACATCCAGGTTTGGACACAGACAACACTCTGCTGCTTTTTCTGTCACAGTTGTATATTTTATCAAGTACCTTCTATTCATAAATACAGTTATTTTTCCTTCTCACCTTCCGCATCTTTTAATGCAGAGAGCTGGCACAGCTATCTTAGAGAACGTGTCAGTAGATGGATCTGAACTTCCGGGTTGCCAGGGCCGACTGCAGAATCCAGGTAAACGCTCTACAGCCTGCTGACCCAGATGGCTATGAGCAAAGTCCATCCCTGTGGAAGCAGATATTACACTCTTTTCCTCTCCTTAGTTGCTCACTTTCTATGTTTTTTTTTGTCCTTCCCACTAATAACTGGTGCTGACTCAGGCCATGCCTTGGAAGCAGGCTGGTTCTTGATGCTGTACGGTGCACAGTCCGGGGACAAGGAAATACACAGAACTGCCATCAGAAACTTTGTGGAGCTCCCTTATCAGTATGGCTGGGACAAAGAACACGGTGGCCTCTTCTACTTCCTGGATGTGGATGGTCACTGCCCCACACAGGTTAACCTGTCATCTCTACACATGATTATGTTTTTATTAGACACAAAATTCTGTTTCATTTTGCATTCAGTAGTAGTTTGCATTTATCACTTTATGGTCAGCCATGTTGCTTTTGTGTCTGAGCAGCTAGAGTGGAGCATGAAGCTGTGGTGGCCACACTGTGAGGCTCTCGTCGCGTTCCTCATGGCCTACAGTCACACCAGGAAGCCTGAGCTGCTGGAGATATTCTCAGAAGTTTACCAGTACACTTTTAGCCACGTGAGTTGATACTGCACTGGCCACACGGCATAGCAAGAGTACTGTGTGCTTTTGTCATTAAATATTTTGAGTATTTAAAATTTTTGAGAAATAAGTCATTTCCTATTAATATGAAATATCAACGACTACCTGATGTTACAGAGATTAGTTTAAAGACTGGAAACAGGCAGGAAACAGCAGCTTTCTCTTTTTACCTTAAAGGCTCTACGATTTTTTTTGTTGAGTAAAGTTTTAATGGAACAAAACCTAAAAACACACAAAAAGCCATATAGTCCAAACGAAACAGTAAACAGTCTGGGTGGTTGGGCTGACCTAAATGGTGGAGTCGTAGCAGTTCAGGCCATGGAACAAGGCAGTTGAGACTAAGGAGCTTGGAAAGAAAAGCGTCTGGACTTCTTTAAGTTGCTTGAAGACGTTTCACCTCTCATCCGAGAAGCCTCTTCAGTTCTAAGGTCAAATGGCCGAGAGTCCCAGATTTAAACCCTACAAGACTACAAGAAGACAGCTCCTTGGAAGACAGGACCAACTTCACACCTGATCAGATCTGCACACTGTTAGACCTCTGCCTCACCACTACATATTTCAAATACAACGATGGTTTCTACAGACAAAAACATGGCTGTGCCATGGGCTCCCCCGTGTCACCTATTGTAGCCAACCTTTACATGGAGGAAGTGGAAAGGAAGGCTCTTGGCTCTTTCAAAGGAAGAGTACCCAGCCACTGGTACAGATATGTAGACGACACCTGGGTCAAAATCAAGACACAAGAAGTGGAATCCTTCACTGCGCACATTAACGCCGTGGATAAAAACATCAAGTTCACCAGGGAAGACACAAAGGATAACTGTTTGCCTTTCCTGGACTGCGCTGTGCACATTGAAGAGAATGGCAACCTCAACATCGAAGTTTACCGGAAGCCCACACACACGGACCAGTACCTCCTCTTTGACTCCCATCACCCTCTGGAACACAAACTTGGAGTAATCAGGACCCTACACCACCGAGCAGAACATGTTCCCTCTAAGCCTGAAGGAAAAAAGAAGGAACACACACATGTAAAGGAAGCACTCAAAACATGCGGTTATCCTAACTGGGCGTTCATAAAGTCAGCAAAGAGGCACAGAAAAGAAGATCAGACACCAGCGAGGGAGGATAAGAAAGACAGACGCAACAACGTTGTCATCCTCTATGTAGCCGGTGTATCAGAGAAACTCAGGAGAGTTTTCTCTAAGCACGACATCCCAGTGTACTTCAGACCCAGCAACACACTCAGAAACTGGTTCACCCGAAAGACAAAACTCCAAAACACAGACTTAACAACGTGGTGTATGCTGTACAGTGCAGCGAGGAATGCCCAGACCTCTACATTGGAGAGACCAAACAGCCACTTCACAAGCGCACAACATAGAAGAGCCACCTCCACAGGACAAGACTCAGCAGTCCATCTGCATCTTAAGGATAAAGGTCACTCTTTTGAGGATGCCAATGTTCACATTTTGGACAGAGAGGACAGATGGTTTGAAAGAGGAGTGAAAGAGGCCATCTATGTCCACTGTGAGCGACCATCTTTGAACAGAGGCGGTGGTTTACGACACCAATTGTCTGCCATCTATAATCCAGTTTTGAGTTCCCTTCCCAGACGCCTTAACGCCCACTCACATCCTGGGCCATCTGACCTCAGGAATTCACATGATAGGGTGGGGCCAGGTTTAACAATGAGCTCACCCGAAATCCTGGCTGATTAGGTCCCACACCCGCTTTCACACCTTGGCTCATGTGATTAGAGGATCACCAGGGGGTCCTTTGTCCCTCTTTGGGGGGATACTCCCACTGGGTTTGAATCTGGGACTCTCGGCCATTTGACCTTAGAACTGAAGAAGCTTCTCGGATGAGAGGTGAAACGTCTTCAAGCAACTTAAAGAAGTCCAGACGCTTTTCTTTCCAAGCTCCTTAGACTACGATGACCTGGATGACTGAGAACCTTCACAGACAAGGCAGTTGAGAGTTATTTTTTTCTGGCTCAGGGTGAGCATGAAGAAAAGTCTTTTTTACTCACCCTTGAGGTGGTTGCAAAGACCTGGGGTTTGGTTGATCTCAGCAGGGCTGCAGGCTTAGATGAAGATCAGGGTCAGGCGGTGGCCCTACACAGGCTTGGAAGCAGCCTCTGGTAGTAGCGAGGAGTGCTGCCAATTGGAGACCCGCTTCCTTCTCACAAAGGGGCAGAAGTGGTACAAGTGTTGGCAGGCTTCTCTTCTGCTTCAGCTCACAATTCTGACACCATGGAGGTAAGTGAGACGCAGACTGGCTCAAGTGACTTCTTCAGTCGTCACTTGGATGAGTGACGAAACGTTTCTCCCACAAAACGCTACGTCCAGATGAACAGAATCAACTTTTGGAGATTTACTTTCCTGGATGATTGAGAATGCATCAAGACGGCGGTACACTGTAAAATCTAATTAGTTCCCAGAACTCAAAAAAATTATGGAAACTCGTTGCCTCAAAAAAATTGAGTAAAGCTTAGCTAAAAATGACTAAGTTAGGACAACGTATTTATTTTGAGTACTCTGTACAAGCTCATTTGTTCCCAGAACTCAAAAAAATTGGATCAAGTTTACGTAAGATGACCAAGTTAGGGCAACTTACTCATTTTGAGTACACCCTACTCAAAATGTACACAGCCGTGTTAGTTCCCAGAACTCAAAAAAATTATGGAAACTCGTTGCCTCAAAAAAACTAAGTAAAGCTTACTTAGGATGACTGTTAGGACAACTTATACATTGCAAGTCTGCAGTATTAAGAATAACTTGATATTTCTGACTTTCTGACAATACTAATTGTTTACCTACTGACAAACATTTCAAGTTCAACTAAATGAAAAAACAATTTGTGGTACCATGAATATCATTAAAAATAATTAACAACACTTTTGTAATGATGTTAAAATGAGCACAACTTTTATTTTCAAACACAACAAAGTACAACAGCCAACATACTGGACACTGTTCTGCTGAATAAAAATGATATTGCCATCACTGTTATAATCTTACAACGAAACAAAGTCTTAGATGTAATTATTCTGAAAATAAGTTTAGGCCTACCACAAGTTTGTTTTGTACTTACATTATTTATATAATCAACATAAAATATTTATTGTTCTGTCACAAGTGCAGTCTCTAATTTAAACAACACATTCGTTTTTCATTCCAACACAGGAGCTGGAATGTTGTAATATTTTAAGGATGGCTTGTTTCCAGTCCAGGCATTACTGCCTGAATGACTGTCATGGATCGAGGTGATCCAAATGTAAGTGCAGAAGAAAGTCTTTAACTTCCCTTAAGTACAGTCGCAGTGGATGTGGGTTGGAGATGCAATGAGCTTGAACCTGCAGGCGACCATCTTCACTGACCACACCATCTGTGACGGAGGACTCATCTCTCCTGGTGTCCTGCAAGCAAACAATCATATTTTTTGGAACATGAACTTAATTGCTTTCTTAAAACATTTTTTCTGCATTTGGTATAAAACAGACTCCAATTTAGACAATCTCAGGCTCCCTCCCCGCCGGAGAGGTGACATTCAATGTCCCAAATTGTCAGTCTGGATAGCCGTGACCACCACGCAACACACAATATTGTCATGAAAGAATAATTTTAAAAAGGGCTATGCAAACATGGGCAATAACTTTCATTCTAATGATGTGCAAAATGATTTTGGGCACAAAACAAATTTTGCTGTTAGAAAACTTGCAGACTTCACTATATACAGTGTAGACCCTCTAAACTAAGTTTGGGGGATGTGATCTTTCAAGAAATGCAGACCAAACTGTTGTTGTTTATTTACTTACACAGCATGTCTTGTAGAATTAACTGGAGTCACAGCAACAGCATAGTGCAGTCATATCTCAAGTCTAATAACAGACAGGAAAAGATCAGTAAAGAAACAACTTCCCCAAACCAAAGCACAAATAAAACAATAAGTAAGACAGGCTGATCTAAAGTATGATTAAAGTTCAGCCTGATTAATATAAATGTCACTGACAGTTGCTAATATATTGGAAAACCAAAATACTTACCACTGAGTTGATGTCTTTCTGTCCAACAACAGGAGTGCTGGTCCCGAGCCTCAAAGACAGTAAGAAGCAAGCAGAGGGAGAAAAAACAGAACATTTTGCAGAAACTGATTTGATCCTTAATGGCTGTGCAATCATTGTAACATAGAGTTCGCTTATGTTGTTAAATAAAGGCTAGATTTGACATTAATAGATGCCACAGATGTTCAAAAGCTGCCACAAAGCATGAAAAAATAGACGTCTCCGAAAACGTCGGAGCATTTTTGCAAATATGTGATGTCTTGATAAATCGAGCAGATATTTGAAATTCACACAGCTACATTCTCGCCTGAAAATATCTTAAAAGTTTATTTTGTGACCCAGAAAAAGTAATAAGTTTTTCAGCCGCGCTCCTCCGCCATTGCCGCGCTTACAAGTGCGCACAGGCTCCGACAACCATGGCCGACAAATGCGATCCTCTTTTTCACCAGACTACCCTTTCTGGGTCACAAAATAACCTTTTAAGATATTTTCAGGCGAGAATGTAACTGTATAATGCTCAAATATCTACTTAATTTATCAAAATATCACATATTTGCAGAAGTGCTTCCACGTTTTCGGAGAGCTCCGTTATCCACCCCCCACACCCACACCCACCCCACCCCTAACGGCTGCACCTCCCAAAGAATTTTGTCTGGGCTCTTATCTCACTTATTTATTTCAAACAATCAACAAAAAAATTCACCGACGTAGTTTTATGTAAGGTTTTTAAGGCTGTGGTGTTAATTTTTAAGTAACATGAGCACAGCGGCAGCAGCAATGCTAGGCTAACACTAACTAGCTAGCAAGATTATAAACCTGGTGCTAAACTAAGAGAAGCCACAAAATCAGTTTGAATAAGAGTAAACATTTACTCACCAAGTCAGTAAAGATCCACAGCAATGACAACAATAATATCTCCAGGTTTGCTCAATATATTCCATAACAAATGCTGGCGCCATGAACATGCGGACTGATCCGGGAGGGAGGAGAACGGCAGTCACGTGGCATTTTCAAAACACATCTTTCATCCTTCCGCCCTGAGAAGCAAAACTTCCAGCTTACTTAGTTTTTCTAAGTTAGGACAACTCAAATTAATCGAGTTTATCAGCATTTTTGCATAAAAAGTACTGGTAACTTATTTAAATTGAGTTCTAATAACAAATTGATAAAAATTGAGTTCAGCCTATTTAATATTTTTAATTAAACACAATATTACATTTTACAGTGTACATGTATTCCGTTACTCCCCAACACTGACAGTCGGGCAGCAGCTGAACGCTGGATTCTGTCCGTAAGTAAGGCAGGTGATGAAATGAGGAAGAGTAGGCATGAAGAATGGAGAAACTGGAGCCCAACACCCCCAACCACAGCCTAGCTGGGCGGAGCTTAACCTACTTGAAACAGAGAGTGTTAGAAAATGCAGAAAACAAGATTGACAGGCTAGGACGAGGTTATGTTGATGTTGTAGATGGAGAGATATGTATAAATACTGTATAAATGAAGATTATGAGTTATATTAAAAAGAATTTACATTTATAATAATTCAGTTTGCATTTTCTTGTCTATTTCTAAATTGCAGGCTTTAGGATTATTGTGTTTTTTAATTTGACTCCAGTCACTGAAATCCTCACAAATGCCAGGAGTTACACAGGGTCAGATTCACCAGCAGGAAAAGAAAATGTGATTGGACATGAGCAGAAACTCGTCTCACTGTGATAACCATTTCATTTTACTTTAAAGGCTATATGTGTACTCCTGTTTATTTAAAACGACTATCCTGAAGTTCTGTTTTTCACGGGGGGAAACAGTGGACAAAGTATCAAATTAGCTCATCTTTCGACACTGTAGTTTCACCACAGCAGACACAGGTCACATTATTATGGAGTCTAGTATGAGTGCAGTCTGATTCTCTGCACACTGAACTTCTCTTTTCCTTTGTCCTTAAAAAACTGTCCCTCACATCTTTCTCTGACTTTGATGGAAAATGTCATGAAGGAAATATGAAGGGGAGTTTATAAAGGACAGTCATGTTTGGAGTTTCATTATTAGATTAGACCAGATTACAATTAATAATTGACCTCTAATCGCCTTGTTATGGAAGGTTTATTAGGAAATATTTGTTTGCATTCAGCATATTCTGATCAAACAAATATTATTTCAGGGTTATTAAGGTCTCCAGCTGCTCAAAGTTTTATTTTTAAAATCCATTTTAATTTCAATTCAATTCAATTCAATTCAATTTTATTTATATAGCGCCAAATCACAACAAAAGTCGCCTCAAGGCGCTTTATATTGTACAGTAGATAGCACAATAATAAATTTGACTCCAAGATATTGTTTTCCCTGCTTTCAGTCTTTATGCAATACTAAACTAACCATATCCCAGCTTAAATAGTGCTGAACTATGACTTTTCAAGTATAAAAGGCTAATTTAAGGCTCTTTGACCATTGTTGATTACTTCAAAGAGAGACAACCTTTAAAGAATGTAACGCTGGGTGATCGTGCGTGTTTCTGTTTCCAGTTTCCTGATGCTGAGAATGGCGAGTGGTTTGGCTATTTGACACAAGAAGGGAAAGTAGCACTGGATTTTAAAGGCGGTCCCTTTAAAGGTAAGAGCATAGTTAAGATGTAGCAACAGCAGGAAATTCTGAAATGAGGGAAATAAATGACAGGAGAATGTAGAGTAGCTTATAAAATGGGCTTTGTATGCTTTAGTTACCTGCACAACACTCCTTGATCTGCACTCAAATTTCAGTGAAGATGTTGAGTGCTGCGTATTTTAGGCCCCAGGTTGTAAAAAATGAGGGAGAATGTATAAAGTGGAACACATATTTCTGTAATATTTAATAATTTGACACGGATGTAATGATGGTGCTGGGCATGTCTATTAATTCTGACCGTCTCTGGGTAAGCTGGGAGACAATAACAGTTATGTGATGGAAGCCAAATTAATTTTTATCAGCATCTGCTTGCAGCCATTAACGCATGGCATGACAAACACAAGGGAAAAACTGAATTTTGTCCCTAGTAGTTATGGGATCCATTGTTTCTGCTATGAAATGAGTGGCATTTCTACCTGTACAATAATTTGATTCCAAAGGCAGCACAGTGGCATAGTGGTTCGCACTGTTGCCTCACAGCAACAAGGTCCTGAGTTTAATTCCACCATCAGGCCGGGGTCTTTCTGTGTGGCCTTTGCATGTTCTCCCCATGTTTGCGTGGGTTCTCTCCAGGTACTCTGACTTCCTCCCACGGTCCAAAAACATGCAGTTAGTGCGACAGACTAGCAACCTGTCCAGGGTGTAACCCGCCTCTCGCACTGCAAACCTGAATTGGATAAGCAGAAAAGAATGAATGGTTTGGTTCCAATGATCTCTTTAGAGGAAAGGATCACTATAAATGAACACAAGGTTGTTCTGAATCATCACCTTGATGCTGCGCTTCTCCATTGCTCCCTGTGAAAGCCACTGCATACAAATTGCATTATTTTCATACTTATCAAACCATTCAGACCTTAGACCTCAACCCAGCTGAATGCTTTGAGAGATACTGGACTAAGATGTTTGGTCTCCACAAATCATCAGATGAAATACCTTTTGAAAGATTAGTACTAATTCCTCCAACAGAATTCTAGAAACTTGGAAAATTAATGCCAAGCAGCACTGAAGCTGACCTAGTAGCACATGGAAACCAAACCAAACAAGTTTTTTTCATTTGTCATCTATCAGCATGAAAGAGCCTTTCTTGTGTGTTTTAGCTGCATTAATTGTTTTAAAACCCCAACAATCATTTTATTGTGAAATACTTTTCTGTTTTAACATAATGGTTAAGTAGCTATTTTGTCTGTTCCTCAGGGTTCTTCCACGTGCCTCGTTGCCTGTACATGTGTGAGCGCATTCTGGATGACTTGCTGGAAAACAAGGACTGAAGATTCTGACATGAATGCTCTGATAAAGGGATTGAACTTGTGCATTACTTTGAATCACGAATAATCAAATTATAAAGCAAAATTGTCTGATTCTTTGTGCATTCATCCAGGTTTCAGTTAAAATCTTACCTTTGTAGGGGTTTCTAAAATACCCAATGCTAAGGGTGGGAATAAAAAAAGAACACATTAACCTTGAGATATATATTTCCAATCAATCAATCATGTTTCATTAAAGATCTTCAGCTTTAATTCAATGTTCGAAAGTAAATAAATGGTTCATTTGACTGAATGTGGGTAGAGTAGTGACCCAGTTCCAATGGCAGCTCGCGCAGGTGATGTGTAATGCTTCAGATCATAAGCAGTTCCTTCCCATCATTCTGGTACAAGTTCATTTTGCTTTCTTCGGTCCAACAGTGTTTTTTTCAGTAGCTGTACAGCAGCTATCACCAGTGATGTCACAGTCACAGCAGTGCAGCAACAATACATCACAGGCTCACGGGGTGTCAGTAACTTTGCCCTTATTTGCATCAGGAACATTTCAGCTGAATAATTTTGATGAAGATAATTTTTCACCATAGTTGAAGTTTTGCAAAAATGTGGATGAGATTTGTATTTAACTCCCTTGTGCAAAACCTGTGCTTCACACTTGGTATTTACACCTCATAATTTACTGAATTTTCCACAAAGCACTCCACAGATGTACAACAGCTGGTAGTACATCCATCCATCCATCCATCCAATTTTCTTCCTCCCATCCAATCCCAGCGGTCACAGGAGAGGGAGGGTAAGCCTAGGACAGGTCACTAATCTTTCACAGGGCTAAGACATATAGACAGATATGTTTTTATGCTCATATTTTTACAGAAAATATGGATTTTAAACTGGAACCTTCAGGCCTTTTAAAATGTTATTTTACTACTGTTCTATGTGATCTGTACACTTCCATGTCAGGAAATAAATTGTATACTGAAATAATAAAGCTGCTGATGCAGATGCTTTCACTCAGTGGAGTTATAATTATTATTACTAGTTGAAATGGAATGGAAACTTCCGATAGAACAAATGACAGATGATGAGCCAATGTTCCTAGAAAGCGGATATGTTTCTAATTAACAAATAATTATTAGAATCTGTAACCTTTGTCTATCTATCTGTTAGCAGTCTAGCGTCCACTGTTCATTTTCTGATTTTGTGTGAAGGTAGATACCAATAACAGGTGGGGCTGGTTTGACTCGGGTCAAGGTCAACCAAATTTGAAAATCTGTAAAAATGTTGTTCTTCATAATTTTTATGGATTGTCTTCCAACAACAACAATATACTAGGCTTTGGGGCACATGAGTACCTAGATTGGCATTTGACCTTGATCTTCATCATTAGCTCTTTAAAACAGCATTTTTAAAAATTGTTATATAACTTCACGATGACACAAAAACATGAATATAGTTCACTAGATTTCCATATTAACAATGCTGACTGACATCAGCAAAAACAGCTGAATATTTTACTCATAAAGATCCGACATTGATTTAGGAGTTTCTTTCCCTTTCTTTTTTTTTAAGCAGTGAAGTTCAAGCTTGATCTGATTATCCTGCATCATAACTTTGATTTTCTACTCTCTGTTCTATGTTGCTGGAGCACCCTGTGTTCCTCCCTTTTTACATTTCCTTGTCTATTTTTCCCACTACTTGTGTCAGTGTATTTATAAATTTGTCATGGGGATATGGTTTACCAAAATGTACACTGCAAAATGAATTAACACCAATCCCAAAACCCACTGACAACATTGGGTGTCGAGACAGAGCCCATCTCCACCGTGTGTCATGTTCAGAAATGTGCATCTTCATGACAGGTTATCTAAATATCAAACACACTTAATATATAAGAAAATATATAAATAAATATGTGTATCACAAAACGGAACCGGAAGTGGCCAAGCGGAAGTTGGTAAAAAGGGACAGTTCAAAAGCCACAAAGGCTAACAATATTTAACTCGTCTTGTGTTGCGTGAAAAATAAATAATAGTAAATAATAAGAATAATGAACCCTGCTAAAACAGGACAGAAAACCACTATATTCAACCTAAAGTCAGAGTCTGCGATTAAAACAAACAAACACAATCAACACAAGCTTAAAAACGGCTTGCTACGTTGAACACAACCTCGTAACAAACCGGAAATAATGTGACAGAAGGGCTGAAATGATGGAAACGAGATTCCAACTTATTGCATCTATTGATGAAAGGCACCAGGGCGAAAAATGTGCAGTCAAAACATTTTTAATGGCAATTAAACGAGAGTATTCGGAGGTTAATAGCGGCGATTACACATTTGGACCAAGGCTAGCTTTCAAGCGCTGAGGCTACGATGGTGTTTGGACGTTACCAGGAACTTATAGCTATCGTGTAAACGGAGCTCACACCAATAATTATGTATCTAATTTAGTTTAATGTCATTTTTCGTTACGGCAGCTAAAAATTACATTCCAGCGTTCGTCTTTTCACCAGAGGACAGATGGATACGATTTACAGGTACTGTGGTTTGATGGTTCAGTGTCTCCCAGTCTTATTGATGATTTGCTCTTTTAAACGTTACGGGAGTCATGACAACACTAATGATGGGTCCGAATAAGAAATCAGAGGCTGGCTCAGTTTGCTGTTAGATGGGATTAGATACTAAATATATTAATACTAAGTATAAATATTCTAATCATTATTATCAATTGCAATGAGCTAATCTTACAAAATATGAAATCGATCTCTGTCATTCATATAGTCCCACATTAAAGTTTTAAAGTTCTTATTAACTTGTTTGAAACAGTATTTAAATATTTGTACCTTTGTGTACTGCACACCTTGTCAGTTGTAATGTACTCTTGATGGTAACCGCGAATAAGGCGCAAGTACCCTGTACTTACATGCAGTTTCGTGTACCGAGCCAGGTTTTTGCAGGAAACTATAAAATAATTACATTGTTAGACCGCAAGTATCCTGTATTTCCGTGTAACACGTTTTGTACAGGAAACAATCTTCCCACTCCCTTTCAACATGTAAATTAATCAGAACGGCAGCTATATTGAAATGTATTGATTTTTTTGTATAGTATTTTTTTCTCTCTCTTCTTTTCTAAATGTACCTGTATATTGTTTACATGTTTGAAATAAATTACCACTCAGTAATAGAATAACATACAATAACTTGTTACCTGCAAATGACACCTAAGTACTGGTTTACTTGCGCCTTATTCGCGGGTCATGTTATAAAGTGTTACCCCTTGATTATTAGAAGAAATATAATTGATCTCCCATTACAGTATATCAGCTCTTCTCAGTTATTAGGAGTAAAGCAAAAATTAAGAATTTTGGGAAAACAGTAAAAATAGTATGATAATGACATATAATGTACCTCATTTTATTTTTCCAATAGAAAAAAATGACAGCATCAGATACTCTGTTGCCTCTAATTATGCTGGTGGAATAACTTCTTTGTAAAAAAGTGGGGATGAATTTCTTCTTAAATGCATGTGACACCTACGTATGCTCCCGAGTGCCTGCTTAAAGCCTTCCATCCACTCTGAGCAACAAGAGCGAGTAATACAACTAATATTGGCTTAGAAATGCAGGCAACTATCACAAATTCAACAAAGGAAATCAGATAAGTGGACTCTCTGCCACTCTGGTAAAGGTTTAGATCTGTACTGTTTGGAGGTGTTACAGTTTGACATAATAAAGTCATAACTGTATAAAATTCATATATTTATATTTGTTTTAATTCCGTTCTTCCTTCCGTTCTCTCAGTGGCCGAGGTGTCTTCTACCAGGCAATGCCTGCGATTGGAGCTGATGGAAAGAACATCATGAAACTGATTCCTGTCCAAATGGTGAACAGACAGTTTTTCCAACCACAGACAAGTAAGACTAAAAGGGACCCAATTTCCCAGGAGGCTGTTACCATAAATATCAACTCAGCACCTGTGAACATGGTCACAGATACAGCTTTGAGTTCTTCTGTCTCTCAGCAAATAATCAGGAAGCAGGCTTCAGTTATGAATGTCTTGTCCAACCGTGTACATTCAGTCAACAACCATTCGCTGCAGCAGCAGACTGTTAATTTAACGGCTGAAGTTCCGTCAGTGGCAACTTTTAAAGAAAAATCTGGAATGCCAGTAAAACTTTTTAATCTGCTCCCAGTTACTGTGAAATCTCCAGCACTCCCGAGAGGACAGTATCTTCAGATTCCCCCCAATGCACAAGTCCAGACCGTTCCAGCATGCAGACTCCCTGCAGCTATCCAGAAACAGATTTTTACTTCTTCTGCCAGCTCCTCCTCGGGGTCAGCATTACCCAGTGTAGTGTATGTTACTCCTGTAACCACTATAAATCAAGGTGGGACTCTGCCAACGGACACCGCTCCACACTCAGTCCGAATGTTTTCCAATGCATCAACACTGACTTCTTATGGATTCCACCCAAAGCAAAGAACACAACAGTTAAAACTGATTCCAAAGGTTTCACAAAGGCCCGACAGCCCCACACGCTGGGTGATAGAAGAAGTGGATTGTTCATCAGGTCCAAATATAAAACCTCTTAACTGTCCGTCTGTAACTTCAGAGATTCTTCAAGCAATCGCACAGAGAGAAAATTCTTCCACACAGCTCAGCACCTTCAGAAAAACTGCCTCTCAGCTGAGTCAGGACAATGGTGCACAAGGGCAAGAAAATGCTTTGGTCATGTGCAATGGCAAGGTGTTCTTTGTAGCTAAACAGTGCGCCCCGCTATCTAAGACCACAACAACAACTAAAGGGTCTGAACTCAGCAAAAGCATTCTTCCACCATCTTCTTCTTTACAACAGTTTCTTCAGTCAGCTGTAACAAGTCAAGATGTTAGAACGCAAAGGGAGTCAGATGAGGTGATTGATCTATGTGACGATGATGAGTCACCTCAACAAGCAGTTAACATGCCTGCGGTCTCTCATCTGGATGAAGACAATGTCATATTTGTATCATATATTCCACCCAAGTCAGAGTCCTGCTCACCACACTGCACAACCTCAAACATGGCTTTGAGAGGAGCAAAAGCCGGCCAGGACACGTCAGATATAAATGAAACGTGTGTTTGTGGCTCAGACGTGCTTCACAGCACCTCTGCCCAGCAGCTGCAAGACGTAGAGGTTGATGCAAAAACAGAAAGTCCAACAGAGGCCAGCAGCAGCTTTGAAACAGAGAGCAACAGTCAGATAACTGAGGTAAGGCTACTTCTGGTGCTTCTGGGACTTGTTAGTGTTTTAATAAAAATGCTTTTAAGGTGTGATTGTAGACTAGATAATATAACATTTCACGTAGGTCTGCAGCTAATCATTACAGATCTGTGGTTTGGTCTATGTTTTTTTTGAAGGATAATTCAAGTTTATTTGTGTGTAATTGTTTTTTGTATTGTTTTCTGTCTGGTGAGTATTTCTGATCACACCAGTGTTAGTTTGGAAGTTCAGCCTCTTAACCTTGTTGGTTTTCTTGTGTGATGTGCAAAATGAGTATTTATTTTCTGAAGCGTGGATGATAGAAAAACGTGGATTTATTTTCGTTTTCCTTTTTTAGTTATTTTGTCTCTGTACAGCACCGTAGTCAGTTTTCATTAACATGTGATTAAAGTGCAGACTTTCAGCTTTCAGTATTACATTAACTGTTGTTTACACTGGAACGTGCTACCCATTAAGCTTCACAGCATTTGGCTGAATCTGAGCAGAGTGTACAGCTTAGTGTAGCTCAGATTCATCCCATTATGTCTCTGAGCAGGCACATGATCAGCAAATACTATGACCTGGTAGCACTGGCAACCATACTTTAGCTTTAGCATTGCCTCCACCATGTTTGACAGGTGGCATCTGCCTAGGCAGGTTCTTTTCAGATGTTTTCTAGATATAATCTGGACTTTCTCTTCTTAAAAGTAACCAGTGGCACCTTGTTGTAAACCCTCTGAAGACCTTGTAGACCTTGACAATGACACCCCAACCTCTTTAAGAGCAATTTTGACTTTAGAGTACAAGCCACAGTTTTAACCATGCATTAAATGCATTGCTTTATTTTTTACACTTCAAGCACTTTATCTACCTCACATTCATGGGTAGTTTAGAATCAACAATTAACCTGACATGCATGTCTGTGGACGGTGGGAGGAAGGAACATGCACACAGCACACAAAGGCCCCAGCATAAACCAGGAACCTCAGGTCATCTATTCCTGTGAGGTGACATTGCTAGCCAACACAGTGTTGCAAGTTGTGAGTGGGTTTTTTCTCAGCCATGGAAAGAATTCATTTTAGTTGTCTTCTGTAGTCTTTCAGACCTTTGGTGTTGCTAGTGCATTTATTTATTTTAAGAATGTACCAGATTGTTGATTTGACCACTAGAGTTTTAGCCATCTCTTTAATAATGATGGCCTCCTTCACTTGCAGTGACCTCTCTTTGGACCACCTAGTAAAAGTTCCCATAAACAGCTACTAAATGTACTTGGATCATTTGCTTAATGTGTGATAATGGTATTTTTATTTTACATTTCCTTATTTGCAGGGCTCTACAAATCCTGAGTCAGTGGCACCAAAGCCTCGCAAAGTGTCTGACCACCTGCTGAGGCAGATATTCGGGATAACAGCTGAACTTAAACTTTGCCTTCAGAGGGTTGATGAACCATCAGTTGAGTCTGTCCCTGCAAATTCGCTGCACATAGACTCCATTAAGTCAGTGGAGGATAATGAGGAATCAGTGGTAGATGTTTTTCGATATGAAGGTAGCGGTTCACAAGAAACCAATATGAACAGTGGTCATACTGATATCCCGAGAGTAAAAGTACAAACTGGAAAGGAATTACCACCATCACCTGACACAGGTGTTGGAGCTCTCAGATGTTCACATGTCAAACTGGACCAGAAACCTCCTCCTTTTGCTTGGAAACAGAAGTTCTTTTTAGGTCAAAGTTCACACAACAGAGCATCATGTGACTGTAAAAGTAAGCAAGAGACAGATTGTTTGGAACCAGTTGGTGAGGATGTCCCTACCACAAATGAAGGCAGTATCTCACAATCACAGTATGCAGATGCCCATCTTCAGACTCAGACTTGGTTGGATCTCAGCAGAAACACAAGGAGAATAGGACGGACCAGGAAACGCACTGTGTGTCCATGTTGCATGCCCACTACTCTGGATCCTGCAGTCAAGTCCAGGGCAAGGCTAGAGGAGCTAGACAAGTGGGACTTTACAGCAGAGCAGGTGAGTAAAAAAGGGGGAAGAGCAAAGGTTCCTCGAAAAGATGGAATGATGAGCTGTGGAAAAGTCATAAACAAGCAGAACTGTGTCGCCCATGAGGGCTATAGTAACATTTTGTCAACAACGTCCACGGACTGTGATGAACTAAAAAGACAGGAACGGATCAAAAGACTCAAAGATTACCTGACAGAGAAAGAGGCAGTGTTGCAACTAATGAAGAGAAAAGTGAGATGATTGAAAATGTCCAGTACTTTTAGCACCCACGTGTCCTTATAAAGTTCATCGATTAATGGACTCAAAAATGGCACCTCCTCATGCACATTCACTTTCTGAGACTCAAAGTGAGTTTATGTTCCATGGAGCCCACCACACATATACATCAATTTCCACTGATATCACACCGGTTTGGGTGGCCAGAAATGCAGGACATTACAAAAAAGATACTTGGTTCCTCGGTTCTCAGGAGGTGTTGCAGAGTTAATGGAATTAAGTCTTAATTGAAAGTTGTTTGTTCGCTTTGTTTGTTTTGATTGTCTGTTTTCCAATTTAAAAATGAAAATAAAGCTTATAAAAAAAAAAAAAAACAGAAAGAAAGTTGCTTAACTGGCAGGTGCTAGGGCCACTAAGGTGGAAGTCTTCCATCTTGGTGGCCTAAGGATCTCCTCTTTGCTTTCTGTTGACTCCATCCTCCTGCTCCCACTGGAGAGATTCACAGACAAAATTGAAGCCGTATTAAGAAGAACTAGTATTTCCAAATCTGAAGATATGGTGTTCTGCTGGATGAGTTGTTACTCTAAGTCACAGGAGTCGAACTCCAGGCCTTGAGGGCCGGCGTCCTGCAGGTTTTAGATG
The DNA here is from genome assembly GCF_036321145.2 of Pelmatolapia mariae. Classification (NCBI taxonomy): domain Eukaryota; kingdom Metazoa; phylum Chordata; class Actinopteri; order Cichliformes; family Cichlidae; genus Pelmatolapia; species Pelmatolapia mariae. The sequence continues at coordinate 43,065,102 of NC_086244.1, forward strand.
TGTCCTTGATCCAACACAGCTGATTTAAATGGCTAAATGATCTCCTCAACATGTCTTGAAGTTCTCCAGAAGCCTGGTAATGAACTAATCATTTGATTCAGGTGTGTTGACCCAGGGTGTTATCTAAAACCTCCAGGACACCGGCCCTGGAGGCCTGGAGTTCTACACCCCTGCCCTAAGTGGTATCAAGTATCTCAGGGAAATTTTTCCCTGAGAGAGGGGAGCAGAAGACTGATAGACAAACTAGGACAGGATCTGCAGTGATGTGGACACTGTACCAGTTTGTTTATCAGTTGATCCGTGTCTGTACCCTCACCCATGGTCACAAGCTATGGATAGAGAGCAAAAGAAACAGACACCAGGATAAGAGAGAGACACCAGATGTCAGAGTCGAAGCCAGCTGCTTCACTCTTGTCATGTGGTCACCTACACGGTGAATGGTAAATGAACTGGTTCTTATATAGCATACTCAAACAACTTGTCTTATTCACCCATTCATTCCTCTGCTTACCCACTGAGCTAAAGTGGCACCCAGTTTATGTCTTTTCCAACACACTTACAGCTTACATGTTTCTTACTGGTCAGTTTTCTTGTTTTTTTTTCTGACAACCATTAAACTGAAAACAAACTCTGTTTCCAAAAACTGTTATGGAAGTTCAAAACAGGTCATAAACTATAACTTTTTATTAATAATATTATTTTAAAGTTTACATCAAATGCTAAAACTGAGAAATTATGTTTATTTTTTAAAAAGGTAACCAAAGAGATAACTGATCTAGTTCTTATAATTCTTTTTCTTCTTTGTTTTTAATGGCTGCTTTATTCTTTATTTACAGAGCTCCATGACGATTGTTAGTACGCACAGATAAAAAGCTAGCAACCTATAATGGTGTAGTAATTTACATATCTCATTAATGCATTAATGAGTCTATGTTATTCATTATTGATGAATGATGTGCAGAAAGGTTTCATGTAATGGTTTCCAGACTTATCGCAGATTGAATCAGCAGTTTTACTAAATTCCTGGTTTTTCCATCAGTTCCTGCCAGTAAGTGTCTCTTTACATACAAGCTGACACAGAAGTTATCACCTCATTTCCTAATTGCTAAAAGGAAATAATGTAAAATGTCTGTTTAGGTCCTCAGGCACCAAGGTCATAGTAGTCTTGAAAAAGGAGATAACTGGACTCCATTAGGTTTGTGAAGATGTTTCACCTCTGAGGCTTCTTCAGGTCATGTGATGGGGGCAGTATTTCCAACCTAAAATGAAGGTGAAATAAAGGGGTTGTTTAAAAAAGTGGTTATGCAACACAATGGGAAACTGTTGCTGCCATTAATTAAACATTTTAAATGAATATTTATTTTCTTACAAAACTGTTTCAATATTTGAATCGTTGTCTTTCTGCTATTTATAGTAACACAAAGGTTTTAATTGAATACTGTATTATTTAATTTACATTTTTAAACTGAATCACAATATTTTTGTAAACAGGGTTATATGTTTTATAGTTAAGTTTGCTATGGTTTACCTTGTGCTGTGTAGAACAATACAATAGCATGTATCTCAGTGATGCACTTTTTCGTTTGTAAACCTTAATTCTTCACTTTTGAATAATAGATTAAATCACTCTGTTCCAGTTCAGCTTGTAAGCTGCATCCTAAACATTACTTATAATGTTTTCATTTGTTTTCCAAACACAGCCTAACATGTACTGAATCATGACAGACAGTGTAAGCTTTGTCTTTACAAAGTGGATATTTACAAATGGTATGAAACATAGTTGTTCTGAATTGGACGCAGTGAAGCAGACATCTCTGACTTCTGTTGGAAACATGTGACCATCAGTTTTAGGTTTCTTCATGTTTTTGATTAAAATATGTATTCATGATTTATTTAATTCCATTTCCACTAAATGAACATTTATTTAAAACTTGCCTTCTTGCTGTTTTCTTGTCTGTTATCTGTAACATACATTAATTACAGTTCAATTGTGTGTGGATTACAGTGTGTACAGTGATTTCTTTTTGCAAATGAACACAGTGCCATAATTCATTGTCTGCTTTTTATTACCATTAAATGCACTGTAATTGAAGGAAGGATGTAAATGCATTTAAACTCTGCAACCATCAGTACATTCCTGATTACAGGAGGACAGACTGTTTTCACTCTTATACATTTTACACATCTCAGTAGGTTCATCAAAAACATTACTGAATTAACAACTGTGAGGGGTTGCCCTAATTTCAATTAATGATGTACATTAAAGTCATGTGTGGCATGGTGTGAGTAAAGACGGTCAGCTGCAGGTAGAGGGGTGGAGCAGCAGGTTCAGCCTTTGGAAACTCTGGCCAGTATGCTTCTGGAGCGACTATGCATCAGGATCAAACAGCGGTGCATCACCAGCAGCTTGACTGGCTGCAGGACCAGGCCGAGTGCTTGTGCTGGTCACACTTTCCTTGCCAGCTCGACTGTCAATCCCCCCAGTCCCAGTTGTTATGCCTTCGTGGAGGACATGGCTGAAGCATGCCAGTGGCCTGCTGAGGAGCGGTCCTTATGGTTGCTCCCGTTGCTGTCTTGGGAGGCCCAGATGGTGGCCCTCAACTTTGCAATGGTGAGGTTTGTCGTGTTTAGTTTTTCCCGGACGGAGTACAGAAGAAAATACCTGTCATTGAAAAAGATTTAATTTGCTTCTGCAGTTGAAATTACAAGTTACAGCCTTGGACCTCTCTGTTAAATTAGCCGTCTGTCTTCACACAAAAGGATGAGCCTGAAACGGGGCACACAGTTTTATACCCCAACAATAACACATTTTATTATGACTATCTTCTTCTGGCAGCATTGTGGCAGTCCCATTGTCTCCCTTCGAGTCTCCTCTTCGCTCAGGTTTGACCTCGTATCTGCTCCTTTTCCTGGAATGACAGAGACAGAAAAACACCTCCCTGCCTCGATAATTAATTCTGATTCTATTTATTATTTAATTTCTGGACATTTTGTTCGGAGTTCCTTGGTCCACAAAATAGCCTGACTTTTATGTGGTGTGATGTGTATACATGCTACAAAAAGACCCTCTGCGCTCTACATCAGTCTCAATATTTCAATTCAGTCATAGCACTGAATGAAGTTTCTGACCTTCAAAAACATGCAGCACCAACCCATAATGAGCACATGTGATGTGTTTATGAAAATCATAAAAAAAAATCTTTATTTAATCATTTTAATCCTAACAGGGTCTGCTTTAAAGATGTCCCTTGGTTGATACTTGACCAACTGGGGCTCGCACTGGAGGACCACTGCACAAGGTAGCTGGTGGGGCCAGAGAATCGGCCCTTCACCTACGCAAGGCAGGTGCATGACCCAGAACCACCTGTCAGTGCAGCTAAGAGAATCAATGAGTCGGCCAAAACCAGCAGTGGCAAGTCAGCCAGTCCCAACTCTAGGGAGGCAGCTCTGGGTCTGTCTCATCGCAGGTCCCAGTGGCTATGGACAATGCACTCCACTCACTGCGAGCCACACAAGCATTGGGGCTGGAGTGCTGGAGATGTGAACAACTAGGACACGTCAGTCGAGAGTCCCGTGGATGGAGGCGGGACAGGTAATGTGGACTCGGGCTGCACGCTGACTCTGGTCCACCATACCCTTCGTTCAACCCAGGATATTGTTGGAGGCAGAGTAGGTGACAGTTATGTGTGGGCCCAGGGACATACACAGGCTCTGCCTGCTCCAGTAATTCACTCCATCTGAGATTTCCCACTAGAGCAGTCTCGTGCGACGCTCTACGCTCAGCCTTTGACCAAGGGATGGAAACTGATGATCAAATGGTGCGCTCAGACGTAGCGCTGACCTAAACTCTTTCTGTGATAGTTAGAGACAGATTATATTGAATGAGTCATGACATACCCAGTTGTTGGTGCCAAAAAGCAGCTGGAAAGTAATTTTCCAGGCAGCTCATTGTAACCCCATGGCGGGGCATATGGGACATACCAAAACTCTGAGAAGAATAATGGTCTGGTTATTGACTGGGCATTCAAGGGGATGTATGCCGATGATGTGCATTGTTGGGTCTGTGTTTCCACATGCCCCGCTAGTTTAGAGACTTATTCCTCATGAAGAACAGAAAACAAGACAGAACATCTTCAACCGATCTTGTCACTCGTTAACGAGGGAAGTTTGGGTCAGAACCAGCTCTTGGAGCTCATTCTCCTCACCTGTCTGTAGCCCAAATCCTTCAAAGAGCAGCTTCCCTCGTCGCCTTTTTATTGACAGACTGTTACAATACACATCACAGCAAAAGCATCTCACTCCGTAAAACCCCCCAATGGTTCTAAGACAAGGCACTATGTGTGTGTATGTGTAAGCACCTGTATGCATGTGCGAGAACGTGTGTGTGTGTGTGTGTGTGTGTGTTTGTATGCATGTGTCTCTGTATGCGTGACTTCCTGCTCACCAAAAGGATCATAAAAGCAGGAAGCTTACAACACAAGAAACAGATCTTCCAGATAGAATGTATCTGCAATAAAATTTCCCCCAGCACAGAGTGGCTGGAGAGGTGGTCAGAGACAAAGGAATGTCTTGATCCTATAGATTGAACTCAGACTTTACAAATTTAAGAAACACAATGACAACATTCAACAATTAGACTTAACATGCATCCTGCCCAGAGTGACAGCTGGTAAACCAGTAGGCTATTCCAAAAGTTCCCTTGTGCCCACTACCTTTAATGGAGGTCCCATTTAAATGCATTGGCATGGACCTCATAGGACCATTTCACCAGAGTAAATTTGTATAAGTTCTGGTGGACTATGCACAATATCCCAAAGCAGTTCCATGCGCAACATTTCTGCAAAGAGTGTGGTGCAGGCGCTGTTTCAGGTCATCTCCCGAATCAGCATCTCAAAAAGAGAGACTGAAAAGAGCACATTGTTCATGTCTCACACACTAAAGGAGAAATATGAATTGCTGGGGATTAAATCTAAATTGGAATCACTGATCACTGACCCTTTGTTGTTGTCACATACAAGGTTTTAAATAATCAGGCCCCATCTTATCTTAATGACCTTGTAGTACCATATCACCCTATTAGAGCACTTCGCTCTCACACTGCAGGCTTACTTGTTGTTCCTAGAGTATTTAAAAGTAGAATGGGAGGGAGAGCCTTCAGTTTTCAGGCCCCTCTTCTGTGGAACCAGCTTCCAGTTTGGATTCAGGAGACAGACACTATCTCTACTTTTAAGATTAGGCCAAAGCTCTTGCTCATAGATGATTGTTGGGGTTTTCTTTGTTGTATTATTGTAGGGGCTACCTTACAGTATAAGTTATAGTTATGCTGCAATAGGTGTAGACTGCTGGGGGATTACCCATCATACATTGAGTTCAGTCACCTTTCTCACTCAACATGTGTTAATAGACCTCTCTGCATTTAATTGTACTTGTTATTAATCTCTGTCTCTCTTCCACAGCATGTCTTTATCCTGTCTTCCTTCTCACACCCCAACCGGTCGCAGCAGATGGCCCCGCCCCTCCCTGAGCCTGGTTTTGCCGAAGGTTTCTTCCTGTTAAAGGGGAGTTTTTCCTTCCCACTGTCACCAAAGTGCTTGCTCATAGGGGGTCATATGATTGTTGGGTTTTTTCTGTATGTATTATTGTAGGGTCTACCTTACAATATAAAGCGCCTTGAGGCGACTGTTGTTGTGAATTGGCGCTGTATAAATAAAATTCAATTGAATTGAATTCTTGTTTGCAGTGTGGGAGGTGCCCCCACTTTGAATTACTGTCTGGCACAAAGCCACAGAGAGAAAAAACTGGGAGAAGAATCCAAGCCCAGCTAAAAAAGAAAGTCAATACATTGGGGATCGAATAGCAAAGCTACACAGGTTGGGGAGGTTATCACGAGATAATTTGCTCAGGTCTCAGGAGCATCATTTTATAACAATGTGTTCACAGCCCTACAGGTTACCTGAACTTTAAAGATAAATTGTTTATTGGCTGAGATGAACGAATCCCTTGAATTGACTGCAATGCTAATACTGCATGGTGTAGCCTCATAATTGTTCTGCTGAAGAAAAATGGGGTCGGTACAGTTCAGTGTTGACTAACTCAAGGTGAATGAAGTGTCACAGTTTGATGCTTATTCCATGCCCTGGGTTGACGAGCTCCTGGACCCGTTAGGCGCTGCTCAGTTTTTCATGACACTTGATTTGACCAAATGCTACTGACAGATTCCCTTGTCTCCAGAGTCCAAGGAAAAAATGGCCTTCTCCAGTTTGTATGGTTTGTATCAATTCCCCAGACTTCCATTTGTCTTCTTTGGAGCCCCTGCCACCTTCAAACAACTCATGGACCAGGTGCTGTGTCTGCACACTGTATTTGCTTCTGCCATCTTGGATGAGCTGGGCAGAGCATATGCAGTGGGTTGTCGTGGTCCATTACTCTTGAGGCAGGTTGCAGAGCTGCAGAGGGTTCAAGCTTTGCTCTAATAGTTCATCCAGAAAATATTACAGATTCTCTGAACAAGCAGTCTATGGAATGTACAGAAGAGCAGGATGTAACAGGCTGTCGTTGGTAAGTGGTGTTGAGATTTAAATATATATTCTTAGTGCTTATTTTCTGATTATATTGTTTTATGTACTTTAATAATGAAGCTTGTAAAGCAAGGCCACTTTTGACTCACAAACGAAGTGCTCAGCCAGACTGAAAAACAGGAAGTTGATGTAGAGCTGTACAAGCATATTAATAAATACAGGAAGCCAGACAAAAAGAGGAACTTGTTCCATATAAGGTTTTGTTTGTATCGAAACTATGGGTGTCGTGCTGCAAAATATATAGCGAGACAGGCTCCTGATGCCCCAGACTTGAGCTGGCGTTTCTGTGTGTGCTCAGTCTCCATTTTCCGGAAAATGATAAATTAAAGATCATTTTTTAAGTTAGACCACTTTGAGCCGTGTCTTTCTTTGCCGTGAAGAATACAAAGAACTGGATTTAATAGTGGCTCACTTGTTTGATCAAAACTAGTGTCTGATAAAACCATTCGGTAGTGCTATCATGCCGTGTAAATCTAAAGAATGCAGCTGTTGCATGCTAGGTGTGATAAAGTTTTATACTTTGTGACTGTCTGCGTGTTATCACTCAGCCCTGGACCTGCATGCCACAGGGAAACGTCACACATCTATCTGCTGTCACTGCTCAAATATTTCTTTTATAGCTTTCGTTAAGTACTTTTAACCTCTTAAGCCCCAAACCTACCTAATTCTGCTAAATACTGTTCATTGTGATATTTAATAATAATGGATTGCATTTATATAGCGCTTTTTGGGACCCTCAAAGCGCTTTACAATTCCATTATTCATTCACTCTCACATTCACACACTGGTGAAGGCAAGCTACAGTTGTAGCCACAGCTGCCCTGGGGCAGACTGACAGAAGTGAGGCTGCCATATCGCGCCATCGGCTCCTCTGGCCATCACCAGTAGGTGGTAGGTGAAGTGTCTTGCCCAAGGACACAACGACCGAGACTGTCCGAGCCGGGGCTCAAACCGGCAACCTTCCAATTACAAGACGAACTGCCAACTCTTGAGCCACGATCGCCCTAAAATATTATATATAATATTTGCCTTTGTGTGGTTATATTTTTTATGAATAAATCAAAAATCACTATGAAAGAGTGATCTGTGCTACACACACGTAACTTACTGTCTTGAGGATTTGTTGATTTTTTTGAAAGTCACTTTTGTAAATTTAATTACCGATGTTTCTACTTTGCACCAAGTGATGTACTCATTTATCCCTATAATACTGAACAAACTGTGTTAAAACCATTCAGGTATGGGTGACATATTGACTACAGTCCCTTGTAGTCGTGGTCTGTGCAGTCACATGTATTTGCTGCAGATGGAGCAACTTTTTTTTTTTTTGGTATAAATGTCTGTATTTTGTCCAAAGTAATAACTGCAAGATCCTGATTTTGTTTACTCATAAAAGCTATGTAATAATAAGATTCCTTCAGCATTAAAGTAATCCAGTGACAGTTGTCAGCTTTTCCTCTGCTACACAGCAAACAATAACTGTTGATAATTAATTTGACAAACTTTATTTTCCAAATTATAAACAAATACGGTTTAAAACAGTGCTTATGTTGCTGCCATGGTGCAACTTGGTCTAATAAAACAATAAAAGTACTCCAGAATTTTTACAGCAGATACTTTGTGCTTAAACCATGCAGTAAATTGCAGTATATGCACTAAAAATAAAAGCTGTGAATCTTACCCATACAAGCATGACAGCAAGTTTTATCCCAACTCATCTGTTTCAGATGCCAGAAGTCACCATCGGGCTGACAGAGGGTCAAGTGCAACTGACTGGACAGCTTTATAAAGTATGAAAATTGTGAAAATAAATAAATATATCTATATAATGTGGTTCACCTTTCACAGCAGCTGTTTGAGAGCTGCTCGAGGTTGTGATCTGCTGGACGCTTAGACCTGCTGGAGGCTGAAAGCTGCTTGAGACTGCGGGAGGTTGCTGGAGGGTAAGAGCTGCTGGAAGCTGAGAGCTGGTGGATTCTAGGAACTGCTGGCAGCTGAGAACTTCTGTAGAATGAGAACTGGTGGAGGATGATGTTGGGTCTGCGCTTAGCAGGCCTGCTAGTTCAGAGACTTATCACCCATGAAGAAAGCAAGACAAGCAGCTTAACCGGTTTTTACTTGCTAGCAAGGGGAGCCTGGTTGGATCCTCAGAGCAGCACCTCTGCCCTTGGTCTCAGATGACTCCACAGAACCAGCCTCCCCTGCTGCCTTTTATTCTGTGACACACAGTTCCACAAAACCCCATTGAAAACCCCCCCCCGTGGTGCGTCATAAAACTAAGGCACTAAGTGTGTGTGTGTGTGTATGCATATGCGAGAATGTGTGTGTGTATGTGGGTGCATGTTTGAGCATGTGTGTGTGTGTTTGTGTCTGTGTGTGTGTATATGTGACTTACTGCCAAACAATATATGCTTACAACTGTTTAACCAAATTTCCTATTTATCCAAAGGTCATCTCCCCACACCCGTATTTGGTTTCACTTTAATGGTTCAACATATGCAAGCATAGGCGAGCCCCTAACTGCCCAGGAGTAAACATCAGCCACAACCACATAAGGAAACCAGAACCTTTAGATAGATGTGTCTGCAGTTAAACAATATAACTAATTACCTCCCCCAGCATCGTAGATGTGTAGGGGAGGAACAGAAGAAGATCTAAAGATGCAGTTTAAGGCAAAGTTTACAAATTTAAGTAGAACAATGACAAGATTTAACAATTTACTCTAACAGATTAACTCTGCTGGAGGATGATGGAGGCTGAGAACTGTTGGAGGTTGAGAGCTGCTGGAGGTTGTGTTCGCTGGACACTTAGGCCTGTTGGTGGCTGTGAGCTGCTGCAGGGAGCTGAGGCCATCTAAACCACACCAGGGCCTCTGCTGCTGGCTGAGGACATCTACACCAAACCAGGGCCTGTGCTGCTTGTTGAGGCCATCTACAGCACAGTAGGGCCTGTGCTCCTGGCTGAGGCCATCTACAACAAACCAGGGCGTGTGGTGCTTGCTGAAGCATCTACATTTCACCAGGGCCTCTGCTGCTGGCTGAGGCCATCTACAGCGCACCAGGGGCCGTGTTACTGGCTGACGCAATCTACAGCACACCGGGGCCTGTACTGCTGCCTAGAGACCATCTCCATTACAACAGGGCTTGCTCTACTGACTGATGCCATCTACAGTACACCAGGGCCTGTGCTCGTGAATGAGGCCATCTACATTTCACCAGGCCTGTGGTGGTGGCTGAGGCCATCTGCAGCACACCAGGGCCTGTGCTGCTGGTTGAGACCATCTACAGCATAACAGGGCCTGTGCTGCTGACTGCGGCCATCTACAGCAGACCAGGGTCTGTGCTGCTGGTTGAGACAATCTACAGCACAACAGGGCCTGTGCTGCTGCCTGTGGCCATCTTCACAACACCAGGGCCTGTGCTGCTGGCTGAGGCTATATACATTACACCAGGGCCTGTGCTGCTTGCTGAAGCGATCTACAGCACACCTGGGCCTGTGCTGCTGGCTGAGGCCATCTACAGCACACCAGGGCCGGTGCTCCTGGCTGAGGCCATCTGCACCACACCAATACCAGTGCTGCTAGCTGGGGCCATCTACATTTCACCAGGGCCTGTGCAGTAAGCAAAAAGAAAACTGAGCCTCACCAAGCCCTGGTCTGTGGGCTTTGGCCACCTGGAGTATTCCAGGGCCTGTGCTGCTGGCTGAGGCCATCTACAGCACACCAGGGCTTGTGCTACTGGCTGAGGTCATCCACAGTAAACAAGGGCATTTGCTGCTGGTCGAGGCAATCTACATTACACCAGAACCTCTGCTTCTGGTTGAGGCCATCTACAACAGACTGGGGCCTGTGCTTCTGGCTTAGGCCATCTACAGCACACTAGGGCCTGTGCTGCTGGTCGAGGCAATCTACATTACTCCAAAGCCTCTGCTTCTGGTTGAGGCCATGTTAACAACAAAATGGCCATATTCACAACACCAGGGCCTGTGCTGGTGATTGAGACCATCATCAGTACATCAGGGCCTGTGAATCTGCTTGAGGCCATCTACATTACAACAGGGCCTGTGCTCCTGGCTGAGGCCATCTACAGCAGACCAGGGCATTTGCTGCTGGCTGAAGACACCTACAGCACACAAAGGCCTATCCTGCTGGCTGAAACAATTTCCACAACAGGAGGTTCTGGGCTGCTGGCTTAAGCCATTTACATTGCACCAGGGCCAGTGCTGCTTGCTGAAGCCATAGTCAAAACACCAGGGCCGTTGCTGCTGTCTGAGGCCATCTACAGCATAAGAGGGCCTGTGCTGCTAGCAAAATGAAAACTGAGATTCAACAGGGCCTGTGATGCTGGCTGAGACCATTTTCACAACATCAGGGTGTGTGCTGCTGTCTGGGGACATCTTCACAACCCCAGGGCCTGTGCTGCTTGATGAGGCCATCTTCACCACAATGGGGCCTTTGTTTCCAGCATAGGCCATCTACAGCAGACCAGGGCCTGTGCTGCTTGCTGAGGCCATTTCCATTACACCTGGGCGAGTGCTTTTGGCTGAAGCCATATTCACAAAACACCAGGGCCTGTACAGCTGACTGACACCAACAACAGCACACCAGGTCCTGTGCTGCTGGCTGAGGCCATTTACATTACTCCAGGGCCTGTGCTTCTGGCTGAGGCCACTTTCACAACATCAGGGCCTGCGCTGCTGGTTGAGGCCATCTACATTTCATCAGGGAATGTGCTGCTGGCTGAGGCCATCATCACTACATCAGGGCCTGTGCATCTGCCTGAGGCCATCAACAGCAAACCAGGGAATGTGCTGCTGGCTGAGACCATCAACAGCACACCAGGGGCCGTGCTGGTGGCTGAGACCCTCTACATTACAAAAGGGCGTATGATACTGGCTGAGGCCATCTAAAGCAGACCAGGGCGTGTGCTGCTGGCTGAAGCCATCTACAGCACACAAGGGCCTGTGCTGCTAGCTGAGACCATTTCCAAAACAGGAGGGTCTGTACTGTTGGCTGAGGCCATCTGCATTACAACATGGCCTGTACTGCTGGCCGAGGCCATATACATTTCAAAAGGGCTTGTGCTGCTGGCTGAGGAAATCTACATTTCTCCAGGGCCTGTGCTGCTAGCTCAGGCCATATACATTTCACCAGGGCTTGTGCTGCTGCCTTAGGCCATGTACATTTCACCATGGACTGTGCTGCTTGTCGACGCCATCTACAGAACACCAGGGCCTGTGCTCCTTTATGAGGCCATCTACAGTACACTAGGGTCTGTGCTGATGACTGAGGCCATGTACATTTCAACAGGGCCTGTGCTGCTGGTTGATACCGTCTACATTTCAACAGGGCCATTTCTGCTGGCTGATACCATCTACATTACACCACGGCCGTTGCTTCTGGTCGAGGCCATCTACAGTACACCAGGGCCTGTGGTCCTTTCTCAGGACATCTACATTTCACCATTGTCTATGCCGAATATTGAGCCCATGATCAGTACATCAGGGCCTGTGAATCTGCCTGAGGCCATCTAAAGCAGACCAGGGCGTGTGCTGCTGGCTGAAGACACCTAAAGCACACAAGGGCCTGTGCTGTTAGCTGAGACCATTTCCACAACAGGGGGGTCTGTGCTGTTGGCTGAGGCCATCTGCATTACAACAGGGCCTGTGCTGCTGGCTGAGGAAATCTACATTTCACCATGGCTTGTGCTGCTGGCTTAGGCCATGTACATTTCACCATGGCTTGTGCTGCTTGTCGTCGCCATCTACAGAACACCAGGGCCTGTGCTCCTTTATGAGGCCATCTACAGTACAACAGGGTCTGTGCTGATGACTGAGCCCATCATCAGTACATTAAGGCCTGTGAATCTGCCTGAGGCCATCTGCATTACACCAGGACCTGTGCTGGTGGCTGAGGCCATCTACAGCAGAGTAGGGCGTTTGCTGCTGGCTAAAGAAACCTACAGCACACAAGGGCCTGTGCTGCTAGCTGAGACCATTTCCACAACAGGAGAGCCTGTGCTGTTGGCTGAGGCCATGTACATTTCATCAGGGCTTGGGCCTCTGGCTGAGGCCATCTACATTTCACCAGGGCCTGTGATGCTGGCTCAGGCCATCTACATTTCACCAGGGACTGTGCTGCTGGATGAGAGCATCTACATTTCACCAGGGCCTGTGATGCTGGCTCAGGCCATCTACATTTCACCAGGGACTGTGCTGCTGGATGAGAGCATCTACATTTCACCAGGGACTGTGCTGCTGGCTGAGGCCATCTACATTACACCAGGGCCTGTGCTGCTGGATGAGGAAATCTACATTTCACCAGGGACTGTGCTGCTGGCTGAGGCCATCTACAGTACACCAGGGCCTGTGCTGCTGGATGAGGAAATCTACATTTCACCAGGCCTGTGCTGCTTGCTGAGGCCATCTACAGCAGACTAGGGCGTTTGCTGCTGGCTGAAGACATCTACAGCACACAAAGGCCTGTGCTGCTAGCTGAGACCATTTCCACAACAGGAGAGCCTGTGTTGTTGGCTGAGGCCATCTACATTACAACTGGGATTAAATTGCTGCCTGATTCCAACTACATTTCACCAGGGCCTGTGCTGCTTGCTGAGGACATGTACATTTCATCAGGGCCTGTGCCTGTGGTCGAGACCATGTTTTTTTTTTGTTTTTTTTTTGTCTGTCCCATTTGGTTCTTTAGCCGTCAGAATTGTTGCCTGAAGACCAACAAGGATACCAAATGGATTTATTTTGCCAAATGGATCATCATGGCATTGCCGTATTGGTCCATTTGATCAACCTTTGTTGTTATTATTTATTTTATTTTCGGTTGTTACAGATGGGACAGACATGACTGGGGGATAGGAAAGAGAGGAAGGAAAAGAAAAACAGAAGGGAAGAGGGACAGTGAGAAAGGGCACTTACAAAGACAAAGAGAAAAAGAAAAGAAAATCTCCTGGATCACCTGTTGAGAGAAAAAGAAGAGAAAACAAGCAAAAAAAAAAACAAAGCAACATACTAAACACAACACCATCCCGTTAATCTAGCTAAGTGTGAACAGCAGTAAATACTAAATATTGAATGTTGTTGTGCAGCACACAGGACAGACAGCGCACAATGTGCTTTGAAGTAGCAGCTAAGAAAGGTGTAGTTTATGTCTACGAACAGTGAACACCCGTGTGCACACGTGTGGATCAGCGCGCTTGTATACAAAAGGTTTCTCCATGTAACGGTCTGCTAGAGGGTGTGGGGGGCCATAGCCCCGTCCCCCAGGGCATGAAGCAGGCATGGAGAAGATCCAGGCTTCAGACAACCAGAGGCCCCAGAGTGCGAGAGCCCAAGGTGGACCACCGGAGGGGCATCCGTGCCACCCTCCTGGGAAGGGCTGAGGAGATCCCCAGACGAGGGGTCACCCAGTAGCCACGGAGCAGAAGCCAGAGGGGGCTGCACTGGCGTGCCCGCCGGCTCTGCCGGCAGCCAGCTGTGCCAGAGTGAACCGAGCCGCAGACCCCGAGGCCGGAGGCCCGGGGGGTCCCCTTTGCCCCGGAAGAGGCCTGACCGAGCGACAGGCACCAGGCCCCGTCACTGGCAGGGAGTGTGGTGAGGGGAGATAGACCTCCACACCTTGGAGGGCCTGGGTGTTCCCAGAGAGGTGGAGTCTAAGACCCGACCTGACATATAGACACAGACAAACAGGCACACACAGACACAAACATGCATTCCCACCCTCATGCACACATATACAAACACTCAGCACTCACCCAACGTCAGGATTGACATAAATGGACATGTACACACAATCACACTCCCCAAACATACTCTATACCCCGGGTCCAGGTACCCTCACCCCCAGAGGGGGAAACGGCATCCAGACCCAAGAGATGTGACCCTTTCCCCCGGGATGGAGGCAAGCAGACCGCCCCAGGCTCCGCGGCAGCAGGGAGGCCCATCGGACAGCCAACACCTCCTCCCAGCCCCCTGCCCCGATGGCTAGTAGAGAACGGGGGTGTGTGAAGACCCCATACCTCCCTCCTCCCGCTCATGTGTAGTGTTGCTGCGTGTTGTTCTAAAATGCATTTAAAACAAGGGAGGGCATGGTGCTGCTGCCAGAGAGCAGCAGGTGTTAGCACGGCCCCTCCCGAGAACCCTCAATGTCTACATGGATTTAAAATTGAGAGGTGGGCACCGGTGTCAGAGGTAAGGTTGAATACACAGACCGTCCACTGGACGCCGTTAACGTGGTCACCCTCAAGGCCCTACATATATGTGTGTGTTATGAGAGTGTGAGGAATGTGGATGTCTAAGTTGTGGAATAAAATTGAGGCACAGGTGGCCAGAAGGGGACAGAGGGGGGGGGGGGAATGCCTCTCCTGCACCCTGGTGACACACCCGCACCCCAAGGCCCTACCTGTGTGGGTGGGTGTGGTGGAGCGGGAAGAGGGAGGCAGCCGGGGATGGGGAGGAAAAGAAGGGAGGGGCAAGATGCCCCTCCTTAGGGCCAGCTCCCCCGCTGACCCCAGTAGGCACCCCCGTCCTCTGGTACCCACCAAGGCAAGGGAGCCCAGGCCCATCCAGACCGGGGCCTATGGCAGCAGCACCGCCAAGCCCCACAGGACCCGGGGAAGCCCACCCTACCCCACCGCAGAGGAAACTGTACCCACCCCAACATTCAATCCTCTCCCAGACTACACAAGACAACAGACACCCAGGTTAGGTTTATTCTCCACCTCTCCTATGTCTCTCCCCCACCTGCAGAGTGGACTTCTGCAAGGATGGAACAACTTCCCTGCCAGTTGAAGAGCCCCCCAGTTAGGCCGATGCACCAGAGGCCCCCTGCGCCAGGGCTGAGCCCCTGTGCGCCCACCCGCCCACAACCTCGGCGACACACCGACGAGGACCGAAGCCCCCAAGGCCCAGCCAGAGCCCCATCACGGAGACAAAGCACCCCCGAACCCCAAGCCCCCCCGCCTGCCCCGGATCCACTCAGGGGCAGCCAGGCTACCAGGCCAGTAACCTACGTCCGCCAGTACAGACCATCCCCCAACCCCCGCTGCACGCAGCCACGAGGAGAACACCCTCTAAGAGCGACCAGAGCCACTAACCAGGTTATGACCACAACCCCCCGGGTTGAGCCCTCCAGGGATAACGTCTCTAGGGGTTCTCCAGGCGCCCTAAGCCCGTCCCAACCTCCACATCAACCACAATAGCTAAGGCGGGACCAAACCACGACCCCCCACCCCCGCTAGGTGATGGAGCCGATCAAAGGAGCCCAGAGGGATTGAACTAATGTGGTGGCAGAGGTTGTATCGAGACTAATGTGATCTATTAGATGGTTTTTATAATGATTAGGATTAAGATTATTTTTATTTTTCCAGTTCATGAGGACCGTTTTCTTGGCAATGCATAGGGCAGTAAAAACCATGTGGACTGTATTAGTTTCTGTAGTGACATCATCCAATTTTCCCAACAAGCACACTAAAGGGGAGGCTGGAATTTTACATTTCAGACACTTTGATAAGTCTTCACATATCTCACGCCAAAACTTCTGCACTGGTGGACAGAACCAAAGAGCGTGGATGTAATTGTCTGGTGTATTGCCTTGACAGTGTGAGCAGTTGTTGGAAGATGTAAAGCCCATCTTGAACATCCGATGACCAGTATAGTGCACTCTATGTAGTATTTTGTATTGTATTAATTGCAGACTGGGATTTTTAATCAATTTAAAGGTTTTTAAGCACACCTGAGACCAGAAGTTTTGGTCTAAGCTTACTGATAAATCTGCTTCCCACTTTGCAATAGGAAGGGATATTGATTCATCTGTTTTAGAAAGTGTTCTGTATATTTTAGATAATAATTTGGGGGATTTAAGAGTAAGAAAGTGTACCGCACTTGGTGGTGTTTGTAATTCAGCTTGACTGAGGTAAAATTTCTTTTTTACTATGGATTTAATTTGTTGATATTCTAAAAATCTTTTCTTGTTGATCCCATATTGTGTAACTAGTCTGTCAAATGGAATAAATTCTGTTCCCTCTAATATATGTTCTAAGTATTTAATTCCTTTACAACTCCATTCTGGAAAATTAATCATATTATTGTTTTGTAATATGTCAGGGTTGTTCCAGATAGGTGTACGTTTGCATGGGATTAATGAAGACTCCGTTATTTTTAGAAACTCCCACCATGCTGTCAGAGAAGAGCTGATGTTGATGCTTTTAAAGCATTCATGTCTTTTGATGTTTGAGCTGATAAATGGTAGGTCTGAAATCTCTAGATCATTGCATAGTGCCTGTTCTACATCTAGCCAAGGTTCATCTGAGAAGGTATGTTTTAACCATTCTGAAATGAACTGAAGCCTGTTGGCTAAGAAGTATTGTTGAAAATTAGGCAGATCTAATCCTCCTCTATCCTTGGTTCTTTGTAGTGTTTTTAAGCTGATACGCGGGGGTTTATCTTTCCAAAGGAATTTAGAAATATATGAATCCAGAGATCTGAACCAATCTTGTGATGGTTTGTTAGGGATCATTAAAAATAAGTAATTTATTTTTGGCAAGATCATCATTTTTATAGTGGCGACCCTTCCCATGAGTGATATGGGTAAAGATTTCCATATAGTCAGATCGCCTTCTACTTTCTTTAGAAGTGGGATGTGGTTTAATTTAGTTAAGTCTGAAAGCTTAGGAGAAACATTAATACCTAAATATTTAATATTTCCAGATTGTAGTGGGGCAGAAGAAGAATTATGGAAGGAGCAGTTAATGGGAAGGACTGTAGATTTTGGCCAGTTAATTGAATAATCTGAAACTCTTGAAAACCAGTTTATTAGAGTAATTACCTCAGAAAGGTTGGTTTGTGAGTTTTGCAGAAAAAGCAACACATCATCCGCATAGAGACTGATTTTATGTTCTACGTTCTTACATTTTATGCCCTTAATTGTTGTAGCCTGTCTAAATGCTGCTGCTAGTGGTTCGATAAAAATTGCAAAAAGTGAAGGGGAGAGTGGGCATCCCTGTCTGGTGCCCCTCAGGAGACAGAAGCTGGAGGATGTCTGGTCATTTGTCCTGATACAAGCTGTTGGGGAATTGTATAATATTCTTATCCAGTTTATGAAAGAGTTTCCAAAACCAAATTTGTGTAAAGTTGCAAATAAAAATTTCCAGTTAACTCTGTCAAACGCTTTTTCTGCATCTAGAGATAATATTATGGTTTCAATGTTTTTACTGCATGAGTAGTCTATTAAATTAAGTAATCTACGAGTGTTTGTTGATGAGTGCCTACCTTTTATATAACCAGTTTGGTCAGGATGAATTAAGAGGGGGGTTATTTTCTCTAATCTTTTTGAGAGAGCTTTGCAGATTATTTTGAGGTCTACATTTATAAGAGATACTGGACGATAGCTTGAGGGAAATAAAGGGTCCTTGCCTGGTTTTAGTAGGAGACTAATGTTGGCAGAATTCATATTTGGTGGTAGTCTGCCATTTTCCTTGATTTCCTGCAACATTTTGTGGAATACTGGTGCCAAAATTGTCCAGAATTCTTTGTAGAATTCTGCAGGAAAGCCGTCTGGACCTGGAGCCTTATTATTGGGCATACTTGTCAGGGCTTCCTGGAGTTCATCTGGCATCAGTGGCGAATCCAGTGCCATTGCTTGACTGTCTAGTAATTTTGGAAGAGTTACGTTGTCAAGAAACTGATCAATTTCATTTTTAGACGGGTTTATTTGTGGTGAGTATAAAGTTTCATAGAAATCCCTAAAAATGTTGTTTATTCTTCCAGGGTCATATATTGTGTTCCCCGATAGATCTTTAACAGCACATATAGTTGTTTTTTCTTTATTTATTTTTAACTGGTTAGCTAGAAATCGACCGGATTTGTTACTGTGTTCAAAATTCTGCAAGCGAAGTCTTTGTACTAGGAATTCTGTTTTTTTATTAATAATTTTATTTAATGCTAGTTTTGTTTTGCATATTTTGTTCATTATTTCTTGATCTTGGTCGGATGCGTAGGCTTCTTCTAAGGATTTGATGGTTTTTTCTAATTCCTGAATATTTTTGTTTTCTTCTTTCTTTTTATGTGATGAGAAAGAAATTATTTTACCTCTCATCACAGCTTTCCCTGCTTCCCATAGAACAGAAGCTGATGTTCCGGGAGTGTCATTAAAGTCTAAATATGAAGTCCACTCTTTTTTAAAGTATTTGATAAACTCTTCATCTTTGAGCAGTGATGTGTTAAATCTCCAGTTTTTACTTGGTGTGGTATTATTCTTGTGCATTAGTGTTAAAGATACAGGAGCATGATCGCTGACAGCTATAGGGTGAATCTCAGTGTCTGAAATGTCACTCAGCAGTGAGCTGCTGACCAAAAAATAATCCAGACGAGAGTAGGAGTGATGAACATGTGAGAAGAAAGAATATTCCTTACTGTTGGGGTGGAGGGAGCGCCATGCATCGCAAAGGCCATAGTCGCTCATATACTGTTTGATTATATTTGTGGACTGCCAATTACGCTGAGTTCCTGCTGTATTGAGCCTATCCATTTCTTCATTTAGTCCAAGGTTGAGGTCTCCCCCAAGAATGAGTGTGCAATCCAGGTGTTCAGAGAGTGCACTAAAAAAACCGTGGAAGAATGAGGGATCATCAACATTTGGACCGTATATACTTACAATGCATAGCTTTTTGTTCAATATTGATAGTTTAATAATTAGAAATCTACCCTCTGGATCTATAACTGTATCGAGTACTGTAAAATTAACATTTTTATGTATTAAAATTGCTACTCCCCTTTGTCTAGAAGTATAACAGGCTGCAAACACAGTAGGAAACTCAGGTGTTTTAAGTTCATTTAAACCTGTGACAGGTCTGTGAGTTTCTTGTAATAAAACAACATCTGCCTGTAGTTTTTTAAGCTGGTTAAATATCTTTAACCTCTTTCCTCTGGTGCCGGCTCCATTTACATTCCATGTGATAAACCTCAGCGTGCCCATAATTGTGTGTGTATGTCTAATGATGTGCGCTGGGTGTTTCCTTTAGACGGGTGAAGAGAATGTGGAAACATCACTTGTTTGTAAATAGAAAGAGAAAAAAAAGTGTGGTGAGAGGCTCCATAAGTCTGACTATGTGTGTGAATATTCACTAATATGAACAGGCGTGGCTTGCTTATGTGTCCTGTAAGTCTGTGCACGCTTGTGAGGCTGTTGTAAATGTGCTGCCGTTGAGCGCATGTGTTTGCGTGATCGTTGTGTGTGAATATGCAGAAATAGAGGGTGTTGTTTGTAGGTGAGTGGGGAAGTAGGTGATCACAGCAGTGAAAGAAAAGAGAAAGAAAGAAACCACGTGAACTGTGAGCGACAACAAAAAAAAGAAAAGAAACGGAAACATTCCAATTAAAGCAATGACGGAGGGTGACGGTGTTATATCTGCTATGACATTATACTGATATTACTAGGTTAAACACATGTTAAAGAAGAGAGTGTGAGTGAATAAGAAAAGAGTGTAGCGGGTTCTTATCTGGAGTGCAGTCAATATAACCACGGAGTGGTGCCGGGGTCGCGGTAGAGCTGTCCGTCCACGTAGAGCCGGTCCACGGTGATGACAGCACGGGAGCCTCTCTGGATGAAGTTCCATCGAACTGGAAACAGGACCTTGCGTCGTTCCAGGATTTCTTTGGGGAACTGGTCGTTCACGCTGAAGTCCGTTCCTTTCAGCTCCCTGCCGCGACTCTTCACCTGCTCCTTCTGTTTGAATTGGCCGAATTTGGCCACAATAGGACGTGGTCTCCCGGCCGGCGACCTCACGCCCCCCAAGCGATGCACTCTATCGAAGGCAATGTTCTTTACGGTGTCCTCCGGCAGCTTCACGTGGATTTTAATGAAGCTTTTCACCGTTGCCTCCGCGTCCTCTCCGGGAGATTCTGGAATACCAGAAAACACAAGATTATCTCTCATGCTACGGGCTTGTAGATCGATAACGGACTCTTTTATTTTTTTATTTTCTATGTTTAGCTGGGTCACGTTATCGGTGAGAGATTTGACCGACTCCCGTAGCGTGGCATTTTCAGCGGCAAGCGTTTCCACCTGCTGCTGACTGAATTCCAGGGATTCTCTCAGAGATTTAAATTCCCGGTGTAAAATCTCCACCAGAGACAGCCTCGCATCGAAACTGGACAATCGCCTGTCGATTGACTCCAGGATGTCTGCAATGTCTTTGCCGGCGGGCGATGTTGTTCCGGGGGAGTCTGCCGGGTGACATCTCTTCGATGACGGCGTCTCAATTTTGGCCGGGGAAGATGCACTCTGGGCCTTCTTCATTACTATATCTTGGAAACAGCGGTCGATGTAATCCTGGAGAGCGTCTAAACTCTCCCCGTTGTCCTCCAGGGTGTTAGAGGTGATATGACAGATGTAGTTAGTTATATGACAATTTGATTAGTATATTTGGTAATAGTGAAGATAAAGAAACTTTGTTAAATTCTACGCTACCATTCGCTTTTTATCCGCCAAATCTCCGGCGTCTGACGTCACCTACAACATGGGTCGCTTACCGGGTCGCTTACCTGGTCGCTTACCTTACCCGTCACTTCCGTCTTACCCGTCAGCCCCGTCTTACCCGTCAGCCCCCCCAGACCATGTTAACAAAACCAGGGCCTGTGCTGCTGACTGAGGCCATCTGCATTACATCAGGGTCTGCGATGCTGGTTGAGGCCATCTACGGCACAGCATGGCCTGTGCTGCTGGCTGAGGCCATCATCACTATATCAGGGCCTGTGAATCTGCCTCAGGCCATCTGCATTACACCAGGGGCCGTGCTGGTGGCTGACACCCTCTACATTACAAAAGGGCGTATGATACTGGCTGAGGCCATCTACAGCACACCAGTGCCTGTGCTGCTGGCTGAGGCCATGTACACTTCTCCAGGGCGTGTGCTGCTGGCTGAGGCCATGTGCATTTCACCAGGGCCTGTGCCTCTGGCTGAGGCCATCGACAGCAGACTAGGGCGTTTGCTGCTGGCTGAAGACACCTACAGCACACAAGGGCCTGTGCTGCTAGCTTAGACCATTTCCACAACAGGAGAGCCTTTGCTGTTGGCTGAGGCCATCTGAATTAAAACAGGGCCTGTGCTGCTAGCTTAGACCATTTCCACAACAGGAGGGCCTTTGCTGTTGGCTGAGGCCATCTGAATTAAAACAGGGCCTGTGCTGCTGGCTTATATAGTCTACATTTCACCAGGACTTGTGCTGCTGGCTGAGGCCATCTACATTTCACCAGGGCTTGTGCTGCTGGCTGATACCATCTACATTACACCACGGCCGTTGCTTCTGGTCGAGGCCATCTACAGTACACCAGGGCCTGTGGTCCTTTCTGAGGACATCTACATTTCACCAGGGTCTATGCCGAATATTGAGCCCATGATCAGTACATCGGGGCCTGTGAATCTGCCTGAGGCCATCTAAAGCAGACCAGGGCGTGTTCTGCTGGCTGAGGCTATCTACAGCACACTAGGGCCTGTGCTGGTGGCTGAGGCCATCTACAGCACACAAGGGCCTGTGCTGCTAGCTTAGACCATTTCCACAACAGGAGGGCCTGTGCTGTTGGCTGAGGCCATCTGCATTAAAACGGGGCCTGTGCTCCTGGTTGAGGCCATCTACATTTCACCAGGCCTGTGCTGTTGGCTGAGGCCATCTACATTTCAACAGGGCCTGTGCTCCTGGCTGAGGCCATCTAAAGCAGACCAGGGCAGTGCTGCTGGCTGAGGCCATCTACAGCACAGCAGGGCCCGTGCTGGTGGCTGAGGCCATCTACAGCACACTAGGGCCTATGCTGATGACTGAGGCCATGTACATTAAGGCCTGTGAATCTGCCTGAGGCCATCTGCATTACACCAGGACCTGTGCTGGTGGCTGAGGCCATCTACAGCAGAGTAGGGCGTTTGCTTCTGGCTGAAGACACCTACAGCACATAAGGGCCTGTGCTGCTAGCTGAGACCATGTACATTTCACCAGGGCCTGTGCTGCTGGCTGAGGCCATCTACATTTCACCAGGGCCTTTGCTGTTGGCTCAGGCCATCTACATTTCAACAGGGCCTGTGCTGGTGGCTGAGACCTTCTACATATCACCAGGGCTTGTGCTGCTTGTCGACGCCATCTACATTTCACCACGGCCTGTGCTGGTGGCTGAGACCTTCTACATATCACCAGGGCTTGTGCTGCTTGTCGACGCCATCTACAGCACACTAGGGCCTGTGCTGCTGGCTGAGGCCATCTAAAGCAGACCAGGGCGTGTGCTGCAGGCTGAGGCCATCTACAGCACACTAGGGCCTGTGCTGGTGGCTGAGGCCATCTCCAGCAGACTTGGGCGTTTGCTGCTGGCTGAAGACACCTACAGCACACAAAGGCCTGTGCTGCTAGCTGAGACCATTTCCACAACAGGAGGGCCTTTGCTGTTGGCTGAGGCCATCTGCATTAAAACGGGGCCTGTGCTGCTGGCTTATACAGTATACATTTCACCAGGACTTGTGCTCCTGGCTGTGGCCATCTATATTTCATATAGCTTAGGCTATATACATTTCACCAGGGCCTGTTCTGCTGTCTAATTCCATCTACATTTCACCAGGGCCTGTGCTGCTGGCTGTGGCCATCTATATTTCACCTGGGTTTGTGCTGCTGGCTGAGGCCATTTATATTTCACCAGGGCCTGTGCTGGTTGCTGATGCCATCTACATTTCATCAGGGAATGTGCTGCTGGCTGAGGCCATCTACACCACACCAGGGCCTGTGCTGGCGCTCGAGGCAATATACATGTCACCAGGGCCTGTGCTGCTTGCTGAGGCCATAGTCACAATAACAGGGCCTGTGCTGCTGGCTGAGACCATCAACAGCACACCAGGGCCTGTGCTGCTTGCTGAGGCCATCTTCACCACAATGGGGCCTGTGTTTATTGCATAGGCCATCTACAGAACACCAGGGCCTGTGCTGCTAGCAAAAAGAAAACTGAGCTTAACCAGGGCCTGTGTTGCTGGCTGAGGCCATTTCCATTACACTGGGGCCAGTGCTTTTGGCTGAGGCCATCTAGATTACACAAGGGCCTGTTCTGCTGTCTGAGGCCCTCTACACCACACCAGGGCCTTTTCTGCCTTTCTAGGCTATGAACATTACACCAGGGCCTTTGCTTCTGGTCGAGGCTATCCACAGTACACCAGGGCCTGTCCTGCTGGCTGAGACAATCTGCACCACAGAAAGGCCTGTGGTGCTAGCAAAAAGAAAACTGAGCCTCATCAGGGCATTTGCTGCTGGCTTAGGACATCGAGAGCACTCCAGGGCCTGTGCTGCTGGCTGAGGCCATCTAGAGCACTCCAGGGCCTGTGCTGCTGGCTGAGGCCATCTACAGCACACCAGGGCCTGTGCTGCTGACTGTGGCCCTCTAAAGCACACCACGGGCCTTTGCTGTTGACTGTGGCCATGTTCATTACACCAGGGCCTTTGCTGCTCGCTGTGGCCATCTACAGCACAACATGGCTTGTGCTGCTGGCTGAGCCCATCTACATTACACCAGGGCCTTTGCTGCTGGCTGAGGCCATGTACATTACACCAGGGCCTTTGCTGCTCGCTGAGGCCATCTACAGCACAACATGGCTTGTGGTGCTGGCTGAGGTCATCTACAGCAAAGCGGGGACTTTGCTGCTGGCTGAAGCCATCTACATTACACCAGAGTCTGTGCTGCTGGCGGAGGCCATTTACATTGCACCAGGCCCTGTGCTGCTCGCAGACACCATCCACATTACACCAGGGCCTGTGCTGCTGGCTGAGGCCATCTACAGCACAACAGAGCTTGTGCTGCTGACTGTGGCTATCTTTACCACACCAGGGCCTGTGCTGCTGTCTCAGCCCATCTTCACCACAACAGGGCTTGTGCTGCTGGTTGAGGCCATCTACATTACACCAGGGCCTTTGAGGCTTGCTTAGGCCCTATACATCACACGAGCGCCTGTGCTGCTGACTGTGGCCATCTACAGCACACCACGGCCTGTGCTGCTGGCTGAGGCCATCCACATTTCACCAGGGCCTTTGCTGCTGGCTGAGGCCATCTACAGCACAACATGGCTTGTGCTGCTGGCTGAGGTCATCTACAGCACAGCAGGGCCCGTGCTGCTGGATGAGGCCATCTGCACCACACAAGGGCCTGGTGCTAGCAAAAAGAAAACTGAGCCTCATCAGGGCCTGCGCTGAGGCCATCTACAGGACAATAGAGCCTGTGCTGCTGACTGTGGCCATCTACAGCACACCACGGCCTGTGCTGCTGGCTGAGGCCATGTACATTACACCAGGGCCTTTGCTGCTCGCTGAGGCCATCTACAGCACAACATGGCTTGTGGTGCTGGCTGAGGTCATCTACAGCAAAGCGGGGACTTTGCTGCTGGCTGAGGCCATCTACATTACACCAGAGTCTGTGCTGCTGGCGGAGGCCAACAATATTACACCAGGGCCTTTGCTAATGGCAGAGGCCCTCTACAGCACACCAGGGCTTGTGCTGCTGCTTGAGGCCATCTACATTACATCAGGTCCTTTGCTGCTGGCTGAGGCCCTCTACAGCACACCAGGGTCTGTGATGGTAGCAAAAAGAAAACTGAGCCTCATTAGGGCCTTGGCTGCTGGCTGAGGCCATCTACAGCACACCAGGGCCTGTGCTGTTGGCTGAGGCCATTGTTACATAAATATATATTCTTAATGCTTATTTGGCCTTGAGGCGACTTAACCAGGGCCTGTGTTGCTGGCTGAGGCCATTTCCATTACACTGGGGCCAGTGCTTTTGGCTGAGGCCATCTAGATTACACAAGGGCCTGTTCTGCTGTCTGAGGCCCTCTACACCACACCAGGGCCTTTTCTGCCTTTCTAGGCTATGAACATTACACCAGGGCCTTTGCTTCTGGTCGAGGCTATCCACAGTACACCAGGGCCTGTCCTGCTGGCTGAGACAATCTGCACCACAGAAAGGCCTGTGGTGCTAGCAAAAAGAAAACTGAGCCTCATCAGGGCATTTGCTGCTGGCTTAGGACATCGAGAGCACTCCAGGGCCTGTGCTGCTGGCTGAGGCCATCTAGAGCACTCCAGGGCCTGTGCTGCTGGCTGAGGCCATCTACAGCACACCAGGGCCTGTGCTGCTGACTGTGGCCCTCTAAAGCACACCACGGGCCTTTGCTGTTGACTGTGGCCATGTTCATTACACCAGGGCCTTTGCTGCTCGCTGTGGCCATCTACAGCACAACATGGCTTGTGCTGCTGGCTGAGCCCATCTACATTACACCAGGGCCTTTGCTGCTGGCTGAGGCCATGTACATTACACCAGGGCCTTTGCTGCTCGCTGAGGCCATCTACAGCACAACATGGCTTGTGGTGCTGGCTGAGGTCATCTACAGCAAAGCGGGGACTTTGCTGCTGGCTGAAGCCATCTACATTACACCAGAGTCTGTGCTGCTGGCGGAGGCCATTTACATTGCACCAGGCCCTGTGCTGCTCGCAGACACCATCCACATTACACCAGGGCCTGTGCTGCTGGCTGAGGCCATCTACAGCACAACAGAGCTTGTGCTGCTGACTGTGGCTATCTTTACCACACCAGGGCCTGTGCTGCTGTCTCAGCCCATCTTCACCACAACAGGGCTTGTGCTGCTGGTTGAGGCCATCTACATTACACCAGGGCCTTTGAGGCTTGCTTAGGCCCTATACATCACACGAGCGCCTGTGCTGCTGACTGTGGCCATCTACAGCACACCACGGCCTGTGCTGCTGGCTGAGGCCATGCACATTTCACCAGGGCCTTTGCTGCTGGCTGAGGCCATCTACAGCACAACATGGCTTGTGCTGCTGGCTGAGGTCATCTACAGCACAGCAGGGCCCGTGCTGCTGGATGAGGCCATCTGCACCACACAAGGGCCTGGTGCTAGCAAAAAGAAAACTGAGCCTCATCAGGGCCTGCGCTGAGGCCATCTACAGGACAATAGAGCCTGTGCTGCTGACTGTGGCCATCTACAGCACACCACGGCCTGTGCTGCTGGCTGAGGCCATGTACATTACACCAGGGCCTTTGCTGCTCGCTGAGGCCATCTACAGCACAACATGGCTTGTGGTGCTGGCTGAGGTCATCTACAGCAAAGCGGGGACTTTGCTGCTGGCTGAGGCCATCTACATTACACCAGAGTCTGTGCTGCTGGCGGAGGCCAACAATATTACACCAGGGCCTTTGCTAATGGCAGAGGCCCTCTACAGCACACCAGGGCTTGTGCTGCTGCTTGAGGCCATCTACATTACATCAGGTCCTTTGCTGCTGGCTGAGGCCCTCTACAGCACACCAGGGTCTGTGATGGTAGCAAAAAGAAAACTGAGCCTCATTAGGGCCTTGGCTGCTGGCTGAGGCCATCTACAGCACACCAGGGCCTGTGCTGTTGGCTGAGGCCATTGTTACATAAATATATATTCTTAATGCTTATTTGGCCTTGAGGCGACTTTTGTTGTGATTTTGCACTATATAAATAAAATTGAATTGAATTGAATATTTTCTGTTTATATTGTTTTATTGAGCCCAGTGTAGGAAAACGCCCTTGTGAGTTAGAATGCAGGCGAAAAGTCACAGAGTAGACTCTACGTCTTGTGCAGAAAACAGGAAGTATAGAAAAAGCGGAACTAAGTAAACTGTGTATGTGTGACGTGCAGCAGAACTATATAACCATGCTGGCTTCTAATGCTTTCAGACCTGAGCGTGTGTGTTTGTGTGTTCAGGTCTCCATTTCTGGAAATGTAAAATAAAAATAATTTTTTGAGCTTGACCACTCTGAGTCCAGTCTTTCTCTGTCACCAAAAGAATTCAAAAGAACGGAATTTAATACTTGGTGCCAGTGACCCGGATTCTTTTGAGGCTGAGAGGACAAATTCGGCTTAAGGTGGGATCTGAAATGAGGCGAACAGGAGACCTGTCTAAAAGATTTAAAGGTAAGCACAAGCCTGTTCAAAGAAACGCAAAATTGTGCATATTGGGTGAATTCTAAATTATCTGTTCGCTGAGTGGATGATCTTAACCGCTAAATTTGGCTCAGTAGTGGTGAAATTAAAGTAAATTATAAAATCTGTTAAGTAGATTTCTGGTGACATGTCCATGGTAATTTTGGGTAATTTGTGATAAATAAAAAGTAAAGTCTGGGGAATATTTGATGAAAGCTTAGTGTTGTTAATGCTGGGGTATATTTTAAAGTTGATGTGACATGTGCATAAAGTTGATGTGTTAGGGGCGTGTCAGTTGTGTTACGCCAGCCAAGAAAAGAGATTAGATTAGGACATTTGGCTAAGGGATTTAATTCCCAAATTGATTATAGGGTTGAACCCGAGCATCAGATAAATAAACTGGCGGTTAGAGTCCACAGTGATGCTTCTATATTCATTTAAATTATTTAGGAAGGGGACGATAATCCCTAGGAGCGCAGGTGTTCAGCGTGTGGCAGCAACTCCTGATCGTGGACGTGCAGTCAGGCCCGTGGGGGTACGGATTAGCCCGGGTGGTTCCCGCGGGATTTCGGGAACCCGTTAAAAACCAAGTGGTCAAGGATCACTTCTTTACTGCGGTATCTGAGCGACAAAGCGGGGCTTGGGCGAGACCATTTCAACGTGGCTGACAGGTAAAGGTTTAAGTAAAGCTTCAGGCGCCAGTGGGATACTGAGACGCTGGTTAAATGGAGCTTCCAGTCAAGCTGCGGGGAGCGCTTTTAAATTAACATAGGACTTAGAAATCTGACCACTGTCCTGGACAGAAAACTGTTAAATTGACCAGCAAGGTGGGCGAACCTGGGCTTAGAGGCTTTTAAATTTGTCGAAAAGGTAGGATGACCGATATCGGAGGCAGAAGAGGTGAAAGTGATATGGAAATGTTGAATACTGAGTAATGGAAATAATTTATCTAGGCAGTTGGTGTCTTTTATTATACATATAAATGTGTGAATGTATAAATGAAGTGTAAAATTGTTATTTGGATGAATGATCAAAGGTGCACATTGTTTTGAAAGTGTGAGAGAAAAGGGTGTAACGTGTGTGTGTGTGAGAGAGACAATTTTTTTTTAAGGAAGTTGAGGGGAGTGTGCAAAAATGCTGATGAAAGTACTGTGTGAATTGTGCTACAGAGCTGATCTAAAAGAATTGCGAATGTGTGTGGAAAAACTTAATTGTGCTGAGGATTTGTGCCAAAAGAGCTCTGCTAACCACGCTGAGGATTTTGATGTGAATGCTTGCAAATGCAAAGAGCTGAGTATATTTGTGTGTGTGTGTGTGTGTGTGCTGAGGGTGCATTCTTTTTATATTAAAATTAGTAGAGTTACAGACGGTATATAGACTGTGAACATAAAATAAGAGCTCGATTAGGCTGTAGAATGGATGAAAATCCAGTGAAGTGAAGAGTGTGTGGGGCTGTGTGTGTGTGGCTGGCAGGAAGTGAAGCAGGAAGTGAACCAGGAAGTCTGAACATAGCTTGTGAGCTTGTGAGAGACGTTGCAAAATGAAAACAGAGGAATTAGAGAATGAAAGTGCTAAGAAATAGTAATGAAAATTATATTAAATAAATGTCTTAGTGTGTTAATACAGGTGCCCATGGACTTGGCTCAACCTCAAAACATGAGTACAGCGGCAAAATGATAGATTAACATAATTGGGACGAAAACAGGCCAGGCTTTGGCTTAAAATTTCACAGCTTCACCTCTCATCCTGTCCTTATCCTGAGAAGAAGCTTAAAGGACAGTCAATCTCCTGATGAAGACAGAAGACAGACAGAACAACACCGTGTACCTGAAGAATTAACAGCAGGCAAAAGACAGTGCAACTGAACTAAAACACTGAAGGGTCCAGCAGCATTTATGAACACCATTGATGGAACATGCGCTTTGAATTACAAGCTGGGAAGTTCACTAGTGACATGACTGTGTGAAGGCACTGGACGTGATATTTGCTATGCTGGGAGTTAACCTCCAAGAAAAGACTGAAAAGATCAAGAGAGAAGGAATGGAGAGAAGAAACAGCTGATTTGGGCCTGTGTTTGATTTGGGAGGCCACACAGGAAACTGTGAGAAGAGGGGACGAGGACCGGGAGAGAGGTGAAGGAGACGTGTTACAGTGACAGCATAGGAAAATAGTGTTGAAAATTGAGGCTGAACAGGTGGAGGTTGAGAAGGGTCCAGAGCATCACAACAGAAAGGTAAATTTAAAAAAAAGAAGAAGAAAAGAGCGATAAAGGAATAAATAAACTAATAATACATAAATGAATAGAAAAATATAAAACACATATATAGAGAAATTATAACGTGAAATTATGTTTGGAGAGAATGAGGGGCGAGACAGTTTGAATCCACAGCTCAGCGCAAAGAACCAGGAATTAATCTGACTAGAAAAACACATGGAGGCAATGAAGATCAGCTTACACTTAATATTAATAAGAATACAAATAGATACACGCAATGAAGACATGCTTACACTCATGAATGCGAATACACAACATAAATGCTAAATGGTGTCGATTTAACACACTTAAAGCTTGAAGTTGAGGAATAACTCAGGAAGTTGCATGACAATAGAGTGATTTTTGTGAAAAGGAAAAAAGATAAACCAGTGATTAAAAGCTTAAAGCAGTTTTAAAATAGTGAATTGGGAGTGCTCTTGTGCTGATTGAGCGAAAGAAGTGATTACTGTAGAAATAAAAATAAAATAGCTTAATTATGCGGCAATGTTTTGAATATGCATTTCTCTTGTCAGGGCAACTTCTTGAGATATGACTCAGTATGCAAATTAGTTGAATGAGTGGGGGAAAAAAACAGGAGAACTGAAGTTTCCTGTCTGGCTGTGTCAGTGAGGCTTGCACTGAAAGAAACATGTCTGTTAGTGATGTGCGGATCGATCCCGAAATATCGATTCCTCCGATACCAATCATTTATGTTTTAGAATCGATTCTCACATTAAAATATCGATATTTTAGTAATTTAGGGTAAATTTGTAGTTTATCATTAACAGGAACACAGTGGAAAGAAACTATAACATTCGGATTGTCTACATTGGAAGGAAATACTTCCTCTTCCGCCTTTCATAGTCATGTGCGTGGGTGGCGCTGTCACTTGGTGTTTCGCTCGCTTTGTGGTAGAGTATCACTTCCTGTTCCTGCTCAAACACAGTGGTGTTTCTGAGTAGCTTTTCTGCTTAGCAATTTAATTGAAATCTTTTGATACATCCCTTTTCATAGTATAATCTTAACGTGCTTCATCTGAATCACCCTTTCTGTGTGCTCACTACCTAATTTATAGCCAAAGTATTCACTCACTGTCTCTTTACCGTTTCGCTAGCTTGGCTTAGCTCGTAGCCGACTCGTTAGCACCATGGATACTTCACCTGTCCCTGTTGCACTTTCCTGCTCATTGTGTCAGATGTTTAGTTACTCCTCGGCCTCCTTTAGCAGTAATGATACCTGTAACAAATGTAGCATATTTGCAGCTCTGGAGGCCAGGATTACTGAATTGGAGACTCGGCTTCGCACCCTTCATTCACCCGTAGCTAGCCAGGCCCCTGTAGCTGGTGCAGCCGAAGATAGCGTAGGCCCCGCTAGCTCTCCCCCGGCAGACCCCAAGCAGCTGGGGAACGAGGGCGGTTGGGTGACGGTGAGGAGGAAGCATAGTCTTAAACAGAAGCCCCAGGTACACCACCAACCTGTTCATGTGTCTAACCGTTTTTCCCCACTCGGCGACACACCCGCCGGGGGTCAAACTCTGGTAATTGGTGATTCTGTTCTCAGACATGTGAAGCTAGAGACACCGGCAACCATAGTCAATTGTCTTCCAGGGGCCAGAGCAGGCGACATTGAAGGAAATTTAAAACTGCTGGCTAAGGGTAAACGTAAATTCAGTAAGATCATAATTCACGTCGGCAGTAATGACACCCGGTTACGCCAATCGGAGGTCACTAAAATCAATATTGAATCGGTGTGTAACTTTGCCAAAACAATGTCGGACTCTGTAGTTTTCTCTGGTCCCCTCCCCAATCAGACCAGGAGTGACATGTTTAGCCGCATGTTCTCCTTAAATTGCTGGCTGTCTGAGTGGTGTCCCAGAAACGATGTGGGCTTCATAGATAATTGGCAAACCTTCTGGAGGAAACCTGGTCTTGTTAGGAGAGACGGCATCCATCCCACTTTGGATGGAGCAGCTCTCATTTCTAGAAATATGGACCAATTTATTAAACCCCCCAAAATATGACTATCCAGAGTTGGGACCAGGAAGCAGAGTTGCAGTCTTACACGCCTCTCTGCAGCTTCTCTCCTCCTGCTACCCCCCCAAAAACCCATCTCCATTGAGACTGTGTCAGCTCCCAAACAGACAAAAAACAAACTAAAAACCAGCAACAAACAACTTAAACATAAAAAATCACAAAGAAAGAACAATACAGAATCCACATCTGAACCAAAGAGTAAAACAGTGAAATGTGGATTATTAAATATTAAGTCTCTCTCCTCCAAGTCTCTGTTAGTACATGACTTAATAATTGATCAACAAATCGATTTACTCTGCCTTACAGAAACCTGGTTGCAGCAGGATGATTATGTTAGTTTAAATGAATCAACACCCCCGAGTCATTCTAACTACCAGAAACCTCGAAGCACAGGCCGAGGGGGCGGTGTGGCAGCAATTTTTCACCCCAGTCTATTAATTAACGAAAGACCCAGACAGACTTTAATTCATTTGAAAGCCTGATGCTTAGCCTTGTCCAACCCAGCTGTAAAACTCAGAAACCAGTCTTACTTGTTATCATATATCGTCCACCTGGGCCTTACACAGAGTTTCTCTCTGATTTCTCAGACTTTTTATCTGATTTAGTGCTCAGCTCTGATAAAATAATTATTGTGGGTGATTTTAACATCCATGTAGATGCTAAAAATGACAGCCTCAACATTGCATTTAATCTGTTATTAGACTCAATTGGCTTCTCTCAAAATGTAAAAGAACCCACCCACCACTTTAATCACACTCTAGATCTTGTTTTAACATATGGCATAGAAACTGAACATTTAACAGTGTTTCCTGAAAACCCTCTGCTGTCTGATCATTTCCTGATAACATTTACATTTACAATAATTGATTACACAGCAGTGGAGAGTAGACTTTATCACAGTAGATGTCTTTCTGAAAGTGCTGTAACTAAGTTTAAGAATATAATCCACCCACTGTTATCATCTTCAATGCCCTGTACCAACATAGAGCAGAGCAGCTATCTGAACGCTACTCCAACAGAGGTCGATCGTCTTGTTAATAATTTTACCTCCTCACTTCGTACGACTCCGGATACTGTAGCTCCAGTGAAAACTAAGGCCCCAAATCCGAAGTCCCTGACTCCGTGGTATAATTCTCAAACACGTAGCCTAAAGCAGATAACTCGTAAGCTGGAGAGGAAATGGCGTGTCACAAATTTAGAGGATCATCATTTAGCCTGGAGAAATAGTTTGCTGCTTTATAAGAAAGCCCTCCGCAAAGCCAGAACATCTTACTATTCATCACTGACTGAAGAAAATAAGAACAACCCCAGGTTTCTCTTCAGCACTGTAGCCAGGCTGACAAAAAGTCAGAGTTCTACTGAGCCAACCATCCCTTTAACGTTAACTAGTAATGACTTCATGAACTTCTTCAGAAATAAAATTTTTATCATTAGAGAAAAAATTACCAATAATCATCCCACAGATGTAACATTATCTACAGCTACTTTTAGTACCATTGATGTTAAGTTAGACTCTTTTTCTCCAATCGATCTTTCTGAGTTAACTTCAATAATTAATTCCTCCAAACCATCAACGTGTCTTTTAGACCCCATTCCTACAACACTGCTTAAAGAAGTCCTGCCATTAATTAATTCTTCAATCTTAAATATAATCAACCTATCTCTAATAATCAGCTATGTACCACAGGCCTTCAAGGTGGCTGTAGTTAAACCCTTACTCAAAAAGCATCTCTAGACCCAGCTGTCTTAGCTAATTATAGGCCAATCTCCAACCTTCCTTTCATATCAAAAATCCTTGAAAGAGTAGTTGTCAAACAGCTAACAGATCATCTGCAGAGGAATGGCTTATTTGAAGAGTTTCAGTCAGGTTTCAGAGCTCATCACAGCACAGAAACAGCTTTAGTGAAGGTTACAAATGATCTTCTTATGGCCTCTGACAGTGGACTCATCTCTGTGCTTGTCCTGCTAGACCTCAGTGCAGCGTTCGATACTGTTGATCATAATATCCTATTAGAGCGATTGGAATATGCTGTAGGTATTACAGGTACTGCGCTGCAGTGGTTTGTATCATATCTATCTAATAGACTCCAATTTGTTCAAGTAAATGAAGAGTCCTCTTCACACACTAAGGTCTATTATGGTGTTCCTCAGGGTTCAGTGCTAGGACCAATTCTGTTTACATTATACATGCTTCCCCTAGGCAGCATCATTAGAAGACATAGCATAAATTTTCACTGCTATGCAGATGATACGCAGCTCTATCTATCCATGAAGCCAGGTAACACACACCAATTAGTTAAACTGCAGGAATGTCTTAAAGACATAAAGACCTGGATGGCCGCTAACTTTCTGCTTCTTAATTCAGATAAAACTGAGGTTATTGTACTCGGCCCTGAAAATCTTAGAAATATGGTATCTAACCAGATTCTTACTCTGGATGGCATTACCTTGGCCTCCAGTAACGCTGTGAGGAACCTTGGAGTCATTTTTGACCAGGACATGTCCTTCAACGCACATATTAAACAAATATGTAAGACTGCTTTCTTCCATTTGCGCAACATCTCTAAAATTAGAAATATCCTGTCTCAGAGTGATGCTGAAAAACTAGTTCATGCCTTCATTACTTCCAGGCTGGACTACTGTAATTCATTATTATCAGGAAGTCCTAAAAACTCGCTGAAAAGTCTTCAGCTAATCCAAAATGCTGCAGCAAGATTACTGACAGGGACTAGAAAGAGAGAGCATATTTCTCCTGTTTTGGCTTCCCTTCATTGGCTTCCTGTTAAATCCAGAATTGAATTCAAAATCCTGCTCCTCACTTACAAGGTCTTAAATAATCAGGCCCCATCTTATCTTAATGACCTTGTAGTACCATATCACCCTATTAGAGCACTTCACTCTCACACTGCAGGCCTACTTGTTGTTCCTAGGGTATTTAAAAGTAGAATGGGAGGGAGAGCCTTCAGTTTTCAGGCCCCTCTTCTGTGGAACCAGCTTCCAGTGTGGATTCGGGAGACAGACACTATCTCTACTTTCAAGATTAGGCTTAAAACTTTCCTTTTTGCTAAAGCATATAGTTAGGGCTGGACCAGGTGACCCTGAATCCTCCCTTAGTTATGCTGCAATAGACGTAGGCTGCCGGGGATTCCCATGATGCATTGAGTTTTTCCTTTCCAGTCACCTTCTCACTCACTATGTGTTAATAGACCTCTCTGCATCGAATCATATCTGTTATTAATCTCTGTCTCTCTTCCACAGCATGTCTTTCATCCTGTTTTCCTTCTTTCACCCCAACCGGTCGCAGCAGATGGCCGCCCCTCCCTGAGCCTGGTTCTGCCGGAGGTTTCTTCCTGTTAAAAGGGAGTTTTTCCTTCCCACTGTCGCCAAAGTGCTTGCTCATAGGGGGTCATATGATATGATTGTTGGGTTTTTCTCTGTATTTAATATTGTGCTATCTACTGTACAATATAAAGCGCCTTGAGGCGACTTTTGTTGTGATTTGGCGCTATATAAATAAAATTGAATTGAATTGAATTGAATGTGCGAAATACGGCTGTATAAATGTGTCACAGCCCCTGGCGTGCACACTCACAACAATGGCTGAGTGTAGTTGGAGTCATGTGCGGATGTATTTTACCTCCACAAACAGCTGAGACGTAGTTTGGATACATGTGGCAAAAAAGTGAGGTGTTGTGGCAACACCACTAACCTTGTCAAACACCTCAGAGTAAATCATATCACAGAATATGACGAGCTTATGTTGAGGCGAACTGAAGAGGAGGAGAGGGACAGGTGCTGCTAGGGCGAGACAGACGTCTCTCACAGAGTCCTTTAGTGCTGCGGGCAGGCAAGGTGTTCAAATAGCGCACAAGTTCAGTTTTTTTTTCTATATATTATTAAGTGATAAGAACAAGTCATCTGATGTCCTGTAATCATTATGACGCTAAAATTTGAAATACAATAAATAAAATAAGTTTTTGTACAAAGTATCGGTATCGGATCAGTATCGTCGATACCACCCTGAATATTATTTGGTATCGGATCGGAAAGGAAATCAGTGGTATCGCACATCACTAATGTCTGTGACTGTGAGAAGAATTGCTTGGTAAAATGTATAATGGTAAAATACAGGATAATTAAATAAGTGCAGTAGTGCAGAGTTGGAGAAGAAATATATAATTTAGTGATGATACATTGTTATAAAGTGTTTAGAAAGTGCTTAATGGGGAATATTACTGTTGTGTAAATTGTGCGGCTTTTAACAAGATTTTCTGTGTATTTAGCAGGTGAAACTATGTCAGTTGACCTCAGAGTGTCAGGACGCTGAAGCACCTGAGGCCAACCACTGAAATATGATGTGGGGAAAATGAACAGAGGGAGTGATTTTAAGTCTGATTTCAGACCATGTAAGTATTAGTTAAGCCAAGAGTAGGGCAAAACTTTTATGGCCTGGAAAGTTCTAATTCCCACAACATATTGTTAGATTAGGAAGCAAAACTTTTCTGTGATTAAGACTTTTGGGGTTGTTGTTTTAGTGATGGGTTGATTCTGTCAGTTAGGTTTGGGTTGTTTTCTTATTTCAATAGAGGGAGTTTTACTAATCATGTCTAGGAGGGGCCCATTATTTTTTGTAACAGTGCACTTAGAGAAAACCTGTCAGGTGTCACCCCCTTTGGTGATGATGCTTTGTGCTTTGATGAGGTAATAATCAGCTCTTTTTTTCTCATTGTTGTTCTAAGCAGGCCTGCAAGATTGAATTAACAGCGCTGTAAAACATTTTCAGGAGAGCAAATATAAGGTGAGCTTTTCCAGATCACAATGGGCTGAGGAAAAGGCCACCAGTGGGAACCTGGGAGTTCCGGTCTAAAAGGATTGCAGCGAGTCAATCCAGTCCAAAATGATGAACAATTGTTTCTTCTTTTGAGTGAATGCGTGTGAATGAATGTGTGTGACTGGACTGACGGTGTGGACTAAAGTGTTGACTTACTGGACACTGAGACAAAGACTGGACCAAGGTTAGGATGAGTAAATGTTGAAAAAACAATTCACGACGCCGGTAAGAAAAGGGCGGATGCTTTGCTTTGTTTTGCTTTTGCCAGGGGCAGGAGGAGAAGAGACTGGAGGGGAGACTGAAAGGTTCACATGAGAGTGTGGAGCTGCAGACTTAACCCTTGGGAGGCTAATTTTGGGTTGCTGATGTTTGCTTTAAGAAAGTTCTGTTTTATTGACTGGGTTTAGATAATGGTATTACATTATGCTGTTGGGAAAATGCCAAATGTTAAAGGGGAGAAAATTTTATCACTAATGTTACGATTAACCATACCAGGCCACTGTAGAAGTCAATTAAATTTTATAGAAGGAAAATAGTCAGAACCAAAGCAAAAATTAGGAATTATATAGGGGATTGGTAGACTTATTACATTCAAAATAAAGTTATGGAATAACAGACACAGGTCCAAGTGACTGAGGTTTTTCCCTTAAAATAGTAAATTATTGAAAAGACCATAATGGGTAAGGTTATGTGATACTGGCTGGTACTGGAGGGAAACGAGCAAAGTAAGTAAAGCAAATCTATTTTGGTTAGTTTGATAAAGTGAAATTAAAAGAAGTACCATGACATTCAAGAGGATCAACGTGAAACTAAAACATACGCAAATTTTGTATGAAGCACATGACTGATAACTTTTCTGTTTTAAGTTTTGTTTCTTATAGCACAGATTGGATCACAGTGGGGAAAACTGAGTTTCAAATGTGAAGTTCATCTTAACACACAAGTTTTGTTTCTAGGCAGTTCCGAGGATGCAGGCTCTGGCTGGAGCCAGGAGTTCAAAATATTTAACATGATACTTAAACTGATGTTAGTCCTTTAACACAGGTTTGCAGGCCCGGAGCAAATATACTCGAGACGGGAATTGCTGAGGTGTTCTGAGAAATAATATGATTAACCTTTTTCTTTCAATTTCCTAAGATGTGGTGAAGCATTTTCAGTTTGCTATCTCTAATCAGTTGTCTTTCATTCTTCGACACATAAGATGTGTCGAAAGAGGGTAGGTTTAATTTGAAATAAGAGGTTTTATGATCATTTTATGACTTTCTGGGTGTTTGATAATTTAGCTACGGTAAAACATACACATAAGTAATTGCTTTTATGCTTAAGCTTAACTGATTGAAAATGTGTGTGTTCTCTTTGACCTCTTTTATTAGAATAAGCGGGTACAATGATTTTCTTACACATATTGCAAAATGTGCTCATAAAAGAGTTAAGCATTCAGTCTTTCGAGGGTCATGAGCTTGATCTGGCGGGACTGTCCAGATGATACATGGTGAGAGGTGACTTAGAGTGCAATAAGGTCAACGCCATCACGCTTACACACAAAGACATCACGTAGACTGATTTCTAGAGGTGAGACATATTTTGCGTGTAAATGCATTTGTGCCTGTAAAAGCAACAGTTTTTTGGTACAGGATGTGCTCAGGATGTTCATGATCAGATCACAGCAAACAGCAAGCTTTGCCTTGGAGTGGCAGCTTTAGCTGAACTGAAAGCCCAGGATCCTCCAGCAGCCACTAGACCCAGGATCCTCCAGCAGCCACTAGGCCCAGGATTCTCCAGCAGCCACTAGGCCCAGGCTCCTGCAGCAGCCACTAGGCCCAGGCTCTTCCAGCAGCCACTAGGCCCAGGACCCTCCTGCTCCACCAGGACCAGGATCCTCCAGCAGCCACCAGGCCCAGGATCCTCCTGCTCCACCAGGCCCAGGATCCTCCAGCAGCCACTAGGCCCAGGATCCTCCAGCAGCCACTAGGCCCAGAATCCTCCTGCTCCACCAGGCCCAGGATCCTCCAGCAGCCACTGGGCCCAGGCTCCTCTAGCAAGGCACCAACAAGTAAATCGACAGTGACTTCAATGGGCCATCACAAGGTAATACCAATCTCATCATTTTCAAAATGCCGCCTAAAAAAGCAAACCCAGGAGTTGAAGAGGAGTTGGAGGAGATTAGGAAATCGCTTAATTTCATGTCTGATGAACTGAGCAAAGTGGCTAAACAACAAAGTATGCTACATGACCTAATGGATGAAATAAAACAACTAAAAAACCTCATAAAGGACAAGGACAAGAAAATAGACGACTTGGAACGGCGAATCGAGGACCTTGAACAATACACAAGAATGGATGATTTAGTCATAAGTGGACTGGAGACGCAACACCGAACCTACGCCAGAGTAACAGCTGGCGGAGGTAAAGACGGTGAAGATGCCCCGATAGAGGAGCTGCAAACGCTTGAACAGCAAGTGATAAAATTCCTTCAAACGAAGAATGTAAGTATTCAGAGCCATCATATTGCAGCATGCCACACGCTCCCCAGAAAAGACAGTAAAACAAAGCCAGCAATTATTCTTCGGTTTGTGAGTCGCAAAACAAAGATTGAGTTACTGAAACAGGGTAAGAAGCTAAAAGGGACCGGTGTGTATTTAAATGAACATTTAACGAAAAAGACTGCTGAAATTGCAAGACAGGCACGCAGCCTGAGAAAACAAAATAAGATACAAGCGACATGGACGAGGAACTGCAAAGTAATGATAAGACTAAATGGCAATCCCGAAGAAGCGAAAGTTGTGATGATAAGAGAACTCAAAGACTTAGAGCAATATAAATAATCAGGAATCTGCTATGGAATCTATTGGAAAAGTGACGATTGGATAATGAACAATGGGTATGGAAAGTGTTTCTAGCCTTATGGCTCAAAAAAAATTGAAAAAACAACAACAAAAACAAAAAACACATAAATGACAAGTTTGGACACAGATTATAGGTTTCCATTCAGAGATAATGAAGAGGAAGAATTTGATTATGAAAAGGACTGTCAAGGTGGTTATTTTGCCACACACACTGAGAAAACGAACTTCAAAACGTTTAACTATGCAGAGCACAACATGCATGACCCTCAAAGTAATATTGACCCAGATAATCACTTCTACAATAACAATAATAGTACTTGTGAGTACTATACAG
The DNA here is from genome assembly GCF_036321145.2 of Pelmatolapia mariae. Classification (NCBI taxonomy): domain Eukaryota; kingdom Metazoa; phylum Chordata; class Actinopteri; order Cichliformes; family Cichlidae; genus Pelmatolapia; species Pelmatolapia mariae. Next base: position 43,104,963 of record NC_086244.1, read on the forward strand.
ATGACCAATTCAATATGAATATTAAAATAGCAAATGCATTGTCGGTAGGGATGAGTATTGATAAGATTTTCACGATTCCGATTCCATTTTCGATTCTGTTTAACGATTCGATTCTCTTATCGATTCTTTTTAAAAAGGAGAACACTAAGGTCGATTAGCTTAGAACTTTGTTTTATATCTTCTCTTTGAACAAGATAGAAATTTAGGAGTAACATGGCCTTACAAACCCAACAGTGAGATCTTAAGAGATCCACAGCCTACGGCTCTTCAATGGGGTGTCACAGGGTCCCCGGGGGAAAAAAATTGTAAATATAAAATAATAAAATAAATATTCTTCTGTAGCAATAACAAAATATAACATAAATTATTCTGTAGCAATTACACAAGAATATCCAGTAATGTCCCTGCCTACAATTAAACACATTCACTTACCGAAAATCGGGGGCATCTGCTGTGACAAATGTGTGCAAGCCTTTGACCACAAACTTAGTCACTGCTCGGTGACATTCTGGCCTGAAAGGAGACGCTACCGGTAGACTGCAGCGAGAACTGCCAGCATCTGAGCCAGCCAGACTCTGTCTGTCTCATCATGGTCACCTAAATGCACAGTAATGGCAGGTTTTGTAATAAGGCAGATCGCGCTAACATAATATGCACTGTTAGTTGATTATTTACCTGCCGCATTAACGGGAGAGGACGTGCAAACGTTACCGCTGCTGCTGGGTTGAGATTCACGAGTCCGGAGCGGAATTAAAAACACGACATTCATTTAAGGTTATCGCGTGTTTTGTGAGCAAATGCTTTTGCATATTCGTAGTGTTTCCTCCCTTAAATGAAATATCTACTTTGCAAGTATTGCAAGTTGCCCTGTTGTCATCTGTTCTCGTAAAGTATGACCAAACTTTTTAGCGTTTGAGCCGCCATGTTTCCTGCCAGGTAAATGACGCTCCGCAACGTGGTGACGTCATTCGGGGCGACTGGAATCGATAAGGGAGTCGTTTGCAAAAATGGCAAACGTGTGTGCATGCGTGCGTAGGTACACAATTCAGCAGCCAGCCAAACTCCATTCAAAAGAATACGGGAGTCAGGATATAGCGTCCAAGCTCCAGGTGCTTTATTTTACATTGCACCGCCATACACCATTGAATTTAGTGAAACTAAAACAAAAACAAGAATACAACAGTAAGGTGATTAACACACCGATATTACAAATTCCCTTATGTACTCTACAGCAAGTCAAGGCTAGCAACAAAAGACAAAGAAATATCCATGTAATAGGTCCTCCTATGTATACATGACATGAGATTAGCTTAGCAATATAATTATACACAAAGTTAAGCTTTAGAACACAAAACTACCAAAATGTTACTAAAATATGGCTCTATACTCTTAAGTCAACAAGTACTTACAGACGATGCTTTCGAAGGCATAAACAAGAAAGAGGATTGCAGCAGATAACTACAGGAACACTTCAGCACATGTGAACCTGCTTACCCCAACTAACATGGCTGACTTCCTGTTCTGGGTCAAAGTGCATGTCACATTAACAGCAATTTACAAGGCCCAGTAGGGGGCACTGAATTCAAGGCAGAACAGTAGAAGCCTGCATAAATTTTTTTCTAAAATTACAGAATGTTTAAGTAAGTTAAAAAAGTTTAATATAATTGCAATATCAGAAACATGGCTCGATAATGAGAAAGTTAGTGAAATGAGACTGGAAGGATACGAATTATTTACAATGAACAGGGTGAATAAAAAAGGAGGCGGTGTTGCTTTATATGTAGATAAAGTTTTGAAATGTAGTCTGATTGAATGTATGTCAAGCACCATAGATAACGTATTGGAATGTATTACTATTGAAATCCATGTTGAAAAAGCTAGCAATATAATTATAAGTTGCATCTATAGAACACCAGGATCATGCCTTGAGACATTCAATGAAAAACTTGCTGCTATGTTTAGCAACCTAAATGATAAAAAAGTGCAAATAATTTGTGGTGATTTTAATATAGATTTGCTAAACCCAAATGGACATCAGAAAACAACAGATTTCATCAGTACAATGTATAGTAACTCCCCTTTCCCTGTAATTATAAAACCAAGTAGAATAACAATTGATACAGCTACATTGATAGATAATATATTCACAAATAAAATTGACCATGAAATAGTAGGTGGACTTCTTATAACTGATATAAGCGATCATCTTCCTTTTTTTGCAATTTTTCAAAATTATTTTGGGATTAAAACTAAATAAAAGAATCAAACATTTGATATGATACGACATAGAACAACACGAGCCATTGCTGCCCTCCAGGTGGACTTAAAGGAACACAATTGGAATGAGGTTTTTGCAAATGAAGATTCAAGTAGTGCATATGATGCATTCCTATCAACTGTAATTTCACTATATGAAAAACATTGTCCTTTAATGAAAATGACTAGAAAGCATCACAGATCAAATAAGCCATGGATCACAAAGGGGATAGAAGATGCATGTAAAAAGAAAAAGAATCTATATAAGAGATTCATAAAACAGAGGACAAAAGATGCTGAAATAAAGTACAAGTTATATAAAAATAGATTAGTAAATATTATAAGAACAAGTAAGAAAGAATATTACCACACATTATTGGAGCAAAGTAGAAGTAACACACAAGAAACATGGAGCATATTAAATAGTATAATCAAAAAGGGCTCAAAAAATAAAAATTATCCAGACTATTTTAAAAAAGATAAAGATATTGTGCTTGATAAAACTAAAGACATTGCCAATGAATTTTATTGATTTCTTTGTAAATGTTGGCTTTAATTTAGCAAAAGAAATTCCAGAGTCAAGAAATAATAACGACCTAAATAAACATATTACTCAGAATGTGTCCTCCATGTTTATTGGTGCTGCAACTCATAGAGAAATAATTAACATTGTGAAGACATTTAAAAATAAAAAGTCCACCGACTGTTTTGGTATTGACATGATATTAGTTAAAAGTATTATAGAATATATAGTGCAACCTTTCGCATACATTTGTAATCTGTCCTTTCGAACTGGTGTGTTTCCCTCACAAATGAAAATAGCAAAAGTTATTCCAATCCATAAAAACGGAGAGAGATGTCAGTTTACCAGTTACAGGCCAATATCACTACTCCCACAGTTCTCAAACATTTTAGAAAAGTTATTTGTTAATAGACTTGATAAATATATGGAGAAGCATAATCTCCTAAGTGATAACCAATATGGCTTTAGAGTGAAAAGGTCCACTTCGATGGCAGTGATGGAACTTGTAGAAGGGATATCTAATGCTATAGATAATAAGGAATATACTGTTGGTGTTTTTATAGACTTACAAAAGGCGTTTGATACAATTGATCATTCTATATTAATGAATAAACTAGAGAGATATGGCATAAGAGGGATAGCATATAAGTGGATGAAAAGTTACCTGGATGACAGATATCAATATGTCGAAATCAATAATGTAAAATCTAAGCAGTTAAAGGTAACTTGTGGTGTTCCTCAGGGCTCTGTGCTGGGCTCTAAATATTCATATTATATATAAATGACATATGTAGTGTTTCCAAACTGTTAAAATGTGTATTGTTTGCTGATGATACCACTCTGTATTGCTCAGGTAAAGACCTAGAACAGCTTCTGACTACAGCGGAAAAGGAGTTAAATATATTAAAAAACTGGTTTGATGTAAATAAGTTATCATTAAATATAAAGAAAACAAAATTGATTATTTTTGGCACTAGACAAATGAAAAATGTATCTAAAATCAGGGTTAATGGAATTGAAATTGAAAGAGTGTATGAAAATAAATTTCTTGGAGTGATAATTGATGATAAGCTGAGCTGGAAGTCTCATATAAACCATGTGAAAACAAAAATGTCAAAAACCATTGCTATTTTCTACAAAACAAAGCATGTCCTGAACAAAAAATCATTATACACACTTTATTGTACTCTGTTGCTTCCATATATGACTTATTGTCTGGAGATATGGGGTAATGCATATAAAACAAATACTCTTCCTATTTTCAAGTTACAAAAAAGAGCTATAAGAATTATAAATCAATCAAACTATATAGAACCAACTAACATTTTGTTTATTAATCTGAATACCCTAAAATTTTATGATTTAGTCGAATATAAAATGGCACAGATAATGTATAAAGCACAAAATAACTTGCTTTGCCCCAGTACTCAGAAGCTATTTAAAGTCAGAGAGAGTCAATATGACTTAAGGGGAACAGATTTGTTTAAAAAAAACAAGAAAAGGACAAATATAAAGCAGAGATGTGTTTCTGTTAGAGGAGTTAACCTGTGGAATAGTTATGACAGTGATTTAAAAAGGTGTAGTTCATTTTCCTTGTTTAAAAACATGTTTAAAAATAGAGTATTAGAAAAATATACAAATCAAGAATGAAAAGAGCAACACACTCTGGGTGTGTTTAATAAAATCAACAGTGTCGCTTACACACATAAAGAATGTTGAAGATTATATAAATAAATGATTGACCCAGAACATGATAGGTTAAACTAATTTTGGATAATTAAAAGAACAATTGATGACCATATCAGATTATTGAGGCATAGCAGAGAGAGGTATTTTTTTGTTTTTCTTTGTCCTTTACAGAAGAAGGAGCAGAATCCAGAACCACAGCAAAACCATGAAGGGGTTGGCAAGAATCCAGGAACCAAGAGAAGGGGCACCCAAAAGAAGCACAGAGCACAGAGAAACCTCTCAGAAGAGTAGTTGTTTAGATTGAAAATAAGATTAAAAGCTTGTCAGACAGAGGGTATAATGTGAGCATAAAGTAATGAAGAGTAATGAGAGGGACTTAAATCGGCCTTCAAATTCAAGCAGGAATGTTTTTAAGCCCTCTTCAGTATCCATTTTTGTACTCTCAGGCCTTTGCTACTGACAATCTCAACAGGGATGACTCCAGAGAGACTGCACACAATGATTGGGGAAAAAAAGGGTTCCCAGTCATTCAGGTCATGGTAGTCTGATGAGCTTTCAAAGAAAGCAGTTGGAATTCTCAAAGTTTCTCTAAGATCTTTCATCTCTCATCTGAGAACCTTCCTTAGTTCTAAAACTAAATTGTGGAGAGTCCCAGTTGTTTAAACCCCAGAGAGGGTTGTCTTTACCAGGGTCGTTGACCAACAATGAAACATATCACATGAGCCAAGGTGTGAAAAAAGGCGTGGATAATTATCAGCAGAGGTTTCAGGTGAAACCATTATGAGACCTTGACATATGTAGTTTAAAATCTTCACAGTGAAATTGAATGGCCTCAATTTTAATCAGAACTTGTGAGCTTCGATAGCCCTTTTCCACTAGCACTTACCTGGCTTGGCTTAACTTGACTCAGCTCGGTCTATAGGGTTTTCCGTTAGCTGATAGTACCTGGTAACAGGTATTTCTTAGTACCTGCCCAGTAGGGTTTCCAAGGCAATCTCAAAATGTGACATATACAGATTGCATGGCAGGGACTGTGCAGTCAATGGCATCACTCAATGAGTCATGAGAATGACTCCTTCAATAAATCAATAATGCCGTTTTTGAAAGAGAAATTGGTGTCACAGATCACATTGATAGGTTTGGCAGAAAACATGTGCAATGACCCAGAAGGACTTAACCCTGCCAAAATTATCCATGAAGGCAACAGATTGTTATATGAAGGGGGCTCGTCCGGGATTTGAACCCGGGACCTCTCGCACCCGAAGCGAGAATCATACTCCTAGACCAACGAGCCACAGGAAGCCTGCGCTCACGTCTGGAACTCTGAAAGTATAGAATTAAATTGGCCTTAAAATTCAAGCAGGAATGTTTTTTAGCCCTCTTCAGTATCCATTTTTGTACTTTCAGAGGCCTTTGCTACTGAAAAGCTCCAACAGGGATGACTCCAGAGGGACTGCACACAATGAATGAGAAGAAAAAGGGTTCCCAGTCATTCAGGTCATGGTAGTCTGATGAGCTTTCAAAGAAAGCAGTTGGACTTCTCAAAGTTTCTCTAAGATCTTTTATCTCTCATCTGAGAACCTTCCTTAGTTCTAAAACTAAATGGTGGGGAGTCCCAGTTGTTTAAACCCCAGAGAGGGTTGTCTTTACCAGGGTCGTTGACCAACAATGAAACATATCACATGGGCCTAGTTGTGAAAAAAGGCGTGGGTAATTATCAGCAGAGGTTTCAGGTGAAACCATTATGAGACCTTGACATATGTAGTTTAACTTCTTCACAGTGAAATTGAATGGCATCAATTTTAATCAGACCTTGTGAGCTCCGATAGCCCTTTTCCACTAGCACTTACCTGGCTTGGCTTAACTTGACTCAGCTCGGTCTATAGGGTTTTCCATTAGCTGGTAGTACCTGGTAACAGGTATTTCTTAGTACCTGCCCAGTATGGTTTCCAAGGCAATCTCAAAATGTGACATATACAGATTGCATGGCAGGGACTGTGCAGTCAATGGCATCACTCAATGAGTCATGAGAATGACTCCTTCAATAAATCAATAATGCCGTTTTTGAAAGAGAAATTGGTGTCACAGATCACATTGATAGGTTTGGCAGAAAACATGTGCAATGACCCAGAAGGACTTAACCCTGCCAAAATTATCCATGAAGGCAACAGATTGTTATATGAAGGGGGCTCGTCCGGGATTTGAACCCGGGACCTCTCGCACCCGAAGCGAGAATCATACTCCTAGACCAACGAGCCACAGGAAGCCTGCGCTCACGTCTGGAACTCTGAAAGTATAGAATTAAATCGGCCTTCAAATTCAAGCAGGAATGTTTTTAAGCCCTCTTCAGTATCCATTTTTGTACTCTCAGGCCTTTGCTACTGACAATCTCAACAGGGATGACTCCAGAGATACTGCACACAATGATTCGGGAAAAAAAAGGGTTCCCAGTCATTCAGGTCATGGTAGTCTGATGAGCTTTCAAAGAAAGCAGTTGGAATTCTCAAAGTTTCTCTAAGATCTTTCATCTCTCATCTGAGAACCTTCCTTAGTTCTAAAACTAAATTGTGGAGAGTCCCAGTTGTTTAAACCCCAGAGAGGGTTGTCTTTACCAGGGTCGTTGACCAACAATGAAACATATCACATGAGCCAAGGTGTGAAAAAAGGCGTGGGTAATTATCAGCAGAGGTTTCAGGTGAAACCATTATGAGACCTTGACATATGTAGTTTAACTTCTTCACAGTGAAATTGAATGGCCTCAATTTTAATAAGACCTTGTGAGCTCCGATAGCCCTTTTCCACTAGCACTTACCTGGCTTGGCTTAACTTGACTCAGCTCGGTCTATAGGGTTTTCCGTTAGCTGATAGTACCTGGTAACAGGTATTTCTTAGTACCTGCCCAGTATGGTTTTCAAGGCAATCTCAAAATGTGACATATACAGATTGCATGCCAGGGACTGTGCAGTCAATGGCATCACTCAATGAGTCATGAGAGGGAGTCCTTCACAAATTGAAAAATGCCTATTTTGAAAGACAAATTGGTGTCACAGATCACATTGATAGGTTTGGCAGAAAACATGTGCAATGACCCAGAAGGACTTAACCTTGCAAAAGTTCTCCATGAAGGCAACAGATTGATATGTGAAGGGGGCTCGTCCGGGATTTGAACCCGGGACCTCTCGCACCCAAAGCGAGAATCATACTGCCAGACCAACGAGCCACAGGAAGCCTGCGCTCACGTCTGGAACTCTGAAAGTATAGACTTAAATCGGCCTTCAAATTCAAGCAGGAATGTTTTTAAGCCCTCTTCAGTATCCATTTTTGTACTTTCAGAGGCCTTTGCTACTGAAAAGCTCCAACAGGGATGACTCCAGAGGGACTGCACACAATGAATGAGAAGAAAAAGGGTTCCCAGTCATTCAGGTCATGGTAGTCTGATGAGCTTTCAAAGAAAGCAGTTGGAATTCTCAAAGTTTCTCTAAGATCTTTCATCTCTCATCTGAGAACCTTCCTTAGTTCTAAAACTAAATTGTGGAGAGTCCCAGTTGTTTAAACCCCAGAGAGGGTTGTCTTTACCAGGGTCGTTGACCAACAATGAAACATATCACATGAGCCAAGGTGTGAAAAAAGGCGTGGATAATTATCAGCAGAGGTTTCAGGTGAAACCATTATGAGACCTTGACATATGTAGTTTAAAATCTTCACAGTGAAATTGAATGGCCTCAATTTTAATCAGAACTTGTGAGCTTCGATAGCCCTTTTCCACTAGCACTTACCTGGCTTGGCTTAACTTGACTCAGCTCGGTCTATAGGGTTTTCCGTTAGCTGATAGTACCTGGTAACAGGTATTTCTTAGTACCTGCCCAGTAGGGTTTCCAAGGCAATCTCAAAATGTGACATATACAGATTGCATGCCAGGGACTGTGCAGTCAATGGCATCACTCAATGAGTCATGAGAATGACTCCTTCAATAAATCAATAATGCCGTTTTTGAAAGACAAATTGGTGTCACAGATCACATTGATAAGTTTGGCAGAAAACATGTGCAATGACCCAGAAGGACTTAACCCTGCCAAAATTATCCATGAAGGCAACAGATTGTTATATGAAGGGGGCTCGTCCGGGATTTGAACCCGGGACCTCTCGCACCCGAAGCGAGAATCATACTCCTAGACCAACGAGCCACAGGAAGACTGCGCTCACGTCTGGAACTCTGAAAGTATAGAATTAAATTGGCCTTAAAATTCAAGCAGGAATGTTTTTTAGCCCTCTTCAGTATCCATTTTTGTACTTTCAGAGGCCTTTGCTACTGAAAAGCTCCAACAGGGATGACTCCAGAGGGACTGCACACAATGAATGAGAAGAAAAAGGGTTCCCAGTCATTCAGGTCATGGTAGTCTGATGAGCTTTCAAAGAAAGCAGTTGGACTTCTCAAAGTTTCTCTAAGATCTTTTATCTCTCATCTGAGAACCTTCCTTAGTTCTAAAACTAAATGGTGGGGAGTCCCAGTTGTTTAAACCCCAGAGAGGGTTGTCTTTACCAGGGTCGTTGACCAACAATGAAACATATCACATGGGCCTAGTTGTGAAAAAAGGCGTGGGTAATTATCAGCAGAGGTTTCAGGTGAAACCATTATGAGACCTTGACATATGTAGTTTAACTTCTTCACAGTGAAATTGAATGGCATCAATTTTAATCAGACCTTGTGAGCTCCGATAGCCCTTTTCCACTAGCACTTACCTGGCTTGGCTTAACTTGACTCAGCTCGGTCTATAGGGTTTTCCATTAGCTGGTAGTACCTGGTAACAGGTATTTCTTAGTACCTGCCCAGTATGGTTTCCAAGGCAATCTCAAAATGTGACATATACAGATTGCATGGCAGGGACTGTGCAGTCAATGGCATCACTCAATGAGTCATGAGAATGACTCCTTCAATAAATCAATAATGCCGTTTTTGAAAGAGAAATTGGTGTCACAGATCACATTGATAGGTTTGGCAGAAAACATGTGCAATGACCCAGAAGGACTTAACCCTGCCAAAATTATCCATGAAGGCAACAGATTGTTATATGAAGGGGGCTCGTCCGGGATTTGAACCCGGGACCTCTCGCACCCGAAGCGAGAATCATACTCCTAGACCAACGAGCCACAGGAAGCCTGCGCTCACGTCTGGAACTCTGAAAGTATAGAATTAAATCGGCCTTCAAATTCAAGCAGGAATGTTTTTAAGCCCTCTTCAGTATCCATTTTTGTACTCTCAGGCCTTTGCTACTGACAATCTCAACAGGGATGACTCCAGAGAGACTGCACACAATGATTCGGGAAAAAAAAGGGTTCCCAGTCATTCAGGTCATGGTAGTCTGATGAGCTTTCAAAGAAAGCAGTTGGAATTCTCAAAGTTTCTCTAAGATCTTTCATCTCTCATCTGAGAACCTAT